>NC_140594.1:131295220-132609883 GCF_964204655.1 Triturus cristatus
TCCTCTAGTTTTTTCTTTGCATCTTCTACTGGATTGTTTTTCTTAAGTAATTCCTCTATTTCTGCTATTTCTTTAAATAGGGACTCTACTACTTCCCGAGCTGTTTCAATAATGAGGATCATAAGATCTCTCGAGCATCTATTTGCAATTAGTGACCATTTTTCAAGGAATTTCCTAATTTCTACGAATAAGCCTGGTATATTTCTTATTCTTAGGCCATTTGGTATGACTCCTGCTCTAAGGTATTGGAGCATGAAATCTGCATGAGATTCCGTTCTTTTTGCTTTCTTTTTAAGATTTAGTAGTTTAAGCCATTCATCATTATTGGTTTTGTTAAAGGTAAATGGACGATCAGAGGAAGTGTCTTGTCCTAGTAGTTTCGAAAAATCTTCATCACTAAATCCAAATGTTTTGATGCTATCCATAGGGAGAGGGAAGATATATCACCTGGACAGAGGGGAACTTACAAGAAAGATGGAACAATAAAAAATGTGGCGCGGTCTACATGAAGAACTACCAGAAAATATGTAGAAATATATATAGAAATAGGTGCACAGAGAGGAACAAATCGTGTTATAGTGGAGCAAAAAAAAAAAAACTACAGTGAATAAGTGATGCTAAACAGGCTCCAGCGTAGAGAACACAGCGACCTAATACCCTCACAGCAAAGTGCTGGGACAACTAAATAAACATAAGAGGGTCCCTGATACTAGGGTATGAGAAGAGGAGGGCAGGGAAAGCAACACAAATTAAACAAGAGCCTCTTCTCAACAACTAATTATACAGTGGGGAGTATCTCCACAATCAATGTACAACAACAACCATGTACCACAGAGTTGAATTTGTAATTCACAGTTTTATTAATCAAAATATATATATTATTTTTGTATTTATCATTTTATCTTTGAAGACATACAATTACACATACAAATAGTCATGTGTTAATTTGGTCACATCACCATCAAAGTTAAACGTGAGACAGAAACAGGACATATATTTTAGCAACAAAAAACATAATTCATGTCTTATATCAAAACAAACAACCAAACAATGCAATGACCCTATATAACAGGGATATACATATAGAAACAGTGATACATTTCATAGATATGTACAATAAAATAGAAATGTAGTCAAGAAGAAGACAGACAAAAAACAAAAGACAAAAGCGCCGACGCGCGTTTCGGAGTAGGATCAACAGACCCCAAATTCCTTCGTCAGGGCGCAACAATCCTTTAGCGGTTGGTATGGGTATCAATATAATTCCCAACTAGTTCCATAGTCTCTTCTCACTGGAGAAAAATTTAACAAGATTTAGAGAATTTGTAATGGTACTTGTTTAAACAATCTGTGGAGACAAGGGAAACAACATATATAAAAAAAATTTAATGATTCAAACAAACTAGATCCAATCTATGGGGGAGCCATCATCACAAGTAAAGAGCCAACAATTCCCAAAATAGGAGAAAAGGTAAAATGGGTAACACCAAGTACACAAGAAAAATAGTGTATCAGTCTTATACCCAAATGTGCCGATGAAGCAAAAGCTGCCAACCAGAATAAAGAGAATCTCGTGAGAAGGAAAGAATTAAATGAAAAAATGGAAAGGAGAAGAGAATAAAGAATGAAGAAATGAAAAAATGAAGAAACTACACCTACTCAGCAACAAGTAAAATGGAGACACCGCTTGATGTAGAACCCAGGGCAGTAATTTACTCTAAGGGTATTCCAAATGGCTGCGGGTAGAGAGAAGGGAAAGCAAAAATGAGTAACCTGCTAAACAGACTCAATGGACAGACTCAATGACCTACGCTGTGGGTGGGAGACTACAAATAGGATAAATAAGGACTGGGGAAAACAGATATTTTTTGACAAATAGGTATTGAATAAAACCAACCTATAAGTAGGATGATGAAGCTACAGGCGGTCTTAAGATCCTGGCGTGGAATGAAACAGCTTGACTGGGAGCCCGAATCAGCTAAAAAAGAAGAAATGGGGCTAGTTTAAGAGGGAGGGAAACCATAATAACTAACACAGTGGCGCTGAAAGGGGGGGACTCCGACTTACTCAAGAAAACTCGGTAGTGGGAATGCAGGACCGGAAAAAGCAGATTCGTAATGTGGTCACATCCCAGGCAAGGAAGTGGATGCTGCGTAAAGATTGGGTATACCCTGGAATAAAGGGAAAACTCCAATTAACTAAAAGACAAAATGAATATACTCGGTCCGGCCGTAATAACGTCGCTAATATACTATTTACCTGCAGGAGGATAGAAGAAACCGATAACGAGTGCCAACAGGGGCGGTGTCCGTATCCAAAGGCTCTCCGACAAGAATGGCCGGGACTGAGGATATAAATGTAGAAAAAAGCCCGGGAAAATTTCTCTGAAGAAGGAGGGCGTGGATATCGAACAGCTGGTGAACGCCAGGCAGCGCGGTGAAGGTAACTAGGTTCAAGCATCAGAAGGAAGCTGCCATGTTGGAGAAGGTAAAGAGAAATAAAACAAAAATATAGAGATACTGGTAGCAGTATCATAATACACACAAATGGGTGTAATGTTCTATGCGGGATGAGCTACGTTCAGCATACGGATGCGTGAGAGAAACATAATACAACAAGAGTAGTAGAGGGGCGTGTTGATGGAAGATAGACCTACCTGTAAAAGAACGGCCGCCATGTTGGAAGTAGAAACCAAAAATGAGCCAAGCATACAAAAGTGCCGGTGGCATGTTAGATAGACACTTACAGAAAATAAAGATACTAAACAGAATAAGGAGCATAAGGCTAAAAGGTGCCTGGGGATAATAAAGTGCAAAGAGTAGCGGGGCCAAGTATCATAAATAGACGGCCTGATGAAGACCAACAAAGGTATTGATAAGGAGCAGATTTACAGAAGCGCATTTTCCCAAGGGATGTGTTCATTAAGGCCGCAGTCAGCTGTCTTGAGAGTAAACATCCAGAATACTTCTCTTTTTTTCCTTAATGCCTCAGTGTTGTTATCTCTGGGAGTCAGTACTTTTTCTACAATAATCCATTTTATATCCTCAATCTTGTGATTTTTAGCAAGCCAGTGTTCAACTAGAGGGGCCCCTCTACGTTTATTTCTGATTGAGGATTATGTATATAGACCTGTACAGAGCGTACATTTTTTGCGCTCCGGTGGCGTTGCGCCGTTCACCATATTTACAAAATGGCTCTAAGTCACTTAACGTGACTTAACGCCACCTTGTAAATGTGCCCCTTTCGGCAGCAGTCCGCTGCGGCAAAGGGGCGGGCTGGGTGTTGCAGTGGGCGTTTCAACGTAACACCCATTGCTTTTTGAAGGTGCCACAGATTTACAAGGCTGGGACTGTGGCAAAACTGAGGCCAGGATGCCAATACGAGGAGAAATTCATAATTTATCCTCATTTTGTGCTCTTTCTATGTTCAGCACACATAGAAATAGCAAATCGCCATTATTGATTGTTTATGTGCTGGAAGGTGTACCCTTCCTGCCAGGGCCGGACTGGCCGTAGCGGGCACCGGGCAATCCCCCGGTGAGCCGCACGGGTGGGGGCTGGTTTTGGGCCCCTGGGGGCCGTTTTTGTTACAGGGCAGTTTTTGCAGCATAGCTGCAAAATCGGCCCTGTAACAAAATCGGCCGAAAACCGGCCCTGGCAAAGAGCTCAGCGGCACCCCAACCCCCCGGGGGGCCGGCCGAGTACTTTGCCAGGGCCGGTTTTGGTTCCCACTCCGGCCCAACTTCCTGCACATAAACAATCGCCCCTGTAGCGCAGGCACCCTTGCAACATGGCGCAAGGGTGCCTGCACTGGTGCTAGGCAGCTTTTTGGGAGCGCCAGTGCTAGGGGAAACAAAGGGGTGTGCCCCTTTATCAGCACATCTCTACGTTTCGAAAATGTCGGAGCGTGGCATTGCCAAATTTTCTTGAAAATATGCTCCTTGGTTGCTGCGCTGATTTGTACTAGAAATTAGTAAACCTGTCCCCATAGTTTATGGCTGTTTAATATCGGTACAAAACCTTATAGGTATTCAAGGGTGAATTTTGATTGTTTGCATTAATAAAAAAATAAAATGTGGAACAACATTAGTTGCAACTTTATGTTTTTCACAGAACAGAGACCTAGACTTGGGTGAATGCAGATACAAGAAGCTAAAAATAAACGTGGATTCATACTGTCAGAATTAGCTAAAAGAAAACTATCCCATAAAACAGAGAGTCCTTTATATAATGGATAAGTTATTATTATTAATACAGTGTCAGAAATACCTAGTTCCTATACAAGGAAATTGTTTTCTTAATTTTAAGACAGTGTTTACTGATTTCGAACTTCTGGACATTTGTAGTTGGCCTGTTCTGATTACAGCAAATAGTATTTCTTGTCGAAATGTTGTCCTATTGGTCCCTGGAATTATGTTCTGTACTTTTGGAAGGGATGCCTATCTAGGCCTTGGCTACACCACTCGTTGCAAAAAAAAAGAATCTTACCTGACCTGATATCTATATGTTAAATATAGGTTTCCGTCAGAGTTATCCTGATATCTATATGTTAAATATAGGTTTCCTTCAGAGTTATCCTGATATCTATATGTTAAATATAGGTTTCCGTCAGAGTTATCCAGTAACCAGGGGAAGGTGGAGCAGATGGACCTTGTCTGAGGCTGTGGGTTCCCAGGTCCTAAGCATGGGAGCTTTACCTGATTGCCACAAAATGGCTCATCAAAGTTGCTTTCTATTTTTGACTTCATTGCCAAGATATTGATCCAGGTGAAAAGATGTTATTGGTTCTAGCATATGATCGAGGCGTCAGTCTTCGATCCTACCGCCAGTAGCCTTTTTCTCTTAGTGGACCCAGTTTTGCGTTTTTGTCATTTGCTTAGTTTATTATTCTGTGCCGTTCTGGCTGAGATTTTGTTATTTGTTTTAGAAATATGTATTTCTGTCTCTTCCATATTGAGGGGCATACTTATTAAGGGGCTTATTTATGAGCCCCCTGCGATACTTTTGCGCTGCCGACGCATCACTTTTTGTGACCCAGCGGTGGAATAAACAATGCTCATGTTGCGCCATATTTACAAAGTGACGCATCTAGGCAGATGCGTCACTTTGTAAACCCCCGCACCACATTATACCTCTGTCAGGTATAATGGATGTAGGGTGGGTGTTCCCCCTCAAGAAACCCTTGTAGAAGTGGTGCAGTGATATTCAGATGCCTCATGGCAGGCGTAAAGGTGATGCAGTGCAATGGAAATACGCCACCCCCATGCATTGCTGGAGTTTCGCCATGCTTATGACACAACTCCAGCAATGCATGAGTTTTGTGCCAACAGATACGTCAGGATTCCTGAGGCATCTGTCATTCCTTGCGACATGGAGCACCGTACAGTAAATACGGCTCATCCATGGTGTCGCAAGAAGACGGCTGAAATGCCAGAAACCGGTCCTAGGAAGCTTGTTTCCGGTCCAGGGAAGACATGGCTTGGCAGTTCGGGCTGGACTGTTCCCATGAGGCACAGGGTCAGACTGATTTGCATATGGCCATGTCTGAACTGAGGTGGCAGAGTGGGCTAAAGAACGGTGATGGATTAAACCCAGATCAGTGGACTGGGGGTGAGTGCTTGCAATGTTCAACACTCCGTCCATTATTTCCTTTGGTTTTTGCGTTGCAAGAAGGACAGCCACAGCCTGTATAGGGCGTGCCACCGGGTGGTGACATGGGGTGGGGGAGGGGCAGGGTGGGGGGTTGTAAAATGCGGCATACGGACGATTTCAGGTAAGTAACGGAAAAAAAACCGAATTTTGTTGCGCGCGCTGCATCGCATTTCCATGCACAGTAACACCCATGCTCCACCAATGGAACGCCTACCACTACGATGTGTAATGCAACAAAACTCAAGCTCAGGCTTTGCGTTACATTTCTTTACAAAGTCAAACAAGGCATCTCGAATCACCCCTTGTGTGGTTTTGTAAATCGTAACTAAGACATTGCGTTGCCTTCGTTGTCCTGTGCGACACAATGACAACTCAGAGGTTTAATATATCTGGGCCGGAGTTTTTAGGTTTCACATGCATGTCACTTGTGCCATTCATGGGGAAAATATTTTATTCCATGCATTGTTTAAGGCAGCAGTTCTTAACCTTTTAACCACCACTGGTGACCCCTAATGATTCACTACTGGAAGCCCAGACCTTCCTGTGCAATGTCTACAATTTGAGCCTCAAATTAATCCATAAAAACACAGCAAACAAACACAAATGATCAAATAATGTATTTAACTTACCAAACAAAGAATACAAAACTTGACATTTTAGTATGAAGGTTGGACCATTTCAAAATGTAATTTCCATTTGTAAAAGATGAAGGGATATTCTAGAGTCTAGCATATCACTTTGTATTTCTGCTTCTAATGCATGTTCCCTTGTTGGCAGCGCATGCCAGTGTTGTAGTTGAGGCCACCGACCATCCATACTAGATTTAATTTGTTCTAGTTGTGCTGCTCCCATTAAATCAAGATAAGGATTTATTTAAATTTGTAGCCTACAATGTGAAATTCCTTCCTATTTACAGGGCATTTTAAATATTTTAATTTTAGATGTTGCTTTATATGTATACATTTGTATTAATCTGCTGATATTATTTGATATCTAAAAAAATCGTGGACCCAAGGAGTAGGCATCCCAGACACCTGAGGTCCGTGGACCCCAGGTCCAGGTTAAGAACCGCTGATTTAAGCGTCTTGGGTCAGTACTGGGAGCATTTTACAGTATGCCGCCAGCAGCTTGGTGGTATTTGAGAATGAGCTCTGAAAAATGGATTCCGCAGAAAAAGGGATGCTTTGTTGTCTGTGGCCTCCATGTTACAGATGCTTTTATCATCGTGTTTTCCCCAGTTTCACATTGACTCTCATCAACTGACTACAAATCAAGCAGCCATGTTGAAACAGTATTCTACATATTCTATTTTTGTTTTACCACTCCATAATGGCTGCCATTTTAGGTCTGGCCTAGAGTCCTCTTCAGCTTTGTTTGCCTGGATCATATTTTCCCCAAAATCCTTATTAAAAATCATATGTATACATATACATGCATAAAGGGCCTTTCGGTCAGCTCTCTCAATCCACTGATTTGTTGAAGTTCCTTTTACTATTTGATTCTGCCCACCGCAGCACACAACACGGGGAAATGGTTCAGTCCTCTTTATTCATTGGCTGTCTTGTCCTGTAAGTGAAAGCAGTTTGCCTGGTCATGTGTGTGTAACCACTATAAAATAAGTGCTGTCCAGTGCAAAAGCTTAATTTTATTTTCATACTCAGACAAGGTGACCATCTGCCTGGAAGGAACTTCAGTTCCAGTTTTTTTTATGACCAACTTTATTGAAGGTTTTTCGGCAAGACACCTAGGGTGCCTATTACAATCTCTGTTGAAAAGCCTCCGACCTGAGGTCGGAGGTTTTCCGACCGAGATCGTCGGTTTCACTTACGACTGCCTAATTACAATTTAGGCAGTCAGAAGTGAAACTGGGCGGTCAATCCAGCTGGCTTTCGACGGGCTCAGTAGTAGGCCGGCTCGTAATTCATATGGTTGGCATTTTACGCTGTCCAGATTACAATGCACGGTTTCTGGCAGGCTAACCATGCCGGGCTTTCCGACTTGGAAATCCTGTTGGAAAGCGTGTTTGATTAGTGACCTCTAGTTGGGGGTCGAGAGGGGACACCATAGGTGCCCCCTTGTTGATCTGTGCACCATGTTACAGGCACGCTGAGGAACCTGCCATGCGGTCCAGGGATGAACACAGCCTCCCATTTCCCTATGGGAGCTTGTGCTACAGCTGGTTTACGTCCGGTTTACGGCTGTAACACAGATGCCATAGGGAAATGTGAGTATGTGACGGGAGATCGGTTGATCTCGTTTCTGCAACGATGTCTGCCCGATATGGTAATAAGCCCCATAGTATCACAGTTCAAAAGAGCAAGCCCAGCCATCAATATTGCAAAAGCCCAGCCATCAATATTGCAAAAACAGGGTGCGTGGCCAGCAGCCAAGGAAAATGGCCACCGCCTAGAGGAGTTCCGGATCTCCACAAGACTCCCTAAGCTCCGCTTCACTTATCCGCATATAAACCCGACTGCGCTAACACGTGGCGGCATCGGAAGGAGATGGGCACCAATCGATCTGCCCGCGGTGAGCGGCGGCTGAAAACTCATTGAGATCTGCCATGACGAAGGACTGCGGGCTACATGCCATGCCAAGACCGTAGCCTCAAGTGATCCGTCAGCCCAAAAAACCGGAACCACGTCTTCCCTCCACTACAATGCACACAGAAGATACACTGCCCATTCCAACGGCAGGCGCTGATGTACCTGATGGGCGGGGTCCCATTCTGACCTTCGGGACCTCCGGAGGACTTGCCCAAAACACCACGCGTCGGCCCACTGCAGTGCCCATTCGGAACTCACACGGCACGACTGTGAGAGACCGGGAGAAGGTGCATGACCACACAAGCAAAGACTGCACTGGCGGGGGTTCCGGCTTCCTGGCGGGCCATATATCCTCTACCAAAAACAGTGCAAATTGGCACTCCTTGGGTGCATTACGAAGGAGCTCATAACCTGACGGGCTGCAGCTTGCTCCTAACCAGGGACAGCCCCAGCTGCTCATCCAGTGCAATTGAGAAGGGGGAAGACCCACCAGGCTGAGGCATCAAGAAGTACCGAGTTCCCCCCTCACCTACAGAGCTCCCATGCACCTGGGTTCAAGGAGCAAGTGTGGAGCCAGTGCGCATCCCGAATAGTTGTGTACTCCCTGAATAATGAGGAAAGGCGCATGTGCGCTTGCACTCAGGGCTCATGGGGATAAGGAAACCTAGCGACGCAGCCCCCTAAGCGCACTTCATCGACGAGCCACCGAGCAGTGCATGACCCTTGGGGTCGGAAACCCGAAAGGCCGTGTTCGACAGCTACTCGCACAGGCAGGCAGGGGTGAGTACTACTGCCTAAGTTGTCACCGACACTCACATGCTGCAAGTATCTGTCATAATGGGAGGATGGGGCCAGCACGTCACACATCAAACCAAATTAGACAAGTACGCCTGCAATAAGCCAAACCAGGAGCTACCGGACCAGGCGACAACATCGATAGAAGAGCATATCGCAACAGACGGCAAAGAAGTCGCGCTCCAAGATATAATGGCTACGTTAACTAAGATGCATACATCCTTAGAGTCTAGAATATATACTGTCGCCACTGAACTAACGTTAATCCATGCGGATTTCCGCAAACTGAGTACGAGAGGGACGGACGTTGAAACGACGACAACTACTCTTGGCGAAGATACTGCTGCCCTCAAGCGGCAAGTGTTGCGCCTAGAAACAGAGCACAAAGTCATGACAACGAAACTGGATGATTATGAAGGCCCCTCGCGGCGCAATAATGTTCGTATCATAGGGGTGCCAGAAGGAACAGGGGGGCCAGCCATCGACCTGCTTGTGGAAGGCCTAGTCAAGAATCACCTCCAACCCCGAGGCCTCTCCAACTACTTCTCAGTCGAGAGGGCCCATCGCGTCCCTGGAGGTAGGCCTAAACCAAGAGCACCCCCAGGGCTATATTAGCCTGTGTTTTCAACTTCCGAGATCCTTACCTTATTTTGCAGACAGCCAGGGTGGCCCCTCCCATCAGGTACAAACAGAGTACAATCTCCTTTCCCGACAGCCACAGTCATAGGCAACAACGTGATTTTTTTAGCAGTGAAGAAAGAACTACGGGCTCGTGAGCTCAAATACTCCATGATGTTCCCCTCAAAGTTAAAGAGTAGTAGCCAATGGGAAAACATGGTTCTTTACAACGCCAGAAGAGGCGCGGGACTGGCTTGAGGGTTGGCGCCAGATCACTCATCCTGGTAGAGCCGGAAAAGAACAAGAGCATCAAGCAACAGGCACATCACTGTCAGATCGATGAGATGACAGGCCCGATGGGGAGAAATGACTGACTGGAGGAACACCTCCCTTCTGAGGACAGTAGGGTCGTCTATAACCTATCAACAGCATGAAGTATCCACAAACATTACTGGTGAAACGATAAGGTCGTAGGCAACAGACCAAAAGTATAAATCTACTGACCGAACACTTATTGATATGTATTGACACCTCAGCACCGCCTGATGACACTTTCGGGCAGGCCCTTGGTGGTGGCCGAGAAGACGCCGTAGTGATCGTACTTATCTCTGAAGATCCATGCATGATTGACTAGAGAACGTATAACATGTTGGCGAATAATCTAGGGAGGATACTGGGGTGATCTCACCCCCCTACAGAGTTACTGGGAAATGGGTATTAAGCACTCTGCACAGTTGGGGAGGCGGGTAGTTCGTGAACCGTGATGCAGGGAAGGGGAGCGACGAATGTTTAATTGTATTAGTTTAAGTTTATTTTCTTTGTGTTCTATGTTTTGGGTCACAGTGCACCCCCATTACACTCATGTGAGGCCGCTACATAGAGACCAGCATTTGCACTCTTCCACCCCAGACCCCAGTGATGCACACAACCACCCACCCTAACACCCCGGCTAACGTGCCTGTACACCCGCTACACCTGTCGCTGATTTCTTCCTGGAATGTAAATGGCCTCAGAGATAAAGTAAAGAGTGGACTGATATTACAATATCTTAAACGCAAAGCGCCTGCGGTCGTACTTCTGCAGGAGACCCACTTAGTAGGGACAACTTGTAAGGCTCTAGACAGATGGGGCTTTAAACTGATAGTCCACTCTGAATTCACATCCGGTTCCCGAGGGGTTGGGATCCTGATTAAGAAACAAAGCCCACTCATCATCAAACACACATACACAGATGAACAAGGTTGTTTCGCAGCCATGTCCTGCCAATGGGAGGGACGATCGATCAACATCGTGACCGTGTTTATACCAATAGCACTTCACTCGTTGGCATTCCCGGCACTTAGCGCATTCCTACTCTGACTTCCAGAAGGAGACCTTATCCTGGGAGGTAACCTTAATGCAACCCTCAATGACACGCTAGACAGGACACTATACCGACAACAACATCAAACACACTTTCCCCTAGCAGACTTCCTTGACACAATAGGCCTAGTCGACATCTGGCGTTCGCAATTCCCACACACACGGCAATATACACACCACTCAGTGGCACATAATAGTCTCTCTAGGATAGACTATATACTGACATCAGTGGACAACGTGGAAAGATTCATCGACATGACACATCTGCCACGGGGAATATCGGACCATGCACCAATATTCATTAAATACACACGACACACATCTACCCAAAACCGTATTTTCCCCATATATCCAGGTTATCTCAAAAATCCCCAAATCGGAAAGGGCCTAACCACAACCACAAAGCACTATTTCAACGAAAACAAGTCCTTGGTCCCCTCACCCCTCACTCTATGGGAAGAATACAAGACCGTTCTCTGTGGACAGGCCATATCCCTTATTACAGAACACAAAAGGGAAAGGGTGAGACTGATATCGACACTCGAGCAGGAATTGAAAGACTTAGAATCAGAGCATTCACAGGACCCCCCGGACACCAACACACACCGGCTTCATCTTAAAAAACAAGACTACAAGGAATATCTATGGCAAGACGCCAAAACTCGATTGACAACCACTCTTCACACAATTTACAAAGCAGGGGATAAAGCCGGTAGGCTTCTGACGTGGCTAGATAAGCGAGAGCGAGCAAGTCGCTGGGTAGCAGAACTCCAAAACTCTATGGGAGAAATAATAACAGACCCCCAAGCGATAGTAGACACCCTGGCCCTTCACTATAGTGACATATATACCCCCACAGCCACAATACATCAGGAGGACGCAGCAGCGTTCTTCTGAGACATACAACTCCCCAGACTCACAGAACAAGAAACACTGTTGTTGGAATCGGAATTCACCACTGATGAACTAACAATTGCTATAGGGAACGTACAATCTGGGGAAGCTCTAGGGCCGAATGTCATTCCGATAGAATTATATAAACGAAATGCGACTGCAATTACCCCACACCTACTAAACATGTACAACGCGAGCTTGGAATTGGGAAAACTCCCCAAGGATCAGAGGACGGCCACAGTGGTGGTTATACACAAGCCAGGAAAGCCTGCCCGGGAAAGCACCTCCCACCGGCCCATCTCCCTAATCAACGCGGAAGCTAAGAGTTTGGCCAAAGCATTGGAAAACAGAATGACGCCCTGTAGGAGAGAAGGGTCTGCCTCTTATGGTTACCCCCACTTTTTGATGATGTATCACTGTTTTTGACTTAGACTGGCTGGGATCCTGCTATTCAGGACCCCTGCCTATCTGCTTTCTCCTGTAAATTGATTGCATGTACTTTAGGTACACTCAAGATTGGATTCCGGTGTACCCTTATCAGTCTTTAGTATATAGTACACCATGTACCCAAGGCATAGATACCCCAGAGGCCTCCCAGGGGCTGAAGCATGTATTGTGCCACCCCTGAGAGGCCATTCAAAATGACACCACAGGTCTACTACTGCAGCCTGTGTAAGGAGGTGCATGCGCGCCTTACTTAGATATAGGTTCCCTATATCTCTTCTAAATCATTACATACTTAGACCTATCAGTCACCCCTATGGCAGGCCTTAACAATCCTTAAGGCAGGGTGCTGGGTTTTGTGTGAGAGGGTGACCCTACATGAGTAGGGCCCCACTGCAGCCTTCGGAACCTATTTTCCGGGGTTATCTGTGATGCAGCCAACCATATATATTTAAGTGCATTATAACCTCGCGGTAAATGCTAACTTTAAAATGGCTGCTTAGAATAATGTCATGTTTAGTGTCAAACACCTTGGAATCATACCTCCCCACCAGTAACTGGTGGGGGAGGTATGATTCCATCTTCCTAGAGGGACTTATGTGGAACACCAGCTTTCTCGACCTGGGCATCACAAAATGGATGCTGCCAGCCACAGACTCGTGTCTGCCCTCCTACTGCTGAGCCAAGCTCGAGCAGAGGAAGGCCTGAAAATAGGTTTCCTGTCACAGGGAGGTGTGACCACCACCCAGACAGGCTTTAGTGTATTGGAGCTGGGTGGGGGCACTCTGATAGTGCCAGAAAGTCTGCACTGGGGGCACATTTGGTGTCCCCATGCATAGTCCAGCTCAAACCAGTTGCAGGAGCCATTTGCTCCTGCTCTGGCACGAAACTGGACAAAAGACATGGGTGTAGCCACCCCTCTGTCCTGCCCCTCCCCTAGGAGGGTCCCCAGAGTCAGTCCAATCCCTTCCCTGGGTATAAAGTGGGAAACCTGATTACAGGACTATGGATTTTACCTGAACTAAACTCTGCAACAGAAACCAAGTACTTCGACAATCTACACTTCGCTGGACGACAGAAGAATCTCCCTTGGAGTAAAGGAGTTACTCCCCTGCAGCCGCAGGCACCTAAACGCATCTGACCTGTTTCAATCTCCCGAGCTCCTGAGGGCTCCGAAGATTTCTGAAACACAGGAGATGGGTTCCCGAGCATTTCTGAGGTCGATCTGCTCTCTCAGCAATCCTGAGACCAGTATCCCTCGTGGGGACCGTGCAACCTGAACCCCTGTGCACCGTGTACGTTTGCAGCAGCATATGCTTTTTGGAGATCCTTGAGGCTGTGCTTTGGACTACGTGTAGTCCCGACCCCGAGCAGTATTTCCACCGAAGATCCACTCCACGAGTGCTCTGTGGGCTGGTGCTTTGTGAATTCGCTCGATGTCCCCTCGTGATCCCTGGTCCGTTGGCCTGTGGCTCCTGGTGAGGGTCACTTTGATTTTCCTTGGGTTTCCCTGGTTGCTCCAGACGTTCCCCTGACTCCCCATAGCTTGGAGAGTCACCTGGACCTTGCTGATCCACACCGTAATCTGTTTCCTCTGCCCGCGTTGGTTGCCTTTGTCAAGGCTTGTTAGTGTTCAATCCGGACACTGACCCCTCAGCAATCGACATCCTTTGTGGGACAGCTCACCTCCAGACTTTGGTCGCCGTCGACATCTCCTGCTCCCCGAGGCTGCAGAGTCAAGCATCCTATCTTCACACCTGAAGCACCCCACATCGGTGGGCATTCGTCTTTCGAGCCCCTGGTCATCCTGAAGTGACCCAGACTATGTCCCCTCTGCTTTCAGGTTCTTCTCACCTCGGATCCAGGCTTGGATCCCAACAGACACTTTTCATCTTCCCGGCAGCAGCACTTCTTCGCATCATGCCAATTGAAACCGACGAGGGTTTCCGACACCACTTGACCCCTATGCAACTTGCTCCTCTGGGATAGGTAACATGGATACCTCGGTACTCATAAGGGTGCTGGCCTTAAAACCTTCTAGGTTCCAAAGGGTTTGCTTGAAGTCCTTTCCGAAGTGTCCTTAAACTGTAATTTTCCAACCGCGACTTTCCCATAGAGTTTACGGAGCACGCCTCTGTGTTCCCAAACTGCACCCGTCCTCCGTGGGCTCCCTGTATCACTCCTTTGGGTGGTTCCTTGGGGTCTCAGCGATTCTACGTGCTCTAGGCACTGTGTCTATTGAAGTCGTTGTTGTTATACAATTTTTTTAGTATATGGTTCGGTCTTCCCCTGGAGCCCGCGAGAAAAAAATGGCAACTCTCCGCACTCGCATGCAGCGGAGAGTCGCCATCCCCAGTGTCCCCATTTTTCTTTTGGATTGACTCCAACTTTACAACTCTCTCCCATCAGTACCGACTCGCGGTACCTCGAGGAGCCGTAGTTCATCTAATCTCCACAATTGCCAATGTTCCCCCTGTGACACGACATTCACCGCATAAAACGCGTCTCGTCGTGTTTTTACATTCAGGATAAACCTTCTTGGAATATGGGCTACACCACTACAATAATTTCTCCTTCGTTCGCCAGGGACACGGGCTAGTGTCCTGCTCAGCACCGCTCTAATTCAACAACCCGGTTCTGAAGATGATCCTGAGTCAGAGGATCGAAACGTCGCAAATAATAGCGCATGATACACTGTGGTTCTATCAAACAACTGTCTCCATTAAACAAATGTGTTAAATTATTGCCAGAACCACCAATATTCACTGTATCTATCAGTTCACTAATCTCACATTGCGCCGTTTTCCGCTGATTACACGTTGTCACTTGCGTTGCCACTTGTTGTGTCACTTACACAATTGAGCACCAAGTCCAATTCGGGTTGTTTTACGCATTTCTTGCTTACAGTGCTTTATTGAGTTTTGAAAATATATGATGCCTGGAGCACCTTTCAAAAAATTCTACGAGAGTCTTACTCTTCCTTGCATGCAATGTATTATACATGCATTTCTAACCGTCCTCAATAATCATACCAGTTGAGATATTGTTATTGTACTTCTCGCACCTACCCACATCTCAACGTGGTTTATGGGTTATACTCCTGTCGTGTTATACAAGTTTCCAGGTAAGAGCCACACCCTGTTTAGTGACCAAACAGGCCACGCCCAAAAAGATTTGCTTAGCCCAGGGACCCCCAATTTCCTCCACCAATCCCAATAGCACAGCATGGGGTGTGAGATCCAGGGTGATGCCCAAAACAGAGGAAATCACTCACCCCACCCCCTCCCAAAAGAGCCTCAACACTGAACACTGCTATGCTACATGAAAGAAATCTGCTGCGGGAAGTGGCCTCGCGCACAGACTGCCTGAGAGTCGGGGAGCACGTGTTGCAGGCTCAGCTCCAGGTTTCAATGTGATATCACAGTCCGATGGATGAGGTGGTGGCAACAGACTGACCTTTGGTTTGTTAAAGATGTCGGACAGTTATAGATACTGCTCTGGAATCATATCCAGAGCCGCCACCCCTTGAGCGCTTCCATTTTCTTCTGACTGGGTTCTTTCCATTCCAATTTCTGGTTCTCTCAAACAGTTTTGGTGGCAATATTCTGAACTAAGGTACATAGGTTTGGCATCACAATTATTATAATGGTTCTGATGGCACAACCTGTGAAGTCCTAAAATCACAGGATGACTAGGTAATGTATCTAGCAGCAATTGTACATGAAGACTTTCAAAATAGCAGTACATTCTGTGAGTGGACCAGAAGTTCTTGGGATCCCATGGGGTTCCATCGACAGTGTGCACCAGTTCAGCCTTATTTTTTAATCGCCTTTTAATAGTATGATTCTTGGCCAATTTGAGATCCATAAAGATTCTAGCCATATGCCAGAAACCGGTCCTAGGAAGCTTGTTTCCGGTCCAGGGAAGACATGGTTTGGCAGTTTGGGCTGGACTGTTCCCATGAGGCACAGGGTCAGACTGATTTGCATATGGCCATGTCTGAACTGGGGTGGCAGAGTGGGCTAAAGAACGGTGATGGATTAAACCCAGATTAGTTGACTGGGGTGAGTGCTTGCAATGTTCAACACTCCGTCCATCATTTCCTTTGGTTTTTGCTTTGTTCGCCATAAGTTGGCAGGGTATGCTCAGACGTGAGTCCCTTGCTCACTTTGCCACTGGATTCAAGCAAGCCTGGCTGAAGACGGCTGAAATGCCAGAAACCGGTCCTAAGAAGTTTGTTTCCGGTCCAGTGAAGACATGGTTTGGCAGTTCGGGCTGGACTGTTCCCATAAGGCACAGGGTCAGACCGATTTGCAGATGGCCATGTCTGAGCTGGGGTGGCAGAGTGGGCTAAAGAACGGTGATGGATTAAACCCAAATCAGTTGATTTGGGTTGAGTGCTTGCAATGTTCAACACTCTGTCCATCATTTCCTTTGGTTTTTGCTTTGTTCGCCATAAGTTGGCAGGGTATGCTCAGACATGAGTCCGTTGCTCACTTTGCCACTGGATTCAAGCAAGCCTGGCTGAAGACTGCTGAAATGCCTGAAACCGGTCCTAATAAGCTTGTTTCCGGTCCAGGGAAGACATGGTTTGGCAGTTCGGGCTGAACTGTTACCATGAGGCACAGGGTCAGACTGATTTGCATATGGCCATGTCTGAACTGGGGTGGCAGAGTGGGCTAAAGAACGGTGATGGATTAAACCCAGATCAGTTGTCTGGGGGTGAGTGCTTGCAATGTTCAACACTCTGTCCATCATTTCCTTTGGTTTTTGCTTTGTTCGCCATAAGTTGGCAGGGTATGCTCAGACGTGAGTTCCTTGCTCACTTTGCCACTGGATTCAAGCAAGCCTGGCTGAAGACGGCTGAAATGCCAGAAAGCGGTCCTAGGAAGCTTGTTTCCGGTCCAGGGAAGACATGGTTTGGCAGTTCGGGCTGGACTGTTCCCATGAGGCACAGGGTAAGACTGATTTGCATAGGCCATGTCTGAACTGGGGTGGCAGAGTGGGCTAAAGAACGGTGATGGATTAAACCCAGATCAGTTGACTGGGTGTGAGTGCTTGCAATGTTCAACACTCCGTCCATCATTTCCTTTGGTTTTTGCTCCTTAAGATACCCACCATCAGCGAACAACTTACTGAACAGACTGACCACTATTTCGCAGAAAACCTTGGGTCGGTGGAATCAGCACAGACAATTTGGGAAGCGTATAAAGCAGTGTTGAAAGGCCACGCACTTGCGCTAAAGATGGGCCATATCCGGCATCACAACGAGCACATACTTGAAATTGAGAGTGACCTACAACAACCAGAGTTGCTCCATAACTCTTCGCCCAGTGAAAACACAGCGCACCGCCTAACTACTAGACGTCTTGAATACACAGCCCTAGTGCAAGAAAAGGCAAGGGCGCGATTGCTGTCCACAGTTCACAGAGTGTATGAGATGGGGGAAAGGGCGGGTAAGATGCTGGCTTGGCTCGAGCGTCCGGAACAAGAACACAGATGGGTGCCCGAGTTATCTACCACTGCGGGCGTGAAAATATCTGACCCGCAAGAAATTGCAGATATGTTTGCAGACCATTTGGAGAAGGTATACACACCCTCCACCACGTACACGTCGGAAGACTCCCGGCAACTACTTGTGGATAGTGATTTGCCCTCCCTGACGGAAACAGACAGGGTTGATTTGGAGGCAGATATCACTAATGAGGAACTCTGCAAAGCTATATATAGTGTTCTGTCAGGAATAGCGATGGGGCCGAATGGCATCCCAGTAGAGTTTCTTAAATCCATGGCGGTGAAAATAGCCCCCCCACCTTAACCTTATGTACTCGGAGAGCCTGGAGAAGGGCCTACTGCCACCAGATCAGAGACTGGCGTCTTTAGTGGTTAGATGTAAACCCGGGAAAGCAGCGGATAGTTGCGGATCGTACAGGCCAATCTCGTTAATAAATGCAGAGGCTAAGGTTCTAGCGAAACTATTGGCCTCCCGTTTGAATGCCGTGTAGCCGTCCCTGGTCCATGCGGACCAGTCTGGCTTCATCACTGGTCGCAACACAGCGTTCAAGATTCGCATGGTCCATAATGTGCTTGCGAGGCAACCCTATTTGGAGGAAGACGCAGTGATCATGTCATTAGATGCCTTTGGATCTCAGGTTTGCTGAGAGCATAGATGGGCCTCGGGGAAGCTTGGAAACCCACCTCCTGTATTGCAAAATCGTGTCCTTCAGGAGCAGCGTCGATGCAAACCGGACAGATGCGTCTTTGGTGCCTGCCTTTCAGGGGAGTAACTCCTTTACTCCAAGGGATATTCTTTGGTCATCCAATGTCGTGTAGATAGTAGAAGTTCTGGGATTCTGTAGCAGAGTTTCGTCCAGGTAAATCTAAAGTCCTGTAGTCAGGGGTTCCTACTTTATACCCAAAGAAGGGGTGGGACAAACTCTGGGGACCCACCAATGGGAGGGTCAGGGCAGAGGGGTGGCTAAACCCATGTCCTTTGTCCAGTTTTGTGCCAGAGTAGGGGATGAGTGCCGGTTTGAGCTGGACTATGCACAGGGACACCAAATGTTCCCCCAGTGCAGACATCAAAGCACTCTTGGAGTGCACCCACCCAGCCCCAATACACTAAAGCCTGTCTGGGAGGTGGTCACATCTCCCTGTGACAGGAAACCTATTGTCCAGGCCTCCCCTGCCGGAGTTTCGTCCAGCAGCAGGAGGGCATACTCGTGTTTGTGGCTGGCAGCATCCATTTTGTGATGCGAAGGTCTGTGAAGCTGGTACCGGGTGTACCGGTAAAGCAATGGTTCTCCCTTTAGTATGGTGGAATCATACCTCCCACACCAGTTACTGGTGTGGGGGTATGATTCCAAGGTGTTTGACACCAAACACGACATGTTTCCATGCAGCCATTCCAAAGTTAGCATTTACAGCAAGGTTATAATGCACTTAAGAGTATATGGTTTGGCTGCATCACAAACAACCTCAGAATTAAGGTTCCGAAGGCTGCAGAGGGGCTCTGCTCATGCAGGGGCACCCTCTCACATAAAACCCAGAACCCTGCCTTCAGGATTGATAAGGCCTGCCATAGGGGTGACTAATAGGTTTATATGTGCAGTGATATGGAGAGATATAGGGAACCTATATCGCAGTAAGGTGTGCATACACCACCTTACACAGGCTGCAGTAGCAGACCTGTTGTGTCATTTTGAATGGCTTCCATAACACCCCCCCTCCCCTGAAACTACACCCCCGGGTGATGGCTTCTATCGACTAAGTTGCTCCGATTAAATCTAAGACTTGGACTAGAGCTTTAGCATCTACACCCTGGTACTCGGAAGAACTGAAAGACCTCAGACGGCAGTGCCGGAGGCAAGAGCGGAACTGGAGGGCCAACTCCACTCTAGAGGGGAAAGGCAAACATAAAGATTTGTTACTTATGTATAAACGTGCTATTGTGGCTGCCAAATCTCCTCACTACGTTAACAAAATCAGGTCTCCCACCAATTCACCTACCAAACTCTTCAATGTGTTTAGAGAGCTCTCAGATGGCTCAGCAGTCCTTGGACAGATCACAAAGTTGCTACAACAATGTTGAAGTGTACTTCAGAGATAAGATCTTGAAGATCTATTCTGACTTTAATGTCAGTGGGGATAGGCCTCCCCTCACGTTGCCTGCTCAGGACACTACGGATCGTCATTCCTCAGCAGTTGTGTCTGCTTTCCCTCCCATCCCCCCAATGAAAGTATAAAATCTCCTTCTAAACCTGAAGTCAGGTTCCTCTGATGATCCCTGCCCTCCTTGAATTTTGCAGCACGCCCCTGATCAGATTGCGACCTTCTTGGCAAAGGTCTTCAATCAGATATTGTCAATGGGAGTGTTTCCCTGACCTTGGAAGGAGGCCGCAGTTATTCCACGTCAAACGAAACCCAATGAGGATCCTTTGGACTTCAAAAACCTGCGCCCAATTTCTCTTCTGCCCGCACTGGGAAAAAGTCTTGAAAAAAATATCAACAAGGAACTGGCTGAGTTTATTACAGCCTCTTGAACCCCGAACAGAATGGGTTCCGCAGTGGTCATAGCACCGAGTCGGCACTGGTTCCCATTGCAGATTCCATTCGCTGCCAAATCAAGGAGACTCTGCTATCTTGGTAATGTTGCATCTGTCAGCGGCATTTGACACAATATACCCACCCCGCTTGGTGTGAAGATTGCATCAAGCAGGGCTGAGGGATACAGCTTTGGACTGCCTGGGTTTCTTTTTTGACAAATAGGACTCAAATAGTCAGCTGTGGGAACTTCAGGGCAGAACTGTTCTAGCTCCTTTGTGGGGTCTCACAGGGGTCCTTCTATTTAACATATATGTTACTCCCCTGGCTAAACCAGTGCAGTCGTTTGGCTTTCAGGTGTTGTCCTATGTGAACGACACCCAAATCATTGTTTCCATATCAGAAGATTTGCCCTTGGTAGCTGATAAATTCAAAATCTGTATGATCAGTGTGAGCGCATGGATGAAGATTAAATGCCTATCATACAGAGATTCTGCTCTTTGGGGCACTGCAGTCAGTGTGGTCAAAGCTCTGGTGGCCAGAGAAGTGGGGTCCTTCACCTACCCCAGTGGCTTCCGCTAAAAACGTAGGTGTTATTTTTGATAACACTCTTGCCTTTCAAACCCAGGTCAATAGGACCGCGAGGTCTCCCCATTTATTCCGGCTGAGCTCAGAGAAGCAGTGGTCATTGCTCTAATTACATAGCCCCTAGATTATTGCAATGCTCATACATAAACATCAATAAATCCTCGCTTAACAGACTGCAGGTCATTTGGAATTCGGCAGCCTGCCTGGTCCTGAATGTTCCTTTACAACTCATAGTTAGGGAAGGCATGCACTCCCTTCACTAGCTGCCTGTTAGGAAGTGTGACATACAAAGCTCTTTGCATAATATTTCTGGCTCTTCATCCATAAGGGGTGGTGTCTCTGAAAACAACATTTCCCTGGCATACCCCAAAAAGACACACCAGAACCTGGGCTTCTATGGGAATTCTCAAGGGCATATTATCAAGCCCATTATCGCTGCTTTACCGGCGGTTTCCTGCCGCTAAACCGGCGATAATGTTATCGCCGTTCCTTGATAATATGGCCCCACATTCTTTTAAAGCAAGACGGATTGGCATTGACAGTGCTTGTTTTCATGTGGTGATCTAGTGCTAATGGTGTCTTCATTCAGTCTGTTTGAGGCCTCTGATAGCCTCGCCCACTGTCTTTGGTCAAAGCTCCTCATTAAGCAGCTTTGAGCCTCAACTAATATCTCATGTGCTCTCCATCATCTACAAATATAAACAATACCTACCTTCATCCTCGGCCAACCCATGCCATGCTCAGACAAGATCATGTCCAGCTCATGGACCACTGCCCCTACTCCTCCAACACCCTCACTTGACTGTACCTCATCACCCCCGGCTTGTGCCTGGGTATCACTATCGAGTACACTTGTGCATGCGAAGCTTACCATAAGTCCATTGCACTCGTGTCTGTCGATGAAAGCGTTTGCATGATTTGCTTCTGTGGATGCCCGTAGAGGTTCACGTAGACGCAGAGCAACAAATCAATGACATTGAGCGAAAGTTGTGAAACATGTTTATTGAATGTGCAAGCATGTAAATACGTTAAATAAAGGATCATTGGCTCCAGTAATGCAGTTGTATGGACATACGATGAACAGAAAGGAACAAAACCATATTCTGGTGGAGAGTTTTTGTAAGTTACCAGCTGAAGCATGTGAACACAGCTCCATCAATGGATGGCAGTCTTACTCCAGCTACTGGATAAATCATAGACTGTCCTGGAATATGGTGGCCCCATTGCTTAGACAAGTCATGAGCCTTGAGGCATAAGGGGCATTTTCTCAGGCAGGTCCTGCTCCTCGATAGACCTTATTTGCAGTATTTTTTTACATCCACGTTCTTGTACTCAGGGTTGTACTTAGACTTGGAGAAGCAAATGGCGGCAGCTCGGTCGCACTCACAGATAAATGCCTCGCAAGGGTTGTTTTTACCTAGAGAAAGAAGAGAAGTTTTTGTTAAAAGTTGTGTCTTATCTGAGAAAGCAGGAAACCTTGGGAGAATAGGGTGCATGTGAGGGACATTGGGACTGTTGTTGGCCCGTGCCCGAACAACAAGATCTCTGGACTTGACTCAGGGGTCCAGACCTGAATATTACACTCTTCCGACTTTCAAGACTTTACAGAGTTTGCTTGCATGGCTGCTGCTTACTGCTGGAAGTTTTAATCACCCCCTTCAAAGAGTGTACAACCTGGCCAGGGTCCACCATGCACCTAGCTATTGTGAATTTTACTAGGCACAGTTATGCTGAGCCCAGGACAACTGGACGGTTCTGTTCTCCATCCTTGTTTGCAGCATACATAGATAGAGGAAAACACCTCACATGATTGTTTTTGTGTAGGAAGGCGTCCCTTCCTACACAAAAACAATCTCCCCTAAAACGCAGACACCCTTGCACCATGACGCAAAGGTGCCTGCATTGACACATGGCAGCCTATTGCACACCAGCCTAGAGGAAAGTACAGGGATGTGACATATTGTTGTAAATATGATGCATACCAGTGCTTTTTAAGTGACGCAGCACGGCACAGCCAAATGGCTTGCAGTGCCACGCTGTGTCACTTTCTTGTAAATATGCTCTTAATGTTTAGCAATACTTTCTTACCTGTCACTGATACCCCGTCATTGTAAAATGTCACTGTATGTAGAAGTCACCTATTCTAAAGCAATAAGCGTCACGAAGTGTAAAGTGTGTAAATGAGGAGCTGTATTATGGATGTAGACAAATGAATATGGTAATATGTTTATGATGCTATAAAACTCAATAAATAAAGTTAAAAAAAAGTGTTTAGCAATGCTTAGGTTCCCATTATCAGTGACCACACGCAGATGGCCCAATTATGGCGCACTTATACGTTTTTGAGCCTAAAACAGTAATATTTCTATATGATGTACTAGTACCATACGTTCATTTGCATGTTTTTCCCAATTACAGGGCCGTTTTATAGGTGAATCTCTGGCCAGAAATCCTGTTCCTCTGGTAATGGGGCCCTTTGTGTTTATTTACCCATCGGAGTGTTTATTATACTTGCCGGCTCTTTCCTGTTTAACTGCCCCCCTTGTCACACTGTGATCCCACTCAAAGTACCTTGAATCAGCTTTTGTGGCATTCTACTGTGGTGTGTCTAATTCAGGTGTACACATTGTCACTGAAAGGGAGAGTTAGAGAGAGAGAGAGAGAGAAAGAACCTAGTACTGATTGAGACTGAGGGGCATATTTACAAAGGCATTGCTCCACAGAACGTCACTTTTAGCAACGTTCCTGTGGCGCAGTTCCCTGCCCATATTTACAAAGTGTTGTTAAGCCACTTTTTGTGACTTAACGCTGATTTGTAATCATGGTACCATTTCAAGCAGGTATCTGCGTGAAAAGGGCGTTCAGTGGGTGTTGCTGTGGGCGTTCCCCCGCAGCACCCATTGGTTTTTGACGCTGCCCCAGATTTACAAGAATGTGTAAATCTGAGGCAGTGGCAAAAGCTAATGTCATGCAGGAGCCGGCGTTAGAATGGTGCAACGAGGAAAATACTTTTATTTCTCCTCGTTTTTGCAATATACCTTCCTGCACATAAACAATCATTAAATAATGATGATTTGCACCTTCTATGTATGCTGCATTGTGCCGCACACATAGATAACAAATCGCCATTATTGATTGTTTATGTGCATTAAGGTACAACTTCCTACACATAAACAATCATTCCCTGCAACGCAGGCACCCTTGAACATAGGTGCTTGGCAGCTAACTTTAGCGCCAGCGCTGGGGAAAATACAGGGGTGCTCTGTATTGTAGAAATACGATGCATCCCTGCATTTTAGAAATGTCGGAGCTCTGCGCTCCGACATTTCCTTGTACATATGCCCCTAAGTGACGGAGAACCAGAAATTGGGCAGTAAACATAGGGTATATACTGCTGCAGGTGATGCTGGTCCCAGAGCATGAATAGGTGTAGTTCTCGGTGTAGGGGTTGTCACCGATGCCTCTGCAGCTGGGATGGCTCATAGCTTGACCGTAGCAGTCATCATGGACGTAACAGCATCTGTAAGAGAAGGAAAGAAACACTTGTTCATACGAGATTATAGCAAATCGCGGGATGTTATGTTATGATATGTTATAAATTCTTGTAAAGCACATGGCTGCCCCAGCAACTGGGCGTCCCAGCGCTAAGATTGACAGGAGCATGCAGGGAAGGTTTCAACTAAAGGTTAGAGAAAATACATGTTTTAATAATTTTTCTGATGGCCCAATGGTCTTGCGTTCCCCCGAGCAGCAAGAGGGATAGAATTCCATAGGATGGGTGCCATGGCCCTGAAAGAACGTCCCCCTGCTCTTTGCCTGCACACTCAGGAGACACAGGCCAGATGCAGATCCACGGAGCACAGGGCTCTAGCCGGTACATACGGTAGTAGAAGAGAAATGGTCCCAGAACAAACGTACATTTAAAACCTGAACATAATCAACATAGTAAATATTGCAACAATTTAGGCATATCGAAGTGTTATTTAATCACACCTGGATTGAACATATGAATGTGTCAATAAATTCACATTAATCGAAAAAGAGTGCAGGGTGCCACAGGGACGGGAAGGGAGTGATGAGTAAGGTAGGGTAATAGGATAAGTGACATACATAGATTTATTGCAATAATACAAATCAATTGTAGGGCACATTAATATCGTGCCAAATAATCAGGATAAAGTTCATTCATTGCAAGATTGGGTGTTTTGACAGAAAAACCATATACAATCGAAGGTTCACAGTGCTCTTTGCACTATTGAAAGTACTGGCATAATCAAAAAGTCGACGTTTCGACCCCTCGGCAAGGGTAGGTTGATTCAATCCTTACGAACGGGGTCTTCCTCAGGACAGAGAGGGCGGTGAGAGAAGGAGGGGAGGCACCTATAAAGACATTAGGTAGGTATTAAAAATGAGATCGGGTCCCCAAGCGGAATTAATCAGGAAGACTGGGTAAGGGAGGGTATCACCATAATTACCATGTTAAAGAACGGGCATCTAGTCAATGTCGACTTGGCGTCCAGAGGCGCAGGGGCTAGTAGGCTCCAAAAGCGGGTGAGAGTGATGGACACCTATAACGAATTTAGGGTGTCAGTGGGGTGATCCAAAAAACAAATGAATGGATTCGTATGGTTAAGCTGAATAGAAAAAAGAGAGGACTTACTGGTATTGATTCAATCACAAAGGAGATATTAATTACTCCATCGTAACACGCCGTTACATAGATCGGTGAGTTGAAGTGAAATGAATCACGGGGGAATCAGCCTCTAAAAATCAAATGAAAAGTACTATTTTTAAAAAAACCCATAGGTAATCCAAACCTAGAGAAATATAAAGCTACAGGGAACTGGTCCCCAAATCTGTCATCCACAAACTAATGGTCAATCAAAAGGGAGGATAGTCAACCCCGTGAGGACGTAGTGGGACATGCAATCTGTCGTTCGACTATACATCAATCTTCGAAAGGGAAAGCTATCCGGAATCTCAGTCAATGCCATGCGTGGTCGAGCAATTCAAAATTGACAGAAAGAAGGAAGGAAAAAATATAATAAATAAAATAATTATCTACTGAAACGGAAAAGAACCTATCGTGTTGAAATGAAGCGTGAGGAAAGAAGCCACACATTACACCAAGATTCGCATTAGCAACGTAAAGAGATAGGGCACAGACTAAACAAGAGGGTTAGGGGTGAAGCTTCCATACCTTTAGACGGCACCCGTGAATGCGGCGCTCGGGGTTCTGACAAAGCACGGAACCCGTAGGGAAACGTCCTCATATGGAGAACGCCACGCACCGCGTGACGTTAAACCGGGCGCAGCCGCTAGATGCTGCCCGCACCGGTGTATTAGAAGACAGACAACCCGAGTAGTTTGTTGGTTGAAAAAGATATCGGTTATTGGAGCTAAACTAATAATATACACAGTTGATGAATAATTGAGTGGGCATGGTTAGGAAATGTATTAAAAAATAACAAGAGTCGAAGCCGAAGGCGCGCCAAAGGCAAGCCCGTCTGCGCCCGTCCGCGCCAGGAGCGTGCCAGTGGCAGGGCTCCCCCCCCTTACCCCCCCCCCGGGTTCCCTACGATACTCTCGCTCCAGCCTACTAGCTCTACGGATGCAAGAAACAGCCCATTGTCTCCCTGTCTCAGATCCAGAAGACCTACTCAGTCACCTCTGCCCTGGATGTGGTTTTTCCGCTGCTAGCGAGGCGGGGAGTTGGAGAGTGGGATCCTTGCATTCCTCTTGCGCGGGGTGGAGGGTGGGACATTGTGTCGGTTCCAGTGACATTCAGAGGAGATCTGTCGGGCGGGATTCAGGTGGGTGCTTGTATGACCATTTGGTCTGTATCCTCCTGAACGCCCGCTCTGTGGTCAAACATAAACATGAACTTGAACTTTTATTGTCCGCCCACTCTCCGGATATGGCTTTTATCACGGAAACTTGGACCAACGCAGCCTCCTGCCCTGACTGGAACATCGCCATGCCACCTGGATACGCGTTACACTGTCTCGATAGAAAGCTGGGCAGGGGGGGGGGCTTAGCGATCATTTACAAAGAACATCTAAAGGTCCAGGTCAGGGCCATTGAAAATATGCACGCAGAAGCACTACATTTTAGCATATCTCTAAAAGACACTAACATCGCCGATGGGTTATTGGTGTATAGACCTCCCGGACCCAGGGCCCCATTTTTGGAGGCCCTTCAAACGCATCTAGAGTCCTGTGCTGAGTTCGAGTCCTATACGATTCTTGGGGACTTTAATCTCCATTTGGAGGCCACAAACAACTCAGACACTACGAGGTTTCTGGACTGCCTGGAGGCTTATGGACTACCTCAATTGGTGACAGCCCCAACTCATGATGGAGGCCACACCCTTGATGGTCTCTTTTCCAGCCACCCCGACCTGGTACATCTCAGGGTTGAATCCCTGCCATGGACCGATCATAGGGCAGTGTTTTTCAAGATTGGGCTAAAATTAAGGGTAGGAAGCAGTCCCCACATACCCAACAAGATCTTCTATAGGAGATGGAATAGGGTAGCCCAAGAGTCCCTGATGGAAGCTCTGGGTAGCCCCCCTCCCATCTCGGAGGATAATAATGACACAGCTGTTGTTCAGCTCACCAACTGGATTGGGGATGCCATTAACCAGGTTGTTCCCCTCCAGTCAGCTACCCAGAACAGGCATCCTCCGGGTGCCCCCTGGTATGGTCCGGAGTTGAAAGCCCTGAAGGTAGAATGTAGACGGTGGGAACGACTTTGGAGAACCGACTATAATAGGGACCATAAGTTGGCATACAACCTGGCCCTGCACAACTACAAGCGGGCCATTTTGAAAGCCAAGCAGGACTACTTCTCCCGTAAAATCTTTGAGGCTGGGAATTCATTTAAAGAATTGTTTAAAACTGTAGTCTTTCTGTCAAGTCCGCAGCAGACTAACCAGTTCAGTCCGGACCAGTCCTTCTGTGACCAACTAGCTACCTTTTTTCACACTAAGGTAGCTACTATCTACAATGATTTAGCTAACACCTCGGGACCCCCCACCTTGGATTTTCAGCAGGTGATGCCTACATGTACACTGACTAACTTTGATCCTCTAACCTGCGGGGAGGTTCTAGCACTATTAGGCTCCATAAAGTCCGGGGCCGCCTCCGATCCATGTCCTCCTCATATCATCCACCTAATAGCGGAAAGGATTGGCCCAAGTCTTACGACCCTAATCAATCAGATTCTAGCAGTAGGTACTTATCCAGTCTCTTGGAAATCAGCATGTGTCAAACCCCTTCTTAAGAAGGCCTCCTTGGACCCCACAGAACCCAAAAATTATCGTCCCATCTCCGGCCTCCCTTTGATGGCCAAAGTCATTGAGAAGGCCATTAACCAAAGTCTGATGGGTTACTTGGACACAAACGCCCTGCTTGACAGCTCCCAGCACGGCTTCCGGCCTAGGCACTCCACAGAGTCCGCCCTAATAACGGCAGCCGAAGGAATTCGGACGACAGTAGACGAAGGAGGACGAGCTATTCTCGTCCTCCTGGACCTGTCTGCTGCGTTCGATACTGTGAACCATCTGGTGCTGATTCAGCGCCTCAGGGAGGTCGGGATTGCAGGGCAAGCCCTGACTTTGCTTTCCTCTTTTTTGGAAGACAGAAAGCAATGCTTAAATTGGGCCGGTTTACACTCTGACAGTTTTGCCCTGCCTTGCGGCGTCCCCCAAGGCTCGGCTCTTTCTCCGACCCTTTTTAATATTTACGTCAGACCTCTGGCTAATTTGGTCAGGAAGCATGGCTTCTTACTGGTATCCTATGCTGATGATTCTCAGCTTGTGATATCAGTTGTTGAGGATCCTGACCGAATAGCAGCCAAATTCCACGCCTGTCTCTCTGATGTGATGA
The DNA here is from genome assembly GCF_964204655.1 of Triturus cristatus. NCBI lineage: Eukaryota > Metazoa > Chordata > Amphibia > Caudata > Salamandridae > Triturus > Triturus cristatus. The sequence continues at coordinate 131,324,051 of NC_140594.1, forward strand.
AGTGGATGCACCTGAGTTTTCTGAAAATTAATACGGAGAAGACAGAAGTGATGGAATTTGGGAAAGGCCCCTCAGTCTGGAGTTCTCTTTGGTGGCCATCGGCGGCAGGGAAATGCCCCCTCCCGGTCACCAAGGTCAGGAATCTGGGGGTCATGTTTGACCAAAAGCTAAATATGTCAGCTCAGGTCAACAGCTTAACGTCCTCCTGTTTCTTTTTGCTAAAAACCTTGCGGAAGATCCTTCCCTATATACCACTGTCGCTAAAAAAAACTGTGATGGCTGCACTTTTCATGTCCAGATTGGACTATTGCAACGCCATGTTTCTGGGCATTGACAAGTTTCAGGTCAGAAAGCTTCAATCTCTGCAGAATGCCGCAGTTCGGGTAATTCTCAATTTACCCAGGGGTTGTTCCACCTCAGGGGGTAGGAACTCCCTACACTGGCTACCGGTTCAACAAAGAATTGAATTTAAAGCACTCTGTCTGGTGCATCGGGCCCGTTTTGGCGGGGGCGCGAATGATGGGACCAACAGGTTTCTACCTTACATTCCGTCCCGTGCCTTGCGGTCGGCCAATCTTGGCCTTATCTGTATTCCCAGACACAAACTTGCTAGATGGGGCGGCCGCTCTTTCGCCATTTGTGCAGCCAGACTGTGGAACCAACTGCCTGTGGAGCTGCGACTCCAACCGGGCTATGCCCTTTTCAGAAAAATGCTCAAATACCGCCTGTTCCAGGCACAATCTTAGCTCACTTCCCTGCTATTTACACACACCACAGCGCCAAGACACCTTCGGGTATACGAGCGCTTTATAAGCCTTTTTATACTTATACTTATACTTATTACATTATTTAAATAAACTACAAGTCTTCGAGTGTGCCACTCAACGGAAGTGATCGAAAACAGGTTCATGGACGTAATCTGCCAGACGGTTGTGAATAATTGAGTGGGCAAGGTTAGGAAATCTATTGCAATAACATGAGTCGTGTTATTACATTATTTAAATGAACTACAAGTCTTCGAGTGTGCCACTCAGCGGAAGTGATCGAAAACAGGTTCATGGACGTAATCGGCCAGACGGTTGTGTGACAAGAAAAATTAAAATGAGAATAAATCATACAACTATATGATATACATTGCATGACGGAATCTAAAAAGAAACATCTAAATGTGCATAGTAGGTGGACACGCATGTGGGTTTGGACAGATGAACAATGTCCCATTGGATTGGAGAAAATCTCGTGAGGACACCTTGGATGGAAAAGACATTCAAATTTACATGCGAACATTGCGTACCATAGTCACATACCTCCAAAGGTCAATCTAACAAAAGATTCAAAAATGACATTGGCAACAGGCTAGATTACGAGCTGGTTAAAACAGATAATCATGAACATTATTCCTAGTTACTAAGAATGGCTAATTGGGCATTGCTGGGATCTTGTTCTTTCAAACCCATGGTAATAGTGTCAAAGCGGATCATCCATTTAGACTCTCTGATGGTCAGGATAGAGGATATATTACCTCCCCTGGGGCCCAGTTCAGTTTTTTCCAAAACAATCCATTGCATTTGATCGGGGCTGTGTCCTAATTGATGGAAGTGTTCAACTAGGGGTGCACCCGTCACATTACATCTTATTCTGCGTTGGTGCTGAAGAATTCTCGCTTTAACTTTCTGCTGTGTCTGGCCAATATATAGTTGGCCGCAAGGGCAGAGGATCCCATAGATAACGTTAATTGAATTGCAGTTTGTATGGGATTGCAGTGTAATAGTCTGGTGTTTGTAGATATACTTCTTGGATTGGAGAGTGGTGGGGCATGCTTTACATGACCCACACTTGAAATGGCCTATGACTGGTGGTAGATTCCAGAGTGACTGGATAGTCGGTTCAATTGGGTCTTCAAGAAAGGAGTGTACCACATGATCCTTAATGCTCATGGCTTTTCTAAAGGAATGCATCGGTAAGTTCGGTTGGTTGATCTCAGTAGATACAAGGCTCCAGTGTTTATTAATGATCTTTTTCACGGCATTACTTCTAGTAGAGAAGGTTGTGACACATATCATCTTGTTATTTTTTGGCGTTGTGGTAGGGTCTTTGGTTGAGAGTAGAGTGTCCCTTGGGTTGTACCAAGCCCTCTTCTGGGCCCTCTTCACCAAACGCTTGGGGTAACCTCTTGCAATTAGTCTGGCACTTAGGTCCTCAGACTCTGCTGTGTAATCTGTTCGTTTCGTGCAGTTCCTGCGGATTCGCAGGAACTGGCCTACCGAAAGATTATCACGTAGGCCACTCCTTTCGTTTGTACGTAATACTTTCCTTGAAAATAGAAGAAGTTCTTTTTCATAGCGATCGTCAAGAGAGCTATAATGAAGTCAGTAGGTACCCTCATTGGTGCTGGTCTGGAGTTCAAAACTTCTCGCATAACCGCCAATGCTGGTTCCTGCGGAATGCTGGTATATAGTGAGACAATATCACAGGTAACAAGTATTTGCTCACTAGAAAGAGGAAATCGCCTGAATTGATTGATTTTGTGCAGAAAGGTGTCCCTTCCTGCACAAAATCAATCAGCCCCTCTACGCAGGCAACGTTGCACCATGGTGCAAGGGTGCCTGTGTTGGCGCATGGCAGCCTGTTGTGCGCCAGCTCAGTGGAAAAGGACAGGAATGCTCTGTATCTGATAGATATGGTGCATTCCTGCCCTTTTCTTTTGACGCAGGGCAGCACAGCAAGATTCCTTGTGGCACTGCCCTGCACCAAAACCTCATAAATGAGGCCCAAAAGGATTTTGAATCGGGCTGCGCCACAAAAGTGAGGCTTCCCCAAAGCAAAGTTATAGTAGATCTGTGCCCCAATGTCTGAAAGGTTTTAAACTTTGTCTTGCATAGTATCGCACACTTGAAGGGAACGCTTCCAGTACAGAACCTGTGCTAGAAATCACACACCTTTACACTGTGGAGTTAAGATGTGTGCTTGGTGCTAAATAGTCTGATTGTGTGCCAGTGTTGGGGAAGAGAGCAGCAGCGCCATTCCTATGTATATAGACCTGTACAGAGCGTACATTTTTTGCGCTCCGGTGGCGTTGCGCCGTTCACCATATTTAAAAAATGGCTCTAAGTCACTTAACGTGACTTAATGCCACCTTGTAAATATGCCCCTTTCGGCAGCAGTACGCAGCGGCAAAGGGGCGGGCTGGGTGTTGCAGTGGGCGTTCCAACGTAACACCCATTGCTTTTTGAAGCTGCCACAGATTTACAAGGCTGGGACTGTGGCAAAACTGAGGCCAGGATGCCAATACGAGGAGGAATTAATAATTTATCCTCATTTTGTGCTCTTTCTATGTGCAGCACACATAGAAATAGCAAATCGCCATTATTGATTGTTTATGTGCTGGAAGGTGTACCCTTCCTGCCAGGGCCGGACTGGCCGTAGCGGGCACCGGGCAATCCCCCGGTGAGCCGCACGGGTGGGGGCCGGTTTTGGGCCCCTGGGGGCCGTTTTTGTTACAGGGCAGTTTTTGCAGCATAGCTGCAAAATCGGCCCTGTAACAAAATCGGCCGAAAACCGGCCCTGGCAAAGAGCTCAGCGGCACCCCAACCCCCCGGGGGGCCGGCCGAGTACTTTGCCAGGGCCGGTTTTGGTTCCCACTCCGGCCCAACTTCCTGCACATAAACAATCGCCCCTGTAGCGCAGGCACCCTTGCAACATGGCGCAAGGGTGCCTGCGCTGGTGCTAGGCAGCTTTTTGGGAGCGCCAGTGCTAGGGGAAACAAAGGGGTGTGCCCCTTTATCAGCACATCTCTACGTTTCGAAAATGTCGGAGCGTGGCATTGCCAAATTTTCTTGAAAATATGCTCCTTGGTTGCTGCGCTGATTTGTACTAGAAATTAGTAAACCTGTCCCCATAGTTTATGGCTGTTTAATATCGGTACAAAACCTTATAGGTATTCAAGGGTGAATTTTGATTGTTTGCATTAATAAAAAAATAAAATGTGGAACAACATTAGTTGCAACTTTATTTTTTCACAGAACAAAGACCTAGACTTGGGTGAATGCAGATACAAGAAAATAAAAATAAACGTGGATTCATACTGTCAGAATTAGCTAAAAGAAAACTATCCCATAAAACAGAGAGTCCTTTATATAATGGATAAGTTATTATTATTAATACAGTGTCAGAAATACCTAGTTCCTATACAAGGAAATTGTTTTCTTAATTTTAAGACAGTGTTTGCTTATTTCGAACTTCTGGACATTTGTAGTTGGCCTGTTCTGATTACAGCAAATAGTATTTCTTGTCGAAATGTTGTCCTATTGGTCCCTGGAATTATGTTCTGTACTTTTGGAAGGGATGCCTATCTAGGCCTTGGCTACACCACTCGTTGCAAAAAAAAAAGAATCTTACCTGACCTGATATCTATATGTTAAATATAGGTTTCCGTCAGAGTTATCCTGATATCTATATGTTAAATATAGGTTTCCTTCAGAGTTATCCTGATATCTATATGTTAAATATAGGTTTCCGTCAGAGTTATCCAGTAACCAGGGGAAGGTGGAGCAGAGGGACCTTGTCTGAGGCTGTGGGTTCCCAGGTCCTAAGCATGGGAGCTTTACCTGATTGCCACAAAATGGCTCATCAAAGTTGCTTTCTATTTTTGACTTCATTGCCAAGATATTGATCCAGGTGAAAAGATGTTATTGGTTCTAGCATATGATGGAGGCGTCAGTCTTCGATCCTACTGCCAGTAGCCTTTTTCTCTTAGTGGACCCAGTTTTGCGTTTTTGTCGTTTGCTTAGTTTATTATTCTGTGCCGTTCTGGCTGAGATTTTGTTATTTGTTTTGGAAATATGTATTTCTGTCTCTTCCATATTGAGGGGCATACTTATTAAGGGGCTTATTTATGAGCCCCCTGCGATACTTTTGCGCTGTCGACGCATCACTTTTTGTGACCCAGCGGCGGAATAAACAATGCTCATGTTGTGCCATATTTACAAAGTGACGCATCTAGGCAGATGCGTCACTTTGTAAACCCCCGCACCACATTATACCTCTGTCAGGTATAATGGATGTAGGGTGGGTGTTCCCCCACAATAAACCCTTGTAGAAGTGGTGCAGTGATATTCAGATGCCTCATGGCAGGCGTAAAGGTGATGCAGTGCAATGGAAATACGCCACCCCCATGCATTGCTGGAGTTTCGCCATGCTTATGACACAACTCCAGCAATGCATGAGTTTTGTGCCAACAGATACGTCAGGATTCCTGAGGCATCTGTCATTCCTTGCGACATGGAGCACCGTACAGTAAATACGGCTCATCCATGGTGTCGCAAGAAGGACAGCCACGGCCCGTATAGGGCGTGCCACCGGGCGGTGACATGGGGCGGGGGAGGGGCAGGGTGGGGGGTTGTAAAATGCGGCATACGGACGATTTCAGGTAAGTAACGGAAAAAAAAACCGAATTTTGTTGCGCGCACTGCATCGCATTTCCATGCACAGTAACACCCATGCTCCACCAATGGAAAGCCTACCACAACGATGTGTAATGCAACAAAACTCAAGCTGAGGCTTTGCGTTACATTTCTTTACAAAGTCAAACAAGGCATCTCGAATCACCCCTTGTGTGGTTTTGTAAATCGTAACTAAGACATTGCGTTGCCTTCGTTGCCCTGTGCGACACAATGACAACTCAGAGGTTTAATATATCTGGGCCGGAGTTTTTAGGTTTCACATGCATGTCACTTGCGCCATTCATGGGGAAAATATTTTATTCCATGCATTGTTTAAGGCAGCAGTTCTTAACCTTTTGACCACCACTGGTGACCCCTAATGATTCACTACTGGAAGCCCAGACCTTCCTGTGCAATGTCTACAATTTGAGCCTCAAATTAATCCATAAAAACACAGCAAACAAACACAAATGATCAAATAATGTATTTAACTTACCAAACAAAGAATATAAAACTTGACATTTTAGTATGAAGGTTGGACCATTTCAAAATGTAATTTCCATTTGTAAAAGATGAAGGGATATTCTAGAGTCTAGCATATCACTTTGTATTTCTGCTTCTAATGCATGTTCCCTTGTTGTCAGCGCATGCCAGTGTTGTAGTTGAGGCCACCGACCATTCATACTAGATTTAATTTGTTCTAGTTGTGCTGCTCCCATTAAATCAAGATAAGGATTTATTTAAATTTGTAGCCTACAATGTGAAATTCATTCCTATTTACAGGGCATTTTAAATATTTAAATTTTAGATGTTGCTTTTTGTGTATACATTTGTATTAATCTGCTGATATTATTTGATATCTAAAAAAATCGTGGACCCAAGGAGTAGGCATCCCAGACACCTGAGGTCCGTGGACCCCAGGTCCAGGTTAAGAACCGCTGATTTAAGCGTCTTGGGTCAGTACTGGGAGCATTTTACAGTATGCCGCCAGCAGCTTGGTGGTATTTGAGAATGAGCTCTGAAAAATGGATTCCGCAGAAAAAGGGATGCTTTGTTGTCTGTGGCATCCATGTTACAGATGCTTTTATCATCGTGTTTTCCCCAGTTTCACATTGACTCTCATCAACTGACTACAAATCAAGCAGCCATGTTGAAACAGTATTCTACATATTCTATTTTTGTTTTACCACTCCATAATGGCTGCCATTTTAGGTCTGGCCTAGAGTCCTCTTCAGCTTTGTTTGCCTGGATCATATTTTCCCCAAAATCCTTATTAAAAATCATATGTATACATATACATACATAAAGGGCCTTTCGGTCAGCTCTCTCAATCCACTGATTTGTTGAAGTTCCTTTTACTATTTGATTCTGCCCACCGCAGCACACAACACGGGGAAATGGTTCAGTCCTCTTTATTCATTGGCTGTCTTGTCCTGTAAGTGAAAGCAGTTTGCCTGGTCATGTGTGTGTAACCACTATAAAATAAGTGCTGTCCAGTGCAAAAGCTTTATTTTATTTTCAGACTCAGACAAGGTGACCATCTGCCTGGAAGGAACTTCAGTTCCAGTTTTTTTTATGACCAACTTTATTGAAGGTTTTTTGGCAAGACACCTAGGGTGCCTATTACAATCTCTGTTGGAAAGCCTCCGACCTGAGGTCGGAGGTTTTCCGACCGAGATCGTCGGTTTCACTTACGACTGCCTAATTACAATTTAGGCAGTCAGAAGTGAAACTGGGCGGTCAATCCAGCTGGCTTTCGACGGGCTCAGTAGTAGGCCGGCTCGTAATTCATATGGTTGGCATTTTACGCTGTCCAGACTACAATGCACGGTTTCTGGCAGGCTAACCATGCCGGGCTTTCCGACTTGGAAATCCTGTTGGAAAGCGTGTTTGATTAGTGACCTCTAGTTGGGGGTCGAGAGGGGGGACCATAGGTGCCCCCTTGTTGATCTGTGCACCATGTTACAGGCACGCTGAGGAACCTGCCATGCTTTCCAGGGATGAACACAGCCTCCCATTTCCCTATGGGAGTGCTACAGCTGGTTTACGTCCGGTTTACGGCTGTAACACAGGCTGCCATAGGGAAATGTGAGTATGTGACGGGAGATCGGTTGGTCTCGTTTCTGCAACGATGTCTGCCCGATATAGTAATAAGCCCCATAGTATCACAGTTCAAAAGAGCAAACCCAGCCATCAATATTGCAAAAGCCCAGCCATCAATATTGCAAAAACAGGGTGCGTGGCCAGCAGCCAAGGAAAATGGCCGCCGCCTAGAGGAGTTCCGGACCTCCACAAGACTCCCCAAGCTCCGCTTCACTTATCCGCATATAAACTGCGCTAACACGTGGCGGCATCGGAAGGAGATGGGCACCGATCGATCTGCCCGCGGTGAGCGGCGGCTGAAAACTCATTGAGATCCGCCATGACGAAGGACTGCGGGCTACATGCCATGCCAAGACCGTAGCCTCAAGTGATCCGTCAGCCCGAAAAACCGGAACCACGTCTTCCCTCCACTACAATGCACACAGAAGATACACTGCCCATTCCAACGCCAGGCGCTGATGTACCTGATGGGCAGGGTCCCATTCTGACCTTCGGGACCTCCGGAGGACTTGCCCAAAACACCACGCATCGGCCCACTGCAGTGCCCATTCGGAACTCACACGGCACGACTGTGAGAGACCGGGAGAAGGTGCGTGACCGCACAAGCAAAGACTGAACTGGCGGGGGTTGCGGCTTCCTGGCGGGGCCATATATCACTACCAAAAACAGTGCAAATTGGCACTCCTTGGGTGCATTACGAAGGAGCCCATAACCTGACGGGCTGCAGCTTGCTCCTAACCAGGGACAGCCCCAGCTGCTCATCCAGTGCAATTGAGGAGGGGGAAGACCCACCAGGCTGAGGCATCAAGAAGTACCGAGTTCCGCCCTCACCTACAGAGCTCCCATGCACCTGGGTTCGAGGAGCAAGTGTGGAGCCAGTGCGCATCCCGAATAGTTGTGTACTCCCTGAATAACAAGAAAAGGCGCACGTGCGCTTGCACTCAGGGCTCAGGGGGAATAAGGAAACCTAGCGACGCAGCCCCCTAAGCGCACTTTATCGACGAGCCACCGAGAAGTGCATGACCCTTGGGGTAGGAAACCCGAAAGGCCGTGTTCGACAGCTACTCGCACAGGCAGGCAGGGGTGAGTACTACTGCCTAAGTTGTCACCGACACTCACATGCTGCAAGTATCTGTCATAATGGGAGGACGGGGCCAGCACGCCACACATCAAACCAAATTAGACAAGTACGCCTGCAATAAGCCAAACCAGGAGCTACCGGACCAGGCGACAACATCGATAGAAGAGCATATCGCAACAGACGGCAAAGAAGTCGCGCTCCAAGATATAATGGCTACGTTAACTAAGATGCATACATCCTTAGAGTCTAGAATATACAGTGTCGCCACTGAACTAACGTTAGTCCATGTGGATTTCCGCAAACTGAGTACGAGAGTGACGGACGTTAAAACGACGACAACTACTCTTGGCGAAGATACTGCTGCCCTCAAGTGGCAAGTGTTGCGCCTAGAAACAGAGCACAAAGTCATGAAAACGAAACTGGATGATTATGAAGGCCCCTCGCGGCGCAATAATGTTCATATCATAGGGGTGCCAGAAGGAACAGGGGGGCCAGCCATCGACCTGCTTGTGGAAGACCTAGTCAAGAATCACCTCCAACCCCGAGGCCTCTCCAACTACTTCTCAGTCGAGAGGGTCCATCGCGTCCCTGGAGGTAGGCCTAAACCAGGAGCACCCCCAGGGCTATATTAGCCTGTGTTTTCAACTTCCGAGATCCTTACCTTATTTTGAAGACAGCCAGGGTGGCCCCTCCCATCAGGTACAAACAGAGTACAATCTCCTTCTTTCCCGACAGCCACAGTCATAGGCAACAACGTGATTTTTTTAGCAGTGAAGAAAGAACTACGGGCTCGCGAGCTCAAATACTCCATGATGTTCCCCTCAAAGTTAAAGAGTAGTAGCCAACGGGAAAACATGGTTCTTTACAACGCCAGAAGAGGCGCGGGACTGGCTTGAGGGTTGGCGCCAGATCACTCATCCTGGTAGAGCCGGAAAAGAACAAGAGCATCAAGCAACAGGCACATCACTGTCAGATCGATGAGATGACAGGCCCGATGGGGAGAAATGACTGACTGGAGGAACACCTCCCTTCTGAGGACAGCAGGGTCGTCTATAACCTATCAACAGCATGAAGTATCCACAAACATTACTGGTGAAACGATAAGGTCGTAGGCAACAGACCAAAAGTATAAACCTACTGACCGAACACTTATTGATATGCATAGACACCTCAGTACCGCCTGATGACCCTTTCGGGCAGGCCCTTGGTGGTGGCCGAGAAGACGCCGTAGTGATCGTACTTATCTCTGAAGATCCATGCATGATTGACTAGAGAACGTATAACATGTTGGCGAATAATCTAGGGAGGATACTGGGGTGATCTCACCCCCCTACAGAGTTACTGGGAATTGGGTATCAAGCACTCTGCACAGTTGGGGAGGCGGGTAGTTCGTGAACCGTGATGCAGGGAAGGGGAGGGCAAATGTTTAATTGTATTAGTTTAAGTTCATTTTCTTTGTGTTCCATGTTGTGGGTCACAGTGCACCCCCATTACACTCATGTGAGACCGCTACATAGAGACCAGCGCTTGCACTCCTCCACCCCAGACCCCAGTGATGCACACAACCACCCACCCTAACACCCCGGCTAACGTGCCTGTACACCCGCTACACCTGCCGCTGATTTCTTCCTGGAACGTAAATGGCCTCAGAGATAAAGTAAAGAGTGGACTGATATTACAATATCTTAAACGCAAAGCGCCTGCAGTCGTACTTCTGCAGGAGACCCACTTAGTAGGGACAACTTGTAAGGCTCTAGACAGATGGGGCTTTAAATTGATAGTTCACTCTGAATTCACATCCGGTATCCGAGGGGTTGGGATCCTGATTAAGAAACAAAGCCCACTCATAATCAAACACACATACACAGATGAACAAGGTTGTTTCGCAGCCATGTCCTGCCAATGGGAGGGACGATCGATCAAATTCGTGACCGTGTATATACCAATAGCACTTCACTCGTTGGCATTCCCGGCACTTAGCGCATTCCTACTCCGACTTCCAGAAGGAGACCTTATCCTGGGAGGTAACCTTAATGCAACCCTCAATGACACGCTAGACAGGACACCATACCGACAACAACATCGAACACACTTTCCCCTAGCAGACTTCCTTGACACAATAGGCCTAGTCGACATCTGGCGTTCGCAATTCCCACACACACGGCAATATACACACCACTCAGTGGCACATAATAGTCTCTCTAGGATAGACTATATACTGACATCAGCGGACAACGTGGAAAGATTCATCGACATGACACATCTGCCACGGGGAATATCGGACCACGCACCAATATTCATTAAATACACACGACACACATCTACCCAAAACCGTATTTTCCCCATATATCCAGGTTATCTCAAGAATCCCAAAATCGGAAAGGGCCTAACCACAACCACAAAGCACTATTTCAACGAAAACAAGTCCTTGGTCACCTCACCCCTCACTCTATGGGAAGAATACAAGACCGTTCTCCGTGGACAGGCCATATCCCTTATTACAGAACTCAAAAGGGAAAGGGTGAGACTGATATCGACACTCGAGCAGGAATTGAAAGACTTAGAATCAGAGCATTCACAGGACCCCCCCGGACACCAACACACACCGGCTTCATCTTAAAAAACAAGAATACAAGGAATATCTATGGCAAGACGCCAAAACTCGATTGACAACCACTCTTCACACAATTTACAAAGCAGGGGATAAAGACGGTAGGCTTCTGGCGTGGCTAGATAAGCGAGAGGGAGCAAGTCGCTGGGTAGCAGAACTCCAAAACTCTATGGGAGAAATAATAACAGACCCCCAAGCGATAGTAGACACACTGGCACTTCACTATAGTGACATATATACCCCCACAGCCACAATACATCAGGAGGACGCAGCAGCGTTCTTCTGAGACATACAACTCCCCAGACTCACAGAACAAGAAACACTGTTATTGGAATCGGAATTCACCACTGATGAACTAACAATTGCTATAGGGAACGTACAATCTGGGGAAGCTCTAGGGCCGAATGTCATTCCGATAGAATTATATAAATGAAATGCGACTGCAATCACCCCACACCTACTAAACATGTACAACGCGAGCTTGGAATTGGGAAAACTCCCCAAGGATCAGAGGACGGCCACAGTGGTGGTTATACACAAGCCAGGAAAGCCTGCCCGGGAAAGCACCTCCCACCGGCCCATCCCCCTAATCAACGCGGAAGCTAAGAGTTTGGCCAAAGCATTGGCAAACAGAATGACGCCCTGTAGGAGAGAAGGGTCTGCCTCTTATGGTTACCCCCACTTTTTGATGATGTATCACTGTTTTTGACTTAGACTGGCTGGGATCCTGCTATTCAGGACCCCTGCCTATCTGCTTTCTCCTGTAAATTGATTGCATGTACTTTAGGTACACTCAAGATTGGATTCCGGTGTACCATTATCAGTCTTTAGTATATAGTACACCATGTACCCAAGGCATAGATACCCCAGAGGCCTCCCAGGGGCTGAAGCATGTATTGTGCCACCCCTGAGAGGCCATTCAAAATGACACCACAGGTCTGCTACTGCAGCCTGTGTAAGGAGGTGCATGCGCGCCTTACTTAGATATAGGTTTCCTATATCTCTTCTAAATCATTACATACTTAGACCTATCAGTCACCCCTATGGCAGGCCTTAACAATCCTTAAGGCAGGGTGCTGGGTTTTGTGTGAGAGGGTGACCCTACATGAGTAGGGCCCCACTGCAGCCTTCGGAACCTATTTTCCGGGGTTATCTGTGATGCAGCCAACCATATATATTTAAGTGCATTATAACCTCGTGGTAAATGCTAACTTTAAAATGGCTGCTTAGAATAATGTCATGTTTAGTGTCAAACACCTTGGAATCATACCTCCCCACCAGTAACTGGTGGGGGAGGTATGATTCCATCTTCCTAGAGGGACTTATGTGGAACACCAGCTTTCTCGACCTGGGCATCACAAAATGGATGCTGCCAGCCACAGACTCGTGTCTGCCCTCCTACTGCTGAGCCAAGCACGAGCAGAGGAAGGCCTGAACATAGGTTTCCTGTCACAGGGAGGTGTGACCACCACCCAGACAGGCTTTAGTGTATTGGGGATGGGTGGGGGCACTCTGAGAGTGCCAGAAAGTCTGCACTGGGGGCACATTTGGTGTCCCCATGCATAGTCCAGCTCAAACCAGTTGCAGGAGCCATTTGCTCCTGCTCTGGCACGAAACTGGACAAAGGACATGGGTGTAGCCACCCCTCTGTCCTGCCCCTCCCCTAGGAGGGTCCCCAGAGTCAGTCCAACCCTTTCCCTGGGTATAAAGTGGGAAACCTGATTACAGGACTATGGATTTTACCTGGACTAAACTCTGCAACAGAAACCAAGTACTTCGACAATCTACACTTCGCTGGACGACAGAAGAATCTCCCTTGGAGTAAAGGAGTTACCCCCCTGCAGCCGCAGGCACCTAAACGCATCTGACCTCTTTGAATCTTCCGAGCTCCTGAGGACTCCGAAGATTTCTGAAACACAGGAGATGGGTTCCCGAGCATTTCTGAGGTCGATCTGCTCTCTCAGCAATCCTGAGACCAGCATCCCTCGTGGGGACCGTGCAACCTGAACCCCTGTGCACCGTGTACGTTTGCAGCAGCATATGCTTTTTGGAGATCCTTGAGGCTGTGCTTTGGACTACGTGTAGTCCCGACCCGAGCAGTATTTCCACCGAAGATCCACTCCACGAGTGCTCTGTGGGCTGGTGCTTTGTGAATTCGCTCGATGTCCCCTCGTGATCCCTGGTCCGTTGGCCTGTGGTCACTTTGATTTTCCTTGGGTTTCCCTGGTTGCTCCAGACGTTCCCCTGACTCCCCATAGCTTGGAGAGTCACCTGGACCTTGCTGATCCACACCGTAATCTGTTTCCTCTGCCCGCGTTGGTTGCCTTTGTCAAGGCTTGTTAGTGTTCAATCCGGACACTGACCCCTCAGCAATCGACATCCTTTGTGGGACAGCTCACCTCCAGACTTTGGTCGCCGTCGACATCTCCTGCTCCCCGTGGCTGCAGAGTCAAGCATCCTATCTTCACACCTGAAGCACCCCACATCGGTGGGCATTCGTCTTTCGAGCCCCTGGTCATCCTGAAGTGACCCAGACTATGTCCCCTCTGCTTTCAGGTTCTTCTCACCTCGGATCCAGGCTTGGATCCAAACAGACACTTTTCATCTACCCGGCAGCAGCACTTCTTCGCATCATGCCAATTGAAACCGACGAGGGTTTCCGACACCACTTGACCCCTATGCAACCTGCTCCTCTGGGATAGGTAACATGGATACCTCGGTACTCATAAGGGTGCTGGCCTTAAAACCTTCTAGGTTCCAAAGGGTTTGCTTGAAGTCCTTTCCGAAGTGTCCTTAAACTGTAATTTTCCAACCGCGACTTTCCCATAGAGTTTACGGAGCACGCCTCTGTGTTCCCAAACTGCACCCGTCCTCCGTGGGCTCCCTGTATCACTCCTTTGGGTGGTTCCTTGGGGTCTCAGCGATTCTACGTGCTCTAGGCACTGTGTCTATTGAAGTCGTTGTTGTTATACCTTTTTTTTTAGTATATGGTTCGGTCTTCCCCTGGAGCCCGCGAGAAAAAAATGGCAACTCTCCGCACTCGCACGCAGCGGAGAGTCGCCATCCCCAGTGTCCCCATTTTTCTTTTGGATTGACTCCAACTTCACAACTCTCCCCCATCGGTACCGACTCGCGGTACCTCGAGGAGCCGTAGTTCATCTAATCTCCACAATTGCCAATGTTCCCCCTGTGACACGACATTCACCGCATAAAACGCGTCTCGTCGTGTTTTTACATTCAGGATATCCCTTCCTGGAATCTGGACTACACCACTACAATAATTTCTCCTTCGTTCGCCAGGGACACGGGCTAGTGTCCTGCTCAGCACCGCTCTAATTCAACAACCCGGTTCTGAAGATGATCCTGAGTCAGAGGATCGAAACGTCGCAAATAATAGCGCATGATACACTGTGGTTCTATCAAACAACTGTCTCCATTAAACAAATGTGTTAAATTATTGCCAGAACCACCAATATTCACTGTATATATCAGTTCACTAATCTCACGTTGCGCCGTTTTCCGCTGATTACACTTTGTCACTTGCGTTGCCACTTGTTGTGTCACTTACACAATTGAGCACCAAGTCCAATTCGGGTTGTTTTACGCATTTCTTGCCTACAGTGCTTTATTGAGTTTTGAAAATATATGATGCCTGGTGCACCTTTCAAAAAATTCTACGAGAGTCTTACTCTTCCTTGCATGCAATGTATTATACATGCATTTCTAACCGTCCTCAATAATGTAAACGTATGGTTTTTTATATAGCGCTGATCACCACTACAGGTATCTCAGCACTGTATTCATACCGCTGAAGGAACCCATCCTGGCTTTCCATGTGAGGTGTCCACTCCTGGGCACCCCCATGGTGAAGGCCAGGCATCCCAGCGCTGTTAGGGACGTTGTGGAGATTAAGCAAGCTATTGCCCAGAGTTGCAGCGTGGGACCCATGATTAGAATAGGCACTGAGGCGAGTATATCCGGTCCGCGGAATTTATAGCCCGAGACCCTGCCGCGACGGGAATTGAATCCTGGTCCCGGACCAGTGATCTGCATCGAGGTCTGCCGCACTAACCATTGAGCCACACTTCTCCACAATCATACCAGTTGAGATATTGTTATTGTACTTCTCGCACCTACCCACATCTCAACGTGGTTTATGGGTTATACTCCTGTCGTGTTATACAAGTTTCCAGGTAAGAGCCACACCCTGTTTAGTGACCAAACAGGCCAAGCCCAAAAAGATTTGCTTAGCCCAGGGACCCCCAATTTCCTCCACCAATCCCAATAGCACAGCATGGGGTGTGAGATCCAGGGTGATGCCCAAAACAGAGGAAAGCACTCACCCCACCCCCTCCCAAAAGAGCCTCAACACTGAACACTGCCATGCTACATGAAAGAAATCTGCTGCGGGAAGTGGCCTCGCGCACAGACTGCCTGAGAGTCGGGGAGCACGTGTTGCAGGCTCAGCTCCAGGTTTCAATGTGATATCACAGTCCGATGGATGAGGTGGTGGCAACAGACTGACCTTTGGTTTGTTAAAGATGTCAGACAGTTATAGATACTGCTCTGGAATCATATCCAGAGCCGCCACCCCTTGAGCGCTTCCATTTTCTTCTGACTGGGTTCTTTCCATTCCAATTTCTGGTTCTCTCAAACAGTTTTGGTGGCAATATTCTGAACTAAGGTACATAGGTTTGATATCACAATTTATATAATGGTTCTGATGGCACAACCTGTGAAGTCCTAAAATCACAGGATGACTAGGTAATGTATCTAGCAGCAATTGTACATGAAGACTTTCAAAATAGCAGTACATTCTGTGAGTGGACCAGAAGTTCTTGGGATCCCATGGGGTTCCATCGACAGTGTGCACCAGTTCAGCCTTATTTTTTAATCGCCTTTTAATAGTATGATTCTTGGCCAATTTGAGATCCATAAAGATTCTAGCCATATGCCAGAAACCGGTCCTAGGAAGCTTGTTTCCGGTCCAGGGAAGACATGGTTTGGCAGTTCGGGCTGGACTGTTCCCATGAGGCACAGGGTCAGACTGGTTTGCATATGGGCATGTCTGAACTGGGGTGGCAGAGTGGGCTAAAGAACGGTGATGGATTAAACCCAGATCAGTTGACTGGGGGTGAGTGCTTGCAATGTTCAACACTCTGTCCATCATTTCCTTTGGTTTTTGCTTTGTTTGCCTTAAGTTGGCAGGGTATGCTCAGACGTGAGTCCCTTGCTCACTTTGCCACTGGATTCAAGCAAGCCTGGCTGAAGACGGCTGAAATGCCAGAAACCAGTCCTAAGAAGCTTGTTTCCGGTCCAGGGAAGACATGGTTTGGCAGTTCGGGCTGGACTGTTCCCATGAGGCACAGGGTCAGACTGATTTGCATAAGGCCATGTCGGAACTGGGGTGGCAGAGTGGGCTAAAGAACGTTGATGGAGTAAACCCAGATCAGTTGACTGGGGGTGAGTGCTTGCAATGTTCAACACTCCGTCCATCATTTCTTTTGGTTTTTGCTTTGTTCGCCATAATGTGGCATGGTATGCTCAGACGTGAGTCCCTTGCTCACTTTGCCACTGGATTCAAGCAAGCCTGGCTGAAGACGGCTGAAATGCCCGAAACCGGTCCTAGGGAGCTTGTTTCCGGTCCAGGGAAAACATGGTTTGGCAGTTTGGGCTGGACTGTTCCCATGAGGCACAGGGTAAGACTGATTTGCATAGGCCATGTCTGAACTGGGGTTGCAGAGTGGGCTAAAGAACGGTGATGGATTAAACCCAGATCAGTTGACTGGGGGTGAGTGCTTGCAATGTTCAACACTCTGTCCATCATTTCCTTTGGTTTTTGCTTTGTTCGCCATAAGTTGGCAGGGTATGCTCAGACGTGAGTCCCTTGCTCACCTTGCCACTGGATTCAAGCAAGCCTGGCTGAAGACGGCTGAAATGCCAGAAACCGGTCCTAGGAAGCTTGTTTCCTATCCAGGGAAGGCATGGCTTGGCAGTTCGGGCTGGACTGTTCCCATGAGGCACAGGGTCAGATTGATTTGCATATTGCCATGTTTGAACTGGGGTGGCAGAGTGGGCTAAAGAACGGTGATGGATTAAACCCAGATCAGTTGACTGGGGGTGAGTGCTTGCAATGTTCAACACTCTGTCCATCATTTCCTTTGGATTTTGCTTTGTTCCCCATAAGTTGGCAGGGTATGCTCAGACGTGAGTCCGTTGCTCACTTTGCCACTGGATTCAAAAAAGCCTGGCTGAAGACGGCTGAAATGCCAGAAAGCGGTCCTAGGAAGCTTGTTTCCGGTCCAGGGAAGACATGGTTTGGCAGTTCGGGCTGGACTGTTCCCATGAGGCACAGGGTCAGACTGATTTGCATATGGCCATGTCTGAACTGGGGTGGCAGAGTGGGCTAAAGAACGGTGATGGATTAAGCCCAGATCAGTTGACTGGGGGTGAGTGCTTGCAATGTTCAACACTCCGTCCATCATTTCCTTTGGTTTTTGCTCCTTAAGATACCCGCCATCAGCGAACAACTTACTGAACAGACTGACCACTATTTCGCAGAAAACCTTGGGTCGGTGGAATCAGCACAGACAATTTGGGAAGCGTATAAAGCAGTGTTGAAAGGCCACGCACTTGCGCTAAAGATGGGCCATATCCGGCGTCACAACGAGCACATACTTGAAATTGAGAGTGACCTACAACAACCAGAGTTGCTCCATAACTCTTCGCCCAGTGAAAACACAGCGCACCGCCTAACTACTAGACGTCTTGAATACACAGCCCTAGTGCAAGAAAAGGCAAGGGCGCGATTGCTGTCCACAGTTCACAGAGTGTATGAGATGGGGGAAAGGGCAGGTAAGATGCTGGCTTGGCTCGAGCGTCCGGAACAAGAACACAGATGGGTGCCCGAGTTATCTACCACTGCGGGCGTGAAAATATCTGACCCGCAAGAAATTGCAGATATGTTTGCAGACCATTTGGAGAAGGTATACACACCCTCCACCACGTACACGTCGGAAGACTCCCGGCAACTACTTGTGGATAGTGATTTGCCCTCCCTGACGGAAACAGACAGGGTTGATTTGGAGGCAGATATCACTAATGAGGAACTCTGCAAAGCTATATATAGTGTTCCGTCAGGAATAGCGATGGGGCCGAATGGCATCCCAGTAGAGTTTCTTAAATCCATGGCGGTGAAAATAGCCCCCCCACCTTAACCTTATGTACTCGGAGAGCCTGGAGAAGGGCCTACTGCCACCAGATCAGAGACTGGCGTCTTTAGTGGTTATATGTAAACCCGGGAAAGCAGCGGATAGTTGCGGATCGTACAGGCCAATCTCGTTAATAAATGCAGAGGCTAAGGTTCTAGCGAAACTATTGGCCTCCCGTTTGAATGCCGTGTAGCTGTCCCTGGTCCATGCGGACCAGTCTGGCTTCATCACTGGTCGCAACACAGCGTTAAAGATTCGCATGGTCCATAATGTGCTTGCGAGGCAACCCTATTTGGAGGAAGACGCAGTGATCATGTCATTAGATGCCTTTGGATCTCAGGTTTGCTGAGAGCATAGATGGGCCTCGGGGAAGCTTGGAAACCCACCTCCTGTATTGCAAATTCGTGTCCTTCAGGAGCAGCGTCGATGCAAACCGGACAGATGCGTCTTTGGTGCCTGCCTTTCAGGGGAGTAACTCCTTTACTCCAAGGGATATTCTTTGATCATCCAATGTCGTGTAGATAGTAGAAGTTCTGGGATTCTGTAGCAGAGTTTCGTCCAGGTAAATCTAAAGTCCTGTAGTCAGGGGTTCCTACTTTATACCCAAAGAAGGGGTGGGACAAACTCTGGGGACCCACCAATGGGAGGGTCAGGACAGAGGGGTGGCTAAACCCATGTCCTTTGTCCAGTTTTGTGCCAGAGTAGGGGCTGAGTGCCGGTTTGAGCTGGACTATGCACAGGGACACCAAATGTTCCCCCAGTGCAGACATCAAAGCACTCTTGGAGTGCACCCACCCAGCCCCAATACACTAAAGCCTGTCTGGGAGGTGGTCACATCTCCCTGTGACAGGAAACCTATTGTCCAGGCCTCCCCTGCCGGAGTTTCGTCCAGCAGCAGGAGGGCATACTCGTGTTTGTGGCTGGCAGCATCCATTTTGTGATGCGAAGGTCTGTGAAGCTGGTACCGGGTGTACCGGTAAAGCAATGGTTCTCCCTTTAGTAGGGTGGAATCATACCTCCCACACCAGTTACTGGTGTGGGGGTATGATTCCAAGGTGTTTGACACCAAACACGACATGTTTCCATGCAGCCATTCCAAAGTTAGCATTTACAGCAAGGTTATAATGTACTTAAGAGTATATGGTTTGGCTGCATCACAAACAACCTCAGAATTAAGGTTCCGAAGGCTGCAGAGGGGCTCTGCTCATGCAGGGGCACCCTCTCACATAAAACCCAGCACCCTGCCTTCAGGATTGATAAGGCCTGCCATAGGGGTGACAAATAGGTTTATATGTGCAGTGATATGGAGAGATATAGGGAACCTATATCGCAGTAAGGTGTGCATACACCACCTTATACAGGCTGCAGTAGCAGACCTGTTGTGTCATTTTAAATGGCTTCCAAAACACCCCCCCTCCCCTGAAACTACACCCCCGGGTGATGGCTTCTATCGACTAAGGTGCTCCAATTAAATCTAAGACTTGGACTAGAGCTTTAGCATCTACACCCTGGTACTCGGAAGAACTGAAAGACCTCAGACGGCAGTGCCGGAGGCAAGAGCGGAACTGGAGGGCTAACTCCACTCTAGAGGGGAAAGGCAAACATAAAGATTTGTTACTTATGTATAAACGTGCTATTGTGGCTGCCAAATCTCTTCACTACGTTAACAAAATCAGGTCTCCCACCAATTCACCTACCAAACTATTCAAGGTGTTTAGAGAGCTCTCAGACGGCTCAGCAGTCCTTGGACAGATCACAAAGTTGCTACAACAATGTTGAAGTGTACTTCAGGGATAAGATCTTGAAGATCTATTCTGACTTTAATGTCAGTGGGGATAGGCCTCCCCTCACGTTGCCTGCTCAGGACACTACGGATCGTCATTCCTCAGCAGTTGTGTCTGCTTTCCCTCCCATCCCCCCAATGAAAGTATAAAATCTCCTTCTAAACCTGAAGTCAGGTTCCTCTGATGATCCCTGCCCTCCTTGAATTTTGCAGCACGCCCCTGATCAGATTGCGACCTTCCTGGCAAAGGTCTTCAATCAGATATTGTCAATGGGAGTCTTTCCCTGACCTTGGAAGGAGGCCGCAGTTATTCCACGTCAAACGAAACCCAATGAGGATCCTTTGGACTTCAAAAACCTGCGCCCAATTTCTCTTCTGCCCGCACTGGGAAAAAGTCTTGAAAAAAATATCAACAAGGAACTGGCTGAGTTTATTACAGCCTCTTGAACCCCGAACAGAATGGGTTCCGCAGTGGTCATAGCACCGAGTCGGCACTGGTTCCCACTGCAGATTCCATTCGCTGCCAAATCAAGGAGACTCTGCTATCTTGGTAATGTTGCATCTGTCAGCGGCATTTGACACAATATACCCATCCCGCTTGGTGTGAAGATTGCATCAAGCAGGGCTGAGTGATACAGCTTTGGACTGCCTGGGTTTTTTTTGTTGACAAATAGGACTCCAATAGTCAGCTGTGGGAACTTCAGGGCAGAACTGTTCTAGCTCCTTTGTGGGATCTCACAGGGGTCCTTCTATTTAACAAATATGTTACTCCCCTGGCTTAACCAGTGGAGTCGTTTGGCTTTCAGGTGTTGTCCTATGTGAACGACACCCAAATCATTGTTTCCATATCAGAAGATTTGCCCTTGGTAGCTGATAAATTCAAAATCTGTATGATCAGTGTGAGCGCATGGATGAAGATTAAATGCCTATCATACAGAGATTCTGCTCTTTGGGGCACTGCAGTCAGTGTGGTCAAAGCTCTGGTGGCCAGAGAAGTGGGGTCCTTCACCTACCCCAGTGGCTTCCGCTAAAAACGTAGGTGCTATTTTTGATAACACTCTTGCCTTTCAAACCCAGGTCAATAGGACCGCGAGGTCTTCCCATTTATTCCGGCTGAGCTCAGAGAAGCAGTGGTCATTGCTCTAATTACATAGCCCCTAGATTATTGCAATGCTCATACATAAACATCAATAAATCCTCGCTTAACAGACTGCAGGTCATTCGGAATTCGGCAGCCTGCCTGGTCCTGAATGTTCCTATACAACTCATAGTTAGGGAAGGCATGCACTCCCTTCACTAGCTGCCTGCTAGGAAGTGTGACATACAAAGCTCTTTGCATAATATTTCTGGCTCTTCATCCTCAAGGGCTGGTTCCTCTGAAAACAACATTTCACTGGCATACCCCAAAAAGACACACCAGAACCTGGGCTTCTATGGGAATTCACAAGGGCATATTATCAAGCCCATTATCGCTGCTTTAGCGGCGGTTTCCTGCCGCTAAAGCGGCGATAACGTTATCGCCGTTCCTTGATAATATGGCCCCACATTCTTTTAAAGCCAGACGGATTGGCATTGACATTGCTTGTTTTCTTGTGTTGATCTAGTGCTAATGGTGTCTTCATTCAGTCTTTTTGAGGCCTCTGATAGCCTCGCCCACTGTCTTTGGTCAAAGCTCCTCATTAAGCAGCTTTGAGCCTCAACTAATATCTCATGTGCTCTCCATCATCTACAAATATAAACAATACCTACCTTCATCCTCGGCCAACCCATGTCATGCTCAGACAAGATCATGTCCAGCTCATGGACCACTACTCCTCCAACACCCTCACTTGACTGTACCTCATCACCCCCGGCTTGTGCCTGGGTATCACTATCGAGTACACTTGTGCATGCGAAGCTTACCATAAGTCCATTGCACTCGTGTCTGTCGATGAAAGCGTTTGCATGATTTGCTTCTGTGGATGCCCGTAGAGGTTCACGTAGACGCAGAGCAACAAATCAATGACATTGAGCGAAAGTTGTGAAACATGTTTATTGAATGTGCAAGCATGCAAATACGTTAAATAAAGGATCATTGGCTCCAGTAATGCAGTTGTATGGACATACGATGAACAGAAAAGAACAAAACCATATTCTGGTGGAGAGTTTTTGTAAGTTACCAGCTGAAGCATGTGAACACAGCTCCATCAATGGATGGCAGTCTTACTCCAGCTACTGGATAAATCATAGGCTGTTCTGGAATATGGTGGCCCCATTGCTTAGACAAGTCATGAGCCTTGAGGCATAAGGGGCATTTTCTCAGGCAGGTCCTGCTCCTCGATAGACCTTATTTGCAGTATTTTTTTACATCCACGTTCTTGTACTCGGGGTTGTACTTAGACTTGGAGAAGCAGATGGCGGCAGCTCGGTCGCACTCACAGATAAATGCCTCGCAAGGGTTGTTTTTACCTGGAGAAAGAAGAGAAGTTTTTGTTAAAAGTTGTGTCTTATCTGAGAAAGCAGGAAACCTTGGGAGAATAGGGTGCATGTGAGGGACATTGGGACTGTTGTTGGCCTGTGCCAGAACAAAAAGATCTCTGGACTTGACTCAGGGGTCCAGACCTGAATATTACACTCTTCCGACTTTCAAGACTTTACAGAGTTTGCTTGCATGGCTGCTGCTTACTGCTGGAAGTTTTAATCCCCCCCTTCAAAGAGTGTACAACCTGGCCAGGGTCCACCATGCACCTAGCTATTGTGAATTTTACTAGGCACAGTTATGCTGAACCCAGGACAACTGGACGGTTCTGTTCTCCATCCTTGTTTGCAGCATACATAGATAGAGGAAAACACCTCACAAGATTGTTTTTGTGTAGGAAGGCGTCCCTTCCTACACAAAAACAATCTCCCCTAAAACGCAGACACCCTTGCACCATGACGCAAAGGTGCCTGCATTGACACATGGCAGCCTATTGCACGCCAGCCTAGAGGAAAGTACAGGGATGTGACATATTGTTGTAAATATGATGCATACCAGTGCTTTGTAAGTGACGCAGCACGGCACAGCCAAATGGCTTGCAGTGCCACGCTGTGTCACTTTCTTGTAAATATGCTCTTAATGTTTAGCAATACTTTCTTACCTGTCACTGATACCCCGTCATTGTAAAATGTCACTGTATGTAGAAGTCACCTATTCTAAAGCAATAAGCGTCACGAAGTGTAAAGTGTGTAAATGAGGAGCTGTATTATGGATGTAGACAAATGAATATGGTAATATGTTTATGATGCTATAAAACTCAATAAATAAAGTTAAAAAAAGTGTTTAGCAATGCTTAGGTTCCCATTATCAGTGACCACACGCAGCTGGCCCAATTATGGCACACTTATACGTTTTTGAGCCTAAAACCAGTAATATTTCTATATGATGTACTAGTACCATACGTTCATTTGCATGTTTTTCCCAATTACAGGGCGGTTTATAGGTGAATCTCTGGCCAGAAATCCTGTTCCTCTGGTAATGGGGCCCTTTGTGTTTATTTACCCATCGGAGTGTTTATTATACTTGCCGGATCTTTCCTGTTTAACTGCCCCCCTTGTCACACTGTGATCCCACTCAAAGTACCTTGAATCAGCTTTTGTGGCATTCTACTGTGGTGTGTCTAATTCAGGTGTACACATTGTCACTGAAAGGGAGAGTTAGAGAGAGAGAGAGAGAGAAAGAACCTAGTACTGATTGAGACTGAGGGGCATATTTACAAAGGCATTGCTCCACAGAACGTCACTTTTAGCAACGTTCCTGTGGCGCAGTTCCCTGCCCATATTTACAAAGTGTTGTTAAGCCACTTTTTGTGACTTAACGCTGATTTATAATTATGGTACCATTTCAAGCAGGTATCTGCGTGAAAAGGGCGTTCAGTGGGTGTTGCTGTGGGCGTTCCCCCGCAACACCCATTGGTTTTTGACGCTGCCCCAGATTTACAAGAATGTGTAAATCTGAGGCAGTGGCAAAAGCTAATGCCATGCAGGAGCCGGCGTTAGAATGGTGCAACGAGGAAAATACTTTTATTTCTCCTCGTTTTTGCAATATACCTTCCTGCACATAAACAATCATTAAATAATGAGGATTTGCAGCTTCTATGTATGCTGCATTGTGCCGCACACATAGATAACAAATCGCCATTATTGATTGTTTATGTGCATTAAGGTACAACTTCCTACACATAAACAATCATTCCCTGCAACGCAGGCACCCTTGAACATAGGTGCTTGGCAGCTAACTTTAGCGCCAGCGCTGGGGAAAATACAGGGGTGCTCTGTATTGTAGAAATACGATGCATCCCTGCATTTTAGAAATGTCGGAGCTCTGCGCTCCGACATTTACTTGTACATATGCCCCTAAGTGACGGAGAACCAGAAATTGGGCAGTAAACAGAGCCCAGGGTACATACTGCTGCAGGTGATGCTGGTCCCAGAGCATGAATAGGTGTAGTTCTCGGTGTAGGGGTTGTCACCGATGCCTCTGCAGCTGGGATGGCTCATAGCTTGACCGTAGCAGTCATCATGGACGTAACAGCATCTGTAAGAGAAGGAAAGAAACACTTGTTCATACGAGATCATAGCAAATCGCGGGATGTTATGTTATGATATGTTATAAATTCTTGTAAAGCACATGGCTGTCCCAGCAACGGGGCGTCCCAGCGCTAAGATTGACAGGAGCATGCAGGGAAGGTTTCAACTAAAGGTTAGAGAAAATACATGTTTTAATAATTTTTCTGATGGCCCAATGGTCTTGCATTCCTCCGAGCAGCAAGAGGGATAGAATTCCATAGGACGGGTGCCATGGCCCTGAAAGAACGTCCCCCTGCTCTTTGCCTGCGCACTCAGGAGACACAGGCCAGATGCAGATCTGCGGAGCACAGGGCTCAAGCCGGTACATACGGTAAGCACAGCCCGTACAGGATGTGCCGGCCTTAGCCATGCAAGATCTTGTGCGTAGTACAGAGAGTCTTAAAATAGACTCTCTGTTCTATTGGCAGCCAGTGAAGTCGGCAAAGAAGGTCTGAAGCATTGTAATGCTTAGGTAGTGCAAAAAGCATATGGGCAGCAGTGTTCTGGGCCAGTTGAAGTCTTTTGGTCACGGATTTATTTACGTGGATTTATTTAAGTAAGAGCCCATTGTAGTAGTCTAGTCGGGACTGTACAGTAGATTGGACAATCATTTGATGGATGGAAGGGTAGAAGAATCCCAGAATGGGTTTCAGGCCACATAAGAGGCCAAGCAGCAAGTGCCTGCCACTATTTTGGCTTGACTTCAAATGAGAGGGCACTGTCCAGCAGAACTTCTAAGTTCTTAACCACGGTTTTTGGTTGGGGAGGGGTACCCAGGGTCATAGGCCACCATTGGTTGTCCCATCGATGTTGCAGTTCTGATATAAACGTGTCTGTTGGGCTGGGCACGATACCATTGAGCACGCTGTGTCAGTAATGACTTTCAAAGATTTTGGATGAACTGGGTGAAAATAGGTGTCGCAACCCATTCTACTATAGTGCTTACGCAATGTCATGCCCTACCGGGTTAGCACCCACCAAAGAAAAATGGATTAAACATAACAGGTTGTGAATCTTGAGTTTTACCCTCATGCAAGGCGGTACATCGTAATTTACGAAGCATGTTTATTTTTGGTGTCAGTATAAAAAGGAAATTTACACATGTTGCATACAATTTATAATGATTTTAAAATGATTTCAGTTGCTTCTAAATGTTTCAACATTGCCACATGTTTTCAGTTTCTGATACTTTCTCCTTGTGAATGCATGACGGGAGCAGTAGTTTTAGAGGAGGCCCGGTAGTTTAGAATGTGACGCAGGTGATAATCATTTGGAGACTCGGTGGCAGGCCGCCAGATGGGAGGAGTGAAAAGGATTTAAATACAGGCGGGCGCTAAAGCAAATGGAGAATATTTCGGGATGGTGAATGAAGGAGGTTCGTTTTTTAGCAGGTATGTGAGGAAAACATGTAAGGAAGTTGGGAGGAGTGAATACAGGATAAGGGATGTTTTGATGGGAGGAGGTGAAAGGGTAGGTTTGTTGGGAGAAAACTTTTGGAGATGGATGCTAAGCGAGCAGTCAAAAGTGTTTAATAGCAGGCGTGAGCAAAATATAGACCAGTAAGGAAATGGAGTGTAGTGCGCAAAGGGCAGTTTGAAGACGAATGTTCTGATGGGTGGATTGGTAAAAGAAGGCTGTATTGGGTGAAAGCTAAAGGGAAGGACAGGATTGGCAGTACAAACAGGTGGGAGTATAGCATTGGATCACCGTGTGTAATTAATGTTTATCACGTTAAGGGAGAGGTGAAGAGACCGAGCCGAGGATAGAGGGACTGAAGGGATGCTAGTATCAAGTAATGTTTAAAACACATTGAAAAAGGTCATGAACTGTTGGTATGGGACATGAAGAAAACTTGTAAAATTAAGATGCACATGTATACATTGGTGTTATGGAATTTTAATTATGGAATAATTGTTATTTACAGTTTCCCCTGACGAAGGGCCATGTTAGGCCTGAAATGCATTGGGTTTGATTAAACTGCTATCGACAAATTTGGCTTAAGTCGTGTTCTTGATGAGAGGTACGGATGGCCCAACAGGAGCATTAGAAATCTGGAAAAATGCCACAATTCCTTGCATGCGGATTAAAAAGTTCACGAACACAAGAGTGAAAAAATGGAGTGAAGAAACGTTGAAAAAGAAAATGATTTAGTAGCGAAGACAACATTATAATGTATTGCAAACGCAATTTGCTGTGCCAGTGGACAGGGGCAGAAAGTGTCCCAAATGTTGCAGGGGGCGGACATAAACATTGAATAGGGTGGGGCTTAGGACAGAACCCTGGGGAACACCGCATCCGAGAGGGTGGACGCTGGAAAAGAAAGAGTAGCAGAGATCTGAAAGGAACGATCGGTCAGAAAAGACGCAAACCAGGCCAGCACCTTGCCCTTCACCCCGATCTCCTCTAACCGTTGTAACAGAATTTTATGGGAGACCGTATCAAATGCTGCACTGAGGTCAAACAAAATCAGTGCCAAGGTTTTGCCCTCATCCAGAGTGGCCCGTAGCTGCTCTGTGACTGCAAGTAGTGCAGATTCAGTGCTATGACTGGGCCGAAAACCCTTTTGTGACCTATCCAGGATAGGTCACAAAATGACCAAGTTACACTCAAGAGACTGAATTACAACAGTGTTAAGCTCTCTTCAAGATTAGAGATATTCTAATCTATACAGGAAGATTGATTCCTATTGACCAATGGCGTACAATCTAGGAGGAGGAGGCTTGCATACATGCTATTTTTTCAGTATATCAAGCTAATAAATTTGCATACTTTGGGATCTATTCACAAACTTCACTTCATTTGTTTTGTTTCAACTATCTGAATGAAATTAAACTTACACCCCAGAAGAGGCAATGAGATAATGGGTGCACACTTTCGGGCTGCCTACTCCTTCCTCTCTTTGGGATCCATTGGATTCAACCCAGATCAGTATTGAATTTTCTACAACATTCTTGGCCTTTAGATCAGCATTTGAGGAAGAGAGGAAGCCACCTAGTTTGCAGTGCTTAATTAGTAAAGAAATAAGTGTCAGGGTCCTCATCAAGGGCCCTCGTCAGGAGGCCACTGCAGCCTGCACAACCCATTGCCGCCTGCAAATGCTACCAATGACAACTACTTACCATCACAGAACTACAAGCGTGACAATTCAGACTATTTCAGGCACCCAAAGCTATAAAAATGGCTTAGGCGGCAGGTGCTCCCCACTTTTAATCAGGCCCACCCTCCCCCCAGGATATCACAATTTCGCGATTTTCAAAAAAACTGCAAAATTGGGACTTTTGTAAAAATCCTACGATTTTTACAAAAGTGCCCTAAAATTTGTGTTAATTAAAAAAATCTTGGGCTTCACCCTCTCTTTAATTGCTTTCCGCTCGCTAAGCCAGTGAATGGAAGGTGAACAGCATACTAGCAGTCAGCAGAGGTTTTTACTTTCTCTGTCACCTGCCTTTCAAATGGACACAGTGGCGTAGCTAGACAGTTGCCCCACATGGCGGTCCCTGCGGCTGCCAGCCCCGCAGAAGCTGTATGTAAGAGCAGGGGGTGCTGGCGATTCCTGCAACGGCAGCCCCGCGACGGCTGCAGATAAGAGTGGGGAGCTGCCGTCCCCATAACTTGTGCCGCCTGGGACGGCCCCCCCCCCCTGCTATGCCACTAAATGGACAGAGCCCCTCCTGTGAAATTAGCCTGCAGCCCTTATCACATGTTTCAGTGTGCCCCCTGCGGACTCTGCAGGCTGTTGAAAGGCACTCTCCCCCCACCCTCCACTGCACTCCTCTCCCTCAGTCCGCTCTGTCTTTTGTCAATCCCTAACCCACCCTCATCTCCTCTTTTTTTTTGTGTGCATTTGTTTTGCCGCCAACCTTCACTGCCCTCCACCCCCCAGACCCTGCTGCCCTGCATATGGCTGGGAACGCAGGTTGTCTAATGACAGAAAAAGCCAGTTTCCTATTGTAATCTGCTCTCTTTGGTATCAGACATCCTCCAATTTGTGTGGCACTATGCTTATGCTGCTGGAGACTCTGCAAAGTTACAGATTGTGACATAGCACAGTCTCCAGCAGTGACAGAGCACAGGCCTTGCAGTATTTTTGTGGCAGGCACAGTTTTGCCCAAATCAATATTACTGTGAATTTTGCGGTTTTGGGATACACATTTTCCTTTTTTGTGTCTCACAATTTGCCACACAAAGCTGCAAAATCCTGGGGGGTCTGTTCAATGTATATTGAATGAATAAACAACTATTGTGTTCAATCTGAAAAGCAGACAAACAGAGCCACCATGTGGCAGACTGTCATAAGTGCTGGTATTGACAAATAAGTGCTGGCGGCGAGCACCAGAAACCACAGGCTCAAATTAACCACTGCTTTCTATCGGAAGATAAGAGTTGTTTGTTTTTCTTACGAAGACCTCCTGCATTCTACATTTCTAGCACTGCTTATGGGTACAAACTAGAGCCGCTCTCTTATATGCAAACTTGAGAACCAATTCACATAAAGCATGCTAGAAGGATGCTAATTTTAGGGTTTGTTTTAGAGAAGTGCTTATTTTATTTTATTTTATTTAGGCTTGGTTGTGGAAAGTGCCAACTTTAGGCTTGGTTTTGGGAAGTGCTAATTTTAGGTGAAGTTTGTGCCATGGTTTTGGGCAGAATGGGTATTTTATCACCTTTGACCGTGGACAGATCATTATCGAGCTCTGCCATGAACTTTTGTTCTATTTCCCTCTGGCTTTCCTTACAAGTACAGTTGATTCTGGGGCACTTTCCACATTTCAATTGCTTCTTTTGTGGGTTACAGGTACTTGCATTACAAGCTGTTACTGATGATAATGCAGGCTGTAATGCAGCCTGGGTGGAGAACATGCAAAGTGCACATGACTGTTCGGCCGGCCCGAGAGCTGCAGCAGCTGCAGGAAAAAATAAAATGCTAACAACTAGTTATCACCATTTTATTTTTCCTTTATTTACACTGCTTAGTGGAGGAGCCGCCACTGGCTTAAAAGATATCAGTATAGGACCATTACGCCCAGTGAAAGGTTCACTGCACAATGGGCAATGGAACCCTCTTTGGACACGACAGAGACATGTGATGCACTCTCCCGCATCCAGCCCTACCAGACTTATCTAGCGCTGTTTCCAATGCCCTCGCCGGCACTTGCAGAGCAGCGCCTATTGCTGGGAGTGCAACAAGGCTGCTCGGGGAAATTATTGTGGGGAAGAGGCTTGATCAATAGAGGTCAATTTGAAAACGAATCACTAACTTTTGGATATCAGTTTGCTATGTATTTTAGGAAATGTGACAAAATCTCAGTGGAATGAGCAATGCTAGGATCTCAAGATGGAAAATTCAATCTGCAAATGCTAATTGCAGAAATTCACATTAGGAAAAAAGTATGAAATATTGTGTGTTCTTTACTTTAGAAAAACAATCTCCTTTCTTTAAAATAAAAATGGAGGACTTGGCTTCATTTTGAAGTAGAACTTCGACAGTTCTGGGCAAGTCTGATACATTTCAAGTAGTCGACTCACCCCTTCTGGCTGAACCCGCAGAACTGCCTCTGTGTCTTTCTATTTAAAGTTCTTATATCACTCTTGCTTTTGTCAATAGACTAAAAGAAGAAACAAACACCTTCAAAATGTCAAGTGAGTATATCTGCTATCTTTTGTATTTCATTGCATATCTCCTGTGTAAAATGGTAATAGATTTGGGCTTAGGTTACTCTTGAGAGCAGGGCGGTCTCAGACCATCTGCCAAAAATCACAGGAAATGTCCCATATCATATAGAGGTGGGGGAACCCCTTCGTTTCTGATGGTGAAGTCTCAGCTAGTTCTGTTACCATAAACCCTTTCAGAGGTGGCCAGCTGCCACAGGGCCACTGCTGAAAGGCATTGGAAATTTCCCCTATTTACGATGGGGCTTCTGGTGCTGTGTTTTACTACCCGAGACCACTTTGTAGAGCTTTGCAATGCAGGGTGTGGCAGTCCAAAGCAAACAACACACCCAGCGGCGGCTCCTCAACTAGGGCGGAGGAGCGTCGCCCCACTGCTTTCTAGCAGTGCGAAAAGCAGAAACATAAAATGGTAATAACTTTCAGTTATTACCATTTTATGTTTGGTTGCAGGCGGGCTGGGCAGCTCTGAGAGCAGGGGAGGAGCGGTGTGCCTGCCCATTCCCGAGTGTGCAAAGGCTGTTTGTTCAGCCCCCTGGGGTCGTCCAAACTAGTTATTCGCACTCTGCCCTTCTCCATGAAGGCTGCAATGCAACCTACATGGAGAAAAAGGCCTCCCCAAAAGGCCCTGGCTGGGCGGCGTCCCGACCAATTACAACGCTGCTTGCAGCATTGTGATTGGCTATGGGGAGGATGGCTGCCTGCTTCTGCTTCCTGTGCCTGGAGAGCAGAAGAGCAAAGAACATGCGAGACCCCGCTGGCGGAAAGGTAAGTTTAATTAAATATAATTTTTATCAAATGAAGCCCACTGCGAGACCCCCCTCTCCACGTGACCCCACTCCCAGCGTGACTCCCCCCCCCCCCCCCCACCTCCAACCACGAGTCATGCCGGTCGCGACTGAACACACCAACAAAGTCACCAAGGAACTGAGAAAAAATATCCGTCAAATCTTTTCAGAAACAAAGCCCCCACTTCTTTTTTTTTTAAAGGAAAACATGCCGACTGGTTCACCATTCCAGCGTGATACGGCAGAACAGTCAGCAATGGTCATTCTCAAAACCCAGTCCGACCCATTGGGAATCTCTCATACGGTGGATGTGCTGCAGCGTGGCTGGTAGAAAGGAGGACTTCAGCCGTCACAACAGCTCGACGGCAGCCTGCCTGCCTGTCAGCCTGCCTGCCTGCCTGCCTGCCTGCCTGCCTGCCTGCCAGCCTGCCTGCCAGCCTGCCTGCCTGCCTGCCTGCCTGCCTGCCTGCCTGCCTGCCTGCCTGCCTGCCTGCCTGCCTGCCTGCCTGCCTGCCAGGGTCTCAATTCCTCTCTAATAATCCAGGTGCCTCAGATGCCAAACTTGGCTACAGATCTCATTCAGTGCTTAATTTGTAAAAAAACATAAATGCCAGGTCTAGAAGTCAGAGTAGCTTGCACCACCCATTGCCCCTTCCAGCTCTGCCAATGAAAGTGCCAACACAATAATAACCATCGCACTTTTACAAGTCTGATAATTCAGGCTGTGCCAGGCCACAAAGCTATAAGAATGTATTCGGTCGCAGGTATTGGTCATGTTTGATGTGTATTGAATTAATAAACAGCTGTTGTACTCCTCTCTAAATTAGACAGACAGCGCCACGTTGTGGCAGTCTATCAGAAGTGCTGGTGTTTACAATCATGTGCCAGGGCCTGCACCAGAAACCACCGGCTCATATGAAGCACTGATCCCAATGAGAGAACTACAGTGAGAGAAGAGAAGGAAAGCGGATGCAGAGGGAAATAAGCAAAGGAGAGGATGCCTAAGAAAGAGAGGAGGCGAGATAGTGAGATAAAGTTGGTGCAAGAGCGATCTATGGCAAAAGATACGTAGAAGAAAGGTAACTCTCTTGGAGGGCAGAAGATGCTCTCACTCACCTGTCTAGATCATCGAGCGGAGTCCCGCTGCCTCCGTAGCCGCAGAAACAGCCGTAGTCGTTGTAGTCCAGGAGAGGGTTGCTGGAGGGGACGGCGCACTTTATCATGTTCCTGAAATTCAATAGTGAATTCAGGTCTGGGCTGCCATTTTTTGCAGAGGCCACTGCAGAGAAAGAACAGGACTTATGTCAGGTATCTTCCTGTCATCGGCAGCATGAGGAAAGGAAATGTGTAGACCTCAGAGTGCAGCACGAGGAAGGAGGGTGGAGGCCTGGGAGTGCAGCAGAGGTAAGGCCAGATGTAAACCAGTCTAAAGTTGGGGGCCTCACAGTGCAAAGCCAAAGCCATATGAGTCTACAGGTGGATCAAGAAATGGTGGCATGGGCCAGCGCCACTTAAGATCTGGTATGTTTGGGGACAAGTCTGCATGGTCAGCTCCACCCAAACCCTCTTGATCTTCCGGAGGCACTGAGCTGTCAGGAAATACTCTCTTTTTTGTTGTGTAGTTTGCCTCCAGGTGTGAGGAGCACCTCTACAATAAAGTGCTCAATGCGTGGAACATCAGAGGACCCCTCTTTTACAAGAGATCTGCAGGGTTAGTGAGTGTAATTCAGTCTTGCACACAGGGGCACATGTTTTATTAACCCATTTTTACAGGCCTCCATTACACTCAGTTAGCTCATGATGCAAGGGTGTCTGTGTTCGGGCTAGGCAGATATTTTTGGCACCAGAGTAAGGGAAAATACAGGGGTGCGTCATATTCTTGTGAATATAGTGCATCCCTGTGTTTTTTAAATGACACAGCACGGCGCTGCTAAACTGCTTGCGGCACCGTGCTGCACCATTTCTTTGTAAATTTGCCCCACTGTGCTCTGAAACTATAATGGTGTCTCCCTAGTAAGACTGTATTATGAACTAAAACACCTCACTGGTGAGACTATGCCATGAGTTAAGGACACCTCACTGGTGAGACTATGCCACAAGGTAAGGACACCTCACTGGTGAGACTATGCCACAAGCTAAGGACACCTCACTGGTGAGACTATGCCATGAGTTAAAGACACCTCACTGGTGAGACTATGCCACAAGGTAAGGACACCTCACTGGTGAGACTATGCCACAAGCTAAAGACACCTCACTGGTGAGACTATGCCATGAGTTAAAGACACCTCACTGGTGAGACTATGCCATGAGTTAAGGACACCTCACTGGTGAGACTATGCCATGAGCTAAGGACACCTCACTGGTGAGACTATGCCACAAGCTAAGGACACCTCACTGGTGAGACTATGCCATGAGTTAAGGACACCTCACTGGTGAGACTATGCCATAATCTAAGGACACCTCACTGGTGAGACTATGCCACAAGCTAAGGACACCTCACTGGTGAGACTATGCCATAATCTAAGGACACCTCACTGGTGAGACTATGCCACAAGCTAAGGACACCTCACTGGTGAGACTATGCCACAAGCTAAGGACACCTCACTGGTGAGACTATGCCATAAGCTAAGGACACCTCACTGGTGAGACTATGCCATGAGTTAAGGACACCTCACTGGTGAGACTATGCCATAAGCTAAGGACACCTCACTGGTGAGACTATGCCATGAGTTAAGGACACCTCACTGGTGAGACTATGCCACAAGCTAAGGACACCTCACTGGTGAGACTATGCCACAAGCTAAGGACACCTCACTGGTGAGACTATGCCACGAGTTAAGGACACCTCACTGGTGAGACTATGCCATGAGTTAAGGACACCTCACTGGTGAGACTATGCCATGAGCTAAGGACACCTCACTGGTGAGACTATGCCACAAGCTAAGGACACCTCACTGGTGAGACTATGCCATGAGTTAAGGACACCTCACTGGTGAGACTATGCCATAATCTAAGGACACCTCACTGGTGAGACTATGCCACAAGCTAAGGACACCTCACTGGTGAGACTATGCCACAAGCTAAGGACACATCACTGGTGAGACTATGCCATAAGCTAAGGACACCTCACTGGTGAGACTATGCCATGAGTTAAGGACACCTCACTGGTGAGACTACGCCATAAGCTAAGGACACCTCAATGGTGAGACTATGTCACAAGCTAAGGACACCTCACTGGTGAGACTATGCCACAAGCTAAGGACACCTCACTGGTGAGACTATGCCATGAGTTAAGGACACCTCACTGGTGAGACTATGCCATGAGTTAAGGACACCTCACTGGTGAGACTATGCCATGAGCTAAGGACACCTCACTGGTGAGACTATGCCACAAGCTAAGGACACCTCACTGGTGAGACTATGCCATGAGTTAAGGACACCTCACTGGTGAGACTATGCCATAATCTAAGGACACCTCACTGGTGAGACTATGCCACAAGCTAAGGACACCTCACTGGTGAGACTATGCCACAAGCTAAGGACACATCACTGGTGAGACTATGCCATAAGCTAAGGACACCTCACTGGTGAGACTATGCCATGAGTTAAGGACACCTCACTGGTGAGACTACGCCATAAGCTAAGGACACCTCAATGGTGAGACTATGTCACAAGCTAAGGACACCTCACTGGTGAGACTATGCCACAAGCTAAGGACACCTCACTGGTGAGACTATGCCATGAGTTAAGGACACCTCACTGGTGAGACTATGCCATGAGTTAAGGACACCTCACTGGTGAGACTATGCCATGAGCTAAGGACACCTCACTGGTGAGACAATGCCACAAGCTAAGGACACCTCACTGGTGAGACTATGCCATGAGTTAAGGACACCTCACTGGTGAGACTATGCCATATTCTAAGGACACCTCACTGGTGAGACTATGCCACAAGCTAAGGACACCTCACTGGTGAGACTCTGCCATAAACTAAGGACACCTCACTGGTGAGACTATGCCATGAGTTAAGGACACCTCACTGGTGAGACTATGCCATAAGCTAAGGACACCTCACTGGTCAGACTATGCCATGAGTTAAGGACACCTCACTGGTGAGACTATGCCATAAGCTAAGGACACCTCACTGGTGAGACTATGCCATAAGCTAAGGACACCTCATTGCTGAGACTATGCCATGAGTTAAGGACACCTCACTGGTGAGACTATGCCATGAGTTAAGGACACCTCACTGGTGAGACTATGCCATGAGTTAAGGACACCTCACTGGTGAGACTATGCCATGAGTTAAGGACACCTCACTGGTGAGACTATGCCATAAGCTAAGGGCACCTCACTGGTGAGACTATGCCATAAGCAAAGGACACCTCACTGGTGAGACTATGCCATGAGTAAAGGACACCTCACTGGTGAGACTATGCCATGAGTTAAGGACACCTCACTGGTGAGACTATGCCATGAGTTAAGGACACCTCACTGGTGAGACTATGCCATGAGTTAAGGACACCTCACTGGTGAGACTATGCCATAAGTTAAGGACACCTCACTGGTGAGATTGTGCCATGAGTAAAGGACACCTCACTGCTGAGACTATGCCATAAGCTAAGGACACCTCACTGCTGAGACTATGCCATAAGCTAAGGACACCTCACTGGTGAGACTATGCCATGAGTTAAGGACACCTCACTGGTGAGACTATGCCATGAGCTAAGGACACCTCACTGGTGAGATTGTGCCATGAGTTAAGGACACCTCACTGGTGAGACTATGCCACGAGCTAAGGACACCTCACTGCTGAGACTATGCCATAAGCTAAGGACACCTCACTGGTGAGACTATGCCACAAGCTAAGGACACCTCACTGGTGAGACTATGCCACAAGATAAGGACACCTCCCTGGTGAGATTATGCCACAAGCTAAGGACACCTCACTGGTGAGTCTATGCCATGAGTTAAGGACACCTCACTGGTGAGACTATGCCACAAGCTAAGGACACCTCACTGGTGAGACTATGCCATAAGCTAAGGACACCTCACTGGTGAGACTATGCCATGAGTTAAGGACACGTCACTGGTGAGACTATGCCATAAGCTAAGGACACCTCACTGGTGAGACTATGCCATGAGTTAAGGACACCTCACTGGTGAGACTATGCCATAAGCTAAGGACACCTCACTGGTGAGACTATGCCATAAGCTAAGGACACCTCACTGCTGAGACTATGCCATGAGTTAAGGACACCTCACTGGTGAGACTATGCCATGAGTTAAGGACACCTCACTGGTGAGACTATGCCATGAGTTAAGGACACCTCACTGGTGAGACTATGCCATGAGTTAAGGACACCTCACTGGTGAGACTATGCCATGAGTTAAGGACACCTCACTGGTGAGACTATGCCATGAGTTAAGGACACCTCACTGGTGAGACTATGCCATAAATTAAGGACACCTCACTGGTGAGATTGTGCCATGAGTAAAGGACACCTCACTGGTGAGACTATGCCATGAGTTAAGGACACCTCACTGGTGAGACTATGCCATAAGCTAAGGACACCTCACTGCTGAGACTATGCCATAAGCTAAGGACACCTCGCTGGTGAGACTATGCCATGAGTTAAGGACACCTCACTGGTGAGACTATGCCATGAGCTAAGGACACCTCACTGGTGAGACTGTGCCATGAGTTAAGGACACCTCACTGGTGAGACTATGCCATGAGTTAAGGACACCTCACTGGTGAGACTATGCCATAAGTTAAGGACACCTCACTAGTGAGATTGTGCCACGAGTAAAGGACACCTCACTGGTGAGACTATGCCATGAGTTAAGGACACCTCACTGGTGAGACTATGCCATGAGTTAAGGACACCTCACTGGTGAGACTA
Organism: Triturus cristatus; assembly: GCF_964204655.1. Taxonomy (NCBI): domain Eukaryota; kingdom Metazoa; phylum Chordata; class Amphibia; order Caudata; family Salamandridae; genus Triturus; species Triturus cristatus. The sequence continues at coordinate 131,361,229 of NC_140594.1, forward strand.
TGCCACAAGCTAAGGACACCTCACTGGTGAGACTGTGCCATGAGTTAAGGACACCTCACTGGTGAGACTATGCCATAAGCTAAGGACACCTCACTGGTGAGACTATGCCATGAGTTAAGGACACCTCACTGGTGAGACTATGCCATAAGCTAAGGACACCTCACTGGTGAGACTATGCCATAAGCAAAGGACACCTCATTTCTGAGACTATGCCATGAGTTAAGGACACCTCACTGGTGAGACTATGCCATGAGTTAAGGACACCTCACTGGTGAGACTATGCCATGAGTTAAGGACACCTCACTGGTGAGACTATGCCAGGAGTTAAGGACACCTCACTGGTGAGACTATGCCATAAGCTAAGGACACCTCACTGGTGAGACTATGCCATAAGCGAAGGACACCTCACTGGTGAGACTATGCCATGAGTTAAGGACACCTCACTGGTGAGACTATGCCATGAGTTAAGGACACCTCACTGGTGAGACTATGCCATGAGTTAAGGACACCTCACTGGTGAGACTATGCCATGAGTTAAGGACACCTCACTGGTGAGACTATGCCATAAGTTAAGGACACCTCACTGGTGAGATTGTGCCATGAGTAAAGGACACCTCACTGGTGAGACCGTGCCATAAGCTAAGGACACCTCACTGCTGAGACTATGCCATAAACTAAGGACACCTCACTGGTGAGACTATGCCATGAGTTAAGGACACCTCACTGGTGAGACTATGCCATGAGCTAAGGACACCTCACTGGTGAGATTGTGCCATGAGTTAAGGACACCTCACTGGTGAGGCTATGCCATAAGCTAAGGACACCTCACTGCTGAGACTATGCCATAAGCTAAGGACACCTCACTGGTGAGACTATGTCACAAGCTAAGGACACCTCACTGGTGAGACTATGCCACAAGCTAAGGACACCTCACTGGTGAGACTATGCCATGAGTTAAGGACACCTCACTGGTGAGACTATGCCACAAGCTAAGGACACCTCACTGGTGAGACTATGCCATAAGCTAAGGACACCTCACTGGTGAGACTATACCATGAGTTAAGGACACCTCACTGGTGAGACTATGCCATAAGCTAAGGACACCTCACTGGTGAGACTATGCGATGAGTTAAGGACACCTCACTGGTGAGACTATGCCATAAGCTAAGGACACCTCACTGCTGAGACTATGCCATGAGTTAAGGACACCTCACTGGTGAGACTATGCCATGAGTTAAGGACACCTCACTGGTGAGACTATGCCATGAGTTAAGGACACCTCACTGGTGAGACTATGCCATAAGCTAAGGACACCTCACTGGTGAGACTATGCCATGAGTTAAGGACACCTCACTGGTGAGACTATGCCATGAGTTAAAGACAACTCACTGGTGAGAGTATGCATGAGACTATGCCATGAGTTAAGGACACCTCACTGGTGAGACTGTGCCATGAGTAAAGGACACCTCACTGGTGAGACTATGCCATGAGTTAAGGACACCTCACTGGTGAGACTATGCCATAAGCTAAGGACACCTCACTGCTGAGACTATGCCATAAGCTAAGGACACCTCACTGGTGAGACTATGCCATGAGTTAAGGACACCTCACTGGTGAGACTATGCCATGAGCTAAGGACACCTCACTGGTGAGATTGTGCCATGAGTTAAGGACACCTCACTGGTGAGACTATGCCATAAGCTAAGGACACCTCACTGCTGAGAGTATGCCATGAGTTAAGGACACCTCACAGGTGAGACTATGCCATGAGTTAAGGACACCTCACTGGTGAGACTATGCCATGAGTTAAGGACACCTCACTGGTGAGACTATGCCATAAGTTAAGGACACCTCACTGGTGAGATTGTGCCATGAGTAAAGGACACCTCACTGGTGAGACTATGCCATGAGTTAAGGACACCTCACTGGTGAGACTATGCAATGAGTTAAGGACACCTCACTGGTGAGACTATGCCATGAGTTAAGGACACCTCACTGGTGAGACTATGCCATAGGTTAAGGACACCTCACTGGTGAGATTGTGCCATGAGTAAAGGACACCTCACTGGTGAGACTATGCCATGAGTTAAGGACACCTCACTGGTGAGACTATGCCATAAGCTAAGGACACCTCACTGCTGAGACTATGCCATAAGCTAAGGACACCTCACTGGTGAGACTATGCCATGAGTTAAGGACACCTCACTGGTGAGACTGTGCCATGAGCTAAGGACACCTCACTGGTGAGATTGTGCCATGAGTAAAGGACACCTCACTGGTGAGACTATGCCATGAGTTAAGGACACCTCACTGGTGAGACTATGCCATGAGTTAAGGACACCTCACTGGTGAAACTATGCCATAAGTTAAGGACACCTCCCTAGTGAGATTGTGCCACGAGTAAAGGACACCTCACTGGTGAGACTATGCCATGAGTTAAGGACACCTCACTGGTGAGACTATGCCATGAGTTAAGGACACCTCACTGGTGAGACTATGCCATAAGTTAAGGACACCTCACTGGTGAGATTGTGCCATGAGTAAAGGACACCTCACTGGTGAGACTATGCCATGAGTTACGGACACCTCACTGGTGAGACTATGCCATGAGTTAAGGACACCTCACTGGTGAGACTATGCCATGAGCTAAGGACACCTCACTGGTGAGATTGTGCCATGAGTTAAGGACACCTCACTGGTGAGACTATGCCATAAGCTAAGGACACCTCACTGCTGAGACTTTGCCATATGCTAAGGACACCTCACTGGTGAGACTATGCCATGAGTTAAGGACACCTCACTGGTGAGACTATGTCATGAGCTAAGGACACCTCACTGGTGAGATTGTGCCATGAGTAAAGGTCACCTCACTGGTAAGACTATGCCATGAGTTAAGGACACCTGACTGGTGAGACTATGCCATGAGTTAAGGACACCTCACTGGTGAGACTATGCCATAAGCTAAGGACACCTCACTGGTGAGACTATGCCATGAGTTAAGGACACCTCACTGGTGAGATTGTGCCATGCACTGTGAACATGTCACTGGCAAGACAGTGAAATGAGCTAATGAACGAATGAGCTGAGAGCTGCACCCTGGAGAGGCCGTGCTTCTAATCTATAAGAGCAGCTTCCTGAGAGTCTGTGTCGAAAGTGAAGGCGCCTCCTCCTTCATGAACTAGGTGCACCTCGCTTATGAGACCGCGGCATGACCTAAAGGAATCTCCCTGGTGACGCTGCACCTTCCTCATGATGAAGGATGGTCTGTGGACCCTGCTCAATGGCTGTAGCAGCCTTTGCTTGTTTGACCATGGGAGGTGGGCGATGCCTTGGGCTGCCTCAACCCTTCTGTGCCGTGAAACCAGCAGATCCATAAACTCATCCACTTTCCAACTAAGTGGTCTTCTGTACCAGAGGCTTCTGCAGCCTGACTGACACTTCTGCTAGTAAACTCAAGAGTCAGACACGGAGATGGAGGCTTCTATAAAACAGAGAGGAGTGAATCACCAAGAAAGGTAGAGTTGAGATGCCCTACGGATATAGTATCCCCATGAAGCGAGCGCTGTGCCAGGAGGAGAGCTGGAGACTGCATTACCTGCCAGGAGTAGGACGGCTACGAGCAGCTTCATGGTGAGGGTGTCTTGGGTGTTCCAGCAGCAAACTGAAGGTGTCCCTCCAATCAGCCTATTTATTCCCTAACACTGACCTTCATTTCAGCTCTAGATAATATTTACATTTTTAGCTTTTTCCGCTCCTCTTCTGGCATTTGCAATGTTCCTGGTTTGTTGACAAGCATGTGGGCTTGGCCTTCACCACATGGGAAAATCTTGTCCTTGGGGAAGGGTTTGACATCTGAAGTCTTTCCAGGAATTGAAATTCCTCTCATTTGGCAGTCACCAAACTTTGAATTTACTGCTCAGGGTCTCACATTGTTGGAGCTGTCTCTTCATAGGATTTCTCTCCACTGTGTTTACTTTTGACTGTATGCGTCACATTCATGTACAGTACAACAACTTCCATCTAAACATCGACCAATCACTGGGTCTTGCAAACAAATAAGCACCTATAGTAAACATTATCAGTCCATGCAGCAGGGAACCTTAAAGGAAGTGGTGGAACAGGATGAACACTTAACTGCGCCTTAGGATTTTTTAAGGGTCTGGCGGCCAGTCCGTTGCTACATTAGGGTATCGGAGGCATTTACTTTGCTGCCCTTGCAGAATACTAACCACCATATTTACAGTTCCCCACCAGGCAGACGGAGATCTGTATACATTCAGCAGAGCCACTGTTACGTTGAAGCCATGTTTAACGAGGTGATCCAAACAGATTGTAGCTCTAGCAAATTCCCAAAGCAAGATTTTCTTTTTGAAAACAAAACATGAATGGCCCAGACATGCTGGGAGTATTTGTCCCAACATGAGAGCATTTCTTTTTTGTTTGCTTTCCTATTTGGGACCACAAGCCTTTCCCTCGCCATCCCGAACAGGGAAAAAATGCATCAGATCATCCCCCTAAATAGATTGGGCGGTCTGAGATACCTTGATCAACAGCCCAATGTCAGTCAAGCCGTCGGTCTAAGGTTTCTGCCGGAAGCGGCAGCGGAGGCTCTAATGGTGGTCACATGACTTTAAATGGAATGGGTGGACTGCCAGTTTGGCATAAAGGGCACTCCTCCAATTTTGTGGCAGAATATCCTGTCTGCCAAACTCTAGATAAGCCTCTCTATAAGAACCAGATTTGTGGGAGTCACCAGACCAATGCCATTCAAAGTCATGCCTTATATGCCCTGAAAAAGAGAATCTGATGCCACCTTCCCTTTTTGAACAAGCATTGGCAAAGCCACTAGTTCTGGATTCAATGCACATAGTGAACACAGGCATGCACAAAAGCTCACAGAATATTTCTGCTGTGTCACTATTTAACCTTGTGCATGGCACTGAAACTTTCAAAACACTAGCTGAACTGACTATCATACAAGTTTGTAACACTTTGTGAAGATTCATCAAACGTTGCCAACGTTATTGGCAAAAGAAAAAGCGCTTTTCCTATGGAAACTAGATCCTACCTATGACTACCAACGAAAGTTTCAGGGTGATTCGGCAAGCGGGGGCCGAGAAAAAAGGGGGGTCCCAAAACGTGTTTTCTCCATGTTAATTCCCATAGGAAACTTTAACACGGCTACAGCCCGAACTGCTGAACAGAATTACACCAAATTTGGCAAAAAGGTAGTGCTTGGTTCAGAAAGCACCCTTTTTTTAAAAATGGTATAAATCAGTTCAGTGGTTGCGGAGAAATCAATAAATAGAGGTCAAAAAATCAATTTCCCATAGGAAACTTTAGACACGGTTACAGCCAAAACTGCTGAACGGAATTACACCAAATTGGACAAAAAGGTAGTGCTTGGTTCATAAAGCGCCTTTTTTTTTTAAATGGTGTGAACCAGTTCAGTAGTTGCTGAGAAAATCAAAAATAAAAGTTTCGATATTTATGGCCGCGGTGGATCTGCGGACCCTCCCGACCACGAGCTTTATTCTAATTGGCTGTCAACACTCCAAACCAGGAAGTGTTGGCAGCCATCTTGTGCCTCGGTAACCGAGTCACAAGAAAACAGAAAAACTAACGCGCAAAACAAGAAAAGGGGGCAGGGTAGAAACACCCTGACCCCCTAGGCCTGCTCAGGGGAACCCACAAGGACCCCCAGGGCCCAAAAAAAAAATTAAAAAAAAAAAAATCAGCGAAATACGCGGAGGATCCATGGATCCGGCCAACATTTTTTAAAACAAAATGAAGCACGGGCTCCCACGCTTCATTTAATTGAGGCCCCCGGGTGGGCCAGGTCCCGGGGGCATTTGCTAAAAATGTAGGTGGGGGCCCACGGGGGCCCCTGCAGCCCCGGGGATCACCACCCCCTGGGGCTTGATTACAGAGTTGTGGGGGGGCACGCAGCCCCCCCGCAGCCCCGAGGAACGCCACCCCCCAGGGCTTCTTTTTTAATGGGTGTGGGGGCCTCCAAGGCCCCCCTGGGGACCACCACCTCCCGGGGCTTTCATTGGTAATAATCGTGGGGGGGCACACTGCCCCCCCTGCAGCCCCGGGGTAAATGGAATCGCAAGTAATGCCTCTTATTGACAATATGCCAGCACAATCTGTCATCAACCTTACAAATACATCATTGAGTGCATCTGAAGTACAAATACTATTGTTAGGGTTATCTTATAGCCCTGCCAGCAATTTCGATTATGCACAAACCCGCATCGATCTTTTCAAGTACACCAGAAAGTTACAATTACGGAAATTCTATTGTCTTAAAGGTAACAAAGCTTGTACTAGGATCGATGAAGAGAATTTGTCCCATGTTGAATCGCCAGTGTTAACTGTCAAAGACTTGCCACTCTTAATGGACTTACAATCTTTACAGAAGGAAAATACCTGTAGCAGCCATGGTGAAGAGTCAATCACTTTGAATAAACCTAGTGAAACTAAGTTTAAACCAAAGTCCACATTTACGCTAATTATGCTGCATGATAATCTGGACATTTTTCAAGAATTGGTTACAGTGGAATTAAAGAAATTATGTTCCAAAAACCAATCGGATACATCATAAACATACATCGCAAAACAACAAGTATATTCAATTGATGAAAAAAATACAGGAAAATGATAACATCATAACAAGACAGGCGGACAAAGGAGGCAATGTAGTGTTATGGCCCCGTGAATTATATCTTGAGGAGGCTTACAATCAACTAAACGATCGCCAATGTTACAAAAGAAGTGACATCAGGACAGTCAAACAATCATGGTATGATTTCTACAATAAATTGATAGCCTGGAAAAGTGCGGGCCTGCTAAGCCAAGATGAATTTAGGTTTTTAAAAAATGACCATCCGGTCATTGCGGCACTGTACTTCATTCTTATAGTTCATAAGAACTTTCAAAAACCGCCGGGCAGGCCTATTATCTCAGCACGAAAAAGCTTCACAGAGAACACTTCTAAATATGTGGACGCTTTTTTACAGGAGCCTGTGAAATCCCTGCCTTCTTATGTTCAGGACACTGGTGATTTTCTACGTAAGTTGCAAATGGTTGATTGGCAAGAAGGTTATATGCTAATGACATTGGATGTTACATCCCTTTATACTTGCATACACCATCAAGATGGCATCAAAGCGGTAGAGTTTTATCTGGGTACCAGGCCTATGTAGTTTCAGAACCATAACAAAATGCTGGTATCCATGATCTTGACTTGCCTCAATAACAATTTCTTTATGTTCTCTAGCCAGGTGTTCCAACAGATCAGAGGTGTTGCCATGGGGGCCTGCTTATTCCCAAGTTATGCTTGTTTGCATATGGGGCTTTGGGAGGAGCAGGTCCTCCGAAGTCAACTAGCAAAGGAGTTTGCTAAGCACGTGGCATACTGGTACAGATACATCGATGATCTATTTTTAATCTGGAAAGGGTCTGAACAACAGGCCCTTCAGTTCATCGATGTTATCAACAACAACCCTATTAATTTACACTTCACTGGCCATATTAGTGACAACATGGTGTGTTTTCTAGATGTAGAAGTAGTCATTCATAATAACAGACTGGAGACCAAACTTTTTAGAAAATCTACTGCAGGCAACACTGTGTTGCACGCCACCAGCCACCATCCAGGTCACCTCATACGCAGCATTCCCTTCGGGGAAATGTTGCGTATCCGGCGTATTTGCAGCACACAAGTGGAGTGTGATATAGCACAGCAGGCCAGCAAAGTCAGGTTTCTGGCTAGAGGATATACCAAGGAGTTGGTTGACAAAGCCATAAGCAAGGCTAATGGTATGTCTAGGGAAGTGGCTCTTATTAATAACAGCTCTAAGATAGCCACTCAAGTCATTGAGGACATGTCTGTCACAAGATTAGTATTGACTTATAACAGGCAACACCAGGCTGTGCGTAAAATCTTCAGAAAGAACTGGAGCCTGGTGCGCAATGATCCTGTCATTGTCAGTCTTATGTCTGCTACCCCAGATATCACATTTCGTAAAGCAAGATCGATGAGTGATGCTCTGGTTAAGAGTAGCCCTGAACTGTTAGTTTCCAAATCTTGGATCAACAAGAGAGAGGGGTTTATCAAGTGAGCTGCCTGCAAAGCTTGAAGACAGAGGGTAAACAAAACATCTTATTCGGTTCCATTCAAAGACACCCCTGTTTCCATTCCTAGATTGCTCACCTGCAAGACTGACTTTGCGGTTTATGTGTTGGAGTGTCCGTGTGGCCTGCAATATGTTGGCAGTACCAAGTTGCAGGTTCACAAGAGGATACTCCAGCACATTAGAGCAATCCGTGGTAGTGATGCCTCGTTTCCTGTGGCACGTCATTTTAAGGAGTCCCATAATAACAATTCGGAACTTCTTAGGTTCTTTGTAATTGACACTGTCATGCCACTTAGAAGAGGGGGTAATCGTGAGGCCATCCTCCGAGCATTGGAAACTCGCTATATCTTGATTTTCGACACTAAGACACCAAACGGTCTTAACGCCAGTGAGAATTTTTACACATGTCTATGATATGCCATTGCCTGATGTACACTGTTTTCTGTATAGCGTTTTTTATTAATTAATTTCTCTTATAACGCAGCCTCCTCTCATGTATATGTATATTTTTTTTATCTTAGGTGTTATAGCACATATTCACTTTTCACCATTGCACTTTATTCGTGTCCATGTCATTGGAATATTGAAATATTCTCTTTTGATCTGGAGTTTCTCTGATGGCATTATGTGGTGACTTAGGCACTTTAGGCTATGCCTTATTCTTAATTAACAATTTATTTATGCAAACTTTTTTAATTACAAACAAAGTTTTTTATATATTGTGATATTTATTCTTGTTTTAATCCTGATCAATATTTCTTACAGTTTTATTGACAAAAAACAAGGATTTTTATTAAGTAATTTTATCATAGCCTATATTAATACAGCCTATTGTTGGTCTCCTTCCTCATACCATCAATTTATATACCCACTGTGGTTTTATTTTTTGTATAGTTTATGATGGCAAGCGTCCAAATAATTTTTAGGAATGTTCAGGCAAATTTTATGATTGTTATTTATAATACATCATGAATTTGTTTTGTTTCTCCTTAACACATTGGCACCACGGTACATCAATGCCAGTTTCCAATGACAAATTTATGGCATGCAAAAGTAAACTCTTTTATGTGTTTGTTATTATCATTGTATTTTACATGATATACTGACATTTGCTGTTTACCTATATGTCATTCTTCTATGTCCGTTGACTTGGTGACACACCTTTTTTGCACCTAGCACTTTAAATTTGGTTCTTCCTCTTGAAAGCATCATGTGATCAAGGCCTCTTGCAGGCTGAAACGCGTCATGGCGGACAAAACGGGTCTACAATAAAGTAAACATTTGCACAGATATTGGGTCTGCTTTGTCGTTAACCTGAGGATTGCAGTGGCGAAGGTTTCTTTATATATATATATATATATATATATATATATATATTACCTACTGGCGGTCGCCAGTAGGTAGTTATAGTTAGGACCCCTTTTCCATAGGAAATCCGCAACATTCTATTTTGAATAACTTTGGCGCCGGTCGATGAATCCTCGCGAATTTCTCAAAATAGGTGGGGCGCTACGCTCCGCTCCTACCCTGAAAGTCTCGGGGGGATTCGTCAAGCGGGGGCTGAGATAAAAGGGGGGTCCCAAAACGCGTTTTTCCCATGCATTTTTCCATAGGACCTTTAGAACGAGCTACAGCCCGAACGGCTGAACAGAATTACTAGAAATTTGGCAGAGAGGTAGTCCGTAGGTCAAGGAAGTGTCTTTTGTAGGTTTGGTGTAAATCTGTTCAGTAGATTCTGAGAAAATAGCCTTTAAATCAATATATATATCTGAGCCCGCTTACGGTACGCTTACCGTACGCTTACCGTACGCGTACGGTGGCGTGCGCGAGCGCGATCCTGATTGGCTCTTAGATCTTAGTAAACATTCGAATCGGCCGAAACCAGGAAGCGGCGTCCGCCATTTTGTCTCTCGCACTGAGTGTTATTTATCAAACATGATGCCCAAAAACATGTTACGGGGCTGTTTTGACAACTCCCTCCCACATAGTCATGTTGAGGGAGTCCCCAAACATCCCCCAAGAGCAAAAACGGTTTTATTTTTTTTTCGGCAATTTCGCCGAGTACGCTTACCGTACGCTTACCGTAAGCGTACGGTAAAAAATCGAAATAAAAAAAACACTATCCACACTTACCCCACCCCCTGTGCTTTTGGTGGCCGTAGGCCACCAAATGTACAGGGCTTATTACATCAGTAAAAAAACTATATTTTGGCAACATGAAATTATAAAATCGAAATAAAAAAAACACTATCCACATTGACCCCACCCCCTGTGCTTTTGGTGGCCGAAGGCCACCAAATGTACAGGGCTTATTAAAGTTGATAAAAACCGTGCACGGAACGCACTGCGTTAAGTGGGCGCGCACGCCTCGAATGGCGTAAAGTAACTTAGCATTTAAAAAACCGTACAAATTCACTGTAAAAACCATAGGTTTCACACACGTTATAGTTAGGAATTAGCATTTAAAAAACCTTGCAAATTCACTGAAAAAACCATAGGTTTCACACATGTTATAGTTAGCGGAAATTTTACTGATAAAAAACCAATGAAATTGCCCCGTTATAGTTAGTGCTGGCAACTATAACTCACGCGACCGCAATCTTCTGCTGATGACATATGTGTCTTTATAAAAAAAAATATTTGTAATATATGTATAGCTAAAATTTAATGGAAGAAGACATGGGCAAATAAGTGTCTAAATACAGTATTAGCATCAGCAGAGGATTGCGGTCGCGTGAGTTAAAGTTGCCAGCACTAACTATAACGGGGCAATTTCATTGGTTTTTTATCAGTAAAATTTCCGCTAACTATAACATGTGTGAAACCTATGGTTTTTTCAGTGAATATATATATATATATATATATATATATATATATATATATATATATATATATTCTTTTTTTTTTTTTACCTACTGGCGGTCGCCGGTGGGTAGTTATAGTTGGGACCTAGTCTCCATAGGAAAAGGGGTTATTGTTTTCCCAATAACTTTGGCGCCGGATGACGAATCTTCGCGACATTTTCAAAACTAGTGGGGCGCTCCGGTCAGCTCCTATCCTGAAAGTTTCGGGGTGATTCGGCAAGCGTGGGCCGAGAAAAAAGGGGGGTCCCAAAACGTGTTTTCTCCATGTTAATTCCCATAGGATACTTTAACACGGCTACAGCTCGAACTGCTGAACGGAATTACACCAAATTTGGCTAAAAGGTAGTGCTTGGTTCAGAAAGTGCCCTTTTTGAAAATGGTGTAAATCCGTTCAGTCGTTGCGGAGAAAATGAAAAAATAGAGGTCAAAAAATCTATTTTCCATAGGAAACTTTAGACACTGTTACAGCCAAAACTGCTGAACGGAATTACACCAAATTTGGCAAAAAGGTAGTGCTTGGTTCAGAAAGCGCCCTTTTTTTTAAATGGTGTGAACCTGTTCAGTAGTTGCTGAGAAAATAAAAGTTTCGATATTTATGGCTGCGGTGGATCCGCGGACCCTCCCAACCATGAGCTTTATTCTAATTGGCTGTCAACACTCCAAACCAGGAAGTGTTGGCAGCCATCCTGTGCCTCGGTAACTGAGGCACAAGAAAAAAAGAAAAACTAACGCGCAAAAGAAGAAAAGGGGGCAGGGTTGAAACACCCTGACCCCCTAGGCCTGCTCAGAGTGTCCCACAAGGACCCCCATGGCCCAAAAAAACATTTTTTTTTTTTTTTAAATTCAGCGAAATACGCGGAGGATCCGCGGATCCGGCTGACATTTTAAAATAAAATGAAGCACGGGTTCCCGCGTTTCATTTAATTGAGGCCCCTGGGTGGGCCAGGTCCCGGGGGCAGCCCCGGGTACTGGCACCGGGGCTTCTTTTTTAATGGGTGGGGGGCCTCCAGGCTTTCATTGGTAATAATTGCCGGGGCACACTGTCCCCCCCGCAGCCCCAGGGACCGCCACCCTCCGGGACACTAATATTTAAATGCGGGGGTCCGTAACGGACCCCCGAGCCCCGGGGACCACCACCCCCAGGGTTGTTCTTTGGATGGAAGGGGGGCCACGCGGCCCCCCCCTCCTGGAGCCAGTGATGGCCCTGGGGACCGCCACCCCCCAGGGCCGGCTCCTGCAGTGTCCCGGGGTGCCCACCCCCGGGACACTGCTGTTTGCTATGACAGGGCGGGAGCCGTGAGGCTCCTGCCCTGTCATAGATAGATAGATAGATAGATAGATAGATAGATAGATAGATAGATAGATAGATAGATAGATAGATAGATAGATAGATAGATAGATACATGAGGAAAAGGTGAAGAAAAATGTGTTTACCCATTTCTTTTTTGTGTGCATTGTGTACCAAAACTCCTGCTGTAATTGTTAAAAACAGGGGGGCAGATTTACAATAACTGGCGCATCCCTGCATATCAGCAGGGATGCGCCAGTTATTTTGCGTTACGGCAGACACCTCTTGCGCCACCACGGATGCACCGCATTTACAATGCGGCGCACCATGGTGCAAGAATAGACAGATGCGTCACGCATCTGCTGCCATAAAGGTGACGCATTGCTGGAGTCACATCGCAAGCACAACGCAGTTCCATCAAGGCTCGGGGTGCCCCTATGCCTAACATGCTGCGTCAATCCTTACGCCTGTTTCAAGCAGGCGCAGGGTTTTGACGCAGCATGGCCGTAAAAGTGACTGAGTGCAATCTTGTAGATTTCACTCAGCCACTTTTAGGAGGCGTTCCTGCGCCGGAACGCCCCCCACTACGCCGGAACGCCCACATGTGGCGCAGGGCTTTGCAACGTGATGCATCTCCCTAGATGCGTCACTTTGTAAATACCCCGCAGCACGGCGCTGACTTTGCGCCGCCGCTGCGTCACAAAAGTGACGCAATGGCGGCACAAATGTGGCGTACGGGGCTTGTAAATCTGCCCCAGGATGTGTGACTCTTGAGTTACTGCCTCCTGAAGAACAACCCTCGATTTAGTGGGCGTATCCTTTTAGCACATTAAACCAAGACCTATTGGGTTTGCCAATGCTTTTTTTAAATGGAATGTGGCCCCAAACTCTGATTTTTAGGGCATATGAGGGTTGGCTTTGAATGACAGTAACCTGGCAACTCAAGTAATATCTTGCCCTTACACAGTGCTGTTTGGTATTCAGCTTGTTTATTGTCATTTTGTTGATGCTTTGCTGTTATCAGTGCTTAATTTGATGGGGTGGCTTCCAGTGCTGGGCACCAGCACTTGGGGGCATATTATCAAGCACGGCGTTAAAATTATCGCCGGTTTAGCGGCAGAAAACTGCCTCTAAAGCGGCGATTATGGGCTTGATAAAATGCCCGTGAGAATTCCCATAGAAGCCCATGTTGACACCAGAACCTGGGCTTCTATGTTAATTCTCTGTGGCATATTCTCAAGCCCATTATCGCCGCTTTTGCGGCAGTTTTCTGCCACTAAAGCGGCGATAATTGTAACGCCGTTTCTTGATTATATGCCCTTAATTGTCAACACCGGGGCTTGTGACAGTCTGACACACAGTGGCCCTGTCTCAGATGACCACAACAACAGTCCATTATTAATTCAATATACATTAAAAATGACTATTACCTGCCGGCCAAGCCTTTCCTATAGCTTTGGGGGCCTGGAATAGTCTGAACTGTCACACTAGGAGGAGAGTGTTGGTTAGTGGTTGTGTTGTTACTATCTTTGGCAGCATGGCAGGAGCAATGCGTGGTCGAGCTGTAGTGGCCTCCTGACGTACTTTGTTTACAAATCAAGCACTGGCTCTTACGAGGGCGCGCCTTTCTGCCGAAGACCCAGAGACCGTGCGTTCTATATCCATGGCTTGTGCTATACTCGAGTGTGTCCTACACAAACACAAGTCACCGCAGTGGAGCGCCTGCCTAAGAAGAGACCGCCCCACCGTAGGGAGCCCCTCAGCAGCGCGCTCTTGTTGCAGGGACCGCCTCCTGTGACGCATTTCTATTCCTGGAAAAGACTGCAGGTGTCAGACCCTCCCCCGAGGAGGATATTTTCCCATGTGTCGAAGGCCGGGCCCTCGTGCCAGTGTACACCGCAGGTCAGGTGAGGAGTGGAAAAAAGCTAAAAACTACACTGTTATCTGGTGCTGGAGTGAAGGTCGGTGCGGTGGAATAAATAGGCTGGTGTGGACAACCCCTTCACAGAGCTCCCTGCTGGAAGTGCACAGCATCACAATGCGGACACTCCTGGCCGTTCTACTCGTGGCAGGTAACAGCTATCCCATGCGAGAGGTGCTCATACGTCACTGTACTGCCCCGTCAGTCAGATGCTCGTAGATCGTTGCGCCCCATCCGCGAGCTCCTCCCATCTCTCAGAGCCACTGTCCCATGCGTGAGGTGCCCCTTGGCTCGCTGCCCCATCAGTGAGGTGTTCCTAGTTCACCGTACTCTATCATCAGTGAAGTGCTCACCCGCTGTACTGTCCCATCTGTGTGATGCCTGCAGCTCAGTGCAGTCCCCTAGCGCTGAGGTGTTCTTAGCTCACTTCACTGTCCCATTAATGGCATGTCTGTGGCATACTGTACTATCCTGGCAGTGAGATATCCATAGCGCTCAGAGCACTGTCCCATCAACTAGGTGCCTGTAGCTCACTGTCCTGTCCACCTGTGTGGAGCACCCCACAGTCACTGTCCCATAAATGAGTGCTTGTAGTTCAATGCGCTCTCCCGGCACGCTCCCTCCAGTAAGCTGCTCTTATTACGCAGTGGCACTGCCCTGTCTCCGATGGTTGCCTTGCTTGGGCAGCCCCTGTAATGCACATGTTGGTCCAATGGAACCCTCTCAATAGCCCATGGACAGGCTCCTGAAATCAAGCAGTGGCCGCCCATGCATGACACTTCAGGGATCTGTAGGCGAATCAGTGACAGGCTGTGCTTATAGAAACCCAGATGCCTTCAAGCGAAGGGCCACCACACATGCGCCTCAGCGACTCCCAACATTGGCTCCCACCAGATCACTATAACTGAGTGCAATGGAGGCCTTCAACGATGGGTTGATAACACGTGTGCCCCTGTGTGCAAGACTGAGTTACACTCACCAACCCTGCAGATGTCTTGTAACAGAGGAGTCTTCTGATGTCCCATGCATTGAGCACTTTATTGTAGAGATGCTCCTCCCAACTGGAGGCAAACTACACAACAAAAAGAGAGTATTTCCTGGGAGCTCAGTGCCTCTGGAAGATCAACAGTGTTTGGGTGGAGTTGGCCATGCTGACTTGTCCCCAGAGATACCAGATCAGACCTTAAGTGGCACTGGCCCATACTACAATTTCTCGAATTGCTCATAGGCTCATATATGGGACTTCTGCACTCTGAACAATCAGCCCCCATTTTCCATACTGCACTCTGAGGCCTTCATCCACCCTTTCCTCATGCTGCACTCTGAGACCTCCACCCACCCTTTCCTGAAGCTCACCCTGAGACCTCCACCCACCCTTTCCTGAAGCTGCACTCTGAGACCTCCACCCACCCTTTCCTCATACTGCACTCTGAGACCTCCACCCACCCTTCCTCATGCTGCACTCTGAGACCTCCACCCATCCTTTCCTGAAGCTGCACTCTGAGACCTTAACCCCCCTTTCCTCATACTGCACTCTGAGACCTCCACCCACCCTTTCCTCATACTGCACTCTGAGACCTCCACCCACCCTTCCTCATGCTGCACTCTGATACCTTCACCCATCCTTTCCTGAAGCTGCACTCTGAGACCTCCACCCCCTTTCCTCATACTGCACTCTGAGACCTCCACCCAACCTTTCCTCATACTGCACTCTGAGACCTCCACCCACTCTTTCCCTATACTGCACTCTGAGACCTCCACCCACCCTTTCCTCATACTGCACTCTGAGACCTCCACCCACCCTTCCTCATGCAGCACTATGAGACCTCCACCCACCCTTTCCTGAAGCTGCACTCTGAGACCTCCACCCACCCTTTCCTCATACTGCACTCTGAGACCTCCACCCACCCTTTCCTCATGCTGCACTCCGAGACCTACAACCACCCTTTCCTCATACTGCACTCTGAGACCTCCACCCACCCTTTCCTCGTGCTGCACTCTGAGACCTCCACCCACCCTTTCCTCATGCTGCACTCTGAGACCTCCACCCACCCTTTCCTCATGCTGCACTCTGAGACCTCCACCCACCCTTTCCTCATACTGCACTCTGAGACCTCTGTCCACCCTTTCCTCATGCTGCACTCTGAGACCTCCACCCACCCTTTCCTCATGTTGCACTCTGAGACCTCCACCCACCCTTTCCTAATGCTGCACTCCGAGACCTCCACCCACCCTTTCCACATACTGCACTCTGACACCTCCGTCCACCCTTTTCTCATGCTGGACTCTGAGACCTCCACCCATCCTTTCCTCATGCTGCACTCTGAGACCTCCGCCCACCATTTCCTCATGCTGCACTCTGAGACATCCGCCCACCCTTTCCTCATGCTGCACTCTGAAACCTCCAGGCACCCTTGCCTCATTTTACACTCTGAAACCTCCATCCACTCTTTCCTCATGCTGCACTCTGAGACCTCAGTCCACCCTTTCCTCATGCTGCACTCTGAGACCTCAGTACACCCTTTCCTCATGCTGCACTCTGAAACCTCCATCCATCCATTCCTTATGCTGCACTCTGAACCCTCTGTCCACCCTTTCCTCATGCTGCACTCTGAGACCTCCATCCACCCTTTCTTCATGCTGCACTCTGAGGCCTCAGTCCACCCTTTCCTCATGCTGCACTCCGAGACCTCCACCCACCCTTTCTTCATGCTGCACTCTGAGGCCTCAGTCCACCCTTTCCTTATGCTGCACTCTGAAACCTCCGTCCACCTATTCCTCAAGCTGCACTCTGAACCCTCCGTCCACCCTTTCCTCATGCTGCACTGTGAAACCTCCGTCCACCCATTCCTCGTGCTGCACTCTGAACCCTCCGTCCACCCTTTCCTCATGCTGCACTCTGAGACCTCCACCCCCTTCCTCATGCTGCACTCTGATACCTCCACCCACCATTTCCTCGTGCTGCACTCTGAGACCTCCACCCACCCTTCCTCATGCAGCACTCTGAGACCTCCACCCACCCTTTCCTGAAGCTGCACTCTGAGACCTCCACCCACCCTTTGCTCATACTGCACTCTGAGATCTCCGTCCACCGTTTCCTCATGCTGCACCCTGAGACCTCCACCCACCCTTTCCTCATGCTGCACTCTGAGACCTCCACCACACTTTCCTCATAATCCACTCTGAGACCTCCACCCACCCTTTCCTCATGCTGAACTCTGAGACCTCCACCCACCCTTTCCTCATGTTGCACTCTGAAACCTCCACCACACTTTCCTCATGCTGCACTCTGAGACCTCCACCCACCCTTTTCTCATGCTGCACTCTGAGACCTCCACCCACCCTTTCCTGAAGCTGCACTCTGAGACCTCCACCCACCCTTTGCTCATACTGCACTCTGAGATCTCCGTCCACCGTTTCCTCATGCTGCACCTTGAGACCTCCACCCACCATTTCCTCATGCTGCACTCTGAGACCTCCACCACACTTTCCTCATAATCCACTCTGAGACCTCCACCCACCCTTTCCTCATGCTGAACTCTGAGACCTCCACCCACCCTTTCCTCATGTTGCACTCTGAAACCTCCACCACACTTTCCTCATGCTGCACTCTGAGACCTCCACCCACCCTTTTCTCATGCTGCACTCTGAGACCTCCACCCACCCTTTCCTCATGCTACATTTCAAAGTCCACAACTTCTCTTTCCTCTTGCTGCACTTCTAGACTGGCTTCCATCTCCCCTCGCTTATGCTTCAATCCAAGGCGCCTTCTTCCCTTTCCTCATGCTGCACTCTGAGGTCCAAATGTTTCATTTCTGCATTCTGGTGATGTCAGCATGATACCTGACATGGAACCTGTTCTTCCTCTGCAGTGGTCGCTGCTGAGCATGGGGCCCCGGACATGAATTCATTAATCAATTTCAGGAGCATGATCAAGTGCGCCATCCCCTCCAGCAACCCTCTCCTGGACTACAACAACTACGGCTGTTTCTGCGGCTACGGAGGCAGCGGGACTCCACTCGATGATCTGGACAGGTGAGTGAGAGCATCTTCTGCCCTCCAAGAGAGTTACCTTTTCCCTAATTTTCTCTTTCCATAGATGTTTCCTGCTCCACTATCTCTCTTCATCTCTTTCTTATCCATTCTCTTCTTCCTTGCTTTATTCTGTCCCACACCAGGTGCCTTCTCTGTTCTCATTGTTGTTCTCACTGATTTATTGTTATGTGGTCCTACCTGTAGCACGTTTGTCAACTAAGACACATGGGTTCTTAGGGACTCATTAGTCCCTGGCAGGTGGGCAGTGGATCTGCTGAGGCAGTGGATGCCCCACCTCCACCAGTCGTGCAGCAACCCATCCAATGGTGGAGGCCCAACCTCCACCAGCCATGCAGCAACTCATCCATTGCTGGAGGCCCTGCCTCCACCAGCTGCACAGCAACCCCTTCAATGGTGGAGGCCCACCTCCACCAGCCGTGCAGCAACTCATCCATTGTTGGAGGCCCTGCCTCCACCAGCTGCACAGCAACCCATCCAATAGTGGAGGCCCTGCCTCCACCAGCCGCACAGCAACTCATCCATTGCTGGAGGCCCACATTCACCAGCCAAGTAGCAACCCATCCAACGGTGGTGGCCTGCCTCCACAAGCCACGCAGCAACCTATCCAATCCAACGATGGAGGCCCTGACTCCACCAGCCATGCAGCAACCCATCCAATGGTGGAGGCCCAACATCCACCAACCATGCAGCAACCAATCCAATGAGGAAGACCCCACCTCAACCAGCTCTGCAGCAACCCATCCAATGATGGAGGCCCCACCTCAACCGGCTGTGCAGCAACCCATCCAATGTATTAAAGATCCCCACTAGGTCAGCAGGGATTTTTCACCAAACTTTCTAATGCCTGTAAGAGCCATTTCAATGCTGACTTGGTCTGCCAAGGAAAGGGTGAACAAAACTGATAAATACAGACCCAGTCAGTGCTGTATTAGTTAAACGTGTCCGGCCGGACAGAGGTTCAATGTTTAATTTTTCAGCAATTCTTGGAGATATGTACAAGACAATATACTGAGAGTGGGACACAAGCCTGCATTCCACTACAGAAACGTAGAAACATATAAAACATATAGTCTGGGAAACATTTAAGCAAGGCTCTGGCAACGCTCACGGTTTGTTCTCAGGAAAAAAAATCACAGTTATAGGTAAACAAATCGCAAGGAACACCTCTACATGAAAATAGTAACATCATAGTGTATGTATGAGGTGTGTTAGGGTGTCGACGGCTTTTCGATCCAGGAGACAAATATGTGGATCATCTTCAGGACATTAAATAAGCATGCCTGAATTATAGGTGCCTTAAATTACTATATAAACAAAACAGTTTGGGAGAAAGAAGGGATTATGGGGAGAAAAACAAGAAGATTGGAATTAGGAGGATTTATCTTGCCAATTAAAATAAGCTACCGAGGTCTCATAATAGTGTTGAACCAATATTGTTTTCACTAAGTCAGTGCGCCGTTTTTTGTAAATATGCACGTTGTCACAATACCTACTTGTTGACGTAGCACTTGTTGAAAAGTCTTTTTTGCCACTTTCTTGCGCCAACTTTCAATGCTGAACTCCGTGTTATTTGGCCTAATCTTGCAGGTTGTTCCAATTCAATGTTAGTCTCTAGAGGTGCTAATTTTCCAGAATGACATACAAAATAAACTAGGTTACGTTGTCAAGATATATCCTCCTAATTCCTAATAGGACGCAAGAGGACCTCAAGCAAAGCTAGAGCCTGGCATCTGGCCCCAGCCTTCAGTGGCTCACCTACTCCCATAGTTTACTCTGTGCCCAAAATAGGCTATAGATTCTGCTGCCAGCATGATAAATATTTTTTATGTTGGCATATCTTAGCTTGCATTGCTGCTGACCATCTTGCAGCTATGCTGTGTGTGAGGAGAACTTGCACTGATGCCAAATGCTGCATATTGTATGTGTGCTTGGACTGCCACTGCAGATGATGTCCGTGTTCTGTGCATGTGAGAGAAGTTTGCATTGTTTCTGGCCAGATTGAAATGTGTTCTATGGGTGTAAAGGAAGGGTGTTGTCCTGCCCGCTGCTGTGACTGTTTTGAATGTGGAAATCCTGCTATGCGTGTGAGTCATGCTTGCACTAATACACACCGGTGCTGTTCCTTACACTTGCACCAAATCTGAAATGCTGCTTAAAATGCTGTATCTAAGAGAGGTGTTAAATGGTGCTGCACAGTGTCATGCTTGTTTCATGTCTTTGAAGGAAGCCTGCAGTGGTCCAGCAGTACCATACATTTGCCATTTTGTAAAGGGAAGCTTGCTCTGGCTGGCCCTACAGTACGACACTTGTTCCATGACTTTGAAGCAAGCTTGCACTAGCCCTACACTACCACACTTCTTCATGTCTGAAGGAAGATTTCACTGACCCTGAATTGCCACATTTGTTGCATGTCTTTGACGGAAGCTTGCACAGACTGGCACTGAAGTACCACACTTGTTCCATGTCTATAAGAAGCTTCCACTGGCCCTGCAGTGCCGCACTTGACCCATGTTCTGAATGAAGCTTTTGCTGTCCCTGCAGTACCACATTTGTTCCATGTTTTGAAGGAAGCTTGCACAAACTGGCCCTGATATTGCAAAGGTGTTTCATCTCTTTGCAGGAAGCTTGCACCAGCTGGCACTGCAGTATCACACTTGTTCCATGTCACTGGCTGGCACTGCAGTACTACACCTGTGCCATGTCTTTGAAGGAGACTTACACTGGTCCTGCAGTACATAGTTTGTCCCTTGTCTTTCAGGGAGGATTCTGATGCTCTTGGCCAGTGCTGTGTGTCTTATGTGTGTTAGCCAAGGTCCCGCTGTGCTCCTGTTTACTGTGTTTCATCTATTTCTGTGGGTTTTAGGTCCGGCCACTTTTAGCTGTCTCACCCGTATCATATTGTCTCCAAATAATACTTAATCCTGCTTAGTGAACATGGGCTTTAGATAATACTACTACAGTTATTCATCAGACAGAGTGTCATTCAGCTATTGGTTTAGCCCTTCAGGACAGAATACATACAATTGGGCTGTGGATCAGCCCTGTTCAGCCATTGGCTTTGTTACCGATGTTTGGCTCTGCCTAGTAGGCAATCGCTGGTCTTTAGGACGTCAGGTAGTCTGAGTAACAGTATTTTGCCTGCTTACTCAGTGATACTCTGCATATAGAGGAGTTCAGCCTCAGGAGACACTTCATTTAGTTCACCCCTCCCACCCCCAGAAGCTCACCTGCAGATGTAGACTAGTGCCATTTGAGTCATGAAGGTACCAGCAGCTCTACTGCCATTGCTCTTGGACCACAGCTTTCTAATGCAGAGCGCCAGGCATCTCTGCTGCAAGCTTCAAAACCATGCCACCATTTTGAAACAGTATATTGAATGTTCTATCATTTTTTATTGTTCCAAGATGGCAGATCAGAGTGAAGCTTTTTAAAAAATGTATTTAATGAAGCACATGCCCTTCACATTTAGTTGGCATATTTATTTGTTTCTTTCATTGTTTCTTTGTTTCTTTATTTGTTTCTTTCTTTGTCTCTTTGTTTCTTTTCTTTCTTCATATGCTTGCTTTAAAAAGAAAGCCACCACCTTGTGTCTTTTGAAGGCAAGTGAAACTTTGTTTGATGCAAGACTCTTCCCCACAAAAGTCTACAAAGATCAGACTCACAAAGCAAGCAGTGCTGACCTAAGTGTGATCGTGGAGAGACTAAATAACCTCAGTGGACATTCAAGCTTCACTGGCGCTTACCTCAACATCTTTGAATTGAACTAGAGCACCAGATACTCAACTTGTGCCTTCTATGCCACCATCTGTCCCAATCCTGCTCCTGCCTAGAGAGTGGAGTAACTGTGTGTGAGCAATGTGCTTGTTTGAGTGCAGGATAGCTTTCATGTATTGTGAGTACAGTGTGAGAGATGTACCAGTGTGAATGAAGAATTAACATTGCCATTTACGAGTGCAGATTAAGTGGTCTACAAATTTAAAGTTGTGCCTGTGTGAGTGCAGAGTGAGACGTGTGCCTGTGTGGGTGCATCGTGAGGGGTGTGCCAATATGAGGGTAACAGTGTGAGTGTGGGATCCCTGCACATTATATTTTTGTTTACATGAACATTACAAGGGCCAAACCTTTTGACTTTGGTAATGCTTTTAAGGGTTGTGACTTTGACTTGCATAAATGCAATGCAGGGATTGGTAATATTATAGTGTGTGTATTAGAATGTCAGTGAGTTCTGATATGGCAGATGCAGGCTATGTCAACGGAGGTTGAGGAGTGTCGGGTTTAGCTGAGAGAGTGATATGTCACCCTAGTGGACCTTCTACTAGAGTTACCTAGTGAGGGGGCCTAGTTACTTTTCTTGAACTAAGGCACATGACACACGAGCTACGCCATTATCTCAATGCTTATATTTGGGAATGCGTGCTTCCTTTTGACAACATTATCCGGTCAGTATTTGTCTATCAATATCTGTCTTTTTTAATGTCACCTGATCTGCATTTGTCTGATAATAACTGGCCCTTTCTGACAGTATCACATGGCTTGTATTTCTTTGTCAATATCTGTTTTAAAAAAAAATATTACATGGTCTTCATATGTTTGATAATGATTGCATTTTTAACAATATCACTTCACCTCTTTTGGCCGGGATACGGGTCTGTTATGGTTTATATGAAGAGCATCGATACCTGCCCTTCCCCAAGTCAATAATGCAGTAAAACATAGTTGCCTTCATTGTAGTTTGCTAAAGAAGCTGGTCCCCTGTCTACCTTAAGCGCTAAGGCAATTCTTAGAACACATGCTCCTTGTTTAGGCATATCTTCTTTGTTTGCTTTAACACCTTTAAATTGTTCCTAGAAGCTATCAGATTCACCGTAAGGCTCAGCACCATGTACACTTCGCACCGGATCCACTCACTCAGATGTCAGTGAAAAACAATCAACCACTGACTAACAAAAAAACGTTCAGACAATAGCTTAAAACTATTTTTCTACTATTGTTGCTCAATCTACATAGAGGTTATCAGTTGTACCTACCATTATTGAACTATGCCAATGCCATGTACTGGTATATAAAGACCCATTGATACAACAAAACCCTTTCATAGCCCAGTTCTGTGCCAACACCATCACAGCGATGAGCTCATGGAAATATTAATCGTAGCTCAGGATGAATATTTCCTTAATGTGTGTATCCTTAATAATGATGTCAGAATATCAATGGTACTTAATGTCTATCCTATAATATTATTGGTGCAATAAGATTAAAATTTGGAATATCGTTGTTAAGTATATATTTTTTTATTTTTCTCAATGATGTCAACATTTTAAATATCTATTTCCTAAATATAGTGGTGTTTAATATGGTATTTAAGCATTTTATTTCCTAATAATATTTAATTTCTTTGATCTTTTTTATATAATGTTCTTCCATTTTAGATGTTTACATGGAGCTGTTTTTTTAAAAATTAGTTCATTCTTTTGTTAATATATATATTCAAACAGCTCAAAAGGATTACTCCAGAGACGGCACTCCCGTGGTACGGCAGATTTTATTGAAAATCAAAAATAGCATGGAGACAGACAAACGTCTATGCGTTCCAGCTAAACTAGCCTTGTTCATGACGTTTAGTAGTCCAAACAGCAGACATTTTATATTGTTAAACATACATCAAAAAGAAAACGGCTTTACCACAATGGCAACGAATGTGTAACAGCGTCGGCCATCTTGTAACATATAATCAACAATAAATCCTTTTATGAGTACGCTTGAATTTAAATAAATAAAAATGGAACAGTATTATTTGCTACATATAAAAAAATTGTATAACTTCCAAAATAATTCTACAGTAAGGTAATTATAAAGGAAAAGCAGCACTGAAGCAATTTCTTCTCGCAGTAGCACAAAATATTACGTGTCATGCCGTCTAGATAAAGCATTACATTGCGACTTTCAACAAGCTTTGTACCTTGTAAAATCTTAATTGTAACAATCACTGGAAATAGAACTTTTCAGAAAATACAGCCCCATTGGGCAATGCTAATATCTATACAAGTGAACAAAACTACAACAGCAGTTTCATAAGGCGTCAATATAAGATATGCATATTGTGCTGCCAAACTTCATTAAGGAAAGATTTTTGTTTGAGATGTAACAAATTTCCAAGCAATAGTTACCTTCTATTGCCCAGAATTGAAACAAAACAAGTTCCATTAGATTAAGCCCCATTGGGCATACAAGTGCCTTTATAAGTGAAACCAATATGGTAGAGCCTGCAATAACAAGCGGTTGTTCTGATAGTAATTGTTCATGATACAAGAACTCATAAATATATTCAAATCCTGTAGTAAATACCGCCCCATTGGGCATACAACTACCATGACTCGAAAAAAGACAACAGGAGGATATTTTTCATAAGAGTTCAAAAAGTATATAAAATAAAAAGGAAAAAAAGATATTTTAGCTCTCTTGCATCCGTGTCACTGTGTCCTCCTTGAACAACCTGAAATAAACAAAAGATATCTGGATTACTCCTGTGCTGCTGAAAGAAATATGCATCCAATAAAAAACAGATTAAAATAAGTTCAGTGTCTGTGCAAGCTCTTAAAGACAATATAAAAGCTGTTGAGAAGCAGAGACGTTTAAGCAAAAATAGATATAAATCTTTAGAGAAAAGTATACAACTCCTCGTCATTCATGCCTTTTGGCTCCTTGGTACCCACCCCAGGATGTATCTGCACTCTAATTGCCTGAGGGCTTTTTCTCTACCTCCTCCCCTGATTGATTTGTCCATCTGATCAAGGATGCTGTATGTGAGCAGAGTGGGGTCACTATTGTGGTACTCCATGAAGTATCTAGCCACCGGATATCTGGTGTCAGAATTCTCAACTCTTCGTAGGTGTTGAAGGATACGTGGGCCTCCGGTTGGTGCTCCCTATGTCTCTCATGGGGCAGGGACATTCTAGCAGGTACACTACACACTCAGACTTACAATTCAATGGTTTAGAGATAGTTCACCTTTCCCCAAAACAGATTTTTGTCTCAGTGAGGTTTTTGCCATGTTGGCATGCCTTTCACTTAGTGCACTTTTTATAGCCTTTACTTGGTTTCAACCACTTTTGTTTTGTGTCTATATATGTTTTTAAGAGTTTGTTGCCCATTGATGGTGGTCTACGGCATGTTATGTCTGGCTTAACATTAACATAACCACCTATAACTGGATCTCTTTTAATCAAATGCTAATGTCTGTTTAGAGTTTTTCTGAAAACTTTGTGTTGTGTGTGATATGTAGTAATGAATCTATTTGTCTGGGTATTCCTCTTATCTGATTGGCCTTGTTTGAATAATAGATCCATTCTATTGACCTTACTGACCTTGGTATATATATATGTGTGTGTGGGTGTGTGTGCATGGGTGTGTGTGTGTGTGTGTGTGTGTGTGTGTGTGTGCGTGTGCAGATGTAGATATACCGAAACCAAACTGTTGCTGTGTTTAAACAACAAATGACCTGCACTCAGTGATGATTTAAAGTGGTTTAAATTATGCAAATTCACATGATAAAAGCCCCCAATGCGTTTCGGCCTGGTGTGGCCTTGATCATGGGTTAAACAGCGGTATTCGTACAAGCGCCTTGAGACCCTTGCGGGTGAGTAGTGCGCTATACAAGTATCAATTTACATGCAGTCCCTTCTTACTGTTCATATTCATGCCACAGTCAACTACATCATTTCCTGTTACTGTCTTCCTCATAGGAATTGTAGTTTTTCATGAGCAAAGTGAGTGAAAAGTGCAAAATGATAACAAGGAAAGGAAAGAAAAGAAAAAGGGTACCGTGTAGTCTTTCTGTTGCCTTGCATAGCATTCATTGGTTCATTCAGTGCATATAAAACATTTTGATATTGTAAATATTGTTTGCAGGCTACAATTTTCATGTTGGACTAAGAGTGTCACTTGCCTTGCACAGTTCAGGGAATTGTAGGACTCATAATCTTTGTTTGAGTACATGGGGTTTGGGCTTACTCATGGTAGTTGTCCTGCACATCTGTTATTTGTATTTCCCAGCTCAAGTGCAGTCTTTTGATCTACACGATTTGCATTCATTCAATCTGCTCACATTCGAATTAATTATATTTTAATTATTGCGGTCCTGAGCACAATAATGTTATCAACATGATTTCCTTGCCATTTGAGGCCATGGCCACTGTTCTTGCCCTCTGGTGGGCTGTATGTCTCAGATTCTATGTTCATCCTGATGGGGTCCCTACATGTCGCAAGGTATTTAAAAAAAACTCAACACTAGCTTATGTGTTGCTACCCATTGTATATTCTCCGGGGTAGTTTGTTACTTCCCCAAGGTGTGCAATCTTGGACTGTGGCGCTCTTCATCTCTTCACGTTGCAAGATGCAAAAAAAAGCTATACACTAGCTCATGTGTTACTATCCATCGTGTATTTTCCGTGGTGGCTTGTTACATCCTCACTCATGACTTTTAAACTAGTTTTTGCTCCTCAGCGTGTGTGAACTTTGATTGTGGCGATTCTCATACTATTGATTGGTGTCACTCATGTTTTTTTTTTTTAAATAAACTTTTTATTAGGTTTAGTAGTGGGTATGCATACATTCATGGTCATCGGTTCAGCATTGTACAGTATAACAATACAGTTTGGAGGGGTAAATAGCATTCACATAGATACAACATCCAGAACTCTGTTACGTCCCAGTTCTAATTCTATCGATGGGGAAACACATATACCGCCCATGTAATCATTCCAATTGCCCTATTTCTTATCCCACTTCTTCGGGCACCCACGTGTCGTAAATACTTCCTTTTCGGCGACCATGCATTTGTCAAGTTTTTCATCCATGTCCGTGATCAGCATGTATCAGGAGCTTATATCCCCACCGTGTCAAGGCTTTGTTTTTGTTACCAACCATATGTGTCTCCTGTAGCAGTACTATATCTGGAGCCTGGCGTTTTAGGTATTGCTGGACAATCCCCCTCTTAATTTTGTCCCCCATACCGTTCACATTCCAAGTAAGGATGGAGAGCGACGATTCTCGGTCATCCCCCATCATCCGACATGAAGACAGTACAAGTTCGGAATATTGGCAGCAACATGTATAGAACAATCCAGCCGATCAGAGCTAGCAAGACGTGACATCTCCCTTTTCTCTTACTAGTATTGTGAATGAAGAAATCAATAAGGAATGGTATGCAAGCACCACTTTTGAAGTCCAACAGTTCTTGAAAAAAAAAACAACCATCCCTCTGCTTCTCCCCCTCCCCCCTCCCTGCCCCCCTGCCCGTGGATTCTGAACTACCCACAACCCAACTTGGCAGAGTGCCTCTCTCCCTCCCAACAATAATGAACATTGTTGGGTCGGTTATCTCCCAATCCCCGCTGAGGACTATTGGTATTGCCCCTGCTATCTTTTTGTCCCTTAGTCCACCCAGTGTGTGATGTCAATCTCACAATACACGTGTGGGGCTGTATAAGTGCAGTATTCCGAGAATAGGTCTCTTGAAAACCCTAAGGCAGACAACATCATACAAACTGTCTCACCACTTCAGCAGAGCAAGTAGACGTGTCCTGTATCCTGTAGGCTCAATTGCAGGCACGGGCGTGGTTTCCGCACATCGTCTACTTGCCTTGTGTACCAGCAGATCCGTTCGAGGGTAAGGCCTCACCGCTCTTCATTTGCGCTCGTGTTCTTTCGGTCTGCTCTCCACGCTGGCCCCCGACATGAAGAACCATGTTTTGCTTTCTGATTCCACTCTAAGTTTTGCCGGAAAAAGCATGGCGTATTTCACCTCACGGTCCCCAAGCTCTTTCTTCACCGCTTGGAAGCTCCGTCTTTGAGCCTGGACTTTGACCATAAAGTCCAGGAAAAACGTTATTTCGCCGTTGTCCAGTTTGAGTGGTGGGTTAGATCGTGCCGTTTGCAGGATAGTGTCCCTATCTCTATAATTACATGGGCTATAAGCGGCCGCGGAGGAGCTCCCGGTTTCAGCCTACCTCCCGGCACTCTGTGCGCTCTTTCAATCGAGAAATAACTGGACAGTCTCTTGGGTTGTAGGTGCGTCGTGATTAGGTCTTCCACATAGAGGTCAGCGGCCGGCCCCTTGGCCCATTCCGGCACCCCTAGAATACGTATGTTGTTGCTTCGGGCTCTCCCTTCATACTCATCTAGTTGTTGTGCCATCTGAGCTTGTCGACTTTGGAGTTCAGCTACTTGGGTCTGGAGTTGAGCCGTGTCCTCTTGTAGCGTGGACGTTACTATTTTGAGATCTTTCCCTTTCTCTTCCATTTTACAGAAGTCAGCTCGTTAGAGGGAGACCTCGGTGGTCACTGAGTCGAGAGAGGACCGCACTCCCCCGATAGCCGCCATGACATCCCGCAGGGTTGGTTCTTGTGACTGGTCTTGGTCCCCCTGCGATGCCGGAGTTTACAGTTGTTGTTGTGGGCTGTGACTCTCTCCCGATTTGGTCCAGGCGACTTTGGCGAGTTTGTTGTGCGCCGTTGTTTTTGGCCCCCTATTTGTTGCCATGATTGGACCACAGTGCAGTAAGGCAGGTATTTGGCGTAACACACAATCTGGGTATTCCCCCCCCGCCTACCCGGCGTATTTGCTATTTCCGCCTGTGGCCTGTCTGGTTTCCCACAGAGCTGTCGACAAGGGCCACTGCGACCAAGCCTCCCCAGCTTCACACTGAAAGTTCTCATTTGATTTGGGGGGCCCCAGCGTCAGGTCGCCGCTGCAATATTGGACAGTGGTGGATGGAGCAATAGGTCAGTCCCTTTTCCTCCTCACTGTGCACATCGACTAGGGCACTCCAATTGTGGTAAGAAGTGGACCTAGGGTGATGCAGGAATCACACTCTTTGTCCCTGGGGCAGGTTGCAGAGCACCCAGGAAGGGCATCCGGCAGCGCCGATAGTTACTCTGGGTGTGGTCTATAGGTCCGTTGGTTTCCTGAGGGTCTCATCACCATTATCATGTGTAGCACCCCTTTCACGTCTGTGGAGTCGTCTCCGTTGCCCCAACAGGTTCAAATGCAGCTCCAAATCCCATCCCCCTCCCACCTTCCCACTAGGAGGATGGGACATGCGCAAATGTTCGTTGTATTCTGCCAGGACCAGAGTTAGTCAGGGAGGGAGGTGGCTCTCACATGTCACGATGTCCTGGGGCCTTTGCAGAGTACGCAATAACTGTGACTCTAGCGTCCAGAATAGAGGCCGTACCTGAGATCGTAGATCAGGTGGAGTCCGGTCCCCCGAATCAACGGGTGTTCCCCTCCTCAGTCGCACTGCTAGGTCCCAGACGACACACACCCTGGCAGCCATAATAGGCCAGCGAAGCCGGGGCCTCGAGTAGCAGTTTCCTCGGAGGCAGTCCCAGCCACGGCGCCGCCTCACCCCCGCATCGGCACGCGAGCGCCATTTCAGCAATCGATCGGGACAGCTGGAGGGCGTGTCCCGGATGGGGGGGAAAGGTGCTCACGCACAGTGCCCGGCCGTGGCCTGCTCCCGAGTCTCGGGCTCCGAAACCCGATCGGAGCCTATGACGCCGCCATGTTGTCTTCCTGGCTCCGCTTCACAGTCCGTCTCGTCCCTCTCGTATTTGCTGGGTCGGAGAGGCATAATCGGCGATAGCGGTGGGCTCCGAGGTCAATGGGGTCTCGGCTGCTTCAACATTTAAGATTGTCTGGCACAGGATAGTGACGGATATTGAGTGGGAATGCAGGAGCCTCTCTATCCAGCCGCCATTCTCTTCGGCTGCTAGCCACGCCCCCCATCACTTAAGCTAGTTTATGCTCCCCAGCGTGCACGATCTTTGATTGTGGTGCTGCTACTACTAATTGATTGTTGTGCCTATAATTCACCAGCTTACATAGGTACATACAACTCTTCATCTTGATTTAATCCTTTGGGAGTCCCGCTTTGGAATGAGATTATGTGTTTTGATTCGAATTGACATAATTTTCTCTCTCCTGTCACCACCTTTCTCTGATTTTGGCACATACTCGATTGCATAATATTCGAGGTTGTTCTAATTACTGTCCAATATATTTCAATGTGCTTTGTTGTTGTGTAACTCTTATCATTATTTCTTACTGCTCAAATATGTTTGAATACTCTTTTTTTCAGTTGTCAGTTTGTGCTTCCTATTTATTGTAGTTTGCATGGGCACACAATTACATACACTACATACTTGCTCTTGCATGTAATATAATCCATTATTGTGTGCTCCTACCTTGTTCTAGTTGCAAATTCCTTTTGCTAAAGCCTATTTAACAAGCTTTACATGTAGTGCAGTTCCAAAAGCCATTGTGTATTAGTTAATGGCCGGTCATTGTTGAAGTGGTCATGTGTAAATGTGTTCTTTAGCCTCCTTACCCTTCTATATGTTATTGTTGAATGATTTCCAGCTTTTCCACAATGGTTGTGTTCATAAGCAATCTTTATGCATTATGCATTTTGATTAGTGCAGATCCTAGAAAGACCTTTGCTATCATTCTTATTTTGTTGGTATCCTCCTGTTTAGTCTTCATTTGCAATCTTTCCTCCCTGCTTTTAGAGTTTGCTGTTTTTCAACCAGGATTGGATTATTTTCTCCGTGTAGTTTCTGACTATAAGTCACTGTGTGAAATCACACAACTAAACCACTTTAAAGCATCACTGAGTGAGGGTCATTTATTGATTAACCACAGCACAGTTTGTTTTGAAATTCAGAACAGATAGCTGCACACCCACCAACAGTGCCAAGCTGTCCGATAGGATATTTAGGGGCATATTAACAAGGAACAGGGAAAATTAACGCTAAAGGCGCTTAGCGTTAATTTTTTTAACGCCCTCTATCGCTGGATAATATCGTCTGGTTATTGCGTTATTAACAACGCTAACCGCCTAGGCGAT
Organism: Triturus cristatus; assembly: GCF_964204655.1. Lineage (NCBI taxonomy): Eukaryota > Metazoa > Chordata > Amphibia > Caudata > Salamandridae > Triturus > Triturus cristatus. The sequence continues at coordinate 131,392,406 of NC_140594.1, forward strand.
AAAAAATCCAGCGATAGTGGCATTTTGGGAGGTTATCGCTGGTAATGCAGCGATAAAACTACAAGGATAGGTATATCCTTGTTGATAGCCCATGGTGGATTTAGCCATGTAATCCACCTTCCATTAGATTACATGGCTAAGTCTGAAAATTAGCAGACGTAAAAAAGCAGCGTTAACCGTGGTTAGCGCTGCTTTTTTTGTCTCTAACAGGGTTAGCGCGAAGCTTGATATTAGGAGAAATGTCGCTTAGTGACATTTCTCCTATTATTTTGCTCTGGAACGCCCACTTTGCATCTCATTAGAGATTCAAAGAGAAGCGTAGTGAAAAAGGGTGCTAACGTGCGATTTTGCATGTTAGCACCCTGTTGTTGATAGGGCGATATTTTTATCTCCGCTTCTTTGGCTTTTAAAGCCAAAAAAGCGGCGATAAAGCCCTTGTTAATATGGCCCCATATAAATTATACAAAAACGGAAGCGGGAGCTCTGGTGGTGCTGAAGCCTTTTGACATTTTTACAGCAAAGTCTTTAAGCATAGGATTAGCTAGTGCCATTTGCGCCGAACTGAAAAATAACAAAATCCTTCGGCCACTACAGACACAGTATTACAGCTCTGGATTGGTAAAACACCATCAAGGCCAACCTGGAATGCATAAAAGCAACCCATGAGACATTTTTCACCTGCCCATCAGAAAGTTGTAGCTTTGTCCATCGAGTAAAGAGGCAGCCCTCTGCTTCCATGTTCGCTTCTTTATAGGAAGCAGTCTGCATTTACAGATCAGACTCTCTCATTTGCTTAGTGAATCAGCTATTGTTATGAAAGCTCTGTACTGGTCAGTACATTGGGCGTGATGTGGCTTCACACAACTATTTTATCATGAATGAGAATTTCTTTCCTTCTCTTACAGGTGTTGTGAGGTCCATGATGCCTGCTACGACTACTCAATGGTGCACCCCAGCTGCAAGGGCATCTTTGACAAACCCTACATTGAGAATTACACCTATTCCTGCTCTGGGACCGACATCACCTGCAGCAGTATGTACCGCAGGCTCTTTTTACTGCCCTATTCCTGGTTCAGTGGGTCTACGCAGTCCTTCACCCCTTCACCACCAGTTGTAGGTTTTCCCTGGCCTCTCTCTTAACTCTCTATTTTCTGCAGGAGGGCGTGCAGTTGTGAGTGTCACATCACACCAGAATGCCACAAAAGTAGCTTCAAGGTACTTTGACCAGGGTCCCAGAATAATAAGCATAACCTAGGAAAGAGACACAAACTATAATAAACTTTTGGTAAAGAAGAGAAACTGTCACAGGCTCATTACAGATGCCCCGGAGAATTCTGATCCCTGCGCAAAGAGGAGTTGTGCAGGGGTCAGAATGATAAATTATCCAGAGTTTACTGTCTTCAGTAATTACTTGATGCACTACAACGCGCACTCTACAACTGTCCCTGGTTCATGTAGGTAGCTCAAACCTGCCAAAATACACTAGAGGGCAAAAATGCCCTGAAAACAATGGAGTAGGATGATTTAAAGCATAAAAATTCAAATACTGTGCTCCATTTTTGGACAGAACTCGCAATATGTGCTATCTGCGGTGTAGTAAGATACAAGGAATATTAATATTGCATTCGTAGTCAGGGGTTAAGTTTAAATATTTTTCCTTCCTGCTTGAGGAAAAACAATTAGGGACAAAGAGAAAATCCATTTGTACTAAATAGGAGGCAAGGATGGAGAACAGAGCAAGCCTGTTGATCAGGTAGTTAGGTCTCCTCAGCATAAGAGAGCTAAATAGGATTAGGATTAACAGGAACCTCCTGTACATGACAGACCTATGGTCAGGCCCTATACTCTCTCAAGTCAGAACACAGGATTACTGATACTTAATCGATGGTGGGTGCAGCACTACACCAAAGTTCTGCACTCTGAAGGCAATCCGGTGTCAACAGCTTCCAAGGCTAAGTGGCAGCGATGAAGATTGTTCTTTACTCTACAATGTGTTGAGAGCCAGAAGATAATACTACCCTGTCATGCACCATCCAGCCAAGCCCACAGATGCCAGAGACTCAGAACAACTAGCAGGGCTGGGGCAGAGCCAGACACCTACCAACTAGGATCTCAATTCCTCACTAATGTGCCCTATTCCAGAAGATTTTACCACAATCTAAGATCCGTCTTCTTCTCTTCTTTCTCCAGGTAAAAACAACCCTTGCGAGGCATTTATCTGTCAGTGCGACCGAGCTGCCGCCATCTGCTTCTCCAAGTCTAAGTACAACCCCGAGTACAAGAACGTGGATGTAAACAAATACTGCAAGTAATGACTATCGATGAGCAGGACCTGCCTGAGAAAATGCCCCTTATCCTATGCCTTAAGATCCAGGACATGTCTAAGGAATGGGACCTCCAGATTCCAGAATGGTTCCATGATTTATCCAGCAAGTGGTGAAGTTATGCCATCTGTTGATGGAGCTGGGTTAATGCCCTTTGGCATGTAGCTTGAAAAAGTGTGTTTTGTGTATGTCTGCTCATGGCATGTCCATGCCATAGTGCACTATTGGGGATTCTTTATTTAATGTATCTGCTTGTTTTCACATTCAATAAATATGTTTCATAACTTGCCATCAATGTCATTGGTTCGTTGCTCTGTGTCTGCTGGATACTCTATGGGCAACCACAGAAGAAAACCACCCAAAAGTTCTTATTCACAGGCACAAGTGCAGTGCACTCATGGTGAGTATTGCATGCATAAGTGTACTCGACAGCGATACCCGTGCACAAGCCGGGGGTGATGAGGTACAGTCAACTGAGGGTTTTGGGGGAGTGGGGGCAGTGGTCCATGAACTGGACATGATCTTGTCTGAGCATGACATGGGTTGGCCAAGGATGAAGGTAGGTATTGTTTATTTTTGTAGATGATGGAGAGCACATGAGATATTAGTTGAGGCTCAAAGCTGCTTAATAAGGAATCTGACCAAAGACAGTGGGCGAGGCTGATGAAAGCCTAAGGTACTTTGAATGAAGACCAGTAATATTTACACACAAGAGAAACAAAGAGAGCACTTGAAGCGCTTATCAGTAGGCCATAGCCAGAGGTATTCATTTCCGGGTATATGGCCTCCAGTACTGACAACACGAGGAAAGGTTCGGACTGTGAGGTGGAGGGGGGCTTGTTGTACCTCTTACAACTGTGATGAACAATAGTGCAATATCATTGAGATTTAATAGCACCTTCCTGCACATACATAATCTCCCCCCCCAACTCATACACCCTTGCACAATGGTGCAAGGGCTCCTGTGTTGGTGCTAGGCACCGGAACTCAGCGGCGCCAGCACTAGGGGGACGCAGAGGTGCACCGCATTCTTGTGAATAAGGCACATTCCTGCGTTTTCAGAATGGAGAAGCGTGGCGTTAGCAATGTTTGTTTAACGCCACGCTTCTCCATTCTGCCCTAAATATGCCCCGATGAGTTTTGGTTTGCATCCTTCGTCTGCAGTTGTTTGCTGATTTGGTGAACTTGTGGGAGAAATAATGCATTTAGAAAGCATTTTAACTCATCAATTTGGGGTTTATCCTGGGAATTGTTGGTAAAATGAATGAACAGTGGTGCACATCAGATCAGTGACCCTTGTCAAACTGGATAACACTTAAGGTCAACTTCAGAAGGGATGTAGGGACTTCCACGTGTGAGTTTTCTCAGAGGTTGTGACTGATGGAACATCACAAAGCATACGGAACCGGTAACATTAGTCAACACGGAATAGAATTAGAATATATCCGTGCAGGGGATTTCGGAAATGTTCGCTAATAGATGAGGAAATCATTAGCACATGGTCAGTGGCACTAGTAAAAGCTAGGTAGGACTAAAAGAAAATGCATTCTGTTCGTGTGTCAGTCTGTCTTGCTATCAATTAGTTCTGTCTATCAAGAAGAGTTTATGTAAAGATCAACTCTATGGGTAATATATTATTTGTATAATGTAAAAAATAATGATTTCACATTGTTTATGTTCCCCTTTGATTGCATAAAAGGTATACACAATCAAATAATTAAAAGAAACTACATAGAACTACAAAAAGATTATAGATTGTGGCTCTTCTTCAAGAACTGTGTGTAAGAACCTATGAGACAAATACTGCATTTTAAAATATTTTAAGATGAAAGCATCAATGCAAACTGTGTGGGTTTCTGTTTCACTTCTACAGAGGGCTTGCTTGAGCTTGCTAAAAAACATTTATTTGTATGAAGAAATCTGAGGGGCCAGGTGGGAAGCCTTTGGCATACATCTCTCTAACGTTGGACTTACCCTTATTATTACAGGGAGTAACTAAGGTAGTTTGTATGCTGTGTATGCAATGTAGTTTACGCAAACACTGTGATCAGACGTATAGTGTCCAGGAACCTTTCAGTAAACATGATATTGCAAATATTAGCCAGATGTTACTGTCTTACAGAAATTGTTGTTATACATGTGCTGGCTGATGCTGTTTGTTTTAGCTGCAAAATAAAACAAATTATTCACAATAGGGACAGTTTCCCTTCTCTGGGCCCAAAAACATGTGAGAATACCCAGTACTTTTTCAAAACCTCCACACGGACCAAACATTTCCAGTCGTACATACCAGCTTTCTAAGTACTGTCATGGGATGTTTTTAGATTTCAGAAATATGTACTGTAGACCTACTCAGATGCAGTACACATCCACTCTTAAGTCACTTATTTTCCACAAGCACGGATTTCATATTTACATAAAGAAACTGCATTTTCCCCTGATAAAAGCACTCCGGTTACATTATTAGTAAACCACTTGGGTCCAGATTCACTAAGGCTTTTGCGCCTGTGCAACTCAACGCAAAGTCTTGCAAGGCTTTTTACTAGTCAGCACCAAAGGAGGCCTATTCACAAACTGCATTTCATTGAACATTTAGTAGTACTAAAGTGGAACTACTAAGGTACTACAAAATACTATTCACAAACCTATGAGTGTAAATCACCACTATTACCTCTCCTATATTTTCTATGGGGAGATCCTCACACATATAACTTAGGGCCCGATTACGATCTTGGTCGGATAACCTCTGACCAGAGGTCAGAGGCTTTCCGACTGAGATAGTAGGTTTCACTACCGACTGCCTAATTACAATTTAGGTGGTCGGAGGTGAAAAAGGCTTGTCATTCCGGCTGGATTTCGACAGGTTCAAGGAGCTCGTCGGGCAGTCGTAGACCGGCCCGTAATCCATACAGACAGCGGTTTACGTCATCCGGACTACGATGCTCGGTCTCCGATAGCCTTTCGGAGAGTGAGTTTGGGGGCCCAATGGGGTAAAGGCCTTCGGAGCTTTGGCCATTGGCGACCCGCCCAATTTAGAGAGGGAGGTCCAATGGCCAGTTTTCACTCTCCTTTAGCACTGTGAAAACATGGCAGTAAGGGACAATAACATTGGTTAAATGACTCCCAAACTATGTGAGAAAGCTCCCATGGTCTTGGGATCAATCGTATTTTATTTGGACACTCCGAGGGAGTACTAAACATATTCTGTAGCCTAGATCAGGACCTTAGTCTGCCTTTGGGGACAGAAATCAACTAATGCAGGTCCAGGTAGTTAGAGAGGCTTGGTCAGAGCAGAAGCAGGGCAGCGTGAAGCAGGGCAGTGGGCAGGAATGAGGAAACCAAAAATACAAGCCCACTGCACACATGCTTCTCTGACCCACTTCAAATGTTGTCTTTGTTTCTATCTTCCAGTGAGGCTTGCAACTTTGTGACGTTAAGATTCACAGCAGTGGCAGCCCCAACCAACCCAATGCATGCCTGGAACTGGGTGTGGCCAAAAGCAGAGATATGGCAGGCTCTTCCGAGTTCATTACTGGGGGCAGCCACCAGCAAGACATCATGAAGTACCACCCACCAACTCAAATTAACCATTGGCTAGCCACTGCCGTCACGCCTTTGCACTACAACATGAGACTCAACGTCATGTCATGCACAGCCAGATTTAGTGCAATTGCCACAGATGAGGTCATTGGTAGGCGACTCTTACTAAATATGGTGCTGCACTGTTGTCAGCTCTTCACAAAGCCCAGCAATGCAACTTCTCAAGCAGCCATAAATCACCATTGCTAAAAGGAGATGAGGGTAAAGTAGCTTCATTGTTTCCTTGGTGAATGCTGCGAGCCATGGAACTCAGCATTTGATGTTCAATCCAACTCCCTCACACCCACACTCCAATGCTCATCATTACATCACTGGTTGCACCACCTTCAGGACTCAAGATGCTGAGGGTCAGACAAGGCTTCAAGGGCCCTACGGTCATGCCAGTAGCATCCAGAATGTGCACCTGTGTGTTATCTCACTCCAGGCAGCTTCTTTGTCTACATACAATATTCCCTGCACTACAGCCCTGGCAACAACTCTGCTTATCTGCTTCAGCTCTTACCGTGGTACTGCACTACCTACCTAATACCTATTAACTACCTATTAAGAAACCAAGGGGCATATTATCAAGACAGGCGATAAAATTTTTGCCGCTTTGGCGGCAGAAAACTGCCGCTAAAACGGCGATAATGGGCTTGATAATATGCCCTTGAGAATTCCAATTGAAGCCCATGTTAGATGTGAAGGACATCTAACATGGGCTTCAATTGGAATTCCATAGAGCATTTTATCAAGCCCATTATCGCCGCTTTAGCGGCAGTTTTCTGCAGCTAAAGCGGCGATAATGTTATCGCCTGTCTTGATAATATGCCCCTAACATTCTGTAGCAAATAGTCAGCGCATACACCAACAAAGCCTACCGTGGACCTTTTCGGCCAATGACTTCTTGCCAGATAGACAAGTCAAAGCTTGTGCCGGGGGTTCTGTTTTACAACAGCCAGACTACTCCCAAGCGGGCCTAATCTCGAGTATTATTGGTAATTTTGTATTGCAATTGTATGTGAAATTCCTAAAATTTGCTGTTATGCCACATCATGCTATGCGCTATTCTCGGCAAACATTTAGGGCCTCACTTATGAAAAGTGACGCATCGCAAAAACAGCGATACGTCACTTTTCATAGCGACATACTTACGACACCATGGATGCACTGTATTTACAATACGTCGCTCCATAGCGCATGGATTTGCATAGGTCAGGAATCCTGACGTATCTGGTGACACAAAAAAGGACGCATTGCTGGAGTGTGTTGGATAACTGATGCAACTCCAACAATTTGTCATTGCACGTGGGCGAGTCCCATGTGAAAAGCCATGCGTCCCTCCTTACGCCTGCTTGAAGCAGGCATAAGACGAAGTCAAGGTGTGGAAGTGGTGCAGTGAAATCTCATAGATTTCACTGCGCCACTTCTACGAGGCTTTTTTAAGGGGGAACGCTTACCCTGCATACATTATACCTGATGCAGTTATAATGTAGCGCAGGCCTTTACAAAGTGACGCATCTGCCTAGATGCGTCACTTTGTAAATAAAGTGAGTGTGGCGCATTGTTTACACTGCAGCAGTGTTACCAAAAAGTGATGCAACAACAGCGCAAGCCCTTCATAAATAAGGGCTTTAGAGTGAGGACATAGGAACAATGCCAACAACCAGAACATGACCGGCTGCTGTGTGCAGCATATGTTTTTTGCACTATTTTTGAAGTATTCTCGCTAAAATATAACTCCAGTTTTGCATTTAGAGTAACTTCAGTTAATTTCAGGTAATGTTTCTAAAATTGTGCATAATTACACAAAAGCCAATTACATATATATTGCACACACCCCTAATAAAATTCCTAACAGGGTGGGAAATTTGAAGTGGAAAAACAGAGGGGGATATTCTCAAGAACGTGTGATAACTACCGCAAAAGTAGCTTAACGCAACTCTACACAGCGCAGTCTATCGCGGGAAAATAACACCGTGGTAACGCGGCATTCTCAAGCCGGTGGCACCATGCGATAGGCTCACAATAACGTGTCAAAAGTCGGCGACAAAGTCAACGCGATGCCGCAAAAATGTGAAACACGAACGCAAAAAAAGCTGCGATGAGGCCAAGTGCAATACAAAAATCCGTGAAAACCAGCCACAGGCCTGGAATTCCCACGAGTCATGCGGGAAAATGCACTATAAAAGCAACAAAAAAAACACACCAAATCAAACTGTGTAGCACCATGGATGCAACCGGACCGAGTGCAGAGGACAACCCGAACCCCACAAGTCCCACGGAGGACCAGCCAGGAACCCCGTGCTCGGGGACGGGCAAGGAGAAGAGAAAGACGGGGTTCAGTCCGCAGGAAGACCGGATCATCGTCACGGAGGTGAAAGAACACTACCAACAACTGTTCGTCACCTCCACTGCCGCATTGGCAACACAAACAGAAATATGGCAGTCCATCGTCAACAGCGTGAATGCAGTCAGAGTATCGAGGAGGTCAATGGAGGCGGTCAAGAGGAACTGGCATGAAGTGCACAGCCAAACCAAGGAGAAACTCGCTGCCAACAGGAAGGTAGCAAAGGCAACTGAAGGTGGGCCTCCTGCGCCACAGGAGGAGCTGGATTAGCTGGAGGAAATGGTGGCCACAGTCATCAGTGTGGAGACGGTGCAAGGAGTTGGTGCTCTGGACACAGCTCGATATGACCTGACACAACAGCAACAGGGTGAGTACCGACCAGCGCCTGGAGGACGGAGGGAGATGGGCACAATGGCACACATGCACAATCATGCGCAGCACACTCCACACCCACAATGAGTGTGGAACATGTCCCTGACACCCTTGGCACACTGCAGCACACATAGAAACACCAAGTAGGCCCCCGTCCACAATGTGCACAAATGGGCCCCCCTCCATATCACCAATGCCACAACCTACCCATGCACATGTGCTGAATCCAGAAAAGCAGCGGCTCGGTGAGCCACACGGACTAAGTGACACTGCATGACAGATTGCATGGCTGCAGTCACAATACATGACATGGTGCACGAGACGACTTTGAGATGGCTGAGTGTGGACCACATCCGTAAAGTAGCAGGTCACACTCTGACACATCCACTTGCACCTACAACCCATGACGTCAAAAACACATCTGCAGAGAAACAATGCACAAGAGTACAAAATATGTCCAAGAGCACAAATGACCCAAGTCGCAAACATCACAGCACCTGAAAAGCACACAAGTCAAAGGCACACCGACTCAAAGGGATAAGAGGACGCCAAATCAGAGCTGTAGGGCAGACTCGCCAACAATGCAGCACACACACATAGCAATCACAGCACATCAACATTGACAACAATGTGGTACAAAGTGCAACACTTACACCACAGGACAGAGGACACAACTGGTGCTGCTCGTGTGTAGAAACTGACCAATCACATCTGTCATTGCATGACACTGTGAGATGATAATGTACAAGTACAACCTCGCATCCGTCATGCAGTCGAAATGTCCACTGTCTCCCATCAAATAGCCAGCTCCTCCAAAACAGTCACAATGTACATTGTCATGCAGTCTGTATGTAAACATGTACAATGCGTGAACATACATGGAACACACTGTTAACCTGCATCCCCCTGTTACATTGCAGAGGGACAATCAACACCTCCTGCAGAGCAGACCCCACATCTCTACAGTGATGATGAAGAGGACACCCTGCACATTTGCCCAGACACCCTCCAATGGCTCGTGGACATCCTCCGCACCCCACCCCCAGGAGCAGGGCAGCCCAGCTGCATCGTGGTGACCCCACCCTCTGCACAGACCACACAGCAGGAAGCACACACCACCATGGCTGGCTCACAGGACCCCCACGACCAACACATGGAATTCCAACGTCGTGTGTTAGCGTGCCAGGAGGAGTTGGCTGATCAGCTGCGGGTGGGTTTCGACCTCGTGGCAGACAAACTCGATTGCCATACGTGGGTGTCTGAGTCCCATCAGGGACCACGTACAGTCCCTAACAGACACCCCCTGTCCGCACTAGGCTCACAGGCAATCCTTGGCTGACCTCGCTGGGGCCATTACTCGAATACAAGAACTAGCCAGACAGGCTCCAGCAATGACAGCACAGAGTTGGCACAGATGCGCAGGACAATGGAGACCATGGAGCGGATGCAGGCTGGAAGTAGGGCTGCCACGGCTGAACACCAGCGACATGTAGCTGGGATCTTCCAGGCCTTGCAGATCCTCATCTTGCCATTGCTGCCACAGAGCCTGTCCCAGATAACTGCTGCTGGAACTTCTACACACACATCTCCGCCCCCTGATGTGTCATTGGCACACAGTGATGCAGCCCTATCACCTTTGCACCCTGATGTGTCAGTGGCCCACAGTGATGCTGCCATAACACCACCACACACACCTGACACAGAAGACGTCTCAGAGGAGTAAGATGTGGAAGGTAATGACTGTGTGAGGAAGGAGGTAGTAGCATCCGTACCCGCCACATGGCCTGTCCCTGCATGGTTCAGCCCTATGCATCATGCCCTGGAACAACACCTCCCACTGTCCCCCGAAACACTCTGCGACATTCACCTGGACCCCGACATGGACTGCCACATCTGCTCTGGTACCAATGACAAAGCAATCTGGCTGTGGACTGAACTCTTCCTCTTCAGATTAACTTTGCATTCCCCCAAGGACTCTGGTTGGCCCACCACTGGGCAACCATGTCCCGTAGGCTTGAACTGGCCATGTACCCCTCCGGCTCCGAGACTCCCCAGAATGTGAATAAAACATTCCAAATCACACAGATGTGTCATGTCTATGTTCACTCACGTGTACAAGTATGCATGAATGTAGGGACGTTGATTGCACTAAAAGGTACACCCTGGTAAATGTCATCAATGCGCATGTTTGACCCTGACCCACATGGCCAATTTGATGAATGTGAAGGTGTGAACTAGCTGTGGCCTCATTGCACATGCACAACAATCTCGCATCCCCCAACGTAGCCCGATGTCCATGTATTACATAGGGCTCTGTGTGTAAATGTCAGAATCGGTAGCCTGCCTGAAGTAGTGTCCCCCATCGCGAGACACACGCAACAGTTGGCATGTATGTGACAAGGGCCCGATTGTCCTTGCACTCCTTGTTCAGTCTCTCTCTCTCTCTCTCTCTCTCTCTCTCTCTTTCTCTCTCTCTCTCTGTCCTTTGATGAGTGCCTGACACACCTTCTTATCTGGGATATTGTCTTACAGGTTGTCACTTTCAGATTGTCCAGGGATGACACGCCATGACTCTTCTAAATAGTTGTTTGGTGAACAATTTGATTGTGATATTTTGTTTGGACTCTCAATGGTGAATGATTGATTCTGCTTTTTCTGTACTCACATGACTGTTAGTTGTTGTGATTCTGCAGCATCAGGCGAATGATTTTGTTCATGATTTCGTGACTTTGATGTGCAATCTCTTGGTCCGGGGGAGGTGGGGTGTGCTTGGGGTGGGGCACCGGGGGGGGATAAGGGTGGTTCGGGGGTGGGTGGCGGTGGGTGTTGTGGCCCTCTTGGGTGTCCCAGCTGCATGATCGTTGGCTCCATGGCATTTATTGTTCTTCAGGTGTGGCTCTGGGCTGGACTCCCTTTTCTGGTTCAGGTTGTGGTCCGACTTTGCACCAGGTCAGAGCGGGTGTTAATTTCCTGCTGCTAACGCACCTTATTGCATGTTTTGTGTTCTTATCGCCGATCTGGCTGGTCTTTGAGAATGTTGAGGAGTGGTGTTTTCTCGGAAACACCTACTCTGCATCTCATTAGGGATAGTTGCCGGGTCATCCGTGTCGATGTTTTTTGAGGATGCTATTGCCAGAAAACTGGTGGTATCGGCTGTTTGCACCAGCTTGTAAATGAGGCGGTATATTTATCGCGACTTTGGCTACACTAAAGTGCCGATAACTCGGCGATAGCTACTTGAGAATATATGCCCCAGAGATTTCTTGTTTTCAGGAGCATTTCAAACATAGAAAGGACAGCAATGAAAAATAAACTGTGGCAATCTTTTCGTTGGTATATTGAACTTAACCGAAGACTCTCCCCAGAAATGCAGTCTCTTCTGCGGAAGTCAATGTCGTTGAAAGATTTGTGTCGAAATAAATCAATCAATCAGGACTTGCAAATTGCAGATAATCACCTCTGAGGGTATCCAGGCACTGCAAACCATGCGGCAGGGGGTTAGTTGGGATGGGGGTCAGTTGCACAGACATGCCTTGAGTCCCTCTCTAAATTCCAGCAGAGTGGATGAGGTTAAGAGGTGAAGAGGGAGGTCCTGCCAGGGCTTGGCAGCGAGGTAGGAGAGGAAGGCAGAGAGCAGGTGTCTGGAGGGTTGGTGGAAGCCCAGGCGTTAGTTGATGTATGCTGGTCCAATGTTGTGTAGAGCTTTGTAGGTGTGGATCCGCATGTTGAATTGACATCTCTTCAGAATGGGGAACTTCCTGTTGTGGGGAGTGATGTGGGTTTGTCAGGGGAGGTCGAGCATAAGTCTGGTAGCTGAATTCTGTATGGTCTGCAGCCTTTTCAGGAAGTACACCATGATTCCTACGTAGAGTGCCTTCCCGTAGTCCAGCCGGCTGGAGACTAGGGCTTGCGTGACGGTTTATCTTGCTTTGATGGGGAGCCATTGCAAAATCTTACGGAGCATACGAAGGGTGATGAAGCAAGAGGAAAGGACTACGTTGATTTGTTTTTTCATGGAGCGTTTGCTGCCAAGGATGATGTAAAGGTTGCGGGCATGGTCTGTTAGAGTTGGTGAGGGTCCTGGTTCGGGAAGGCCAGCAGGAGTCATTCCGCAGCGAGGTTTTTTTCTCAAAGATCAGCACTTCCGTTTTGTCTCTGTTGAGTTTTAGGCAGTTGTTTTTCATTCAGTCGGTGACGCTTGACATGCATCTGGAGAAGTTGGCCATAGTGTTGGAGGGGTCTTCCGATAGCGAGAGGTTGAACTGGGTGTCATCTGCTGAAGTTTATTTGGAAATATTGACTATACTACCAGCTTTAAAGAGACATTAACAAATTTAAGAGAAGACTTTCTTCATAATGTTGTCTATTCCAGTTTAGAAATGTCTGCTAATTATGTTCTCATCTGTGCACTTTGCAGCATGTCTAAGTAGGACGTGTTGAGGTAACAGATGTATGCTTTTCGTAAAGCACAAATTGGCCAGATGCAGACGCAGTGGTGGTGGGTCAAGCTGATGGAAATTAGGACTTGTAAAGGGAAAGTGTTTTTTTGTTTGACGAACTACGAATAGGACATTCAGGTCAGGTTGTTGCACACACAGAGTGCAGCAGTCCTTAGCGTGCACGTGAGCCACAGCCTGTGGTGCTGAAGTAACAGGTGCTGAAACGCAGCCTCACCCAGTGCGCTCATCACTGCGCTCCTCTAGTCACGCCCTCACGTGGGCAGGACCCATGACCCCATGGTGCCACTGTCCTGGGCTGGTGGGGACAGTTATCAGGAGGGGTCAGGGCATGCCTATTCCAAAGCAGTTTCAGCTTAGCAGTATGTGCATTCTGAGCCAGTTTTGGGCTAGCAACCGCTCAGTGTCAGTCAGTGCCACGGTAGGAAAGAAAGCCTTTGCAGTGGAAGAAAGGGTGATTTGCTTTGCAAAGGTGCTCTTTTCTCAGTGCAAGAAACACTTTGCTTCTCTTTACGTCAAATGGGTGTCACTGGAGCGGATTAGAACAAACACCCATAGGTTTTGACACAAAGACTGATCTACTAAAATAGCCAGGCCAGGCTTTGCGTTAAAAATTAATGGCTACCTAAAGAAGGCACAAGTGGAGGAAAATGTATTAATTTCTCAAAACAATAACACATTGCATGTGTGCTGCAGTACACAGCACAAATTAAATGTGTGGGACCCTTATATCATTGTTTAAGCATGTGAATTTGCACTTGAAGGGTATGCACCCAGTACAAATCTTATGCTAGGCAGTGCACACTCACCTCTGCATCACGGTGTGAGGCTGTGCCTTACACAAGTTAATCTTGTTAAAGCAAACACACACAAGGTAATGCTAGGAATGCCTTCAAAAAGTCTACATCATTGGTAATTGCTCTGGGTTGCATTCCCACCCATTGTTTTTCACACACTGAGCCACTCTAGACAGAGGCATGCCTATGCAAATCAGTACTGACCCTGCTACTAATGGGAATTGTCCAGTGTGGACTTGCAGGCGAGGCCCCTCCAGAAAGGATCCCAAGCATCTCTAGGGGTATATTCACAATAAAGTGACAGAGCGTGGCGTTAGTCTGCTTGGCTTAACGCCGCCCTCTGCCACTTTAGAAATGCAGGGCTGCACCATATTTGCAATAATATGGTGCAGCCCTGCGTTTCTCCCTGCGCTGGCACTAAATCCAGCAGCCTAGCGCCAACGAAGGCCCCCTTGCACCATAGTGCCTGTGTTGAGGGGAAGATTGTTTATGTGCAGGAAGGTCACCCTTCCTGCACATAAACAATCTTTAAATGGTTTTGTAACTGCTTTGTTTGCTGCTTAACACAGCACACATAGGGGCAGATTTACAAGCCCCTTGCAACACATTTACGCCGCCGTTGCGTCACTTCTGTGATGCAGCGGTGGCGTAAATCATGCGCCATGTTGCGCCGTATTTACAACGTGACGCATCTAGGGAGATGCGTCACGTTGTAAAGCCCTGAGCCACATGTGGGCGTTCCGGCACAGGGGTGGGGCGTTCCGGCGCAAGAACGCCTCCGAAAAGTGGCTGAGTGAAAGCTACAAGATTTCACTCAGTCACTTTTGCGACCATGCTGCGTCAAAACCCTGCGCCTGCTTGAAGCAGGCGTAAGGATTGACGCAGCATGTTAGGAATAGGGGCACCCCGAGCCTTGCTGGAGCTGCGTCGCTCTTGCGACGCTACTCAAGGAATGTGCCGCCTTTCCGCCGGGGGATGAGACACGCATCTGCCCATCTGTGCGCTAGGGTGCGCCGCATTGTAAATGCAGCGCATCAGTGGTGGCGCATGCGTGGGCAGATGCGTCGCAACTCTTCTGGCGCATCCCTGCTGATTAGCAGAGATGCGCCAGAAGTTGTAAATCTGCCCCATAGAAGTTACAAAATGACGTAATTTTTTTTAAGATTGTTTCTGTGCAAGAAGGATCACCTTCCTGCGCATAAACACTCATAGGCAATTTGCTGTTTCTATGTGTGCTGCACAAAGCAGCACACATGGAAACAGCAAAAAGGAGGAGAAATAAAGCATTTCTCCTTGTTTCGCCTGTTTAAGACCAGGTTTTTCCTGGTCTTAATTTTGGCACTGCCCCTTATTTACTCTGCCCTTATAAAAAGGGGGCAGTTTCAAAATCAATGGGTGTTGTGGTGGAACGCCCACAGCAACACCCATTGCCCACCCCGTTCATGCTAAGTACAGTGTGAAAGGGGGCCTTATTTACATGGTAGTGCTAAGCCACGTTAACGCTACTTTGTAAGTAA
Source organism: Triturus cristatus (assembly GCF_964204655.1). Lineage (NCBI taxonomy): Eukaryota > Metazoa > Chordata > Amphibia > Caudata > Salamandridae > Triturus > Triturus cristatus. The sequence continues at coordinate 131,407,802 of NC_140594.1, forward strand.
GGCAAAACACATATCGCCACAGGAACGTCGCTAAAAGTGACGTTCCTGTGGTGATAGGGGCTTGTAAATATGCCCCCTAGTCTGGCTTCACCCTTGTTAGGCCTCATCAGTGTACTTTGTTTTGTTTTTTGCAGCTTTAAAAAGCGCAAACTTGACGCAAAGGTATTGGAGTGCTTATCAAGAGCACAAGTTACGTTGCACAAGCACACATTCATTTTTGGTAGGCACGAGGAGATTAAGTGATTTGCCCAGAATCACAGGATGTTGAGCTGACGCTGAGACTCGAACCTGGTTGCCCAACTCTAAAGTCGGCAGCTCTGGCCATTACGCCACATCCTCTCCACTATAACTTAAATCCTGTGGCACACTGAGCAAGGGACTCAGGTCTGGGCATACTCTTGGCCACGTTGGGTGTTAAACCAAGCACACACAAGGTGATAGGAAGCATGCTTTTAAATAGTTTGAATCACTGGCAATTGCTCAGAATAGCATTGCAATTTATTGATTTTTTTCCCAGTCTGCCACTCTAGATAGAGGCCTGCATAATGCAAATTAGCATCGACCCTGCTTCTCATAGTAAGGGAACCAGTGTGGGCAATTTAAATGGACCACACTAATATTCTGTAGGATTTAAGCAAAGGGCTTGCTTTCAACAGGACCAACTTAGGTGAAATGTTGGATGAAAAACAATGGATTGGGATGCGGCCCGAGCGATTGCTAGTGACTGTGCTTTTTTCAAGTATCCCACACATCATCTTGTTGTTGCAGTTGGAACTCTAAGTTGGACAGGTATGCCAGGACGTGGGTCCTATGCTCACTGTGCCACTCGAATCAAGCTGTACTTGGCTGATCAGGCCTTATGAGGGCAAAACCAGTCCAAGGTTGCTTGTATTCCAGTTCAGGTCGGACACGGCTTCGCAGTTCGAGCTGGACCTCTCCCATTGGAGCAGGGTCAAGACTGATTTGCATATGGCTGGGATCAAACTGAGGTGGCATTGTGGTACAAAAACCATGGATTGGGATGGGGCCCGAGCGACTGCCACTGGCTGAGATTGAATCAGACACTCCATCCATCACCTTGTTGTTGTTTGTATTCAACAGGATAAAACAAATCACAGGGCCCTATTTACAAAGATATTCTCAGCTGTAAACATAGCATAAGTATAGAGAGAAAAATACCTCCATGTACACCGGAATTTGTAAAAGGATTCCGGGGAATCATAAATGTATTTACCACTGCAGATTTCTCCACTATGAACGCCTAGAAATCCTCAGTAGCAAATCCAACTCAAGGGGTGTAAAGAGGGGGTTCCAAGGCATGGTTTGCTTGGAGGATTGGGGACACCAACAATCATGTTGTCAGTTAGCACAAAACCTGTGCACAAGATCCAATGGAAGCAACATTCTTTTTCCTTTCTTATCATCCCCACCAGTGACCGCATACTCTAAGACATGACGGCAGCGGTAGAGCAGGAAAAAGGGGAAGGAATAAGAGAGAATATAGAAACACAGGACTCCTCACTCTGCCTCGTTAGTTTTGTGGCAAAGGAGGTCTTCAGGCTGCAGTGGATTTCTACAAGACAAAGGGGCATATTAACAAGGGCCTTATCTCCGCTTTTTTGGCTTTAAAAGCCAAAAAAGCGGAGATAATCTTATCGCCCTATTTGCAAGCCGGTGCTAACATGCATTTGCGCATGTTATCAGCCGTTATTCAGACGCCTCGCTTAACGTCTCTAATGAGATGCAAAGTGGGCATCACTGGGCGTACCCCTGACGGACTACCTTGTAAATTATCGCAAAATGCACATCGCAATATTTACAAGGTGGCCCTCAGGATTTTAGCAGACGTTAGTTTTTGGCGAAAACCGCGGTTTTCCCCAAAAACTAACGTCTGCTAAAATCCTTACTTACCTATTCACAACATAGGGGGCGGATTATGCTGATACGACCACAGGGTCGTATCAGCAAGGTTATCGCTGTTTTCCATGGAACATCTCTGGAAAACCAGCGATGTTCCATAGAAAACACCACTATCGCAGAAATAATTATCGCCATTGCACTATGCGTTGTTGATACAGCGCTAGCGTAGCGATCATTTCCTGCGATAGCCTGCAATAAGAAATCTATCACTAAGCGCGGCCAGTGATAATTATCGCTGGCCGTTGATAATATGCCCCAAAATGATTACTTTAGTAGCTTGTGACTGGAATATTGAACATATCTTGTAATTGAGAAGTGGTGTACCTTAGCAATACTGCTGAATAATCAACCTGCTACGCTTTGCCAGATAGCTGGCATTTTCTGAAAGCTAAATATAAAAACCCACAAATATCCTACTAAACACATGTACACAAAATACGAAATATATCCCTCTAATATTAGAATAACTACCTCAAGCTATGCCACTATATTCCCTTTTGTAGAAGATGAGTATGGTTTCTACTTAGCATCTGTAGAACTGGAAAATAAGAAACATCATTAACGTACTGTGATTCCATACACTTGGCATTATACTCAAATTAATAATCTAATACTTTATGCACTATATTAGTAATATTTATAATACATGTGAAAGTTCAACTTAAGAATTTATCCTATACCTTCACAGCAACTATTCACAGAACATGCAACCCTAGTTTTTAAAGTTCAAATAAGTGCGCAAGAAATTGTTCAAAGTTTGTTTTTAAGTCGTACACAATTTAAGGATACTTCTGTGTAGACCAAAATGTCCATAATCCAATCATTTATGATTTAGAGATCTTTAAGCTTGAAAGCTGACATCTGTGTATTGAGATCTGGCTACAGCACCATCGTACAACAATTCCTTTGCAAAGACTTCAAGCACCATAAGGAAAGTCATGCCATAAGTCCAAGATGACTGCCATCTCACTAGACATGTGAGAGTCTGTGGCCCACTGAGAAACTATGGGACATATTTACAAGCCCCAATCGCCATCACAACATCACTTTTTAAGATGTTGTGGTGGTGATAGAGGCATAGCCTTATTTACAAGGCAGCTTTAAGCCATTTAACGTGGCTTAAAGCTGCCTTGTAAATAAGCCCCCTTTCACGCTACAATTATTGTGAAAGCGGAGGGCAATGGGTGTTGCGGTGGGCATTTCACCGCAACACCCACTGATTTTGACACTGCTCCCCTATTTACAAGTGTGGCTCAAATATGGAGCAGCACCAAAATTAAGGGAAAACCTGGTCTTAAAAAGGTGAAATGAGGAAAAATGCTTTATTTCTCCTTGTTTTTGCTCTTTCCAGGTGTGCTGCTTTGTGCCGCACACATAGAAACAGCAAAACACCATTGATTGTTTATGTGCAGGAAGGTGTCCCTTCCTGCACACAAACAAGTATTGAAAAAAAAATGATGTTTTGCTGCTTGTATGTGTGCTGCATTAAGCAGCAAACACAGAAGTTGCAAAGCGCCATTAAGGATTGTTTATGTGCAGGAAGGGACAAAAACTGAGACAAAAGTCTCACTATACTACTCATAAATGCCCTTTGTGAATAGCTAGAGTCGTAAAGTTAGGCTTTCGTCTCGGTTTACCTTTGTGAATCGGGCCCCTTGTGTTTGCATCTGGCTGAGTACATGCGTGAGGAATATTTTGCTCACAGGAGCACACTTACTGTGGCAGGAAGATTTTGAGCATGATTAGTAAAAGAGTCATTGACCCTAGGTTAAGGTCATTCAGTATGAAAAGGAAAGAGTAACTTCCTATGTCAGCATGGCTACTGATTTTCTGCTGGACCAATTGGCTTGTCTCTGTAGCACATGCAGACTGCTTACTTGTTGATATCGACATTCTCGAAAACGATAAACAGGTAGAAAGATTCAGGAGTTGAGATAACTTCATATGTGGGAACAGCACATGGGCCCCACCTGCCAGGTGACTGCCATTGAATAGGTTTCTGGGTCCATATAGAGTTCACAGAAGCTTTTACAGGTCCACTCTTTGGGGTTCATGCACTGCAGATTTGCATCAAAGATAGTAATTATTATTAATACTTTTTTAGGAGGTGTTTTTGCAAACTTTCTGTCCACAACCACATTTGAAGTGAATCTCTCAGGTAGCATAGCAAATCTAGTAGGAGGTTTCCACTACTATGTAGGGTGATAAGTGAGCTCTAGTGCGCAGATCCTAACAAAGAGTGACTGTTTTTAACTTTCTTAGCAACTTTTACTCCATGTTGAAGGGTTTCCTCTCTTGGCAGATACACCTTGCCCTCCAGCAGCATCACTCTAACATAATGCTCACTAAAGAGCCTATTCACAAAAGTAAGTAAACATGTATATTTGTTATTACACCTAAGTGTAACTCTACATTTTTTTTGCCATTCTCCATTACCAAGAGTAATGTTATACCTAGTTGCATGGCCCCACCATACCAAATCACAGAGTGGACCCTCTTACAACAGGATTTAGAAGTGTAAAGTTACTTTTAGCAACTTTACGCTTGTCGTTGATGATGTCCACTAGGCTGGAGTACACTGAAACCTGTTTTGACCCTTTTAGGGCTATAGTAAGTGTAGTTTGTGAATAGCAATGGCCTTACTCATTTGTGGGTGTGTGGTTGTATCAGCATGTCTCTCCCTAAACCATTCCTTAAATTACCCTTAACCAATCCCATTTGGTAGTATCGCTTTGTAGAAGAGATTATATTTTACAGAAAACTTTAGAAAAGGTTTTTGGTCATCGTCCCCTAAGATTTGCGAGAGCTTAAAATGCCCTACTTTACTCTTGTGGTGGTTCCTTTCTTCTGGGAGTAATGAAGGCCCCTTTGGAGGAGTACTCCCAACTATTCTCTTTCTGAACTTTTTTCAGTGTTGAAAACTTTGCTGGACCCCAGGGTTATCTCAAATAAGCAGTTTGGTTTGAGAACATGTGATATGATGTATAAAGTAAGGCTTAACATGGCAAAAACTGCCGAAAGGAACCCCCCAGAATGTAAAATACATGTGCAGAGCCACTCCACGGGGCATATTATATAGCCAGGCGATAAAATTATCGCCGCTTTAGCGGCAGAAAACTCCCGCTAAAGCGGCGATAACGGGCTTGATAATATGCTCTATAAAATTCCAATTGAAGCCCATGTTAGATGTGAAGGACATCTAACATGGGCTTCAATTGGAATTCCATAGAGCATATTATCAAGCCCGTTATCGCCGTTTTAGCTGCTGTTTTCTGCCGCTAAAACGGCGATAATTTTATCACCTGTCATGATAATATGCCCCCACGTCATTTTGCTAACAGCGCACATAACACCAACCACCAAACCTGAGACAACACTCTGTGCTATCAGAGACACTTCAGGAAAAGGTAGGGCCAGGCAGCTTTCTTTCATAAATTAAAATTGCCTATTCACCAAAGTCTTCATAGCGGCCCGAATGCCGAAACTACCTGCATTGCCTCGACAGCACACCTGCTGTGTCTTATTCTTGGCCACCACCCCTCACACGCTTACCTTTTGCTCAACTATCTATCTGCTTCAGCCTTCTGTTAACCCAGGCACTCTCTTTAATTGACCTGCTCATGAAGAAGCTTTAACTTTCGGGGGCAGATTTTTCCAAGAAAGTGACGCATCTCTAGAGATGCGACACTTTCCCTGTGCCACCATGGATGCGCCGTAATTACAATACGGTGCACCATGGCGCAAGGATTGACAGATGAGTCAGAACTTCTGATGCATCTGTTGGGGCAAAAGTCACACATTGCTGGAGTCATGTCGCAAGCACGATGCAACTACAGCAATACATTTTTAGGCCTATTCCCACTACACTGCGTCACTCCTTACGCCAGCTTAAAGAAGGCATAAGGTTTTGATGCAGTGGCGTCCTAGAAGTGACGCAGTGAAATCTTGTAGATTTCACTACGTCACTTTTACAAGGCTTTCCTGCGTGGGAACACCCACCCTGCATACATTATACCTGACGCAGGTATAATGTGACGCAGGACTTTACAACGTGACGCAGCTCCCTAGATGCGTCACGTTGTAAATTGGCCACATTTTTTACGCCGCTCCTGCGTCACAAAAGTAACACAACGGCGGCGCAAAAGTGTCGCAAGGGGCTTGTAAATCTACCCCTTAGTTTTGGGATTTACAGACACATCACTATTGTGTGTCACAAAAGTGATGCAAACTGGTGAAAGTCTTGTTTTGAAATTTACTTTCCAACACAAATCTTGATTAGTGTTAGAAAATGGCCCCAAAGTAACACAAAGGTGGGCTTGCGCTACTTTACGCCAAGGGTGCATCCAATGGCTGGTATATTCTTGTTCCCATACGACCAGCTATAGTTTTTGACATGGATCCCTATCTACTAAAAAGGTAGACAGGACTTTGTGCGAACAATTAATGCCTTCTTGAGGAAGGCTAACATTTTAGAAAACCTTTCTTTTCCAGCTTTGCATATGTGGCCTTCAGTACAAACATATACTTGTCATCACACACACCCTTCTACCATGGTGCAAGGGTTTGTGCATTGATCACGGTAGCCAAAAGTGACCCAGTGCAGATGGAGACAGCAATATATCTTAGTAGACATGGTGGTGTTCTGGTCTCTCCCTTTCACACAATGCAGCACAGCAACCTTTGTCTTCTGCATACCCCACAATTGTAAATAAACCACCGAGTTGTCTGTTTTGCTGATTTTGACTCTGAAGTATAGTCAAAAAACAAAATGTTCCCTTTCTGTGCGGAAAAATACAGACGATGGACGCGACCGCCCAGACAATAGCTGTGCACAATGAGCGCATAGGCAGTTACAAAATGTATTCAAATTTGCAGTAAAGCATAAATACCTGCGTACCTGCACATGCGTTAGCCCTAAAATGCAGCTATTTTCATGTGACTGCATTGTTTTATCGTATGGCTATGTGGCATGGTTAAACCTTACAGACATCAAAGTGTGAATGTACATTTATCAGTTAAAAAAATGCGGAAATATATAGAGGAAACTGCATTTTTTCACCAAACAAAACTTAATTATGGGTAAACACCAGCAAGCAAGATGAGAAAAATAAATGCTAATAAATGCAATTGGAAATGTCAAATATATACATACCATAAAACAGGACTTATGGCGCTGGCTTGGGCTGTCAATATTGCCACCCAGCATCCTTGTGCATATGAATGAATGAAATCCAATTTGTAATGCGCTACTAAGCCCAATGGGCGTCAAGGCGCATATGATACCAGGGAAGCTGCACCTGTATCCGATGTGTTCTTAAGTTGCTTGCACAGACAGGAGACCACATAGACCGCTTTAGTGATTATTTTATTGATAGTTTGCAAAACAAATATATCAAATGTGACCGCAGACATTTGCAAGGATGATTGACTCCAGTTCTAGAGCACCAGTACTGAGCTGCATTTTCTCAGGCAGGTCCTGCTATCCAGGGGTCCTCACTTGCATAATTTCTTCTTGTTCACATTCTTATTGGCAGAGTTGTACTTAGAGTTGGCGAAGCAGTTGGCTGCTTTGCGGTCGCAGTCACAGATGAATGCCTCACAAGCGTTGTTTTTACCTGGAGAAAGTAGAGAAGAAGTTGTGATGACTTGTGCACTACAGGTGGGAACATATGCAAGGTGAACTGGGGGACAAAAGCAGCTCAAACCAGCCCCTCTTCCTTGGTCTTCTCACACAAGATCTCTGTTTCCATCCATCCAGGGCCTCATTTACAATTGAATGGCACAGCGCAGTGCCATAAACAATTTAGCGGCGCTGCGTCATTCTAAAAGTGCAGGAATGCGGTGCATTCCTGTACTGACCCCTGCGCCTCCGCTAAAAAAACACAGCCTAGCACCAATGCAGGCACCCTTGAAACATTTTGCAGGGGTGCCTGCTTTGAGGGTATGATTGATTATGTGCAGGAAGGAACACCTTTCTGCACAAAATCAATCAATGGAGGTGATTTCCTCCTTTCTAGGTGTGCTGCAGAATGCGTGCAGAATGCAGCGTACATAGAAAAAGGAAAAAACGAGGAGAAATGAAAATCCCTGGGGTGGCGTTAAATTCGAATGCATTTCCAGGTTTATGATTCCTCGTAAATCTGGAAATGCCTCAGATTCAATGGGAGTTGCGTGGGAACACCCATAGCAACACCCGGGGAACTCCACTTCCACACAGTGTTTTGCGTGAGAGAGGCACATATTTACAGGTCCATGAAAAGTCACGTAAAGTGGCTTTGCGTAGCCTTGTATATATGCGGCTGCACATTGCGTCATTGGAGCGTCAAAAAAAGTGACGCTCTGGAGGCACAAAAGTGCTAATAGGGCCTCGTAATTGGGATACCCGTTCTCTTTCTCTCATCTTCCTCTTCTCCCTGTCTGATCGACTTCCTCTACCTTCCTCTTCCTCCCTTTCCCTCTCTCTTGAAGCCTCCCCATGCCTGCTGCAATGATTCTATGGCAGGACCGGAGGTTCAGATTATGCTTTCTCAATTTCTTTATTACTCACAGCAGCCAATGAGAAAAAAGTAAACTTTACACAAAAACTACATTTCCCATGAGGCTTTGAACCACGCCTCCTTCATCAACCAATAACATGAGAGCTAATAATACAAAATAATGAGGCACCATCTTGGCTTCCTCTTTCTTTGCTGCTCCGCAGTCAAGATAAGTGACTCATTATGTTGCTTATGCTTTACCTGTGATACATTGTATTGCGAATTATATATATTTACTGGTTTTATGGTATTATTGTTTACGTACGATTATTGCCGTGTTTTAATGTGCTTAAAACGCTCTCGCGCTGCTCTGTATTCGGCGCACGCAATCGCGCCCTTTGCCGTTTATTCCCTCTCAGCACGTGTTGCGCTGCAACTTTCTACCGCTTTCATTGCTCAAAAGTGTTTTATTTATTTGAGATGTACCCGCATTGAATTTTCTCTCATGGTGCGAGTTTAACTGCTTTCCGCACTTCACGCGCTGCCGGGGTTGGCCCCCCCCCTCCAGGGAGCAAGGCGCATGCCGGCTCCTAATCAGGAAGCCTGTGTGCGTCTCGGGAGCCTGCACGCGTCATTGCATGCGTGCAGCCCGTGTTACACAAGCTGGAAGGACGCCTCTCCCTGGCTGGTTCTTGGGAATAATAATAATGCAGCTGGCAGACGGCGGAGCCGGTACCGGCCCTCCAGGCAATCGGGCAGTTTTTTTTTTCACCGCTTGTGATTAATTAGCCCCTGCAGTCCCAGTTACCTGGGAAAGATAATTTTTGGAAACTATTAGCCATCTAGGCAGACAGGGTTCTTACACCCACCATTAGTCCTATTGGCAAGGGCTTTTTTGGTACCTGTGTGGCCCCCACTACCCCAGCTTTGGTCCCGACCGACACCTGCTCTCTTTGGAGGGTGGGTTGTAAAATTTGGCTTCTCTCTGGAGAGTTTTGGAGACGTATATATACCTTATATACCTTTTACTATGTCAGACTGCGAAGTCTACGAGGAGGAGGTAGCTGCGTTTGACCTTCCTGAGGATGATGATTGCTATTATGAGGAATCTATGGAAGCCCTCATTGATAAGAGACTTGATTCCAAACTAGATAAAGTCCTCTCCTCGGCCCTACTGTCTATCTCTCAATGCCTGGAACAACTAGTTGGTAGTAACCCTGCCCCCTCGGGCACTCCAGCTCCTGCACCCCTCCCTCCCCCGAGCCAGCAGGGGTTCCTTGGACCCACGTTAAAGCCGGAGCAAGCAGGTTTCTACCCCTCCAGGTCTCGAGGGTTCTGTGGATGTTTCAACAGTGTCAACGGGGGTTACAAGAACTTCGATGCCCAGTCATCAGGTAGGTCCGCCAAGCTTTCCTATGATCCCCCCTCAGGGGCAGACTGCTGCATTTTGTGATGAATTGGACACAGTTAACCAAAGATGCGTGGGTTATCCACACGGTTCAGGGTTACCAGATAGAGCTCATAGACTCTCCTTGCCAGGCGACCCCTCCTCTTCCCCTCCTTTTTTCCCTCCAAGAGCAAGCTTTAATTGACTCCAAACTTCAGGAGCTTTTGACCAAGCGGGCTATTGCTGTAGGACCCTTCATTCCCGGCAGGTTTTGCAGCAACGTCTTCCTGGTACAAAAGAAAGGAGGAGGTCAGAGACTGGTCTTAAATCTCAGCGAGTTCAACCCCTTTGTGGCATACAGACACTTCAAGATGGAAGGCATCCATCTGTTGAAAGATCTTCTTTTGGAGAACGACTGGATGGTCCGGCTGGACCTAAAGGACGCTTATCTCACGGTTCCTATTTGCCCCTCCCATCATAAATTTCTCCAATTCTCCTGGAAAGGGGAATGGTACCGCTATCTTTCCCTCCCTTTCGGCCTGTCATCAGCCCCTTGGGTGTTTACCAAGCTACTAAAACCTGTGGTCACTCGTTTGAGGGAATTGGGAGTTCGCATGATCGTCTATCTCGACGACATGTTAATTCTGTCTCAAGACCGGGACCTTCTGCTCACACACCTAGAGTGGACAATCTCCCTGCTACAAGAGTTAGGGTTCGTGATAAATCTCAAGAAATCGGTGACCACCCCAAGTCAACAGATGGACTTTCTGGGGTTTTAGATAAATGCAGTCACCTCACAGTTACTTCTGCCCATGACCAAGATCAAATCTATAGAGAGATCCGCTCCATGCTGTTGAAACAGTTGATCTCATTGAGGGTCCTAGCAAAGATTGTGGGCCTTCTGGCCTCATCTATTCAAGCCATCTTCCCAGGTCCCCTTCACTACAGAGCATTACAGCATCTCAAGATTTACTATCTTCAAAAGAGGTTTTCATACGACCACCTGATTCCCCTGTCTCCAGAGGCTCAGGAGGAACTCCTTTGGTGGCTGGAACACATGAAACCATGGAATGGCAGGGCAATTTTTGGCGCTTCTCCGGACTTCATCATAGAGTCCGACGCCAGCCAGTGGGGCTGGGGTGCAAGATGAGTAGACTAGGCCACCGGCGGACGATGGTCCACCGACAAGTTAAAGTTGCACATCAATTGCCTGGAGTTGATAGCGGGCTCCTTTGCCATTAAATCGATCTCCCCAGTGAAGAGCAATTGTTGCATCCTTCTCAGGATGGACAATATTTCAGCGGTGCGGTGTATCAACCGCCTAGGAGGGACGAAATCCCGATTGTTGGCCAACATTGTGAGGGACTTTTGGCATTTTTGCCTGGATCAGAATATCAGTGTGATAGCGGAATATCTGCCCAGCAAGCTCAATCAGATAGCAGATTGGAATTCCAGGTTCCTGCGGGACTTGAGACTTCATCCATCGATTTTTGTAGAGATCATGAATATGCGAGGTCCATGCAGGAGAGACCTCTTTGCCTCACGCCTGAATGCTCACCTCCCACGTTTTTCCAGCTGGAGGCCGGACCCGATGGCGATGGTAACGGATGCGTTCCTTCAACATTGGGGATCCCAGAGGAATTATGCTTTTCCCCCCTGATTCAGAGGGTGACAGCCCAGGTCCGTCGACAGGTGACGTCCGTGGTGTTGGTCACACCATTATGGAAGACTCAGTCATGGTTTCCAACGCTATTGGAATTATCAGTGGACCTACCTTTTCAGTTACCTGTGTTCCCATTAATTCTCCAGGACCCAGTGGGATCCCCTCAAATCCTCTAGTCCTGCAGAACCAGTTAACCCTCATGGTTTGGAAGATCTCGGGAAACACAAAAGAATTGAGGGCCTTTCATCGGCGGCTGCTGAGTTTATAAATCAGGCATGGGCTCCAATGTGCCGAATCAGGTCGTGCATACAGGTCTGTTAATAATTTCAGGTCAGCTATCTCCGCTGGTCACAATCACATCGATGGTAAGCCGGTGGGGATGCATCCCCTTGTGTGTCAGTTGTTGAAAGGTATCAGAGTGGCTGGTCCGCCTCATCCTCGTTACAATATTTTATGGGATGTTAATAAAGTTTTGTATTTATTAGAATCTTGGCCAGACCACAAAGATCTATCGTTAAAACAATTGTCTGCTAAATTTACTATGTTACTATGTTTAATCTCCTGAAGGATTTAGCAGGAAGGTTGTTCTCTCCAGAGGGTGTTTCTTTCGTCATTTCTAGTAGGACTAAGACCATGTTACATTCGGTTGAGTATCCTGCATTTCCTCACAATGATAAATTATGTGTTCTAAAATGTTTTAAGGTATATGAGGAACGTACATTACCTCATAGATCTGACCCCTTGGGTCAATTGCTGTTAGCTATACAAAAACCTTCCCGTCCTGTTTCAGCGGCCACCTTGGCGCGTTGGGTCAGGTGGGTTATGTCTGAAGCAGGGATTGACATTTCTGTTTATGGTGCGCACTCCACCAGAGGAGCTATGGCCTCTAAAGCATATGTTCTAGGGTCTCACTTAGAAGATATTCTGAAAGTGTTTTATTCTAAACCTATTACGCATGTTTCTTCTGTTGTTGTTGGTCAGCTTTGAACCAGCATAATCTGAGCCTCCGGTCCTGCCATAGACTACAACATTTTCCAGCTATCGCGACAAGAATTTTAGATTCTATTAGGGACACGGAGGCGAGGATTATCGCACCCATTGGGACAGGTATGATGTCAACTGTCATATTGCAAGATGTTTACCTATGCAATGTTATTCTCCCTCCCTAAGACATCAGACCCTTTGGGTTCCCTATTTTCAAACTTGTTTCTATTTCAGGAACTGATTCCAAACAGAATTAAACCTGTGATGATCTTTGATATTGATCTACTCGTCGTTGGAGGATAGCTGTCGTTTCCAGGACTGTTTGGACGTACTCTCCGTTGAGAGTTGGCTATGCTGTTTTTGCTCTCCGTTGAGAGTCAGGACTGTTGTTAATTTTTGGACACTTTAAGGACTGTTTTTTGCATAGAAAGAGGAAGCCAAGATGGTGCCTCATTATTTTGTATGATTACTTCTCTTGTTATTGGTTGATGAAGGACGTGTGGTTCAAAGCCTCATGGGAAATGTAGTTTTTGTGTAATGTTTACTTTTTTCTCATTGGCTGCTGTGAGTAGTAAAGAAATTGAGAAAGCATAATCCTCGCCTCCGTGTCCTTAATAGAATCTACAATTCTTGTCGCGATAGCTGGAACATTTTGTATTCACAGGGACCTGGGAAAAGTGACAGAGGCAGCAGGAGCAGCTCTGGGCTTTCAAAACAGGATTCCAAGGGCTCCAGCCCATGAGGGAAATGCCCGTGGAATAGAAGACCTGTATGGGCACATGTGGGACTAGGGTTCATCAGGGCAATCAGCCCTAGCCTTACCAGCCTTACAGAGTCAGTACTCCTATATTGCCGTAGACCGCACTGGACCAGGTTGAATGATGCATAGCAGGGTATACTCTCTTCTTGCTCTCCAGGCTTTAAACGATAAGGAACATGGGTGCACAACAGATACTAAGCTCCCCATACTTAACCACTCTCTGTATTCCTCATAGCGCCTAATATGTTTCACATTATTTAAATGTATTGACTTGATGACAAGCCTCAGGTGTGAACCTCGGTTCATCAGAGAGCGCTTTATGGGCCTCGAATTTGGATGAAGGTCCTATAATGTGTAGTAAATTGTCGTTACGTTTGGCATTGTGTTATTCCATGCCAGCGTTGGCAAAATTCCTTAGTAAATACATCCATTCCTTTGCTCTCCATACTTCTTTCTTATTTAGCCAAGATTAACTTTTTCTAATTATAAGGCCAAAACAACATTTATTTAAAGTTGAGAGAACCCACAGAGATACTCCCCGTAGTATTTTTTAGTTTCAGTCTCTTTCCTTGGTTATCTGCTGCCCCTGTTATTCTTTGGTCCTGATAGAAGCACCTTGAAGCTGCTTCTCAAGCACTCTGGTGTGGTATGCCTATCAGTGTTCCATCATTATGACGAAACCTCATAATGAAGTCTGCCAGCCTCACATAACAGGCTGATTAAATGCTATTTAGATATAGTTGATGAAATGCCATTTTCTCCCAAATTTCACTGATTATTAAGAAAAATGTATACTAGATCCCGGTAGAAAACCCATATCTGGTAAAATAATCATGCAAAAAAAAGTCTAAAAATTGGGACTTGTAAGGACAAAATGTTAAAAAGAGTTGAAAAAAAAGAAATAAACGTGCAGCGGTAGTCTTTCTTCTATATCTATTGTCACCTGGAAGGAAAGGAGCAGAGGTAAATGACAAAGATAAAAAGAAGAGACGAGCAATGGAGAGACACTAAAGTAAGTCAGGAAAAAGAGGGTGAGGGCGAAAACAAATTAGGATGGTTTGAAGTGAGAGGGCCACATCACCCACAGGACAAGGAGGACAGAGAAAGGGGAGGTTAAAGAAAAAAGAGAGGGTTTTATGAGGTGTTGTGTAACATCCCTAAGAAACCTAGAAATAAAATAAAATAAAAGAGAAGAAAAAAGAAACACTTGTTAAGGGGAGACCGCCTTTTTAAAATGAGAAATAGGGGAAAGAACCGAGAAAAAAGAATAGGTGGAGTTAAAGAAGGGAAAAAACAACCTTTATCAGAAGGGGGGACCCAGGGGGTGCGTGGCGTGAGCCGGTCGCCCCCTGGGTTGTTCGCACAGTGGTTGCGGCCACACAGGTGGGGCTGAAGAGGGATCAGGGAGGCGGGAGGCGCGTGAGGGGAGGTTTCAAATAGGGGGTAGGCGGGGCGGGAAAATCACTGTGCCCTAGGGAGCGGGGAGGAGGGGTTTTGGCCCTGAGTATTTTGTCCCACCCACCCTTCCCTCTCTGTTTTCATTTGGTTCTTCACATCTACTGGGATGTCCTTTTAATTTTGATAGCGTTGGTGCAATTGTTCTTTTCTTGCCACGTTAAGACAGGTTGTCATGTAGCTTTTAGTTTGTTTTGGTAGGCGGATATTTTGCTGGGGGGGTGGGCAGCCTTGAGCGGGATTGTCCATCCTCCAACGGGGGAGGTGGGGGGGACTAAGTCAAGGGGACAGGAAATGAGAATGAGGGGATGCTATCTACAGGGGTCAGTCATTCGGGCTCTGATTGGGCTTTACAATGGGGGTTTCTGTTTTTGTACATAGTTTGAAATAAAAGTGAAGAATTTATTAATGATATATTGAAAATGTTGGAAAAGAAATTGATTGGCACCTGTCTTAATAAAGTGGCCTTTTTTGCTATGCAAAGAACTGTGGGGCGTGAGTTATTGTGCGAAGGGCATTGACCAGATTGGTTTCGTCAGCCTGATGGAAGCCATTGTAAGTCAAAACATTGTCAGAGGGTTGGACAAAAGAGGCTGGTGAGAACCAGTTTCATAAAAAACACATCACTGTGCTTCTCACTACTACAGGCAGCAGAGGAGCTATCGAGCTAGGACTCTGAGCATCCTATGGAAGAGGGACAGGACAGTGCAGTCCCTGGATAGGCTCATTCAGGAATAGTGGTACATACTGCTGCAGGAAACGGTTTTCCCAGAGCACGAGAAGCTGTAGCTCTCGGTGTAGGGGTTGTCGCCGATGCCTCTGCAGCTGGAAAGCTTCTTGGCTTGAGAGTAGCAGTTGTCGTGGGTTTGGCAGCATCTGTAAGAGAAGGAACGAGGCAATCATTCATGGAACTTCAGATGGACACAAACATATTCAGTATTGATGATCCCTCTTGCCAATATCTACCTTCCTATCAAAACAGAGATTCAGATTCATACATGCAGCTTGGAACCTAGAGGACAGCGGCTCCCAAATTAGGACCAGGAGGGTCACAGCCATGGCAGGTTTATGGAATACCTACATAATATGAAAATGTATAGAATCAGTGACGTAGCAAGGGTGGGGCGGTCCGCCCTGGGCGTCACAAGTTTTGGGGGCGGCGGCCTCCCTTCTTACCTGCGGCTGCAGCGAGGTGGTATCCATGGGGCCACAGGTCTAGCTATGCCACTGTATAGAATGATTCTAAAGTAAATAACTTACCTACATGGGGCAAATGTACAAAGAAGTCACGCAAGACGGCGCAGCACTCATAGTTGCTGTGCTGCATTGTCTGAAAGTGAGAAAGCGGGGCAGCTTCATCTCAGCAAAGATATGGGCTGCTGCGCCCTCCTCATGGAGCCCTTTAGACTACTTTGCCACTGGTATTAAAGTGCAAGAGTGTCTGCATGATGTCGAGCATGGGTTTTGTACTGGAAGGGTGCCCTTCAAGTACAAAATACCATACTAAACATACTGTACAAGCTTTGAAAAGTTTAGAAACATTTAAGGAATATTTCAAATTTACACCGGCATCAAGGGGATTTTCATGTGCAGTAATGGCAAGGTATTTTGACACTTGGAGGTGGTTTAGAGTATGGTGGACAGAGGTAAGCCCGTAGGGATAACAGAACAAGTGCTTAATTTGAGCCTGTGGTTTCTGGTGCTCGGGACCAGCACTTAATTGTCAGCACCGGTGCTTATGACAGTCACGCACATGGTGGTGCTCTGTGCCTAATTTACGTTTGAGCAGTGGTGGCTCGCACAGGTAACGCTGTGGGGCGGTGAGGTGGGGCGGGGGCGGGCCGGGGTGGGGGTAGCGGAGTTCGACATACAACGGGAAAGATTAAAGTAAATAAAGAAATAAATCAAACCGCTTACTTTGTGCTCGGCGATGCGGCGAGAGCAAGTTAAGTGGTTTTATTTATTTATTTATACTACTGATTGATTCCTTGACTACTGTTTTGCCATTGTGCTTCCGCTTAGATTATGGTACTTATTTTGAGAGTGTGTATTGTTTGTTTGTATTTTCTTTTTACATGCTCCTATGATACTTTATCTGTTTTTAGGTCTCGCGACCTGCGTTGCACTGCGCAGCAGTGCTTGCGCAGGCGAGAGTCCTTTTGTTCTGGGTTTCAGAAATCGATCTAGGAATCGCACACGCTCGTGCGTGTGCGATTCCTTTTTAGCTCTCCCATTGGCCTTTGCGTGCGTCTTCCTCCAAAAGACTGCACGCAATTGGCCTGAGGCGCGCGCATAGCTCCTCCCATGGCCTATTGGTGTCTATTACGCGCACCAAGCGCGTAATAGACACCAATAGGCCGTGGGTGGAGCTCTTGATCATGCCGAGAGTCAGGCGTGACGCGCGCGCCACTTGCTTTTCTTTACTTCTGGTATAAGCACGGCACCCGCGCTTTACAGTAAAGCGCGGGTGCCGTGATTATACCAAAGGTAAAGAAATAGATTTGTGTTTCTATTTCTTTACGTTTGGTATAATCGCGGCACCCGCGCTTTACTTTTAATGTTATATGTAAAGTGCGGGTGCCGCGATTATACTAAAAGTAAAGGAATAGAAAAAAACATCCATTTCTTTTCCTTTGGTATAATCGCGGCACCCGCGCTTTACTTATAACATTAAAAGTTAAGCGCGGGTGCCGCGATTATACCAAAGGTAAAGAAATAGATTTTTGTTTCTATTTCTTTACGTTTGGTATAATCACGGCACCCGCGCTTTACTTTTAATGTTATAAGCAAAGCGCCAGTGCTGCGATTATACTAAAAGTAAAGGAATAGAAAAAAACATCTATTTTTTTACCTTTGGTATATTCGCGGCACCTGCGCTTTACTTATAACATTAAAAGTAAAGCGCGGGTGCCGCTATTATACCAAAGGTAAAGAAATAGATTTTTTTTCTATTTCTTTACGTTTGGTATAATCGCGCCACCCGCGCTTTACTTTTAATGTTATAAGTAAAGCGCGGGTGCCGAGATTATACTAAAAGTAAAGGAATAGAAAAAACATCTATTTATTTACCTTTTGTATAATCGCGGCACCCGCGCTGTACTTATAACATTAAAAGTAAAGCACGGGTGCCGCGATTATACCAAAGGTAAAGAAATAGATGGAACCGGGAAACAGAGCGATAAGGTGACGTGCCCAGGATCACACCATTTCTTGAAGTGAGGAAATGAGTATGAGAGTTTGGTGCAGGTTTTCAGTATGAGACCCTGCCTTCTGTTAATGGCACGAAGTGTTTGTAGCTTCTGTTTGCACTTTGGCAACACTTTTTCAGTCTAACGCATATTGGAATGCACATAAACGACCTAGATTTGCTTTTGACTCGGAACAACATTGCTTTTATTGTCAGGCCTCAAGGACAAAGCGCCTTCCTTGCTATTTTCCTGTCACCTTCACACTACATAGCATATCCATTTTCTTTGCGTCGGAGTCTGCTGATGTAAACCAAGTTGTTCTCAAATATAAAGCTCTAGATTACTGTTAGCAACTAGAGCACAATGTAAAAACAAAACATGTCAAAAACGATATATTATATGTGTGCTCAATGCTGGAAATCATTAGACTGGAATTAGCTTTAATGGAAGAAACCACAGCTGCTCTCTGCGATTCTGGGATGATTGCTTTATCTTATGCATTCTGTGGGTCCACCTCTTGGGCTATTGGCCTTTGCTGAATGGATTAAACTGATGGGGCAATATGGTTATCTTGGCGCATGGGAGATCACGATTAATACAAAGCTGATGGGGAAGTATGATGCTTATATTTTCAAAATGATGTGCATCAAAGCCATAGTTGTTGCTTATTTGTCTAATGCAACTAACAACCATTGACAAAGCCAACAGTCCTGGCTTGTTGTAGGTGTAATATTACTTGTATCTGGATGGAATGACGAAGCAGCAAAATATCAGTGGGGCAGCGCACTATGCTAGGCACGGGTTTTCAGTTCGGGGCTTTAAGCAACGCCCTTCATTACATTGGCCGCGTCCCTTTCAGAGCCCCCCCCAAGCCTTTTCATTCCACTTAAAGCCCTGCCTCCGTTATAGTGACTTCCTGCTGTAGAGGGAGAACAAGTTCACTCAGGTCATCATACCTGCCAACTTGTTATGAATATTACAATTAACATTTTAACAAACATCGCATAAAAAATAACACTAAACAATTTCTTACTAATGAAAAGATTACACAACTATTACCATACCCAATACGTATCACCTTCATATTCTTAAAAGTATTGCATAACTGTCACAGTAATCAAATTACAACTAATTCAATTTTTTTCAGATATTTAATATCATCTGCATAACCTGCTACATCTATTTGCATCTCTGACAATTTTTAATAGGTTGCTTAGCTTATAAGTACTTCATTTCTTTTTTTTAAAATAACAATTTTATTGAAAATAAAATCCACAACATTGCAGCAGTCATGACACTTAATTAGCTCCTTCACAGGCAAAATATACATCCGGGCTTTAGAGACAACAAGCGATACACTCAGGGTAGTAAGCTTTGCATCAGGCCGAACAGTGAAGCATTACAGAGGTGGTTACACACACATATTAAGTACTTCATTTCTTAATGCACGTACAAATAAAAAATAATAATAATCTCATTTTCAGTGCCAACAACTCAAACTTTAATAATGCGAGACCTATTGAAAATGCTTGTTTTAGATGTGTTTATGCCCCTTAGTTTTTGTTTTTTCTTCTTGGGCCCTCCCCTCCCACGCTCATTGTTTGCTTTCCCGATTTCTCAAAACAGCACTTTCAATTATGTCACTTTTCTCCGGCCAGTCTTTTCCAAACCACTTAAGAACACAGGGGCATATCATCAAGGACTGGCGATAATTATCGCTAAGCGCACTTAGCGCTAGGATAATTATCGCCGGGTAACGTGGAATTTTATTGCTGAGATAGCGTGCTATTAGCAACGCTTATCTCAAAAGCGATAAAATTCCAAGCGCTAACTGCCAAATGTGAGATTATCGCTGGAAACCCAGCAATAATTTCACAAAGTTTGGCGATAGCTTGATGATAGGGCAAGGCATACTTAGCCATGATATTCACCTTACATAGGATATCATGGCTACGTCAGTCTTGAAGCAGGCGTAAGGAAAGTAGCGATAACAGGTTATCGCTACTTTGCTTGTCGCTCTGCAGGTTAGCGTGCCCATTGATAATTGGAGAAATGTCGCTAAGCGACATTTCTCCAGTTATGTCAGGGCAGGAACGCCCACTTTGCATTTTATTAGAGATGCAAAGCTGGGCGTTCAGAAAACAGGCGCTAATGCAAGGTTTCATCCGATAGCGTGTCCTTGCTGATTAGGCGATAAAGTTATCGCCGCTTTTTGTCCGAAAACGGACGCAAAAGTGGCGATAAGTTTTTTATCGCCACGTTGATGATATGCCCCATAATTGGTTACATTTTAATAAAGTTACATGTTGCATTATTTACTAAGGGTAAATTTGTTCATGACTCATCCTCGTTTTGGTCGCATTATGTGTAATGCCACCTTCCTACCCAAATTGGGAAAGCCAACGTAAGTTATATGTTTTCAAATTGTACCAACTGGTGATATCTGTGCTTGCCTAAATGCAAGTGTATGCGTGCTGCTAGCAGCTCATAGGTTGTATGCCTGAATAACACGTCAGACTATGCTCCTACTACACTATACAACAACAGGCAGTGACATACCACACTGAACTATACTATGCAATAGCAGATCATGACATACCGTATTATACAATAACAAACCGCGAGGAACTTTGGTTGCTGCTTGCAGGGGGCTCCAGGTCCCAGGAATCACTGCTGCCTGAGGGAGGAGCTGCTCTGCTACTCGCGCTGAAAAGCGCGCAACGCCACCCGCGACGCGGGACGCGAGGAACCTTGGTTGCTGCTTGCAGGGGACTCCAGGTCCCAAGAATCTCTGCTGCCTGAGGGAGGAGCTGCTCTGCTACTCGCGCTGAAAAGCGCGCAATGCCACTCGCGACGCGGGACGCGCGCGGGCGGCGCCCAGGCGGCGCACGAGCCAAGGGCGGGCCCGTCATCGCCAGGAAGAGGCAGGGCAGGGCCTGACCTTTTTCGATCTTCCCCCCCGGAACACCTTTATCACAAAAACTTCAGCAGCTATCTCAAGGTACTGTGATGACTGTAGGACGAAGGCTGCTTAATTTATTGCAAAGGTTTGTTTAAATTGTTATTATTTGGGGTGTTACCAAATTGACCACTTCTTGTGTTTTTTTATTTTTCTTTTCTTTGAATCTTTTGCAAAATTTTAATTACTAGAAGTCAGTTTAAACTTGTTTTTTGATATAAAAAACACCTATACTGTTGTTTTATTTTATTTTATTTTATTTTTATCTCTTGCTTCTTGTTGGTGTATTGGGCGGCTGACTATCAGGTTGAGAATGGGTAGAAGGAAAGTTATGGAGAGTACAGGGGGGGCTACGGGTCCCGTTAGTGGGGCGGGTAAGGGGAAAAAGGCAAGGAAAGCAGTAAAGAATGTATCTGCCGCCAATAATTGTGTAATGAATAGAATTGATAATTTAATTAGGGAATGTGAAGGGCTATTAGGCGTTGAGCTCCCCTTAGATATTGTTGATAAGGATTCCACCCCCCTACGTTCAACCATAGTCCCCCAGATGTTTCAAAAATCTTTAAAAAAAGGAGCAGACGCCACGATAGTGGCGATCCCGAAACCTGACAAACCGACGCACGATTGCTCATCTTACCGCCCGATCTCATTACTGAATGCGGAGGCGAAGATCCTAGCCAAGGTGCTGGCGACACGACTACAGCCTTACCTCCCTACCCTAATACACCCGGACCAGTCGGGATTCATGCCCCACCGAAACACTGCTCTGAACATACGACGTCTGCACGGCATTGTTGCGTGCCGCTCCTCGATAGAGGAGGACGCGGCCATCCTGTCACTAGATGCGCGGATGGCATTCGACAGGGTAGAATGGCCTTTCCTGTTTGCTGCTCTTCGTCACATGGGACTGGGCCCCAAGATTTGCGCGTGGATCCAGCTTCTCTACACCCAGCCACTTGCGCAGGTAGTAGTTAACGGCCACGTCTCGGACGCCTTCCCATTGGGCCGGGGGACAAGACAGGGGTGCCCCCTTTCTCCGCTCCTTTTTGCGCTGGCACTAGAACCTTTAGCTGCATGGGTACGGCAGGACCCTGTGATACGGGGCCTCAAATGGACGATGGGATGGGAGGACCGTATCTCCCTATACGCCGATGATGTCCTCCTGTACCTAGCCTCGCCGGCACGCTCCATTACCTGTCTCCTCGACATATGTGCATCGTACGGGAGGAGGTCAGGCTATGAGATCAACTGGGAGAAATCCATCCTTTACATGCTCCAGGGCTCCCCGCCTCGCCTTCCGAGGAGTTGTAATATCCGAGTGGCCCCTGATGGCTTCAAATATCTTGGCATTTATGTGACGGCGGATCGCAACAAATTTATGGCTGAAAATCTCATGAAGCCCCTGCAAAGGCTACGTGCCGACGTCAAACACTGGCGCTCATTGCCCCTGACGTTGCTGGGAAGGGCTTCGCTCTTCAAAATGCTGGCCCTCCCTAGATTCCTATACATGCTACAAAATACCCCTTTCCCGGTGGCAGCCTCCTATTTCACGGCTATCAACGCAGAGGTTACCAGCCTCCTATGGGAGGACAAGGCACCACGAATAGCTCTACACAAGCTCACCAGCGGCTGGTACGATGGCGGTATAGCCCTCCCCGATATCAAGACCTACTATTGGGCGTCGCAACTTATGATCATAAACCAATGGCTCCATGCGCCTCAAGATGACCCTGCTTACCGCATGGATAGGCAGCTGCTGGGGGGGGAGGGGGCGCTGGGAGCCCTATACAACCCCAAAAAAGGTCACCCTCCGGAGGGGCCCGCGTCCCACACTCTCCGGATATGGTTCACGGCACAGCGCGCAATGGGCTGGGCCGGAAGGATTACCCAGGCTACGCCCCTCTGGGACACGAAACGGCTCGGGGTGCTCCGCACCACCAAGGGATTCCATCAATGGGACCTCATCGGTATCTCCAGGGTCGGGGACCTCTGGAAACGGGGAGAGGTGGTTGCTTTTCCCCAACTCCAGACGGAGTAGGACTTGGCTGAATCTGAATCATTCCGATACTTACAAATCCGCCACGCTCTCCGGGCGGCGATTCCACCAGGGACACGGCTCCCGGAGTCATCGCCCCTAGAGGACCGGCTCCTGACAGAACATCTTATTCAAAGAGCGACGTCCCTCACATATAGGAATATAATAAATAATCGCCCTGATCCTTTCCTGACCCTTAAGAGTAAATGGGAGGCAGAACTTGGGGACTTAGATGAGACGGAGTGGCAGTCCGCGCTATCGTCCCCCAGGGAGGTGGGCATATCGTCCAAGCTCAGACTAGTCCAACTCAAAATTTTGCACCGCACCTACTACACCCGCACACTCCTATTTAAACTACAGCGTGCGGAGTCCCCGCAATGTCTCAGAGACTGTGGTCACGAGGGATCTTTCTTCCACACCATATGGGAATGCCCTGCCATCAAGGTCTACTGGAGGGAGGTGATGCATACGCTCTCCCAGGTGACCAGAATCGTGACACCCCCTGAGCCTCGGCGATGTCTCCTTAACATATGGGAACAAACTGATCATAAGAGAATGATGCAGCTATGGGTTACGTTAGGGATTATGCTGGCAAAACGCAATATAGCCCAACGATGGGGTTCGGGGCAGGAGCCTACCCTGGCGCAATGGATACGTGACATGGACCAAGTAATGGTGGTTGAAAAATCGGTATATATACATAGGGGGTGCCCCCGGAAATGGACACAGGTGTGGAGCGGGTGGAATGTATACAGAGGGAATATTTGTGAGCCCCCACCAGACGTGTCGGATGCTGAACTCAGTGATCAAGAGTAAGGTGCTGGTCGGATGCACGGGTGCGGGCTGGGAACGGCGATATGCTACGTATTCCATGTCTTTATGTCTCACTTGTAACAATACTGCACTGTTGAATTCCGTTTGGAGTAACCTCCTGCTATGCCTGAAGATCGATGAGTGGTGTTCTTTTTCTTTTGTATTTGCAAATTTAATAAAAATATTTCAAAAAAAAAAAAAAAAGGAGCAGACATTGGCTGCGTGTCCTCAATGTTGGGTGGTGGGCCAGCTCTGCCCGACATTTCTCCCCCACTGTCCTTACCTCCCACTGACGACACTGTGGGAGACCTTGAGCCCTCCATCATCTGTACGAATCGTTATGACGTTCTGGCTAGGGAATTGGATACTTGTGGGGAAGTGTATACTACACAAATTATCCCCTCCAGTAATAAGAGTTTAAGTGTGGTAGTTCCTGCTAGCCCTCCTTCAACACAGACCCTTATTCAGATGGTTACTTCTTTAAAGGAGGAGGTTGGATCACTGAAAGGGATGATTGAGGAACTTATGGGCACTGTTAGGTTGTTAGCTCAGAATGGTACCCTACATACGCCTGTAGATTCTCGATCTCGTAATCCAAAAGAACCATCCAAAGTAGGTGATTCCACAACTTGCGAACAACAACACGCACCTATAACACAACCCAAACGAACCATTAAGGTCTCAACCCCCATCCTGATCGCCCCCTCTGCAGCTCAGCCTTGTAGCATTTAGCAAAAGCAATCTTATTCGCAGGTGGCCAAAAAACATGATAGGCCTACAAGATTAACATCAGACCCATTAATGGGAATTAATGCACCAGCCCAACAAAACAAACAATTCACCCACCCCCCACTTCAGCCACAGACAGTTCTCTAGTCAATGTCCCTAAGATTGCTCTTAGCAGTGGCTTCGAGAATGCTGAATCCTTGAAAAATAAATCTATTCATTGGTTGCGGTATGTTAGGGGTTGCCGCTCATTGATCAGGGAAGATATTATCAGGGCACGGAGATGCACGTCCAATAATAATTCTATGGATAGCATCGAATTAACCCTGATTAATTCTGATCTGGTGGAAAATCTTTTGGCACTAGAGTATAGGACCTGTGCCCCGGATTCTACATCCATCCAGATCAGGCGTTTTCAAACAATTACTGCAGCAAGGGCCCATGACAATGTGTTATCTTTGCCCAAATGTAGAGGGTCCTCACTTGAGGCGGTTGATTGACTATGGCAGGACTCATATGTTAGCCAGGTTTTAGAACTTTCTGCAAATCCCAACATCCTAAGTCCCCCTATTACTACTCAATTATGCTCTGTCCCTGAACAATCCCAAACTAGGGTAACAGCTAATAGAAACAGTAGTTCTCCGGTTTTTAGTACGAAGAACCACGGGTTGGCAGCAATTTGTGATACCTCTGTTCCATCTTCTACTGCGTCCCCTTTGGTTCAACCATCTTCTTTGGGGAATGGTTTTTCTATTTCCCAGCTCAAGATTCTTTCATGGAATGTGGCTGGGCTCCAAAATAAAATGTCTTTACCCGACTGGAATATTCTGCTTGAGGAACACCATATCTGTATATTCCAAGAAACATGGGGGCAGATCTATATTGGAGATGCGCCACTTTTACGCCGCCGTTGCGTCACTTTTGTGACGCAGCGGCGGTGTAAACCCTGCGCCACGTTGCACCATATTTACATCGTGACGCATCTATGGAGATGCGTCACGATGTAAAGCCCTGCGCCACGTAAAACCTGCGTCAGGTTTCACGTGGGCGTGTCGACAGAGGGGGGGGCGTTCCGTCGCAGGAACGCCCCTGAAAAGTGACTCAGTCAAATCTATAAGATTTGACTGAGTCACTTTCCCAACGCTGATGCGCCAAAACCCTGCGCCTGCTTGAAGCAGGCGTAAGGCTTGACGCACCATGTTAGGGATAGGGTAGGATGGAACAGTGCTGGAGTTGCGTCGCGCTTGCGACGCAACTGAAACACTGCGCCAACCTTACACCATCGGATGCGTCACGCATCTGTTTATTCCTGCGCCATGATGCGCCGCATTGTAAATGCGGCGCATCATGTGTGGCGCAAGGGTTAACTTGTGTGACGCATCTTTCCTGGCGCATCCTTGCTGATTTGCAGGGATGCGCCAGGAAACATAAATCTGCCCCATGGAGCCTAGTACCACTATATACGTCTGGCTATACCTGTTTTTTTACATCTGCTGTACACACGGGTAGGGGGCGGCCTAATGGAGGTCTCATTGTCTGGGCCAAGATTGATATGAACTGTGAAATAAAGGTGCAGCAATGTGCGAGCCCGGATATTATGTGGCTTTCGCTCAAGGGTGCTAATGGTGGTAAAACCCTTGAATTGTTTAATGTCTATATAAGGGGGACTTCAGGGGGCAAAGCATCAGACATTGTTATGTTGTTGGAACAAGAATTATCCAAACGCCACTTAGATTCATATGTTATGATAGCTGGGGATTTTAATTGCACATTTGAGCCTTTAAGTTCTGAAGATTTGTTGGGGGTAGACGAAGACGACGCCAAGTGGGGTATCCCATCGCTAAATATACCCCCTATTAAGAAATGGTCACAGGTAGCAATACAGATTAGTGCTCTTACCCTAGAAGTAGGATTAAGGGCTGCGAATGGCAGAACACCTTCTGATGTCGCTGGGGCTAATGCACATAACAGGGTGTCTTGCCCCTCACGAATCGATTATATACTAATCGATGTTAGATTTTGGAGATTTATAACAGACATGGAAGTGGTTCCTTCTATCGATAGTGATCATAATATACTAAGTCTGACAATGGATTCGCCCTGGGCTCCTTATATTCCTACAATTCAGGGGACAGGCCCTCTTATGAGGACAAAAGACTTGGTCCCCTCAAACTGCAGTAGGTTTCTCAAATGGCCACGAGTGGAGGCTCAAGAGTCTCGAATGGCTGAGATTAAGCGTATACTCAGCGAAAGTACATCTAAATTGCGTGAGGCCCAGAGTGAAGAGGATAGTCTGTCTAGGATCCCAGAGTTATATGGAAGCATGATGTCTCCGTTGGGGTCTTTATTTATTATAAAGAATCGCGCTGGCAACCAAGTCATATGTCGCAAAAATTGCCAGACGTGGTTCAATGCGGATTGCAGACAGAAGAAAAAGGCCTTGATCTTAGCGATAAAAAACAGACATTGTCCCTCAGTTTGGGAAACTAGAAAGGATTATAGAAATGCTGTTACTCAAGCTAAGCGTGAATGGGATGAGACACACTGGCAGAATCTAAAGGATGCAAGTGTAGCCAGGGATCCCAATCTTTTTTGGGACGCGGTTAGGCGGTTAGGCAATAAAGATCCCGATCTAATCCCTAACCATATCGCAAATCAGGATTGATTTAACCACTTTGGGAAACTTTACTCGGGGCCCAGCTTAACCCCTCAAGATGGGTCTGTCGGTCAAATAAGTAGCTACCCACTCAGGATGTCATTGCTCCCTTTAATACAAAGGAAATAGAGGCAGCCATTAAGAAAATTGTTCCAGCAAAAGCCGCAGGCCCGGATGGCGTCCCGGGCGACCTTTTCCTTGCAGATCCCCTTAATTGGGCAATTTATATTAAGGTTTTAATCAACTCGATTGTAGAGGGCAGTGCAGTACCCGACTCATGGAAAGATGCAGAGGTGGTACCTATCTTTAAAAAAGGTGCCAGGGAGGACCCTGCCAACTATCGTCCAATTAGCTTGATTGATGCTATGCAGAAAGTAGTTGGCAGGGTGTTGCTTCAGAGAATCCACCATTGGGTGGATGATAAGGATGTTTTTTCCCAGTATCAAGCGGGTTTTAGGGCATGCACAGGTACAGTGGATCAAGCATTTAGACTGCTGCTAATCTATTGGAAGGTTGTACTAATTGGCAAGGGCAGTCTTTATTTGGCCTTTATTGACCTGAAGACTGCCTTTAACCTAGTGCCCCGCGATCGGCTGTGGCAACTACTAGGCGAAATGGGGATTGATCCTATGATCCTGAATCTGCTCATTCGCCTTCACGCGGGCAATTATGCCCAAGTAAGGTGGGGATCTCAGGCACAGAAGACAGACAGGATCCCTGTAAATAGAGGAGTCCGCCAGGGTTGTGTATGGTGCCCACCCTATTCTCTTTATTTATTAATGGGGTGGTCAGCTTCTTACAAGAATTTCCATCGGATGCCCCGTCTCTGGCAGGAGACAAGGTTCCTACCCTGTTCCTCCTGTCTAAAACTCCGACTGGGCTCCAGAAGCTCTTAGATAGGTTCCATCTGTTTTGTGAATCCAGGGGGTTGGTTGTTAACACCACTAAAACTAAGCTTATGATGTTTAATCCCTACATTTATACTAGACGATACACGCTTAGAGCGAGTCCTAATGTTTGATTACCTGGGGATTCGGCTTGCTGAGAAAATGCATTGGAGGCACCATATTGACAAAATGCTCTTGAGCCATAAACGTGTGGTAGGAACACTACTTAAAGAACATCGCTCCTAGCAGAGCAGACCTGTGGCCCCTGCCCTCACGATTTATGCAGCTAAAGCTGTTAGCTCAGCTCTCTATGGTGCCGAATTATGGGGTTTTCGACAATGTCGATGGAATTAGCAGATCCGAACACAAATTTTTTAGAGATCTAGTGATGCTTCCCAGCAAGGTACCCCTAAAACCCCTGATGAGTGATCTGGGTAGGCGCTCTTTTAAGGATATTGCTAGGCTGGGGCCCCTGTTATTTTGGGCCCGCCTGCGTCGTACCCCAGAGCTTGGTAGTTATGCCTCTGCGCTCACAGAAGTGATGGCTATGGAGGGCAATTAAAAGATTAGTTGGTTATCTAACCTTAAAAAATTAGTTTTGGCGCTTGGCTTGAAGGACTCGTGGGAAAATCAAATCCCACCCAGTAAGGTCGATCTAAAAAAGCGCTACTGGGCTTGGGTGGACGCATAAGAGCATTTCAACTCAAGACTAGGAAGACTCACAGATGAATTTTATTTACATAAGCAGCGCATATTTTTAGAATCCTATTTAGATTTTATTCAGACACCACGTGACAGGGCACTCTACATCCAGTTCAGGATAGGCACACTCCTGATACGAGAATTAACTGTAAAATGGAGTGTCCCGCAACAGACAACAGTGGATTACCCATGCTGCAAGGCCCCAGCTGAAACCTTGGCCCATTTTATGTTTGCTTGCCCCGCTTATAAGAAGGCAAGAAAAAGATGGCTAAAACCTATTTGTAGCTCATTGGGCACTCGTGAACACAGGGTTGCCTTGCGTATACTGAAAACGGACCCACGGACCTTCTTGGCCTGCGGCGTAGCCAAGTATCTTGGCCGTGCCTGGATAGTAAGGCTTAAATACTACGTGCCACAACCTAGACGGGCTATTGCACTTATAGTGCATTTTCTGTTGCACTTCCATTTATATATTTGCTCTATAAATTGAAAACAAGTTGAAACTGAACAAACTTATGATTATACAAAACCTTTCATCTGAAATTGCCCACTGTTATCTTAGTATGGAAATTTTTAATTGCTGTTTTTATGGATTTTATATTTTTAGACCATGTCTTTTCTGATAATTCGTACTCTTATGATGTTTGTTTTTATGTTATTGCTTTTAAGATACTTGTTATCGAATAAAGCTACTTTTTGACTTTGACTTTGACAATAACAAATCATACCATAACATAGCATGCCATACTATACACTTAAAGGCAATACCATACCATACCATACCATGCCATACAATAAAATAACAGCTGGTACCATATCACACTACAAGACGAAAGGCCATATCATACCATACCGTACTGTACTGCACTATATACATTATATTATACTATACTATACTGAACAATGACAGGCCGCACCAGATCATACTATCAAATCAAGTCACCTTCACCTCTCTGCCCACCCCTGAACACTCAAGTCACCCTCACCTTGGCTTGGATACTGGATGCGGTCCTGCTGCCGAACACGGCTTGAACTTCTGAAACCCTTAATTTTACATATCTGATTGCAACCTAATGTAGGTCACGGAACATTAACGCCAAGACTACAACATTCTGCACTTACAAAGCTCGGACACATAAAAACTTTTTACCATGAAAAGCCATCACTTATCAGACGTTGGTCATTGAGCAGTTGTGTTCTTACCCAAGACCGCTTATTTTCTAAGCGCACCTGGGATTTCAGATCTGATTTGCTGCGATTTAAAACTAGGACTAAGGACTACACAACAACCTTTTACCTTGCCCTGAGGAAGCCTGCGACCAGGTGAAACGCATTGGGTGCGCTTGCTTGAAAACTTTGATGAAGAATAAAAAAAACAATTGCAAAGGATCTATATATCCTGCTCTGTGGTCGACAGACTTCCCTTACTATACTCCATTTTAGTGTTGCCTCTCTACTATGTACAGTTCGTACAATACAGTAACAGTCGGTACCATATCAAACTACGAAATGACAGGCCATACCATACCATACCACACCCTACTGACTGTACTGTACTATATATACTATACTATACTATACTATACTATACTATACTATACTATACTATACTATACTATACTATACTATACTGCACAATGACATGCCGGACCATAGCATACTATCCAATCAAATCACCCTCACCTCCTTTTACCTCTTTCCACCCCTAAACACTCAAGTCACCCTCTACTCCCTGTACTTCAGCTCACCCCTGAAACCTTAAGTTAACTTCACCTTCCTTTACCTCAAACCACCCCTGAACCGTCGTCACACTCACCTCCCTTTACCTCTACCCACTCCTGAGCACTGATCAGCCTCACCTCCCTTTACCTTTACCCACCTCTGAGTCATCAAGTCACCCTTGCCTCACTTACTCATCCATGAACCCTCATGTTACCTCACCTCCCTTTCCCTCTACCCAGCTCTAAGCCCTCAAATCACCATCACCTCCCTTTACCTCAACCCACCGCTGAACCCTAAAGTCACCCTTGCCTTCTTTTACCTTCACCCAACCCTCAGCCCTCAAGTCACCCTCACATCCATTTACTACCGTCAACCCTCAACCCTCAGGTTACCCTCACCTCCTTTTACCTCTACCCATGCCTGAACACTCATGTCACACTCACCTTCCTTTATCTCTACCGCGGCACACCCCAAACCCTCAAGTCACCCTCTCCTCCCTTTACATTTTGCCACCCCTGAACATTCAATTCAACCTAATCTCCCCTTACCTCTACCCACCCCGGAACCCGCAAGTCGCCTCCACCTTCCTCTCCTTCTACCCACCTGAATCCTATAATCACTCTCACTTAAACAATGCGCCACTATGCGACATATTTACAACATGAGACATCTGCTGAGATGCGTCACGTTGTAAAGCCCTGCGCTAAATTATCTATCTATCTATCCTTGCGCCACGGTGTGCCGCATTGTAAATGCGGCGCACCCATGGTGGCGCACGGGGTTTCTAACATCACACAAAATAACTGGCGCTTCCATGCTGATTTGCAGGGATGCGCCAGTTATTATAAATCTGCCACCCAGTTTATATAATAATACTGTTGATTGGCCTTTGTCTAAGCGCTTCCATATTGTTTTATAGTAAGGCTGAGACTTAAGAGATGCTGAGGGTTGCCAGGAATCACAGAATTTGATCGAGGGGGAATGTTGGATTAATAACCAAAGAGCCCAGGTGCAGCAGTCAGAGCTTCATTTGTAAAACAAATAAGTGCCAGGCCTTCATAAAGAGGCCGCTGCAGTTTGCACCGCACATTGCCCCTGCCAGCACTGCCAGTGGCAGCACCAACACAACTCCTAACTATCACACTCCTAGCAGTGTGGCAATCCAGACTATTCCAGGCCCCCAAAGCGATAAGAATAGCTTGGACAGCAGGTATTAGTCATTCTTCATGTATATCGAATTAATAAACAGCGTTTGCTGTCTACATCTCTAAATTCATCACACAGCGCCACCATGTGAAAGACTGTCAATCAATCAATCAATAAATGATTTATTCGATTTTAAAAGATAATAAAATCATAAAAGCACAAAATTCAATAAGATCAAATCATTAAAAAAAATTACATTAAAATATCTTAATAGGGGGAGGAGCCTAGCGCGCATCCAAGATGGTCGCGTGAGCACAGGGCTCCCCGGACCCTTTCTGCTCCTCGGAATAAATCCTGAGACTATCCTGAGTTGGTGTATGGAATCTGAGAGAAGAAGACCAGCTGACTATATATCTCTTTCCAAAATTCTAATCGGACCTGGGAATCCTGAGTTAGCGTCGCCGGAACTTTTGGGACCCACCCGACGGAGGAGGCCGGGGTGGAGGTGACCCGTGGGGCCGGGCTGCAATTGAACAACAGCGGCCTCAGCGCGGTGCCAGTCACCGATTCAGCACTTTCGGTTTCGATTTTGGCCTTCAGGAGATCAGCTGGCGTGCGTGCTCAAGGTGGCGGGGTGCCTCTTGGGCCTCTGCCCGAGGTTTGCTTCCATTTGCTACGGACGGGTCTGACGCCTCCGACCCCTACACCGACAGTTTGTGATCCTTTCTCTGGCACCCGTGCACCCCTTGATCGGAGGTCCCATTGAGTGACGGCGCTCACATGGCGGGCAAAGGGGGACCGGAGGGGCGCAAGACCAAGGCCTCACTACGCGGGGGAGCGGTCCAGAGCAACAACATGGACCGCTATACCCAGGGCAGGGGGTCCCCTGGCGCTGCTGGCCTCTCCCCGGATGCTGCGGGGGGAGGCACGACCGTCGCTGCGGAACCTTCCCTACAGGACATTATGGGCGCCATCGAGGGCATCAGGGAAACTATCGCGACGCAATATGAGGCCCTGGCCCGTAAGATCGACACTGTCGCGATCGACGTCACCCTGATTCGGGCCGACCTCTCTAAAACCAACGAGAAGGTCCAGGCCCTTGATACACGGACCTCCACCTTGGGTGCGGAGGTGTCGGATCTGCGGGCCGCGCTTGGGGACATTAGAGTGGTCAACGACCACATGGCCCGGCGGCTTGAGGACTTCGAGGGACGGGCCCGACGCAACAATATCCGTATCATTGGGGTACCGGAGTCCTCCGACAGCCGCCCGGTGGACCTCGTGGTCGAGGAACTTATCCTGCAGCAGCTGTCCCCGGTTGGCCTAAGTAAATTCTTCGCTGTGGAGCGGGCCCATCGGGTTCCTGGCGGCCGGCCGCGGCCGGGGGCCCCCCCGAGGCCTATCGTGGCTAAACTGTTCCACTACAGGGACCGCGATGCTATTCTGCAGGCTTCACGGACCCGTGGCCCGGTCCGCTACGAGAACTCGATCGTCAACTTTTACCCGGACTTCACGCAACTGGTCCAGAAACAGCGGATGGGATTCCAGGGGGTGAAGCGCCGTCTCCGCGAGCTAGGCCTGAAGTATTCGATGCTCTACCCGGCGAAACTTCGAGTGGAGCATGGAGAGCGGACAGTCTTTTTTGACACTCCTGTGGCCGCAAGTGACTGGCTGGACTCGCTGCCGGACGGGGGTGGCCGGCCCGGGCCCTCTGGGGGCACCGCAGGTGACGGGTCCCCTTAGACTGACCTTTGGTCCTTGCTTTTGCGTTTTTGCACTGTACAGTTGGGTCTTACTTCTTTTGCATACTGTGTTTTACCAGGACCCGTGAGGGGTGCGGGCGGGTTCGGGTCCCTTTCCTCCTCCGGGGTCTTTTTGTAGAATGGGGTTAGCGGGGCGACAGGCACACTGCAAGTTGGGGGGGGTCTTAGGCCCGCAGGGGTGCAGGGTGGGGGGCGGTGGACTTGGGGTGGGGTTGGGGGGGAAGAGGGGTTGTTTAGTTGTGTGTTTTTTGTTTACAGGGCGAGGAATTGATTTTTATCCATATTTGGGAGCGGTGCTGCGGGCTGGGGGCTTCTTGCTCTATTGGAGGGGATGGGGGGAGACGGGTTGAGGCTTATGTCGTGGAACGTCAATGGGTTGGGGGACCGTATTAAGCGGGGTGTTGTACTGCAATATTTGCGCCGTTTGACTCCTGATGTGGTGTTTCTCCAGGAGACGCATTTGGTCGGCAATGTCTGCCATGCGATGCACAGAGGGGGATACCGCCTCGTGGCCCATTCTGGTTTCACAACTGGCTCCAGGGGGGTGGGCATTCTCCTGCGAACCTCCCTTCCGGTGGAGATCACGAGGATAGTCTCGGATGACAGAGGGCGCTATGTGTGTCTGATTGGGAGGTGGGAGGGGCAGCCCCTTACCCTGGTTTCAGTCTACGTCCCCCCGGGCCTCCAGAACTCCACCTTTGCTGATTTGGGTCGAATGCTGCTTGACCTCCCGGACGGCCTCCTGCTCATGGGCGGGGACTTTAATTCTGTGGTTTCGGGTGAACTGGATCGTCACCCACCGAGGACCCTCCCCGCTGCCCAGTCATGGCTGGGTGGGATGTTGGAGACCTTCGGCTTGGTGGATAGTTGGAGACTACTGCATCCGACCCAGTGCCAGTTCACCTTTCATTCGGGGGCGCATGGGAGTCTCTCCAGGTTAGACTACTTCCTTATGCCAGCGGCGCAGACTGGTCGGATTCGAGAGGTCAGACACCTGGCGCGTGGTATCTCCGACCATTCTCCGCTGTGGCTTCTCTTTGACACCGGGCCGCGGTCCGCAGGGCGGATAGCTCCCATTAACCCCTGGTACCTGCGGGACCCTGTGACTCGTGACAGCCTGGTTAAGGCCATGGACCAATACTTCAGTGAAAACGAGGGGTCGGTGTCGTCTGCGTTGTCCCTTTGGGAAGCCTTTAAAACTGTTATACGCGGACACGCCCTCGCCCAGATAGTGGTGGCCAAGAAGGTCAGGAGCGAGGCGGTGGTGAAGCTGGAGACTGACGTCTCGGGGCTGGAGTCGGCCTTGGAGGCGAATATTACTCCGGACGGGCTACATGCCCTTAGCCTGAAACAGTTCGAATATAGGTCCCTGGTCACTGACGCGGCCCAAACTATGTATAGGGAGCAGCAGGGCCGATTGTATGACGCGGGGGACAAGGCGGGAAAGTTGATTGCGTGGCTGGACAAAAAGGAGAGAGTGAATCGCGTGGTCCCCGAGTTGCGTGCTGCGGATGGTGGGTGTGTGACTGAACCGGATGAGATTGTGGAATGCTTCGCTGACCACCTCCGGGCGGTGTACTCCCCGGTGACTGACAGGGACGAAGATGACTCTCGCCTCCTATTGAGAGATATTGCTCTGCCCGGCCTGTCCGTTGAGGACCGGGAGCGGCTGGACGCCCCCTTATCGTCGGATGAAATAGCGACCGCGATTCGTTCCCTTCGCTCGGGCAAGGCTATGGGTCCTAACGGTCTGCCCATTGAACTATACAAATTGCGTCCTGATAAGCTTGCGCCCTTCCTCGGCCGCATGTTCCGCGACTCTCTTGCGGCGGGTTCCCTTCCGGCCGACCAGCGCCTGGCCACTATAGTCGTTCTCCCCAAGGAGGGCAAGCCGCGTGACCGCTGTACCTCTTACAGGCCTATTTCACTGCTCAATGCAGAGCCTAAAATCCTGGCGAAAGTCCTGGCCAATCGATTGTTGAGTGTCGTGTGCGACCTTATTCATCCGGACCAATGCGGCTTCATCCCGCACCGCAACACCGCTCTTAACTTGCGGCGTCTGCACGGGGTCCTCGCCAGGGCGGAGCTCCTCACCGAGCCGGCCGTGCTGGTCTCTTTGGATGCCACGATGGCATTTGACACTATTGAGTGGCCATTCCTCTGGGCCGTCTTGGATAAATTCGGCTTTGGGGAGGGATTTATTGGCTGGGTGAGGCTCCTTTACACGGGACCCATGGCTCAAGTGGTGGTGAATGGGCGGGTCTCTCGGCCCTTTGCCCTCGGCAGGGGCACGAGGCAGGGGTGCCCGTTGTCCCCGTTGCTTTTTGCTCTCGCCCTGGAGCCACTCGCTGCCTGGCTCCGTTGGGAGCCCTCGCTTAGAGGGATCCGGTGGGGCCCGGGCTTTGAAGATCGGGTCTCGCTGTATGCGGACGACATTCTCCTGTACCTCACCTCACCGCGGCAGTCACTCAACGTCCTCTTTGACGTTCTGA
Source organism: Triturus cristatus (assembly GCF_964204655.1). Taxonomy (NCBI): domain Eukaryota; kingdom Metazoa; phylum Chordata; class Amphibia; order Caudata; family Salamandridae; genus Triturus; species Triturus cristatus. The sequence continues at coordinate 131,443,536 of NC_140594.1, forward strand.
CCTCCTTTGGGAACAATTCGGGTCTCACGATCAATTGGTCTAAATCCTGCGTTTATCCCATCGCTGGTGGTCCTCCTCTCCTGCCGCCTCGGCTCCCGATTCAAATATCTCTGAGCGGCTTTAAGTACCTGGGGATATACGTTTCGCTGGACCCGGTGGCTCGCTACGAGCAGAATCTTCTGCGTCCACTTCGGCGGCTGCGGGAGGACACGGCCCGGTGGTGCAGGCTGCCCCTGTCCCCGCTGGGTCGGGCCGCGCTGTTTAAAATGATGTCCCTTCCCAGGTTCCTCTATGCACTCCAGAACTCCTTTGACGTTATCCCAGTGGCCTACTTTCGGGAGGTGGAGAGCCTGCAGAGGAGACTGGTGTGGAACGGCCGGGCGCGTATTGCTCTTGCCAAGCTCACTCTCCCCTGGTATGACGGGGGCATCGCGCTTCCTGACATTCGCAGGTACTATTGGGCCTCGCAGCTATCTGCCATTAACCACGCCACGTATGCGCCCGGCTTGAATCCGGCGTATGAGATGGACAAGTTCCTGCTTCCCGGCGGGAACTACAACAGGGCACTTTATTCCCGCCTGGCTGACCGGACCCTTACGGGTCCTACTAAGATTGCTGTGCGGACCTGGAGGGCTGCCACTGCGGCCACGGGCTGGAGTGAGCGAATGACATGTGCTACTCCCTTGTTTGCCTCCGACCGCCTGGGCAGCTTGTGGACCACCAAGGGGTTTGACCAGTGGGACACGATTGGTATCAGCAAAGTGGGAGACCTGTGGCACAAGGGCGCGGTCAAGACTTTCGCGGTGCTCCAGGCCGAATACGAGCTGACCGACAGGGAGTTCTTCCGCTACGCCCAGGTTCGACACGCCCTGCTCTCGGTCTTCGGGGAGGGGACCACTGTCCCTGTTTCTTCGCCCCTCGAGGACCGCGTACTTGACGGACATGTCCCTGATAGTACTATTTCTTTAATTTATAAAAAATTGATTAATCACCGGGCGGATCTCCTGGTGCGCCTTCGGGAGGCTTGGACTGGGGATGGGGTCGAATTGGATGACGAAGACTGGCAGTCTGCACTGTCGTCCCCCAAGGAGGTTGCCATTCCGGCTCGTCTCCGGTTGGTACAGCTCAAGATTCTCCATCGGGTGTATGTTACGGGTCCGCGCTTGGTCGCGATGGGATTTTCCGACGACGGGCTCTGTAAACGAGGCTGCGGGCTCAGCGCCACCTTTCTTCATATCCTTTGGGAGTGTCGCGAGGTGGCGGACTATTGGCGCCGGGTCCACACGGTTATGGGACAGGTCACCGGGGTTGTACTGCTGCCGGAGGTGCGTCGCTGTGTCCTGAATGTGTGGGAGCCCAATGACTACAACGCGGCTCAGACTCGGTGGGCGGCCCTAGGGAACATGATTGCCAAGAGGGATATAGCGCAACTTTGGGGCGCTCAACGGCCGCCCACCGTGTCAGTATGGAAGGAGAATATGGACTGGTGTATGTTTCGGGAGAAGACAGTGTATGTGGCCCGTGGCAAGCCGGGGGCATGGGGTAGAATTTGGGGCCAATGGAATGCGTATCGCGGAGGCATCTGTACGCCCCCCCTGGTAGACACTGATATTGCCATGTCCCCCTGACCCTCGACGGTTCCTGGCGCTTTTTGTAACAACTACATAGGGACGTTCATCTTCCTTGACCCCCCTTTCCCCCCCCCCCTCCGTCCCCGGCCTCCCGGTACTCCTCTCTTTAGCGGATTGCTCAAATGTTCTGACTGGAGTTTCCCGGGGGGAGCCTGCACCGCACTGGTATCCCTCGTAACTCGCCTTTTGTTTTTATTGTTTTTCTTTTGTTTCTGTTACTGTTGGACTGACGCTTGCTGTTCTTCGAGAACTATCTTGAGCCACTGCGGGGCAGTGCCCTGGGAACGGATTGCAACTTTGATATGTGTATATTTCCTTATGTACCTAGCGGCCGGCCCGGGTGGTTGTAGGCCCATACTTGTGACCGAATTGTTGCTCAATAAAAACTTTTAAAAAAAAAAAAAAAAATATCTTAATAATATACAGCTATTCCAATTATACATAATTTTACAGCATAAGGGTTAACAGGTTAAACTTCTTCTTTTCCTCATTATACTCTTCAAGAGCCCCGTCATAGCTCCAATACAATACACATTGTCCAATAATTTTAAAAAAAGAAATGCCGGACGACATTGCTGCCAGCGTCCCTGCTTTAAAATAGGCTTAATCCATCTGGCTCTTTTTTTAACATAAAATTTACAAAATAAGACAACGTGCATTGTAGATTGTGAAGCAATGTTGTCACAAGGACAAAGGCAGAGTTTCCTAGACCAATCATTTACAGTAGGAAAAGAAACTGAAAGACTGTCATAAGTGCGAGTGTCGACAATTTAATGCCGGTGACGACCACCAGAAACCAGTGGCTCAAATTAAGCACTGGCAGTAGTGGAGCAAAAAAAAAACACAGGCCACTTTGTATGAAATCAGAGAAATCTAGAAGGAGTGTGTAGAAGTTAATAGGTGAGGAGAGAGTAGAACCAGGACAGGAGAAGGACAAGGAAAATCAAGGCAAGAGTGGGCAGAGGGAAGAGTGAGAATTATGAACCAGAGATGGAAAGGTGGAGATAGAAAAATAGAGAGAGAGAAAAACAATGGAGAAGAGAAGTTATGGGAATAGACAGCTGGCAAATGAGAAACTCGCCAACATGGCCATCTAGGATGAAGAGGCTTTTACTCACTTGTCTAGAGCATCGAGTGGAGTCCCGCTGCCCCCATAGCCGCACCAACAGCCGTAGTCGTCGAACTCCTTTATGGGTTTGCTGTTGGGGATGGCGCACTTTATCATATCCCTGAACTGCCACAAAGCCCTCGTGTCAGGGGCGACATGTTCAGCAGCGACCACTGTAGAGGAAGAACAGGGTACTGTTATCACCACCATGCGAAAATGAAATGCATGGAGATCTGGTGTGCAGCACGAGGAATGAGCACCTCTCCGGTGAGGCTGTGCTACCAGTGGTCAAAGTGCATTAGAAAAAGTATAGGAACTGTGATGCTGCATGCACATGGGGGTAGAGTGAGTAAGCGTGGGTGCGGGGTCAAAGGCGTAGCTAAAAAAACAAAGTATTCTGTAACTTTTTTTGATGTGTCACCTTCAGGTAAGTACATATAAAATAACGCTCAGCATATATGAAAAATAAGTGCAAGTTAAGTTAATCAGTGTTAAATGCAGTATTGCACATTATGAAACCCCTGCTGGATAGTGCACTGCAGACGTCTGGGTTTGTAACCAGAAAACCACAACATTGAACCCTAGTTGGTACAGTGGCAAATAGTGACTTGTGTATCTTTAATGCTATGAGGTACCAGTCTGTGACATAAAGCTCTGTGAATATGTAAGTCATTATTTTAAACGTGCACTACAAGATAGGCTGCTATAAAAAGGAGCAAAAAGGTTTAATATAAAAAAGGGCTTCCAAAATATTGATTTTAGTAATACCCATAAGTGCAATTATTTGTATAACTGTCTTTTACAAGCACACACTTCACAACTCAGCTGGTAACTCCCTTACAATACTACTCAAAAATATTAAGAACCAACTTTATCAAAGAGTTTCAGCACCCTTGTGCCATGCACCAGGGTGCAAGAGCAACGCACCCCTTAAGTTAGATTTATCAGGCCATGCAAGATCACCCAGCATGGCCCTGAGTGGCTTGATAAATCTGGAGTCATACAGCGCAGCGAAAATTGATGCACATGTGTTATTCTGCCCCAGGGAGGCGTTCTGTGGGTGACGCATGGGTGTTTCCACGCACCCACCGAAGGATTTTGTCGCATTAGCAGATTTACCCTTACTGATAGACCTGAGAATGCGACAAAGTGCTATGCCTTCCCAGATGAGGCATGACGAGGAGAAAAATCTTTATTTCTCCTTGTTTTTTCTCTTTCTATGTGTGCTGCATTCTGCAGCACACATAGAAAAAGGAGAATGCTTCAGTGGATTGTTTTTGTGCAGAAAGGTGTACCTTCCTGCACAAAAACAATCCTGCTTACATCGCAGGCACCCTTGCACCATGGTGCAAGGGTGCCTGCGCTGACGCTAGCCAGCACAGTGTGCGCCTGTGCAAGGAAAAGACAGGAATGCGCTGTATAATGTTTGATACAGCATATTCCTGCCCTTTCTCTATTGCTCAGTGCAGCAAGGTGGTTTGCTGCGCTGCATTATTTCTTGATTAATTTGCCCTTAAATATGTGTCATCAGGAAGCTTCAAGTGATTCCATAAATTAAAGCCGATACCGGCTTCCAAGCACTTTTCTATTATTTCTTTCAGGCAAGCAGGCACCCTGGAAAGAAGACTTGTTCAGCTCTCTGCCCCTATCTTAGTTTCACAGCACAGGAGACTCCGTGCCTTGCATTTCAGTTAAAGCATTTCAACTCTCGGAATTAATCTTCCCATGTTGTGCCCCTCAGATCCTGTCCACTCTGGACACTATGTGCTATGAGTAAAGCGCAGCTCCCTGGTGAGACTGTGCAATGAGCTAAGAGCATCTCCCTGGTGAGAATGTGCTATGCTAAGAATATCTTCCTAGTATGGGTGTGGTGTGAGCTAAGAGCATCTCACTGGAGAGGGTGGGCAATACGCTAAGCGCACCTCTCCAGTGAGGTGTACTATGAGCTACGAGCATCTCTCTGGTGAGGCTGTGCTGTGAACTACGAGCACCTCTCCATTGAGATGTACTATCAGCTACGAGCGTCTCTCCGGTGAGGTGTACTATGAGCTACAAGCGTCTCTCCGGTGAGGTGTACTATGAGCTACGAGCGTCTCTCCGGTGAGGTGTACTATGAGCTACGAGCGTCTCTCCGGTGAGGTGTACTATGAGCGTCTCTCCGTTGAGGTGTACTATGAGCTACGAGCGTCTCTCAGGTGAGGTGTACTATGAGCTACGAGCGTCTCTCATGTGAAGTGTACTTATGAGCTACGAGCGTCTCTCCGGTGAGGTGTACTATGAGCGCCTCTCATGTGAGGTGTACTATGAGCTATGAGCGTCTCTCCGGTGAGGTGTACTATGAGCTACGAGCGTCTCTCCGGTGAGGTGTACTATGAGCTACGAGCGTCTCTCATCTGAAGTGTACTATGAGCTACGAGCGTCTCTCCGGTGAGGTGTACTATGAGCGCCTCTCATGTGAGGTGTACTATGAGCTATGAGCGTCTCTCCAGTGAGGTGTACTTTGAGCTATGAGCGTCTGTTCTGCTTGGGTTTTCGGATCAGATAGAACCCGCTCATCAGGGCCTCACTAACCCAGCCAGAACGTTACCCCCTCCCCCTCCCTAGGGCCTATTTACAATAGGTAACCACATATATCTACCACCTAAGGACAGGGAATTCCTACTCATACATACCAAGACCTCTTATAATCGGCGGCCTCGCGATCCCATACGGATCCAGACCTCTCTGCCCATACGACAGTATCAGCACAAGTGGCGGCCTCGCGATCCCATACGAATCCAGACCTCTCTACCCAGACGGCAGTCTCAGCACAAGTGGCGGCCTCGCGATCCCATACGAATCCAGACCTCTCTACCCAGACGGCAGTCTCAGCACAAGTGGCGGCCTCGCGATCCCATACGAATCCAGACCTCTCTACCCAGACGGCAGTCTCAGCACAATCGGCGGCCTCGCGATCCCATACGAATCCAGACCTCTCTGTCCATACGACAGTATCACAAGTGGCGGCCTCGCGATCCCATATGAATCCAGACCTCTCTACCCAGACGGCAGTCTCAGCACAATCGGCGGCCTCGCGATCCCATACGAATCCAGACCTCTCTGCCCATACGACAGTATCACAAGCGGCGGCCTCGCGATCCCATACGAATCCAGACCTCTCTGCCCATACGACAGTATCACAAGTGGCGGCCTCGTGATCCCATACGAATCCAGACCTCTCTACCCAGACGGCAGTCTCAGCACAAGTGGCGGCCTCGCGATCCCATACGAATCCAGACCTCTCTGCCCATACGACAGTATCACAAGTGACGGCCTCGCGATCCCATACGAATCCAGACCTCTCTGCCCATACGACAGTATCACAAGTGGCGGCCTCGCGATCCCATACGAATCCAGACCTCTCTACCCAGACGGCAGTCTCATACGACAGTTCATCCTATGATCACCATAACATACAAAAAGGGAATCAGTCTCACTATTCACCAGATCACACAAGGACTGCCAGTTCGAGCATAGCCTGTTCTCCGGTTCGAGGGGCTCCTCTTTCCCTTATTCAGTTACCACTTACCTGATCAGGGTTAACATCTGTTCATGTAGCCGCAGCTGACTAGAAGAATAGGCTACCCTCTCATACAAGAACACGCAGCACATGTTGGTTCACTACAAACTGGGTACTTTATTACTCATTACATACACAATCACATAACATTACAATATAACACATAACCTACAAAGAAAAGTGAAAGATTAAGTTGTACATTCTAATAAGAAAGGGTCGACATCACCTTAGTAGTGTGTAGCCTGCACTCAGTGGTCATCTAGGTTCCCTTCTCGTCTGTGCCTCGGCTCGCCTGGAAGTCACACCTCCGCAATCACGGATACATGTCTGCACCACTATGCGCTGTTCTCTTCACCCTTCTCCGAGTCACTGGGACCTCTTCCTTATCGGCTACTCTCTCCTCTCTGGCTATTCTGCTAGGAGAATATCTGTCTCTCGGTTCTTCTCCGCCTTCAAAATGGCGTCTGTCTTCCCTGGAATAAGTAGTAGCTTTACTGCTGACGGCTAGATGCCGCCTACGGACTGAACATGTAACTGCCTCAGACTTTCACTAATATAGAGGTGCGTTTCCTCATGGAAAGTTCCGTCCCGTAACCTGCCGCCCACCAAATTCTTGTACCTCCCCGTACCAAGGACACGTTCCCAGCCGGCCGGCCTGATGTAGTGTCTTCGGCATGAAGAAAAATACAATCCTTCGATAAGGGCCGGCCTGAACCGGTTCTCTCCAAGCGAATAACACCTCATAACTAAAACATTACATTTGACCTAGAAGCATCCCAAGCTGCCGGAGCAGAAAGAAAGATGGAGTCTCTCCCGTTTGAGGCCTACCAGGCCTGAATTCAGCACGGCTCCATGAAATACCCTCACTACAGGACAGGTTATCCCTAATACTAACGAATCTATCCCCTAGGCTATGTGTGCAAGCCCTGATCTATGGGGAGGAACACAGAATCATGTCGAAGTGCCTAGTAAATAGGCTCCATTCACTACTCTAACCCTTAGACTTGAATGGTAAGAGACTGAAGTCACATTCAATCATCTTTTCCTCACAAGAAGGCCGGGAAAATCGAGCAGAACATTTCACCCTTGACTTCAGTCTATTATACATTCATTAAACAGAACTAATATCTGTGGAAGAATAATATGAAACAAAACTAACTGATCTATGTCTAGTACCAGGTGTGCAGAATTGAAGTAGTGAAGGAATACACTGAATAAAGCAACAGATAGAAATCAAAATGCCGATAGTAACCAGAATACCTCCTAATATCGGACGTAACATATGCAAATCAGGTAACCAATTAAAGAGCCAGTCAAACCAGCCCTGGTCAATGTGTTTTCTAACTTCTTCTGTCAAGTCATGTAGTTTATCAATGTGAGCTTGAATGGATTTTGTATGATCCGACAAGTTAAAACAACAAAGACCCTCAAAATCAGCCATGTTTAAGCAGAAGATAATCAATGGCCGCTCGATTTTGCAAGATAGCTCTACGTTCACCCTGGGCGTCTAATAGCATGTCAGACAGGACTGTAGAAGTATGATTAATGGATTTTACCATCCAGCAGGCCATTTTCCCAATAGATTTGGCATTATAAACTGCCAAAGCAGGAACACCAACAATTGAAATAGCCAGGCTAAGGTATTCAGACTTGGAATATAAATGTAAAGATGAGTCACAATCCTCCTGTAACCTCACTGTATCTCGAATCACACGAGAGTTGGCATTCGGATGTGATGAAAACATCAACAAGCTCAGTCTAGTAATGGCACAAGGGCCTCCAGAAATATTTGCGGGGATATATGGCCAGGAGGTATTACCACATGAGAAAAGCCATCCGGCAGGTAGTAACATCGTGCGATAATGACTGGGGGTAACTACCAAACTCTTGCAAGTCATGTTATTCTGAACAGAAGTACATGTTTTCGGTGTCCTTTGAAGGCACAAAGTTCGTTCATGAGCGGTGAATGAAGTGGCACCTTTCAATCTTAAACGCATACATTCAGAAATCGCACTAGGATCACAAGTAAGGAAAAAACACAAATCACCCTGTGTGATATTATAGGTAACTATTTGGGACTGGATGGGAGGTATCGGGTCTGACAGTACAGTACACAAGGGGCAATACTCATGGGTAGCAAAATCGCCCAGAAGAACATTGGGGCGAGCATTCGATATATTAAAAATATGAGTCAAAGTCTCCAATGAAGCAGGGACAGCAACTAAACAAGTCGCTAGAATGTCAGTCACCGATCTCATCGGTGTCAAGCAGAAATGAGGGGCTTTAGTCACTCGTTTGGCCAACGTAATCCAAAAGTTCGACGACTAATCCCGCGCAGCGAAGGAACGCGACACTCGGGTTCTCAACTCAGCCCGGGTTGATGGGATCCCTCCTCTCTCGTCGTACCAGCCCAAAAGGAGTCCAACGCCGACACATCCTGCAGCAACAGTCCAAAGAATGATCTGAAAGAGAATCAAATACAGGCATTATTCATTCTCGTAAGTAACATTTGTCAGCCGGGACTGCTTCCCAGCTATCTTTCCCTGGTCTCATAACTAAAATGGTGTTGTCTTGACCGGTTGCAATGACCTCTGCTTGTTCAGGGGGATTCTTAGGCGACTGCACCCAAACTCTGGCCCCAGGATTATCTGTGGAGCCAAAACCTTTCTGGCCTCGTACAGTTAGCAACGTAGGGGCAGTGCCTTTTGTGATCTCACCACTGAAAACAGGCATTATTAGCAATTGAGCCACTCGGTCAGTTTGATGTATCAGTAAGTCAACCTCACTGCTATTCAGCAGGAGCACCTTAATCTCTCCCTGATAATCACTGTCAATGATTCCTCCAAGCACCTGAATGCCTTTTACAGCCAGCCCCGATCTAGGGGCGATTAATCCGAAATTCCCAGTTGGTATATGAACACCAACACCAGTTTCAATGATGACTTGATTCTTACTTTTTATAACGGTGTTATCCATGGCATGCAAGTCTAAACCTGCCGACCCTGGGGTCGCTCTACATGGGGCCAAAGCTCCGGGAGTAATTTCCCAGTACATCACAGTCTCTCTGATTTCATTGGGCTTAGCATCAACATTCGGAGGAAACAAACGCATAAGTGGGGATTCAGCATTTAGAAAAGGACGGTTATTCAAAATCAATAGCGCTTGAGGCAAAAAGTCTCGCCAATTCTTATACTTGTCATCTGTTAATTTACGTAACTGATCTTTCAGCAGCCCATTCAACCTCTCCACAAGACCCGAGGCCTGTGGATAATATGGTATATGAAACACCCATTCAATATTGTTTTCCACACAGAATTCCTGTACCAATCTTCCACGAAAATGGGATGCATTGTCAGATTGAATTTGGAATGGCACACCATAATACATCATAATCAATTCCAATGTTTTAATAGTATTCAATTGGGTAGCTTGCTTACAGGGAAGGGCCACCAACAGGCCACTGTATGTATCAACAATAGTGCAAACATATTGACAATTCCTACTCATAGGAAGTGGACCAATGTAATCAATCTGCCAAATTTGAGCGGCCAATTTCCCGCGATGTAAATGACCTTTAACAGTTTGGGGCACTTTGCGCTGCCTGATATGCTGACAAATGGGACAATGTAGAATAACATTTTTGATTAAATCTAGGGGAATATAAATTCCTCGATCAGCAGCCCACCTGCTAGTGGCTTTCTCTCCAAAGTGTCCTGCTTTCTGGTGGGCCCATTTCGCCAATCCCGCAATATCAGAATCTTGCCTGTCCACCACTGCCTCAGCAATTTTAGATTTCTCATCTGCAATGTTATGAAAGAATTTGTCAAGAGAGTCTATCGGGGTATGAGCATCCACATGGAAGATTGTAACAGTACTCTGTGGGAGCATTTCCCAAATCTCCTGCCATAATTCTTTTCCCCACAGTTCTTTTGAATGGATTTTCCAACTATGGGAATGCCAAGTCGGTAACCAAACTGCCAGTCCATTGGCAGTAGACCAAGAATCGGTGAAAATATGACATGTGCCAGGTAACTCTTGTTTCAGAACTTGATAAACAGCATAGAGTTCAGCAAATTGACTGCTCTTACCCTCACCAGTTGTACTCAGCAATTTTTGTGTGATCGGATTATAGGACACCGCCTTCCAATGCCGTTTCGTCCCTATGAACCTTGCTGAACCATCCGTAAACCAGACATGGTTTCTGTCCTCTGCGGACAAATCATCAAAAGGTCTACCCCACTTAACAGGAGACTCCTGTACTAAAGGTACGGAACATTCACTCTCAGTCTCAGTCGATGGCGCCCACGCCACCTGCTCATGCAAAGATGCAACTCCTTTTTGTCCCACATGTGCCCTGTCTTGTATATACCATTTCCATTTAATCACACTCGCCTCTTGAGCGTGTCCAATTCGGTGAGTTTTCGGCGAACTCATAACCCACTGCATGATAGGAATTTCAGGTCGCAAAACTATATCATGTCCCAAAGTCAATTGCTCGGTATCCACCAGAGCCCAATAACATGCAAGTAACTGTTTCTCAAAAGGTGTATAACGCTCACCAGCATCAGGTAACTTTTTGGTCCAGAAACCTAACGGTACTCTACTCTTGCCTTGTTTCTGCCACAAACTCCAATTCGCATAAAGACCTTGTACAGACACATTCAAATCCACATCACCATCACATACAGGCCATAAATCCAGAGCATGCTGAATTGCTTCTTTTGCCAGACTGAACGCATCTTGCTGTGGTTTATCCCATTCAAATGCATTCTTTTTACGAGTGACATGGTACAAAGGGGCCAATATTTGACTCAAATGAAGAATATGCTGGCGCCAAAAACCAAACAAACCAATGAAGCTTTGGGCTTCTTTCCTATTCCTCGGAACTGCAAAATCAAGAATTTTCTGTTTAACCTGAGGGATCACTTCTCGGTGCCCCTCATGCCAATTAATACCCAAAAATTTCACAGCCTGGGACGGACCTTGTAATTTATCGGGTTGATTTCCCAACCTTTCTCACGCAGGCACTCAATGACTTTGTCCAATTGGGTCTGAACTTCCTCTTGTGTTTCGCCTTGGATCAAAATATCATCAATATAGTGACATATCTGAATTTGCGGATGAACCGGTACCTCAGCCAAATGCTCTGCCACCAGCCGGTGACATATCGTAGGACTATGCACATAGCCCTGGGGAAGACTTCTAAACGTCATCTGACGCCCGTTCCACGTAAAACTGAATTGTTCCTGACACTCAGGGGCAATCGGAATCGAAAAGAAAGCATTAGCAATATCAATGGACGCATACCATGTACCTGGATGTTTTTGGATTCTTTCAATTAGGGTAATAACATCCGGTACTGCAACAGTCAAAGAGGGTGTGTGTCTATTCAATTCTCGATAATCAACAGTCATGCGCCAAGAATTATCACTCTTACGTACAGGCCAAACAGGATTATTCCAAGCAGAAGTAACTGGGGTTATAACTCCTGCATCCACCAACTCCTGAATAGTGGTACTAATCTCTTCATGACCACCTGGAATACGATACTGCTTCTGACGAACCACTTTTGTCGCCTGGGGAACTTTTATGGGGGGCATTCTTAAACGACCAACCCGTACAGGCCTGGACGATATATAATGTTTAGTTCCAAATTGGTAACATCCATCATCTAAGTGCAAAGTCATTCCTTTCAAAATATCAATTCCAATTATGAATTCTAAGAGTGGCACCACTAATACAGAGTATTCTTTTCTAGGAATTCTAACATTTCTTATTTCAAGTAAAGTTTGAACTGCGGGAGTTTCCTTTCCACCTAATCCGGTAATTGTAAAAGGCTGACCTTTAAACTTCTTTGATTTTCCATGAATAAGAGTGGCCTCCGCTCCTGTATCTACCAATGCTCGGGCCCTTTGGACATTACGATGTCTCCAATAAATATCAATATCTACATAGGGTCTATTATCTCTGTGAGCCCATCTGTGTACTGGAGCTTGACCTATTTCCTAGTCATTTTTACTGCGTTCTGTGTACCAGGATATATCAGGATAAAGACTCTCACGTTTCCCAGGTATCGATACCTCCTGTTCATATCCATCTCTATTACGAAATGGATTCCTGTCCTCTGCATTGTACTGCGGGTTTCGATCGGCCAATCTGTGTCGATCCTCTCTCCTTCTCAACTCAGGGGATTGATCCCTATCATCTCTACGTCTGCTGTTAACATAATCATCTCTCCCCCTTTCTCTTTCCCCCTCTCTCTCTCTGTCTCTCTCACGACGAGGGGACAAATCACGTACATAACGTCGATCATCACGACGATCAGAGCGCCCACGGCGGTCGTCATCACCGCTACCGTCAGAAAAACCACGATCACACTCAGTCGTTCGAACACGCCGGGCACACTCCTTACGATCCAAGCCACGTTTGCGAAACATTTCCCACAAACGAGAAGTAGTCTCACCGTCAATATCCTCCTTCCGCACACCATCGGCCATAAGACCAAAAAACATATCACGTCTAGTAAGTTTATTGTCACCAGGAGTACGAGCGTCAGGCCGGGACTGCCGTTCAGGTTTAAACCACTCACCCAACTCACCGAGTTGGCGTACCGATTCCAGCACCATAGATAATATGTTACCAGTCTGATTAATCAATAAAGTCATCATGACCTGCTTATAAGCAACAGGGGAAGAACGAATAATACGATTTCGCACAGAAGATGTCAACAAACCATCAAGCAACCTGTCAGCAGTATTCAGAAAAATTGCCGTTTTCATCACCTCCTCTTTGAGACGTTGTGCAGCATCGCGCAAAGTATACCACGGTTTGTCATTCACAGGCCAGTCAGACTCAGTAGGATATTTTTGATTACAACCCTCAGTCGCCAATTGAAGCAAAGTAATTTGACCACCAACATTAAAGTTACGAAAATGATCCTGTACAGTAGAATCCGAACTCAAGGAACAAAATTTCAAACAATCGCCAGCATCCAACATAATGCCAGCAGCGCCCAGTTCATAAAGGCGCACCATCCATGTGAGTAAGGTCTCACCAGCTCGCTGCCGAAATCGCTGCAAAATATCACTAATTTCTTGTTGAGTAAAATCCTCCAAAGAGTCTAAAGCAATACCATTCGGAGCACCGGGAGCCTGCTGCAACTTCCGCCGAAAAACTGGATGCACCGAGACCGCGGGACGAGCATCACAAGGAGCTCGACCAGTACACGTAGAGGAACAATCAGTGTAAGAAGCATCGACCCCACTCGAAGGACGAGCGCAATCACGGGGTGCACCATCAGAGGCGCAAGAAGCCGACTTACAATCACGGCCGGAGCGAGAGGACTCGCGCCTGGCAGACTCCTCACCCGAGGAAGGAGAATCACTCGAGTTCCAGATATTACCATCCCATTCATCAGGATTCCAATCCAGTCCGGCTTTCGCCACGACCAGACGCACCTTACGCGTCGAAACCCGACCACGCCGATTCTTGTATTTATAACAAGCAACTCGCACAGCCGCCCTCTCGGCAATAGTTTGGTACGTATCAAGTTTGTCAGCAAGCAACTTATTTTGACACCGCAACAAAGTATGAGCATTCTGAATCTCAACAAAGTTCGCTTCCACATCCTTATGCAAATTCTGTAACTTCAACAACCTCTCATGCAGGATCCTGTACGCAGACAGAACAATCCAACCTCTGCGCCCCAAAACGGGAAGCTCATCACCCTTAGATACCGGCGCCTTCTGTAAACAAGTAATCACATTAGCCGGCTCCGCCAACTCCAAAAAAGAATTCTAATTCTCACTCAAACCAGTAGAATCAGCCCACTCACGGGCTAAGGCTTCATAAGGCGTTGAATCCCAGCCGGGAATATCAACGGGCAACTTAAAAGTAGATTTCGACTTTCTAGAAAACATCTCGGAAAAGAAAGAAGAAGAAAAAAGAAAGAGAAGAAGAAGAGAAAGAAAAAAAAAACTATACACACAATTATATACAAATAATATACAAACGAAACCACGCACGCGCCGAAAGCAAACACGATACAACCACAACGCACACAGGTTTCGTAAACGGTTCGTGACGCCAAATGTTCTGCTTGGGTTTTCGGATCAGATAGAACCCGCTCATCAGGGCCTCACTAACCCAGCCAGAACGTTACCCCCTCCCCCTCCCTAGGGCCTATTTACAATAGGTAACCACATATATCTACCACCTAAGGACAGGGAATTCCTACTCATACATACCAAGACCTCTTATAATCGGCGGCCTCGCGATCCCATACGGATCCAGACCTCTCTGCCCATACGACAGTATCAGCACAAGTGGCGGCCTCGCGATCCCATACGAATCCAGACCTCTCTACCCAGACGGCAGTCTCAGCACAAGTGGCGGCCTCGCGATCCCATACGAATCCAGACCTCTCTACCCAGACGGCAGTCTCAGCACAAGTGGCGGCCTCGCGATCCCATACGAATCCAGACCTCTCTACCCAGACGGCAGTCTCAGCACAATCGGCGGCCTCGCGATCCCATACGAATCCAGACCTCTCTGTCCATACGACAGTATCACAAGTGGCGGCCTCGCGATCCCATACGAATCCAGACCTCTCTACCCAGACGGCAGTCTCAGCACAATCGGCGGCCTCGCGATCCCATACGAATCCAGACCTCTCTGCCCATACGACAGTATCACAAGCGGCGGCCTCGCGATCCCATACGAATCCAGACCTCTCTGCCCATACGACAGTATCACAAGTGGCGGCCTCGCGATCCCATACGAATCCAGACCTCTCTACCCAGACGGCAGTCTCAGCACAAGTGGCGGCCTCGCGATCCCATACGAATCCAGACCTCTCTGCCCATACGACAGTATCACAAGTGACGGCCTCGCGATCCCATACGAATCCAGACCTCTCTGCCCATACGACAGTATCACAAGTGGCGGCCTCGCGATCCCATACGAATCCAGACCTCTCTACCCAGACGGCAGTCTCATACGACAGTTCATCCTATGATCACCATAACATACAAAAAGGGAATCAGTCTCACTATTCACCAGATCACACAAGGACTGCCAGTTCGAGCATAGCCTGTTCTCCGGTTCGAGGGGCTCCTCTTTCCCTTATTCAGTTACCACTTACCTGATCAGGGTTAACATCTGTTCATGTAGCCGCAGCTGACTAGAAGAATAGGCTACCCTCTCATACAAGAACACGCAGCACATGTTGGTTCACTACAAACTGGGTACTTTATTACTCATTACATACACAATCACATAACATTACAATATAACACATAACCTACAAAGAAAAGTGAAAGATTAAGTTGTACATTCTAATAAGAAAGGGTCGACATCACCTTAGTAGTGTGTAGCCTGCACTCAGTGGTCATCTAGGTTCCCTTCTCGTCTGTGCCTCGGCCCGCCTGGAAGTCACACCTCCGCAATCACGGATACATGTCTGCACCACTATGCGCTGTTCTCTTCACCCTTCTCCGAGTCACTGGGACCTCTTCCTTATCGGCTACTCTCTCCTCTCTGGCTATTCTGCTAGGAGAATATCTGTCTCTCGGTTCTTCTCCGCCTTCAAAATGGCGTCTGTCTTCCCTGGAATAAGTAGTAGCTTTACTGCTGACGGCTAGATGCCGCCTACGGACTGAACATGTAACTGCCTCAGACTTTCACTAATATAGAGGTGCGTTTCCTCATGGAAAGTTCCGGCCCGTAACCTGCCGCCCACCAAATTCTTGTACCTCCCCGTACCAAGGACACGTTCCCAGCCGGCCGGCCTGATGTAGTGTCTTCGGCATGAAGAAAAATACAATCCTTCGATAAGGGCCGGCCTGATCCGGTTCTCTCCAAGCGAATAACACCTCATAACTAAAACATTACATTTGACCTAGAAGCATCCCAAGCTGCCGGAGCAGAAAGAAAGATGGAGTCTCTCCCGTTTGAGGCCTACCAGGCCTGAATTCAGCACGGCTCCATGAAATACCCTCACTACAGGACAGGTTATCCCTAATACTAACGAATCTATCCCCTAGGCTATGTGTGCAAGCCCTGATCTATGGGGAGGAACACAGAATCATGTCGAAGTGCCTAGTAAATAGGCTCCATTCACTACTCTAACCCTTAGACTTGAATGGTAAGAGACTGAAGTCACATTCAATCATCTTTTCCTCACAAGAAGGCCGGGAAAATCGAGCAGAACAGCGTCTCTCCGGTGAGGTGTACTATGAGCTACGAGCGTCTCTCCGGTGAGGTGTACTATGAGCTACGAGCGTCTCTCATGTGAAGCGTACTATGAGCTACGAACGTCTCTCCGGTGAGGTGTACTATGAGCGCCTCTCATGTGAGGTGTACTATGAGCTATGAGCGTCTCTCCGGTGAGGTGTACTATGAGCTACGAGCGTCTCTCCGGTGAGGTGTACTATGAGCTACGAGCGTCTCTCATGTGAAGTGTACTATGAGCTACGAGCGTCTCTCCGGTGAGGTGTACTATGAGCGCCTCTCATGTGAGGTGTACTATGAGCTATGAGCGTCTCCCCAGTGAGGTGTACTATGAGCTATGAGCGTCTCTCCGGTGAGGTATACTATGAGCTACGAGCGTCTCTCCGGTGAGGTGTACTATGAGCTACGAGCGTCTCTCATGTGAAGTGTACTATGAGCTACGAGCGTCTCTCCGGTAAGGTGTACTATGAGCGCCTCTCATGTGAGGTGTACTATGAGCTATGAGCGTCTCTCCGGTGAGGTGTACTATGAGCTACGAGCATCTCTCCGGTGAGGTGTACTATGAACTACGAGCGTCTCTCCGGTGAGGTGTACTATGAGCTACAAGCGTTTCTCCGTTGAGGTGTACTATGAGCTACGAGCGTCTCTCAGGTGAGGTGTACTATGAGCTACGAGCGTCTCTCCGGTGAGGTGTACTATGAGCTATGAGGGTCTCTTTGCTGAGGCTGTGCTATGAGCTAAGAGTATTTCTCTGATTGGATCACTCTCAGAATATCAGATACAGAAATATCGTGTAGACATAATATTGTCTCAAAAATATTGAGGACCAAAAGATTGAGAAGGTAAATGCAAACATATAAGAATAAATGTGCTATTTTTACCTCTACATCTATGTACCTTGAAGATATATATGTATCGTAAAGGTATATATATGTGGAGTTATATATAGTAAAACGTTGCTTACCTATAGAAACTTACCTTCATGATATCTGTTTCCTTGGTATTCTTGACACTATATTTTGTTTTGCTATGTTTTAGATTCAGATATTCTGTCTAAATACCCCCTGGTGAGGCTGTGCTATGAGTTAAGAGCACCTCCGTGGTGAGTATGTGGAATGAGCTAAGAGCATCGCTCTGATGAGAGAGTAACATGAACCAAAGGCTGAGGTTCTGCTGTGATATAAAATACCTTCCCTGGTGAAACTGGGCTAAGCCCTGAGCTCACCATCCCGGTGAGACTGTGCTATGATCTAAGGGCACCTCTCTGGTGAGATTCAGGGCCTCATTTACAAGAGGCCTGGTCCGCTGAAGCGTAACTTATCATGACCTTGCGGTGGCGCAGGCCTCTCAATCATATCTATGATGCAACGCAAAGACACCCTGAGTGACTTTGCGTGGCCGCATAGATATTGAGATAATGCACCGTCTTGCCTTACTCTATGTCGAGAAGACCTTCCCGTGGGTTTTCCCATGCAACACCAATGGGTTTTGACACATTCCCAGATTTACAAGGATCTGTAAACCTGGGAACGCATCAAAACTGTACGCCTCCCCTGGGGAGACGTAACGAGGAGAAATAACTTTATTTCTCCAATGTTTGTTTTTGTGCAGGAAGGCACACTTTACTGCACAAAACAATTGTGCAACAATGCAGACACCCTTGCACCATTTTGTGCGCCGGCAGAAAGGACAGGAATGTACTGTATCTCGTAAATATGGTGCATTCCTGCCCTTTCAAACTGGCGCAGGGCAGCGCAGCAAAAAGACACGGTGCCGCCTTACGCCAATTTTTCGTAAATGAGGATCCAGGGCTTAAGTTGAGCCGGTGGCTGCCAGCGGGGACCACCAGCACTCATGAGAGGAGAGAGAGAAAAACATGCAAAAGGGAAAGGAGAAGGAAGAGAAGGATGGAAAACACTTCAAGCAGGAGCCTGCACTTCTTCGATACAGAGGGAGGAGTGGTGGTAACGGATTGAAGAGGCATGAGGCGGGTTTAAGGCTACACAGCCTTGGTTTTTGATGCGCCGCCATTTAAAAGCACCAGCCGTGGGCTTCTGAGCAGAGATTTGGGCACCACAATCATTTTTTGAATCACAAATTAAGCACTGGCTGAAGTTGCTCCATGAGCCGGCCCTGCGCGCTCTGTGACTCTGCTTCATAAGATATCACCAGGCTGGGCAGACTGCACTTCTCTGGTGAGAAAAAGCATTACTTTAAGCAACTTACAAGCAGTGGCGTCGTGAACCCCCGCTTTGACAGCTTAAGTGGGGGGTAACTACTAAAAGTGTTAGAGTGGCCTCTGCAGGGCTGCAGACAAAGCTAGGGCAGGGCTAAAAATTGGGGGCTGAACGCTGCTATGTGAGACACATTCAGTAAAAGAGAGGAAATAAATCTTGCAAACAGAAAAAAGTTACAAAGAGAGCAGAAAATAGTGTTTTAGAAAGGCATGTGAGCAAAATTGAATATGAGAAAAGAAAGAATTGTGGGACTGTGGGAGTTAGAAACTGTAAAGGACGAGCGGGAGAATGCGGAAGGTGGATGTAATGAAAGGTGCAAAGAAGGAAGGAAATAGCAAAGTGAAAGGAATGGTTGAAAAGGAAAAATGAAGAGTGAGCGCAAGGATGGATGGTTGGAAGGATGAATGGATGGATAGAAGGGGAGAGGATCAGCTGGTGCAAGGATGGAAGAAAGGATCGATAGAGAAAGGGATAAGTGGATGGAAAGGTGGACAGAAGAGTGAAAGGATGGCAGATCTTGGTGTGAATTGAATGGTCATTGATTGGATGGATGGGTGGATGGATGATGGAAAGGTAAAAAGATAGATGGATGGATGGGTAAAATGAGTGATGAATAAGGGAATAGATGGATGTAATTTCAGTAGCTGGTTAGAATAATGTAAGGATGGATGAAAGGAGAACGGCTGATGGATGGATTGTTGGAAGAGCGGCAGGATGGATGGAGGGATGAGCGGATGCACGGGTGGAGCAAACAAATCTAAGAAGGACCGGGCTTACTTTCCTCTCTCGCTCGGTGTCATTGGAGGTGTGGTTCAAAGTGGGGGGTATTTGAATATTCTGGCTACTTCCCCCTTGCTTGCAAGGTCTACGGGAGCAAGTCGTGCGCCCCCGGGAGGTAACAGATGTCTTGGGTAGCTCGGGTGACTCCCTCATTATGATCAGTGCACACCTCCGACCACTGACTGGGGCTCGTGCCGCAGAACACGACAGCCTAACTTTGGACATGGCAGTCTGCTAGTACACCCAGAGGTCGCCCCATTGGGGGGGCGGACCCTTCAAATGGTGGGCAGTGAAGGACCAAGAGAGGCAGAGTGGAGATGGGAGGCCTCGGTGCCGGGAGCCGAGCGAGGGTGCCTGTCAGGAGAAGAGCGCCCAGAAGCAGCTTCATGGTAACGGTGCGTGAGGAGCTGTATGAGGGAGCTCTTCGGACCCCTCTATTTATTCCCTGACACGGCCTTCGGTTCAGCGCCGATAAACCTGTTTTTGTGCTATTTTCTACTCTTCACGTCACCGTCCTGTACGCACTCCCTGAGGTGTAAACAACAGGCACGGGGGTCCGGCCTTCATCACGTGGGAACATCTCTGCCCTTGGGGAGGGTCTGACACCTGGAGCCTTTCCAGAAGAGGGATACGTCACACGAGGCCGTCACTGCGCCGTACACAGCCCGGGGGTCTCCCTTCAGTGGAGCGGTCACTCCACAGGGACTCGCTCCTGGTGGGTTACATGTGGTTGTGTGTGTCACAGTCATGTACTGAGCAGCTGCCTGCGGAACTTCTAAAGGTGGGCGAGCCACTTCAAGCTCGAGCCAGGCTCGAGTAAGATGCGGGGCTCTGGCTCAGCTCATCGAGCCCAAAACGAGCCGAGCTTTCATGGGGCTTCTGCCTGCCACCCTAGTTCTACCCTCCTGGACAACCTTAAGATCAAAGCATTAGCATTTAACGCAAACAGGGAGAGACAAGTAGGTACCCATTTAGTGACTGATGTGTTTAATGTGAAACCAGAAAATTTAGGATTACATCCTGGCTTCTCCGCTTCACCAAAATGTATGATCAAACATTTTGTTTCACCAATCCCCCTTTTTTTTCTTCGTTACCTGTCAATTAACTAACCTATAATGTGACTTTTTAATGTCAAAGCTTCCACAAGTTAAAGAAATTCACTTTTTTGTACATTTTGGAGAAACTTTATCATACTTCAAGTGATGTTTGTTGCATGGTTTACATGGAAAAGATTTCCAGGAATGAGCTCGTTTCAAGGGCTTTTAGAGCTAAGCCAGAACACTGGCTCGGCTCTCTCTCTGGTTATTTTTTGGCTTGCCCACCTCCAAGGCCTAATCAGTGTTTCGGGGGTCTTGGAAATAAATTGGCATCTTATAGTAATAATGGCCCCTATAGGGCAACCTGCCAAAAACATAAATGAACAATCACGCGGAAAGCTTAGCAGCAACTTGGGGGCATATTATCAAGACAGCCGATAAAATTATCGCCGCTTTAGCGGCAAAAAACTGCTGCTAAAACGGCGATAATTGGCTTGATAATATGCTCTATGGAATTCCAATTGAAGCTCAGATTAGATGTCCTTCACATCTAACATGGGCTTCAATTGGAATTCCATAGAGCATATTATCAAGCCCATTATCGCCGTTTTAGCAGCAGTTTTCTGCCGCTAAAGCGGTGATAATTTTATCGCCTGTCTTGATAATATGCCCCTTTGTAAGGGACAAATTTGAGGGGTCATCAGGCCAAAGCCATCACATACCACTCTTCACTACGCCCTGAAAAGGGGGCATTTAGGAACATTCTCCCCCTTTAAACAAATAAATATTATATAAGAGCTTTTTATTTTATGGACGTGTTTGTGATCTTAGCACATTTGTACGAAGGGGTAAGTGAGTGAATGCGGTGGTTGAGTGAGTAGGTGGGTGAATATGCGTTTTTGGATAGAGTGACCGGGCCTCATGGATACGCGAGGACAGTCCTGGATGTACACTATCAGTCCCAGCCAATTTCATTAAATTTAACACATGTCCAAGATTTTAGAGATAACATACAGAACACAGAGGAAGGCAAGTTTTCATGTGTTCTAGGGAAAAAATGATTTTGCATTCCCCAACAAGAAGCATTTTAGTTAATACAGATGATACTCTGTGCAGAAAGTACAGTTAAAATCTCTTTAGTGATAAGGACTGCCCATTAGGTCATTCAATTACCTCAATGGATTCTAATTTGTAGTCCTACTTCCATGTTGTGAAATGCCCCAGTTTTTAATTTTCAAAATCTGGTCACCTGCTATTTTGGAATGCTGAAGAAGTAACTGAAAGCAGTGCCTTTGTCAACTGAGTTGCCTACAAAAAGTCGCCACTTTGGAACCGATTCGACGTGACGCAGACTGTGAAGAAAGAGAATAGAAGTTTTCAAGCACTCTTGCTTTGCTGCCATCTTGAAGATTCTACACCAACGCTGGGTAGTGTTGATTCCATGTCATGCTTCTTTAATCCACCACCAGACACCCCCTGCCTCTTTATCTCACTCTTCCGAGTTCTTTTTAGGTCTCCCTTGAGACGGTGCATGCTGTTAGCTTACAGTGGGCTTAGAGTCCACCCTTTGCTCACCGTGGGTTGGCTTTATCATCACTCTCATTTGCCTTGCTTCTATTTGGCCAGTGTGTGCCGGCTTCACTTCCTCCTCTTGTGTTGGGCCCTGCCTTGGGGCATGGCCCAAGTACTGGTGTCCTTCCAGTGCTAGTGCTTTTTTTGATACTTTAAAAAATATTTTGAAGCACTTTACTAAAGTGCATATGTTTGCAGGCTGTTTTCCCTCATTTGCTTCTCTCCTTAAGCCCCACTTCATGTCACTCTCACTCATGTGCTTTTGTCCCCCTCTTTGTTGTTGCTTACCCCAACCACCCTCTTTCCACTGTTTGTGTTATTGCTTGCCCCTCCTGCCCATCTCCCACTATCCGTGTTGTTGCTTGCCCCCTCCCACTGCCTGTGTTGTTGATTGCCCCTTCTACTCGCTGTCCATGTTGATGTTGGACCTCACCCAATGTCCGTGTTGTTGCTTGCCCTCTCCCACCTTCCATGTTGCTGCTTGCCCCCACTGGCTGTACATGTAAATGCTTTCTCACCAGCCTTCCTGCTACTGTCTGTGTTGTCCCTTGCTCTCTCCACAGTCTGTGTTGTAGCTTGCCTCCTTTCGCCCTCCTCCCGCTGTTCATGATGTTGCCTGCCACCTCCTGCACTCGTTGTTGCTTTCCAACTCCGTGATATTGCTTACCCCCTCCAGTTGTCTGTGTTGCTGCTTGCCACCTCCCGCTGTCTGTGTTGTAACTTGCCCCCTTGTGTCCTCCATGAAGTTGCTTGTCCACCCTCCCGCCCTCCATTTGTTTCTAGTCCCTCCTTTCTCTATCCACTGTCTTTGTTGTTACCACTCATCATAACGAAAAAAAGTGTCGACGCGGTCAGTGCTGACTGCGCCATTGCACCAATCCCCCCATTGCTGTTGTTTTGTTCCCCACCCTCTTTTTCCTTGCTTGTCCCCATCCACTAATTAAAAAATTACAATATGAAACTGGCCACGCCATAGCGTTTTTAAAAAAAAAATTCAACCATGCTTCACAGCAATGCAATAGGTCTCACATTTACGCTAGTTTGAGCTATTGACATTGCCTTTTTTCATTCTGGTCCACATCCGGAACACTTGACACTGCCATGAGGAGTGACAGCGCACAAGCTCTAGATCGAATTGGCAGACACGACCGTATCCTCACCCTGGAAAGACTCACGGCAGACATAACGACTGGATCACCATTATCATGGTGCATCTTTCACAGAATAGTCCATTATTTTAGGACTTTACATTGGCCAGCCGGGTCGCAATTCTCACTGGCGGAGCGATCACCAAGGTCATTTTTTTCATCATACAGGATACAGCCCTGAGGAAGTCGCGTAATTAATTTCCAATTGCGACGAAACACGTGTTGGCTGGTTCTCTTCTTGATCCATTGAAAACTGAAATAAAGACAAAGAATCTTTCTACTTACGAGGATAATTGACCTTTGTTTAATAATTCACTTGAACTTTGTTGACACAACCTTAATGTAAAATTATTTTGATGTGTGCCCAGGTCTTTGTTGTATCTGTAACAGTGTAGGATTTCCCACACTAAATCGAGTGGTTATAGGGCTTAGCCCCTTACTTGGTTGCACCATACACTACAGAGCATAACACTTACGTTTATAGAGCAGAGCGCCACATTTCCTGAGTTACTAAAAAACCCTTCATCTAGTAAAGAGTCGAAAAAGTGACCTCCATGTTGCCTCTGGCTAAGCACTTCAGAAATATTGACCGCTCACAAATCTTACTAGCTATATCTGGAGGCATAGTGTATCTATGCTCCAGTAAGATGGTTTAGTGCATCAAGGCAACGTTTTCACAGATCTGCGGATAATCTATTGAGTACAGATTTGAATGATCATAAAATATCTTAGAAACGTAATGTGTGTGCAACATAACAGTGCATGTAACCTGAATATCATATGTGAAAGATCCCCAAAATATAGCATAGTGGTTCTCAGTGCTGCTTAAAAGATCCCTGTGTAACCTGAAAGTCATCAGGTGAGTAGTTCAGCGGGTTATGGGCCTGCTACAGATATCTGCTTGTAACAATTAAGCAGGGGCGTACCAAAGGCCCTCAGAACTCCCGCCCAAAGTGTGGGGGGGCATCAAGCTTCCCCAGTATGGAGGAACATTATAATCAGGCCATAAAAAGAACACCAACTGGTGCCGCCGCCTTGTTGCAAACTGCTCTGGAACTGGGCATGTAATCCCCTATTAAGTCGGCAGGCAACCACTCCCAGTGCCATTGAGAGGAGAGGACGTACCTTGGCCAGAGGGGAAGATCAACAGATGCCGCCGCAACCCAGGACAGCTTGAGGGGAGTGCTCTTGGGGCATCAGGCTTGAGGACACAGTTGGGCAGGAGGTCACCGTGTCAAGGAAGGCTGTGGGAGGTTGAAATTACCGCTGTGGGCCTAGAGCACTGACCAGAGGCGAAATTCGAGCTCGTGAGCGTCACCCCAGGGGCCCGCCCGTGGGGAGTAAAGATGGTGTGACTGCTGCGGCCTGGGACCTTAATGAGACGGCGAGCAGAAATGTGGCCCATCAACCAGTTAAGACCGGCATCACCACTGCGGCCCAGGGCACTCGTGCAGAGGAGGAAGTCAGCACCCACCAGGGGCCTGTCTGCAATTAAGACCGACATCAAAGCTGTATCCCGGGTCATCCATTGGAGGCAGGAGAGAACAAGCGTCACCCGGTACTTGCCTACAAGTCCAAGACGAAGTGGCGATTTAAAGGTACAGACATCGCGGGGGAAATGTGCTGTGCGGGTGCCTTGGGAAGCATATGAGTTGAAAATTAAGACAGCACCCGAATTGCGGCGGACCGCGTACTAGTTTAAAATTAAGACAGCACCCGAATTGCGACCGTTTGTGCAGGGGGTGGCTAGAAACAAAGCCTGACGAGCAGCGAAGGAGGGGAACTGGTGGTCGGGTGAGATCACAGGACTGAAAAAACATAGTGCCTCCTGACTAATGAAGCCCACTGTGTAATGCCGCCAGTAAAAGATCAAATCCAGATGGGCAGAACTAAAAGGAGGCAAGGCGGTAACAAAAAACCCTGATCCTGAATCAGAAGCCAGCGTTTAACATAAATGATTACACTAGCCAATGATAAAGATGGGCGGAGCAGCAAGCCCACTACGGAAATCTTCTCTACCCTAATATGTCTCGCAGAGTGAGGAGCGCATGCGTGCTCCAGCGCTAGGTCAGCGAGACCTAAATTCAGTGATGAAGCCAATAGCTTGCGTAGGCGCTATGCTTGTTTTACATGCTCTGCTGTCAAGCTACAGTTTTTTAAAGTTATTGGTAGCTGCATCCTGAAGGCACGTGCGCACTATACAAACCATCAAATAAATGCTAAATAAGCATGTCACATACCATACTCAAAGTCAGCAAAATTTGTCTGTGATATTTGAGAGATGTTCAACACGCCTGTTTGGCAGTAAAATCCACAGTTTAAGGTCATGCTTGTGTATTCTAAGCTTATCATTGGCATCAACAGGGCTAAAATTTGGTGTTTCCCATGGAAAATTGTATGGTCACAGCTTTGATTATTGAGAGAAATACCATAGTTTATAGTATGTGCTGAATATCACATGATGTGTAGTGGTAGAGAAATTGGGTGGTAGTTACTGTGAGATTAGCAGTGTCTACATATCTTGTTGTACAAACCAACTGTTTTTTTACTCCAATCCCTTAAAAAAAGCCCTGGAAAAGCCAATAGGTTTCGCCTATGCAAGAACTTTTGACTTTTGACTGTTTTTTATAGAATAACTCTTTTTATTTGTTTATACATAAGCACAGCGTCAAAAAATGTAATAAGATATATAGGGGCATATGTATCAAACTCCCCTTTAGCGAATCTCAAATTGCGAGAATTTGCGATTCGCAAAATCAGATTCGCTAAACGGGATGTATAAAATTAATCGCTAATCATTTGCGATTCCTTAAATTTCGCAAATAATTCGCAGAATCCCGTATTGCGATTTCTTAATAGCGAAATTCGCTAAATAAGAAATCGCAAAAACGGGAATCTGCAAGCCTGGTGCAGGCTGATGACATCACAAACAGGAAACTGTAGTGATTGCCTGCACCTGCTCACCTGAGCCACACCCAGAGGCTGCTTGTGGAGTGTGAGGAGGCTTTCCTGGAGACAGCAACCAGCAATGGATCCCAAACAAAACCAGCAGGGCAAAGATGCAGAAAAAAGAAAGAGAAAACACAAGTTTTCAGAAAAGGAGCAGGAGGTCCTCATTGAGGAGATGGTCTGCAGCCATGAGCTCCTGTTTGGGAAGAAGGCACTCAAAGTCCCAGAGGCCAGGAAGAGGAAAATCTGGCTGGAAATACAGAGCAAGGTGAATGCTGTTGGAGTCACCACACGCACCATCGAGGAGCTGCGCAAGCGGTGGTATGATATGCGCCAGAGGTCCAAGGAGAGGGTGGCAGCCAGACTCAAGGATGCCAGTCAGACTGGAGGAGGACCATCCACTGCAGAGCAGCCAACCCCCCATGAGGAGCTTGTGGAGTCAACCCTCCTGCCTGAGAGCGTTGGTGGTGTGGCTGCAATCGACAGCTCCGACCCCTCATCCAGCAGACAAGGTAAGATGCATGCCAAATCACCCTGCACTCCTCCCCATCCCTTGCACACTCCCCCAAATGCGCATAGTTAACTCCCAACATGCCAATCCAGCCCAGGTCTTACAGCACACCCAGCAATGCATCATGGTACTCGTAGTACTGTGTCTGACTGTGTGTCCATGACAACATCACAAGTAAATGCAACATATGTGTTTTGGGGATCATTGAATAGAAATGTGTCAGAGATTAGCCGTCAAAGATTTGTAACTTTATTGAGTGCCACATGCAGACAGTAACACAAACTCATATAGTCCCCTTTACATCCACAGCACACGCCATGCCACAAGAAGACAGCGCTGAGGGAGAGGAGCCTGCAGACCCTGCGGACTCCAGCGATGAGACAGAGCAGCAGCCAATTCAGCGCAGGAAGCGCGCACATGTGCCCCCACTGCCTCCATTTGAGGATGAAGTCCCAGCAACAGGCGATGACACCGACAGGAGAGAGGGGAGTCAGGGTGTGACAGACATGCCCCGTCATGACGCACCAACACCAAGGCAAAGGGAACAGGCCATTTCCAGGTCAAGGCCCAGGAGCAGCACTGCAACAGAAGGAGAAGGCACCGTGTTCTCCGGCTTGGAACAGTGCATGTTGCAGGAACAGCGCCTGCAAAGCAAGGCAATGCGGTCAATTAATCGCCAGCTAGGCCGCCTACATCAGGACAATCGCAACATGGTAGCGGCAATACGAGAGCTCTGTGCCACTTTGAGGGACACCCAAGCTGCCAATGACAGGGCTGGACGACGTGCCAATGCACGGCTACACAATTATACCAAGGCAGTCAACCGCCTCTGCACTACCACCAGCGCACTCACACGCAGAAGCGTAACCATGCAGGTGGACATGGCACATTGCTGCCAGGACATAGCGCGAGGGCTGGCGCAGGTGACCACTGCTGTGGAACAGCTGCAGACAGCCAATGCAGGTGGCAGCGCACTAATGGCCTCTGCTGAGAGTGAGGACACATCGAGTCGCAGCAGCATCACTCCAACCTTGCCAGGTGAAAGACGCCGCAGTGGCAGACAGGTAGCAGGCCAAGGGCGCACCATGGGGGTCAACCACCCTGGACGTCACCGACGGAGGTGATCATCTGCGGGGACACTGACTGCAACACGGGTGCATTAACCCGCAAAAGGCTGTTTGCCCTATTTCTTGTGCCTTCTCTGCACTGTGTGTACAACATGTGCTGGGGACAATTACTATTTCTTGCATGTGAAGTGTGATTAAACACTTGACACATCATCAGGCTTTGTCGTCTCATTTCCTCCATACTCACCTAAAAGTAGTTTTGTGTGATCTCAGTCCGTCTCTGGCGTCCAGCAGCTGCCCCAACTCCTGGTGCTGGTCTGGCAGGGGGAGCAGGGCGCTCGTCATCCGAAGTGTCTGTATCGGTCACATCAATTGTGGTGCCTTTCCTCATTGCCATGTTATGTAGCATTGCACAGCTTGACACGATTTTACAGCAGGTCTCAGGGCTGTATTGCAGTGCGCCTCCACTCTTATGCAGGCACCGGAAGCGGCTCTTCAGGATTCCGAAGGTTCGCTCAATTACACAGCGTGTAGATCTGTGTGCCCTGTTGTAGCTCCTCTCACTTGCATTTGCAGGATCCAGGTATGGGGTCAGGATGAAGTCGCGCACTGCATAGGCACTGTCACCTGCATGGTAAAAAACACAATAGGTGAGTCAATGTCCCCCCCCTCAACTGATGTAGTGGATGTATTGATGTGTGCAATGTATTTACCGAGCAGGTACCCCTCCCCAAACTCTCCAGCACTCAGACGTCTGTGTATTCCGCTGTGTCGGAAGATGAAGGAGTCATGTGTACTGCCGGGGTATTTGGCTACGATGTCGGTGATGTGATACTTAGCGTTGCACACAATCTGTATGTTGAGGGAATGGTAGCGTTTCCGATTCCTGTAGACATATTCAGTTTCTGCTGGGGGTGTGATGGCCACATGGGTCCCGTCAATGCAGCCGATGACGTGGGGGAAACGTGCAATCTGGTAGAAGTCCAGTATCGTTTGTTGTAATGCCTGTTGGGTGGTGGGGAAGTAAATGTGATGTGGGAGCCTCAGTAGCATTGCATCTAGGAAGGCATGGAAGAAGCGCGAAAGTGCACTCTGTGACACTCCACCAACCTCCGCTATGACCCGTTGAAAACTCCCTGACGCGAGGAGGTGCAGGGAGCACAGGACCTGCACATGTGTGGGAATTGTTTGTGTCCTGCGAGTAG
The DNA here is from genome assembly GCF_964204655.1 of Triturus cristatus. Lineage (NCBI taxonomy): Eukaryota > Metazoa > Chordata > Amphibia > Caudata > Salamandridae > Triturus > Triturus cristatus. The sequence continues at coordinate 131,472,570 of NC_140594.1, forward strand.
GGTGCTCCAAGTGGGGTTTCAGCTCCTCAATCAGGTCCATTATGGTCTGTGGGTGCAGTCTGTACTTGTCATAGATCTCCTCGTCAGTGTTCTGTAACAGGGTGATGCGCAGCCTGAAGATACGTTCCTGTCTCATTCTCCTGTGTGCAAGGGCCCGAATACGCAGCCTCCTGGCTATCACGTACATTGCAGCCATTGTGGGTGTGTTTGTTGCATTGTGGGCTGGTTTTTGTACCTTGCACCAGTTTACCACCTGCAAGCAATTGGTGTTAATAGCGATTTCTTAATTAGCGAATTTCGTGAAATCGCAATTTGCGATTTTTTCATACATGTGTTTGCGATTTCTTAGCTAGCGATTTCTTGTTAGCGATATTCGCAACGCTAAGGAATCGCAAATTAGGTATTCGCTAGGAAATTCGCAGTTTTCTTGTTTCGCAGCCTAAGAAATCGCTAATTTAGCGATTTCTTATTTTTCAGTTTGGAAGTGTGTCATACATATGAAATAGCGAAAAATCAGTCGCAAACGCTGTTTTTTGCGATTCGCAGCGTTTGCGACTAATTTTTGCTTTCATACATATGCCCTTATAGTCACTAGCCGACATTGGAAGCAGTGACCATATGAGCAACATCCCGGGGGCGGGCAGTGAAGACAGTGGGCTACAATCGGCTACTTGTCTAGAAATTCACTTTATTACCTTAGTACTTTTGAGCCGCGCCTCATGCAATGCTAGGGCAAAAATACACCACTTAACTGAACTTGTAATATGGCAAAGAGTCATAGAAGGATGTAAAGAAGCAAATAGGAGAAAAGGATGCAGAAAGAACCCGTTAAAAGACAGTATCCCCTCCCACCCCATCCCATTTCCTCCGCACACTGTATTAGTCCTGTGTCAAAGCTCCCGTGGGGACTCCTGTTCGTTCCTTGTCAAATCTAATATGGCTTAGGGTGTTGACCCGTGTCGGTGAGTCGTAAGATTTGTAAGAGCTTGGGGCAAGTCACTTCTCTGAACTCAGTGCTGAGGATAGTTATAAAAGGAGCCCGTAGTTCAAGGTATATTTATGCTTTGTTGTCTGCCACCAAAGATAGTCACTCCATTCACAACATCGCCCACAACCGTCTAAGCCAAGCAGAGTGGTCCGGGACTCTCTCGGAACCCCAGTGAGCCAGCAACTCTAGACGTGCGACATTCAGGGCTATTGCTATCTGTCTCCCTCTCAAGGCGCGCAAGGGGAAAGGTAAAGCGGTTGGGAAGACCTAGCATGATATACGCAGGGAAGTGTGGAATGTCCGTGTCAAAGGCTTCATTTATGTCTTGTAGTATTTGATCCCAGTACCTCACTAACTTGGGGCAATGCCTGAGTAAGTGTACTAGTGAGCCGGTCTGTCCGCATCCCCGCCAACAGTAGGCCGGGCGATCTTTGTTCCAGTGATCAAGTCGGGCCGGCGTTAAATACCAATACGCAGCTACCTAGTATGCAGCTTCTGCACTTGAAATGTCGTGAGGTGTATGGTGTGCTCTATAATAAATATCCTGCCACTCTTGTTTGTAAGGTGTCTGCCTAATTCTTCCTCCCATCTTATCTATCCTTTGGCATTTCGCGGGTGAGGTGTCTGCAGAGAGGAAAGCGTATAGTTCTGATATGAGGCGTTTGTCATTATCCTTAGTAATGAACCACTTTTTGAACTGCATTAGCCTTCGTGAGGCTCCCGGTCTTACCTCTGGAGAGGTTACCCAGTGACATGCTTGATGAAACATGTAGTAATCCAAAGCGGGCATTGCGTAGTCTGCCTGAAGCTGGTCAAAAAGGGAGCCTACCCTTTTGCAGCCCTTCTCACGCCACCGCTGAAATGCAAGGCTGCCTCGGGGGTTGCGCAGCAGCCCCCCTAACAGGGCGGCCGCCTTAGTGCCGCATGAAGGCACTGGGGGCAGCCGGTCTAGTCCCTGGGCTCAGCCAGGGAAGACGTCCGGCGAATGGATACTTCCGGCGGAGGGGGAGGGGGCAGGGGTAATTTAGGCTGTGCCCGCCCCTTCCTCGCCCTCTTGTCCCTCTCGTCTCGCCCCTGGGCTCAGCCAGGGAAGACGTCCGACGAATGGATACTTCCGGCGGAGGGGGAGGGGGCAGGGGTAATTTAGGCTGTGCCCGCCCCTTCCTCGCCCTCTTGTCCCTCTCGTGGCGGTGGCCACTCCCAAGGCTGTGGAGGAGTTACAGGGCGATCCAGAGTCTGCAGATACCAAGGGGTACTTCATGCAGCAGCACAGCGTGGTGCTAAGCCAGGATACCCAGGGATGTCTAGAGTTGTCCCCTGGAAGAACTACGGCGCCCCGTTAGTCCTACGGGCGGTTGTGGGTCTGAGCAACCGGGGGCTGCCAGCATACGCTCCGCCCACCTCTTTCGGGGGTGGGGGGGGCGTGAGTAAGCACGTGGACTGGTGGTTCACGGATGGGAGGGGTGGCCCCTCCCAAGATTTGGTATGCACCAATCGGCGACTGCCATGGTGTAATTTAGGCTTATCAGACGGGCAGGCTGCTAGGGGTTGGCCTGCCCTGAGATCGGATCGCCGGTAAGATAACCCACCATGTTTGCATATTGGTTATGCTAATAAACCTGCAGCAATATTTCTCCACTTACAAAAGGTGTCGTGTGGTTTATTTATGTATTTACTATGTGTAATGTGACAACAGTTGCCGATATTGGCACTATGCAAGGCTGCCCCGGCGGTTGCGCAGCAGCCCCCCTAACAGGGCGGCCGCCTTAGTGCCGCATGAAGGCACTGGGGGCAGCCGGTCTAGTCCCTGGGCTCAGCCAGGGAAGACGTCCGGCGAATGGATACTTCCGGTGGAGGGGGAGGGGGCAGGGGTATTTAGGCTGTGCCCGCCCCTTCCTCGCCCTCTTGTCCCTCTCGTCTCGCCTTGCCCGCCCCTCCGCTTACCCAGCAGACAGAGGTACAAGGAGGGGGGTTAGGCATTCTAACATGTTATTTTGTGTTGCAGAAGGAGTTACAGGGTGATCCTGAGTCTGCAGATACCAAGGGGTACTTCATGCAGCAGCACAGCGTGGTGCTAAGCCAGGATACCCAGGGATGTCTAGAGTTGTCCCCTGGAAGAACTACGGCGCCCCGTTAGTCCTACGGGCGGTTGTGGGTCTGAGCAACCGGGGGCTGCCAGCATACGCTCCGCCCAGCTCTTTCGGGGGGGGGGGGGGCGTGAGTAAGCACGTGGACTGGTGGTCCACGGATGGGAGGGGTTGCCCCTCCCAAATTTGGTATGCACCAATCGGTGACTGCCATGGTGTAATTTAGGCTTATCAGACGGGCAGGCTGCTAGGGGTTGGCCTGCCCTGGGATCGGATCGCCCGTAAGATAACCCACCATGTTTGCATATTGGTTATGCTAATAAACCTGCAGCAATATTTCTCCACTTACAAAAAGTGTTGTGTGGTTTATTTATGTATTTACTATGTGTTATGTGACAACAGTTGCCGATATTGGCACTAAGGCTCTTATTTACACCCTGGCGGAAAGTCTGGGTTGTCAACCAGCGGGGTCATCGGGGCGCGGAAGGAAGTAAACCCATGACGAGTCGCCGTTGCGTCCCTAACCCTTAGTGTTGTCGCCGTGACAGGAGAGGAGTACAGTCCCCATGCCCTATGTTTACGTGGGAGCCAGATTTCACGCCAAATATTTATTCCTGCTATCGTTTGATCTATGAACGTCCAGTGTTTCTCTGACAGAGGACAATTCCACTCCAGGATGAAGCATAGCTGGGAAGCTTGAAAATACCGTGATACCACCGGAACCCCTATCTCCCCTTCAGGTTTGGTCTTTGTAATTTGTGAAAAACTGAGTCGCGATTGCTGCTTCCCAGCCCAGATAAAGCAATTTATGGCTAGTTGAACGTTCCGCAGTGTGGCTGGGGGGTGGGGGGGGAGGGAAGGGCAATAGTTTGAAAGCTGTAGAGTATACGTGACCTAATCGTCATCTCGACTGCAGCGATACGCCGTGCCCATGAGAGACCCGATCGTGTCCATGTTGCTAGAGTTTTATTAGTCTGTTCCAGGAGTGGACTATAATTGGCCGGTGTACGCGCCAGGAGAATGCCTAGATATGGTATGTGATGAATAGCCCAGGAGAATGGAAATTGTCTAACCAGGGCTTCCTTGGTGGCAGGGGACGCAGATAGGTTTAGTATTTGCGACTTGTGAAGATTAATCTTAAATCCCAATACCTCGCTAAAGCCGGAGAACTTGCTTACTAGGGCCGTTAGTGAGGTAGCAGGATTCATCAGAGACAGGATCACATCAGCTGCGTATAATTCCAGAGATAGCGAGGTTTTCCAGCAATGTTCCCTGCAAAATGGCGATAACCTTGCTGATACGACCCACAGGTTCATATCAGCATAATCCACCCCAATGTTAGGGATAGGTGAGTCTGCATTTTAGCAGACTCACCTATCTCCAAAAATTAACGTGTGCTAAAATGCTGGGACAGCCTTGTAAATATCGCGATGTGAACATCAGTGATATTTGCAAGGTAGTCCATCCGGGATACGCCCAGTGACGCCCACTTTGCATCTCATTAGAGATGCAAAGGGAGGCGTTGGGAAAAAGGGTGCTAACATGCGATTATGCATGTTAGCACCCTCTTGTAAATAGGGCGATAGTTTATCTCCGCTTTTTTGGCTTTTTAAGCCAAAAAGTGGAGATAAAGCCCTTGTAAATATGCCCCTAAAACCATGCGATAATTATCGCTCAGTGCTCTTAGCGCGAGGATAATTATCGCTGGCCAACTCTGAATTTTATCGCGGAGATAGCGTGCTATCAGCAAGTTGCCAATTGTGCGATTGTCACTGGAAATACAGCGATAGTCGCACAAGGTTTGGCGAAAGCTTGCTGATAGGGCAAGGCATACTTAGCCATGATATCCACCTTACATAGGATATCATGGCTAAGTCAGTTTTGAAGCAGGCGTAAGGAAAGTAGCAGTAACAGAGGTTATCGCTACTTTGCTTGTCGCTCTGCAGGTTAGCGTGCCCATTGATAATTGGAGAAATGTTGCTTAGCGACATTTCTCCAGTTATGTCAGGGCAGGAACGCCCACTTTGCATCTCATTAGAGATGCAAAGATGGGCGTTGTGGGAAAGGGCGATAATGCAAGGATTCACGCGATAGTGTGACCTTGCTGATTAGGCGATAAAATTATCACCGCTTTCCGTCCGAAAACGGACGCTAAAGCGGCGATAATTTTATCTCTGGGGCTTGATGATATGCCCCTAAGTGTTTTAAGGATTGCCTTAGTTGTCTGCTCTGAGTGGAGTAGCGGGTCTCGAAGATGCCAACAGGACTGGCGGGGTTGGGCAGCACCCAGGTTCAGCGATAGCGTGATCAGGGCATGATCGGAAAGAGAGCGCGGCTCTATCGTTGCTTAATCTACGCATCCCACTAGGGCATCTGTGATTAAGAAGTGGTCGATTCGGGCATAAGTCTTGTGGGCTGCTGAGAAGTACGTGTAGTCTCTAGTAGAAGGATGTGTCTGCCTCCATACGTCATTGAGTGTGCTATTGGTAAGCCATTGATGTCCAGTCTGTGAGAGTGTCCCTGTTTGTGTTGTCTGTTGTCTGGAGCCGTCTAAGTCTGTGTCCATTACTAGGTTCAGGTCTCTCCCAATCACTGCCTCCCAGTCGGGAGTGACCAACGGTGAGCAGTCAAAATATCGAAAATTAAATATCGACCTACACTAATATCGAGGGGATATTATCGAAGGGACAGAATATCGATGGAAAGAATATCGATGGACAGAATATCGACCCTAAGGTAAGTAATATAGATTTTTTTATATCAATGTAATTAATATCGAAGTTAGTAATATCGATATCAAATATATCGATGGTACTAATATCGATGTTACTAATATCGATATTTATATTATTGATATGTATCTTATTATGTATTTAATATGTATGTGTTATATGTGTTTTGTTAAGTGTTCTATTGGTTTTAAAATATATGTATACAATTTTTATATGTTAATAATGTTTTTTTAAGATAATTTTGTGTTTTAGTACCGTAGCGGGTTGCGGGTTTATAGGGGAATAGGGTGGGAAGTAATTTAATTATACTAAATAAATTATTAATTTTTAGAAATTATAAATTAATTTTAATTAATTTTTGTGTTTAAGTTCTGTAGCGGGTTGTGGGTTTATAGGGGAATAGGGTGGGAAGTAATTTAATTATACTAAACAAATTATTAATTTTTAGAAATTATAAATTAATTTTAATTAATTTTTGTGTTTAAGTTCTGTAGCGGGTTGTGGGTTTATAGGGGAATAGGGTGGGAAGTAATTTAATTGTAATTAAGTAATAATTTATTTTCATTAATTGGTATTGATAATTATATTATTGTTAATTCATTATTAATTGTAATTAATTTTTATTAATTGATTTTATTATTGGAGTGTGTTGTGCATTTATAGGGAAATAGTGCTGGAAGTAATTGAAATCTAATTAAGTGATTATTAAATTTATTGTTGTGTATTGATAAATAATTTATTGGACATTAGGGTGCCGATTCCGATCCTGTAAAACCCACGTACAAATGGTCGTACTGAGCGTTTTCTCCGTACAACTCCTACCCGGGAATTCCACCGTACAAACCAGCAAGTACGATTCGCACAGAAATACCATTTCCGTACGAATCGTAAAAAACACCGTACGGCAAAAAAATACATACAATTCCAATCCTGGACAGGCAGCGTTTTACGGACCAGCAAGTACGATTCGTACCTACAGCACTCCGCACGGCTATATTTTTACGGGAGCCAAAAAGCACCGGAAAAGCTAAGTACGCTGCGATGCATGAGGAAAAGGGGGCCTGCTACGCGACGTACATGCCATCACCCACATCGTACGTGTCATCATGTACGGTGCGTACACGCCATACATACGGGGCTGGGGGGGTATGCGCCGTACATACAGGGGTGGGGGGTACGGTGCGGACGTACGCGGGAGGGGTGGGAGGCTGGGGGGGGGCCATACGACTCGTAATCCAGGCACAAGTGTACTCGGGGTAGGGCTCGTACAAAGTTCGCTCCATACGGAGCCTTTTTCATGCGCTTGTGTTTTCGGACGGGAGGTACGGATCGTACTTGCGCGCTCAGACTTCAGCTTTACGATTTGAATGTAAAACTGTCCGGGGACGTCTCATAGACTTTTCCCGAGGCGATTCCTATGTATTTTTCACGTACGAATCGTACTTCGCCGTTTGTACGGGACTTGTACGATTCGTATGTAAAAAAATACGGATACGAGTCGTACGGGAAAAAAAATAACCAGGATCGGAATCGACCCCTAATTATTAATTGGTAATTACTTTAAAATATGATGTTTTGGTTATGAAAATTAATATATTGCTGTTTCATCATTAATTGGAAAGTAAATATTATTAAATATTATTTATTGATATTTTTAATTATTATATCAATAAGTAATTATTAATTGGTAATTCATATTTAATTGTTATTATTTTTGGTATAAAAAATCATTTAATTGTTCAATATTTGTTAATTGGTAATTACGTTTGAATAAATAATATGTTTTTTGTTATTAAAAATATGTTATTGTTCAATATATATTATTTGGTAATTAATATTTATTAATTGTTATTTATTGGTATTTATTAATAATTTATTGTTAATTAATTATTCATTGGTAATTATGTTTTTAATAATTATTTATTGGTACTTGTAAATAGTTTAGAGTTATTTAATAATTAATTCATGAATTAGTTTTTAAAAATTATTTTATGTATAAGTATGTTATTTTTAACTTCTACGCTATCCAACACTTTCCCTACTGTTGCACTCTCTGGAGTGGGAATAGTAATTTTTACCCCTACGCTATCCAACACTTTCCCTACTGTTGCACTCACTGGAGTGGGAATAGTAATGTTTACACCTACCCTATCCAATACATTCCCTACTGCTCCACTCTCTGGAGTGGGAATAGTAATTTTTACCCCTACGCTATCCAACACTTTCCCTACTGTTCCACTTTATGGAGTTGGAATAGTAATTTTTACCCCTACGCTATCCAACACTTTCCCTACTGTTGCACTCTCTAAGTGGGAATAGTGATGTTTACCCCTAAGCTATCCAACACTTTCCCTACTGTTGCACTCTCTCGAGTGGGAATAGTAATTTATACCCCTACGCTATCCAACACTTTCCCTACTGTTGCACTCACTGGAGTGGGAATAGTAATTTTTACCCTCCCGCTATCCAACGCTTTCCCTACTGTTGCACTCTCTGGAGTTGGAATAGTAATTTTTACCCCTACGCTATCCAACACTTTCACTACTGTTGCACTCCCTGGAGTGGGAATAGTAATTTATACCCCTACGCTATCCAATACTTTCTCTACTGTTGCACTCTCTGGAGTGGGAATAGTAATTTATATCCCTACGGTATCCAACACTTTCCTTACTGTTGCACTCCTGGAGTGGGAATAGTAATTTATACCCCTACGCTATCCAAAACTTTCTCTACTGTTGCACTATCTGGAGTGGGAATAGTAATTTTAAGCTCTACGCTATCTAACATTTTCTTTACTGTTGGATTTTTTGGAGTTGGAATAGTAGTTTTATTCTCTCCACTATTTAATATTTTTTGTATTATTTTAGTTAATGTAGTATATAATTAATTTTAAAAATATGAAAAGTAAATTTAATTTTTTTAAATTTGTTATACATAATTATTAATTTTTTATTTATGTTATTGTTTTATGTGTATAGATGTATTTGTAATTTATAATATTTTTTAATAACTTATAAGTTATTAAAATAATTATTAAAACTGATTATTAAGGGGCCGATTCCGGTCGCAAAACGTACCGACCGACACGGACCCGGACCGAAGACCGATCGACACGGACCAGCGCCGTACGACCCGTGCAGTACCATGCAACGCGTTTGAATTACAACCGACACGTACGGAATACAAGCCATACGACCGAGCCGTAGGGAAAATAGTGATCCGGCCGGAAAACCGACGCGAGTTTCACCGACCGTCACGAACCCGGAATGAACCCGACCGACACGTACCCGCGATGTCCGACCTGTGCAGTATGATGCAATGCATGTAAAACCAGACCAAGCCGCACGACCGACATGCACAGAAAACCGGGCCCACAAGTAATAGAGATCTCTGCGACCAACGCGTATGAAACCCAGAAGATAGTCCGCGTGAACGAGGCGGAGAAGCCCGCACGAGCCAACATCAGCGTCCGTCTCGGTCAGAAGAACGTCTCCTTCGTGCCTAGAAAACCCAAAAGAAAAAAGACGGATTGGCCTCAAACTAAAGGTCGATGCATTTCAGATCCCTTTTCTTGAAGAGATCCTCATCAGGACCAGTGTAAGACTGCACTAGTGCAGTGAAAATCAGGAATGGGAGTAATTCCGAAATGGACTTGTGGTGTCCTGGCGGTTTGTGGACCCAGCTGTGGGCGGGGGATTGATCCTCGAGCTAAATCAAACAGAGTTCATTTGTGAATTATATATAATTTTTGTTGATGGCCTCCAGAATTTATCACGAAATATTGTGGCTCGTCCAGATATGATTTGTATGAATGGGTATGAGTGACGTATTTAATGTTTGTCCTGTGTGTCTTTTTAAAAAAAAGTCTTTAAAAAGTCAAATATGTCTACAAAAAAAACTATGTACATCATTTTGAGATGAGTCTTTAGGTTTGTGGTACAATGTAGTGTTATGTGTTTCTTATAAATCCAAGTCATTTATGATTAAATCTGACAGAAAAAGAAGTCATCAGTGTTAATTTTTCAATGATTACACTTTGAATGAAAATATGTGTTAAATAATGGGCAGCATTGGCAGCTCCCTTGTTTTTTGAGACTGAACACCCACAGCACAGGGACACAGGACCCTCCGGAAGCTACAGCAAACACCACCAGCAACACCACCCAAGAGGTCCCAGTGTCACCTGTGCGGCACGCCGCTGGTCCTGCCCGTGTGGATTGGGGTGCTGGGAGGGGTGGGAGGCAGAGGGCGTGCCTTGCAGAGGGGTCTGGACTGCATGATGACCACCAACTGGCACACATCATAGATGCGTACCAGGATAGCACCGGAGGATTTGGCCAGGTAGTGGGGATCCTCAAGGACATACAACAGGAGCAGGCTGCCCACCATGCCCGCATGAAGGCAAAGTGGGATGCCCTTACTGCGGTGCATCGGGACATACTCCAATGCCTTCACCAGATCAGCACAAACCTGTCCACACCTCCCTGTGTGGCCACAACATCTGTTGCAACACCATCTGCCAGCGCCACAGGGAGGGAGGAGGACTCTGGCGGAGAGTCCCCTGCACCGCAGAGGCCTGCACCTGAGGATTCCCCCCCCCCCCAAGAAGAAGAGGGGTCGTCCGAAGAAGGACATGTGGGAGGCAGATGTCCCAGTACATCCCCCAGGGCGTCTAAACCTGTTCTGGACAATGTTCTTTGTGCGCAACCCTTTCACCTTGTTCAATCGCACACAACTCGCCCACATGACATGGAGGGTTCATGTTGGTCCAATGTAGCAGATGACTGTGGACTTTACTCTGGACATTTCATCTGCCAGCACTTCCAACTCTAATGTGAACTTTGGATTCAAAAACCAATGTACAGCACCCACCATCCTGTGCACTTTCCTCACACATGTCCGAAAATAAACTCACCAGTACACTATACTTGCCTCTGTTGTGATTCCAACTTGTCATATTTCAAGGAGATGTCGATCTGCTAAATTACACAGTGCATGCCAAATACTACAACAATGTGACCAACGTTAAGTGAGTCATGGTGATGTGACACATGTGAGGGAGACACACCACTATGGCAACACAACACATACTCACCATGGCCATGTTACTCATCCCACACAATGATGTTGACCTGAAACACATAGGTATGCACAGACACAACACCTATCCACAGTCAGTGGTAACAAGTCCACAGGTGAGGTAACAAATGTCACTCAGATGTGGAAAGACAGACAACGCATCTAACAAAGCATAGCACAGGTTCAGTACACATCAGCAACATGTTTATTCTAAAATAGTTGCAAGGCAATTGTACGTTACGGTGGACACCCGGTCGCAGAGTGTCTGAGAATTGAAGTCCAGGGTTGTGTGGCAAATCACTTGATGGCAATTGACTACTCCCACACTGGTGTTGGATTCTGGGTGTTGGGGGTCAGTGTTGACCAAACAACTGGCAAATTACCCTGGGAAGGACAGACACAAGACACAGTCAAAAGCACAGCAGAACAGGAGAGAAATGCAATACACAAGCACAAAACATGTCACAATAAACCTACACAGAAACAAGTTAGCAGTACTACCCTATTGTGGAGTACACACCACCTGAATGGACACATCACTGCACGCATCCAGTCAAGTGGCACACAGACACACTCAGACAGCAACAGAGCAGCCACAACACATTACAGGCTAACTCCATACATTGACATAACAACCCTGGAAACTCACATTCAGGTGAAGAAGTTGTTGATGAGCTGTGAGCGGACGTCACCCTCATCCTCATCATCACTGGCATTGTGGCCCAGGCTGGGATCCTCCACAGGTGGCGGAGGTTGGTCATTGTTATCCTGGATGAGAGACACCTTCTTCCGCACTGCCATGTTGTGTAGGATGCAGCATACAAGGATAATTTTGCTCACCTTTGCAGGCTCATATTGGAGGGCCCCTCCGGTCTTGTCCAGGCAGCGAAAGCGGCTTTTCAGGAGGCCACATGTCCGCTCAATCACCCTCCTGCTCCAACCATGTGCCTCATTGTAGCGCATCTCAGCTGGTGTCACAGGGTTCCTGAGGAGTGTCAGCAACCACGGCATGTTGGGGTATCCGGAGTCACCTACACACAAAAAAATGAACAAGTAGCTGAGTTTTGTAGGAGTGCGGAATGCAACATTGCCAAACACACACACAATGGTAAACAGTTGGAACACACCGACAAGCCAGGCACGCTAATCTGGCATCTGTGACATCAGCGTTGCAATGCGACTACTCCTCATTATGTAGGCATCGTGTGCAGAACCAGGGAACCGTGCACAAACATGTGTGATACACATGTCTGCAACACATACCACCAGAGCATTGGTCGAGTGGAAATGTTTCCTGTACCGGTATGCCTGCTCATGTGCCTGTGGTGGTATCAGGGCCACATGTGTACCATCAATAGATCCAATGACGTTTGGCATCCTCCCCAGTGTATAAAAGGCATCCTTTATTTCAGGGAGTTCAGCTGGGCTAGGGAACTTGATGTACAGGTGAAGGAAATGCAACATCCCCTCCAAGACATCGAGTAGCACACGACTAAACATAGTTTGCGACATCCCACCTGCTGTAGCCACAGTGTACTGGAAGGTACCAGTAGCAAAGAAGTGCAGGGCTGCCATCACATTCACCTCTGGGGTCAGTGCTGTAGGGTATGTCCGGCCAGGTAGCAGATGTGGCGCCAACTGCTCCGCCAACTCCTCAATCAGTGGCCTGGTGAAGCGGTACCGTCGGATGCAGTCGCGTTCCGTCATGGTTTCAAGGTCTGGGAACGGTCGATGGACAGCTGGTGCCCTGCAGAACAGAGATGAACAAAGAAAGATTGTCGGTTCATCCACCCATGTGGCCATGACCAGGCTCAATATCACATGATACATCATGACATTACACAATGTACTGAGGTGTGTGCTGTTGGGCATGGACACATATGTCACCTACATGACCATCACCTCACATCTCAATTCCACATGTCCACATAAGTCCCATGTAGTGCAATGGCCAATCATTGGGCTGTGTCACCCGACCTATGTACTGCTGTGACGTTATAAACACACACCACAGTGACAAGTGAGGCCTGATGTCTCCCAGGCATCACAGATCTTTGCCATGCAGATACCCAGGGTCCCTGTATTGCCACATCGACACTAGCATGGACATGGCGTATCACGTACACACCACAAGGCAAGCGAGAGTCCCACAGGTAGTGGCCACTGTTGTCCCTGCAAGCCCTACATGTACGTCTCTTAGACACACACACACCATCAAGGTTGCTGCATATACCACATGGATGTGGAGACTGTCTCTCATTGGGCACATTTGATCATCTACATCTGAGACACAACATGCACACAGACTGTGGGTGAACATCTGAACTATGGCTACAGGTCTCACTGTGACATACATACCATCACCCCCAGGACTCAGGGTGTATGTGACATGTCCTAAACATTTCCAACCTGCAACTGTGTCCGTGGCTCATGCCCATTACTGTACAGTTGCACATCACAGTGGTAATGTGCACAACACACAAAGGATTGTGTACCCATGAACACGTGCACAGCCTGGGAGTGGCTGAACAAAAGTGCCACACAACAAACCAAATGTTGCCCCCCCCAACACACAGGGAATGCAGCCTTACATGCCATGGGACACTGTGTGGCCAATGCTGTAGTGTGGTAGGTGTGCACATGTGTCCCTGGCAAGTAATTCTGTGTTGAAGCTGTCAAATAGTCACACCAATGAGGTCCGATGCGGGTGACAATGCGTACGCATTGCACGGTTCATGACCGAGCCGGGCGTACGCTTTGGCATTGACTGCAATGAGGTCCGACGCGGGTGACAATGCGTACGCATTGGACAGTTCATGACCGAGCCATGCGTACGCTTTGCCATTGACTGCAATGAGGTCCGACGCGAGTGACTATCATGCATGCGCGTCGGGCAGGCATGGTCCGAGACAGGTGTACGCCTTGGCCATTGAATCGTATGTAGACGGGTGCATGTGTATTTTCAAAGCACGCGTTGTACAGTCAGTTGACCGAGCCAGGCGCACCCATTGGCTCTGGACTGTCATGGAGAAGGATTAAAAACTTGTACGAGTTATGCGCTGGAAATTCAGTTGGATGCCTACAACAATGTTGCAATTCCTAGGGGTTTAAGGTGAATATTTGAACGATGCGGAGGACGTGTACGAGTCGTACATTTCCATGGATTGGCCAGATTCATAGAATGCAACCATGTTGGACCCATCACTGGGGACACATGGCACAGAGTCTGCCTCTGCAGCACAGATATAAGGCTGGCTGGACCCCAGGGAGCTCACTTGCCTGCACTACATGCTACTGGACCACATCCCTGCTACCACTGCTGCTGTCTCTGCATCCTCTGGCTCCTGCTATAGCACGTACTCTGGAGAGGGCCCCAGCCTTCACTGAGGAGGAGAACCAGGCCCTGCTGAATGGGCTCCTTCCACAGTACAGCAAGCTGTATGGGAAACCAGGGGAGCAGGTGAGTTTGCAGTGGTGGGGGTCTAAAAGCGCCGGATCCGCAACTGCCAGAAGAGGTAGCAGGACCTTCGGGGCTGGACCCGGAGGATCGCAAGAGTCCAGCTGAAGCTGTCACCTCCTCGCAGGAGGGGCGAACACCGGGCCCTGACCCCCCACATGCTCCGGATACTGGCGGTGGTCTTCCCGGACTTGGATAGGCAGCTGAAGGCCAGACAGCAGCAAGGAGGGGGTAAATCCATGCCTAATCTGTGTACTATGTCTGACATGCTAATTGCAGTCTTTTGGCCTGGTCACACTTCCACATTACGTAGGTCTTGTAGTCCAATACTCAGGTCCCTCAATTGTGTGATGCACCCTCCTCATCTGTTCCACAGGTGTGGCCCCTACAGTCTGTTGCTTGTATCACTAGGGCACTGTGTCCCTGCAGTCAGCTATGCTTCAGCTTCCGGACAGCATCTGCCTCTGTGTCCCCTGCTGCCCTGAGTGAGGAGTCTGTAGACTTACTTAGACAGATCCATGTAGGGCAGACATCGATGCTGAGTGTCCTCCATGCACATACCAGTCTGTTGACACAACTGGTGTCGTTCATGGAGGGCATTTCATCGGGCATGTCTGCCCTACAGAGGACCAATCAGTCCGTGGCCTCCTCCCTGACGGCAGCAGTGTCCCTCCTCCAACAGTCCCGCACCCCTTCTACCCCTGCACCACCCACGATTCCTAGCAGCCTACCTGTTCCAAGCACACACACACCTGCACATTCTCACAAAGCCACAGACACGGGCAGCACACAAACACCCAAACCAAGGGCTAGACGTGCACACAAGCAAGCGCAGGGGACTGATACCACACTCACAGGGGATGGTTTGCAGACACACACACAGTCATCCACAACCACTCCGCAGTCCTCCGAAACCTCTCCCTCCCAGCCCCCTTCCCTTGCCTCACCTGCAACCCCATCTCCACAGAAGCTCTTCCTCTGTGACCTTGGCCTCTTCCCCACCGAGCCAGCAGATCCAGACTACAAAGGGAATAGGAAGTCCCCACACACAGAGGGGAGTGCCCCTCACACCCAGACACCCTCCCCCAGGTGCATTCAGACTGAGGACCCACCCGCAAGTCCCCCCAGAGCCGGAAGAGCAAGACCCCACTCCCACCACGCAGCTCCAAGACGAAGTCTCCGTCCTCCATCCCCCAGGCCACCACTCCAGAGGTTCCCCCACCACACCCTGCCCTGGGATCCCCCACCCACAGATACACCATCCCCAAAATGTTGAGGCCGTCCCCCCTACCACTTGCTCCTCCACACCCTGTCAGACAGTTAGTGCCACTGATGTGGGGACCGTGTCCCCCCCTCTGTCCTGCCGACCTCACCTGCACCCCATTCCGCTCACATGGATTTAGGCACTGCAGTAGAGTCCACAACCACCCCGTCTGACTTGGGCACTGCAGTGGGGACCCAATGCACTCCATCTGACCTGCCCACTGAAGTTGTGCCGGCACCCACCCCATCTGACTTGTGCCCCACAGTTGTGACTGCATCCACCACTTCAGTCAGTTCCACTGCAGTTGCAAGTGACTCTCCTGCATCCACCACCCCTTCACTGCCTCCTTCTGCTGCGCCCTGATCCTGCCCATGCGGTGCCTGACCTGCCCCCATGTATGCCCCTCCGAGGGGATGTCCCCTGTCCTTACCAGTGCAGGCAAGCAACGTGTGACAGTTGTCACTCAAGTTCACTCCTTGTCATTTGATAATGGACTGGCCATTGGCCTTTTGTTTGAACGGACGTTTAAATTTTCATATGCTGAATAAAGCTTTTTTCTTTATCCTTGTGAACTTGATTTAGCTGTACATTAGGTTGATGATGTTTAGCATGCCCTTGCACCTGTAATGCTTGGTTTCCAATGTTGAATACTGAGGTGTTGATGTGAGGTACTCCATGTGGTCCATGAGATATGTATCCTATTCTGGGCGGTATCCATGTCAT
This sequence comes from Triturus cristatus, assembly GCF_964204655.1. NCBI lineage: Eukaryota > Metazoa > Chordata > Amphibia > Caudata > Salamandridae > Triturus > Triturus cristatus. The sequence goes on from NC_140594.1 coordinate 131,488,900, forward strand.
CCTTTGCAGCTAACTGAGTGTGTCATGATCAACAATTTGTGGACATCTCTGTGAACATTTCATTTGCATGGTCACATCTGTGGCTTGCACCCATGCACATATGATGTGCTTCCCATTGTCCAACTTGTCTATTTCCCTGACTTTGGGCACATCACCACTGGACCTACAGGTGTGGGCATCATTGGTATAGGAGCAACTGGGTCCTCTGTGCAACTTGCTGTACATGTGTGTTGAGTATGTGCAGATGACTTAGGGGAGACTCACGTATGCAGGCTGTTGTGACCAGAGCCTTCATTGTGAGGTAACTGATGGCTGACTGACCAAGTGTTCTGCTGACATGAGTGAGATGTGCTGTGACTATGTTTGGCACAGCTGGGCTTCCACAGGAGTTGGGTCCCCTCAAGTAAGTGTGTTGTTCCGTGACAGCCTGGGCCCATGGTGTGTGTTGTGCGAGCATGTGTGTGTGTGTCCACATCCCTTTTCATACACAGGCAGTGTTCCCTTGATATGTTCCTGTTGTTTATGCTTGCTGAGTGGTACTGTGTTCATCCCACAACTTTGCCATGGGCTACCAGATGTGTGGGTGCATGACACACTACTGTTAATTGGTGTTTCATCATTGGGATTTGTCAGTTCTGAGTGGTGATGATGTTGTCAGATGCAGATGGGACACAGTCAGGGGTCCCCAAGGCACTTGTTTGTTCGCAATATCATGTAGTTGTCCCTAGGTGATACCTTTCAGTGATTGAGACATGTGTATGTGTGTGTGATTGCTCCCACTTGTCCGGTTCAGGGCTGCAATGTTTGCAGGTGTCAGCATGTGTGCCTTGTGGTTCGCCTTGGCTTCTGCATTGTCCTGGGACTGTGGTAGGTATTCTGACGGTTACGTGAGCTTTGACATCATGGCCAGGTACCGCATACTGTGCAGTATGTCTGTCATTCACCAGGGTTGTAAACTGTCCTTGTGTGATGAGTCTGTGCACCTTAGTTCCTGTCAACATTCCTGTGTTTGTCATTGGTGCATGTGCAATGTCACCTGTCCATGTGGGCTTCACAGATGCACATTGTTGCAGTTCAGGGTGTGTGGTGTTGAGGGTGGACTGATGTAAATGTTTGCATGGATGGGCCCCTAGCTCCTGTTTGTTCATGGATGACGGGCCATGCTGAGTGATTTGTGTTTGTGTAGATGTGATGTACGTTTTTGGCACAGGACACATGTCTGGTTTTCACAGTTTGTACGACATCTACCTTTGTCATCACAGTGGAGGTGTCATGCATGTTTGTGTCACCCCAATGTCTGGTCCCTGGGTGTAGTGCTGTTGTGTGTCAGTCTCTTGCTGTGTTAGTTTGTGTTAATTCCAGCTTGTGTCACGTGTCTTTTGTGCTCCCTCTCATCTCACAATGCCTGATTACCCACTAAGGGGGTCCCAATGATGGTTTACTTTTGTATGGCACTGTATCCACATCTGTGTCACTGTGATTCAGCCCCCCTCATGTGTTGTGTAGTTGCCTGGGGATACTGAGATGCACAAACACACATGTTGTGTCAGATGTGCAGTGTGAGATTGCCTCTTTGTGTTTGTGCATCTGCATCAGTGCATTGGTATTGCTGTTGTGGGCCATTGTCTGGATGCTGTTTTTGTGATTTACCCTGCTTTCCCTGTGAGTCATATCACATCATTCTGCACATTCATCCTGGTTGTTAGGTGCCATTGCTGGCATGGAATGGGAGTTTGTGACCTGACACCTACAGTCTACACAGGTTGTTTTGATTAGTGTGTCTATTTTCCAGATGTGTGTATGCTTTTGGATGGTCACTTCTGCTTTTGTGTCATTGTACACTGTATGCATTGTCAGGCCCCATGTGTGGTACTTGTCTGCACATGGCCGAAAGTATGTTTTGTTTTCACAGCACTGTTAGCCTCACCAAATCTCTGTGGGTATTGGACACAACCACTAGTTTGCCACAAAAGTGTTTCATGTGTTGGGAGCAGGGATCATACATGCTGTTTGGCATTTGCAGCTTTGACCATGATGACACTTACCTTTTGGTCACTGTGATTTTGTGTTATTTTTACATTGACACAGTGCTATTGTGATGCCTTGTGTAGGACACACTCATTTTTTGGTCACACATGTGCTGGTAGTTACATTGTATGTTCGAAGTCATAATCACTGTTGTGGGTATTTTTCACAGACTACACACTGTTTTCATGATGTTAGGGGGGATGTATTTTGCTGACATACCTAATGTTGGAGTATGATGGATGTGTGGCACATTACCCATCCTATGGGTGGGGGTGGCAGTGGTGCTGGGCAACAGGTCCCCTATGGGTAGGGGTGGCAGGGGTGATGGGCAACAGGTCCCCTATGGGTGGGGGTGGCAGTTGTGCTGGGCAACAGGTCCCCTATGAGTGGGGGTGGCAGGGGTGATGGGCAACATAAGCCCTATGAGTGGGGGTGGCAGTAGTGCTGGGCACAGGTCTTCTATGAGTGGGGGTAGCAGGGGTGAAGGGCAATAGGTCCCCTATGAGTGGGGGTGGCAGGGGTGATGGGCAACATAAGTCCTATGAGTGGGGGTGGCAGTAGTGCTGTTGTAGGGATTCTGCGTATGCACAGAACTATGCGCAGGAAACCAGAACCTTAGAGAATTGTGGTGTACCAGAAACTCCCCTCAGAACTAAGAACCCCTTATCCGACTAGCTTAGTGTCACATTCGTTATCCGAGATTTAGCTCGGCGGTCCCAATGTATAGACAACCCAGAACAAGCGACTTAGTTATTCTCAGGAATGGTGGGAACCCGAAATACCCGTTTGCACATATATATTAGTCCACAACAGAATAACTAAGACACAGTAAAGTTTAAAGAATTTATTCATAAACCTCGAGTCCTGTTATAAAGTACTTTGGCTAACATAAGTAGACAAATGGTTAAGATCATTACCATTAACATTGTTACAATACCATAGAATACAAAAGGAGCGATCATATTAATAATGACAGTGGAAAATAACCACCCTCCTTTCTCTAGCAACTAATAAAATATTATTAGACTATTAGAAGGTCTCATAGGCTTGCATAGGGGACCCCATACCGTATAGATCAGCTCAGGTGTGTCACATCACAGGATCAGCTCAGTGTTCTCTGCAACAGCTCTTCTATCGAATGCCCTAACAATATGCTGCGCTGTGATATTAAAGCACAAGACTTTCTGGTATTTGCAGCTACGTGCATGTTGTGACTAAACAGTGGTACGATCACCCTGAACACAATCAGCCGGCACCGTCTAGTGTCCTAGAACAGTTCTTTACTCGATGTACAGACCAAGGGCACTAGCAACTGTTAAGGATGTATAAATAACATTCCCTTGAGACAAGAGCGAGTCTGCATTTCTCAAATTAATAACATGTAACAACAGTGTCGGGTGCAAAGTCAGCAAAAGCAACAAGATGGCTTTCTAACAGCTAACGCGATTAAGCTAACTTAGCACTGTAAATAGGGAGTGGCCTTAATCCACGTGACATCCCCCTTTGATCGAACCACTGTTTAACCAGGGGCGAGTAAGTCTACAGAACGCAGAGTTCAAGATCAATGAAGCAGACTAAAGAGCTTGAAGTGTGAGTTCAGTAAATCAGAGGAAGAAGGAAAAAAATATAAAAACACAATCCATCGTTTGTGTGAAGGTAAAAAAATTAACTCCATGCAGCTTGTCGTCAGGCAGTTAATTTTGGAAAGTATAAGCAGCATATGCGGCTGCAGCTTCCAGTAGCAGATCATTTGAGTCATCAGCAAAATTGGCTGACATCCAATCCAGCAAAGAAAAAGAACACACGTGTTCCACAGGGAATTGAGCATCCAGCACTCCACGTGGACAAGAAGCAGGCATCTCGATGTAACTGCGTGTCAGGAAGTCAATGGCTGCTTTCTCTATATCCCATAACCCAAGGACTCCTTGCGCCGCACCCAAGGCCATAAACCCGACTCCAGAACAGTCAAACTCATGTACCACTAAGGGATACATCAGTTGATCAAAATCCAGGTCCGGTGACACCAAGTTTGACAGACACATATTCAGAGCCCATTGGAACGGACATTCGAGGCAGTGAAAGACAGGCTGTACACAAGTGAAAAACGGGAATCTGAAGGATAATCCATAAGCGACGCTCAAGGTAGCCAGTGGTAAAGTCCCATAGGCTTCCCACATTCGGCTACGCAGATGGAACATGTTGAAGCCGTGGTCGAGAAGCGCAAGTCGTGCAGCCATAGCGTAGTGCGCAGACCAACAGCAGTATGCCAGTAATTAATGCGAGTATCAGAGGAAACCCTCCGAAAACCCCAGAAAAAATAGAATGAAAAATAGCTGGTATTATACCAAAAATAGACTGGAAAGACGTCACAAGGCCAGAGCCTACAATTTTAAAAAAGTGCACCAGACCAGTCGTAGAAGAAGCATTGAAGATAGTGTGTATTAGTGTGCCAAAATGTAGGGGGAGGTCAGTATTCAAAAGCGCTTGAACTTCCGTGCGAGTGTTCGCAACTTGAAGGAGAAATGTTTCTTGTGACGAAGTCAATGCTACCTCCTTTTGAGACAAAAGAGCCCTTATTCTGCTCATCCTATTGAACTCTGCTTTCAAGGTTGGAATCGTCGGCCAGATGGATATATCAAGCCGGCCTTGCGGGGGTGGGAAAAGCACGTTATTACAGCAAACTACTCTTCGTGAAACTGAAACAATATAACGAATTCCAGCTAACATCCCACAGCAAGCCTCACTATTTAAAAGCAGATAACTACCATTAGCAAGCAACGTAAATGATGGCGTTATAACTTGTACAGGAATGCCCTTCAACACGCAAGCTAAATTAGGGGCATTCATGTTACATGATCCATGTAATTGGATATGTCTACACACTACCGAATGATCAGGAGCAGTCGTACACTCCTCACCCTTCAAATAAACTTCTTTGCCGTCTCTCTCACATCGATATGTAAATGGGAGAGACCAGACCTCATGCAAAAACGCAGAACCAAGTTTTTCAAATCTGCCTAATGCATAATGTTTCATGCAAGAACTAAACTTATACATAGAAATCGGTAAAGTTACCATTCCATGTACGAGCCAAACTTTATAATCCGACTCAGCAACAGAAAAAGGCAAAGGTTCTAACTTTTCTATACGTAATAGGGAATATGTAGCATCTTTCATGGACATGAATTGTTGTTTTGCTGACAGATTAAATGGGCGGAATAAAGACGAAACATTCATGTAATCCCATGGTACTTTCCCCGCCTTTAACGTCTGCAAAGTCCAAGCAAATTGCATAATCGATCGTAATTGATTTTGACCATGATACAACACAGACACATCGTCCTGGACAATATCTACAACAGATGAAACAATGTTATCCAATGTATATATTCTTGAAGATAAGGTATTAATACTATTATCTATTACTGCCAAAACTTTTTCCATATTGGCTTGGTCAATAGCACGGAGCCTGGAGGCAGCCTCAATTTGTGACAACTTCCAAACCTCGTTGTAAACAGCATACACCCATCTTTTGGATCTTCCTAATGCGGGACCCTTAACAAAATCATTCAAATCAATGTTGTCATGCAAACGTGACAAGTGAAGTTTAACAGAATCTAATGTGGAATGTTGCAACCATGTCTGACATAATTTACCAACCGAGTAGGTAGTGACAGTATGTGATGACAGAAAACGTGGGTCTACTCTATCCTGTATGTACCCAGGATTTACTCCCAAAAATCTACGTTGACAGGTGTCCGAATTTTTCTGCCATATCAACCAACCGGTAGGGTCTAATGCACTAATATTGAAGGTGGAATTGGAAATAAAAGACTGCAACATAGTAAGGGACAGATCTGTGTGATTCTCCCAACCAGGATAAGCTCCCAGATCCGGGATCGAGGGGGAATTTAAGTTTTTAGAGATAGCCAATCCAAAACAGGTTGTCTGGAAAACAGTAGAATTTAAAAACAGCATGTGGTTAGGGATCAGGCAGGCACGATGTAAAGCTTCTGTACCCTGCACCTGCCAAGATTTAGTACCCCAAACTGATTTGAGATCAATAGCCTGTTTCCAAACGTCATACCCACCAATTGCCAAATCATCCATGAAGGATTTAGAAAACAACAATTTAGTGTGGGTCAAACGCACCTTTGAAACAGGGTCATTATTAAGCTTAAAAAAAAAAGAAGCATTATTAGTTACACTAAAATCTGAAAAATATGAAAACTTTGCGATCAATGTTTTTGAACTTCCAATCTTTGGGGCCGGGCAATGTTCCCACTGTGTAAAGTTAACCAAACTACGAAATGAGTTTGCCCTATGGAGAAAATGTGTGCCATAATGTTGATAACAAAATTGTTCTGCATAGTTCTCATTATTCAAATACAAATCCTCAGCATCAAAAGCGGCATAGTATTTTAAATCAGAAAACAGTGTCTCTATAGTTTTAACATCCCAATCATCAGATCGAATGTCTTGCTTTACCACATCACCCATAGAGACACGATATACAGACGGCACATTAATCACTTCCGTGGGGCCATGAATTTGAAATTTAACAGCATCCCATGCTATTCCATCACGGACAGGCCAGGCGGTGATATTAACAAAGGTCTGGTCCCTCTTCATGATGTGCGATGATGAATGTGGGGCCAAAGTTCCATTAATAAATCCAATCGTAGAACGTTCATGCAGGTAGTGTCCATTTATCAATCTAAAAAACACCACCACAAAACCAATGGACATGAACAAAAAAATGCAAATGAGCACCAACCAGATGTAAATCCAGGGGGGAACCAAAAATTGTCTCTTGAACCAGGCAAAAAATTTAGAAAATTTGGAAGGGGCAGTGGAAGTCAATGATTCAGTTCCAAAGGAAGAATTAGACTGGACAATGTCAGTTGAATGCAAAAGGGGCAATGGGACATCAGTAGGATATGAATATTCAGCATCATCAGGTAAAGCACTATCCGCAGGTGAAACAGCAGAATCAGAAAGTACTTGCATTTCAATGGCAACCTCAGGTACTACGTCAGATGGTCGCACCACAACAGCACTGCGCATCATTGAAGGGCAAGAAACTGAAGGTGTCAGACTATGGAGTATCGGCCACCCTGTGTAGCTTGACATTGTCAACCGAAATGTACCTGTTGTCTCTGTGACCAGGAAGGGGAGGCAAAACAATTGTGCGGGTACCCTCAACTCCAAGCACCGGCACTGGTGCACGATAAGAGGGTCCAAACTCCTTCTTCTTCTCCACCTTCTCACGGACCAGATCACCAACTCGGGGTAGCCAGCCGACTACCGGAATCTGCAGTCCAGCCTCGGTCGCAGAAGACACGTGCTCTTTTGCTAGAGTATCTCTTGTTTCTTGAAGATTCTGTAAAACAGTACAGTGGTCATCTAAGTCAAAAGGCGCGGCCGCCGCCGCCATGTCGAGACCCTCTAGGTCAGGGACAAACATTCGAACTCCGAAGAGCATCATGTACGGGGTCCTCCCACCCAGAGACCTTCTAGGGAGATTATTAAGTGCACGTTGGACGTCATACAAATGGGATAGCCAGTTTTTGCCAGTACCTAACACCCGGGCCGTCAATGATTGCTTTAGGTCACGGTTCATTCGTTCCACAACACTATTGCCCTCAGGCCGATATGGAGACGAAAATTTGACTTGTACCCCCAAACTTTTCATGGCTTCTTTGTAAGCCTTAGAGGCAAACGCAGGGCCCTGAGTGAAGGGTGCCACATGCAAAACTCCCTATAAAGACACGCAATGCTTTGATGACAGTCCTGGCGTCAGCACTCCTTTGTGGCCACACCCAAAGAAAACGTGTGCACGAATCTACTGCAACCAAGATATACTTGTACGCAGTGTCTGAGGAAAAAGGACCGCAGTGATCTAAATAAACACACGCAAGTGGTTGATTAGATATATGCAGCTGCGTTTGTGGTGGACGTGCCACCGTTGATGGCTTAATTTGTTGGCAAATTCCACAATTTAGGACATAAGTCCGTGTATGTTTGTACAAACCGTACCACCAATAACGCTGTTGCAACAGTGACACAGTTGCGGACACTCCGGCGTGCGCTGACGCAACACCCTCATGCGCAGCTTGAACCAAAGCAGGTCTGCAGTCCGAATTGGGAATAACCCTATCCCCAACTTCATTAATCCTCACTAACGGGACGTTATCAGGACTTAAGTGATAATGGTATCGAGAAGGGAAACCTCTAGGGAAGTTTGTCCCAGTCTCTGTTGCAGCAATAGCTGCCAAGATGTCATCATCGATCTTAGTTTTGGAGTTGTAACTGCTGCTACTAAGTATGTTGCCACTGCTGTTTTAGCTGCCTCGTCAGCCAAACTGTTACCGACAGCATGGACACCAACTCGTTGGTGACCAAGAGTGTGAATAACACTCACAAGGGGTAGACTGCCTTTTAGTTCAGCCACCCTAGCCCAAAGCGTTTTATGCTTTACTGTGCTACCCTTTGAATCACGAAAACCATTCGTGATCCAAAACATCAGATTGTCGTTGTAAGATTGTACACAATAGTAAGAATCACTCACTATAAGAGTTGTGACTTTATAATCAGCAAACTCCAGTGCAAGCACCAGAGCTCTAAGCTCCGCCAATTGTGCGGTACAATCACCCAAAGTCTGCGTATGCACCGCATCCTGGACGAATTCTCCATTCACGAAAGTACCAACCACAATTGCGCAAGCCGCTGAATAAGCGTGCCTTGATCCAGTTGCGGGTTGCGCAGACCCGTCAGTGTAAATGACACAATGGAAGTCCTCCAACGGGCGCAATGTAAGTGGAGCCGGATGAACTAATTCATACTCCAAACTCTCCTGAGTCTGAAGTCCTGCGTCAAAAATGTATTCGACATCAGGTGAGGCTAAGGAGGTCGCCCATTGTATCCACCGTGGATGCAAAGCTTTAGAATTCGGTACACTTGCTTTAGTGACTGCCTCTAGGGCAGGAAATGGTGTTACCACCATTATGCGTTTCCCCTGTGATAGCGCCCGTTCTTTCAGGATTGCCATCTGAACTGCTGTCAAAACCTTTTCGACAGTGGAGAAACGCATTTCAGCCGAAGTATATAAATGAGACTTGTAAGCAATGGGGACTGTATCGCCTTCATTGTAAGTTAAGTACGTGAACCCCTCAGCACCCGGCACAATTCTAATGACCAGGTTTTTGTGGTTATCACGAGTTTGTAAATATATCGCAGTAAGAAGGTCAGACTGCAAAGAGTGTAATGCAGCTGAATGTTCTGGCAGCCAGCAAGATTTGGTAAAAGTAGGTTGTACCAAGGCATATAGTGTCTTGATACGCTGGGCATATTCAGGAATGTAGGTACGACCGAAATTCAGAAAGCCCAGCAATGATTGAAGTTGTTTCAGTGTCGTAGGGATACGAAGGCGTGCGCATTTCTCAAGGAACTGCGGAGCCAAGCCTCGGCCCTCATTATTGAGTTCGTACCCCAAGAATAAAACTGTGTACTCGGCAATGTGGGACTTCTTAAAGTTAAACTTGTAACCAAAGTCCGCAAACATACAAATTATGTTGTCCACGCGAGCAAGGTGAGGAAGCAACTCGTCATCTGTTAAGTAGATGTCATCAACGTACGAGTACGCCTCCGGGTCTACCATCTCTAAGAGAGAGACCACACGGGCAGTAAAAACTCCCGGACTATTTTTATAGCCCATTGGAAGCCTTTTGAATACTTTTTGTTTACCACCCGAAGTAAAAGCGGTCCACTCATAACTATGAGGGGATATGTTATGGCAATAAAAACCATTGGACAAGTCAAGTGTGGTTTTGAACCTTTTTCTCACAAGACTATCAACGAGAGCCGAACTATGGGTATTTTGCACCGCACAATTCCGGCAGTGCGAGTTTAAGTGCCGGTAATCCAAAACTAGGCGGTACGATCTGTCAGGCTTCGTTACAGTGAATAAAGGATTATTCATGGATGACACACACGTTTCAATTACACCCTGATATTCCAATTGTTCAAGGATAGCCGCGACGTGAGACCTAGCTTCACGTCGCATAGGGTATTGGGGTTGTGGCTGGGGGTCGGACCGTAATGGAAAATCGTGGAGGGTAGAACTTTTATCCCACCCCACCTGATTACGATACAACGCAGGTGCAAGCACCCGCGCCCACTCCTCGGCTAACTTCTCAGACTCCTCCTTGGGCACTACGTGTCCAAAAGAAGGAAGAATAACTTCTTCCCCCCTTGGAGCGTTTAGAACGAAAGCCGGGGGCCAATCTTTCTCCGCCAAAAGTATATCATATGTGGTAGTTAGATTATCCCAAAATACCGCGTTAATTTTGCGTTGTATGTCACCCTCAATATTGAGTACTACGTCAAATAATCTCTCAGGGGGGGCTACGCGAGTATCAGCAGTTTCTACTGTTACATAGATTTTAGTTGCTGTCGCCTCCAGAAATGGACGCAGTGCTCCCCGCACTACTGTAACTTCCGCCGCGCTGTCTAGCAGCGTCAAAGCCCACTTCATGTTCAGAAGCTGTGTCCGCACCATCTGAGGCATACTTCGCTGAGATAGCAGCAACTTTCTTTTTCTGAAACGGAGGACGCGGACGTGCAGAATCCTCCTGCTTGCTTTTTACGTCCGCTTGTCTGGGTTGCTCACGTCCTTGAGCACTCCGGCCTCTCCCACGGTCTCCGCCACCAAAGTGTGAAGCCGCTGTTTCCTGTGAAGAACGAGGAGAGCGCTGGTCAGGAACCTGAAACCTTTCAGGTGATTTAACACGAGAACGATCACGCAAATCATAAGTGCGTTCAACATATGCCTGAACCGGAGAAGCTGGACGAGTCTCCTGTTTCTGTTGCTGTTTATCTTGTTTTTTGGCTCGCCAATTTTGTTTTGGAAAGTTAGGTTTATCGTCTTTTGTAGACGAACTCACTTTAGTGTGCTGTACTACATCAGGAATTTTGATGACGGGTTTCACGCCTAGGGCACTACGTCCAACCATCCTATAGGCTTTCGCAATAACTTTTGCAAACTCCCTCGGCTTATCGTCATCCGCAATAAGTGCCATCATGTTTCCCACTTGAAACTGCATGGCATCTCCTTTGAGATTTCCCATTATCATGGAACATACTATATCGAAGCTGTCGATAAGCCGCATTCCCAATTCAATAGCTGCTTCCGCCCCATGGTCCTCCTGGACTTTCTTGATAACGGAAGGTAGTACCGACATAGACGTAGTGCCGAAGCACTTCGAATAGGTCGCGGCAAAGACCTTGCCCCAATTGTCACAATCGACAATGTCTGGGACCAGTTCTTTCGGCAAAGTAATAGTGAGTATCCTGTGTTTATCCACAGGACTAGTGTTAGGAAACACGGCTTCCAGTTGATCGAATTTCTCTGCAAGCCAATAAGGATACTCATCCTTATTCTGGGGGCGCTTGCCAACAACCGCGTTTACCATTACAGGACTGATCACAACCGCATGATGGTGATCAGCCCCGTGTCCCGCAACTGCAGGTGCCCCCACCTGTACAGTGCGCGAAACATACTGCACTAACGCCCTATGGACCGTAATCAAGGTCGTGTGTAGTATACGTAAGCTATCCACTCCTACCGTCAGGTAGCGTGGATGAGGCGTATGTCCGGCCAGCACCGGCCAAGTAGCTCCTTCAATTGACAAAGGACCCAGTCTCGCCGGGGTGACCGTGTGGGGGAGGGCGCCATTAAACCAAATAGTGTGCTGCCAGGTTGAGATTGGAATTTCCAGAGCCATATATGGCGTATACCGTAGAGGCACCGGTGTTGCAGTGTATTTGTGGAATGTTTTATCGACATCTTCCACAGCCTCAAAGGTAACCCAAGAGTAAAACAACTCATAAGGGTATGTAGCACTTGCACTTACGACAAATACTACTGCCATCCCGTCATCAGGCACCCCATACGTCCTCAAATGAGCACGCAGAGACACCCTACTATGAGCGGGAATGTCTATCGCCATAATGACTTAAAAAAATCACAACGAGATCTTTAGTAGCACTTGGGCTTATATTAGTTTAACCTTTTTTATTATCAAGCTTGAAAGAACCTATAGCCTAAAACCTAGGTAGGTGAAGCCGTCACTCCCGTTATCCGGAAACCAGAGTGAGGGCGTTGTGGACTAACATAAAACACTACTAAGGCATCTCAGATATTAAGACCAAACGTTAGGTGCGCCATGTTGTAGGGATTCTGCGTATGCACAGAACTATGCGCAGGAAACCAGAACCTTAGAGAATTGTGGTGTACCAGAAACTCCCCTCAGAACTAAGAACCCCTTATCCGACTAGCTTAGTGTCACATTCGTTATCCGAGATTTAGCTCGGCGGTCCCAATGTATAGACAACCCAGAACAAGCGACTTAGTTATTCTCAGGAATGGTGGGAACCCGAAATACCCGTTTGCACATATATATTAGTCCACAACAGAATAACTAAGACACAGTAAAGTTTAAAGAATTTATTCATAAACCTCGAGTCCTGTTATAAAGTACTTTGGCTAACATAAGTAGACAAATGGTTAAGATCATTACCATTAACATTGTTACAATACCATAGAATCCAAAGGAGCGATCATATTAATAATGACAGTGGAAAATAACCACCCTCCTTTCTCTAGCAACTAATAAAATATTATTAGACTATTAGAAGGTCTCATAGGCTTGCATAGGGGACCCCATACCGTATAGATCAGCTCAGGTGTGTCACATCACAGGATCAGCTCAGTGTTCTCTGCAACAGCTCTTCTATCGAATGCTCTAACAATATGCTGCGCTGTGATATTAAAGCACAAGACTTTCTGGTATTTGCAGCTACGTGCATGTTGTGACTAAACAGTGGTACGATCACCCTGAACACAATCAGCCGGCACCGTCTAGTGTCCTAGAACAGTTCTTTACTCGATGTACAGACCAAGGGAACTAGCAACTGTTAAGGATGTATAAATAACATTCCCTTGAGACAAGAGCGAGTCTGCATTTCTCAAATTAATAACATGTAACAACAGTGTCGGGTGCAAAGTCAGCAAAAGCAACAAGATGGCTTTCTAACAGCTAACGCGATTAAGCTAACTTAGCACTGTAAATAGGGAGTGGCCTTAATCCACGTGACAGTGCTGGGCAACAGGTCCCCTATGAGTGGGGGTGGCAGGGGTGATGAGCAACATAAGCCCTATGAGCAGGGGTGGGAGGGGTGATGGGCAACAGGTCGCCTATGGGTGGGGGTGGCGGTAGTGCTGGGCAACAGGTCCCCTATGGGTGGGGGTGGCAGGGGTGATGGGCAACAGGTCCCCTATGAGTGGGGGTGGCAGGGGTGATGGGCAACATAAGCCCTATGAGTGGGGGTGGCAGTAGTGCTGGGTAACAGGTCCCCTATGAGTGGGGGTGGCAGTAGTGCTGGGCATCAGGTCCCCTATGAGTGGGGGTGGCAGGGGTGATGGGCAACATAAGCCATATGAGTAGGGGTGGCAGTAGTGCTGGGCAACAGGTCCCCTATGAGTGGGGGTGGCAGGGGTGATGGGCAACAGGTCCCCTATGAGTGGGGGTGGCAGGGGTGATGGGCAACATAAGCCCTAGGAGTGGGGGTGGCAGTAGTGCTGGGCAACAGGTCCCCTATGAGTGGGGGTGGCAGGGCTGATGGGCAACATAAGCCCTATGAGTGGGGGTGGCAGTAGTGCTGGGCAACAGGTCTCCTATTAGTGGGGATGGCAGGGGTGATGGGCAACATAAGCCCTATGAGTGGGGGTGGCAGTAGTGCTGGGCAACAGGTCCCCTATGAGTGGGGGTGGCAGGGGTGATGGGTAACATAAGCCCTATGAGTGGGGGTGGCAGTAGTGCTGGGAAACAGGTCTTCTATGAGTGGGGGTGGCAGTAGTGCTGGGCAACAGGTCCCCTATGAGTGGGGGTGGCAGGGGTGATGGGCAACATAAGCCTTATGGGTGGGGGTGGTAGTGGTGCTGGCCATACAACCCCTATGGTGGGCTGTTGTTAGTGGCCAGGATGTGGATCCCCTGTGTGTGTGTGCCATTTTGCGGGTACGTGTCATTTGTTTGTGTGGTAGGTGTCTGACTTACCGTCTGCGCCATTCGCGTCTGTTCCTGATCCGTTCATAGATGTAGAGTACTAGTATGACCTGCGCAATGGGATTCATGATGTGTTCGTCTCATACACGCTGCTTGTTGCTCCGTCTCGTACCCGTTGCAAGCTGGTCCGTCTTGTAGCCGTGGATTTTGTTGTGGCGCGAATCGTAGCTGATATGCTTCTTTTCCGGATGCTGTGACGTGCCGTACGTGACGACCCGTACGGCGCGTAGGAAGTACGCATTGTACTTGTCAGGGCGGACACTGCTATGGGTACTGCTTCCAGGCGGCTCGGTTCGGCGTTAGGAGTTACGGCTCGGACAGAGAATGGGGCTTGAATCACAGCCTACGTGTCGGTCGGGTTTTTGGCAGTTATGCGCATCGTACTTCATCAACAGGACGGACCGGCTACGGGTACGTGTCGGTCGCAAGGTAAGGCTACGAACAGCTCTCGGAGAGCTGTCCGACCCGGATCGGAATCGACCCCTAAGTAAGTATATATGTTACATATTATATGTATATGTTTAATTAATGTTTTATTAAATTATATATTACTTATTCATTTTAAACATTATAAAATATTTTTAACTATGTTTATTTAATTTCTAAGTATTATTCAGTTTATTTTACATTTTTATAACAAAAAAAAAGATATTTTTATTAACGATATTTTTGACATCGATATTTTTCCCCCAATATTTTTGTACTTACCATGGGGCATATTAACAAGGGCTTTATCTCTGCTTTTTTGGCTTTAAAAGCCAAAAAAGCAGAGATAAAACTAGCACCCTATCAACAACAGGGTGCTAACATGCAAATTTGCATGTTAGCACCCTTTTACTCTACGCTTCCCCTTGCATCTCTAATGAGATGCAAAGGGGGCGTTCCAGAGTAAAATAGTAGGAGAAATGTCGCTAAGCAACATTTCTCCTATTATCAAGAATATCGCTAACCCTGTTAGAGACAAAAAAAGCAGCGCTAACCGCGGTTAACGCTGCTTTTTTACGTCTGGTATTTTTCTGACTTAGCCATGATATCCTCCTTCCATAGGATATCATGGCTAAGTTTGTCGGTCCCTATCATTAAGCTAACGTGAGATTATCGCTGGGTTTTCAGCGATAATCTCACGTTAGCCACTTAGCGTGAGGATTTTTATCGCTATTGAGATAAGCGTTGCTAATAGCACGCTATCTCAGTGATAAAAATCAACGCTAGCCGGCGATAATTATCCTAGCGCTAAGTGCGCTTAACGATAATTATCGCCGGTTGTTGTTGATATGCCCCATAGCGTCAGGAAAAGTAGCGATAACACCTGTTATCGCTACTTTCCTAACACCTGCTTCAGGACTGACTTAGCCATGATATCCTATGGAAGGTGGATATCATGGCTAAGTTTGTGAGTTCTTATCAACTAGCTAACGTGAGATTATCGCTGGGTTTCCAGCGATAATCTCACGTTAGCCAGTTAGCGCTAGGATTTTTATCGCCGATGAGATAAGCGTTGCTAATACGATGCTATCTCAGTGATAAAAATCGGCGCTAGCCGGCGATAATTATCTGAGCGCTAAGTGCGCTCAGCGATAATTATCGCCTATTGTTGTTGATATGCCCCCATGTTGTAGATAGGATGCCGATATTCTTGACATCGATGTTCTTGCTCCGATATTTCTGTAGGTCGATTTTTTGACCTTTGATATTTTGTCAGTGATCCGTGACCAACACTTGCGCAAGGTAGCTATGTAGCAAACGCTTCTGATGCTTGTTCGGGGCATATATGGATGCTACAGTGAACTGTGTAAGACCCCACTGTATCCTAAGCCCTAGGGCTCTACCTTTTTGTTCAGCGATGGTCTCAATTACTTTTCCTTGGAAGCTCTGAGCGATTAAGATGGCTACCCCGTTCTTCTTAGATGAGTCTGAGGACCAATATTGCCTGGGAAACCTCAGGGAGGGCATGCGGTGGGTGTCCCTAGTGAACAAGATGGTTTCTTGTAGTAAGCAAATGTCTCCCCCAGAGTGCTCTAAGTAGGATAGGATCGCTTTGCGCTTTACCGGGCTGTTGAGGCCTCGAACATTGAGGCTTACTAGAATAATATTATGCATCCTATTAGTTTAACCTGTAGTGAAGACAGGGTTTTGCCTGCACACATTGCTATGTTAGCATAAGCGTTTTAGATGTTAAACACCATCTTGCTGCTTTTGCACACGACACTACACGCAACTGTTATTATAAGTAAAACTGCTTGCTTGCTTTTTCTTCACATGAGAACGGTCTGTTTTTCACATCCCTAGACTTACACCGTGACCTTAGTCTGAACACTGTGTGCAGAAACCATCAAGGTCAAATAACAATGTATGCTGTTGAATTCAGGTTGATCGGTCAACGCTCTAGACACAAAAAGCACACAGCTGCAAATATCTGAAACTCTGGTGCCTTTAATATTGCATTGCATGCATGATGCTGGCACTCTTGGAGAAAACCTTTCCAGACAGAGAGAGCAGTGCTGACCCTGTGATGTGATTCACCTAAGCTGATCTTGGAGGTGTGGGGTTCCCCATTCAAACCTAGAGACCTTCTATTTTTATTATAAAACTAGCTTATAGCAAGGGAAGGGTGGTACACAAGGTATTATAGGACCTGTTTCCACTATCATTATAATATGATTTCTCCCTTTGTGTTTTATGGAATTGTAACAATGCTGATGGGTTTATTTCTAATCATTTGTTTGCTTATGTTAGCCAAAATACTGCATCTTAGAGCACTTAGTTAAAAATAAACATTTTAAACTTTTCCGTGTCTCTGATTACTCACGTTGTGGACTGATATGAGAATAACAACGAAAAGGTGTTCTTGATTCCCACCATTCCTGAGAGTAACCTAAGTAGCTTGTTCTGAATTGTCTAATCATTGGTAGCTTCGCTGTAATACGGAGAATGAATGAGACACTGATGCTAGTCCGATAGGGGTTCTAGGCACTGAGGTTAGTTTTTAGGTACACCACAATTCACAGAGGTCCTGGTTTCCTACGCATAGTTCTGTGCATGAGCAGAATCCCCGCAACAAACCAGTGCCATTGCCCCGTGCTCACCAAGCTCTTGCTGCAGTTGCCGGACCCAAGTAGTGTGTCCCAGTTTGAGGGTTTCATTTAACTTGCCACCCAACGAGGGCCTGGGTTGGTGCGGAAGGAGAGAGGAAAAAAAGACCCCTTTTATTAACACAAAGGATACTTTAAACAGAAGGAGAGACAATAACTGGAAATCAGACTCCGTCAAATCTGACGAGTCGGGATGAGGCGTGTTCTGCCAAGATGGAACTGTCCCGGAGAAGTACTTCCGAAAAAACACAGTATGGGTCCGCCAGGCATGTGGAAGGTGGGTCATCGAGCCGATCAAAAGTCCCTCCACTCCTCCGCCGCCTCATTTGGATCCTTACCAGAATCACCCCAGCCCTTAGGGGCAGGATCGTTGCTAGATCACGGAGTCGTTGGGATGGTGGATTGGGAGGAGAGGGACTGCAACACTGCTTGCCTCTCCTTGTTAATGGTTTTAGAGTCTGGTCTAGGCTCGCGGCAGTTGTCTATCACGTTCTGCCAGGTTGGCCATTGACACTTAGAAGATGAGGGCTGATCCACGGAATCTTCTTGGATGTCGAGATGTAGGAGAGCGCAGGCCTCTTTGAGAGATTTGATCTGGTGAAGCACCTCCTCATGTCTAAAGATGATACGGAAAGGGTGACCCCAGGCATGGGGAATCTTGGCCTTCCGCAGGTGTTCTGTGACGGGGCGGAAATCTCTGCGCTTCTGAAAAGTGATTCTGGAGAGATCTTGAAAGAAGGTCAGGGAGTGGCCTTTGAAATGAACTGGGGATGAGTCCCTGGCTTTCTTGAGGATGTCTTCCTTCATCTGGAAATCATGGACACACACCAGGATGTCAGCTGGGGGTCCTTTTCCCGGTCTTTCAGGGCACACCCTGTGCACATGGTCCAGTTGTAGCGCAGAGGTCTCTGGAAGGCCCGAAACATGTTGAAGCAGATCCGTATCGCACTCACGTAGATTGGGGCCCTCCGCTCTGGTTGGCACTCCTCTTTTTCTTATATTGTTCCTCCTAGACCTGTTCTCAAGATCTTAATTGTGCGCTTGAAGGTCTAGTTGTTGGTCTTTCAGCCTTAACACTTCTTGCTGGAGCCAAGCTACCTCCTCCACCCATCTCAACTCCCTGTCTTTGAGCTCGGCCACCCTTTCTCCCCCTTCATCCACATCCCAGCGTACCTCTTGGAGGTCAGAAGCAATTTCTGTTTTGATTGCCTGCAGGTCTGCACGCAGAGAGGTGAATAATGATTCCATGTATGCTTTGGTGATCGGACCCTCTCCCTCGTCAGCTTCCAGCCAGGGTTCCACTCTTTGAGACATGGGTATATCCTCTGACCCCAAGTTGCCTGTCTTCCCGACCATTTCTTTGAGAGATAGATCCTTCTTTACCCTTGTCCCGGCCATACCTTCCTGTTTGCGGTCTTTGTGTCTGCCTGGCATGCCGTTCAAGGCGCTTCCACAGTTCTGATGGCTGGTCGCGGCTCCTGGCCCGTGTGTGGATGTTGTCT
Organism: Triturus cristatus; assembly: GCF_964204655.1. NCBI lineage: Eukaryota > Metazoa > Chordata > Amphibia > Caudata > Salamandridae > Triturus > Triturus cristatus. The sequence goes on from NC_140594.1 coordinate 131,507,649, forward strand.
CTTCCACATGCTCTAATTCAGGCCGATGTCTAGTGGGAGGTGCGCTTCGGGACCTCTAAGGACAGAGCACAGTTGAGAAATGGTTGCAGCGTCCCCTAGCGCTCTTTGTTGAGGCCAGACGAGCGGGGGTCCACCACTCCGCTCCAAGCTCCCCTGTCCCCCCGCGTCCCGTCTCCATTGGGAAGTTTACCCCAGAATGCGCTCACCCGCTCGTGCCCCTCTTGTGGCGCCTCTGCTGGGGTAGTCACGGGCCCCTCCGCTACATGCAGCCTTTCTCTCCTTCTGGGGCCGTCCAGTCCTTTGTCTTGTTAGGCCTCCCCCCACCCCCACAGGACCAACCTGACCAGGAGGAAGTAAGAAAATGGGCTTACTCTGTCACCGCAGACCTGTCACGCTTTACCTCTGTGCTGGCTGCTAACACTGGCGTCTCCTTCCGACCTAGGCAGTTCTTTGCACATGTAAGTTCAGGGGGCCCCTGACACAATGTTCTGTGCCGTCTGTATCACCGTTCTAGGAGTTTTCACTGGGGGGAAGTGAGGGGAAGGCCACGCTCCATGCCCCCGGATGATCTTCTTGCGCTATGCGGCGCCCTCTTGGTGAATGGGAGGTTTTCAGCTGCTGGTGGTGGGTCACGTGTTATAGGCCCCAGCCCTTGTTTAGTAGGCGCTTGAGGCCTGCAGCGTATCCTGGGGCTCTGCTCCTTAGTGCCTCAGGGCCGTCGCTGGTCCCCGGTCAGAGCCCGCCCCGGGAACCATAGAGTGTTGCTCAAAGCGATGGGAAAAGGCGTCTCACCCCCTTGGGTCTCCCGGCCTCTTGGGGCCTCCCGCGTCTCCCCAGATCTACTCGGTGTCTGAGGCAGGGGACAGCGAAGCAGCGCCAGTCACTCACCGCAGCTCTGATGCAGGCAGGTCACAAGGATCTCTTCTGTGCCGAGGTGCAGGCTCTGGGTCCCCGACTCCATCCTCACCTACAGTCCGGCCGGGCTACACCACAGGTTTCTTTTGGGGCAGGCCACACTCAACAGGCTACGGCCTCGCACCACAGCTTTATCAGGCGTAGCAACCTGCGGATCTGTGTTGGGGCCCTGGGTCGTCTCCACTGAGCCTGTTTATGTCTTCCCCCTTCCAGTGCCGATCTTCGTTCCTGGGGGGCACTGGTGCCACGCTCCCCCTGCACTATGCCGCCAGTTTACTTTGGATCAGGCCACGCTCCGCAGGCTGTGACCGCGCCTCGCAGCCGCACCGGGTGTTGCTCTCTCGGGATCTGTATCAGGGGACCCAGGTCGTCCCCACTCAAGCCTGCCTGCGCCTCTTGCCTTCCGGCACTGCTATTGTGTTCCTGGGGGGGCACCGGAGTCTTGCTCCCCTCCGCCAGTTCGCTGAAGGTCAGGCTGCAATCCACAGGCTGCAGCCGCGCCTCGCAGCCATGCCAGGCTTTGCTTATCAAGGCTCAGGTTTGCTGTCCATAGATCGTCTCCACCCTGGTCAGACAGTGCCTCCTAGAAACCGGCGCCAATATTTTATCTCCGGGGGTCACTGGGAAGGAGTCGGCAGGTGCTAATAATGTGCTCTGAAAGGCAGCGGGACGGAGCAGTCGAGAAACGCATCCTAACCTGCCGCCATCTTGGCCACACCCCCTGCCAATGTGTTTTAGCTAACCCTGGGCGTAGTACTACTCACGGAGCATACATAGTTTGCGCTACTACGCAAAATGCACGTAGCAGTAGCGTAGCAGCAAAATCAACAACACTCACAAAGGCTTTGATTAAGCAATTTTACATGCTAAAGAGCATATAACCAATTCACAAAAGTGAACTGTGAGAATAAAAATATTAGGCAATGAGAGATGTGATGATTTTGGGGTCCCCCCTAACCTAGGGGGAGGACCAAGCAGATGCCTTGAACACAAAGAGCATATCATGCTGGTGAACCATTCAGTGGTGGTCCCTTCCTCCTAGGACCACCCCAAGCACAGTTATGGGCAAAAATACAATCCCAACCTAAGGCCCTGCAAAGCATTATGGGACGAGATTAGCAGTGGGCATTGAATATTATAGTGTCCAATATCAAAATAATTCTACAAAGAGCTGCAGTTCAACTAGTCGTTACTAGGTGTCCCTCACCAGGAACCAGGGGCTCGGTAGACGAATGCCCACCGATGTCGGGTGCTTCAGGTCTGAAGAAGGAGACCTTTACTCTACAGATGCAGGGACCAGGAGATATCGAGGACAACCAGGAGCCGGATACGAACTGTCCCATGAAGGATGTCGAGTGCTGAGGGGTCGGTGTCTGGCGGGAGCACCAACAAGCCTTGGCAGCGGCAACCCATGAGGAAGGTCAAAGAAGGTTACGGTCTGGCCCAGCAAGGACCAGAGGACTCACCACAGCAAGGGGAGTCAGGCAGGCCTGGTGCAACCAGGGCAGCCCAAGAAAAAAAGTGTTGTCCCTCAAATGGACCCACAGGCCGAAGGCACAGGAGTAGCAAGAGGACCTCTAGCAGTTTTACAAAACAACAGCTTACAGGGCACAGAGTGTGAGGAGGCTAAAGTCCTTTGTGCGAAATGTGCATAGATGTTGAGGATATTGACAGTCCAGTGCACAAAGTTGGGGAACACCAACAAGCATATGCGCTTGCAAAAGTATGTGGTGCACAGGGGTTTGGGTTATGTAATCCCCACAAGGGATACTGGCCTCAAACTAGATGAGAGGGCAGCTCAACCTCAAGGAACATAGGAACCCACCTCCTGTGTTGCTGGAGCCTTCGGAGTCTGCAGGAGCTCAGGATCAGCCAACCAGTCAGTTGCGTTACGGTGCCTGTGAATTCAGGGGAGTGACTCCTTTACCCCAAGGGAAATACTTCAGCTGTCCTTGATGCTCCACAGGTCCTGCACGGAGCCTGTGTGGTGCACAGGCACAGACAATGCTTTGGACGGAGAGGGAGATGAAGTCGGGCCCAGTCGAAGTCTAGTGAAGTTTAGAGTGTCCAGACGGTCGAAGGTCAGTGGTTTCTTGTTCATAATCTTGTCCATGTCGAATCTAGTGTCCTACAGCCAGGTAAACCCTTTTATACCCACAAGAGAGAGTTGGACAGATTCAGGGGACCCTGCCAGGGGAGGGTTAGGACAGGGGGGAGGTTACTCTCATATCCTTTGTGCAGTTTCACACCAGAGCAAGAGCCAACGGCTCCCAGGACTGGTTTGAACTGGACTATGCACAGGGACACCAAATGTGCCCCTTGTGCAGACTTTCAGGTACTTTGGAAGTGCACCCACCCAGCTCCAACTCCTGTCTGGGAGGTGGTCACACCTCCCTGTTACAGGATGCCTATTGTGCTGCCTTTCCCTGCTCAAGCTTGGATCAGCAGCAAGAGGGCAGAAATGTATCTCTGGTCGACAGCAACCATTTTGTGCTGTCTGGGTCGAGAAGGTTGATACCGGGAAGACCAGGGACCCCACGAAGCTTGCTTCTGAAATGTGGAATCATACCTCCCACACCGGTTAATAGTGTGGAGGTATGATTCAAGGTGTTTGTTATCAAACACGACACGGGGGCATATCAGCAACAAGGCGATATAAAATTATCGCCGCTTTTGCGTCCGTTTTCAGGCAAAAAGCGGCGATAATTTTATTGCCTAATTAGCAAGGTGACGCTATCGCGTGAAACCTTGCATTAGCACCCGGGTACTTAACGTCCACCAGATTTGCATCTCTAATGAGATGCAAAGTGGGCGTTCCTGACCTGACATGACTGGAGAAATGTCGCTAAGCGACATTTCTCCTATCATCAAGCCCCACGCTATGAAGCATAGCGGCAAGAAAAGTAGCGTTAACCCCTGTTATCGCTACTTTCCTTACGCCTGCTTCAGGGCTGACTTAGCCATGATATCCTATGGAAGGAGAATATCATGGCTAAGTATGTGAGGCCCTATCATCAAGCTAACGCCAAACTTCGTGAGATTATCGCTGGGTTTCCAGCGATTATCTCACGTTTGGCAGTTAGCGCCAGGATTTTTATCGCTTTTGAGATAAGAGTTGCTAATAGCACGCTATCTCAGCGCTAAAAATCCACGTTAGCCGGCGATAATTATCCTAGCGCTAAGTGCGCTTAGCGATAATTATCGCCGGTTGTTGATGATATGCCACATGGTTTGTTGCAGCCGTTTTCGAGATAGCATTTTACGCCAGCATATAATGCACCTCTACCTATATGTCTGGCTGTGTCACCGACAACCCGGGAGAATGGTCTCTGAAGCCTGAGGGTTGCTCTGCTCATGCAGGGGCACCCTCTCAAGTAAAACCTGGACCCTTGCCTTCAGGATTGTTAAGGCTGCTATAGGGGTGACTTATAGATTTTAAGTTTAGTGACCTATAGATATAGTAAACCTATATCTAAAGTAAGTGGTGCAATGGCAGGCCTGTAGTTCCATTTTGAAAGGCCTCTCATGGGTGGCATAATACATGCTTCAGCCCATGGGAGGTCTCTGTGGTACCTAGGCCCTGGGTACATGTGTACTATATACTAGTGGCTTATAAGGGTACCCCAGTATCCAATCTGGAGTGTACCTAAGTACATGGAATTACATTTTAGGGAGACAGCAGATAGACTGGGGTCCTGATTAGCAGGATCTCAGTCAGACTAGTCAAAAACCAGCAAAACACCAGGCAAAAAGTAGGGGTAACCATGCAGCCAGATCATACCTTCCTACATAACCCCCCCCCCCCCCCCCCCCCAAATGAAAGGAGATAAGGCTAACCTTGCCCAGTTGAGACTTTATATCCTAAGTGGCCATATAAGGAAGGTCTTTACATGTTACTTTTAGCACCAAGACGCCTCGGCATTTGTGTGCTTTAAAAATGATTGCTTACTTATCTATAATCAAGGAGAATGGATCACTTGTACCTGTTACCAGGATTCATGTGGTTCTTTCCGTCATTTGGTTAAAAAACCCTCATTCACGTAAACAGGTCAAAGGGCGGTATATCTTGATTCTCCGCTTTAATTCAAGTACGTGACAGCATCATCATAGGGTTTCTTTGATGCTTCCTCCACCTGGAGGGAACCACTGGATATTACAGTAGTGATCAGAAATCAAAAATTGTGAAAAGTGCTCGTGTGGAGTGAAAAATTGTTAAAAAAGAATCCCTCATGCTACCTAGACTATATTTTATTCAGTCTGGAGCGTGGGAAAAGAATAAAAACAGTATTGTGCAAGATTGGGCATACAATGAGTCCACTGCACTGTTAGTCCAAGTGATCGGTCGACATGTTTCAGCCCCTTTATTGCCCCTAGGGGTCGGGGGGCTTTCGTCAGGACCTAGAAAGGAGTGTTTGTGTGGAGGAGATGGATATTGTCCAAAACCAGAGACAAAGTTCAGGATACGTATTGCTGAACTTAAGGTCAGGAAATACCTTTGAAATCCTAAATCAGGGCTTCAGCGGGAGACGGAGGCGCAATTGTACTGCTGCGATTCCTGCAGGATTTCAAAGGTATTTCCTGACCTTAAGTTCAGCAATACGTATCCTGAACTTTGTCTCTGGGTTTGGACAATATCCATCGGTTTACCCATCTTTGCAGCGTTGTGGTGCCTCGGAACTGCCAACACCCTTACCACTTCCTCCCATAGACTGACATCTTGACCGGACCGGACCTACATTCCAGCAAGGGAGGGAAACGGCGGAGGTAACGGACTGACGGTGAGTGCAAGGCACTGCAGGCAGGGATTGGTGCTCCGGAGTTCCCCGAGCATCCGAGTTATCGAGGCAAGCGCGGCCGCCGGAACCTCTGGTGGCGGCCGCAGCAAGTGTCTGCCTTCGGTCGAGCGCGGGGGGCCCGAGCAATCTTGGGAAAAGACCGTGTCTCCGCCTTGTGTGCCCCGCTTGTCCTCTAACTATCGGTCCCCCCGAGCTCACTCCCAGACACTCCCAGTCATCCCCAGATAGAGCGTCTGCAGTGTGGGAGCAGTGTGGGAGTTGGAACGGGGGCAGGGCCAGGATCAGATCTCTGAACCAGAGCAGAGCAAAACAAGGCAGCAAATAGGTGATAGCAGGTGGAAACAGGCTGAATTGGGGCAACTGGGGGGCACATTGGCTTCTCATTTGCCTCATATGCCTACTAGCACACTGGGGATAGTTCTCTCTGCCTCTTTTCTCCTTCACCCTTCCCTCCCCTTTACCATTTTACTCCCCTCTACATTCTCTCTCTCTCCTCTTTGCCATTTCTTCACTTTTCCTGTTGAGTAGGTGTTCACTAATTTTGTTTCACCTCCAACATGGAACAATGTCCTCGTTGATGTAACTATCATTGTTGGAGCACGGACATTGGACCATAACCAGCTCCTGGTCCCCCTCTCTTTTTTTGTTGATTTACTAGCACACTGTCACGTCATCACACCTACTAGCACCCAGCGGCGCAAAGAAGGAGTTGAATAAGGTGCCTAAAGGGAGCGAACATTATAGAGAGCTGCTGAGCACTCCAGTGGGGATAAAAAAAAAATCCAGACAGGAAAATCAGCCAAACCAGCCAAATAGCATCATTATAAAAACCACAAAACAAAAAAAAACTCAAACTCAAACAAGGCAATTAAGCAATACCAAGAAATACCAAGCACCAATATATACCGATATATACCAAGCAAGTAATAATCAATCAAATAAAGCAAACAATCAGTCAAACCAGCCAAACAGCATCATCATCCCAATCATCATCCCAATCAACTAAAAATCAAACAAAGCAAATAATCAACACCAAGCATCAATGCACACCAAGCAAGTAGTACTAAGCAATCGATCGCTCAAGCAGGCTAACAAGCAAGCAGACAATCGCGACTCAATCGCTAGAGCTTCAACTACAACAAATTCCCTTAAGAACGCCATGAGGTCAGGGAAAGTCAGGAAAGTGACAAACAACGTCCCGGCAAGAAGGCACGGTAACAGCAAGCCTAAGTCCCCAAACGGAACAAACAACTTGCTGTTGGCGCAGGAGCCATCTCCATCTTCACTAGAAAATCTGATTTGCGAAGAGGCCGACTCGGAAACCCTGAGCAGACCAGCAACAAAGGGTCATCAACCAAAAATCTATACAATCTTCTCATTTTTGAAAGATCCTGGCTCGCTCCTAAGCACCTCAATTAGCAGTCTCAAGGGACTCCCTGCCCCCATGGAACCCGAGGGGAGCAGTCAAAACATTGCCCCGGTAGGCGAAAAAAGTGAAAAAACAGAAAAAAACGGAGAAAGTAAAAACACAAAAAATTCAACACAAGATGTTACGGCACATGAGAGAAGCATAAGCGCGGGAGGGGGGCAAAAACAAGAAAGTGGGGGGGGAGGGCGAGGTTGACGGGGATTTGAGAACATATACACACAAGGAAAGCCCCATCCAAGCCAAAATGACTGGTGCTGGCAACGGCGGCAGCAGGGAAAACTGCAAAGTCAATAACAGCACCACTAATAAAAGGAGTTACCCGCTTGAGGCGAAGATAATAATCTTGCCAACTTTGCAGCCACCAACTACAGCAATAGGGGCCGAGCAAAACAATCAAGAGCACACCAATAATGGAAAATCAGACCCATCCAGCAATCTTGAGTCACAAATCCTAACACAGCCACCAACAAAGGATCCTAACGCTCCAGATCAACTAAGAGCAATACCAGGCCCCAATTTCAGCAACCCAGTGACAGCTATCGAAACAGTCCAGGCCCCAGCCCAGGCCCCAGCTCAGGTGTCTCAATTAGATCATTTCCACGACTTAGCAGGAGATGGGAGTGAATTAGGAAAAATGCCGAAAAGAGAATATACATAAGAAACAGATAAAACAGAAGTGATAGAGCTTGAGCATGATCAAACGGAAACTTCCAAACTTGAAAATACCCCCCAGCTTACAACAAAGGAGTGGGAGGGGCTAGTAGCATCATACTTTCCAGTTATCCCCCAAGAGGAAGACCTCAAACAAGAACCCGAAATGACCCCAAACATAGAAGAGCTTTCAAAAGGCCCGGAGATACTATGGTCATCCTTGTTAAACATGTTACAGTTATCAATAAAGGCCATGCAGTACCATTCGGACAAAATGGATATGCAATTATCCCTCCTAAACTTCCTAGCCATACACGTAGCCAATATTGACAACAAGCTGGCAGACATGAATAGCATGATCAAGAAGGTCCAAGCAGAAACACAAATAATGCAGCCGAGTTGCGCCTGCTATACAATTGTGGACAAACTCACAACGATCCCACAATTACTGGGGGTCATCCTGTCGGACTTAAAAAAGACAACTGACTACGCTAAAAAAGAAGCCAACTCAGGTATTGTGAATGCACCAACAAAGCCACACTTTAGCCAGCAAAGTGAACAGCCAGGGATCTTAAATCTGGCGGATAGGGCATTTGATCCCAGTAGTGTTAGGAGTGGGGGAGACCCAATTAGTCCAAATAGCATGGAAAACATTTAAAACAAAACCTATGCCGCTGTTGCAGGGAAAGTCTCAAAGATGCCCGCAGTAATACAAAGAAGGGATAGCTTTGAGCAATCGACCACACAGCCCTGCTATAAGCCGGGGCAACAGGGGAAGGTTCCAGAAATCACCATTCACCAAAGTCCTCATGGCCAAAGCATGGGGAAAGGAAGCCCGGAAAAACTCAGGGAACAAAACAAAACAGGACGAAAACAAAAAAGGAAAGGGAGAAATAAGACCAGTAACATAAAAGCATTCTTTAAAGCAGTAACCTCGACTACAGAAGAAAAAGATGAAGCAGAAATAGATAGCCCAACAGCAACCACAACAACACCACCGGCCAAGGAAACTGTACAAACAGTACAAAGTCTGAACTCCAATTGCACAGGCGAGGGCACGAATAGTAAGCACCAAACAGAAACTATTCCCCGAAAAATTAAGCACAATAATGGAACAAAGATGGCAGATAGTACGGATCCCTTAAAAAGAAAAAGGCTGGGAACGTTGCTAGCTGGAATCAAGGGAGCCCTACTGACACAGGGGCCTTTGTCAGAAGAAGATACGGAGGATCGAGACGTGCGGGTAGAAGAGCCATAATTCGGAAAGAGATCCGACGGGTCACAGGTCAATCCAGCCACAGAAGAACCTAAACAATGGGACCATAGGCAGGAGGGAGCCGAAAGTGGTATAATTTTACTAATCCCGGAGTACAAGTCAAGAGGCAGAGGGGATATCCTCAACCGAGGTAACATTTTACGCTTATTATCCACTATCAGTAACCAGAGGGACATTAGCACAAACGACCTAGAATCTGTGCAGTTTGCACACTATAACTACCTTTCAGATCATGAGGTCACCAAAACAACATGGGCCACGCAGGAAACAGCAGAAAGAATTATGGAGATGGAACCGTGCTTTCAAGCATGGGGGATACGCCTAAAAAGACAGGGAAAAATAGGGTATCCAGAGCCACTAAGTCAGGCACACAAAGAGAGAGATGATTGTAGCTTCCAAAACAAACAAAAAATAGCTAAAACGGAAAGCGTCCTGAAGGGGGCTCGAAGTTCTTCAATCTCACAGATGGACACCAACTCATTGAGCCCAAGGCAAGCTCAAGGATCTCTTGGTCAAAAGGACTGGAATTGGATAGCAAGGACCATTAATACAAGGGCCTCGAAGACATGACAAAACACGCAACGAAATACCACAACAAAACATCAACTAAGAATATGTGTTTGGAACATAAACGGTTTAGGGAACAAAGCTGACGACACTCAGCTTTTACTTTACCTTCAAAAATTTGACATAATTGCTCTTCAAGAGACCTGGTCAGATAAACCGCATCAATTACAGGGCTTTAAAGCATATCATCTACCAGCCATAAGAAAGGCCAAATATGGCCACTTAAAAGGAGGCCAAACAATATACACTTCAATCAAGAGTATCAATGAAATAAAGAACAAAGACGCTAAACAGTTAGGCAACAACAGTATATAAATAATAGAGCTGGACTGAGGGGGAAAAGACCAAAACCAAAAGCTAATCTTGCTAAATGTATACTTACATCCCCGAGAGAAAAAAGCTGGGATAAAACTACTGATAGGAAAAGTGACAAAAATACTGTCAGAGGAAACAGCATCTAACCTCATAGTAACTGGGGACTTCAACATGTACCTTGGAGGGCCCCAGACAAGGGACTCACTGCTAGAAGAGCAGTTTCTGGCATGGGGCATACCACAACAGGAGGCAAGCAAATGGGGCAAACATAACAGGCTGTCAAGGGATAGCCTAAAGGATTTAGAACATCTTAATCTGGTAGCTTTAAATGGCCGCTTCACAAACGATAGCCCCCCAGCAGCTACTTTTCATAATCTGAATGCAAGCTCAACCATAGACTTTACATTTTCATCTCTACAATTTTTCGGCAAAGTCTTGGATTTTCGAATAGGATCAGTGTCAGCCAGCGACCACTTACCGCAAGAGATCACCCTTAACACTTACGGGGTAGTGGTAACTCTGACAGCAGTAAACCTGGGAGCTTCACTTTCGGTTATACATAAAATAATAAAATGTTATACGCACAATTTGGAAGGCTTTGAGAAGGAAGCGAAAAAACTGTGGGAAAAAAGCACTGCGACTTAGAAAGACAACTTAAGCCGATGGGAGCTATTTACCAGCAGCCTTGGGACTGCACATACAAGGAAATCAAAGTTCTACACAACAACGGAAGCCCAAAACCAACAAAGCCACAAAAAGTGCTCTCATACTATGGAAGGTCATGACAAGTTAATAAAACAAAATACCAATCTAAAGTTCCTTAAGAGAAATATTAACAAACTACTGAGGCAATTACACCGAGAAGGACTGGACAACGCTGTCCAAAAGGAACTGCAAAAACTTAAAACCACCAAAAAGAAACTAATTTGGAACTTAAAAAGGGAAGCAGAGGAAGAGTTATGGGCTAAGTTACTCCACGATGCTAAGGGAAATAACACCAGTGGAAGATTCTGGAAAACAGTGAGCAACCTGCAGACCCCAAGAAGACCCAGCATCAACTCTCATCTTACTGAAGAAGCTTGGTATGATTACCTTTTTCTCCACTTATGGCTCCAAAAACACCACAACGAGGCCACCAGACAGAAAAACCCTAGATTGCTCCCTAACAGTGGAGACAACTACACTGGTCTTCACAAGAAAACAAATTATAAGTAGGACATCGAAAGGAAAGACAGAGGCGGCGCCGGGCCCCAACGTAATCCCCCACTTTTCTGTACAAACAAAACCCGGAATACTGGGTAGCGGCGTTAGCTCCACTCTACAAACAGATTAAAGAAACCAGAATAATAATTCCTGACTCATGGAAAGGTTCAATAATAGCTCCAATTCACAAGAAAGGCAACATAAATGATCTGAAAAACTACAGATTGGTTGCCTTAATTGATAATGAGGCCAAATATTACGCTGGCTTGTTACTAGAGGAGCTCACAGAATGGGCGAATGAAAACGCCGTGATTCCCATTACCCAGACAGGATTTCAGAAACAAATGGGAACAACAACAAATATTCTGGCTTTAACACTTCTAATAGACGCTGTCAAACTCGCCAACCTGCCTCTTTTCGTATGTTTCATCGATTTTACTTCAGTTTTCGATAACATCAACAGAAAGCTATTATGGGAGAAGCTGGCCAACACGAAAATACCATCAACCCTACTAGCACAACTGATGTTATTACATACGGATACGTGGATACAAATTAAGCTGGGATCAGGCGACTGCCTGTCAAGGAAAATATGGACGAACAAGGGCCTCAAACAAGGGTGTGTGCTAGCTCCAACGCTTTTTAACATCTTCATGTCAGATCTCTCTCAGAAGCTAGACGAAAGTAACGCGCATGCCCCAAACTTAGGAGTACTCAACCTCTCGAACTTGATGTATGCAGACGACATCGTGCTTATTAGCCGCACGCGATAGGGCTACAACACCTAATCGACACAACATTTAATTATTCAGCAACGAATGGTCTCAGTATCAACCTCTCAAAAACAAAAGCCATGAGAATAAACGCGAAGACGTCTTCACCCAAGTTTTTCTGGCAAATAGGAGGTCTAACACTGGAAACTGTGGAGGAATACAAATATCTGGGCGTAATCGTTGACAGAAAAGGGACATTCCAACCACAGAAAGAAGCAACACAAAGGAGAGGAACCACAATAGCGGTCACACTGAGAAATCATAAAAAATGAAAGCTGCTGGTCGCAGCTTTACGCCATTATTACAAGTGATCAAAGCAAAACTAACACCGGCCACTACTTACGGAAGCGAATGCCTCCAAAAGAGGGACGCGCAGACATTGGACAATATAACAGCCAGGGCAATGCGAATGATATTCAACCTGCCTAATTATACCTCGCAGGCACAAATAAGGCTTGAATTTGGCCTGAGGAATCAAAGAGTAGAAAGAATGGGCGCCTACGCCAAAAGTTGGCATAAAATTAAGGGAGCCGAAGTCTCAAGCTTGAATCACCATCTCTGGAAGGAGTTAGAAAGAAAAAATAAGTGTGCAGCTGCAAATTATCTAAAGCACTCAATACACTCCTTGAAATTACAAGAAGCCTGGAAGAGCATTGGTTCTCATAACACCTTCAAACGATTAGTAAATAAATCTGTAAAGATAATTTCGCTAGTGGAAGACAAAGCAACACTAGCTAACAGGGCTCACGACTGGATCGTCATCCAAAATTACACGAGCAGCGCCTGCCAAAGCTACCTAGGAGTCGGTTATACACGGATTACAAAGGAGAAGTTCACACAACTGCGGCTGGGGATTCTTCCAACACAATACCACCTTCTCCCGTGGAAACGACCCCAAACGATAACAAATTGTCAGCTATGTGGGGGCCCAAAAGAGGATATCCTTCACCTAATATGCATTTGTAAAGGACTGGTAAAGGAGCGCAGACTCCATTTAAAACCAACACTAAAGAAATTGGGAATAAGAACATGTCGTCAGGCGGTCAAAGCATGCTTTGACGGGAAAAACATCCAACTAGCAAGTCATCTTGTCAAATTTCTGGAAAAAGCAGAAAAAAAGCAGAACGCCAGAAGGGAGAGACTGGACGAAGCAAACCCATTAAACATTTGAGTCCAACCACCCCACTCGGCAATGACAAGGAACAACCCCCTCTATGTAAAAGCCTCGTAAGAAATGGCATTCGTTATCAAATAGTACAAGCTGTGCGTCCGGATACTTAGGCAGTGCCAACTTTAATTCATAAAAAAATTATATATATATATATATATATATATATATATATATATATATATATATATATATATATATATGTGTGTGTGTGTGTGTAAAACAATGGCCCTTAAGCTTTGGGAGATCACTCAACGGTGCTCGTGTATCATGCAGCCTGCCTTCTTGCTTCACATAGCATTAGTTTTGCCCAACGCGTTTCAAGGTGAAAACCTCTTCCTCTGGGGCTGCAAACATCACATCTGAGGCTCGCATCACGTATGCCATATCCGGTTTTATTTTATTATCACACCGCCCTCCAGTGGGCGTATGCACAGTGCCAAACATTATAGTGCATGATGGAACTTTTAGTCCTTAATGCGAGAAACAGTTTGCATTTTAGTAATTTCAAATGTTCATTTGCTCATTTCGTCTATATTATTTCCTTAGTAGGTCGTTTTTCAATCAGGCAGGCTAAATTTGCATATGGAGGGTCGTGCTCAGCAAGTTAGAACAGTGCAAACCTGCACCCTCGCTCAGCTGGTTATCCAGTTCTCTGCCAGCTGACGATGGTGCCTCTCCCCACGGCCAGGCTGCCGTGTAACAATCTGTAAAACAATGGCCCTTAAGCTTTGGGAGATCACTCGACGGCTCGTGTATCATGCAGCCTGCCTTCTTGCTTCACATAGCATTTGTTTTGCCCAACGCGTTTCAAGGTGAAAACCTCTTCCTCTGGGGCTGCAAACATCACATCTGAGGCTCGCATCACATATGCCATATCCGGTTTTATTTTATTATCACACCGCCCTCCAGTGGGCGTATGCACAGTGCCAAACATTATAGTGCATGATGGAACATTTAGTCCTTAATGCGAGAAACCGTTTACATTTTAGTAATTTCAAATGTTCATTTGCTCATTTCGTCTATATTATTTCCTTAGTAGGTCGTTTTTCAATCAGGCAGGCTAAATATGCATATGGAGCGTCGTGCTCAGCAAGTTAGAACAGTGCAAAACTAATGCTATGTGAAGCAAGAAGGCAGGCTGCATGATACACGAGCGCCGCCGAGTGATCTCCCAAAGCTTAAGGGCCATTGTTTTACAGATTGTTACACGGCAGCCTGGCCGTGGGGAGAGGCACCATCGCCAGCTGGCAGAGAACTGGATAACCAGCTGAGCAAGATCGCGGAGGCGGGAGGAGGAGCCTAGCGCGCAACCAAGATGGCCGCGTAGGTGCGAGGCTCCCGAGGACCTCCGCAACCTCCTACGATTATCCTGAAATTATCCTGCCCTGGATGAGGGGACTATGTTGGTGAACCTGAGCTGAGGTGGCACCCGTTTCCCGCTTCCGAATCGGACCTCGGACACCGGAGTGAGCACCGATTGAGGTTTGCGGCCTTCCCCTCGCCGGACCCCGGATTTGCGCTGTGGGGTGATCCAGTGACAAAGTGAACAACAGCGGCAGGCAGGGCCTGGCGACTCGCGTACCCCGCACTTTCGCTTTTGCTTTCACACCCCCTTGTCGTCTCTGCGAGGTTGGGTCGCGGAGCCCTTGGTGTTGGTGTGGCCTTGCTGGGAGACCCTGCCTGCCTGCAGGCTGTGATCCACCCCGCTGCTCTGAGGGGGCCCCCCCCGGAGCTCGTGGCCCTGCTTTCCTGCCCTACACAACGTGGCTGGTGCGACTGGGAGACTGGTGGCCATGGCCACGAAACAAGATGGAGACCGGGCAAAGACCAAATCGACCCGGCGTGGCGCCGTCCATCAGGCCAACAGTATGGACCGCTATACCCTCCAGAAGGGATCTCCCGATGGACCGCGCAAGTCCCCTGAGAGCCCTCCTGATGCCCCAGACCTGCCCGCAGATCTGACTCTGCGAGATGTCATGGGCGCCATTGCCGAGATGAAGGCCTCGGTGGGCCAGCGGTTTGATACACTGGCGCAGAAGATCGACTCGGTCCTCGTGGATGTTGGCCTGGTGAGGGCCGATCTTTCCAAAACCAACGACCGAGTAGATTCTTTGGCCCACACCGCATCGGGCCTAACGACAGATGTGGCGGCCTTCCAAACAGAGGTGCGCCGGCTTAGTCAGGCGAGTGCGCTTATGGATCGACGCCTGGAGGACTCCGAGAGTCGGGCACGGAGGAACAACATCCGCATTATCGGGGTGCCCGAGGGACGCGAGGAGGCGGCGGCGGATCTCTTTGTGGAGGACCTGATTGCTACCCATCTCCAGCCACGGGGGCTGAGCAAACTCTTCGCTGTGGAGAGGGCCCACAGGGTTCCCGGGGGAAGGCCGAAGGTCGGAGCCCCTCCGAGACCTCTCATCGCCCGGATTTTCAATTTTCGGGACAGAGACGCTATCCTGCAAACCTCCAGACTGCATGGACCGGTCAAGCTTGACAATATGGAGGTTAATTTTTATCCTGATTTCACCCCAGCGGTCCAGAAGCAGAGACTGAGCTTCCTAGGTGTCAAACGCCGTCTTCGGGACCTAAACCTCAAATACGCCATGCTCTTCCCAGCCAAGCTGCGAGTGGAGGTGGATGGTCGCACGCACTTCTTTGATCGTCCCGAAGCGGCCGGGGACTGGCTGGATACTCTGCCCGGGGATCGTGATCGGGGGGGCGGGGGGGGGCGGCGGGGGGAGACGGCACGCTGGATCGGGACTCAGGGTCTAATATTGGGCCTCACTCTGGACGAAAATGATGCCACTTTCGATTCTGCGTCAGTTTTTGTAAGTTCCCCTCCTATGGAGGTTGTGTTGGGTGTATTGGGGGTTCTCCCTCCTCTTCTAGGGTGTCTAGTTAGTCTAACTATATATGGGGCGACAGGCACACTGCACGTTGGGGGGGCTGTTCGGGCTCATGCAGGGGTGCAGGGAGGGGGGAGTTCTGTTGGGGTGGGTGGGTAGGGAGGGGGTGTTGTTCGTTTTTACCACAAGGCAAACGTATTTTTGTGTTAGTTCTAAAGTGCTCTCCGGGGGACGAATGATGGCTTCTGTATATGATGGGGGGTAGGGAATTAACTTTGTTGTCTTGGAATGTGAATGGACTGGGGGACAGGATCAAACGAGGTGTGGTCCTGCAGTTTTTTAAGCGAATCTCGCCCGATGTAGTCTTTCTGCAGGAGACACACCTCATTGGCAACTCCTTCTGCACCATGAACCGGCGTGGCTATCGCCTAGTGGCTCACTCGGGTTTCACGTCTGGCTCAAGGGGTGTGGGCATCATGGTGAAGAACTCGCTCCCGTTGGAGATTGATGAGGTGCTCCACGATGACAGGGGACGTTACACGGTCTTGGTGGGAAGACTGGAGGGCAAAGTGGTTGTCTTTGTGTCAGTATACATCCCACCGGGGCTGCAGTCGACCACCTTTGCGGACCTTGGGCGCCTTCTCCTTGGCCTTCCGGGGGGGCTTTTAGTTGTGGGGGGGGATTTTAATGCGGTGGTATCTGGGACTGTGGATCGTCACCCCCCTAGGGACCTCCCCCGGGCACAGGCGTGGCTACCCGGCCTCTTGGATACATTTGGATTAGTGGACTGCTGGCGTTTAAAACACCCCACGCAGCTGCAGTACACTTTCCACTCGGGAGCCCATGGTAGTCTCTCACGACTAGACTATGTACTTGTCCCGGCGGCCTATGTTGGGAGGGTGGGAGAGGTGCGCCATTTGCCACGGGGTATTTCGGACCACTCCCCGCTCCTTCTGCACTTTGATGTCTTTCCGAGGGGTGAGGGTAGGGTGGTCCCAATCAATCCTTGGTACCTGCGCGACCCCACCATTCGCGCTGAATTGATTAAATCCCTTCAGCGATATTTTGATGAGAATGTGGGGTCCGTGCCTTCGGCTGTACCGCTATGGGAGGCCTTCAAGACAGTACTCCGAGGGGAGGCCCTATCCCTTATTTCCCACGCCCGGAGGCGCGAGCGGGAGGAGGTGACCCGGATGGAGGCTGAAATAGCCGAGTTGGAGGGTAATTTAGAAGGTGGGGTGACGGATGCCGCATTACATGTCCTCCAACTCAAGCAAGCGGCCTATAGGGCCCTCGTCACGGAGGCGGCCAGGGGCCTCAGTAGAGAGCAACAGGGGCGACTGTATGATGTGGGTGATAAGGCTGGTAAACTTATAGCGTGGTTGGACAAAAAAGAGAGAACGAATCGTGTGGTCCCGCTGATTGAGAAAACGGATGGTGTGTGTGTAACTGAGCCAGAAGAAATTGTCTCCTGTTTCGCGGGTTATTTCCGTGGGGTGTATTCCCCGGTGTCTCCCTGCTCGGAAGAGGATTCCCGTGCCCTGCTCAGTGATATCGCGCTGCCGTCCCTTTCCGGGGATGACAGGGTGTCGTTGGACTCCGCTCCCACCTCCGACGAGATCGCCCTGGCCATACGCTCGGTCGCTTCCGGCAAGGCCATGGGTCCGAATGGTCTCCCTATCGAGTTGTACAAGTTGCGACCAGATACGCTGGCACCCCACCTCCGGGCTATGTTCCTGGCGGCACACTCGGTGGGCTCCCTCCCGCTGGACCAGCGTCTGGCTACAATCGTGGTCATCCACAAGGAGGGGAGACCTCGGGACCGGGTTACATCCTATCGGCCCATTTCGCTACTGAATGCGGAGCCCAAGATTCTCGCCAAGGTACTGGCCAATCGGCTGGTCGGCGTGGTGGGCGATTTGGTTCATCAGGACCAGTCTGGCTTTATTCCCCATCGCAACACAGCCCTTAATCTGCAGCGTTTGCACGGTGTGCTCGCACGTGCCCCGTTCATACGGGAGCCGGCCATTTTGGCGTCCTTAGACGCCACCATGGCGTTTGACACGCTTGAATGGCCATATATCTGGGCGATGCTTGCGAAGTTTGGATTTGGCCCAGGGTTCATCAGTTGGGTCAAATTGCTGTATTCGGGCCCATTGGCGCAGGTGGTGGTGAACGGAAGAGTATCGGCTCCGTTCGAGCTGGGCCGGGGCACACGGCAGGGCTGCCCCTTATCGCCGCTCCTCTTTGCACTTGCCTTGGAGCCCCTGGTGGAGTGGCTGCGGTGGGAGCCTTCCATCCGTGGTCTCCGCTGGACCCCTGAGTATGAGGACCGCGTATCCCTATACGCTGATGACATCCTCTTGTACCTAGCTTCCCCACGTAAATCACTCATAGTACTGGTTGATGTTTTGCATTCATTCGGTCGTAACTCCGGTCTGGTCATCAACTGGGCTAAATCGTGTGTGTATGTTCTCTCTGGGGAGGCTCCTATCCTCCCGCGGGGCTGTCCGATCCAGGTCGCCCCGCAGGGATTTAGGTACCTGGGTGTCTTCATTACTCTGGACCCGGAGGCTCGGTATGATCGGAACTTGCTTCCCCCCCTCCAGCGTCTGAAAGAGGATGTCGCGCGCTGGCGGCGTTTGCGGCTTTCGCCGCTCGGCCGGGCGGCATTGTTTAAAATGATGTCGCTGCCGCGTTTCCTGTACGCGTTGCAGAACACTATGGACCTCATCCCAGCGCGCTACTTCCGCGAAGTGGAGAGTTTGCAGCGCCGCCTGTTCTGGGACGGGAGGCCACGTATTGCCCTGGCTAAGCTGACGCTCCCATGGTATGACGGGGGGATTGCCCTCCCGGATATTAAACGGTACTATTGGGCCTCCCAGCTAGCTGCAATTAATCAGGGCCTATATGGGCCCGCCTTAAACCCGGCGTTTGAAATGGATAGGATGCTACTTCCAGGTGGTGACCATAATCGAGCGCTCTACTCTAGCGCGCCCGACGCTCGCCTAACGGGCCCCACGCGTGTCATGGTGCGAGTGTGGCACGCGGCCAATGCAGCTATGGGGTGGAAGGACCGTTTGACCACGTCTGAGCGGTTGGGCTCCTTGTGGACCTCGAAGGGCTTTGAGAAGTGGGACTTAATAGGCATTAGCAAAGTGGGGGATCTCTGGACGAGGGGAGGATTTAAAACGTTCGAGATGCTGCAGACGGAATTTCAGTTGCAGGGCAGCGAGTACTTTCGGTATTTGCAGGTCCGGCATGCGCTGGGCTCCATCTTTCCGGACGTTGCCTCCATCCCGGAGTGTTCCCCCCTGGAGGATAGAGTGCTGGATGGACACGTCCCTGACAGCACGATCTCACTGATCTACAAAAAACTGATCAACGACCGCTCAGACTTGTTGACTGCCCTTCGTGAGGCTTGGGTAGCCGATGGGCTGGAGCTGGACGACGAGGACTGGACCTCCGCGGTGGCCTCCCCGAAAGAGGTGGCCATACCGGCTCGCCTTCGTTTCGTCCAGCTCAAGATACTCCACAGGGTCTACATGACGGGGCCAAAGCTCCTGCGTATGGGCTATGCTGAGGACGGTTTGTGTAAGCGTGGGTGTGGTGCGCTGGGGACTTTTCTGCATATCTTGTGGGAGTGCCCGGAGGTGGAGGGGTTCTGGCGTGGTGTGCATGAGGTGCTGCGAGTGGTCACGCATGTGGCGCTGTTGCCCAAAGCGAGGAGATGCCTGTTGAATGTGTGGGAGCCTACCGATTACTCGGTGCCGCAGACGTGGTGGGTGACTCTGGGGTATATGGTTGCCAAGCGTGATATTGCCCAACTGTGGGGATCCCAGAGGCCCCCGACTGTCTCGGCCTGGAAGGAACATATGGATTGGTGCATGTTTCGGGAAAAGGTGGTGTATGTGGCGAGAGGTAAGCCTGCGACATGGGTGAAAGTATGGGGCCCCTGGAACGCCTACCGCGGGGGAATCTGTGCTCCACCGTTATTGCCTGATCCGTCGCCGGCCCCGTCCCCTTAGCCAACTCATCCCCCCGGTACCTGGGCATTAGGTGTACCCAGCCCTAGTTCTGATCTCTCCCCCCTCTTGAGATTCCTATGGATGGCTAGGATCCCCCCTTTAGGGGAGCACGTGTTGCTATTTCCGATTGAGGATTGCCTTGTGGGTTTGTTTGTATTTGTTGTTCTTTAAGTTTAAAATGGAACCGTGTAGTGGGGTCTGGATAGTGTGGCTCGCAACGATGTTACCTCCTGTGCATGCTCAGCCGCAGCACCATGTGTTTTATAAATGTATATCGTATGCTCCTTTCATTGCTAGCGGCCGGCCGGAAGGTTGTAGGCCCATATTTGTATATTTTTGAGTCTTGTAATAAACGGTTTCAAAAAAAAAAAAAAAAAGATCGCGGAGGCGATCGAACCGCGTCTGAGGCGGACACTCGTCTGATGAATTAAAAGGATTGGAAACTTTGAAATCGCTTGTGGTGCATTCTTTGGAAGATAACATTGACTGTGGTCCGTACCTGTCTTAAAACCCCTCTGTGGAATCGGAGGGTCAGGACTTTGTGTTTTATATATATATATATATATATATATATATATATATATATATATATATATATATATATATATATATATATATATATATATATATATGTGCTCCCTCGTGCACAGGACACTTTTGTGAAATCATATATATATATATATATATATATCAAACTCTTCCTTTCTTAAGTAAGTCTGCACATCTCCATTACTGAGGACTGGTTACAATGTTACAAAATTACAAGACTCCCTTGAAGGCCCATTTCTTTGACTGTCCCGTCTAACTGACGGTGTTGCTCAAAACTGCCCCAAGAACCTGCAGGTGTGAACATTTTAATATAGACACTTTGGGCATATAACGTTTTATTTTTATCTGTTTTCTTGGACACTGCCAAAGAAGCTTAACTTTTTTTTTTAGAACGCACTTTTTTAGCCTTATGAAATTTTGCTCTATGTTTTTTTTAATGAAATTTTAACAAACTCATTTATAAAAACTTGTATTTTAATGTTGTTTATACGTATTATATGTAGCTGATTGCAATGGTTTTAATTAACTGAGCAATAAAGAATTACTTACTTACTTACTTATCACATTTCAAACAGTCTGATATTATCTCTCTGGTTAGTTGGGCCGCGGGATTTCTCCAAACTCTCAGCCAAAATAATGCTGGGCGAGCCTTAATGTAATCTTCAATATATGGCAGGCTAAGTTCACAGTGACAGGCGTATTTAGAGGAAGAAATAGGTGCACCCAGGATTTTGCGACAGAATCTTTTCTCCTCATCCTGGATGATGCCACTATTAGAATGTCCCCAAACTTTAGCGCCATAAGTGGCAATAGGTATACATTGGAGTCTAAAAATGTTAACAGTGGCAGATACCACCTCTGTATTCCTAGGCTTTGATAGCCCGAGTATCGTGTTATTAGAGTTCGTGAACTTCCTCCTGCAATAAGCCACATGGTCCGCCCATAATCCATTTGAGGCAAATACCAGACCAAGATATGGGAAAGTGCGAGTGCTCTGTAAACTATTGGAATTTAAAACTATTGATGACTTAAAATACTTCTTTGACCCACATGCCAGTAAAAAAGATTTTTTGAAATTAGTGCATAAATGCAAGGCGGCCATAAAATCTACAAAACCACGCACCAGAATACGAAGGGCTTTTGGGGTGCGGCCCATCAGCACCGCGTCATCGGCATATAACAGGGCCAAATGTTTATTGCCGTTAATGCGTGGGACGTCTTGGGTCAGTGTTATCAGAGACTTATTCAGATCGTTGATATACAAGATGAATAAAAGAGGGGCCAAGACACATCTTTGCCTGACCCCTCTACCAACTTCAATAATTTTTTAGACCTCCCCGTCCCTGCTGATGCGCACCCAGGTGTGTAGGTCTTTATGCAGATAAGCTAAAAAGGATACAAGGGACTCGTCCAGACCATAGTTTAAAAGGGTAGTCCACAGCCGAGACCTGTTAACAAAGTCGAAGGCCGACGTGAGATCCATGAATGCCAGATATATAGGTGTCTTCTTAGCTACATTATATTTGCCGATAATCAAGTTGAGGTTGAGGCATTGTTCAACAGTACCGATATTACTCCTAAACCCCAACTGGCAAGGATGTAAAATCTGACACTCCTCGGCCCATGACCTAATTTTGTTATACAGGACCCTCCCCAAACTTTTCAGCGTATTATCAATCAGGGAGATCGACCAGTAACAAATCGGGTTTGAGCGGTCCCCCTTTTTGAAAATAGGCACAATAATACTGGAGGACCAAGTATGAGGTATAGGGGAATTAATTAATTATTAAAAACTTTCAACAATAGGGGCGCCCAAAAATCAGGATGACTTTTGATAAGGTCGATGGGCAAGCCATCAGGGCCAGGGGCTTTACCTCCCAGGCTCTGGAAAAAAATAAAAGAGTATATCTGCAGTGATAGTGATCTCACACCAATACCTGCAGTGATAGTGATCTCACACCAATATCTACAGTGATAGAGATCTCACACCTATATCTGCAGTGATAGTGATCTCACACCGATATCTGCAGTGAGGGTGATCTCTAACCTATATCTGCAGTGATAGTGATCTCACACCTATATCTAAAGCAATGGCGATCTCACACCTATATCTGCAGTGATAGTGATCTCACACCTATATCTAAAGTAATGGTGATCTCATACCTATATCTGGAGTAATGGTGATCTCACCTATATCTGCAGTGATGGTGATCTCACACCTATATCTGCAGTGATAGTGATCTCACACCTATATCTGCATTGATAGTGATCACACACTAATATCTGCAGTGATGGTGATCTCACACCAATATCTGCAGTAATTGTGATCTGACACCTATATTTGCAGTGATAGTGATCTCACGCCCATTTCTACAGTGATAGTGATCTCACACCTATATCTGCAGTGACGGTGATCTCACACCTATATCTGCAGTGATAGTGATCTCACACCTATATCTGAAGTAATGGTGATCTCACACCTATAGCTGCAGTGATAGTGATCTCACACCTACATCTGCAGTGATAGTGATCTCACACCTATATCTGCAGTGATGGTGTTCTCACACCTACATCTGCAGTGATAGTGATCTCACACCTATATCTGAAGTAATGGTAATCTCACACCTATATCTGCAGTGATAGTGATCGCACACCTATATGTGCAGTGATAATGATCTCACACCAATATCTACAGTGATAGAGATCTCACACACATATCTGCAGTGATAGTGATCTCATACCTATATCTGCAGTGATAGTGATCTCACACTAATATCTGCAGTGATGGTGATCTCACACAAATATCTACAGTGATAGAGATCTCACACCTATATCTACAGTGATAGTGATCTCACACCTATATCTGCAGTGATGGTGATCTCACACCTATATCTGCAGTGATAGTGATCTCACACCAATATCTGCAGTGACGGTGGTCTCACACCTATATCTGCAGTGATATTGATCTCACACCTATATCTGCAGTGATAGTGATCTCACACCTATATCTGAAGTATTGGTGATCTCACACATATATCTGAAGTAATGGTGATCTCACACCTATATCTCCAGTGATGGTGATTTCACTCCAATATCTGCAGTGATGGTGATCTCACACCTATATCTGAAGTAATGGGAATCTCACACCTATATCTGCAGTGATAGTGATCGCACACCTATATGTGCAGTGATAATGATCTCACACCAATATCTACAGTGATAGTGATCTCATACCTATATCTGCAGTGATAGTGATCTCACACTAATATCTGCAGTGATGGTGATCTCACACAAATATCTACATTGATAGAGATCTCACACATATATCTACAGTGATAGTGATCTCACACCTATATCTGCAGTGATGGTGATCTCACACCTATATCTGCAGTGATAGTGATCTCACACCAATATCTGCAGTGACGGTGGTCTCACAACTATATCTGCAGTGATATTGATCTCACACCTATATCTGAAGTATTGGTGATCTCACACATATATCTGAAGTAATGATGAACTCACACCTATATCTCCAGTGATGGTGATTTCACTCCAATATCTGCAGTGATGGTGATCTCACACCTATATCTGCAGTGATGGTGATCTCACCTATATCTGCAGTGATAGTGATCTCACACCTATATCTGAAGTAATATCTGCAGTGATAGTGATCTCACACCTATATCTGCAGTGATAGTGATCTCACATCAATATCTGCTGTGATAGTGATCTCACACCAATATCTACAGTGATAGAGATCTCACACCTATATCTGCAGTGATAGTGATCTCACACCAATATCTGCAGTGAGGGTGATCTCACACCTATATCTGCAGTGATAGTGATCTCACACCTATATCTGAAGCAATGGTGATCTCACACCTATATCTGCAGTGATAGTGATCTCACACCTATGTCTAAAGAAATGGTGATCTTACACCTATATCTGCAGTGATGGTGATCTCACCTATATCTGCAATGATGGTGATCCCACACCTATATCTGCAGTGATAGTGATCTCACACCTATATCTGCATTGATAGTGATCACACACCAATATCTGCAGTGATAGTCATCTCACACCTATATCTGCAGTAAAATTTATCTCACACCTATATTTGCAGTGATAGTGATCTCACACCCATATCTACAGTGATAGTGATCTCACACATATAGCTGCAGTGACGGTGATCCTATATCTGCAGTAATAGTGATCTCACACCTATATCTGCAGTGATAGTGATCTCACACCTATGTGTGCATTGATAATGATCTCACACCTTCATCTGAAGTAATGGTGCTCTCACACCTATATCTGCAGTGATAGTGATCTTATACCTATATCTGCAATGATAGTGATCTCACACTAATATCTGCAGTGATGGTGGGGCCGATTCACAGAACTAACCTAAGACAAAATCCTAAACTTACTACTTTTGGTATTAACAGAAGTTAGGATTTTGTCTTAAGTTTGTCTTAAGACAAACTTAAGACAGACTTAAGACAGACTTAAGACAAAATTCTAACTTAAGTCTGTTTTAAGTCTGTCTGAAGACTGTCTTAAGTCTGTCTTAAGTTTGTCTTAAGTCTGTCTTAAGTCTGTCTTAAGTTTGTCTTAAGACAAAACTCTAACTTCTGTGAATACCAAAAGTAGTAAGTTTAGGATTTGGTCTTAAGTTAGTTCTGTGAATCGGGCCCGGTGATCTCACACAAATATCTACAGTGATAGAGTTCTCACACCTATTTCTGCAGTGATAGTGATCTCACACCTATATCTGCAGTAATGGTGATCTCACACCTATATCTGCAGTGATAGTGATCTCACACCAATATCTGCAGTGACGGTGGTCTCACACCTATATCTGCAGTTATATTGATCTCACACCAATTTCTGCAGTGATAGTCATCTCACACCTATATCTGCAGTAAAATTGATCTCACACCTATATTTGCAGTGATAGTGATCTCGCACCCATATCTACAGTGATAGTGATCTCACACATATAGCTGCAGTGACGGTGATCATATATCTGCAGTAATAGTGATCTCACACCTATATCTGCAGTGATAGTGATCTCACACCTATATGTGCATTGATAATGATCTCACACCTTCATCTGAAGTAATGGTGCTCTCACACCTATATCTGCAGTGATAGTGATCTTATACCTATATCTGCAATGATAGTGATCTCACACTAATATCTGCAGTGATGGTGGGGCCGATTCACAGAACTAACCTAAGACAAAATCCTAAACTTACTACTTTTGGTATTCACAGAAGTTAGGATTTTGTCTTAAGTTTGTCTTAAGACAAACTTAAGACAGACTTAAGACAAAATTCTAACTTAAGTCTGTCTGAAGTCTGTCTGAAGTCTGTCTTAAGTCTGTCTTAAGTTTGTCTTAAGTCTGTCTTAAGTCTGTCTTAAGTTTGTCTGAAGACAAACTTAAGACAAAACCCTAACTTCTGTGAATACCAAAAGTAGTAAGTTTAGGATTTGGTCTTAAGTTAGTTCTGTGAATCGGGCCCGGTGATCTCACACAAATATCTACAGTGATATAGTTCTCACACCTATTTCTGCAGTGATAGTGATCTCACACCTATATCTGCAGTAATGGTGATCTCACACCTATATCTGCAGTGATAGTGATCTCACACCTATATCTGAAGTAATGGTGATCTCACACCTATATCTGAAGTAAGAGTGATCTCACACCTATATCTGCAGTGATGGTGATTTCACACCAATATCTGCAGTGATGGTGATCTCACACCTATATCTGCAATGATAGTGATCTCACACCTATAGCTGCAGTGATGGTGATCTCACACCTTTTTACTGTTAGCACATCACTACAGTAAGGCTAAGCGAAAGGATCCCCTTGGGCATGAAGGGGCGTCTTGAGATCTCAATAAACAACAAAGGAAGGCTGGACTCTGGTGTTGAGCAGTGACTGGTTGAAGAGTTGAAGGGAGCCTCGGCGGCTGGCAGAGGGGGGAGATGGTGCACACGTGTGCTCTGGAGGCAGAGGGGGAAGACGGTGTATGTATATCAGCAGAGAAATCTGTTTAAACTAAACATTAGATTTAGGGTGAGTAAAAATACAGTAGCGTGAACGTTTTATTTCAGTGTAGACTGTGCGTGGTGCTGTTTTGTAATGTCGTCACTGGCAGACGTAATCACATTTAGAAAAAAAAAACAGACTTCGGAAACATGATCCGTCACTACACGCCTCCTTTAGATAAGAAATACTCTCACAACAGCCGTTAAGCAAACGATCCAGTCAGGATGGGCTGTTCCTAAAGGAGACAGGGCGGTAACAAAGAAGCCTCATTTTCAATCGGAGGCCACCGTTTAGCATAAACGATGACGCCAGCCAATGAAAATGATGGGCGGGGCTTCAAGCCCCCTTCTGAAATCTCCTCAACCACAATATCTCTCGCAGAGCGCACAGCGCATGCGCGTTGCAACGCTAGGCGAGACCTAAAAAGGACAGACAAAGCCAAAAGGTCAAGACAATGAAAGGCAACACTTTTCGGCTGTGGCTGATGATTGTTCATCCCTGCTTTCTCCATTTGCCATGTTTTTTCTGTCTTTCTGTTCCTCCTTGTTTCCCCCATGTGTGTATTTCTGTCTTTTGCTCTAGGTTAAATAAATTCTGATGAGGAACCAGTGTCATCGCTACGGCAGGGCGTGGTGTTATCAGTGGACCATCAGTAAGTGTCCTACCTCGTCACCCTTCTAGTTTCCCACAACCACCGACAGACAGTCGCAGTCAGCAAAAACAGACACTGCCCTCTCAGCCTGGGAGGACGATGTTGTTCCTGTTTACGTTTTACATTCTACTAATGCTTGCATTCCCTAACAGTATATGAATTTTCTTGGATGTTGAAATTCAGTATTCTTTTCATGCAACAAATTACTCATGCATAGTGCGCAGTGTAAAAAAGAGTCTCTCCTGTGCAGCTGCAGGAGTTCAAGTTTCAGATGGACCACTTTTGAGAGCTAAGGAGTTTAGTCCAAATGCAGTGCACAATTCTCACAGTGGCTCTCAGTGGGTCATAAAGGGGTTCGAAAAACATGCTCATCCAATCTTTGGCCCCTCTGCAGAGCACACAGAGAAATGGTCAAGAATTCTATTAACTTCCCTTGATGGTCCTCTACAGCATCAAAACCAGCTGCATCCTTTATGAACAATGCAAATGATGCAGCTGTTGTTCATGAAGTAGTTCAGCAGAGCCATCATGACATGCTGCAGCACAACTTTTATCTTAACAGGCAGAGCACAGTTATCAAAAAATAAAGGCTATTTTGGATCAGAAGTGGAAGGGGTAGTAGTGGTGTTCAGAGTGTCTCAATAATGCCAGTCATGCTCATTCTATGTTAGATAAGTGCACCCTTTCCTCTCTCTACATCTTGTCCATATGTATCTCTTATCTTCAGAAGCCTCCTTTCACTGACTCCGTAATGCACTTCCTTGCATCTCCTTCACTTCACAAACATACAACGCACGAACACACCTGTAAGCACTGCATTTACATTTACTTTTGCATTATCAATATTTTGCCAACTTCCTTCACACAAAGTTGCACGGAAACACAATTGCAACTGGAATAAGTGACCATTGCTCTGCATGCTCAGCAGAGAGACCAAGGACTGGATGACAAAGCAAGTATTCTGAACATAAGATAGAGTCAATCCCACACTTGTTTTTTGAATGTCCGGCCTATGCTCTCCCCCGCAGTAGGTGGTTAAAACCACTATGCAGAGAACTTGGGACAAGGCATTTTAAGGAGGCCTTACGCGTTCTAAGAAATGATCCCCGCCCACTATTTGCTTGTGGTATAGCTAAGTTCCTGGGTTGGGCCTGGAGCATTAGATCATCTAGGCGTTCCTATCTTGTTTAATTTGTTCTTAAATGATTTTATCTAATTTATTGGGGTCATTTGTAATATGAATTGCATGTTAATGTACTGGCTCCTTTTATTCTCTTATTGTTCTGTACTAACTGTACTGCTTTTAAAGATATTGTTTATATCGAAATAAAGCCTATGATGATGATGAGTATTCTGAACACCTTTTTGACCCACTGACAGGCACTATGAAATATTCGCACTGCCTTCAGCCTTTGCTTCAGAGCTCTCAATAGTGGCACTTCAAGTGATCTATGCATCTTATATAAACATGTCAGAATCGTTTTTCCTAAAAAGTGTTTTTTTTTTAATCAGAAGGTAAAACAAAATGAAGCAGTATATTTGTTTGTTCGGTACTGTAACAAATGGCAGCGGAAGGTTCGTGCTCCACCCCACAGCAGCTCCCATGTGCAAACACCTCACAAATCAGGTCTGAGGGCCCGATTCACAGAACTAACTTATGGCAAAATCCTAAACTTACTACCATTTTGGTATTCACAGAAGGCACTTACTCATTTTGGTATTCACAGAAGGCACTTACTCATTTCGGTATTCACAGAAGTTAGGAGTCCTAACTTTAGGACTCCTAAATGCCTTCTGTGAATACCGGAAGTCTTAAAGTTAGGATTTTTCTGATCCTTGTTAGCACCAAAAGTTAATATTCAAATACACTGTTCTTGTGCTGTGAATGCCAGAAGCACAGTTTGAAGCGCTACATAATTTTAATGAAAGTTAAATTTAAAAATATTCACTCGGCAAATAAATGTACAGAAGACGCTAATCACCATAGTTTACACAACATATTAGTTCCTGTTATCCTAAGACTTGTCAGGCAAATAACAAAAGGAACAATTCCAAATGCACAGCTGGCACGCCCAGTGAAAGGCAGGATGGTCTAGTTACAGTACATCTAAATTGCTCAGGTCTGCAAGTGACGGAAGAGTAGAAGTTAAACCCACCATCACATCCGCGGATACTCTTCAGAATACCGAGCTCTAGCAGGAGGTTGGGGCTGTTTTTGTAGGCATGTGTTTCAGGAAAGGAGCACACTTTAGTAGTGAGCGAGGAGCAGGGCCACCAACATGTCTGCCATGCTACAACACCCACTTATCTGGTGTTTCAAATCATATGGCTCAAATAGCTGATCACTTTTGAAACTAGAAGTCGACAAACACAGGGGCATTTCATCAAGCCCCGGAGATAAAATTATCGCTGCTTTAGCGTCCGTTTTCGGATGGAAAGCGGCGATAATTTTATCGCCTAATCAGCAAGGTCACGCTATCGCGTGAATCCTTGCATTATAGCCCTTTCCCCCAACGCCCAGCTTTGCATCTCTAATGAGATGCAAAGTGGGCGTTCCTGCCCTGACATAACTGGAGAAATGTCGCTAAGCGACATTTCTCCAATTATCAATGGGCACGCTAACCTGCAGAGCGACAAGCAAAGTAGCGATAACCTCTGTTATCGCTACTTTCCTTACGCCTGCTTCAAAACTGACTTAGCCATAATATACAATGTAAGGTGGATATCATGGCTAAGTATGTCTTGCCCTATCAGCAACCTTTCGCCAAACCTTGTGCGATTATCGCTGTATTTCCAGCGATAATCGCACAATTGGCAGCTTGCGCTCTGAATTTTATCGCTTTGGAGATAAGCGTTGCTGATAGCACGCTATCGCCACGATAAAATTCAGAGTTGGCCGGCGATAATTATCCTCGTGCTAAGAGCGCTGAGCAATAATTATCGCATGGCCTTAATGATATGCCCACAATTCTTTTACTTTCACACAGCGTTATACTTTGCTTTTATGTTGTGGCATAAAACTAATGTAGCGTGCTTGTGAAAGTGAAAGAATTGTGTATGTCGACTTCTAGTTTCAAAAGTGATCAGCTATTTGTGCGATATTCTTTAAAACGCCACTGTGCCAGATAAGTGGGTGTTGTTATTAAAAACGAATTCTTCTGAACATATATATGTTTTTTTGTTCAGAGGAATACACTTTTAATACAACACCTACTTATCTTTCACCTCAAAGAATATTGGACAAATAGCAAGGAATACGGTCTGAAAAATCTTGACCCTGCTCCCTTGCTGTTTCTGTTAGGAAACATCAAGGGAGCAGTGCGGGGATTGGCTAGGTCAGGCACTGCCAGCGCTCATTTGGAGCCTTGGGGGCTGCAGCAGCAATCCCCCGAGGCTCCTACATTGTGGAGATAGGTAAGGGTTCAAGTGCGCAAGTCGGGGTTGGTCGGAGCAAGGCATCGTTCCAACCCAACATGCGCACTTCAACCAGCGAGGCATGTCAATCATCAAGCAGGCTCCGAGGTTCCCAACCCCTCGCCCCCTCCCCCCAGTCACTCTCGTAACTTTCTCCAGGCCAATGCCACGCTACACAGCTAAAAAAGAAAGAATCAACTAGCAACAGTAAACATTTTAATATGGCAAGACAAACGGGCGCGGCAACCCCCCACGCCCCCACAAAGAAACCGCCGCTGCACCTTACATTTCCGGGTTGGAGTCTTTCCCAGAGTTTAACCCGCTTGAGGCGTAGTTGCTGCTGGGCGATTTGGGTAAACATAAAGTGACACAGATCTATTGCAAAATAATCAACAATACTGGGGACTCGTTCGGCTCACTGTGCGCTCACTGGGAGCATGACCTGGGGTTGATCGCTGACGAGGAGTGGGCAGAGGCTAGTGCGGTCCCAAGATACGTGGCAGTCTACTTCTGATGACACCGTATACAGCTGAAGCTCCACCATAGAGCTTATCTTACCAGACACAGACTGTGGAAATTGGGGTAATAGCCTCCCTAGCCTGTCTGGGTGTGGGGAACCCAGTGGTGACCTCCTACATACTACTTGGAGTTGCCCGCACTTATCGCCCTATTGGACACAGGTGCTCTCTTGTCTGGGGGATGTCCTGGAGTGGGCGATACCACATGATCCCAAATTGGTTGTATGACATGTAAACCCTGAGTTAGATGTGAGCAGGCACAAGCTAATACTACTTTGGCTGGGGCTAACAGTGGCCCTACGAGACATCACATGTAGGTGGAGAGAGGTGAGGCCCCCGATGATTGGGGAGTGGAAGAGTGATCTTGATTACTGCATGAACATGGAAAGACCTGTATATGAGGCCAAAGGGTACCCCGAGAGGTATAAAAAGATATGGGGAGACTGGGCACAATACAAAGGTATTGACCTACCTCCGCGACCCTCCGGGGCAGATACTCTGGAGTCAGAAATTCAAAAGTACATGGGGCAAGAGGGGATGGGGCGGAGCTACCGGTGCTGGAGAGTCATCGCATATGTTGGTCTGATGAAGGGAGGAGAGTGGCGGGAGCAGGGAGGATTGTTGACCATACGTCTTGTTTTCTTGGTTGTATTTGGGGGCATATCAGCAAGAGCCGGCGATAATTATCGCTAAGCGCACTTAACGCTAGGATAATTATCGCCGGCTGTCGCTGCTTTCTATCGCGGAAATAGCGTGCTATCAGCAACGCTTATATCCAAAGCAATAGGAATCCAAGCGTTAGCTGGAAAACAGTGTGATTATCGCTGGAAAGCCAGCGATAATCGCACTGTGCCCGGCGATACCTTGCTGATAGGGCAGGGTGGTTTTAGCCATGTAATCCACAGTGAACACCCTAAATATCGATTCCGAAATATCGACTGACCAGAATATCGAATTTTAAATATAGAGTGGACAGAATATCGAATTATCAAAATATCTCGGAGGAGCCTAGCGCTTGACCAAGATGGCCGCGTGAGCTTAGAGCTCCCGAGACCCTCGCGCCCTCCGTCGACTATCCTGTCTCTAATCCTGATGGTATGCATGGCACCGTGTTGCTGAGTTGTCAGGGAGGCGATTGATGCTACCCACGGTCGGATCGCCCATCGGGAACCGGACTTACGACTGACGGAAGATTGCGGCCTAACTCCCGGGGATGCCAGGGGCTAGAGTTGGCAGGATGCCCGACTCCTAGTTGATCAACAACGGCCTGGCGAGGTGTGAACTGTCGGACGGAGGTCCTCGCTCTTTCACTTTCGGTTTCGTTCCCTTTGTCTGCCCGGACACTGTAGAGCTCTGGGTGGCTTTATTACCCCAAGGACGCTCGGCGGGCTACTCTGGCAGCACAAGGCAGACCTGCTCACTCCTTATTCCTCTCTATGAGAGGGAACAGTCTTAACTGCATTGGACTGCCTGGAGTCCATTATGTCGGGCAAAGCAGAAGGGGATCGGCTGAAGACTAAGTCCACCAGGCGGGGAACGTATTCCCAAGTCAACAGTATGGACCGCTACGCCCTCCTGAAAGCATCGCCGAGTGGATCGAGCCAGGCGCCGGATGCCCAGAAGGAGGACTCGCCTGGGACACCGGAGCTCTCCCTACAGGATGTCATGGGCGCGCTCGATGGGATGCAGTCCTCGATGGGGAGACAGTTCGAGGCCCTGGCGCATAAGGTGGATGCCATCCTGGTAGATGTCAATCTGATCCGCTCGGACCTGGGCAGGACGAACGAACGCGTTAAGAACCTGGACCACAAGACCACGGGCCTCACTGATGATGTAGCGGATCTGCAGACCGAGGTTCGGAAGTTGAGGGCCGAGAGTGACCTAGCCGCCCGCCGGCTGGAGGACTTCGAGAGCCGGGCCAGGCGCAACAACGTGCGCGTCATCGGGGTCCCGGAGTCCTCGGATGAGGCTTCGGCGGACCTGCTGGTGGAGGATTTGGTCCTCAATCATCTGAAGCCTAAGGGCCTTGGAAAGTTTTTTGCGGTGGAAAGGGCCCATAGGGTGCCGGGCGGGCGGCCCAAGGCGGGTGCCCCGCCGCGGCCGATTGTCGCCCGGCTCTTTCATTTTCGAGATCGGGACGCTATCCTGCAAGCTTCGAGGGTGACGGGCCCAGTCCCCTTCCAGAATGCGTCGGTGAATTTTTATCCGGATTTCACCCAGCAGGTGCAGAGACAGAGACAGAGCTTCCTGGGGGTGAAGCGGAGACTTCGGGAACTGGATCTGAAGTATGCCATGCTTTTCCCTGCCAGACTACGGGTGGTGCATGAAGATCGGACATTCTTTTTTGACTCTCCTGTTATGGCCGACGAATGGCTGGACGCTTTGCCCCGGCGACGGACGGGGGACGACACAGCCGAGCGTGGAGACAGTGGCCGGGATGGACAGGGCTGATATCTTAGAGCCGGCCTGACTTGATTTGACCATCCTTGAAGATCTGAACAGAGTGCAGTAACTGTGGAGGGTTGCGGGAGGGCGAGGGGTGCTCTTTTCCTCCCTTAGGGTACTTTTTGTAGATTTTTTGTTTTTGTAGGGCGACAGGCACACTGCAAGTTGGGGGGGCTTTGTAAGCTGCAGCAGGGGTGCAGGGTGGGGGGAGTTTTGGGGATTTTGAGTTTGTTGTTGGGGGGTTTATTTTTGCAAGGCATGATGATTATCCTCAGGGCTGTTCCATGGTGGATCCTCGGGTGTGGGGTGGGCCTCTTTCCGTTTGAGGATGGGGGGTAGAGGCTTAAGTGTTATAAGCTGGAATGTTAATGGTTTGGGGGATCGCATCAAGAGGGGGATTGTTTTGCAATTTTTGAAACGCTCAATGCCAGATGTTGTCCTGCTGCAGGAAACGCATCTCATAGGTAATACGTGCTATGCCCTGAATAGGAAGGGGTATAAATTCATTGCACACTCGGGATTCTCTTCTGGGTCCAGGGGTGTGGGCATCCTCGTTAGAGCATCGTTGCCCTTTGAGGTGGACTCCACCATTGTTGACGACAGGGGGAGGTTTGTGGCGGTGGCGGGGCGGTGGGAAGGAAGGACTTTGGTTTTGGTTTCGGTTTATGTCCCGCCGGCCCTGCAGGCCTCCACATTTGCTGAACTGGGCAGGGCTTTGCTGACTCTCCCGGGGGGAATGCTGGTAGTGGGAGGGGATTTCAACGCTGTGGGCTCCGGACTGTTGGATAGATACCCGCCCAGGGACACAGGGGGGGCTCAGAAATGGCTTCCAGACTTCCTGGATACGTTTGGTCTGATAGACTGCTGGAGGCTCCGGCACCCCACACAGAGTCAATACACGTTTCACTCCGGGGCGCATGGTAGCCTCTCCAGGATTGATTACCTGCTCACTCTGGCCGCGCATGCCTCGTTGATATCCGAGGCGAGGCACATGGCACGCGGTATCTCTGACCATTCGCCAGTGTGGATCCGGCTGGATCTAGGTCGGGAGGGAGGAGGGAGGGTGGCCCCCATCAACCCATGGTATTTCCGAGACCCCAAGATGCGCAGCGCCCTGGTAAAGAAGGTAGATAATTACTTTAAGGACAATCTGGGAACCGTGGACTCGGCGGTGTCGCTGTGGGAAGCTTTTAAGACCGTCCTTCGGGGGGAAGCCCTCTCCCTGGTGGTGGCTGCCAAGAATCGGAGGGATGGCGAGGTGCGGCAGGTGGAGGAGGAGATCGCGGCCCTTGAGGGGGCTATGGAGGAGGACGTTACAGAGTCCTCACTGCATGAGCTTTGCTTGAAGCAGGCGGAGTATAGGGACCTGGTTACGAACGCCGCTAAGACCCTCAGTAGGGAACAACAGGGCCGCCTGTATGACGTTGGTGATAAGGCAGGGAAACTCCTGGCGTGGTTGGACAGGAAAGAACGGGTCAATAGAGTGGTGCCGGAGTTGACGGGAGAGTGGGGAGAGGCGATTGTGGAACCTGAGGGGATTGTGAAGTGTTTCGCGGAGTATTTTCGTAGGGTTTATTCCTCGGTGTCGGACAGGTCGCTCGAGGACTCGTCTGATCTCCTCCGTGATATCGAGTTGCCCTGCCTCTCTGACATAGATAGGGATGATTTGGATGGTGACATAACGGTTGACGAGGTGGCGGGGGCGATTCGCGCTTTAAACTCGGGTAAGGCCTCTGGACCGAATGGACTGCCGATCGACCTGTACAAACTGTTCCCGGATAGGGTCGCCCCTCACCTGCGCGCCATATTTTTGGAGGCGCGGGGGGATGGGATCCTTCCATTGGATCAGCGGCTGGCGTCGATCGTGGTCATACATAAAGAGGGTAAACCCCGAGATAGGTGCGCCTCCTATCGGCTCATTTCACTCCTCAACGCTGAGCCGAAAATTCTGGCCAAACTCCTGGCTACCCGTTTGATTAGGGTACTTGGCGATTTGGTCCACCCGGATCAATCTGGCTTCATCCCGCACCGAAACACAGCATTAAACCTTAGGCGTCTTCATGGCGTCATCGCCAGGGCGGGCACGCTGCGTGAACCGGCTATTGTGGCATCTCTTGATGCCACGATGGCCTTTGACACGGTGGAGTGGGCATACTTATGGGCCGTGCTGGCCAAGTTTGGTTTCGGTCGCGGTTTTGTGAGTTGGGTTCGGTTGCTGTACGAGGGGCCACTAGCGAATGTTGTGGTGAATGGTCGGGCTTCTACTCCGTTTCAGCTTGGTAGGGGTACTCGGCAGGGTTGCCCCCTGTCGCCTCTGTTGTTCGCCCTCGCTCTTGAACCGTTGGCTGCGTGGATACGTTGGCACCCGGATATACGGGGCCTTCGGTGGTCGCCTGATCACGAGGACCGTATTTCGCTTTATGCCGATGATATCCTGCTGTATCTTGCCTCACCTAAGAAGTCACTTATAGTGGTCTGTGACGTACTCGCATCGTTCGGTAGGAACTCGGGGCTTGTGATTAATTGGGGCAAATCGTACTTGTACGTTCTTAGTGGCGAGGTCCCACCGATCCCTAGAACATGTTCGATACAGGTTGCCCAGCAGGGCTTCGTGTATTTGGGGATTTTTATATCCATGGATCCTGCGGTGCGTTATGAGAGGAATCTGCTCCCCCCCTTGGCACGCTTGAGGCGAGATGTTGAAGGTTGGCGGAGGCTGCCGCTCTCCCTGGTTGGGCGTGCGGCCCTGTTCAAAATGATGTCTCTTCCCCGCTTCCTCCACGCCCTCCAGAACACCTTGGACTGGGTACCGACCAAATACTTTCGGGAGATCGAAGGCCTCCAACGGACGTTGCTCTGGGATGGGCGGCCGCGAATAGCTATTTCAAAGTTGACGCTCCCATGGTACGATGGGGGCATTGCGCTCCCAGACATCCGACGGTACTATTGGGTCACGCAGCTGAGCGCGATCAACCATGGGTTATATGGCCCTGCCCTCAGCCCTGGGTATGCCATGGATAGGTGGCTGCTGCGTGGCGGCAACTACTACAGGGCGTTGTATTCGCGGTCCTTAGACTCGTCCCTCACGGGGCCCACAGGTGTGGCTGTGCGTGTATGGAAGATGGCGACTGACTCGTTGGGCTGGAAGGATAGGCTCACCCTCGCTACCCCATTGTTTGAATCGGAAAGATTGGGAAGACTCTGGCATACGAAGGGCTTTGATAAGTGGGACCTGATAGGTATATCCAAGGTGGGAGATGTGCTACATAAGGGGAGGGTGAAGTCCTTCGAGGAGTTGCAGACTGAGTATGAGCTAGGGCCCTCAGAGTACTTCAGGTATATCCAGCTGCGTCACGCCCTCCGATCAGTCCTCGTGGAGGGTGAGAAGGTGCCGGAGTCCTCTCCCCTTGAGGACCGAGTCCTTGATGGTCATATGCCCGAGAGCACGATCTCGCTCATATATAAGAAGTTGATTAATGTCCGGGCAGATATGCTTTTGGGGCTGAGAGAACAGTGGACTAGGGATGGCCTTGAGTTGGATAATGAGGACTGGCAGTCAGCGGTTTCTTCTCCTAAGGAGGTTGCGATCCCGTCGCGTCTGAGGCTGGTGCAGCTTAAAATACTGCACCGGGTGTATGTGACGGGGCCACGGCTGGTCCACATGGGATTCTCGGAGGACGGCCTGTGCAGAAGGGGATGTGGTATGGTGGGTACTTTCCTGCACATCATTTGGGAATGTTGTGTCATTGTGGAGTTCTGGAGGAGAGTCCATGCAGTTATGGGGGAGGTGACGGGCACTGCGGTACAGCCGGAGGCGCGGTGTTGCCTCCTGAACGTCTGGGGGCCCACTGACCTCGATGAGGCGCAGACCCAATGGGTGACTCTGGGTAACATGGTTGCCAAAAGGGACATCGCGCGATTGTGGGGCTCCTCGGGACCCCCTACCCTGACCGCGTGGAAGGAGAACATGGACTGGAGCATGTTTAGGGAGAAGACGGTCTACTGCTCTAGAGGTCGCCCCCGGAAGTGGCATGCCATCTGGGGGCGGTGGAACCAATACAGGGGGGGAATATGTCTTGCCCCGGATCTGGAACCTCCCGAGGAACAGCTTTCCCCCTGACCTACTTTCCAGCGCAGTTGGGTTCTAGGAACCGTTTTGGGCCTCTGCTGTCCCCCTTCTTCCTCCGTACACAGTCTTGTAACTAGTAGATGAGTGGGATCCGGCCTCCCCTGGGGGCTTTCGCCATGGGCTTTCAATGTCCTTGCCTTGCTGGGGTTTGTTGTGAGTTTTTTCTGTATTTACTTAAAATTGGACCTTTGCATTACTCTTTGAACTGTATTGGGGACACATCACTGTATCCAACTCTCAATGCTGCCGAACCTCCGGGCTGTCGGCTGAATAGCTGTGTCCTGAACTTTGAAATAAAGGTTTTCAAAAAAAAAAAAAAAAAAAAAAAAAGAATTATCAAAATATAGATAGGTCAGAATTTCGAAATTGGGGTATGAAATATCGATTTCCATAATATAGAATTCCATAATATCGAATTTTAAAATATAGATTACCATAATATCGACTTTAAAAATATAGATATCTATAATATCGATTTTTTTTTTGTGTTATGTATGGTAGTATATGTGTTAAAATTATGTATTATTTTTGTAATGTATGTTTAATTTTTAAAAACTAATGAATGTTATGTAATTTAATTTTTGCGTAATTTAATTCCGTAGAGGGTTGTGGGTTTATAGGGGACTAGGGTGGGAAGTTATTTAATTATGGTTAATTAAATATTAATTATATTGATATGTTTGGTAATTAATTTAATTATTTTTATTATTAGGAGCGGGTTGTGGGTTTATAGGGGAATTGGGCGGGAAGTAAATTAATGGAAAAAAGTAAATATAATTTTTTTTATTTATCTGTATTGATAATTAATTGATAATTAATTATTAATTGGTAATTAATTTGTATTAATTGGTAATTAATTTGTATGAATTGCTAATTAATTTTTATTAATTGCTAAATAATTTTTATTAATTGATAATAAAGTTAATTGTATTTTTTATTATTGGGAGTGGGTTGTGGGTTTATAGGGGAATTGGGTGAGAAGTAAATTAATTGTAATAAAGTAAATATTAATTTTTATTTATATGTATTGAACATTTATTGATCATTAATTATTAATTGGTAATTCATTTATATTAATTGGTAATTAATTTTTTTCAATGGTAATTAATTTTGATTAATTGGTAATTATTTTTAATTAACTTTTTATTGGTATTGATAATTAATGTAATCTTATTTTTAAATTAAATCATTACTTTCCCTACTTATGCACTCTCAGGAGTGGGAATAGTATTTTGTACCCTCCCGCTATCCAACTCTTTCCCTACTGTTGCACTCACTGGAGTGGGAATAGTAATTTTTACCCTGCTGCTATCCAACGCTTTCCCTACTGTTACACTCTTTGGAGTGGGAATAGTAATTTTTACCCCTACACTATCCAGCGTTTTCCCTACTGTTGCATTCACTGGAGTGGGAATAGTAATTTTAACCCCTTCGCTATCCAACGCTTTCCCTACTGTTGCACTCACTGGAGTGGGAATAGTAATTTTTCCCTTCCCGCTATCCAACGCTTTCCCTACTGTTGCACTCTCTGGAGTGGGAATAGTAAATTTTATCCTCCTGCTATCCAACGCTTTCCCTACTGTTGCACTCTTTGGAGTGGGAATAGTAATTTGTACCCCTACGCTATCCAACGTTTTCCCTACTGTTGCACTCACTGGAGTGGGAATAGTAATTTTTACCCCTACGCTATCCAACGCTTTCCCTACTGTTGCACTCATTGGAGTGGGAATAGTAATTTTTCTCTTCCTGCTATCCAATGCTTTCTGTACTGTTGCACTCTCTGGAGTGGGAATAGTAATTTTTACCCCTACGCTATCCAATGCTTTCCCTACTCTGGAGTGGGAATAGTAATATTAACTCTCCCGCTATCCAATGCTTTCCCTACTGTTGCACTCTTTGGAGTGGGAATAGTAATTTTTACCCCTACGCTATCCAACACGTTCCCTACTGTTGCACTCACTGGAGTGGGAATAGTAATTTTTACCCCCACGCTATCCAACGTTTTCCCTACTGTTGCACTCTCTGGAGTGGGAATAGTAATTTTTACCCTTCCCGCTATCCAGTGCTTTCCCTACTGTTGCACTCTTCGGAGTGGGAATAGTAATTTTTACCCCTACGCTATCCAACACGTTCCCTACTGTTGCACTCACTGGAGTGGGAATAGTAATTTTTACCCCCACGCTATCCAACGTTTTCCCTACTGTTGCACTCTCTGGAGTGGGAATAGTAATTTTTACCCCTACGCTATCCAATGTTTTCCCTACTGTTGCACTCATTGGAGTGGAAATAGTAATTTTTCTCTCCCTGCTATCCAATGCTTTCTGTACTGTTGCACTTTCTGGGGTGGGAATAGTAATTTTTACCCCTACGCTATCCAATGCTTTCCCTACTGTTGGATTCACAGGAGTGGGAATAGTAATTTTTCCCTTCCCGCTATCCAACGATTTCTCTACTGTTGCACTATCTGGAGTGGGAATAGTAATTTTAACTGTCCCGCTATCCAATGCTTTCCCTACTGTTGCACTCTTTGGAATGGGAATAGTAATTTTTACCCCTACGCTATCCAACGTTTTCCCTACTGTTGCACTCACTGGAGTGGGAATAGTAATTTTTACCCCTACGCTATCCAATGCTTTCCCTGCTGTTACAGTCTCTGGAGTGGGAATAGTAATTTTTACCTTCCCGCTATCCAACGCTTTCCCTACTGTTGCACTCTTTGGAGTGGGAATAGTAATTTTTACCCCTACGCTATCCAACGTTTTCCCTACTGTTGCACTCACTGAACTGAAGTGTGAATAGTAATTTTTACGCTCTCACTATCCAACAAAATCTCTACTTTTTTACATTACTTTTATTATGTTTACATTGTAAGCTTTTTTATATTATATTATGTATGTTTTATTTAATAGTTTTTAATACTTAATTACTTTTATATTATTTTTAATACATTTAAAAAATTCGATATTTTAGCTAACTATATTTTAACAGTCTATATTTTGGAATCGATATTTTAGTACTTACCTGTTTGTAGATAGGGAGTCGATATTCTGTCCTTCTATATTTTGGTGTCGATATTTTGTGCATTCTATATTATGTCCCTCGATATTTAGTCACTGAACCGTAATCCACCTCCCATTGGATTACATGGCTAAATCAGAACTAAAGCAGGTGTAAGGAAAGTAGCGATAACCATGGTTAGCGCTACTTTTCTTATCGCTATGCTTGTTAGCGATTCCCTTGATAATTGGAGAAATGTCGGTTAGCGACATTTCTCCAGTTATTTCAGGAAGGAACGCCCACTTTGCATCTCATTAGAGATGCAAAGCTGAGCGTTCAGAAAACAGGCGCTAAGGCAAGGATTCACGCGATAGCGTGACCTTGCTGATATAGCAATAAAATTATCACCGCTTTTCGTCCGAAAACGGCCGCAAAAGCGGCGATAATTTTTTATCGACACCTTGTAGATATGCCTCTTAATGTTCATATTTTATTTCTCTTACTACACCAAGGTGTACCATACAAAATGAAATAAATTGTGTCTTTAAAAAAATATATTCTGGGGGGCGTGGCCAAGATGGCGAGGTGAGCGGACGTCTCCTCGGCCGGCTCCTGATCCCCTGAGCCCCCGGACCAGGCTATAGCGCAGATTCTCCCCCAGCTCTGCGGGAGAAGTGGCAGCGGAGCCGGCGGAGCACTACAAGCAGCTGCTCGGTGGACCGGAGCCCTCAAAGCACACCGGCGGCGCCCTCCAGACCAGCGGGAAGGCAACGCCGGGAGGAGGCGGAGCGCCGGGCCGGACTTAGCGAGGGCGTGCCCAGACGCGTGAGTACGCGAGTGCCCAGGCCCGGCGAGGCGTTCCTCTGCGTGGTGGTGAAGGCCGGAGCTCAACGGCAAAGTACAGCGAGGGACCAGGCGGGGTGACCGCGTCGTTGGCGGCAAGCAGAGGGGTGTCCGGCCCCGGAGAACTGGCTCCCTGCCTCAGACTAGCCCCGAGAGGCTATTGCACGTGGTGCACGGCCTCGTGTGCGGGGCCCCTGGGCCGCCGCGGCGTCCTGGAACGAGAGGGGGATCTCCGGGCCGGCTCCCGGGGCAGGCGGAACTGATCGGCGCCGACGTGGGACCTCGGGGGGGCCCCCCCCTTTCCCCCTCCGGGAGAAAGAGGACGAGCGGAGTTGCCGGGGGAGGTACTGCCACCGGAGAGTAGAGAGGTCAGAAGGGAGCCCATCAGCGCCAGAGGCGGCCGGTGACGGGTCGAGACGCAGAGTACCGGGGGAGGCAAGCCCCGCGACGGCCCGCCGCGCGCCCGGCCGCACTGGGGTAACGAGACAAGCTGGACTGCTGGCACTCCGAAGAGGTACCGGACGGATCGGCCCCCTTCCCCCCCCCCCTAGTACGAGCAGGGCGGAGCGGGGGTAAGGCCGGGGTTGAGGAGGACGGACCGGGGGGCCCACGATCCGCAGACAGGGGGATCTGGAGGAGTAGAGGCGGCATAGCGACCGGAGTGGACCCAGAGTCGGGGCCCGAAAGAGAGACGGGGCAGGTTCGAGGCACGAGGTGGGTGGCCTGCGCAGGGCGCATGGCCCCGGCCGCAGCCAGGATCTACAGAGCGCAGGCTGGAGAGGTGGAAGCCTGTCAGGCGCAAGGTAGCACCTAGCTCCCCGCACATAGCGCCCCAGCGGCTGAAGGGCATGGCCTAAGAAGCGGCGTTACTGCAGGACGGCAGAGACGGCCACGAGGTAGGGGGAGACACGGCCCAGCGGGAGGAACACGGGGGCGCAGAGTCCAGGCGACGACCCCGGCTGAGGAGCAGCAGTGCGGCCGACCCGAGTTGCGTCCTCGCCCCACGAACATGGCGGGCAGTAGAGGAGGGAGGAAGGGGGAGCGCACTCTCCCCGAACTATTAGGTCGGCACCCGCAAAGAGTGGACAGGGGGCTGCAGTCGCCCCACACTTCCGGCAGTGCTCCGGACGCTAACGGTGGGGAGCCTCCGATCACCAGGTCCTTTATGGAGTCCCTCTTCGGATCCCTCAGGGAGGACTTCCAAGCCCTGAAGAAAGAAGTGGCCAGTGAAGTGAGGGAGATCCGCCGAGAAGTGGACGGCCTGGGTGAACGGGTGGCCACGGTGGAAGATGCAGGCCAAAGGAGAGATGAGGAGTTCGAACAGCTGCAACGGGAGGTGTTGCGACTCAGGGACCAACAGATTGATCTCCAGGCACATGCCGAAGACCTGGAAAACAGGTCTCGGCAAAATAATGTACGGGTTCGCGGAGTCCCATCGGCGGAGGAGGGAACGGACGTAGCAGGCTACCTGCGAGACCTGTTCCAAGAGGTTT
This sequence comes from Triturus cristatus, assembly GCF_964204655.1. Classification (NCBI taxonomy): domain Eukaryota; kingdom Metazoa; phylum Chordata; class Amphibia; order Caudata; family Salamandridae; genus Triturus; species Triturus cristatus. The sequence goes on from NC_140594.1 coordinate 131,550,724, forward strand.
TGGGAGAGCCGGAGGAATTTCCCATTCGAATAGACAGGGCGCATAGAGTGGGGACGCCACGGAGGGCATCGATGCCACCCCCGGACATTCTGGCCTACCTCCCGGACTTCCCACTTAAAGAACGTATCATGGCAGAAGCAAGGAAGCGGCAGCCCCTGACCTTCCGGGGACATTCAGTGGCGTTATACCAGGACTTGTCAGCTATCACGCTCCAGAAACGGAAAACATTTAAACTAGCCACCGATTTCCTGAGAGAACACGGTACACCCTATGCCTGGGGCCATCCCTTCACACTTATCTTCCGTTGGAATGGAACCTTACACCAATTACGCTCCCTGCAGGAAACGTGCGGGGTCCTGGGCCTTACAGCTATGGAGGATGACACGGCCTCGCAGCGCCGGGGGCGCTCTGGAGGAGACGGATGGCGACGTGTCACCGGGCAGCGCTCCAGGGATCGGCCGGCGTGGCCGGACTCACCCACCATCAGGGCTACTATGGCCGATGCGGTACTGGAGGTGGCCGAGAACACTGGCTCCAGCGACAGTGCACTGACGGCGTAGGAGCACTTCAGGGGGGAGAACACTACAGCCAACTTTCACTTGCAGGTTTGGGTGCTGGGGGGGAGGGGGCAGGCGGGGTAAGACAGGTGGCTGAATGTCCACTGGAGGACTTTACCAAAGACTTGTCCCCTGGGGGACCGGAATTGGACAATGAGGACTCGGGTGTCGGGGCGGGGGAGAGATGTACGGGAGGGGAGGGACTCAGGGCTGTTGGCTCGTTGCCGAGGGGGAAACTGGCAGATGGGGGGTGGGAGTTTTTGTTGGGGTCGGGAGGGGTAAGGGAGGGAGGGAAACGGGAGAAAGGGGGGTTCCGGGAGGGGGGGGCATCGTCCAGTGCGGGACCGGCATAATGGCCACGATAGCGACACCAATGATATAGTATATGGGTCCTCGAGGGGTCAGCGCAGGTACACCTATCTTTTCACATGACGCCCACAACCCTTAAAATAGTTACGCTTAATGTACGGGGCCTCAACAATCCGACTAAGCGGCGTGCGGTACTGTCCCTACTGGAAAGCCCTCAGGCGGATATTTGTCTTCTCCAAGAAACGCACCTTCTACCCCGAGACTGTTCTAGGCTGCGCTCTCCCTCATTTCCAACACAGTTCTTTTCCTCATGTAACACCAAAACAGCGGGGGTGGCGATACTGGTAGCTCGGCGCTTTCGGGGAGAAGTTCTCCACAAACAAGCAGAACAGAAGGGCAGACTCTTGGTCTATAGATTCAGGGTGGCTGGCCTCTCCTTCACGATTGGGTCCGTATACAGTCCGAACGAACGGCAAGAACGCTTTCTTAACTCGGCGCTGGGGGAAGTCACGGCTACCCAGGACAGGCACATTGTCTTGGGAGGCGACTACAATTTGGTCTTTGACTCGACACTTGATCGATCCGCCCAACGCTCACCGCAGGCGGGGGAGTTCTCGGCGGGATGCAAGACTCAGCTGGCGGACATGGATCTGCTAGACCTTTGGCATCACCTACGCCCTGCGGAAAGGGACTATTCTTATTACTCACACGCACATAAAACGTATGCACGGCTAGACCACTTTTTGGTCACCGGGCCTGTCTGCGCCCTCGCTGCAACAGCACAAATAGGAGTGATCTCCATGTCGGACCACGCCACAGTGACGGCTACCTTTTCATTGCCGCCGGTTTCCCGTGCCCCCCGGGTATGGCGTCTACGGGACACCTTATTGCACAGACGGGATGTCATTAAGCAGGTGATATCAGTCCCACAACGAGACACCTGCAACCTCCAGGGCGACTCAGTGGGCCGCTCTGAAAGCGGTACTTCGAGGGGAATTTATTGCGATCTCAGCGCCGGATAACGCACAACGACGGTGTAAAAGAGAGGAATTCACACAGAGGGTCCGTGAACTGGCACATACACCGCCGGACGGGGGCCGCCCGGATTTGGCGGCAACTCCAGGGAGCGAGAAAGACCCTGGTGGCTTTAGATATGGATCGCGCAGAATACGCGGCGCTCCGTCTCAAGCACGCCTATTATACAGGGGGGGACAGGTGCGGCCGGCTGTTGGCGAGCAGGCTCCGAGTTACGAGACAAAAATACCTAGTGAAGACGATCACCGACTCCACGGGGGCAGCGGTCACGGAGGACGCTCTTATCGCAGAACGCTTCCGCGAGTACTACGCTGATCTGTACGCCGGGGACCCCCCGGATGCATCTGCAACGCAAAGGTACCTAGACTTGGTCTCTCTGCCATCACTGACGCCTTTACAGGCAGAGAGTTTAGACAGGGAAATACGGGTAGAGGAGGTTATCTCGGCCATTGCCAACCTTAAATACGGTAAATCCCCGGGACCGGATGGTTACACCTCCCTCTTCTATAAAACGTTTTGCGTAACACTCGCACAGATACTCACGCGCCTTCTTAACACCTTCGCGGAGCAGGGGGCCATACCGCCGGATCTGCTGCGGGCGTCCCTGACGGTCATCCCTAAGCCAGGGAAGGACAGATCGCAATGCGGCTCTTACAGGCCGATATCTCTCTTGAATGTCGACCTCAAACTCTACACGGGGATCCTGGCAGCTCGTTTGGCTCCCCTTTTACCGGGACTGATAGACCCAGATCAGGCGGGCTTCGTTCCAGGGAGGCAAACGGTGGATAACACCAAACGGATTACACATATAATAGAGAAAGCGTCACGGATCCGAGGGGAGAGACTGCTGATGGCGGTGGACGCCGAAAAAGCGTTTGACCGAGTGCACTGGCGTACCTGGAGCGGGTGATAGAGAAGGTGGGGATCAGGGACAAATTCCGCAACATGATTTTCAACTGCTACAGAGCCCCGACCGCGGTGGTGAGGGTAAATGGATGCAGCTCCGGGAGTTTTACCATCGAAAGGGGTACGAGGCAGGGATGCCCGCTGTCGCCTTTACTTTTCGCCCTATACATGGAGCCATTCGCACAGCGCATAAGGAACAATCCGACGGTGACGGGAGTGAAAATGGGCGGTTTTTATCATACAGTTAGCTTATATGCTGATGATGTGATCTTCTCCTTGGAGGATCCACTTACAGCCCTGCCGGCCTGTATTGAGGAATTGACTGCTTTGGCGGCAGTGGCAGGATTCAAGATGAATATGGGGAAGTCAGTTGCCCTGGACCTCTCACTCGCACCGGCGACCAGAACCCTCCTGCAGAGTCAAGTCCCGATAATATGGTCAAGGGACCCAGTGCCCTATCTGGGCATCCAACTGGCTTCCACCCTGCCCGCTATGACGGCAGCTAATTACACAGCATTGAGAAGGAAGATACAGGAGGAATTGGCTAGGTGGGACCGCAATACTCTCTCACAGTTGGGCAGAGTGGCGGTTGTTAAAATGACCATCTTACCTCAGGTGCTCTATCTGTTTCGGGCACTTCCGTTGCAGCCCCCGGTCGGGTGGATCCAGCGGACGCAGTCTGACCTGGGGCGTTTTATTTGGCAGGGTAAGAAACCGAGAATGAGGAGGGCACTCTCACTGCTGGCACCGGAGGCGGGAGGCCTAGGCATTCCAGATCTCCGCAAATATTTTCAGGCGGCACAGCTGCGCTACCTCGTAGAATGGAGCAGGTGGGAATCAGATAAGCACTGGCTTTTTCAAGATCAAGCGGTGGCGGGCAGGCCGCTACAGGAAGTGCCGTTCCTGCGCAGGGTTCACCGCCCCGCAAATCTCTATGCCTCCTTTGTCACTAGAGTGCCTCTGCGGGTCTGGGACGCCACCAATCTCGCACATGTGCTGACCACATTTCCCTCCCCGTTGACACCCCTGGTGGATAATCCGGACTTCACACCGGGAATGGAGGGCGGGGCGTTCGCTCACTGGCGCACGGCGGGATGCAGGGCTTTGTGCCATTTGTACACTACGGAAGGGGTCATTCCCTTCACGAGCTTCCGACAAGACTATGTCTTTTCCGAGACAGAGAGAATGCGCTACTTGCAGGTCCGCCACTGGGCGTTGAGCCCGCAGGTGCGGGACGTAGCGGATAGACGACTGCTCCCTTACGAACGCTGGCTCTTGTCTCGTACATCCGACACTAAGCTCATAATTGACCTCTATAAATTTATCCAAAGGCCCGCTTCGCAATTCTACCACCCGGGACGGGAAAGATGGGAGAGGGAACTGGGTAGGTCTCTGAGCCACAAAGAATGGTAACAGGTGGCGGACAGGGCTAGACACTCGGCATACCATACAGGCCTAACGGAAACCCTCACAAAAATCTCCACTTACTGGTACTATACCCCGGAACGCATACACGCGATAGATGGTAGCAAAGAGGCCACCTGCTGGAGGGGCTGTGGGCGGGTGGGAACGCTGACCCATATACTGTGGGAATGCCCCCTTCTAGACGCTTACTGGAAGGAGGTGTTAGACAATGTAGACTCCCACTTCAACATTGAGCTGCCGCGCTTCCCAGCCTATATTCTACTGGGTCTTCCGAACGCGCTGATGTACCCCTTGAAATCTCGCAGAGGTAGGCAGATAGCAATAGCGCTAGGGTCGGCCATTCAAAACATCACTATACACTGGCGATCACCCACACTCCCCACCGTCATCGGATGGCTGCACAGACTATGGCATGTGCTTGGAATGGAGAAAATGTCGTTGACGGCAGCAGGGGAGGCAGAGCGGTTTCAAGATCTCTGGCAGCCATTCCAATCCCTTCTGGCCACGGAATTTAGAGAACTGACCTGCCCAAGATACCTTAGACTCTTGCGGCTTACGGGGCAGGAAGGCCCGCTTTCTTGATCACACTAGAGCAGGGGTGCGCTTGGGTGGGGATCGTGGGACCATATGAGAACAAGCGAAGGCCGCACTGGACGAGGGGGGGGAGGGGGTGCGGGGGATTTGGGAGTTGGGGATGGGGGGAGGGAGGGGGTTTGTTGGGGATGGTCATTGTTGAGGTTTTTTTATAAAAAAAAATTTGGAACGGAGTGGTGTCCTCAGGGACCAGTCTTAGCTATGGATCCTGCCACCCCGATCGGAGCCGTTACAGCCAAAGGATGACACTCGGTCAGGCATGTACCTGTGGGCTCGCTTGAATACGATGTACTCCTTCAGGAGTAGGGCGCTGCGGGGAGGTTCCCCAACATTAACCCATCGCAACGAGGGGATTCACTGATTCCCTCCAGATTCAGACGCGGCCGGCCCCGAGGGGTTGTAGGCGACATGCTGTGTTTCAAATTGACTTAGCAACCGCGCCCAGGAAGGGCTTAAGATGCGCTGATACTTAAGTATGATAATTTGCCGGCCCGAGGGGTTGTAGGCTGCAGACGCGGATGCTGTTGATGATATTTTATTAATGTCAATAAAAAGATTTAAACCTAAAAAATATATTCTCATTCACTTAAGTTGAGCCCTGCATCTGAAAGTCTACACTTTTCTGTGATATCCCGATGTCCATCATGCTTCTTTCATCTCAGGAAAGATGACCAATTAAATATTATTTTGATTCAATCAACCAAGTAGCAGCTATTTGTTTTGCCCTAATCAAGATGCTAGAAAACATCTTTAAAGATTTGCCATTGGATGCCCGCAAAACAGTATCCCAACTCCTCCCTCCTATAGTGCCAGGATGACTGCTTCGTGGGTTTTATGGCTTTTTATTTAAATGGTCATCTTAGCTAACAGTCACAGTTTCTCTCCAGGTTGGTAGTGCATAGCGCCAGGACCCCTAAGGGTAACAGAGCACTTTAGAAGTCTCAGTAACATAACATAACATTCGCTCTTATAAATGCAATTACATAGCATAAAATAACATAACCTCCATTGGGAGAGCGGTAAACACAGTGCTTAATTTGAGCCGGTGTTTGCCGGTGGGGCACAGCAATACATATTTTTGGGGACCGGCATCTATTTTTCCCCATCAGTCATTACTTGACAGCAAGTGGAAAAACCACAAAACTGGAAAGAAGAAGGAAAGGAAAGGCAAAAAAACCATCACAAAGGGTGAAAGCAGGAACCTGCAAGCATGGAAATAGCCAGAAGATCAAAATACCCCTCACTTAGGGGGTCATTACGATGGTGGGCTGACCTGATTCTGCCCGCCATCGTGGTGGGAATCGGGACCGCCAGCCATGCATGCGCTGGTCCCGCACACCCAATTAGGATGCGACCGCCACCATGTCGGTCGCATTTTGCCCTTTAACATTGCGGCGGGTGCTGCTGACTGCAGCACCCGCCCCAATGTTAAAAATGCATGTTGTGCATTTCACTGCACTACGTGGCAGGCACCACACGGTGCCTGCCACTAGGTGCAGTGAAATGTAGGGGGGTACCATAGGTACCCCCCCAGTGCACAAACACCACCCTCAAACCCAAGGGGGCCCCAAAACCAATCTTTGCCAGCATTTCAATGGCAGTTTAACCACCAGGGAACGGCTGGCTGAAGCCAGCATCCTAATTTGGAGGACGGTGCATGCTAGGCACGCCACCATTTTATGGATGCAGACCGCTCAGCCAGGCAATCGGAACGATTGCCTGTGGTGGTTCCATGGCAGATGGTCTTTGCGTCCGTCACAGTCTGGATCCTCCCGCCATCGTAATGTGGTGTGGTTAAAATCGCGGTCCGATGGCGGAAGGCCCGCCACCACACGGCTGGCTGTGGCGGACCTTCCGCCATCATAATGACCCCCTTAGAACTCAAGCTCTGTTGGCACCCAGCAAATGAAGCAAGTGATTCCAACCCTCCATAAAAGAGCTGCCTTGCCTCTTCCATCCAAACATCTATACATTCATCATTTCACCCTTCCAGTATTTCACCTTTACATTCTGCCATCAATTCACTCTTTCATCCATTGTTCAGTCTTCTTCTATTCCATCCATCCACCCACTCTGACATCCATCCACCCACTCTATCATCCATCCGTCCATCCATCCTGGCTACCAGCCATCCATCGCCTCTGCCATTAATTCATTCTGCCATCCATCCATCTAACCACTCTGCCATCCACCCTGTCATCCATTCAGCCTGCCATCCATCCATCATACATCCACTCTGCCATCCACCCATCCACCCTGCCATCCATTCACTCATCTATTCACCCATTCATATATCCATCCTTTTATTCTGCCATCCTTTCATATGCCGAGCCACCTATCGATCTCTTTATTCTGTTATACTTTCACCTGTCCACCCACCTGTCCGTTCACTCACAAATCCATCCATACCTTTACTCTACCATCCTTTCACCAGTCCACCCACTTATCCATTCACTCATACTTTCACCCACTCATCCATCTATTCACTCATCCATCCACCTACTCATTCACCCACACTCATTCATCCACCCACTCATCCATCCTTCCTTCCTTTCACCTGTCGTTCTGTTCAATAGTCCTTCCATCTTTCCCTTTTCTATTTACCCATTTTTTGTTCTTCCTTGTTCCTGCTTACTCGTCTAGTGACATTGTGAGGCATACGTACAAGACCCATTCGCCACCGGAGCGTCACTTTTTTTTGACGCTCTGGTAGTGTAGCGCCATTTCCATATTTACAGGGTGGCGCTAAGCCTCTTAACGTAGCTTAACACCAACTTGTATAGATGCCCCTTTCTGCTGCATTCCTCTGCGGCAAAGGGGCGTGCAATGGGTGTTGCTGTGGGCGTTCCACCGCACATATCTCTGTTCCACAATTAGGAGGTAAGGCGGTTGAGTCCCTCGAGGGAGACATCCAGGAGGGTGAGATTGCCTACGCCCTGACCCAATTGAAATCAGGGAAGACATAGGGCCCAAATGGGTTGCCCCCTAAAAAAAATGTATGTGTCTGACACAAAGTGGGATATGCTATACGATACCCGATCAGCTTGAGAACTTCCCCACGACGTTTGACAGGCACACATTGTCCCAATCCACAAATCAGGATAAACCATGAGTGTTGCTGTTCGTACAGGCCACTCTCTCTTCTTAACATAGAGATGGGAAAACTTGCTAAAGTATTAATGGCCTGGCTGTTGCAGGTAATCCCCATGATTGTATCATACAAATCCACCAGGCATTACCTATGGTGCCGATATGGATGACTGGTGCGCGAAGGGCATAAATGAGAGCCAGCCACAATCCCGGTGTTGGACACCGCTTAGGCTTTTGACTCCCTCGAATGGCCCTACATGCTGGCACTCTTGGAGCGAATGGGTTTTGGTTCCACTTTCCATGGTTGGGTGTGACTTCTGTACACCCTGACCACTGCATGGGTACGGGTAAATGGCACGTTGCTGGAAGAGTTTGTGCTATGGAGGGGGATGAGACAGGAATGCCCCTGTCTCCTTTTTTCTTTGTGATAGCACTAGAACCTCTGGCCAACTGGATCTGGGGCAATGCACTTCTCAGGGGACTGCGCTGGGTCCCCGACTGGGAGGACTTGGTCTTGCTTTATGCAGACGACGTGCTCTTGTACTTCGCAGAACTGAAAGACTCCATCAATGGGATCCTGGAGATCTTTGCAGTCTTGGGTCGGTTTTCCAGATCAAGCATTAATTACAGAAAATCTTGCCTCTTCCCGCTGGTGGGATGGCGACCGGGAGAGGGATAGAGATGTCCGATACCCATGGAGGAGAGGGGGTTCCGTTATCTGGGGATCATCAGCTTTCCTTTGATTATAACCTAGGCAGAATCCTGTAAGAATACAAGTGAGTCGTAAGTCACGGGAGAGGGTTACTTATATCCCTACTATGCCATGCAGCCCTAACAAAATTATATACCTAGCTAAATTCATATATTCACATCAGAACTTCCTCTTCCCTGTCCTCGAAAGCTTCTTCAGAATGACTGAGCTGTCACTAGGCTCCTCCTGTAGAACAAGGTGCACCACGAATAGCAGTGTCAACGCTGGCCCGGATGTCCTTTGATGGTGACATACTCCTACCAAACTTACGTCTCTATTATTGGGCAACCCAACTGGTGATAGTAAATGACTGGTCATTTGTGGAACAGCGTGAACCAATGCTGTTGGTGGACTGGCGTGCCATGGACGCTCTAGGGGTAAAGCAGAGAGTTATACGGAAGGTGGAGGTTGGGTCCATTACCATCCCCCACAGCAATGGTGATTCAATCATCGTAGGAGGCCAAATGCAAAGATGGACTGGAGTGACAAAATTATACTGGAAACGCCTTTGTGGAATGCAGCGACCTTAGCTCCGCTACAGCGGGTGGAGGGCGGTTGGATATGAGACCTCTTGGGGATATCAAAAGTGGGGTGCATTTTTCCAGAAATAGGCATGTTGTCCTTTAAGGAACTCCAGATGCAGTATAAACTCAGGAGCCCCAATACCTTTAATCTACAGCTCAGACACATCCTTTCGAACTGCATAGACACACCAGAGGACGTATTGGACGAGAGCCCTCTAGAATATAAAGTGTTGGGATCCCCAGTACAAAGTCATGCAATCGCACAGATATACAGCACACTGTTGGCCAGCACCTCGCTCCACCCCTGCGGGACAGGTGGGAGGGAGATCTGGGCGTCATTGAAGATAAGGAATGCAGTGATACATGCAGGTATCCTTGTGAGGTCGCAATTAGGGCAGGGCTCCAACTCATTCATCTCAAAATCCTTTATAGGGCATACTACCCAAAGACGCATCTATACACGATGGGCGAGGCCTCATCAGACAGGTACTTGAGGGGGTGCAAGCAACGGGATACCCTAAAGCATATGTTGTGGGACAGCCCGAAGTTGAGGCCCTTTTGGAGGGGTGTCTTAAACAGAATAGTGCAGGCACTTGAACGGCCACTAGAACTCAGCCCTAAAGTGGTAATGTTGGGAATTTGGGGGGAGCAAACATGGGACAGATATACACTCCCAGTTTGCAACATTACCTTAATGGTGGCTAGGTGAGACGTTGCCCAGTTATGGGAGGCAGCAAATGATGTGCCAACGGTAGACATGTGGGTTGTGAATATCGATTGATATATGAGAGCTGACAAAGCCAGAGCATGCCCAAGTAAATTCCCCAAAATATGGGGCCCCTGGCAGGGCCTAATGGTGGACATGAGTTAAATGGTCTATCCCTGGAACTCTGGAACTGGCTCATACCGCAATATTCAGACCTCAAAACAAACTGGTCTAACTGGTCCACTGAGGGCCTTAGCTCCGGCAGATAATCGACACTCCCTCAGTTAGGTATGCTGCTGTAGCTTCAAGACATAAAGTGCAGAGGGACCCATGTTGCACTTAACCATGATAACACTATTACCCTGAACATGTAACTGATAACATGCACTAATCTATGGTCATTGACTATGATCGGCTTGCTAGGAATGGTCAAGATAGTGGCAGGCACAGCCTCGCTATCTTTAAGCTTTGCAAGGGATGATGTGCAAAGTACTAATCAGACTGTTCACTGGCGGTGGAATGCCCACAGAAACACCCATTGCACGCCCCTTTCACGAAGATATCTGCGTGAACGAGTACCATATTTACAAAGCAGCGTTATGCCACGCAAAGTGGCTTAACGCCACTTTGTAAATATGGAGCAGGGCATTATGCTACTGGAACGTCAGAAAAAGTAAAGTTCCGGTTGCGCAATCCCCTTGTAAATATGCCCCAGGATTTTATAGCACAGGTCACGTGTTGGATGCAAAACACAGGGAGATCCCCTTGTTCAGCATTGCAAAACATTGGGCCATACAGAACATGACATCAGCGCGGCGCGGATTGCTGCGCCGTGCTGAAGGTTCGTTGCGCGGGCGGGGCCGTGACGGAGCGGTTCCGTCATCCGCACAGCGCGACCGATGCGCATGATGGAACCGCTCCGTCATGCGCATCGAAAGGGTTAAATGGACAGTTTTCTGTGGTGTCCCAACATGTGTTGATTCATTGTTATTCAGAACAGAAGGAAGATATATGAAAAATTCCGTACAGCAACTGAGGGTCTTCTTGAACATGATGAGCTGTAGTAATTGATTACTGCGTAATGAACAATGCGAAGATGAGGACTTGAGAATTCTGAATTTGCATAAAGACTCATGTGTTAAGATGTGTATAAATACTCGTGCTATGTAAATATTTGTTTTTAATATTTTAGTCTTCATTCATTGATTTTCATATATAGCTATCACATTTTTGATATTTTTTGTTGAAAATGTCTTCCTTCATTTGAAATGCAATAAGTATAGATATGTATTTCCTGGCATAGTTCCCAACATAGACCACCCGACCAGCTATAATTAAAGACCTGGATATGTGTGTCCACAAAAGATGCTACTGGAAACATGACTTGTTTTTCACTCTAGGCTATATTGCAGAATCCAGCAACATGTATGCAGCCACTTGATCCACCTACTTGGGAACATCATGACCAGCCTCACTGTCACATGACCAACCATAGAGTATATCTCTATATAAGCTCTGACTAAGGTGATAGTGTACTCTTTCTTTGCTGCTACGCAGCCAGTTAGGTGCTTCCCCATTATGCTGATATTGCTTGTTGGTATAACTAGCTTCGGTTTATGGGTTGATATTCTAATCCTATTATTGCAATTGTGATATTGCTGTTATATCGGCTTATTGACGGGATTCTGCACATATAAAGAACTATGCACAGGAAAACAGGACCTCAGTGAATAGGGTTATACCAACCTACCACATTAGTACCCAAAATCCCAAACTGACTAGCTATAGTGTCTCATTCATTCTCCATCCACAGCGAAGCTACCAATGATTTGACAACCCAGAACACGTCACTCTCTCTTGGGAATCGTGGGAGCCAGACACTCTTTTGCTCTCTCACTCATACTTGTCCACAATGTGAGTAATCAGAGACGCGGTATAGTTTAAAATATTAATTTCAACTAACGCGCTCTATGGTGCAGTACATATGCCAATACTAGCAGCAAAATGCATAAACACAATATAGTCAGCATTGTTACAATACCATAGAATAAAAATGGAGATATCATGTTGTAAAAATCAGTAGAAAAGGACTAAACGACCTAACAACCCTCCCCGTGGCAAGAGATTGTTTATTATAAAAAAGAAGACCTCTGGGCTTTGTCAGCAGACCCCATACCTCAAGGCCTAGACGCAATATTCACATTGCAGGACAAGCACAGCTCTTCTCTTCGGAAAAGTGTCCCTCCAAGTGTTCAAAAACATGTTGCGCATGCAATAATAAAGTACACGATTTCCAGTAGTGCAGCTGTGTGTAGCATGTTATGTCTAGGTGGGACTGACCAGAAAAGAATAACAAGGAGGCATTGTTGTTCGACCTTGAACATCGTATGCAGACTAAACCTCAAAGCACAGCAGAGAACGTGCAAGGTTGACATTTCTCATGTGAAAGGGGCACAAACAGAGTCTTGCTAAATATATGAATGCAGTTTTGTGCGCAAAAGGAACCTCAAGGCATCGAAGCTCATGGTAACTTAGCAAATGTCGACAATGGACCTATAAGCCATACTACAGGCTGTTATCTGATGCCAATTCTAATTTGCTTTGGGGTAGCTGAAGGCTAACGTTTGTTGCTATTGTGATTGAGTTATTTACCGTCTCCGAAATGTCGCCGATTTCCTGGTTGCTATTGTAGTTGTCCCCTCAATTTGTTGCTGATTGCCGAGTCAAGCGCGTGCTTTGGGAGCGCTCTGCCTCCCTGACCGGGCGCCTCGCGCCCATGTTGTCAGTCAGTGGAGCTGGGAGAAAAGGGAGCGAGGACGCGCGTTGGGCCAACGTGCAGTCCTCTTTCTGTGGAAATGAGCGGCCTGCATCGCGCATGCGCGGAGGCCATTTTTCCCAATTTTAATCAATCCTTTGGGCTTAAAAGAACGCGGGAACAGCGTTTTCTCCAGCTCTTCATCCCACTTGCTCGTTTCAGGCTCCCGGTGATGCTTGACATTTGAAGTGTGTGTGGGGCTGTATAATATCGCATAGGCTCTGCCTAGAGTGGTACTGGCAAGCCCTTCCTCCACCTCATAATTATCACTATTTGCATTGGCTTGCCTGGGGATGCTCCACTCCCCCTGAACTCTGATAATATTAAACTGGTTACAAGCCTCGTCTGTGTGGGTTAACCCCTTGTGCTAGAAACAGGCAGTCCTCCTGTGGGATAGATTACTACAATACAGTGTGCCATCATGTCTGAATACTTTTATGAGGAGGAATACTTTGGTGAGGAACCCTCTGGGTCCATGGAGCAAGACCTTGTTAAGGCACTGGATGCAGGAGTGCAGCACTTAGTGAAAAGAGACCTGGTGAGAGCCATAGAGCCCCTGAAGTGCCATTTGTGCGACTATGCCCAAGCAACAGGGTGGCTCCCCAGTTCTGGCAGTCATCCCAAGACCAGTGGGAAATGGGTCAGGAACCCCCACACTGCGGATTTCGCAAGACTAGCCAAGGCTATGACAAATGACCATGGCTATGTCACCCCAACTAAAGGGGCAGCTGTCACTGAAACACCTCAGGATGACGATGAGGACTCCTCCTCGGTCCATACGTCCGACCAGGAAGAGGCTCCTAGACCCTCCAAGAGATCGAAGAAGGAGCGGCACGTAGATACCCCTTCCCAACCTAAGCTCCTTAGTTTCGACACAGTTCAATTGCCTGGCTTCTGCCTCAAGAGGTGGCTGACTACATGCAATCCCATCTTCGGCAGGCTTTTGACAAGGATGTAAGGGCACGGCTAAGATCAGAATGCCCAAGACCAGACCTGCCAGGTAAAGTGGTGGAAACACTGGAGGTAGATCCCTCTATGCTCATGTACCTGAAGAAATACTCCAAGGACCCTAAAAAGGGCATAGACCGGGCATGGAGATCATGCCAGAACAAGCTTTTAGACATGACAGGCCCCTTGACAAAAATACTGGAGTTGGGTTTTAGACCCAAGGAGTCCGCGCTGGCAATAGATCCAGAAGAATTGATTGGATGGGGGCAGAGGGCTGTATGCCAATTAGGAAATGCGAACTGCACAATGTCCAGCGAGAGGCGACGCTCAATATTACTAAAGCTGGACCCCAAATTAGCTGAACTTTCCTCCTCTGAATCAGGGCCCCTAGCCCAAGGTCTCCTATTCAGCCTGCCCTTCCTTAAGGAGCTTACTAAATTCGTCGCCACCTTCAGTGGGCTGGACAAAGCACAGGACTCTCTCAAACGTGCTTTCCGACTGGTTTTCGGCAGGGTCGGACGATACCGAGGGTGGTTGTTCGGCCGGGGTTCCGACCAAGGCGCCCCGCGTGGTCAATAATACCACCAACAACGAGGTGGCTACCAGGACCCCAATTACAGTAATAACTCCTCCTTCTACCCGACCCGGCGTGCCAAAAATGGATTACGGAAGGGCAGGTACGGAGGAAATCAGGGTGGACATCAGGATGCGGTAAATTCAGGTGAGAGCGATCCTATGTACGGAAGTAATGGGGGGAAGGATCCAGTTTTTTCTACACACATGGCACACAATCTTGCAGGATTCATGGATCCTAGAGACAGTGCAGGGATACTAGCTGGAACTTTACAACTCCCCCAGTCAGAGCTCTCTTCCCCCTCAAATTTATTTTTCCCAACAAGAGCAGGACTTTATCTCCGAAGAGATAAGTTCTCTTCTAAGGAAAGGGGCCATAGTGATCACAGACCCTCACCCCGAGGCTTTACCAGCAGCATCTTCCTAGTCGAGAAGAAGGGGGGTGGATCCAGGCTAGTTTTAAATCTAAAGGATTTCAATAGATGGGTGATATATCGACACTTCATGATGGAGGGCATCCATCTTCTGCGCGACCTCTTTCAGGGGGGGATTGGATGGTCACATCAACGTTTTCTGCATTTCCAATGGCACGCAGTTCGTTATGAATACAAAGTCCTCCCCTTCGGTCTTTCGTCAGCATGTTATGAATACAAAGTCCTCCCCTTCGGTATTTCATCAGCACCATGGTGTTTCACGAAACTCCTTCGCCCAGTGGTGAAATCATTGAGGGCACAGGGTGTTCGACTAATAATTTAATTACGACATCATCATCATGGCTTGTTGCCCTCAACTAGTGGTGACCTATCTCGAATGGGCAATCAACCTATTGCAGAGTCTGGGATTTATTGTGAAGTCACAAAAATCGATACTAGCTCCAGCCCAATCGATCGAGTTTCTGGGATTTCAGATCGACTCCCAGAGCTACCAGCTCCTCCTTCCAACTCAGAAAGTCAGGTCAATCAAGAGAGAGTTGAGGTTGATTTTGAACAAGCAAATTGTATCATTGAGATCCGTAGCCCGGGTCGTCGGGCTGCTGGCTTCTTCAATTCAGGTGACCTTCCCGGGTCCCCTTCACTACCAGGCACTCCAAAGGCTAAAGATTCAGTATCTTTGGAAAGGCCTCTGGTATGCAGAACAGTGTGTTATCATTGTACTTCAGTTTTTGATAATAGTGCTACCCTGCACACTCAAAATGTAATGTTCATATTATTTATATTGATTGCAGATTATTTCCCCTGAAGAAGGGCCACAAAAGGCCCGAAATGCATTGGGCAGGCATGAACATGAAAATCATGGATTGATATGTTATTACTTTTCTGACCACAATCAAGACATATTTTGTGACTTCAACAAAAATAAATGTTATTTCTGTATTGAGTAATTTTGATACATTGTTCTAATGGTTTTTGTTCTCAATTATTTGGTATATTTTGTTTAATCAAAAAATATTTTCTCAAATATGAGTAAGCATTAGCTATTAGGGTAAGGTGCTCAGAGGTCAAGTTTTGACAAACTTGCATAATGTCAATGCAGAACAGATACCTCTCTCCGAGGAGGCGAGGTTGGAAATGTTGTGGTGGCTAGACCACATGGAGGCTTGGAATGGCAGAGCCTTCTTTGGATACACTCCGGAAGTAGTGATCAAATCTGATGCCAGCCGTTCGGGTTAGAGGGCCCGCTGCGGCCAGATTTCCACGGGCGGCCGCTGGTCACAGGAGTAACTCTCATTGCATATCAATTGTCTGAAGCTACTGGCAGGCTCCTTTGCAATTCGCCGTCTTTCGCCTCGGAAGATGGACTGTTGCATCCTGGATAACATGTCAGCGGTACGCTACGTGAACAAGCTAGGAGGGATGAGGTCCCTGATTCTGGTGAAGATTGCCAAGGATTTTTGGCACTTCTGCCTTCAGCACAGAATTTCAGTGGTAGCATAATACCTCCCGGGCTGCAACAACAAGATGGCCGATTGGCACTCCCGACACCTGCGGGACTTCAGCGACTGGAGACTCCACCCCCGGGTTTTCCAGTCACTGAACCTTCTTTGGGGCCCTTACCAGTTGGACCTGTTCGCATCATGTCTCAACAGACAACTCCCAGCTTTTCACAACTGGCGTCCGGATCTGGAGGCGATTGCCATGGATGCGTTTCTGCAGGACTGGCCAGCATCTCTGTGCTATGCCTTTCCTCCGTTTATGATGCTTCCCAGAGTTTTGGCACAAACCCGACGTCAACAATCAGAGTTAATACTGATACCCCCACTCTGGAGAGCGAAGCATGGTTCCCAGTGCTTATCGAAATGTTATGTGCAACGCCGATCCTTCTTCTACAGCGGTGGAATCTGTTGCTGTACCCTCAGAAAGCCCCACATCCATTGATAGAGTCAGGGCAACTCCCTCTGGTGGCCTGGTGGGTTTCAGGGACAGAAGGAAGGTCCCGGGCTTTTCAAGGGACGATGACAGGTTTATTAGTGAAGCCTGGTCAGCTAACACCCACAAGCGATACCCATCAGCTTGGAAACTATGGTGTAGCTGGTGCTCTCAAAGGGAAGTGGATCCCACTAAAGCACATGTCTCTTTGATTGTGAGCTTTTTACATCCATCGCTGCCTCAGGATTAGCCTACAGGACTGTAAACAATTTCCGGTTAGCCATCTCAGCAGGGCATGTTCCAGTGGATGGCAAAACGGTTGGAGAGCATCCCCTGGTGTGTAAACTGCTCAGGGGTATCAGATGGTCAAGCCCCCTTGTCCTAAATATTCTGTTTTATGGGATGTGTCTACCGTCCTGAGATTCTTGGAAGCCTGGCCTTCCAATAAGTTTTGTCAAGAAAGCAACTGTCTGCCAAATTGACCATGTTGCTTTGCCTCGTGTCATGCAAACAAGTCTTAGATGGCCGAGCGTTAGACCTATCGGGACGTAGATTTTCCCTGGAGGGTGTGACCTTTGCTATCACAAAGCAGACTGAGTGCAATACCTCTTCGGTATCCTATCCAGCTTTTCCAAATACCCCGAAGCTGTGTGTTGTGCAATGTTTAAAAGAGTATGAGGTGAGTACTGCTGGATTTCGTTCAGGCATGAAAGGTCAACTTCTAATTGCGCTACAAAAGTCTTTTCGCCCTGTGACTCCAGCTGCAAAAGCCTTTTCGCCCTGTGACTCCAGCCACCTTGTCGAGATGGGTGCGTTGGCTCATGGGCGAAGCGGGCACTGATGTATAAAAATTTGGAGCTCACCCAGCTTGAGGGGCTATGGCTTCTAAGTCTTTCTCTTTAGGGGTCAGCCTCTCAGACATTATGAATGCAGCTGACTGGTCAACAGAGAACACTTTTAAGTCTTTGCACTATAAGCCTATTGTTGATTTGGCCTCTGTGGTGGTGGCTAAGCTTCAAACAAGCATAATCGGAGCCTCCGTACACTATCAGCTTAGAGCTTATATAGGCAACTACTCTATGGTTGGTCATGTGACAGTAAGGTGTTCATGGGTAATGTAGTGTTTATTACTTTTTCTTTTTAGTGGCTGCTGTGAATAAACAGTAAAGAAATGAGAAGCATAATCCTCGCCTCCGTGTCCTTAATAGAATTGAAAATTCTTGTCACTAATGTTTGCAAATTTTTGATTGTGACAAGCCTGCCCCTATGGGATATTATTCCAAAATGGAGGCAAGATCGCCATGCCCTTCGAGAGAGAGGAAGTAATCTTCTACTTCCGGGTCCCCCACATGTAGATTTATGGAGGCTAGGCAACGCCGGGGACTCGGCAAGATACTTATGGAGCACGTTTTTTCAGCTTTCAGCTACTGAGGTCAAAGTGCATGGCATGGAAACGTGAAGACATGGACTTCATAAGGACTTATCAAGGTCCTTAACAATCTTGAGCACGGTTTATTGTCGTCATCACTTAACATACGGAATTGGCAGCCGTTGCTTATGAACTGAATTTATTTATGCCAAACCGCGAAGGAATAGGACATACATAGTACCCAACATCGCTGTTCCAGCTCCTCCTATGATATCAGCTTGAGATTTAATTTTTTTGACTTTTGTTTTACATCAGTGTATAAAGAAGATTATCACATCTCTGCACCATAATTATTTACCATTCAAAAAATACTGATATTGCCTTGAAAAAGTCCCAAGCAGGGACGAAACACCCATTGGCTGAATTCGTCTAGGAAGCATCATCATCATCAATATATTTGGAGTTACTGTTGAATGGCTTAAATTGTGCAGCAAGCATTAGTATGACAGCAACAGTATTGTTTGCTTTTTGTGGTACTAAGAATAAGTAAAAACAACATCCACCTGAATATATGGAGTTTTGAATGATATATTACTTGATCATATTGTCTAATGAAAAAATAGTATGTACATGTGACATAGCGTATATGAACAGTAACGTTAGAGGATCTGGAGTAAACAGTTAGGGGCTTATTTATGAGCCCTTGCGTCACTTTTGCGCTTCCGTTGCGTCAGTTTTTGTGACGCAAAATATGTCTTCTGTTGCGCCCTATTTACAAAGTGACGCATCTAAGCAGATGCGTCAGTTCTCATAAATGAGGCCCTTCATGTTTTATACACATTAGAAGTGCTCTGCTATCTTTTTGTTAATTTATGAAGAAAAGCGCCCTGCATGCATCCATTCGCCCCTACACTGAGAGACTCTTCGATCGTAGGTTAGACTCGAGATACCCGGGGGTCGACAGGCCATCAATGTACTGTAATTACTGACCCTGCGGAGGTCTATTTGTGAACCAGATTCTTCAAGCTACTTATAACTTGAGACATATATTTTTTCCATTGCTGCAGAGCCATAAGCTTCGTTTATTAGTTTGCGGCCCTTGAGGATATTCACCTCAGGAAGCGGACTAGATACACGCATACAAGAGGTCTGACTAGAAGTGATGCGATGACATATTTAGGTAATGAGTCTATGGTATTCACCTCGCTAACCAGTAGCGTGCACATCATATGGGATACACACCCGCACGAATGGCCCCCTGGTTGGGGTTGTTCTTAGTGGAGGAGGCATGGATTCCTTCTTCACTCCTGGTGTGTCTTTGGCTTGCTGGTTCCTCTCAGTTGTACGTGATAATAATATTTTTATTAGCATTTCAACATAACCACAATCATGGACAGTAGATAATCTGTACAGTAGGATCATAGAGTTGCAGAGGATGCAGCTTTAGTCACGCCCATATTCAACCACCCAACCCAATCACAGAGTGATTCTACTGTGCAAAGGTCATATTTTAGCCTTTGTGATTGCAAAATGGCTTTTTAAAATGTGCAAACCCCAAATTGTGACTCAATAACACATAATGGAATCACAATTTGGGTTTCAGACAGTGCCAGCTGCTCAGAATGCAAAGTGGTGGTGCAGCGCGGGGGAAATACAAAAATAAAAAAGCAGAGACAAAAAAATAAAAATAAAATCAGACTTACCTGCCACTGCAGGTACCCCCTTGCTCCTCTCCCTATCCTCGACTCCCACAGGCGGGTGCACACTGTGCAGGCTCCCAGGTGCCAATCCTGATGCTGCTCTCATGCTGGGAATACTATTACCCAGCATGAGAGAAGCGCTGGGATTGGTCTGAGTCGCCTGGTTTGCTGCTGAGACAGGGCCTGGCAACCTGTGTGTTCTCCACCCGGATGTGCAACACAGCTCAGGTTGGAGAAATGCTAAGTGCACATGTCGATTTGGCTGTCCTAAGAAGGCCGGCCAGCCAAACTGACATGCGCATTTACAGTGCCACCAAGCACTACTGCACCTGCTGTCAAATGTGGCCCCACCCCACCCTAGCACTCGGCTCGCTGGCAGGCCGCAGGTTGGATGAAAAATAAAATGCTAATCAAATTGTTTTAATGATAGTAGAGAACCAACGGCGGACTCCAGTTGCCGCACTTCCTCGATGTGTTCCCCAAGTAATAGATTAATAATATGAGAGTCGGTGTGCACAATCTGCTCCCGCACCCGCCGTTGTGGGATGCCAACTGCCAAGCAGATATACAGTACTTTGAGAACACTGGAGCGGTGCACTCCCAAGTTAGTATTACGTCAATAAAGAAGCTCGATCAGTGTCTTCGTTGCAATAATATAAATCTTTATTTCAAACAATCCATGGGATTTGCGCAAAGCATCAGCCAACGCGATTCGTTCAATGGTTGAACTTCGTCAGGGCTGAAAAAAGTGCATAAATAACATAAATACACTAATTAAGTGAAACATGATTATTGTACATTGTGCCCATCATGTTTCACCTAATTAGTGTATTTATGTTACACTTTTGTCAGCCCTGACGAATGCTAACTTGGGAGTGCACCGCTCCAGTGTTCTCAAAGTGCTGTAAATCAAATTGTTTTATTATAATTTTACTTTTCACGTGTTTCAATCTTGCTGGCACTCAGCAGTGGGGTGACGCTTCTCTGCCGCTCCTCTGCCATAACGCTCCTGGTTTCAGATTAAGATTTAACTCAGAATATTTTCCAAGGCAATAACAAAAATGTCATGCAAATATTTGTTGCTGGAATCCTCCCTAATCAAGGATTAACCGTTAGTCCTTTTGCCTTCGTTGTGTACGAGAAATATATAAACGATACTTGTGTGAAGTGTCGAGTGGGTGTGGGTTTTCTGTTTGTGAATAGAATAGTGAGTGCTGGAGTTCACTGAAATCCAAGGACCAGATTCACTAACACTTTGTGCTGATGCAAAGCGACACGAAACTGTGCATTGGTATTTATTTTCCAGCACAGAAGATATCCTGTGCTGGAAAGTTGCCTTTTTTAGCGCAAAAAGGGGCATATCAGCAAAGGCCGGCGATAATTATCGCTAAGCGCATTTAGCACGAGGATAATTATCGCCGGCCAACTCTGAGTTTATCGCGAAGATAGCGTGCTATCAGCAACGCTTATCTCCAAAGCGATAAAATTCAGAGCGCAAGCTGCCAACTGTGCGATTATCGCTGAAAATGCAGCGATAATTGCATAACTTTTGGTGATAGCTTGCTGATAGGGCTACACATACTTTGCCATGATATCCACCTTCCATAGGATATTATGGCTAAGTCAGTTTCAAAGCAGGCGTAAGGAAAGTAGCGATAACAGAGGTTATTGCTACTTTTCCTGTCGCTATGCTTCTTAGCGTGAGGCTTGATAATAGGAGAAATGTCGCTTAGCGACATTTCTCCCGTTATTCTTGTGAGGAACTCCCACTTTGCATCTCATTAGAGATGCAAAGCTGGGCGTTAAGGGAAAGGGCGAAGAAGCCTGGATTCACACGTTAGCGTGTCCTTGCTAATAGGGCGTTAAAATTATCGCCGCTTTTCGTCCGAAAACAGACGCAAAATCGACCATACTTTTTTATCGCCTCGTTGATAATATGCCCCAAAGTGCTTTGGGCTGCTTCCCACCGCTTCCCATCATGGGGGCCTTGTGTACCTTGTACTGTAGTGATTGATCTTTGTGGGTATTCAGGCAATGGCGAAAGCAAGAATGCATGACCGATTTCCTGCACTTCACAGTATTAACAATAAAAAATGCTAGCAACATTTCTATAGTTTTCTCGTTTCAAATTATCATAAGTGACTTTGAAAGTTCACATGGTGCATGCTGCCTTTTTATGCAAGAGTGCAATTCAAATGAACAAACAAGAAAGTAATATTACTGCGGAAGATGTTCACAAAATAGAAAACGCACTTATTTAGGATTTCCTTCTTTTTTTAATCTCTGCTTTTTTAGTTAATGGTGCCCCAATTGTAGAACCACAAATCAGTCACCTTGCTGCGCTGCGCTGTGCTGCGTGACAGGGAAAGGGCAGCAATATGCCATATTTAAGTCAATATGGTACATTCCTGCCTTTTCCCCTGCACTGGAGCCCTTTTGGCTGCCTAACGCCAACGCAGACACCCTTGCACCATGGTGCAATGGTGCTTGCGTTGCATACAAGATTGTTTTTGTGAAGGAAGGGGCACTTTCCTGCACAAAAACAATCCTGAGAGGCATATTCCTGTACGTATGTGGGCTGCAAAATGCAGCACACATAGATAGAGGAAGTAATGAGGAGAAATAAAGATTTTTCTCCTCATTACACCTCACCTAAGAAGGGGTATATTTTGGGGGCAATCCCAGGTCTACCAGTTCTGGTAAATCTGGAATGTGTCAAAACCCATGTGACTTGCGTGGGAACACCCATGCAACGCTCATGGAATGCCTTCCCAGGGCAGAGTAAGGCAATGCAGTGATTTGCGCTGTGTTGCGTTACTCCAGATTTATGGAGACACTCAGGGCCGTGCAAAGGAGTCTTGCGTGGCTTCATAAATCACATGTAAAGTTTGCATCGCTCTTGCACCGTGTTGCGTGGTGCAAGAGCGACGCAAACTGGCTCACAATTAGGCCCCATGGTGTTTATCTGTATGAGGCACTCTTTGGCCTCCATGTCAGGTGCATTAACCTAGTAAACTACCATTCCATTATAAGGTTTCAGTAGCTAACTAGAAGTCTGCTCCTAATAAGCTTGTGTGAACTAATTACATTTATGTAGCACACGCCACTGCAAAAAGTCTCTTTGCATTGTTCCAACACCCTAAATTGGTAGCAGGTAGGTGTAAATCTGGGCAGATTTATCAAGACTTTACGCTGGTGCAAAGTCATAAACCCTTTTGCAAACTAGCACAAAGTCTTGATAAACTATTTACTTTCCATCACAAAACATTTTAACACTTGAAAATTGTATAAAAGTAATGCAAATATCTTTTTGCACTACATTACATTTCTTTGGGTCAAGGGGGTGTTTCAGGGCTGGTACTTGACGGTTCCCATGCTACCCTCCATGGGTTTTATTTTAAAGTCCTATCTAATAATAATGGTAGATGGGGCTCTGTGCCAAAAATAACACATCCTCAAGGCAGGCATGAAGTTGGAGAAATCTTGTAATTTTTAATTTCTCCAAACTTTTCCCACATTGGATTTGTACTGTATTGTTTTAAACTTTAAAGGTAGACTAGGCATAGTATTTTGCACTGAAATAACGCCCTCCCAGTAGAAAGTCCATGCTAGACATCACGCACCCACCTTTACACTACAGTGCACGTAGCCAGTTTGAGTGCCATTGCTGGGAATGGCAGCAGCTGTGCCGTATCTTTGTAGATATGGCTCTGTGCCGTTTGCCTCCTTGAGAAGCACTGTTTGTACTACTTTAAGGTACTTTTGACGGCATATAAAGTTTTCACTGGAATGTAACACTTCGTAACGGTTTGCGTCCCTTTTTGTGACTTTGTACCGGCGCAAAGTGTTGATAAATGTGCCTCAGGGCTCTCGGGATTTGGGGGCATTTTTACAAGCCCCTATCGCCACCACAACGTCACTTTCCAGGACATTGTACTGGCGATAGGGACTTCACCTTGTTGACAAGGCAGTGTTAAGCCACTTAACGTGGCTTAACACTGCCTTGTAAATAAGGCCCCCTTTCACGCTACACCTAGCGTGAAAGGGGAGGGCAATGGGTGATGTGGTGGGCGTTCTGCCGCAACACCCATTCATTTTGGCACTGCCAATTTACAAGAGCAGCATAAATAAGGGGCTGCGCCAAAATTAATACCAGGGAAAACGTGGTCTTAAAAAGGCGCAACGAGGAAAAATGTTTCATTTCTCCTCGTTTTTGCTGTTTCAATGCGTGCTGCGTTGTGCAGCACGTATAGAAACAGCAAAAGGCCATTGATTGATTGTTTATGTGCAGGAAGGCCTTCCTGCATATAAACAATCAATAAAAACAAATGACGTTTTGCAACTTGTATGTGTGCTGCATTAAGCAACTCACATAAAAATTACAAAATGTAATTTAAAGATTGTTTATGTGCAGAAAGGGAGTCCTTCCTGCACATAAACAATCTTCCCCTCAATGCAGACACCCTTGCACCATAGTGCAAGGGCGCCTGTGTTGCCGCTAGGCTGCTAAATCTAGTGCTACCGAATGGGGAGCAGGCTGCACCATATTGTTGTAAATACGGTGCAGCCCTGCATTTCAGAAGTGGCGGAGCGCGGTGTTAAGCCAAGGTGGCTAACGCTGCGCTCCGCCACTTTGTAGTAAATATGCAAATCGTCTTAATTATAGTTTAGAAAGAGAATGTCATTGGTCAGTACAATATTCTGAGGTCATATTATGTGACGTAGTAACCTGTGGGTATGATCTGGACTCATAAAGCAGAGCAGCATTGTGCCTCGAAAAAAGATTCTGAGTGGTGTCTTCTGTTGTGCAGTTAAGGAATTAGGGGTATATCAGCAACAAATAGCTATAATTATCGCAAAGAGCTCTTAGCATTAATTTTTTTATCACCGGCAAAGTCCTGCTTTTATCGCCGTGGTAGCGACGTATTAACAAAGTGTCGCTACCCGGTGATAGCTAGCATTTCCGGCGCCAATGGATGGCGATAAATCCTTAGCGCCGACGATAAAAAAATACGCGCTAACGCGAGAAAAGTCGTGATGGGCCAATTATCGCCCAAAGCGGAGCGATAATTGCCATCAGCCCTGCATTTTGCACGCTGAGATGACATATTTAGGTAATGAGTCTATGGTATTCACCTCGCTAACCAGTAGCGTGCACATCATATGGGATACACACCCGCATGAATGGCCCCCTGGTTGGGGGTTGTTCTTAGTGGAGGAGGCATGGATTCCTGCTTCACTCCTGGTGTTGGCTTGCTGGTTCCTCTCAGTTGTACTTGATAATAATATTTTATTAGCATTTCAACATAACCACAGTCATGGACAGTAGATCATCTGTACAGTAGGATCATAGAGTTGCAGAGGATGCAGCTGTAGTCGCGCCCATATTCAACCACCCAATCGATTCCGCCCCCACCAAGCTTCCAAATCGTAAGTAGGAATCATTTGTGGACCAGTAGATCAGTGCGGAGCGTCAGCTGACCCTCGCGATATATTTCTTGGGAATTCCCAAACACTAGGGTTAGCCCCATTGTCTCCGTGGTAGGAGTTTTCCTCTCTGTCTTCACCCCAGCCCCTCCCCCCATCACCCATTGCTCATAAGACTTGTGGTTCTCAGTCGGAATGGTCTGCATCTGTGGAGTCTATTAGGGTTTGATTCATAGCCTCACTCCAGGCCAACAAATCGTCCCCAACCCTTTCATCCCTTCGGGAGTCAAATGTCTATCCTTTACAGCAATACTGTCAGTTAGCCTGTGCCTAAGTCCCCTTAAATGTCTCTGTCAATTGCCCCCATCTTTTAATACGGATCACTCTTTCGGCAAGCATAAAAAACATTTTTCATACTCTAAATGCCTCGTGAATTGGCCCCTAAAGCTGTGCTTAATTTGAGCTTGGCACCGGCAGTTAATTATCAACACCGGCGCCTATGACAGTCAGCCGCATGGTGGCGCTGTTTTGCTGTTTTTCTTATTGAGAGATTAACACAACAGTTGTTTATCAATTCAATATAAACTAAAAAGGAGTCATACCTGCTGCCCAACCCATCCTTATACGTGGGTGGCCTGGAATGGTCTGAATTGTGACACTTGTAGGAGTGAGATGGTTTGTAGTTGTGTTTATATTGTGATTGACACTCCTGGCAGGAGCAATGGGTGATGCGAGCTGAAGTAGCCTCCTGACAAAGACCTTGGCCCTCATTTTTTAACAAATTAAGCACTGCCCCTAAGAATCCAGGAGCCGCAGTTGGCAAATTTGCCACCAGATCACATTGCTTGAAGTCGGGAGGACTGAGAAGGAAGCTAAAGAGGGCAGAGGAAAACCAGAAATAGCCAAAACGTTTATGACAAAGAGGAGAGATGGAGAGAGAGGTGAAGCAGGAAAGAGGTGAGAGGAAAGGAAGCCGCAGGTGCTCACCAGCAGAGCAGACCATGATGTTACTCACCTGTCTAGATCCTCGAGTGGAGACCCATAGCCTCTCAGGCCGTAGTCGTTATAGTCCAGTAGAGGGCGCTAGTGGGGATGGCGCACTTTATCAATTGCCTGAAATTCCATAGAGGCATATCATCAAGGGCTGAAGATATAATTATCGCCGCTTTAGCGTCCGTTTTTGGGTGAATCTCAGCGATAATTATATCGCATTATTTGCAAGGACACGCTAGCGTGTGTTTCCTTGATTCAGCTCCCGTTTTGTTCACACCTCGCTTTGCATCTCTAATGAGATGCAAAGGAGGCGTGCCTGACAAAATACCATGGGAAAATATCGCTACCCCAGCTTCGTGATATCATCAACAAGGGGTAGCGATATTTTAAATCCCGTTAACTATGCCTTAACGCAGGAATATAGGGGCATATTTACTAGGACGGGGAGAAATAAACGCAAAGCGCGCTTAGCGCTTGTTTATTTATCACCATCTATCGCTGGAATTTATCACCCTGGTAACATGTTATTAACAACGCGTTACTCCAGGGCGATAATAGTCCAGGGAAATGGTCCAACATCGCTGGAAAACAAGCAATGTTCCACCCAAAACGGAGATAGTCTTGGTGATACGACTCTGTAGTCGTATCACCATAATCCACCTCCCGTGTTAGCTATGCCTTAGTCAGGAATTTAACAGACGTTAAATTCCTGCGTTAAGGTATAGTTAACAGGATTTAAAATATCACTACCCCTCGTTGATGATATCACGAAGCTGGGGTAGCGATATTTTCCCATGGTGTTTTGTCATGCACGCCTCCTTTGCATCTCTTTAGATATGCAAAGCGAGGCGTGAACAAAACGGGTGCTGAATCAAGGAAACCCGCGCTAGCATGTCCTTGCAAAAAATGCAATATAATTATTGCCGCTTTTCGCCCATAAAGGGAGCGGCGATAATTATATCTTCAGCCCTTGATAATATACCCCTTAACGTCTGTTAAATTCCTGACTAAGGCATAGCTAACATGGGAGGTGGAATATGGTGATACAACCACATGGTCGTATCACCAAGGCAATCTCCTTTTTGGGTGCAACATCTCTGGTTTTCCAGCGATGTTGGCCCATTTCCCTGGAATATTATCGCCCTGGTGTAACGCGTTGTTAATAACGCGTTACCAGGGCGCTAAATTCCAGCGATAGACGGCGATAAATAAACAAGCGCTAAGCGCGCTTTGCGTTTATTTATCGCCGTCCTAGTTAATATGCCCCAAAGTACCTTTGTCAGGGGAGCCATTTTAGCAGCAGCTGCAGCAGAGGTAGAAGATGGTCCATGTGACGTATTACCCTGGAGTCACCAGCATGATGAAAGGGAAGATGAAGGCCTCAGAATGCAGTATTAGGAAAATAAGGTTGAAGGCCTCAGAGTCGAGCACAGGGGAAGGGAAGATGGAGGGAG
The DNA here is from genome assembly GCF_964204655.1 of Triturus cristatus. Classification (NCBI taxonomy): domain Eukaryota; kingdom Metazoa; phylum Chordata; class Amphibia; order Caudata; family Salamandridae; genus Triturus; species Triturus cristatus. Next base: position 131,578,266 of record NC_140594.1, read on the forward strand.
TGGAGAGTGGCATGCGGAAAATGAAGATGGTGTTCTGTCAGTGTGGCATTAAGAAAAAAAGTTGGCGGCTTTAAAGTGCAGCATATGGAAAGGGGAGATGGAAAGCTCAGAGTGGGCTGGGCCCTGCACAGGGCAGGTGCAAAGGCCTGATGAAAAAAATTGAGAAATGTGGCCACAGACCAGCATTGTTAAAGTGCAGGTAACGCTGACACCAAGTCAGTGTGACTAGCTTAGCCGGGGCATTGACCCTTTCCAGGGTAATTTAATTTTCCTTCAAGTAAATGAGGGGAATATCAGCAAAAATCGGCGATAATTACCGCTAAGCGCACTTAGCGCTAGCATAATTATCGCCAGCTAGCCTGGATTTTTATCGCTGACATAGCGTGCTATTAGCAACGCTTATCTCAAAAGCGATAAAAATCCTAGCGCTAACTGCCTAACGTGAGATTATCGCTGGAAACCCAGCGATAATCTCACGAAATGTGGCGTTAGCTTGTTGATAGGGACTCACAAACTTAGCCATGATATCCACTTTCCATAGGATATCATGGCTAAGTCAGTCCTGAAGCAGGCGTAAGGAAAGTAGCGATAACAGGGGTTATCGCTACTTTTTCTGCCGCTATGCTTCATGGCGTGGGGCTTGATGATAGGAGAAATGTCGCTTAGCGACATTTCTCATATCAGGTCAGGAACGCCCACTTTGCATCTCATTAGAGATGCAAAGCTGGGCGTTAAGAAAAGGTGCGCTAATGCAAGGTTTCACGCGTTAGAGTGACCTTGCTAATTAGGCAATAAAATTATCGCCGCTTTTCGGCCGAAAACGGCCGCAAAAAGCGGCAATAATTTTCTATCGCCGCCTTGTAAATATGCCCCTCAGTCGTTTATACAAAAAGTAGAGAATGCCTAGTGCATGGGACATGAGCCCTCTGCACTAAAACATGGACGCCAATGGCGTGTGTAAGTTGGACTTGTATATAGGAGAAATCTTTTGACAACTCCTTAGCAGAATCCTCCAGGCCACTACAATGACACACTCTCATCTCGGAGATGTTCTTAGCTCATGACACAGCCTCACCAGGGAGGTGCTCTTAGCTCATGACACAGCCTCACCAGGGAGGTCCTCTTAGCTCAGGACACAGCCTCACCAGGGAGGTGCTCTTAGCTCATGACACAGCCTCACCAGGGAGGTGTTCTAAGCTCATGGCACAGGATCACCAGGGACGTGCTCTAAGCTCATGACACAGCCTCACCAGGGAGGTGCTCTTAGTTCAGGACACAGCATCACCAGAGAGGTGCTCTTAGCTCATGACACAGCCTCACCAGGGAGGTGCTCTAAGCTCATGACACAGCCTCACCAGGGAGGTGCTCTAAGCTCATGACACAGCCTCACCAGGGAGGTGTTCTAAGCTCATGGCACAGGATCACCAGGGAGGTGCTCTAAGCTCATGACACAGCCTCACCAGGGAGGTCCTCTTAGCTCATGACACAGCCTCACCAGGGAGGTCCTCTTAGCTCAGGACACAGCCTCACCAGGGAGGTGCTCTTAGCTCATGACACAGCCTCACCAGGGAGGTGTTCTAAGCTCATGGCACAGGATCACCAGGGACGTGCTCTAAGCTCATGACACAGCCTCACCAGGGAGGTGCTCTTAGTTCAGGACACAGCATCACCAGAGAGGTGCTCTTAGCTCATGACACAGCCTCACCAGGGAGGTGCTCTAAGCTCATGACACAGCCTCACCAGGGAGGTGCTCTAAGCTCATGACTCAGCCTCACCAGGGAGGTCCTCTTTGCTCAGGACACAGTGTCACCAGGGAGGTTATCTAAGCTCATGACACAGCCTCACCAGGGAGGTGCTCTTAGCTCAGGACACAGCCTCACCAGGGAGGTGCTCTTAGCTCATGACACAGCCTCACCAGGGAGGTGCTCTTGGCTCATGACACAGCCTCACCAGGGAGGTGTTCTACGCTCATGACACAGCCTCACCAGGGAGGTGCTCTAAGCTCATGACACAGCTTCACCAAGGAGGTCCTCTTAGCTCATGACAACCTCACCATGGAGGTGCTCTTAGCTCAGGACACAGCCTCACCAGGGAGGTGCTCTTAGCTCATGACACAGCCTCACCAGGGAGGTGCTCTAAGCTCATGACACAGCCTCACCAGGGAGGTGCTCTTAGCTCAGGACACAGCCTCACCAGGGAGGTGCTCTTAGCTCATGACACAGCCTCACCAGGGAGGCGCTCTTGGCTCATGACACAGCCTCACCAGGGAGGTGCTCTAAGCTCATGACACAGCCTCACCAAGGAGGTGCTCTTAGCTCATGACAACCTCACCAGGGAGGTGCTCTTAGCTCATGACAATCTCACCAGGGAGGTGCTCTTAGCTCATGACACAGCCTCACAAAGCTAGTCAGATGCCTTGAGGCTCCCCAGAAATGGAAATGGGTGAGACAAGGCGGTCACTGAAAGAGACATACAGCTGAGGGTCTCATCATCAGTGGAGTTGTGTCTTCTCAGGAACACACTTCACAGTAGATCATTTGGGCTGTAAATCAAATTTGTGTTTAGCATTTAATGTATATAATCCCTGATAGGGAGCATAAATTTGGTCTGAGATAAATATACCACCAGTAGTAATAATGACCCTCATACAGTAAAACCCATATAAGAAAGTAAAGAACCAAGAGAAGATTTATAAGCACAGCCTTTAGTGCTTCTTAAACACACTATTCAAAGCCATGTTTCATAAGTCTTGAAAAAGGAGATTCAAGGACCCCATCCAATTTTAATAGGATCATCGCATACAAAGCTCTTCATAACAAGGATCTCAAATACACTGCACAGAATATATCAACCAACCTCAAAGCAAAACCTTTATGTTCATCCTATATGGATCTTATTGATTCTCCTTCTTTCCAGTCGTTCTCCACTGGAGGAGAGAAGAAAGGTTTCAATCAGGAGCCCAGCACTAATATCTTAGTATCTGTAAGTGAGAAACAGAGACCCTATTTGTATACCACAGACTTCTGAATACCTGGATTTTTCACAAAACAGAATTTATTAGGTTTCCAAAATGTATTGATCTCTTTATATTCTAAAACTTAGCACGGGGTATACTCACACGGGCTTAAAATGCTTTACACATAGAATTGAAATACGCAATGAGTTAGGACAAGGATGGTTTTTGGACCCTATTTCATTTCCTTTATAGATGCATGATTTTCCTCGAATGTTTGACAATTTCCCGGGTTGGTTAATAAACCATTCCATATACATTCTTATGTGCTGACGGCGTGATAGTCTATGTTTTCGCTCCAGTGAGTCATCAGCTAGGACTAGATGTTCTAATACCACATGACAAAGGCTATTTTTTTTAAAATAATAAACATTTCTTTAAGTCAATTCAAGACTTTTTCAAAGAATCTGAAGATTATTCTTTTTTTATCTGGAAGGTGGACAAAGAGTCCTTAGAAAGAGTGTCCCGCTACGAATATATCTGGAAATAAACGTTTCCATGAATCTGCCTTATTCTATACATACAGATACATTAACCATGAGACATTAACTCATGGAAGGGGCATTCAACTTTATAGACATTTCTGGGGAAAAGTCACATTCTACATTTGCTACTGGTTTACAGCTTGAACATACCACTAACTGTTTCTTATGCAACTGTGTAGGAAGATGTTTCAAAATTTATTCATTTTTAATAAAATTGGGGGCAAAGCTTTTTAAAAGCTTTATAACTCGTTTTGAACTAGGATAGTCAGCTATTATATCAAGACATTAGTGAAAATATCATGTTAGGGTTTTCACATGCTCCAAGTAACTCATTGCACACTGGTGAGGAAAGTATTAATATAGAACTCTGGTATTATTTTTTAATTTCGTATTAATTTTTCCTTTGCCTGTCATCACTTTGATTTGTATGTATGCATTGTCTTATCCTGGAACGCTACAAATGAGAAGAAATGGACCCTGAAGAAAAAGCTTAGCACTACGGGGCATATTATCAAGCACGGCTAAAGCGGCGATAATAGGCTTGATAATATGCCGCATAGAATTCCCATAGAAGCCCATGTTCACACCAGAACATGGGCTTCAATGGGAATTCTCAAGGGCATATTATCAAGCCCATTATCGCCGCTTTAGCTGCGGTTTTCTGCCGCTAAAGCGGCGATACTTTTAACGCCGTTTCTTGATAATATGCCCCTACGTTTTTCAGCAGACAATATACACTGCTTGACTCTATCCTCTTATAACATCATATTTGAATCCTCAAGTCCCTGAAAACCTCCAGATTCTTTTTGAATGCTGAACAACCCCAAAACTCAGAGGTTTTTATATTTATTAAAGGCTGGGTGTCGACACCTAAGTCAATTAGAGGCAAGTGGCTACGACTGAATAGAGAACAATGCCCTTTGTGAATTTGTATGATACAGGATTTAAAACACGGCTCACTTATATGTCCAGCCTTATAAGATTTTTGCTAGAAATTATTACGTCCAATTTGTATTAATAATAGAATCCTGGCTGCAAAATAAGCCCGGTCTTACAATATGCTTCCGTTCCTACTGCGAATGCCAATTGTTATGATGTGTTTATACTGATTCCAATCATTATATGGAATGTCAAACCTTTACATCTGTTGATGTCTTCTGATGTCATGAACAAATAAATGTAACTGAAACTGAAGAGCTTTTAACAGATTAGTTCCTAGCATGAGCAGCCTCGGATTGACCCAAATCATCTGCGACCCCACGCACACCCATCTTCACCTCCAGCAACCATGTCAAATACAGCCACATCACGGAACTCACTTGGACAGAACACTCCATTGTCCACTTTAGCATCTCCAGCCTCCGCACCACGATCCCCAAGACAACAGCACCCCCCACCGCGGTCAGAGCAAAATCTCAGAGACCACCTCCCACCCAGCTGTCGCAATCAACCTGGAACAGGGAATCAAGAACTTCAACACCCGTATCACCAATTGCACCAACAGCATCACACCTATCAAGAGCAACAATCAAAGAAGATCCTCCAAAATGACCTGCTGGTACACCCAAGAATTCAGAGCAGCGAAACATGACAGCAAAAAAGCTGGAGAGTAAATAACACACCAGCAAAGACACCTCCTACAGAGCAGTCTTCAAGATCTCCCTCAACCACTACCACCAGAGCGACAAAGAAGTCAGCCCAGCCGCACGCATCAAAGAAAGTGCCAACAACAGCAAGAACATTTTTAACTTTGTTAAGGAACTCTCCATTCTGGCTGTCAGCAGAAACAACATCACAAGAGCTGTGCAACACCTTTGCCGACTTCTTCCAGGACTAGATCACAACCATATACTGAAACTTCCAACCCCAACTCTCACCCACGGACCTCCTTGATACATACGCTTCCACCGCAACCAAAACGAACCAAAGACTGATCACCTGGAAACACCTCTCCATCCAGAACACTACCTCTATCATGAAATCCATCCACTTGGGAGCTCCCACAGACTCATGCCCGTTCCACATCTTCAACCTCAGAAAGCAAAGAATCGGACAAGAACTCACCTCCATCACCACATCAACATTTTATGATGCCTGGAAACCTACCAAACTCAGACCACTACTCAAAAAACCCTCAGCTGAACCCAACAAACCCAATAACTTCCACCCAATCTCGTTGCTCCCATTCTCAGACACGGTACTAGAAAAGGCAATCAACAAGCAACTCATGACACACCTGGAGCAGAACCAGCTACTCGACACCTCCCAATCTTACTTCCACTGCAATCACAGCACCAAGACTGCCCTGAACGCAGCCACTGATGACATCCAAACTCTCCTCGACTGAGGGGAAACAGCTGCTCTAATCCTCCTGGACATCTCTGCAGCCTTCGACTCCGTATCTCACAATACGCTGATCGAATGATTCCACCACATTGGCATCCAAGGAGATGCACTCAGATGGATCACCTCCTTCCTCACCAGAAGAGCACAGAAGGTCCGCCTACCACCTTTCACCTCAGAACCCATGCATATTGTCTCGTCCCCACACTCTTCAACGTATACAAGACCCCTCTGACCAATATCGTCAGATCTTACAGTATCACCATAATATCGTACGGAGACAACACTCAACTCACTGACTCACCCATGACCACCACCAGGACTAACTTCCACAGATGCATGACAAGCATCACCTGCTGGATGAAGAACAACTGCCTGAAGCTGAACACTTACAACACTTAAATACTGATCTTCAGCACCAACAGGAACCCACAGAACGGCTCCTGGTGGCATCAGACAAATGACCTGCATCCACACCCACCAACCATGCCAGAAACCTCGGAATCATCATTGATAACTAGCTGACCATGGCAGCTACAGATCAACGCTGTCTCATCCACCTACTCCTCACCCTGCAGATGCTAGGTCAGACCTTCAAGTGGCTACCACTGCACAGATGACGCACCGTGACACAAGCCCTCATCACAAGTCGATTGGACTATGATAACGCCCTCTATGCAGGAATCACTGCACACCTCCTACAAAAGACTCCAAACCATACAGAACACCACAGTCAGATTCATCCTCGATCTCCCCCAATGGACCCACATCACACCTCACCTCAGATAACTCCACTGGCTCCCAGTACAGAAGAGATGCTAATTCAAACTTCTAACACACGTACACAAGGCCCCACACAACCATGGACCTGCCTACATCAACCACCACCTGAACTTCCACCAACCTTCTAAAAGATTACGCCATGCCTCCCTTGCACTTGCCCACATTTTCCGCATCTGCAGAAGCAGAAGTGGAGGACGCTCCTTCTCCTACATCACAGCAAAGATCTGGAACAGCCTCTCCACACAACTTCTGACCCAGCCGTGCCCCGTGCAGGTAAGAGGAGTGGGGCAGTGGGGACCGGTGGGGGGGATTTCGGCGGACGATGATGAGGGGAAATTCATTATTTATTTATTTTCCCTCGTCTTTGTCCATCGAAATTCCCCCTCATCTGGCCCCACCGCCCTTACCTGCACAGTCCGCGGCTGTTCAGACCATCACCTCACTTCCAGCTTTCTGAAAAGCCCTCAAGACCTGGAAGTTCGAATGAGCCTTCTGTGACCCGTAAGCACCTGGATACTCTATCAGGTGATTAGCAGTGCTATGCAAATCCAGATTGATTGCTTGACCTTGTCTCTCCTGCTCCCTACCTTCTCCGTCCTACTTGTCCCCTTTTCTCCTTTTATCTCCTCTCTGCCTTCCTTTTACTTTCTATTCCTACCTCCTCTTATTTGATTATCTATTCTTCGAAACCTTTAAAGGGACAGGCAATTAGCAAAAGAGGTGGAGCATGCGAGAAAAGGACTGGAGTAAGGAAGGGCAGGGCCGGGTCCCTCCAGGTCTCTGTACTAGTTGTAATTAAAAATGGACATTAAAAATGGTTCCATTTTGAGCCCTATATTCATGTCCTTAACATTACAGTCAAGCCACTGATTGATTACTGGACAGTGAGTGTAAACACCATTCTGGTAATCCATGTCATTCCTGTGACTATTTCACATTCTTAACTGAATTTTGCATCCCCTAAGAGTGCTAGCTTTTTCCAGGCTGTTGTGTTTCTGTGTCTTTTTTTCGTGTTGCACATTGCTCTTGTATAGTTCATACTTTGAACTAAGTCGCAGCCAGTAACAGGCCACGATTGAGTTGTGGTTGAATGCAGGGCGAGTCTATGCAAATGTGCGGCTAGAATAGGACTCTGTGGGGATTTTAGTTTACATGTTTAAGCCACACCCTTAATTATATAGTCCACGTCCATTTTACTGGCCCGCACTTTTGTCATCCCACTCATGGTCCTGAGTAAAGGTGAAGGTGGTGACCATGTACAGTAGGAACAGGCTGGGAACGGGGACACTGGGTGACCCTGGGACACATGGGAAGATCTGCATTTGAAAACAAGGCAAGGGCAAACACGCACAGGGACATGTTAAGGATTGTGAGGGCCCTGGGCCAAAAATATAATAGGGCGCCCTGTTTGGATCCGCTTCAAATGTATGATCCAGTTTAAGCTCTTTCATGCCTTCTTTCGCCAGGTCACTAACACTGCACAGGCACACTGGTCCAAATTCTGAATGTTTTCACATAATATTCAGGGATAGTGATGGGTGTTTTTAGGTCTCGCTGGCGTTGCAGCACAAAGCGCTGCCGCCAACGAGAACTATTGTCGCTGCGATGCCTCTCAAGGGAGACAGACCGGGGCACACGCAGCGATGGGGTCTGTGGACGCGCTTCTGAGAAGCGCAGACGCACACGCCCCCAAGCGCGCGCGCGCCACGCTCCGCCGACCGCCGGGCTTGTTTACATGCATCATCGAGACGGACTAGACTTCGGCCAACCACTGCTGAGCTGTGCTTGTCGTGCTGAACCTTTAATCGTATCCTCATCAGCACAAGACCCGGATCCAGCACCGTCCACGGAAGCGGCCAGCAGGTTGATGTGAGTTGTTGGTTTTTCAGGGGTTGTTTGGTGTTGTCCCATCCCGAAGTATATTCTGACTGAGCGGTTTGTAGAGATCGCACCACGACCACGTATAAGTGTTTCCTCACTTAACCAGAGATTCCCCCAGTCACTGCTCCGGTCCATTAATAAGGGTTAACAGGTTCGTAAGGCGATGCTTTCTCCCCGATCGCTGACCTTTGTCATCACAACGTTTCCTCCAGGTATCGCAGTTCTGATCCAAACTCATTGAAGCATCTTTCTCTGTTGCCAATGTTATTTAAAATGTCGTGATGTCACAGAACACGATGACAGAAGGGGCTGTCGGTCGCGTAATGACTCCACTAGGAAACATGGGAAGTAGCCAAGAGAAGGCCACTGCTTCTATGCGCCCCGTGCCCTATTCAGCTAGACTGTTTTAATCTCAATTGGCCATGGATTTTCAAACTACAACATGGAAAATACTACTACTTGTAGTTCCCATTTCTCAAGAGTTGGACTATGGGCCACAGAACGCTGTTTCTGTTGAGTAAACAGGACTGGCTGAAAGTATTTCAGTGAGGTGAAAAGACTTTCCAACTATGTGTTGCTCCCTTCCTAAGAGGATATTGTTGTAATCAAACTTCAAAGGCCGTAGTGTAGAAAAGATGTAGGTTTATGTAAGTTCTGATCAGGTTATAAGTAAATAGGGTAAAACAGGTAAAGCCCCGCCAGGAGCAAATGCTGCTCAGCCCATATCTCCAACTTACAATCCCACAAATACTCTCTACATCCTATTTGACCTCACACACTGGCTGAGCAGCAGGGACCTGAAGGCTGGGGAGAATGTGTTAAGCTGCAACACATATGTGCTACGGCTGGCTTTGTCAAAACAATCGCATATCCTGCTCAAAGATAGAGACCTTCCGCAGACCACATTATGATTAGTGCTGCCGGTTTTATGGTATTTATTTTTTTGCCATTTCTGTCTGTATTTATCCATATTTATTTTTTGATAATTGTATCTGTATTTATCCATATTTATTTTGGGTTGTGTGGAGAAATTAAGCTGAAAAAAGTATATTTCCATATTTATTTTAACCGATAAATATGCGCTCATGCTTGAATGTCTGCCAGGTTTCAGTGTTGTGAACACCAGCAGAAGAAAAATCAGTGCACTTATATGAAAATATGCAAATTTCTGTATCACCCTTGTGCAGATCTACTGCTGTTTAAAGCCTCTTTACTAAAGTTCCTTTCTTTTTTAACCCTCTTTTCTATCAAACCAAACATCTATTGGCCTGGCAGTCATGACAGACAGTATTTAGAATTACCCAAAAAGCAACCCAATTTCTGTTCTTATCCACGTTAACAAAAAAATCTAGACAAGAAAATGTATGTATTCTGTCTGTATTTATCTGTAAAAACAGAAAACAGGCAGCCTCAATTATGATCCACGCTAGCAGCAAAAATTGATAAAGCCACCCAGTGAATAATGAGAAACCACCATGCGTCGATTATTACAATACTTTGTGTGTATTGTTCGGTAAGGCAGGATGACAGACAACTGACATTTGCGCTAGCTGAGGACCAGTTTATGCTGTAGGGATGGCTAAATTATGCAACAAGAAAAGTCAGAATAATCAGCTTAATGATGCACATTTTGTGATAGTATTAATTATTTTGTTGTTTTTACACATGTTGACGCTGGGCAAAGATTTCACCTAATTGGTGCCAATTTAACACCCAAATATAGCAATCGGCAGTTGAAGGATGTTCAGTCAACCTTTACAAAGGGCCTTGCGCCATGCGGGAACACATTTCACTGTATTTCAAGTAACTTTCGATCCATTAGTGCTAGAACATTTTTGTTGTTGTTAAAATGTGCAATTATACAACATTTAATGTTTATGGCAAATCCATAACTAGGCAGAAACACTGTGACTACAGAAATGCACAATTCCAGTGGCCCTGGTTATAAGCCTCTGTTCTCCCTAACCTGCAGATTGCTGATTCAGATCGCAGTGGAGCTGAGTTACTTGTTTCCTCTAGCAGATGTAAGGGAAGAGGGTAAAGTTCGTAGCCTAGGGTACATTGACATTTTCTGGCCTAGGTGGTATTCCTTCTTTAGTCTCTTTCACACGTTAGCACTTCTTGTGCCAGCTCTTGCTATGCACGGGCAAGAAGGACTCTTACCATTGCTGTTACTCTCAATGTTCCTTGTGGACGTGCCTTGTCCGGATCTTAGCATGGGTGGGCTACTCTAACGACTTTTTCTCTTCTATGCCACTGCATGGACTGTTTTTAATCTGCTTCTGCCATGCACAAAGCTGTTGTTGCTTTTCACTTTTGGTAAATGTTTTTGTACTTTGTTGCAAACATTTCCATGACACCTCCGATACCAACCCCAGCATTTAGCTACTTAACTGGTTGTTCTTCAGATGTTGCCTTTTTCCCCTTTTAGGGGCTTATGGTTGTTTTTTATATTGCGTTTCTTCTCGAAAATATGTTCCTTGACCACCCTCTCTTGGGATTGGTTCTTAAGGAGATTTGGTGATCCTTTCGGATTCTTGTCCGGAGAGTTTCTTTCATTTCTCGCATGCGCGGTGAAGGTTCCAACCTCCTGGGGGATCGTTATCCCTTGAACTAATGAATATGAAAAATGACGATCTTGGGTGATGCCAGGACCCTTACTCATGATGTCACAGGAACTGTTGACTGGGCACAGGTTGTCCTGTGGAAACTAGATATTTCTTTTTGCTTGTGGATCTCTCGCTCTATCTCTATCTCTGTCTCTCTCTCTCTCTCTCTCTCTCTCTCTCCCTCTCTCTCTCTCTCTCTCTCTCTCTCCTCTCCCCCTTCTCTCGCTCTCTCCCCCTTTTTTCTCACTTCTCTTCCTAAAGTTTCTTGCTGTGTTTAGATTATTCTTTCCAACCATTTTATGGGTTCTGTCTCCTATAAAGACAGTTCTTATATGGCCTCCACACTTGCTATGCTTTATGCACTGCCACTCAATCTGTTATTTCAGTTCTTTATAAAGATCCTTTGGTTTTGGTCTTCCACTTGTGGCGTTTGGTCTTCCACAACTACTTACTCTGTCTTTTATCCGCTGCTTCAGCCAGGTCGCTTTTTATGTCTGATAGTCTTTCTATAAGATAGAGACTAGTTGTCTGAATAGGCCTCCCCTGTGTTGGGTTTTGTTAAACTTGATCTTTTTACAGTCCCACTTTCTCTATTCTAGCGGGGTTGTTTTTCACCTGCTGTTTTCTTTTTCAGTTATCTCTCAGTCGCCTGATTGTAACCATTCAGTCGGTAGTGTTGTTTTGTGTCTGATTGCTTTTATTTTTCTGGGGTGTGGCATATCTTCCACTCCTTCTATTCTTTTATATGGTACCATATGGCTGTTTGCCAGCTCGCCGTTGTCACATCTTCGGTCCATGACCGATGTTATAAATGTTTATACATACCTTACTTGGTAATATTTTATTATACAGTCAGTGTGTAGGTGTGTGTGTGTGTGTGTGTGTGTATATATATATATATATATGCAAAGCGACCCACTTCGGAAATCACAGGGCGCTCTCAGGCGGTGCGTTCAGAGACGGCAGGGTCAGGCCGTATTCAAATTATTCATTCGTTTCCCCGCAGGGCTGGGTTCTCGCGCACTCACGGAAGAAACAGATCGTCACCAGTTCATATCGTCAGGTTTCTTTCTTTATTTACAGCATGCCAGTTAGAAAAACTCTACGCGTTTCAGTCCCACCAGGGACCTTGTTCACGAGACTGATCTTGGCTAAAACTTTTTTTGTTTGTTTTAAATCCACCTCTACAATCGACAGTGACATCACTTCCTTTTCCGGAGCTAGGCATTCTGGTACATGAAGTCCAAACAAATTAAAAATAATAGATTATACTGTTACAATTAAGTTAAACAAAGACTGGGAATTGTTACCCTTAATAAGGAGGCAAAGTGATGATAACGATATGCACATAATGTGACAACCTTCCTCAACAATGCATTAATGTTTCTGAGTTGCAATTCATTTTGCATTAAATATGGCCCTCTGGTGGGTCATCTTTTTTGACCGAGGTGATACACTCATAATTAAATTTAAACAATATGAGTCCCAACTAGGTGTCGAATTTGCCCTCTGGTGGGCCCTCATTTTCCAGGCAATATATTGTGTCTAGATTTCCTCCCAGTCTATTTTTTTCATTTTTTTCTCTTTGAGATTGATACTATTCTGCCCAGTGCTCCCGAGTCCACCCAAACTGTGATAAAATCAAAAATCAATTTTAAAAAAAATAATAAAACAGCACAAATCGTTGACAGTTACAGAAAATGTCACTGGAAGGTTGTCACATTATGTGCATATCGTTATCATCACTTTGCCTCCTTATTAAGGGTAACAATTCCCAGTCTTTGTTTAACTTAATTGTAACAGTATAATCTATTATTTTTAATTTGTTTGGACTTCATGTACCAGAAGGCCTAGCTCTGGAAAAGGAAGTGATATCACTGTCGATTGTAGAGGTGGATTTAAAACAAACAAAAAAAGTTTTAGCCAAGATCAGTCTCGTGAACAAGGTCCCTGGTGGGACTGAAACGCGTAGAGTTTTTCTAACTGGCATGCTGTAAATAAAGAAAGAAACCTGACGATATGAACTGGTGACGATCTGTTTCTTCCGTGAGTGCGCGAGAACCCAGCCCTGCGGGGAAACGAATGAATAATATATATATATATATATATATATATATCACCACACAGAACCAGGTGCAATTGGCGGCACTACCTGAGAGCGCGGACAATCTGTTCTGTGTGGTGATATTGTCGGGCTGCTCTGCCGCCTCTTCCACGCCACGTACCTTGGGCCAAAGGATCCTAGTTGGAGCGTCTGTGTGTGGTATATATATAGATATTCATACCTTTATGTATATATTTTTGTACATCCTTTTATATAGGTCTCTCTATAATTAGTCATGTTATGCTGACTTTTTTAGGAGGGAGTGCATTTTTAGGTCTCGCTGGCGTTGCAGCGCGAAGCGCTGCCGCCAATGAGAACTATTGTTACCCTGATGCCTCTCAAGGAAGACAGACCGGGGCACGCACAGCGATCGGGGTCTGTGGACGCGCTTCTGAGAAGCGCACACGCCCCCAAGCGCGCGCGCGCCACGCTCCGCCGACCGCCGGGCTTGTTTTTATTTGGAAGAGAGTTTAACATACGTTTACATGACATTGCTAGATAAATATGCGAAAAGGTTGCCTCTTAGAGCCAAGCTAGAGACGTGAGCCAAAGGTCGACTGAACTCTATCCCCCATCCACCTCATCCGTGGGAGGAGTCAGCCCCTGGAGTACCCGTCCCCTCTCACCTGACACTGGGCTCTCGGGTACGCCCTTTGTCCCGGGCTGGAGTGCGATGAAAGCGGTGTGCACAGCGTGGCAGCCGCCGGCGGGCTGCAGGGGCGTAACACAGGCCCCCGCAGCCCCCGCGGTGCGGGGGGGCCCCCAAGCTCCAGGGGGCCCCCTCAGCACAGTGCTCGGGCGTTGAGCCGGAGAGCTCCTAATTGAGTCAGCATGGAGGCATAGAATTATCCACATCGTTGTTTGTAAAAGGGGGAACATTTAGGTCTTTTTCTCAAGTCAACTCCCTGCATTGAAAATACTTCAGCGCGCACCGGAAACAATACCAGATTACCAATGCCATGCCGTTATCTGGAGGAGGAACATTAAGGCCCTTTACTACAGGCAACTGGCCTCCTGAAGAACGTCATGGGATCCAGTAGGTAAGGTAAGATCAAGATTAAACAAGTATTTGCAATCCAATAGGTATCACATTACTGAAAGTTTGACCTATTGATGATGCAAATAATAATACAACGCTAATAGCTCAAACTTTCAGTAAAGCGAGACCTATCGCATTGCAAATGCTTGTTTAATATTGTAACACAGGAGCAGCTGAATAATATGACTGCAAATAATCTCTGTGACACCCTTCCATTTCTCATACGTGAGGTCCTGTTTGGATCTAAAATAAACTTTTTGTGGATGTTGCATGAAACATAAACACAACGGGGCAGATTTATATCGGACTTGCGCCACTTTTACGCCGCCGTTGCGTCACTTTTGTGACGCAGCGGCGGCGTAAACACTGCGCCATGTTGCACCCCATTTACAACGTGACGCATCTAGGGAGATGCGTCACGTTGTAAAGCTTGTGCCACATGTGGGCGTACCTGCACAGGGGGGGGGGGCGTTCCGGCGCAGGAACGCCTCCGAAAAGTGGCTGAGTGAAATCTACAAGATTTCACTCAGTCACTTTTGAGCCCATGCTGCGTCAAAACCCTGCGCCTGCTTGAAGCAGGCGTAAGGATTGATGCAGCATTGTAACGATAGGGCCCCCCCGAGCCTTGCTGGAGCTGCGTCGCGCTTGCGACGCAACTCCAACAATGCGCCAACCTTCCGCCATCAGATACGTCATGCATCTGTTTATCCTTGCGCCACGATGCGCTGCATTGTAAATGCGGCGCATCTATTGTGGCGCAAGGGTAAACTTTCGTGACGCATCTTTCCTGGCGCATCCCTGCTGATTTGCAGGGATGCGCCAGGAAACATAAATCTGCCCCAACATTTGTCTGCAAAATTTTGGATTGGAGTGTCACGTATTACCCACATTAAAATTAAATTTAAGGGAAATGCTATTTGCAACCATCTGTCTCAGAATTATTCAAGGTCATCAAGGCAAGAATTTATGCAGAAGAAAGCTGGCTCTATCAGGCCCACTTTGCCCATGTCTTAAAACGTGTCTGAACACTCATACTGTGTATCATTGGTGAGTAAATGATGGGCATTTATAGACAGGTGGGGCGTAATACAAATTGCAAATTGCGGGTAGCAAACAGGAGAAAAAGAAGGGACGTGCAAGTGTTGGCAGAGAGTCTCGGCCCCAGGCATAAATGGCAGTGGTACTCACCTGCACCCACGCACAGCCTTTCCACCCAGGCCTCGTTAACTGACCCCCTGTCACCTCCATAACCAGTGTGCCCCTCAAGGCACACATTGCAGAGTACTTCAGCCCACTCCCATCCACCCCAGCCTTGCTCAGGGCTATGGAGGGTTCTAGCTGGCGGTGCTGCACAACCCTGCCTAATGTTCCTTCCGGCTTCCAGGTCTCTTCCTGGTGCGAGATGGGAAACCCTCTGCCCTCCAATATCCCATTCGGTCAGGCTGAAGGGCCATGCTGGGGGTCACTGCGCCCCTAGGCCTCCATGCTCCAAGATCCCCCATAACAAACGCCTTGCCTTGAGGAAGAACAGGGAGGGAGTTCCAGACCGCTGTCACACCTAGACAGCTGGCAGCTGCACCCAGCCCTGGCCACAGCGGCGAGTCGGTCACCTGGTAGAGGAGCAGCTGTCAGCTGTCGGGGTCCTCCTTGGCAGACGAGCTTTTGCGGCGCAGGAAGGACCGGGGCTGCTGAACTGTCAACCGCCCCGTCCTCTTTGCAACTGTGAACAGGGCAGTGGGTCACTCTCAACTGTCCCTCAAACATGCCGGTGAAGGAGGATGGGACAGCTCACACATGCCGCAGTGCCAGGTTCACAAGGCACCGAGGGCCTCATTTACTTTTTTTAGAGCATCGGCGGCGCAATGGGGTTGGCCATATTTCCAAGAGTCATACTGTGTGGCTTTTCATGGACTTGTAATATGGGTCCCTTTCAAGCATTACTCTGAGTTAAAGGGGCATTCCATGGGTGTTGTTGTGGGTTTTGCCACTCAACATCAATGGAACCTGACACATTCCCAGATTTACAAAGTTTGGTAAAGCTGGTAATGTGTCAGAATCCTACGCCTCCCCAGGAGTAGTGTAGGAGTGGCGCAACGAGGAGAATTACTTTTATTTCTCCATCTTTTTTTCCTCTTTCTCTCAATGTTGTGAGACAAATATTTAAAAAAAGACAGAAAGAGGCGCTAAACCTGCCTTACATTGGAACAGCTTCTGTATTTATGTTAGTTCGTGCCTTGCATGGGGCATATCATCAACAACCGGCGATAATTATCACTAAGCGCACTTAGCACTAGGATAATTATCGCTGAGTATCTCTTGTTTTTATCACAGATATAGCGCGCTCAGCGCCGCTTATCTCCAGACGAATAAAAATAACCGAGTTAACTGCCAAATGTGCAATTATCGCTGGAATTCCAAACTAAAAGCAGGCGTAAGGAAAGTAGCGATAACCCCGGTTAGCGCTACTTTTCTTATCGCTATGCTTGTTAGCGTGCCCATTGATAATTGGAGAAATGTCGGTTAGCGACATTTCTCCAGTTATTTTGGGAAGGAACGCCCACTTTGCATCTCATTAGAGATGCAAAGGGAGGCGTAGGGAAAAAGGGTGCTAACATGCGATTAAGCATGTTGGCACCCTCTTGTTAATAGGGTGAAAACATTATCTCCGATTTTCTGGCTTTTAAAGATAAGATAAGACCCTTGATGATATGCCCCCAAATAACATAATGGAGCTGTTTTTTCCTCCGTTTCTCTTTGCTCTGTCCTCTTTTCTCAAGTCTTCTGGTTTAGCAGCCTCCCCATACATTTCTGTTAGGTGACTTTGCAGCTCTTGGGGGCATATTATTAAGGACGGCGTTAAAACTATCACCACTTTAGCGGCAAGAAACTGCCACTAAACACGGCGATAATGGAATTGATAATATGCGCAGAGAATTCCCATTGAAGCCCATGCTTTGGTGTCAACATGGGCTTCTATTGGAATTCTCTGCGCATGGCGGTGATTTCAATATGGTGATGGATGAGGCACTAGACAGATGCCCCCACAGACAGCCCCCTAGACAAGCCACATACATGGCCGAGTTCACCCAAGCACTGGGTCTCACCGACACTTGGCGAACGCTGCACCCTAGTGCAAGCTACTTTACACACTACTCCAATGCGCATAAAAGCATGTCTCGCATTGACTATCTCTTTACCTCAGCTGCGGGCATCGGCCTGTTTCAAAACCCTCGCGGCCTCCCGAGAGGCATATCTGATCACTCGCCCCTAGTAACTGACTTTACCTATTGCCGCCATAGAGAACATGGCCCCATAATTATTAATCCGTGGCTCCTTACAATACCAGATATTAAGGATGACCTCCTCGAACATACAGAACATTATTTTAGCGAAAATGTTGGCTCTGTTGACTTAGCCAATACCATCTGGGAAGCCTATGAGGCAGTGATCAAATGGCACGCACTGACACAAAAAGTAGGATACATTAGAAACCAGAACGTACAACTGACTCATTTAGAAGGTGAACTACTACAGCTCGAAACTACACATACTTCCTCCCCCTCTGACCACACGGCCCTTGCACTCCGCAACAAGCAGCTTGAATACAGAATTCTTGCCCGGGAAAAAGTCCAAGCTAGACTCCTCTATACACACCATAGGGTGTATGAATTGGGCGAGTTAGCCGGTAAGATTCTGGCATGGCTCGAGCGTCGGGATCAGGCGACCAGGTGGGTCCCGGAGCTCCTGCTTGATGATGGCCAGCTAGTTACAGATCCACAGGAGGTGGCAGATTCATTTGCCGACCATCTTGAGCTAATATATTCTTCAAAAACGGTTGCCTCCACCGGCGACTCCCGTCAATTACTGGAAGAAATGACCCTCCCCGTAATCTCAGATAGCGACAGAGAGCCCTTAGATGCTGATATAACCTCAGAAGAAATCAGTAAGGCGATATTTGCTATTAAATCCGGGAAAGCTATGGGGCCCAATGGAATTCCAATTGAATTCCTCAAGAGCATGGCCCTCAAAATAGCTCCACATTTAAAAAACATGTATGATGAAAGC
The DNA here is from genome assembly GCF_964204655.1 of Triturus cristatus. Lineage (NCBI taxonomy): Eukaryota > Metazoa > Chordata > Amphibia > Caudata > Salamandridae > Triturus > Triturus cristatus. The sequence goes on from NC_140594.1 coordinate 131,596,588, forward strand.
TTGGAGCGGGGTGCTCTCCCCTTGGACCAAAGACTGGCGTCGATCGTCGTTATTCACAAACCCGGTAAGCCAGCGACAACTTGTAGTTCATACAGGCCCATTTCTTTCATTAGTTCCTAGGCCAAGGTCCTGGCCAAACTCCTCGCTTCACGCTTGCTGACGGTTCTCCCCTCCTTGGTCCATGAGACTAGTCCGGATTTATACCGAGCCGCAACACGGCCCTCAATATTCGCCCAGTCCATAACGTCCTGGGCAGGCAACCATACTTGCAAGAAGATGCGGTAATACTATCAATGGATGCCGCAATGGCGTTTGACTCGATTGAGTGACCCTACCTATTCGAGGTCCTGACCAGGTTTGGATTCGGTCCTCGATTCCGACAATGGATCGCGCTATTGTATACCGCTCTATTGGCCCAGGTCCGAGTCAACAACTGCACTTCGCGGGTGTTTGCACTGCAGAGGGGGACACGACAGGGATGCCTCCTGTCCCCCCTCTTGTTCGCATTGACTCTGGAGCCGCTTGCACACTGGATTCGTAAAGATGCTTCCATCCGTGGCCTGCGATGGAGTGAGGATGTAGAGGATAAAATACCATTGTACGCGGATGATATCTTAATTTATATGGCATCTCCATGGGCTTCACTTAATAGCCTATTCCATGTCATCACTAACTTTGGTAAATATGCAGGATATACTATCAATTGGTCAAAGTCGGTACTATATGTTCTTCATGGCCTCCCGCCTCGGCTGCCACGCCGTGGTCACCGACGGTTTTGGGGTCGGTGGTAATTTATATTACCACCGACCCCAAAACATTCTATGATCGTAATATTCTTGGCCCCCTTCAAAAGCTGCAGGATAATGTGCAGCATTGGAGGTCGCTGCCCTTATCCCTCCTGGGAAGAGCAGCCTTATTTAAAATGCTCGCATTACCTAGATTTTTGTATGCCCTCCAGAACTGCCCTTTCCCCATAGCTGACTCATATTTTGCTGCCATAGAGGGAGAGATCCGGACTCTATTATGGGACGGCAGGGCACCTCGAATTGCCCTCTGCAAGTTGACGAAGGGGTGGTATGATGGGGACATCGCTCTCCCTGACCTTCGCCTATACTATTGGGCCTCACAACTGGTGGCCACAAACCACTGGATTCACGGCTCCCCATGGAATCCAGCCTTTTATCTGGAGAGGTATCAGAAGGGGAGGGAAGGCTATCTAGGCGCCCTGTATAGTAAGGCTCGGAGGGGCCGATATCTCCGACCCATGTCATTGACGGTGGCCGTCTAGCATCAAGCCACCAAACGTCTAGGCTGGGCAGATAAGCTCACGAAATCTACACTGCTCTGGTCCATGCAGAAACTGGGGCTACTCTGCCACCATGCGGGCTTTGATAAATGGGACATGATCGGTATCACAACTATTGGTGATTTGGTACATCGAGGGAAACTCCTCACATTTAAAGAACTGCAAACAAAACACGATCTTGCTCCAAGCGAGGCTTTTCGGTATCTGCAAATTCGGCACCAGATTCCTCTCCTCTGGAAGCCCGTCTCATCTCCAAACCGCTTTTTAAAAAAGGTGGTATCTAGCACATATCGCAAGATTTGTAACAATTTACCCGACCCCTTCCAGACTCTCCGGGACCAATTGCAGGCAGACATAGGGCTTATATCTGATGACGACTGGCAGACGGTGTTAATGTCCCCCAGGGAAACGGCAATAAATCACCGTTTCCATCTCATTCAATTGAAAATCCTCCACCGCTCTTACCTTTCAGGTAAACTTCTTGCTAAACTGGGCCGTAGGTCAGGCACACTGTGCCTTAGAGGCTGTGGTCAGGTTGGTACGTTCTATCATGTTCTCGTGACATGCCCCATGATTCGCCCTCTCTGGGACAAGACAACCCATAAAATGAAAGACACGCTAGGGAAACAAATTGACCTGACACCAGGGTTGGGGATCCTCAACATTTGGGAGGCCACATATTTGACTGAAATAGAACAACAATGGGTGGCACTGGGGTACGTATTAGTGAAGAGAGCTATCCCCATGTCCTGGGGCTCCGCCACACGACCCCTAACGATTGGCTGGGTGGCGGAATTAGATCGCTGCATGATAGCAGAGAAGGAAGTTTATAAAATGCGGGGCTGCCCTAAGAAATGGGATCGAAAATGGAAACACTGGAATTCCTATAGTGGCGAGATTTTCACATCACCCGCGGACGAGATGGCAATGCACGAAAAGTTGAATTATGACGCCCTTACTGAATGTGTTAAGTGACACTTAGCTGTTACAACATTGTGTTTTCGAACTGATATTTCTTTGATCTGTACTGATGACTGTGATTTGATTCAATAAAAAGTTTATAAAAAAAAAAAAAAAAGAGTGCACCAATCAGCCGGACATGAGGCTCTTGTTTGTGTCTCTGCCCACGTACAGGGAATGATAGCAGCACCATACAGGGTTTTAGTGATAGGCATTTGAACAAGCCATTTTTCAGGTTCTAGGATATGTGCAATGCAAGGAATTGGGGTATTATTTGAGTGGGGTGAGGACCCATCCCAAATAATAACCACAATCCTCGTCAGGGTGAACCAATAAAGTCACTAAATTAACCTGAGCTCAACCTCCTGATGGCTGTCGTACAGAGCAGACAGGCTTAACTCAGAGGCAACGATTAAAGAATATATTCACTACTCAAGCAGCAATGAAATTAAAACACAAAACAAATCCCAAACCACTTTGAAACAATAGAGTGAAATTTCATGAATAAGATGATGCCATTATTCCCAAAATCCAATAAGCTGATGCAGAGTTATGATTTTTTAAAGTTTAAAGCTCAAAACAGTGCCAAAAAATGTTAAGTGCCACGGTCATCTGGTAGCACTTTACCAGGACAAGGGTAAGGTTAAAAGCTGACCGTGGTATAGGGCGTGTCAGATACAAGGACCAGATTTACCTTTAGGCTTATTCTCTGCAATGGAAGTCAAGAATACTCAGACCGGCAAGGCAGAAGCTGTGGCTGATAGCTGCCAGATGAGTTCTTAGTGAGGTCATTGACTTTTGGCGGGAAAAGTTCTAAGTGGGAGAAAATTGAATTTCACATGCTGAGAAGGTCCCTCATCGGCCAGATACTTTTTGTACCTTTCGTTCAGAAAAGATTTTTACCTCAGGCTTAGTCACTGTTTTGGAGGGCTCTGCAAGACCAAATACCTTCTCTGTGAGGTCCCACTGAATCAGATTTGCTGATGCACAGAAGAATGTCGCTGATACAACCTGAAAGCACTTTTGTCGGATGGGCTTGGTAGGTTAGTACCGGTCGCCTGTGAGTTCTCAGAGCAAAAAGTTTAAAAAAGGTTTCTAAGTCCCAGGTCTTAGGAAACTTTAGTAGGAGAACACTTTGACACCTGCCAAGGGTCCAGGGACTTGGGGACAGCGCTTTGGGGTCAAGACTCACTTCAGCAGAGGCAGGCAGCAGGGTCCAGGGCTGGTCCAGATGGAATTGGTCATCTGGAAATTCAGGAAAAGGCCTCAAAGATTGTTGAATCCTTGTAGTTCAAACAGAAGGTCAGCCTTGTGGCCCTGTGAGTCCATTTCTTTGTCCTGGATACAAGATGGAATGCACATACAGTCTTAAAGCCTCTTCTCAGGTCACACAAAGCAGGTCCAGTCCTCTTCTGGTCTTCCACATACAAAGAAAGAAAGTGATCAGAGAAGGGTACTGTGGATGGCACATTTATGCCCAATGCCAGCCTTTGAGTGAGGGAAACTCCCAGCTTCTTCTTAACTAATGGGGTGAAAGTTCCATGGGGTGGCCCGAACCATATTTGCAGAACTTCCTGTTTGCTTTACTGTAGTCAATCCCACAGTCCCCCCCCCCCTCCCCAAAACCAACATGGCAGAATATTTGTTCCCCTTTGCAGAGCTCCTGTGCCCACCCTTGAGGCGTGGTCAGGGAAATGAGAAACCCTTCCCCTGTGGTCACGCAAAACCCTTCTAAGGGCAGCTTCTCTCCCCCTGAGCCTGGTCTCTGACTGACTACGTAGACACTGGAAGGGGAAGGCCCGGGTGTTAGTCACATCTGCCAGTGACAGGGTAGGCCCTTTGGAAGTTAATTAAGTTCCTGTGCACAACACCAGATGATCATCCAGAGAAACAAAACACCTCCCCACACCGGATATATCTGTGTCAGCACTGGGAGCAAGTTCACATCTCACCAGGAGCTATTCAATTTCTGGCTAAAAGTTGTAGCTCATGCTTCTAGAGGCTTTAGGCAAGTAACTTTTCTAAAAGTACCTGTTCAAAAGTATTTATTACAAATCCAACCTTATCAATAAATTGGGCTTGTAATAAATAGTATAAAAATTTCAAACATAAATACTGTACCTGTTTCCTAAGTGGAGCCAGCCAATATCAAATTTAATATTTTATCCTAGTGCTTAATAGCTACCCCTGCTTCAGTGAACATAGCTCTGAGGGCTTTCTCAGTGTAAAGACATGTTTTAACATTAAGGGGCAAATTTACAAGCCCCTTGCGTGACTTTTGCGCTGCAGTTGCGTCACTTTTTTAACGCAACAGCGGCGCAAACAATGCGGCCTATTTACAACGTGACGCATCTAGGGAGATGCGTCACGTTGTAAAGCCCTGCGTCACATTATACCTGCGTCAGATATAATGTATGCAGGGTGGGCGTTCCCACGCAAGAAAGCCTCGTAAAAGTGACGCAGTGAAATCTACAAGTTTTCACTGCGTCACTTTTAGGACGCCACTGCGTCAAAACCTTACGCCTGCTTCAAGCAGGCGTAAGGAGTGACGCAGTGTAGTGGGAAGAGGCCTCAACACGCATTGCTGGAGTTGCGTCTTATTTCTGACACATCTGTCAATCCGTCCGCCATGGTGCGCCGTATTGTAAATACGGCGCATCCATGGTGGCGCAAGCATTTTTTAGGGTGGCACAAAGAAAGTGTTACATCTCTATAGATGCGTCGCTTTCTTGTAAATCTGCCCCTCTGTGTGAACAAAACAGCAGAATGCCAGAAAGGCCTCGAACAGAGCACTCAAGTTTGAAATAAAATGTTATAGCATATAAATTGTGAAAATCAAATGAATTTTTTAAACCATAAAGCCATATAGTTTCTCATGGAACCCTGAAACTAGCAACACTTTTAAAAGCAGCACTCGCTCGGTTATGTCTGGAGAACGCGCAGAAATGCATACATGGAATCAATATATTAATAATGCATGGTACAGGTGTCAGATAAAATGTCAGGACATGAGTTTGCTGACTCATGTGAGTAAAAGAGAACATACATTAACAATTTTAAACACGGGAAACGCAACACTGGCAGTGTTCGGATTCGAACCAGTCAAGTGCTTCGACTGAACTGCAGAACTTCCCCCTTCCAAACCTCCCCCAGCCCCTTCTCCACCCCCAGCGCCTTGATACCCTTACGCGTGAGTAGTCGCGCTCTATGAGATCCCTGATTGATTGATTGATTGGCTGAGCTCTTGACCAAAGCACTGAGCCCTGCGTCATCAAGGCTGCGTAAGGCTGCGTAACCTCCTCCAGCCCCTTCTCCACCCCCAGCGCCTTGATACCTTTACGCGTGAGTAGTCGTGCTCTATAAGACCCCTGATTGATCGATTGATTGATTGATTGATTGATTGATTGATTGGCTGAGCTCTTGACCAAAGCACTGAGCCCTGCGTCATCAAGGCTGCGTAAGTACATTTTGGGTGCAAGTTGCGATATAGCCACAGCTTTAAAAGAAATGTCTCCAGCTGCATGTCACCATCATAAGAACGTCCACACCCTCCAGCTGATATGGAGACAGAGATATTAAATCAATGGCACTCTTTAACAACAACCTACCACGGGATGTAAGTTTGAGATTAAATGACTTCTTGAAATCAATCCTTAAAGTGGCCACGACAACACGTCAGAGAAACAACCCCGTGTCCCAGAGAGCCTGTGCACTGTGAACAGGAACAGGAGAAGGAAAGATCGAGCCACACTTTGAGAGCCCTGGCAAGACCAGATGGATGCTCGCTGCATCCATCAGCAATCGCAACATTAATCAACACACATAAAGGCGGGGTTGGAGCAGGTAAAGCAGCATGAAAAGGGGGACAGGATAATGCAACACAAATAATGGGTGGGAGGGGAGCCATAGTTGCCAACATTTGAAAAAAAAATCCTGGGACATTTAGCAGCACTGGGCTGCTGCAGATAGAAAGTTCTTGTTTGCGTACCTGTGTGTAATAAAGAGGAACAGCTTCTGCAACAATATTACCCGGGACAGTCTCCAACTTACCAGGACTGTCCCTGCAAAAATGGGACAGTTGGTAACTATGGGGAGCGATAAAGCTACATGAACAATTATAAAGACGTGAACAACAGGCGGGTTAGAGAGAAAAACATGAAGAGCAATAAAGAAGCACCATCAGCAGCAATAAGGAAACTAACAGCGTGCCGGGAGGGGGATAAAGAAACACAGACAATGGAAACAGTATCTGAATCACACCGCGATCAGCAGAGGGACACTAGTTAGGCTGAATCAATCTGTGCTTGGTCCATGCGCCACAGAAGAAGCAGGAAGTGGCGTTGAGGCACATGCTGGCCAATTAGGAGGCAGTAAAGTAGAGTGACATTTAACTGAACGAATGGTAAGCAATGGGTGGGCTGCAAGCTCCTTAATGTAGACAATACGCCTCGCAAGCGAGAGCAGATGCACAAACAGCACATGTGCTGTCACAGGCGAGACCTAAAAATAGAGACCCTGGTGGGGGTTTGGGTCTGTTATCAACATGTTTTTACATTCAACCCTTTTCACCATTGTAGTGAATAGCAGGTTGTATTGATGTTCTACGGGAACTCGAGGGTTGGCATTCCAACATGCATCAGGAGAAGGGGTGCAGTGGAAAATGGTTTCAAAAACACAACCTGGTTGATTACATTTACACACACCCCTTACCTAAGATCACCACTTGCTCTGTCCAGAATGGCAGAGGAATATGTTTGTTGTGAATTTCATTACCCGAAATCGTACAGTAAGTAGTGAAGGACTTGACCCTATGTGAAGTGCACCAAGTACTGGAGCTCCGAAGCTGGAAGGAAGTTAAGGATGCAAGGAGGTGTCTGATGAACGTTTGTCTTGAAGATCTGAAGATATTCCAACTGGTTGCTGAAGAAGCTGTGAGGAGCTCCAATAGATATTCCACATTCTTTACAGAAGCAGGTTAAAGACACTGGGGAACGGCGCACACAGGAAAATTACTCCGAGAAAAGGTATGATTCCCGAAGATAGACATGGGAGTTGAGCTATGCACAAACAAGCTGCTGCGCCCAGCAAAGTCCTAAGGGGCAGATTTACAAGCTCTGTGCACCACTTTTGCACCACCGTTGCGTCACTTTTGTGACGCAGCGGCGGCTCAAAGCTAGCGCCATGCTGTGGCAGATTTACAACGTGAGGCATCTAGGGAGATGCGTCACGTTGTAAAGCCCTGCGCCACATTAAACCTGCGTCAGGTTTAATGTATGCAGGGTAGGCATTACGTCGGAAAAAGCCTTGGAAAAGTGACACAGTGAAATCTACAAGATTTCACGCAGTCACTTTTCCAACCCTGGTGCGTCAAATCCTTACGCCTGCTTCAAGCAGGCGTAAGGCGTGACGCACCATGTTAGGGATAGGGCAGGTTGGAACACTGCTGGAGTTGCATCGCGCTTGCGACACAACTTCAGCACTGCGCCAACCTTACGCCGGCAGATGCGTCACGCATCTGCTTGTCTTTGCGCCACGATGCACCGCATTGTAAATGCGGCGCATCTGCGGTGGCGCAAGGGAAAACTTGCTTGACGCATCTTCCCTGGCGCATCCCTGCTGATTTGCAGGGATGCGCCAGGGAACGTAAATCTGCCCCTAAATGTCAAACTCCCTAGATGCTGAGTAGATTTTACTAGCAGCAGATTTTGAGGGGTAGTTGGACTCTGCACAATGTCTGCTTGTTGACACTGAAGAATCTTACAGTTCCCTTCTAGCGGCCCAGATATCATCCACTGATGTGACTGCAGTATCTCTGGCCCTAGATCACATCTACCATCTGGGGCATTCTCAGTACAGTAAAACAAGCATTGACAAAGCTAATAGGTCTCACCTTTGCAAGAGCTATTGGTTTTGCCAATATGATTTTTAGCCAGGTTGTACACTAGCTTGGTGGCTTGTCAGCCTGACTAAAAGTGGCATAAATGAGAGTGTCGTAAAGTAGAGTATCATAAAGTAGATTGGGGTGTTATGGAGTGCCGGAGAGAGGCATGGAGTGGTGTAGGGGAGAGTTGCGTAGTGTAGAGTGGAGTGGAGTGGCATAGACTGGAGTAGAGTTTCTTAGAGTGTAAGGGCGTAGAGTGTTGTAGAGTAGATTGGTATAGAGTGGGGTAGAGTGTCAAAATGGAGTAGAGTGTCGTAGAGTGGTATAGAGTGTCGTAGAGTGGTATAGAGTGTTGTTGAGTGGTACAGAGCAGAGTGGAGTGGCTTAGAGGGTGTTGCATAGAGTGGAGTAGAGTGCTGTAGAGTAGAGTGTTGTAGAGCAGAGTAAATTTTCATGGAGTGGTGTGGCACAGCGTGGAGTAGTGTAGTAGAGTGGAATGGCATAGAGTGGCATACACTGGAGTAAAGTGTCGTGGAGTGGCACAGAGTGTCAGAATGGAGTGGCATAAATTGGCATAGAGTGGAGTGGCGTAGAGTTGAGTAGTTGAGGGGAGTGGAGTGGACTAGAGTGGAGTAGTGTGTCATAGAATAGAGTGGAGTAAAGGGGCATGGAGTGGCGTAGAGGGAGTTGCACAAAGCATCGTAGAGTGGAGTAGTGTTGTAGAGTGAAGTGGCAGAAAATAGAGTACTGTGTCATAGAGTGAAGTAGAGTTTAATGGAGTAGAAAGTCATAGAGTGGAGTGTTGTAGAGTGGAGTAGTGTGGCCATGAGTAAAGTGGCGTAAAGTACAGTGGTGCAGAGTAGATTGGCATAGAGTGTAGCGGCTTAGAGTGCTTTGGTTTTTAGTAAAGTGGTGTAGAGTGCATTGGCGTAGAGTGCAATGGCATAAAATAGAGTGGCATAGACCAGTGGTGCAGAGTAGACTAGATTGGATTGGCTTAGAGTGCAATGACGTAAAGTGGACTGGCACAGGGTGGAGTGGTGCAGAATGGAGTAGAGGGGCGTAGATTGCAGTGGCGTAGAGTAGATTGTTTCAGAGTAGAGTGAAGTTGTGCAGGGTAAAATGGAGTGCTTCAGTATAGAGTGCTGAGGTGTAGCATAGAGTGCAGTGATGCAGAGTAAATCACAGTGGCGTAGAGTGTAGTGGTATAGAGTGCATTGCCGTAGAAATTAGTGGTGCGGAGTAGAGTGAAATGGCATGGAGTGCAGTGGGGCAAAGTAGCATAGAGTTCAGTGGTGGAGAGTGCAGTCTTGCAAAGTAGATTGTCTTAGTGTGCAGTTGTGTAGAGTGCTGTGGCATAGAGTGCATTGGCATAGATTGCATTGGCGTTGTGTGTTGCAAAGTAGAATGTTGTAGAGAGCCGTGGCATACAGTACAGTGGTGCAGAGCAGAATAGACTGGAATAGAGTGCAGTGACGTAGAGCACAATGGTGTAAAGTGGCATTGAGTTCAGTGGCGGAGCGTGCAATCTTGCAGAGTAGAGTATCGTAGAGTGCAGTGGCGCAGAGTGCAGTGGCACAGAGTATAATGGTGCAGAGTAGAATAGAGTGCAGTGAGGTAGTGCACAACGGTCTTGAGTTGCGTAGCGTACAGTGGCGTAGAGTGCAGTGGCGTAGAGTGTTGCAGAGTAGAGTATAGGGGTGTAGAGTGCAGTGGTGACGAGTAGTTGGCATGGAGTGCAGTGACGTAGAGTGCATTGGCTTTGAGTAAAGTAGTGTAGAGTACAGTGGGTAAAGTGCAGTGAGGTAGAGCACAATGGTGTAAAGTGGCATTGAGTTCAGTGGCGGAGCGTGCAATCTTGCAGAGTAGAGTATCGTAGAGTGCAGCGGCGCAGAGTGCAGTGGTGCAGAGTACAATGGTGCAGAGGAGAATAGAGTGGCATAGAGTGCAGTGAGGTAGTGCACAATGGTCTTGAGTTGCGTGTAGTGGCGTAGAGTGCAGTGGCGTAGAGTGTTGCAGAGTAGAGTATAGGGGTGTAGAGTGCAGTGGTGACGAGTAGTTGGCATGGAGTGCAGTGACGTAGAGTGCATTGGCTTTGAGTAAAGAGTGCAGCGGCGCAGAGTGCAGTGGTGCAGAGTACAATGGTGCAGAGTAGAATAGAGTGGCATAGAGTGGAGTAGAGTATAGGGGTGTAGAGTGCAGTGGTGGTGAGTAGTTGGAATGGAGTGCAGTGACGTGGAGTGCATTGGTTTTGAGTAAAGTAGTGTAGCGTACAGTGGCGTAGAGTGCAGTGGCGTAGAGGTTTGCACAGTAGAGTATAGGGGTGTAGAGTGCAGTGGTGGTGAGTAGTTGGCATGGAGTGCAGTGACGTAGAGTGCATTGGCTTTGAGTAAAGTAGTGTAGAGTACAGTGGGTAGAGTGCAGTGAGGTAGAGCACAATGGTGTAAAGTGGCATTGAGTTCAGTGGCGGAGCGTGCAATCTTGCAGAGTAGAGTATCGTAGAGTGCAGCGGCGCAGAGTGCAGTGGTGAAGAGTACAATGGTGCAGAGTAGAATAGAGTGGCATAGAGTGCGGTGAGGTAGTGCACAATGGCCTTGGGTTGCATAGCGTGCAGTGGCGTAGAGTGCAGTGGCGTAGAGTTTGCAGAGTAGAGTATAGGGGTGTAGAGGGCAGTGGTGGTGAGTAGTTGGCATGGAGTGCAGTGACGTAGAGTGCATTGGTTTTGAGTAAAGTAGTGTAGAGTACAGTGGGTAGAGTGCATTGGTTTAGAGTAGGCCTGGGTGCAGCTCACGAAGTTTCACTCTGAAGAGTTACGTGGAGTTACCAAAAAACTCTGCGACATTCCGCTGAGTCCCGCGAGCTGGCAGAGTAAAAACACCGATATAATTCAATAAACACACCTTTGCAAAAGCCCGTGAGATGCTACCAAACCGCTGTCTGTCTCTTTAACAGCATGTAGCGCAGTATAAGATGCACGTACAAGCTTCATCAATGAAATAAAAGCATTGTGCTGCCATTAAAAAACATAGACTAGCATCGATTAGCACGTGCTCTGAGCGTGCTTTGCTTCTTTGTGCAAGGAAAAATGTTGTCTTGTAGCTGCCCCTCTGTGCTTATATTTGGAGCAGATGTTTGTTTAGAGGGACAAGCAACCTCTTTCTTAAACAAAGCTACTGAAGTCAAGATTTCACCATTGACCCGGCGCAGAGATGGCCCAGTCCATCCATGCCAAAGAGTGACAAGGGACCACACCGGTGCAAAAAAACATTTTGGAACCACACACACGATTTCTGCTAAAATGCGTGTCTGTCTTTTCATTGTTACCTGCCAGGAATTATTTACATAATCCGTTTTCAGGTGCCTCTTCTAAAAATGAAGAGTGGACATTTTCTGCTTTTTTTGCAAGTGTTTTAGGAGGAATACCTACACCCACACAGACCACCCCCTCCCACTCTCGCTGGGCAGTGGCACATAAATAAAAGGAGTGAACCTAACCTTGCACAACCGGGCCCTCAGGGGCCAAACGAGCACAAAAGGACTAAGGACTCGCACTCACACAAACAACAAACCTTTACAGCAGGCAAGCTTTAAGTAAAAAGACGAAGGGGCATATAAACAATAGATGGCAATAAATATCGCAAAGCGCGCTTAAAGCTTTTGTATTTAGCGCCGTCTATCGCTGAAATTTATCACCCGGTTAGCGCGTTATTTACAACGCGTTTCTCCAGGGCGATACATTTCCAGCGATGGGGGGGAAATGGCAACGACATCGCCTGAAAGCAGGCGTTGAATGCATGAATACGGCGATAATCTTGCTGATACGACCATGTGGTCGTATCAGCATAATCCACCACCAATGTAAAACATACACAACGCCGTTTTTTTGCAGCCGTCTGGAAGCAGCGTTAAGGGCGAGTTAGCGCTGAAATGAATATCGCTATGCCGGACGGGGCTTCGTTGTAAATATAGCAAAGCCCCGTTAGCGATATTCCACAATGAAGTTTCACGAGGCACGCCCACCTTGCATCTCATTAAGGATGTGAGGCGAGGCGGCATGAAACCGGGCTCTAATGCAAGGAAACACGCGCTAGATAGTAGATAGAGCGATAATATTATCGCCTCTTTTCGTCCGAAAACGGACGCTAAAGTGGCGATAATATTATCGCAAGCCCTTACTAATATGCCCTGAAGTCTGCATGAGGATTTCTCGGTTTGGACCCCCGTGAGAGGGGGGTCGTGGCAGCAGAAGGTCACAGACCCTACAGTAGCTTCCAATGTATCATTTTGAAGAGATTGCCATAGAACCTTGTGCCTACCAACCATGGGGCATATTAGCAACTGACAGCGATAAATATCGCTAGGCGCGCTTAGCGCGATTAAAGTTATCGCCGGCTATCGCTCAATTTTATCGCTGAGATAGCGCGTTATCATCAACGGCTATCTCCAAAGCGATAAAATATCCAGCGATAGCGGCAAAATGCTGCAATATCGCTGGTAATCCAGCGATAAAATGTCAGCGATAGGGAATACCTTGCTAATATGCCATGGTGGATTTTGCATGACAATCCAACCCCCATAGGGCAATATGGCTAAGTCAGAAATTAACCTGGCGTTAGAAACCAGCGTTAATTGGGTCTTTGCGTGACTTTCATAGTCGCAACGCAGGTATGGGGCATCCTTGTTGATAGCTCGAAGCTGCGTTATCGATGTTTTGCCATGTAGTGCATGTGAGGAACGCCTACTTTGCATCTCATTAGCGATGAGATGCAAGGCGTTAGTGAAATGGGTGATGACACAAGGTAACACACGCTAACGCCTGTTAGCGTGTCCTTGTTAATACCGCGTTAGAATTATCGCCGCTTTCTGGCCGAAAATGGCCGCTAAGGCGCCGATAATTAGCTAGATGATAAGCCCCCATGTACTTGGTTTGTTCTGATAGCAAACAGGCTTTGGATGTTTTATGACTCACTGAGAACGTCAGCTGACCGGTGGGAACCGATGAAGCAGGTGTCGTCGCCGTAACACATGCCCTTCTTCAATCAGGATCCCCTTTCGGAAGTCCTTGCCGAAGCCACAGCTAGCAGTCACCAGACCATAATCCCTCATGTCCATCTGGGAAAGGCCGCAAAAACTGCACAGGACACCAACCTGCTGTAGGAAAGTACCGTGATCATGGCACAGGGGGGCTGCAGCTGTACCTGCTTCCCACGGCTGCGAGTGAATGAATGCCCCCTAGACAGCCACCACAACACGGCCCCTGATCCCCTCCATCACAGGTATAAACATTCTCCCTGTTATGAACCCAGGCAGCAATACCAGGACTTGTCCAGGTGCTTGAAGGAATATTAAGAGTTAGTGGAATCCTGTCACTTAGAGTCAGCTCCTTGTTGAGTGACCTTAACCACCGCCATCTTCGGTTGGTTTTGGCATGCTGTGCGCATGCGCTGACATGAGACAGGGGTGGAATCTGCCGGCGGTTGAGGAGTTTTTGTCGAACTCCACACTCCAAGCGGACCGCAGAGTGGAAAAACTCCACCAGCGGAGCAGAGTTTACCACCCATGCCTAGTTTAGAGTAGACTGGCATGGAATGCAGTAGCGTAGAGTGATGTAAAGTGGTACAGCATAGCGTAGAGTGGCATAGAGTGCACTGTAAGAATGTCAGATGTGTTGCTCTGACCCAGTATCTGCACTAATAACAGCGCAAATACCCCTATTTTATTTCTTTTATAGCGCTACTAATCCCAATGCAGGGTGTCACTTCACTTTACATAACATACATATAACCTATCTAGCAACAACAAAAAATCTGCCATCCTATGTTACATGATATGCTATTTAAGGGATATGTTACAAACTCGTAAATGGAGCATAGGAGGGGCACGAGTGGGCTCCATGGAGAGAGTAATCTTCATTCCTCTTTCCAATAAACTCACTTTGAAGTCAGCTGAAAGCAAAGTAAACATCAAGCTCCCTCGAAGACACAGCCTGACATTTGACCTCTGTCTTTGAATGCACAGCAAATGTGACAAGAAAAGAAGAAGATTTAAAGGCCTGTTTACAGAAAGCGAGTTTGTGGAAGAATACAATAAACACGGCTTAGGCAACAGGAGAGACGAACTGAACCTAGAGAGGCCAAAGCAAATAAAGCCCGCAAATAGAAAGCAGAAAATGTGAGTAAAGCAACAGGGAAAGACCATGGTATGTGGTAGGGTTGGCTAAAATATGCAGCAAGAAAAGGCAAACAATTCAGAATAATGCAGCACATTTTGTCATAGTATTTCTTCATTATTTTAGCATTTTTACACGTGTTAACACTGACTGAGAAAAGGTTTCACCTCATTAGCAACCATTTAAGACCCAAATAAAACAATAAGCAACTGACAGGTAACCAGTCAACCTTTGCAACAGGCCATCCATTGCTCAGCATCATGTTTTTAGTAACTTCTGTAGCTTTTGATCAGTTTTTTGGTAAAATCTTCTATTTATTCAGCAAATGGTGGATTATGTAGCAAATGTGGCAAATCCATAATTATAAGGAAAACACTGTGGCTGCAGAATCGCATTATTCCAGTGACCCTGACTATACCCCATAGGAAATATATCTGTTGGTGACCACAAGCAAATCACAAGGTGCAGCGGTTCATGTTAACCCTGAAAAAGATAATTTAGAGGGTCAATGCCATCAAGATCTTGAGTAGCATGTCACTAAGGGACAGATTTATCAATATTTGACACGGCACACGGCAAGAGAACTTGCTGCACTGTGTCAAATAGAGAGGCCAGGAATGTGCCATATTTACTGATATATGACTCACTGCTGCTCTTTCACTGCGCTGTTGCACTATGTGCTGCTTTGTGCCAATGTAGGCACCCTTGCGCCATCGTGAAAGTGTGACTATGTTACAAGTAGGATTGTTTTTGTGCAGAAAAGGTTACCTTTGTGCACAAACAAAGGAGCATATCATCAAGGTGCGGCGATGATATTATCTCCGCTTTAGCGTCTGTTTTCGGACGAAAAGCGGCGATAATATTATCGCATTATTTACAAGGACACGCTAGCGCGTGTTTCCTTGATTCTGCTCCCGTTTTGTGAACGCCTCGCTTTGCATCTCTAATGAGATGCAAAGTTGGCATTACCTGGGAAAACAGATGGGAAATTATCGCTAACTGTCCTTCGCCGTATTTACAATACGGCCCAGGACAATCTTAGCGATATTTAAAGACGCGCTAACAACGGTTATCGCCGTTATTGTACGTCTGCTTTTTTCCTGACTAACATATATTTTAGATGGGGGGTGAATTGAGTGGCTAAATCGACATCTCCCTATTATCAAGTATTCCTCTATCGCTGCAGGATTATTGCTGGATTCCCAGCGATAATTCTGCATTTTGCGGCCATCGCCGGATTTCACATTGCCGTGGAGATAAGCCTTGTAAATTACGCAATATCTCGTCGATCTGATCTGGCGATAGCCGGCGTTAGGCAAATTCTCGCTAAGCCCGCTCAGCGCTATTTAATGCTCTTCTTTGATAACATGCATTTTCCTCTTTATAAGTGTGCTGCATAATGTAGCACACACCGAAAGAGGAAGAAACGAGGACAAATACAGATGTTTCTTCTTGTTGTGCCTCTATCATGATGGCATAAAATTTGTATGCATTCCCAGGTTTACTTGTCATGGTAAATCTGGGAATGCGCCATGATACATATGTGGATGCGTGGGAACACCCACTCTCCACACATGTAATGCCTTCCTGGCACAGAGTAACGCTTTGCCTTGCATTGCTCCAGATTCACACAGCCATGCAGCGCGATGCACGGCGGCCTTGCATGGCTTGGTAAATCTGACTTAAGGATTGCGTTGCTTTTGCGTCGCCTTGCGTGATACCAGGGCAACACAATCCCATGTTAAATCTGGACTTAAGCGAAATGCTCAGAGAGCACCAGAAAAGTTCCTAAAGCTGTACTGGAATGCGCACAGTGTAATTAATATTTGTGTGAACATCGCAATCACACTTTTTACAGAGGAAGCTCGATCCACATCAAAGGCTTGAAGTCACTACTTAGATAGATCGAATGGACAAAGCAAAGATGAAATACTATGCATATCAGACGATGGAACATGACACACTGAACATTGCCCCTGGAGATATGGTTCTAATTAGCCAGAGTCACAAAAATTTTTAAATCTGCCACCTCAGATTTAAGACATTACATTGGGTGCTGATTTCACACTTTAAGACTTTTTCCAGGTTACATTTGAGAAAACGTTTATGGATTCAATTTACTCATGAGAAAATATGTACACCTACATTTTCTCATGAAAAAAATCTGCAGCAAACATCCACTTGGGCACCTTTTGTTTCCCTATGTGGAAATAATTTTCGAAGGTTTTCCCTTTCCTTTTGCACCTAGGAAAGGGACTTACTCCTGGTTTCACAGAGGCAAACATCTTTCAATTTTCAGGGTAGAAAGGTGCCAGAGCGGAGTAGGGGCTTATCCTCAAACCTGTATGTTTATAGATGAACATTCCCGCCCTGTGCGCATACCACTGCTTAAATTGAGCCGCTGTTTGCTGATGTGAGGCATTGACATTTAGGCCTAGATTTAGCGAAGGATTGCACGCAAGGAACTGCAAGGGCAACAGACTCCTTCAGCCAGATTTACAAAGACACGCAAGGCCACCTTGTGTGGTAAATTTGTGTGGCTTGGTAAATCCAAACCTCTGCCTTGTGTTACTCTGTGCTCGGAAAGCGTTACATGGGTGGGGCGTGGCTGTTACCGTGCTTCCACCCATGCATTTTGGCGTATTCCCAGATTTGCCAAGACAGGAAAACATGGGCATGCATCAAAGTTGTACGCATTCCCGACAGAGGTACAGCAATGAGAGGTATGATTATTTCTCATTGTTTCCTCTTTTTAAGTGTGCTAAGCCTCTATGGATTGTTTTTGTGCAGGAAGGTTTCAAATCCTGTACAAAAACAATCCTGCCTGCTACGCAGGCACCCTTGCACTGCATTGGCATTAGGAAGCACAAAGGGCCTCATTTATGAGAAGTGACGCATCGCTGCGTGACAGCAGCGATGCGTCACTTCTCAGTGCGCCCTCCTTGCGACATGATTGATGCGTCATATTTACTGTATGACGCATCATGTCGCAAGGAGTTACAGATACGTCAGTATTTCTGACGTATCTGTATGGCGGAAAAGTGACGCATTGCTGGAGTGTGTCACGAAAGTGACGCAACTTCAGCAATGTGTCCTTTCACATGGGGCAAGCCCCATGTGAAAGGGCCTGCGCCAGTCTTACGCCTGCTGTGAGGCAGGCGTAAGATATTGACGCATTTGCATCCTAGAAGTGGCGCAGTGAAATGTTATTGATTTCACTGCGTCACTTCTATGATACTTTCTTGCGCCAGAACACCCCCCCTGCATACATTATACCCGGCGCAGGTATAATGTGGCGCAGGGGTTTACAAACTGACGCAACTACCTAGATGTGTCACTTTGTAAATATGGTGCAACAAGGCACATTTTTTACGCCGCTGCTGCGTCACAAAAAGTGACGCACCGGCAGCGTAAAAGTGACGCACGGCCTCGTAAATAAGGCCCATAGTGCACAGCACAACGAGTGCGCAGAAATGCGTCATATCTTGGTAGATATGGCGCATTCCTACCCTCTCCATTTGCCGCAGCGCAGCTCAGCCAGTTGGCGTGCAGTATTGCGCTGTGGCCAGTGACGGCCCGTGTAGGGCGTTTTACCGGGGTGGTGACGTGGCGCAGAGGAGGGGCAGGGTGGGGGGTTGCAAAATGCGGCAAACGTCCGATTTCAGGTAAGTTACGAAAAAAATTAATAAAACGAATTTCGTTTGGCGATGCAGCGCGCGCAACGAAATTCGTTTTATTAATTTTTTTCGTAACTTACCTGAACTCAGCCGCATGCCACATTTTGCAACCCCCCACCCTGCACCTCCTCTGCGCCACGTCACCGCCCCGGTAAAACGCCCTACACGGGCCGTCACTGGCTGTGGCAAATAATGATAATTCTGCCCCTTAATTCTCAACACCAGCACTTATGGCAGTGTACCACATGGTGGCACTGTTTACCTAGTTTTGAAGTGAACACATCAGCAGTGTTTTATAACTATACATTAAAATGAATAATACCAGCACGTCCAAAGCATTCTTGCAGTTTTGGGTGGCCTGAAGCAGTCTGAGTTGTCTATGATGATTGGTAGTTCTGGAATTTAGCAGCGTTGGCAGAGGCAGAGGCTGGCACAAGCTGCAGGGGCCGCTTGAGAAACAGGTTGGGCCCTGGCACTTTCTTTTTACATCCCAAGCGCTGATGCCTACTCCTCGCTTCTGCTCACTGATTGACTCACGCAGATGTCTTCATGTGAGTAATTCCATTTACGTGTGCAGAATCAACAGAATTGGGAAAGTGTTTTTTCAACCAATACATTAGGTTATTCGCACTTGTAAGTTTGACTTGCATGCTCAAAAAGCTTCGATAATTGGGCACAGAGGGGCTTATTTACAAGCCACTTATGCCACTGGTGCATCACTTGTTTTGACACACCGGCGGCACAGTGTGCTGGCCCATATTTGCCACGCCACATAAAGCACCCCAGTGTGGCTTTTTTATGGCCTTGCAAATATGGCCACTTTTCACGCATTATTTTGCATGCAAGGGGCATGCCATGGGTGTTGCTGTGGGTGTTCCTACGTAGCACCCCTGGAATCTGACACATTCCCAGATTTACAACATTTCATGAACCTGAAAATGAGGCAAAATCCTATGCCTCCTTAGGGGTGGTGCAAGAGTGGCGCAACGAAGAGAAATACTTTTATTTCTCCTCGTTTTTCCTTCTTTCTATGTGTGCTGCAGAAAAGCACACATTGAAAGAGAATACCATTAATTATTGTTTTTCTGCAGAAATGTGCCTCTTCCTGCACAACAATTATCCCTGCTTGGGTGCCTGTGTTGACGCACGGCTGCTGTTTTAGTGCCGGAGCAGGGAAGAACACAGGGATGCACCGTATAGTTGTAAATACGGCACATCCCAGTGCTTTTAAAATGACACAGCTTGGCTCAGCAAATTGGCTTGCTGTGTCATTTCCTCATAAATAAGGCCCAGAGCGTTTTAAAAAAATGTTCAGACTGGAAAAAGCCTGTTTTCTGTTGATTTGATATAAAATTGATAACATTCCTGTGCAGAGATTATCAAAGGAAATTAGGGGCATATTATCAAGAAACGGCGTTAAAATTATCGCCGCTTTGGCGGCAGAAAACTGCCGCTAAAGCGGCGATAATGGGCTTGATAATATGCCCTTGAGAATTTTCATAGAAGCCCATGTTCTGGTGTCAACATGGGCTTTTATTGGAATTCTCTGCGGCATATTATCAAGCCCATTATCGCCCCTTTAGCGGCAATTTTCTGCCGCTAAAGCGGCGATAATTTTAACACCGTGCTTGATAATATGCCCCTTAGTTGTCTATTTCTGTTTGCTTTCTAGAATTATCTCGCCCAAACCTTTAGCCAACTAACTTACCATAGATTTTGACAAGTACCTTGTTGTAGAAAGGTCTACACACCACCATCATCAGCTCTCCATTAGTAGACAGAATTTCATAAAGTCTGTATCACAACAGTTTAAGAGCAGATAAGGTGTTTTATCTCCGCTTACCATAACTCCTGGGGATGGTTAAGAATAGTCCTGGCCCTTACCAATGATTGTCCTTGTTCACAGAGATGTGAAGGTCCTGCTGCTGATCCTTAGTTGTGTGTTTTCAGTTTCTTATATGGGGTCTTTCTATGTGGCTTGAATAAGAATGGGGACTGGCAGACCCACAATAAGGAGTGTATCGGAAGATACTACCGAGAGTGAGCCCTCAAATAAACCAAATCAGATCAAACAATGAAATAGGGATGGAAGATTGATCATGGGGCTTCTGGGAAGAATGCAGAATGCTGCTCAGGACCTTAGTAGAAGCTAATCACCCTCTAGTGCTTAATTTGAGCCAGTGGTTTCTGGTGCTCAGCACCGGCACTTAATTCTCAGCACCGGCACTTGAGCTAGTCTGTCACAAGGTGGTCTAGTTTGCCTAATTTAGAGATGAGCACAACAACAGTTGTTCATTAGTTCAATATACATTAAAAAGGACTAATACCTACGGCCCAAGCCACACTTATAGCTTTGGGGGCATGGGATAGCCTGAACTGTCACATTTGCAGGAGTGCGACGGTTAGTAGTTGTGTTGGTACTGCCATTGGCAGCGCTGGCAGGGGCACTGGGTGGTGCTAGCTGCAGTGGCCTCCTGACGACAGTCCTGGCACTTACTTTGTTACAAATTAAGCACTGTCACCCTCCAAAGCATAGGAAAGGCAGTAACATCCAATAACAGGCCGGGTGAGTCTCCAGAGGTTTGTGCTACACTTCACTGCTGGTGGGGTTCAGCAAACAGTGCAAAGACCCGGAACCCCACTGTGATGCACGCCAAAGGTTGTGAAATCTCCACTGTGGTTTGGTCAGTGGTTTGGAAGAGCAACCCACAGATGAACCATATCTGGAGGGACACTCTACACTCATATCACCCTACAGCTACGCATTGGGACAAGGCATGTACATGGATATTTCACCTTAATATCGACACTAGAACAAAGTGCTTCCACAATATTGTGGACAAAATGTTTCTGAGGTCAGTATAGGTTTACTTTCCTTAACTCCACATATATGTACCTTTTTTTGCAGCGCAAACATGGCCTGAGGGCATTGGAGCACTTTACATCAGCACCAGATTTCATTTCAAGAGGTGTGGCGCCACGGCCAGGGCGACTGACTCTGGAATCAGGGGATCATGGTTCGATCCCCGGCGCTGGCGGCAGATTAGCCCAGCACCATGTAACTCTGGGCAATAGCTTGCTTAATCTTCCTGACGGCCCCCAGCGCCTAGAGACCCTTACGGGTGATTGTTCGAACTTTACAAATGTGGATATTATATTATTATTATTACCCAAGGTCAGATACATTTCTTTTTTAAATTATTTTTTTAAACACAGAGAGATCAGGGGGCATATCATCAATAAGGCGATAAAAAATTATTGCCGATTTTGCGTCTGTTTTCGGCCGAAAAGCGGCGATAATTTTATCGCCTAATCAGCAAGGTCACGCTATTGCGTGAAACCTTGCATTAGCGCCTGTATTCTGAACGCCCAGCTTTGCATCTCTAATGAGATGAAGAGTGGGAGTCCCTGCCCTGACATAACTGGAGAAATGTCGCTAAGCGACATTTCTCCAATTATCAATGGGCAAGCTAACCTGCAGAGCGACAAGCAAAGTAGCGATAACCACTGTTATCGCTACTTTCCTTATGCCTGCTTCAAGACTGACTGAGCCATGATATCCTATGTAAGGTGAATATCATGGCTAAGTATGTCTTGCCCTATCATCAAGCTATCGCCAAACTTTGTGAGATTATCACTGGATTTCCAGCGATAATCTCACATTTGGCAGTTAGCGCTTGGAATTGTATCGCTTTGGAGATAAGTGTTGCTGATAGCACGCGTCTCAGCGATAAAATTCCACGTTACCTGGCGATAATTATCCTAGCGCTAAGTGCGCTTAGCGATAATTATCGCCGGTCCTTGATGATATGCCCCTTAGTGATTTGGCCAGATTCACAGGATGTTGAGCTGACGCCAGGACCTGAACCTGGTTCCCCAACTCAAAGGTCAGTAGCTCTAGCCATTACGCCATATCTCCTCCTAACTTACATATCTTCCCTCTATGTAGATGTGGAGTTAAGAATAGTAAATTTGGGGGGCTTGGCTAGCAGCCGTCGAGAATGGCCGCTGCCTAACGGAGCTCCCGGTCCCCGCATGACTTAACAGTCTATCCTGTGCCATCCACGGACAAAAAGTGACGGCGGAGTGGTGGCGGAGCACTCCCTCACTGGCGGCTTGAGGCTGGCGAGACCTGGGAGCGGACAGTGGACGTTGGTGACCCTCTCGTGGAAGCTCCGACGGCGGCAGCAATGGCGGACTGCTAGAGCTGGAGGCAGTCCCTTGCGGCGAGGGGAGGTCCCCGCGAAGCCCTGATGGTGGTGGGGAAGTGGCGAGCACCCGATGATCGCACCACTGGTGAGCCGAGGCTGTGGCGGTGAAAGCTGGGCGGCGGACGCTGTGGCCTGGGATCCCGGAGTGGCGGTCCGCTGATCGCGCTCCCCTGGAGGCAGGGGGTGAGTCCGGACGGGGGGTCATCGAGACACGCACTACAAGGAGCGGGGGTGAATGGTGCTTCCCGTCGGGAGGAGAGGGCGTGCGGCGGCAGCAGAGAGTGTGGGGCGGCGAGCCCTGCCACGCAAGGTCCCGGTTGTGAGGCCTGTGTGGGCCTCGATTGAAGTTAGTGGAGCCACACAGCGCCTGAGAGACTGGAGGGGGCTGGGGGCCTGGTTCGACTTGCTTCCGTGCAGCCTGCACTCTGGGAACACCACCCCCTCCTGCAGCCAGTATGCGAGATGTCCTCCTGGGGGGGACGATAATGAACCCTACCCTGCAAATCGGAGCCTGCGCCACGACACACGGACGTGAGGAGCTTGGAGGCCCTAGTAGTGGGCAGTGATTGGAGCGCCGGAGGTACTTGTGGCAGGGCCTGGTGTGTGTAGCGGCGGTCACCCTGAACTCTGTGGGAGGAGGCTGACGTGCCACTCGGGGGTGACCCGTGCCCCTTCCCCCGGGAGACACCCTGGGGTGCGGTGGGCTGAGAACTCGGGACTATAGGTTGTCCCTGGGCCCGGAACACCTCGGAAGAGAGGTATAATTGGACCACCCTTGCGCCCTGGCGTGGTGGTGCATCGAAGCTGGCGGCCACTCTCGCTGGTGAAGCGAGTGACGGGCTGGGAAACGGAGGCAACCAACTTGAAGACTCTGCTCAGATAGGTGCTGGGCCGCTCACTGGCAACATTGACGGCTAGCGATAGCTGTGGTAGACTCAGGTTCTGCACGCATGGCGGCGGGTGGCAAAGGCCCGAAAGCGAACGTTCAAAAGCAACTGGCCAAGTTCGCCTAGTCTAAGGCAGGAGATAAGGGTGAGCCACCGCACATGGGAAAAGAGGAGGGACCGGCTGTCCCTAAGCAGGAGCCGGAGCCGACGCTGCACGATGTCATGGCGGCGATTAGCGGAGTGCGCACGTCACTGGACTCGGTTACTGTGGAAGTCTCACTCATCAGGGCTGACTTTAGGAAGATGGACGACCGGGTGCAGGAGCTGAAGATAGCTACTACAGCCCTGCAGACGGATATGTCGGAGCTTCAGTCACAGATGGTTGAGATGCAAAAGAAACAGGACCGAATGGCGCAACAACTGGATGATTATGAAGGCCGCGCCCGCCGCAATAACATACGCATTTTGGAGGTTCCGGAACGGGCGGAGGGGCCGGCCGCTGACCTCTATGTTGAAGAACTAATCACTACACAGCTCAAGCCCAAGACCCGGTCCAGCTATTTTTCGATAGAACGGGCTCACAGAGTGCCGGGAGGAAGGCCCAAGCCGAGTGCCCCCCCAAGACCCTTGATAGCCAGAGTCTTCAATTTTCAGGACAGAGACATAATCCTACAGACGGCAAGGTCCAGTCCTCCCTTGAAGGTAGATAATTATGAAGTCGCCTTCTTTCCGGACTTCACGGCCAAGGTCCATGCCCAACGTCGAAGTTTCCAGGCAGTGTAAAAAGAACTCCGTGGCCGTGAGGTGAAATATGCAATGCTTTTTCCGGCAAGGTTGAGAGTGGAATGGGAAGGCAAAACGTGGTTCTTCGAGTCGCCAGAGGAGACATGGGACTGGATGGAGGGTTGGAGCAAGGCTGGCAGCCAAAGGAGAGACCGGGCGAGTAGATCGGGCCTGCAACGAAACAGCAGTAAAGAGGTGCGGGATGGTGACTCGGCGGGCACTGGAGGTCCTGCTCTTGAGCGGGACTGAGACGCCCATCGACGATCCTGGACGGTGCCGAACCAAGCCTGCAGAGTAAGAGGGGTAAAGCGGGGCCATGGCTCCAGCTGCGACCTCACATAAGATACTGAAGGAGGGACGATGGTTACCGAGTAAAGTATCGTGAAATTAAAAATACAGTTCGCCCAAGACTTTAGGGAATGCGCAATGTGGATGCCAATGACTCAAAATTGTGATATGTAGATGTGGGGACAGGACTCGTTGACCCCGCGCTTTTTCAGCATTTCGGGGAGGGAGAGAGGCACTCTGCCATGTTCGGGGGTGGGTAGTTTTAAATCCACGGGCAGGGGGGCAGGGAGGGGGGCGGTGTTGTGGGGGGTGGGGGGGTGTTATCGTAGTCAGTTGAAATGCAATGGTAGGGTTTGGATACGTGATGGTATTTATGTTGGTTCCGGTTGTGACAGACACCAAAATGATGAAGTTGCTCTTGTGTGTAGGGTGCATTATGACATCTATGTTGTACTATTGACCTGTGAGGTAGTCGATACTAACGTGCTATGGGATGTGGGTTGATGGGGAAGTAGTACTCTCAGTCCTCTCTTGGAATGTGAATGGCCTGGGTGACAAAATAAAGAGAGGGATTGTGCAACAGTATCTCAAGAGGCAGGCCCCGGACCTGGTACTACTGCAGGAAACTCACCTGGTGGGTAGCAAAAGCAAGGCCCTTACTAGATGGGGATATAAGCTCTTAGTCCATGCTGACTATACCACTGGCTCCAGAGGTACGTGTGTCCTGGTTAAAAAAAGCAAGCCCCTGATTATCCATAGGACGTGGGCAGACCCGGGAGGACGATTTGCTGTGGTGGAAGCCCAGTGGGAGGGAAGAGCCCTAAATGTGGTTTCTGTCTACCTGCCACCAGCACTGGGGAGGGTGGCCCTGGCAGACCTGGGTAGAATACTGACGGGACTCCCTGAGGGCACAATGATAATGGGGGGGGGGATTACAATTTGACTATGGACGATATGATCGACAGATACCCACAGAGGCGGGGGGCCAGACCCAATGACCTTATGGCGGAGTTTGCTGTGGCACTAGGCCTTTCGGATGTGGGACGGGAGCTACAAATAAGGGGTCCTGGGTATACATATTATTCTAGTGTGCATGGCAGTCTTTCCCGGATTGACTACTTCTTAACGCACACGGCCTCTATCAGTAGCTTTAGACACCCGCGAACACTGCCCAGAGGAATCTCGGATCACTCCCCAGAGGGAATTGAGTTCACGCATGGAGAACGTCAGGCCCGTAATACTATAGTTATTAACCCTTGGCTGTTAAAAATACCAGATATTAAAGAAGAACTCTGTGTACAGACTCAGAACTATTTGGCCGAAAATTTGGAATCGATGGACTCTGCACAGATCATTTGGGAGACATACAAGGTGGTTCTAAAGAGGTATGCCTTGTCTTTAAAAACGACATATGTCGCCAAGAGGCGACAAATATTGGTTCAATTGGAGAAGGAACTCCAAGAGCTTGAGATGGACCATGCAAGGGACCCCTCTGAGGATCCACAGCATAGACTGACCCTAAAATAGGATGAATACAGGTTCAAGGCGCTCGAACACATGATGGCCACCCAAAGTGCGACTCACCATAGGTTATATGAAATGGGAGATCGGGCCGGGAGGACCCTGGCGTGGTTGGAGAAGAGGGAGCGGGGCACAAGATGGGTGCCCCGACTCTCACTGCCCGACAGGAAGGTTCTCCATCACCCCAAAGATATCGCGGAGGCCTTCGCGGATCACTTTGAAAGAGTCTATTCTCCTTCCACAACGTATACGGAGGAGGACTCACGCCAACTTCTGGCAGACAGCGATGTGCCGGCTCTCTCAGAGCTGGATAGAGATGCACTAGACGCGGACCTGACTGATGAGGAAATCCACAAAGCCATCGGTCACATTAAGTCGGGGAAGGCGATGGGGCCAAATGGCACCCCCATAGAGTTCCTTAAGGTCGTAGCTTCTCAGATCGTCCCACACCTGCGTGCAATGTATGAGGAAAGCTATGACAAGGGGTGTCTGCCGGTAGACCAACGTATTGCTAGTATAGTAGTTATTCATAAGTCGGGAAAGCCGGTGGACGACTGTAGTTCTTACAGGCCAATCTCATTGATAAATGCGGAAGCTAAGGTTTTGGCGAAAGTACTTGCCTCGCGCCTTGGAACGGTGATCTCTTCCCTGGTCCACCCGGATCAATCGGGCTTTATGCCAGGCAGAAATACGGCTCTTAACATTCGCCGACTGCATAATGTGATGGCGTGCAGGGCCTTCCTAGAGGAAGATGCAGTTATCCTGTCCTTAGATGACTCCATGGCTTTCGATTCTATCGAATGGCCATATTTGTTTGAAGTTCTCAAAAGGGTTGGGCTCGGCCCCAAATTTATTCGGTGGGTGAAACTACTCTACACTGACATCCAGGGGCAGGTCAGAGTTAACAGCCATACTTCCCGGGTTTTTACGCTAAGAAGGGGCACGAGACAGGGATACCCACTCTCCCCACTGCTGTTTTCCCTTATGCTGGAGCCACTCGCGGCTTGGATTCGCTGTGATGTTATGATACGGGGCCTCCGATGGACTTTGGAATGTGAAGATAGAATATCCTTGTATGCTGATGACATACTGCTATACCTTGCATCCCCCTACAGGTCCATTTGTACTGTCCTTGATATTTTTAAAGGCTTTGGGAAATATTCGGGGTATGCCATCAACTGGGGCAAGTCGGTGCTGTTTGTGTTACATGGGCAAGTTCCCCGCCTCCCCAGGGACTGTGCGTTGGTGGTCGCAGCGGACGGTTTTCAATATTTGGGAATCTTCATTACGTCGGACCCGGCTCTCTGTTATAGCCATAATCTGGCGACCCCACTGACCAGATTGCGGGCAGACGTTAAACACTGGAGATCACTCCCTTTGTCCTTGGTGGGACGTGCCGCCCTCTTCAAAATGCTGGCGCTCCCGCGCTTTCTGTACGCCCTTCAGAATTGCCCACACCGTATTCCGGATGCATATTTCGCAGCGGTCGAAGGGGAGGTGCGCACGTTGTTATGGGATGGTAGAGCCCCTAGAATCGCTCTTCAGAAATTAACAAAGGGATGGTACGACGGGGGGATAGCGTTGCCCGACCTCAGGTTGTACTACTGGGCCTCTCAATTGGTAGCAGTTAATCAGTGGATGTACGCCCTGCCGACCGACCCGGCATATGCCCTGGATAGATACCAGATGGACCGTTCGGGCTATTTGGGTGCCCTGTATTCCCAAACCAAGAGACAAAAGTTTGTTGGCCCAACACGGCACACACTACAAATTTGGCACCTGGCAAACTCAAGGCTGGGCTGGGCTAATGTTCTCACAAAGGTAACGCCCTTATGGTACACTCAGAAACTCGGCATGCTATGCTATCAACCGGGGTTTGACGGGTGGGATATGATTGGCATTTCGACAGTGAAAGACATGATTAAAAAGGGGGCAATACTTAAGTTTGATGATCTCCGGCAGACATACCAGATGGCTCCAGGGGAGGTCTTTAGGTATCTGCAAATCACACATGCCTCAAGTGCGGCCTTCCCGAGCTGCGAGGACATACCGGACTCGTCGCCTCTGGAGGATCGATTACTTGATGGGCCATTGCAGTCTAAAGCGATCTCCCTGACATATCAAAAACTCAGTAACAATTTACCGGACAATTTTGGTAAGCTCAAGGAGCAGTGGGAAAAAGACCTGGGGCTGATTGAAGAGGATGATTGGCAATTGGCTCTCATGTCACCTAGGGAGGCAGCAATCACGCTTCGATTCAGACTGATCCAGCTTAGGATTCTGCATCGGTTATTTTTATGACGGGGATAACTCTAGCTAAAATTGGGGCGAGGGAGGATGACCTCTGATTGAAGGGCTGCAACTACCAGGCCACCTTCTACCACACACTGTGGGAATGTCCAATGGTGCGTAATCTCTGGGTTAGGGCCACAATGCATATGCAGTCTGCACTGGGGAAGACAGTAGACCTGACGGCCCGCCTAGGCCTCTTAAACATATGGGTGGACTCGAATCTGACAGAGATTGAACAGCAAATGGTGACGCTGGGGTACACGTTGGTAAAAAGAGAGTTGGCTCGGGGCTGGGGTGGAGTGACACCCCCGGCTGTATCGGTGTGGCTGAAGGAATTGGACAAGTGCATGATTGCGGAAAAGGAGTTGTTCATAACTAGGGGGTGTCCGAAGAAATGGGGTAAAAATGGTCCAAAGGGAATGCTTACAGAGGAGAGATTTGTGCATCACCCATGGTGGAGTTGGAAATGCGTAGAGGCAGGGATAGGGATCTGTTTTCTTGAAGAATTCTGTTCAATACCCATGTAGTGTATCATTGGAAGATTGCAACCACTGAGAATATTTGTCAATAACTTGGATTGTCTGTCATAAACCTTTTTCAATAAAAATAAATTTAAAAAAAAAGAATAGTAAATTTATACTTACCTACATGCATTTATCTTCTCGCTATTTTCGCCCTGACATTTTAGTGGCACGATGTTTTTGTGGTCGACAACCATGTCCATGGATATCCCCCACAACAGCAGAGCCCCCGCCCTTGAGCAAACCTACAACTGCAGAAAAGCGCCAAATGATTGGAATATTTGTGCTATACAAGAGCTGTGCAACATCAATGCTCAGAGGCTTTCCAACAGATCGATTGGGCCTCTTCCCCTCCACACCCTCCAGTAGTGCCAGGATGCGCCACGCCCAGCCCTGGTGAGCCAGCTCTTTTTTTAAAAGTGACAGCCACTCCCCCAAGAGCAGAGATGTTTCCAGGTGGTGAAGGCCAAGCCTTGGAGCTGTGTACACTGCACACCCACAGGAAGAGAGGGCAGGCCAGGAGAGGAGTGGAAAAACTCTGCGAACACGGTCATCTGCTGCTGGAATGAAGGTCAGTGCTAGGGAATAAATAGGCAAGCTCTCTGTTGGAACTGCCCAACACTCCATCACCATGAGGCTGTTCCTGGCTGCTCTCCTCCTCGCAGGTAACACAGACCACCGGCTCTGCTCCTGGCCCTGGGGTCCTCTTCCTGGCCGCGCTGTCTCTATGGTGGGTGTGGGGTTGCAGGGGGGGGGAGGTAAGGAACAACACTTCTGCACTTTATTGTTCCCTCCTGTTTAAAGGGACCCTCCATTCCATGGTGTGATATTTGGGATTATTAAGGGGTGATCCGCAAAGCCCCTTTTAGCACCAGCCTTCTATGGGTGGGGCAGTAACTATGGGTCAACACCACTCTCATGCATGTGACAAAATCCCACTTGTAGACTTCTCGTAGGTTGAGTATATCAACTCCACCATTACGCAGAGCACTGAACTACAGGGATAGCCAGGGGCACCCACAGGTCAGGTGGCATGTGACTCCGCAGCATCAGGGACAACAAGGTCCAGTCTGAGCATCCATCTCACAACCTAATGCATGCTGGCAGGAGCAGTCCTGGACTGACCATTGAATCCAATGCATTAGATTGCTAGATTAGAAAGGTTCCTAGATGGGGAAGCTGGACTAGCATACAGTGTCCTTGATGGCATGATGTTACCTGGTAAACCTGCTGTCCTGGAGTCAGAGGCTGTTCTAGCCAATCAGCAGGTTCTGCTGCTAGAAGTCAGCCACGTCACTGGGGAGGGCACTCGTTTAATTCATTGTCACAGTCTCATCCGGAGCTCACCCTTTCATTTCATTGGTGCATTACCACCAGAGAGGTGCTCTATTGGTTTAGTCTCTCCAGGGAGGTGATCTCTTAGTTCACTGGCACAGTGTAACTTGGAAGGGGTTTACTTGGTTAACTGGCTCAATCCCACAGGGGCACTCTCTTATTGCGTAATCAGGGTATTTCCTGAAAGTCTATGTCTCAAGCCAGTAGTGTTGGGGAGAGTCTTTTAAAATAAAGTTTCCCTTTTGTGTTGTTTACTACTCCTATAGTGAGATTGTATGCATACTACATTGACCCAAGAAAAAATATATATGGATTTCAAATATAGCAACACGTAATCTAGATTTCTATTCTTATTATTTTATTATTTGCACCTTTATCAACATTTAAGCAATATTGTACCCGTTTAAAAACACTTTTCATTACATATCATTGTACACATTTTCCTAAAAACAAACATTTAAAAATTATATCTTTTTCAGTAGTTATTTTAACAATTGTTGGCATTAATCAAATTAATTTTATATACTACTCAGTACATATCATAATATTAAAAACATGATTTTTATTAAAACAGATTGACTGTGTCCTCTTGTCGACGCGTTTCGGTGTATCTTGTAGTTACAAACACCTTCTTCAGGACCCACAACATAAAATCACAAAGTGCTCTTTATATCAAACCAATAAATCTAAAGATAAAAGATACATACAATTAGGTACCGAACGTGTGCTCAGAATTGAATTGTCTTTGGTTCAATTTAATTCTTCATTGTAATACTGTAGCGTACAATTACACAAAAGCCTCCATGCTCAACGCTAAAGTGCAATTACGTCAATACATGTCTAAAACATGATTCTACAATCTACATTACATTGCACATTTTGCTCGAACATCTTTGACAAATACATTAATTCTGTCAACAAGGGTATAATATTATGAAGCGGTTTCTAATTCATATTATGACACCAATAGCTTACCCTCATTGGGGATTCAGTGAGGAGTACGTTGCAGCATATGAATTAGAAACCGTTTAATAATATTATACCCTTGTTGACAGAATTAATGTATTTGTCAAAGAGGGTCGAGCAATATGTGTTTTATTGGTTTGATATAAAGAGCACTTTGTGATTTTATGTTGTGGGTCCTGAAGAAGGTGTTTTTAACTACAAGATACACCGAAACGCGTCGACAAGAGGACACAGTCAATCTGTTTTAATAAAAAATCATGTTTTTAATAATATGATATGTACTGAGTAGTATATAAAATTAATTTGATTAATGCCAAAAATTGTTAAAAGAACTACTGTAAAAGATATCATTTTTAAATGTTTGTTTTAATGAAAATGTGTACGATGATATGTAATGAAAAGTGTTTTTAAACGGATACAATATTGCTTACATTTTGATAAAGGTGCAAATAATAAAATAATAAGAATATAAATCTAGATTACGTGTTGCTATATTTGAAATCCATATATATTTTTTCTTTGGTTCACTGTAGTATGTATACAATCTCACTATCGGAGTAGTAAACAACACAAAAGGGAAACTTTTATTTTGAATGACTACAATACCCGGTCCCTTTTGGTATGGCCTGGGAAACTCTCTTTTTTTTAACACAAGTTGGGGAGAGTCTGTCATAGGGCAGATGCTATTTCACACGCAAATGTCTCTTCCATATCACTGACTGGCCATGCACAGGACCTGCCTCATGTGAAATCCCCCAAGTTCTCTATATGAGGCCAGTGCACCTCTGCCAGGGCGGGGCCTGCTGCAATCGAAGGCCTCCATCTTACCTTTCTTCTTGCTTCAGTGTAAATCCTCCAGCATCCCTTTCTTCATCCAATACTATGAGTGGTTCATGCTGTAACCATAGGCCTCCATGCTCCCATTACCCATTCTGCACTTGGAGGCTGGCCTCCATCTTCTGTTTCCTCAAGCTGCACCTTGAGACTTCCGTCTGCCATGTTCTCTGGC
Source organism: Triturus cristatus (assembly GCF_964204655.1). Taxonomy (NCBI): domain Eukaryota; kingdom Metazoa; phylum Chordata; class Amphibia; order Caudata; family Salamandridae; genus Triturus; species Triturus cristatus. The sequence continues at coordinate 131,628,394 of NC_140594.1, forward strand.
TGCACTTTGAGACCCACATGCTCCTTTTCGTCATGCCGCACTGTATTACGTCCAACATCCCTTTGATCAAGGCGCGTTATGAGGCCCCTATCCTCCTTTCCCTCATGCTGTCCCCCCAGGTCTCCATCGTCCCTTTCCTCATGCCACACTCTGAAGTCCTTCCTCATACTGCATGAGGCCATCGTTTTCTTTCCTTCTACTGGTGGTTACAGCACGATACCTGACAGGGACCCTGTTCTTCCTCTGCAGTGGCCGCTGCTGAAGATGGCGCCCCAGACATGAAGGCGCTATGGAATTTCAGGTCCATGATAAAGTGCGCCATCCCCTCCAGCGACCCTCTACTGGACTACAACGACTACGGCTGTTACTGCGGCCTGGGAGGGGAAGGGACGCCACTCGATGCACTAGACAGGTGAGTAACATCGTTATCTTGCATCGTGCCTGCTAAGATAGCTCAGTGAGTTAAATGCTTGTTGCTGATCCTGAAATCTGTTTGCAACGAACAGCTGCAACGCTCTAATTGTTCCCAAGTCCACGCATGAGAAACTCATCTGATCCAGGTTTGGGGCATATTAACAAGGGCCAGCGATAATTATCGCTGGCTCCACATAGCGGTAGAAATATTATCGCCGGCTATCGCTGAAAATTATCGCCATGATAATGCTATATTAACAATACATAGCGCTATGGCAATAATATTTCAGCGATAACAGTGTTTACCATGGAACATCGCTGGTTTTCCAGCGATGTTCCATGGAAAACAGCAATAACATTGCTGATACGACCCTGTGGTCGTATCAGCATAATCCACCTACCATTATTGGTATTCCTTAATCTGGAATTTAACCCCTTGAGTGCCCATGATGAGATAGTCTCATCATGGGCCGCGGTTGCGCTGTGCCCATGACGAGACTATCTCGTCATGAACCCCGCCCGCTAATTCAACGCCCGGCACAGGGCGGGGAAAGGGCGGGGCACACAAGGGGTTAACAGACGTTAAATTCCAGTGTTAAGGCCGAGGTAGCGCGATTTTTTTTATCGCTGCAGCTCCTTGTTAATATCGGGAAGTTGCCTTCGCGATATTTTCATGTGTTGTTTTCACAGCCACGCCTTCTTTGCATTTCATTAGCGATGCGAGGCGAGGCAGTGAAAAAACGGGCTCTACATCAAAGAAACACGTGCTAGCGTGTCCTTGATGATATTGCGATATAATTATCGCCGCTTATCGCCCGAAAACGGACGCTAAGGCGGCGATAATTATATCGCCAACCCTTGCTAATATGCCCCTTTGTTCTTTGCATTTTGGGTTATACAATAGAATCTGCAAGACTATAGATCTGAGAATGCAAGCAGAAACCCTGGCCTGGATAGGCTGCTCACACATGGCACTGGGAAACTTGAGAGATGTGCAGGTAGCAAGTTTGGTTGGGCAAGTTCGACTTTCATCCTTCCGAGTTTGATTAAGTAAGTGCCCCTGACTTAGGTGGTTAAACTGTTATTAAGCACTTCAAATACATTTTACACATGCCCTTTCCTGCTTCATCTCCATCGTTCTAGCCTCTATTTTGTTGCAAATACTTCCACGAGTGCTGTCAGCCAGCAAGTGTGTGCATGCAGTTTTTGTGCCACGTCTTTCCTGCTGACGGGCATGTTGCAGTTTGCACTGTACTGCAGTGTAAACAGACAACGCAGCAGATGCAGGTGGGAAAATGGCAGTTGGTAGGGTGGCAGGAGGGGCACCCCCTGGAAAAAATATAACGCAGGACAATCTGCATCTATAGCCTCATTTATGTGGTTTTGGCGTAGGACAGCGCAGCATGTGACTTTGCTGCACTGCCCTACGTCAAAGTGAGAAGGTAGGAATGTGCTGTATTTATCCAATACGGTGCATTCCTGTCCGTTCCCCCTGTGCTGGCGCCGTTTCGGCAGCCTAGTGTAAACGCTGGCACCGTTGCACCATGGCCTGTGTTGTAGGCAGAATTGTTTTTGTGCATGAAGGGGCACCTTCATGCACAAAAACATAGAGGTGGTTTCCTCTTTCTTTGTGTGCTACACATGGAGGAAAAATTAGGAGAAATAAAGATATATCTCCTCGTTACACCAGCCATGTGGAAGCAAAAGATTTTGATGCATTCCCAGGTTTACAAGCCCTTATAAATCTGGGAATGCTTCAAAACCTATGGGTGTCGCACACGCACCACCCATGGAACACTCACTTGCGCACAGTAAGGCGACGCAGCGATTTGGATATAGCTCTCTACCAGGACTAGCACCCATCTCCTGACTCACCTTGTCATACCTCAGTGCTTGCAGGGTCCACTTCAGTGCTCAATTTGAGCCGGTGGTTTCCAATTCTCGGCACCAGCACTTATGACAGTCTGCAACATGGTAGCACTGTTTGTCTGCTTTCCAGATGAATGCAATAGTTGTTTATTCATTTAATGTACTTGGCGGCTTTGGGTGGCAAATTTTGCTGCCAAAAAAAGCACAATTTGTGTCCCAAAACCTCAAAATTAACTGCATTTTTGAGGTGGGCAAAAACGTGCCTGCCACAAAATTACTGCAAGGCGTGTGCTCTGTCGCTGCTGGAGACTGTGCTGTGTCCCAGTCTGTAACCTTGCAGGGTCTCCAGCAGCATAGTGACTCGAATTGGAGGATGTCTGATGCCAAAGAGAACAGATTACAATATGAAACCTGCTTTTCTGTCATCAGACAGCCTGCGTTCCTTGCTGTGTGCAGGGCAGTAGGGCTGGGGGAAGGGGAGGGCGAGCGGCTGGGGAGGTTGGGGACATATAGAAAAAATGCAAAGAAGAAAAAGAGAGACGTAGGGGCATATCTACAAGGCAGCGATATAACATTATCGCCGCTTTAGCGGCCGTTTTCGGCCAAAAAGCGGCGATAATTTTATCGCTATATTAGCAAGGTTCACGCTATCGCGTGAAACCTTGCCTTAGCGCCTGAATTCCTAACGCCCATCTTTGCATCTCTAATGAGATGCAAAGTGGGCGTTCCTCCCCAGGATAACGGGAGAAATGTCGCTAAGCGATATTTCTCCTATTAACAAGCCTCACGCAAAGCAGCATAGCGACAACAAAAGTAGCGATAACCTCTGTTATCGCTACTTTCCTTACGCCTGCTTTGAAACTGACTTAGCCATGATATCCTATGGAAGGTGGATATCATGGCTGAGTCTGTGAGGCCCTATCAGCAAGCTATCGCCAAACTTAGTGGGATTATCGCTGGGTTTCCAGCGATAATCTCACGTTTGGCAGTTAGCGCTAGGATTTGTATCGCTTTTGAGATAAGCGTTGCTAATAGCACGCTATTTCAGCGATAAAAATCCACGCTAGCCGGCGATAATTATCCTAGCGCTAAGTGCGCTTAGTGATAATTATCGTCGGTTGTTGCTGATATGCCCCGTAGTGTGGGGGATAAGGGGTTAACAAGAGACAGAGGGGGCCGAGGGAGACGAGTGCACTTGAGGGTGGGAGGGCAATGGGTTGTACAAACTACAGTGGGCTTCTGACGAGGGTCCTGGCACTTATTTTTTTTATAAATTAAGCACTGGCCCACCCAACCTCTGAGGCTTAGAGCTAGTTTATTTGAAATCTGTTTTGGATGGCATAAATTAGGAGGCGGACAAATTATTATTTTATTTTCACATATCATTTTTATTTAATTTTAACATCTTACACATCGCTTACCCCAACATTCTAGGGGAAAATATAGAGCTGTCCTGTTACACAAATCCTTTCTCATACATATGTTATACTGTGCAGTGGCTGCTTCCATATTAGGTTTTGGGGCGCCACACCTCTGATTTTCATGCCTGGAAAATGTTTCCCTCATTTTTACAGTGAATAAGAGCCTGGTTGCCTCACCTCTCATCTGAGCATGTTCATCAGGGCCAAAGGAATTATGCAGTTGTTCAGCTGCAGCATTTTCTAAATAATTATAGACTCGCTGCATTTTCCATATCGTCCATCATCTGCTACATAATATGTAGATTTTAACAAACAAAAAATGTTGTTCCTCGCTCAAACAATTCAAAAGTTACTAAAAATACAGCAGCTAGTGTTGTTGCGCACTGGAAGGTCCTTTGCAAAGCTTGACTGATCATCTTTCTGTTGGTTATTGTTATATTTGGATGCTGAACTAACACTAATGAAGTGCAACCAATGCCCAGACGGTGTTACAAATTTAAAATGACAAAATTATGAACTAATATTATCCTAAAATGTGCGCATCGCGCCTCATAATTTGACTTTTCTTGACGCATAATTTACTCAACCCTGCTGCATAATCAGGCCCTCCACTGCCGCATAATTCCAGTGGCCCTGATTATCAGACAGCCGAGCAATAATGAGATAACCACTTCAATGTGAGGGCATCGCCTCCTTAGGGCTTACAGATACACAGCCCTTGATTTTCATTTTCATGAAAAAGATGCTGCAGGAGTGACGCCATCACGTGGATAAAATTTTCACAGGCCATTGTACGTTGAAGCCCAACGTCATGAAGTCATGCTGCACTTCACTCGTTCAGTGACAGACATCCGTTATGCCGCAGTCCCTCTTCCATTTTTCGAACATGACATGCTGTATACATAAGCTGGGTCGTGGCACAGCTGATCATTCAGGGTGCTGAGAAGCCTTCATGAAATGCCACCACAGCAGGTACTTTGGGGCAGATTTACAAGCCCCTTGCGACATCTTTACGACACCGTTGCATCACTTCTGTGACGCAGCGGCGTCATAAATAATGCACCACTATGTGACATATTTACAACGTCGCACATCTAAGGAGATGCGTCACGTTGTAAAGCCCTGCGCCACATTATACCTGGATCAGGTATTATGTATGCAGGGTAGGCGTTCCGTCGCAAGGAAACCTCGTAAAAGTGACGCAGTGAAATCTACAAGATTTCACTGAGTCACATTTACGACCCCGCTCCGTCAAAACCTTACGCCTGCTTGTAGCAGGCGTAAGTAGTGACGCAGCACAGCAAGTATAGGCGGTCCCTGAGCAGTGCTGAAGTTGAGTTGTGTTTGCGACACAACTCTAGCACTGCGTCACCTTAACCCTACAGATGCGTCACGCATCTGTCTATCCTTGCGCCATGGTGGCATCCATGGTGGCACAAGGCTATTTTTCCATCACGCACAATAACTGGCGCATCGCTGCTAATATGCAGGGATGCACCAGTTATTGTAAATCTGCCCCTTTATTTACAGGGTAAGATCGGTGATGCGGTTGTTGCGATCAAACAGCGTCTCCTTCTGGTCGGCTACAACTGATTTTTACTGTATCAAGATATAATTAAGTGAATGCATGTTTATCATCAACTCTCCATCAAATTGGTGTTATAGCATGAGAGGAAGTGCAGAGTGTCCATAGTATTTTTACTAGCATGGGTGGCAAACATGCGTAAGCAGTGTGCTGAGCATTGCTTGCTTGTAGTGACCGCAACGTCATCCGCTCCACTCAACACGCATGCACAGACGTCACCCAAGGATTACACTGACACATTTGTTATGGGTGAAGAACTGCTGCAGGTTTATTTCATACAACATAAGTATGACGATAGAGTGGGTTATCTTACGGGTGATCCAGGGCAAGCAGCCCCTCGCTGCTCCGCCCGCCTTACGAGCCAGCACGCACGGTGGGTCGATGCCCGACTGCGCGGCACATACTTTTCAGATCCTCCTTTGGATCACGTGATCTAATACTCCCGCCCCCTTTTCACGGGGGCGGAGCGTGTTATGGCACACCCCTGGTTGGTCAGGCCCCCCAACCGCCCGAAGGACTAACGGGGCGCCGTCGCGGTCTTCCCAGAACCTCCTTCGGCTCCCGGACCTTGGATCGGGCACCCTTACTGTGCCGGACAGGGGTACCCTTACTGTACCGACTGTCGCAGAGATACCCTTACTGTACCCTTCTGCCTCCAGATCGCCCTGTAACTCCGCCTGCAACGCAAGAAAAAACATTATAACATTCCAGTAGTGCGCTGCCTACGCCGTGCAGGGTAAGCGGAAAGGGTGGGATCTCGCGCGGGAAGGAGCGAACAGGAAGCAGAGGGCGAACTGCAGGGGCGGGAGGCATAAGTAGGCCTGGCCCCGCCCGCCCAGTGGCCCGCCTCCCCCGGCAGGGCCAATGATAGGGGGGGCCTCCCCTCCCAAGGCGCGGCATCCTGAGATAGGTGGAACCGGTGGGGGGGGGGGGAGGCTCCGACGGGCGGCCACTAGAAGGCTGACCTGCTAATGTCCCCCTGCGTGGGACGCGGCCAGCGGCATAGTGACCGCACCGTCATCCGCTCCACTCAACACGCATGCACAGACGTCACCCAAGGATTACACTGACACATTTGTTATGGGTGAAGAACTGCTGCAGGTTTATTTCATACAACATAAGTATGACGATAGAGTGGGTTATCTTACGGGCAATCCAGGGTAAGCAGCCCCTCGCTGCTCCGCCAGCCTTACGAGCCAGCACGCACGGTGGGTCGATGCCCGACAGCGCGGCACATACTTTTCAGATCCTCCTTTGGATCACGTGATCTAATACTCCCGCCCCCTTTTCACGGGGGGCGGAGCGTGTTATGGCACACCCCCGGTTGGTCAGGCCCCCCAACCGCCCGAAGGACTAACGGGGCGCCGTCGCGGTCTTCCCAGAACCTCCTTCGGCTCCCGGACCTTGGCTCGGGCACCCTTACTGTGCCGGACAGGGGTACCCTTACTGTACCGACTGTCGCAGAGGTACCCTTACTGTACCCTTCTGCCTCCAGATCGCCCTGTAACTCCGCCACAGCTCTGGGGAGGCTCCCGTCGCTGCCAGAGCCCCCCCTTCCTCCCTTTGCTGTTATAGGCGCCCTGCCCATGCGAGCTAACTTTAGTGGGCTAAATTATGGATCCTGTTCTGAAACCCGTACACAATGGCAATAATTTGCAACCGATAACCGGGCTTCCCCAGATCCAGCCAAACCAGTCTTAGCCCATGCAGGCCCGGAGCCGGCATGCCCCCTCAGGCAAGTACCCCCATACTATCAAAACTCCCCGTGGATTTTGACTGAAGTGACCCGAAACCTAAAACAGGCGTTGGTCTAATGTTACCTTTGCATGGCTGAAGAACAATACCTGTGACAGGCCACTCATGCCAGGAAGTGCCCGCGGGTGGAGGGAAGAGTTGACAAACCTGTCAGGAGGTGTCAATGCGAGTGAAGTTAATGGATGACAAGCCCGCTCTACCTCCTCTTTCCTCAGTTATCAAGTCTAGCACTAGTCGGAGTGTGCCATCACCTTCCGACAGTCACCACCCTATGTGAAGGCATGCCCTCCCAAACTTCTGCTAGCATACCAGGGAGCAGACAAGGCAGCGTGCCCCGGGGGGGAACCAACGCATAAATACCTCTCTATGTTGAATACTGGGAAAGCCAATAGTTCTCCTGCTATTTTGTAGCCCAAATATGTTTCCCAGGAGTCTCTCCCAATCATATGGACCAGGTCGCCCCTGTTGGAAGGCCACTTCCACAACCTGCATAGCTGCCAGCCAGTGCTGGAGGGCGGGAGAAGGTGCCCGTTGCCGTTACTCACATCAATGGTACCTGTTTCGTCGAATTGAAGGACGGGCTACTAAGTGAGCTTACCCGGCTCCGCCCTTGACCCCGAGGTTAGACCCAAGCCCCTCTACGTTCTGCTGCTTCACCTGCCTGTTAACACGAATCCCAGGGCAGACCTCGGCCTCTAACCCATGCTTGGCCATGTCTGAGCTAAAACTCCTCTGAAAAGCAGGACAACAGGCTAGCCACCAACATTGCCTTCTGAATGTCCCTGACACTGCCAAGGGACACGTGCATAACTGAAGCAACTGGCACCCTGCCATAAGAGTATCAATTTAGCCCTTAATGACTGCAAACGCGCTCTTGCGGCTATCCGTATTAGTGCTCCCTCCCAACAGGCCGCCTTAACCAGGCAACCCGCACTCTCCTGGCACTGGCGCACTCCCGCCCCAGCTGCCCTAGAGTGCCTGTTCGAATGTAGCCACAACCTTACGTTTTATCACAGACAGAACCAGGGTATGAAGACTCAGCTGACTCTCCTGCTGAGTGCCCGTTGCACCATCGCAAGTATGTCTTTTGCCTATTCGGTGTCTGGCTGCAAAGTTATCTGACATTGCCAGCCCCAGTCACGGGTGAAAATAGAAGTTTTACAGCTGCTGGTGCCATCGACGATACACGTAGCCTGATGGAACAGAATGCAATTCCCTTCCTCCTGTCGGGCACAAACCCACAACCAATTTATCACCATGGTTCAATCTATGTCCCTAATAGATATCAATAGATAATAGATATATAGATATCATCTATGAGAGATCTATGTTACCTAATGGCACTACTCTGCATCCTGCACCATTCTGCCAGTGCCGAAAAGACCTTTTGTCATGCTGCCTGGCCTAGTCTTTCTGGCCCTGCTCTATACGCGCCCACTTCGGCCCTAAGGGGGCAAACAATTCGCCAGTGACATAGCTTAGCCGAGCGTGCCGCGGTGTTTTGCCTCCTCATCCATCGCAACCAATTATGAATCCCCTCATCTGGCCCTGCAGCAAGCAGGACTAGGACTCAACGCGTCACACCAGGTCTCAGTCACAACCCCTGGAGCGGACGTGCTCCCCCCAACCTACTGATCCACAGACCGCTTGCACACTGCTCACAGTATGGCTGAGAAGTGAGGCGGTTGATTAAAAAACCCTTTTAGATAAACATGAGGCAGGTGCATGGTCCCGTTGCATGGCGGCCTGCCAGTGCGACAAACCTCCAATCCCCGATAAGTACCACTACCAGCCTACGCTACAATTGTGCCTGGCATTCCTTCATGCCCAGATAAACCAAGCGATGATTGCTCTCCTCCGCCACTTGACCTGACCACACTTCGAAGGACAAACACAGCAAGAATACGCGGCCTGTGACCTGCCCCAAAACTCTACGGAATCATCCCATGATCATAATGCTGGGCGAGCTCGCCACCAACAACAGTCACGGCATGCCAACCCCACAAGTCTTTAGTACCCTTTTGCTCAAGAATTGGGATGGGGGCAGGGAGGGGCAGTCCTGTCTGAAGCTGTGTGTATTGGAGGACATGCGCTCCAAATTTGTAAAAGATGCAAGTGTGAACTGGTCGCGGATAGCGTTGATAAAGCCTGCTAAAGTCCACTCTGCGCAACCCGCTGGCCCATGGTTTCCATTGAACGGAGTTGGCAACCGACCTCAACGCACCGGAGGCGGAACACTGGATTACAGCTCCGATCGAACAGATGCCCCTTGCATCCGACATCAACCATACCCTCTTGGCTGAAAGCTGCTCCATGCTTCTGATGCATCGGCACCCCCAGCCAGCTAACCCTGATAAAATCCGCTCGTGACCCGGAGTAAACCGTGCGATGGGAGCACCAAACCCACTAGTACAACGTTAACTCTAGAACCAGGCTCCACCACAAGAGCCCTTCACAAGCCATGTGGCCTAAACATTCACAACGTGAGGCGGTTGCGAATGGACTGCGAACTCCTAGGCATTCTCTACAATGTCAAAAGTGGAGTTCTGGTTGGTTAAGGTCTGCAACTGAGCCTGCCCGAACCCCCTACAAGTCAGGAAAAGAGTGTACACCTTACCGCTAACTCCTACTGACCCCCTAGGTCGCTAGCCAGCGCCTCATGGCCTATCCCAGAGGCAGTGTAAATATACTATTATCCAAACGCACACCCGTAGTACCCAACTCGGCCCCACAGCAGCGACCGCATACACCACTCTGCCAGTTGGCACCAGACTTCAACCTGTCTTGAGCCCTGTTGCCACGGTGCGCCTCCTGCAGGCATGTAAGGGGCAAGAAAATCAAGCACAACCATTGTTCCTGCAATATGTATAACATAATGACCCGAAACGTGAAATCCACTACTACTCAACTGAAAATAATGACTGGCGAGCCTCCCTCATAACCCCTGTTGCGCGATCCACACTGCGACGTGGTGACCCCGGGACCTTGTTAACGGCGTGACGTCCCTGCACCCTCCAAAATCGCGCTGCATCGCCTGCCCAGTTCCAACACCGTCCCTGGCCTACCAGCGCTGACGTGCCCTCTTATCTTTTCGTTTAGTTGCCAGGCTTCCCTTTCACCAATCCTACTGATGTCATCAAAACTAGCAACACCTCACGATACATGGATGTAAATTGATATGACGCTAGCATGCAGGTAACCAAACATCCCAAAATTCCATCTGCACGCTCATCCCTGCTCTATAATTCCACTCATGATTGTAAATTACGTATACATTCACGGAAACTGGGCGATCTGACAAACACATCGCCGGCTCTTGTGAAGGGAAGGGGACATCAGAAAAACCTTTCGTTATAACGCTAATGTATCCAGCCTATCCACTGCACACCACATAATAATTATGCTTTAATAAAGAGAGCTGTCGCAGGGCCGCGTGTAGCGACGGTACCCAAGGTAGAAATATACCCGGAAATAATAAACAGATGCAATAACGCTCGTGACCATAACCCGGGGTTCGGTTCCCGAACCTGGCCTCCCTCACCATGTCTGAACGATTCTCAGACATTTCCAACAGACCGCTGCTGAGTAGGCAAATACCCAGCTGTCTGACCAGTAGGCAAAGATTAGGGCCTATGGGAGAAGCGCATGCACGCGGCCGAGACCCAAACACCCGACTCGCTGCGTGATGTGACTGACGTTTTCCAACAATCGCTCAGAGTAAAAGGACATTCCGCTGTGGACTACCTTGCTGAAAAGGATGGAGCAATAGCCATGGACGGTAATAGTAAGTGAAGACATTATTCATTCATGTTCAGCCACAGTGAGAAACACTGCCCCCGAGTGGCCTTCCCACTTTAAGGCACCCTGGCAGCACATATTAGTTTAACCCAACCAATATTCAATCACAAACTGATATACTGTTTTGACCCCACCCAGGGCACCCTGCCCGGTTACCGCCAAGGCAGACGCGCAGCAACGTCAATTGAAGGCAGTGTAAAGCACTAGTTCTGACCTGGAGCTGTTCACGGCGACTCATACATAGAAACGCCCCCATATTGCGCGACACTAGCAGCAGAATTCGCCAGCGCTAGCTTACACATTAAACACGCGCTACCAGGATCGGCAATCCTATCACAAACATGACTGTTTGCTCCCCCCCCCCCCCTTGCTCAGGGAACCAAGACAAAGGCGAGTCCATCCTAGAACACCCTCACTGCCGTTCAAAGCGATCAAGAAACTCCCGTGTCTGCGAAGCCAACGGATTGCACGAGATCATGGCGTTCGCAAACCAGGTGCAATCCGCAACTTTTAGACAATTTAAACATGATAGGTGGGCCTCCCCTCCCAAGGCGCGGCATCCTGAGATAGGTGGAAGGGGGGTGGGGGGAGGCTCCGACGGGCGGCCACTAGAAGGCTGACCTGCTAATGTCCCCCTGCGTGGGACGCGGCCAGCGCATTTCCTTTACTAGGCCCCTGGGAGTAGACTACACACAGCGCAATAGTACGTTTTGTGGGCGAAACAATCCCTCTCTTCGCTCGCAAAAACCTTCCTTTCAAGAGTTGCGGTCACGTGTCTCACTTGCTCACTCGGTGCATTTTAACGTGGCTCTTTCTACCCTGCCTTTTTCAAATGGTTCCAGCCACCTCGGCGCCGCGTCAAAGCTCACTTTTGCGACAGGGGCTTGAAATTGAGTGAGGGGGTGCCCGCCTGGCAGGTGAGTTTAGGAACACTGCGGTAAGAAGAGATCCGGGGTCGAAGGTGAGATCTAATATGGAAACTGTTCAAACCATAAGTATTTTATTAGACATAAGATCACCATCTATTCTGTGGTCGATGCCCGGTGGCACGAGCACCAAACCTTAAATTTATATATTTTTTTTTACAGAGATGTTCAGTCTCCTTAGAGACTGTCAAAAATTGCAATGGCGACTATATTTCAAATCGCCACAGCGGGGTATTGGGTAAAGTTTTCAATAAGCAATAATCGCGCCTCGGTTAGACCTCATTGGCTACGATACTGCCACTGCGCAAAGCTAAAGAAATATGAGTGATTTACAGGCCCCGTTGCCGTAGTACCTCATGTTAAAGAGAGGGAGAAAAGTATGTATCTATGTGGAGGTATAGTATAACACTGTTGAATTATGGCAGTCAAAATAATGAACGTAGTAGCCTTTTATCTGCTATTTCGGTCAGCTCTCCGGCGCCAAATGTTTCCCTGAGACGCGCAAAGAACTCTGGGAAATTGCATGGTAAGTAGCTTTTTAGACCGAGCACTACACTAGTTCCGGTGTTTGATGTTGGGGCTAGCCGGTACTTTGTAGAGATGTAAGCAGCAACATCGTTACAGGCACGCGGTTTGTAACTATATACCGAAGGAGGCGTAGAAATAATTTAGAGAAATATAAATAATATTGCTATTTTTTGATATAGCTCTTACTGCAAGTGTGCTTTTTCACGGAGCTACACCGTTGAACTTGCAGCATTTCAGTCTCAGATTTCAGGTACAATTATTGGCTTAATTGTTTTCAAATCATTACTCATAACAGATCTAAAATTCAAGGGATTCATTATAATAAAACGGTATATTATTAACTACCCAAGAAAAAGAACTGAGGTTTAGACCTGGAACTCGTGCTCGGTTCAGATACGTTAAATTAGGGATCTCCAATCAGTCGATCACGAGCTACTGGCAGCTCGCTGTCGCCGCACGTGGCTTGCAGACCAACATATCTTTTCAGTCCTGAACTCAGCTTAGCCCGGGGCGAGGAGGGGTGAAGCGGGTGATGATGTCATTGGCAAAACCCAGCACACACAGCAATAGCCTGCCCACCGGAAACCACCCTGCCAGCCTTCAGCAGCTCTGCGTAGAACTTCCACCCTGCCCCAGTGATCCTAGAATCCAGCTGCTGCTCGGGACTCCTGCTCACGGCCATGCTGGGCAGGCAGCTGATCGACAGGGATGGCACACACTCCTCCCTAACGGGGACCTGGGGACGCAGGGCACTGATTCACCCACCCCAGCAATCTGTGTTTGGGCTAATGGTATCATGTTTGAATCCAGTTGGGCCCATTCAGCGTTTTATCCTTCTGAGCTCAATAAAAAAAGAGTACTGTAGAGTGGGTAACAATAAACATCTTTTATTCAGCACCGTGGTGCCTCAAAGGGTGAAAGGGTGCTTTACAAATATGCGTTGTTAGCAGTGCTTTAAATGGACAAAAATAAGTGCAGGGCGGACAGTCTGAGACAGTCCGGGACAGGAGGGGTAGGAGGGGGCAGCAGACTGGGTTATTGAAATCCGTGTTATTTGATTTATTAATTTTCTCCTTTGTGGGTGGTCTGGCTAGCTATTGTTGTGTATTGTTGTGTATCATCTAATCTTCCAAGGTGTTCGGAGACCATATGTGTTAATCTACCTGGGAAAGATTGGTATATAGTTTCTTGTTCGTACTAGTAGAAACTGTAGTGGGGCGTGGGTCCCGGTCTTACCTATTATGCCTAAAGCCAAGACAGCAGCCTCGACCACAACCATGGATAATTACTTGGTTAAGATGGTCGATAAAATTAATCAAGAACGTAGGAAATCTTTAGGCCGCCCGGGGTTACAGAGTTCGTTGTCCCCCCCGCCTAACTGCCTGGCCTCCGAGCCTTCTTCTGATCAGGATCTTAATACATCCTTATTACCCACAGAAAGTATAACTGAGGGAGCTTTAACGGACACTATAAGTTTGGAAAGTGGTACCTCTGAGTCCACAAATGATCCCGAACCAGGCCAAGCAACTATTCTTGATGCACCAACCCCCAGTCAGCCTGTATCCAGACGCCAAAAATTAACACGCACTTGTAGGAACACTAGCAAATCCATCCAGTCTAAGCGAGGAGGGAATCGCCATGTTAACAAAAACGATCCCCCCCCGCAGAAAAATCTCCCAGTTCAATCCGTGTCAACGGATGGAGCTAAGGTCATCCTTGATAAAGATCAGCTGGATTTTATAATTCATGCTATAGATGCCAAGTTTGACATATTGGTTAAACCCCTATTGACCAAACTTACCACAATCACCGACGAAGTAGTCAGATTGGGAGGCATCCTGGATTCTCTTCTCAAGGTTAGACCAGCTACAAACACTATTGCTAGTATCCAGGTGCCCGATGAGATATCTTTAATTTCATCTAATACAGCCTCACCGACGGTCGTGAGCAGAAGCCCTGATTGCAGAACTGGGAATGTCCCTGGAAAGCCTCCTGTAGTTCCTAATACATCATCTCAGCGGCAGGACTCCACTAAATCACCGTCTTGTTTAGTACCAGGGGAATCTATGGGCCATAACGTAAATACCCTCAGCCATAGAAACCCCCAACCGGACCTGCCACCTACGTGCGCTCCCTTTGTAGCAGTCCTGATGAATGTCCCCCCTGTTAAGAGGCATGATAGCAATCCTGTAAACGGAGAATCCCACTCGTCACTAAAGAATAAGACTGTGGACTGGCTCCACCGACAGTGTGATTTCCCTGTAGCCCTATCTAGGGATATACTAAGCACCAGGAGAACCAATTGGGTTGGTAAATCCCGTAAGACCTGCGAAGGTGACTGTATAGTCATTAACTTTCGCAACCCCCAACTTACCTCTACAGTTTTAATTAAAGCCGCATCTCTCCCTGTGAGTGACCATGGCATTTCTTTGCGGCCACTTGGGTATTTTTATAGAGACTTTGCTACTCAACCTGTTATCCAACCTGCTGATGAGCACCACTGGCGTAGGCCTAGAGTTCAGAACTTGTGTGCTGCCCCTACTATCCCTACGTTTAATAGATTCCAACCTTTAAGTGGGCTTGATAACAATGATTGACTGGAGCCCGCTATAGATGGTGTAAGGTTGGAGGACCTGGCCTTGAGTAAAGAGAGCTCTAGTACGGCCCCTAGGATATTAACAAACATTACTACTGATATTGGTGTAAGCCATCTAGACTCTATTGTGGCTTGTGACCACGATAGTCCAGTTAATGCAAGAAGGGATAGGTCTACATTGAATTCTCTCGTCCGCCCAGCTAACTCTGGTTCGTGTTTTATAGCCTGTTGGAATGTTGCGGGACTTTCCCATAAGGATGAATGTTTAGGTTGGTTTGATTTTATCAATCTTTTTAATATTTTATGTTTTCAGGAAACCTGGAGTCTGGACCCCATTAATTATAACGGCTTTGTTTCATATCAATTACCAGCTGTGGCTTCGAACTCAGGAAGAGCCAAGGGTGGCCTTCTGACATTGATTTCTGTTGATGTTCCACTTACTGTAAAGAAACATGTCCTGGTGGGGGCCCATTCCCAGATCCTATGGCTTTGCAAGGAGCAGGATAGGAATATCCTTTTAATTAATTTTTATAACAATGTTTTTGATAACACTAGGCAACAGATAGCATTTGCCTTGGAGGCAGCTTTGGCTAAAATTGTAACAGGTAATGACATTGCTTTTGATTTTATTTGGATGGGGGACTTTAATACTTCTGCTTGTTCATCCTCTGCCCATAGGGTCTGTGGTTTCTTAAACTGTCGAGGTGAGGGAGTCGCCCATTTTCCCCATAACCCATACGGGGACTCATTAAATAAAATCCTGACGACATACGATATGGAGATCATGGGGAATGTGAGGGGTGCTCTTGGTGAAATTCTCCCCACCTTCAAGGGTAGAAACGCTAACTCTGTTATTGACTTTATTTGTACCTCTTCCAGCCTTAATCCATGGTGTTCAGCCCCCTTGGTAGTAGACAATTTAATCAGTGACCACAACTGCCTGACCATGGAGACGGTTTTTTGGAAGGCCAATTTAGGTCCTAAACCATGTATTGTTGATAACATTGAACCACATAGACCCAATGGAACTAGAATCAGGTGGAAGGGGGAGAAGGCAGACCTTTTGTCTAATTCTATTATTGTTAACTGTTCAAAGGAAATTGATACTATTTTAGCGAGTGAAGAGCTGACAGATGTAATTTTGTACAAATTTGTTGATATTAATCACTGCATAGAAGCAAAATTCACTAAGCATTTCAAGGGCAATTCAAACCGGCAAAGGGGGTGGTTTGATCATGCCAGTACAGTTGCCCTTAAGAGCCTCAAAGTGGCTTTGGCAGTTAAACAGAGGGATACAAACCTTATCAGGCATCTTAGGGCTATTTACCGGGCAGCAGTATTAGAAAGAAAGGCAGAACTTAAGCGAGAGGCCTGGGACAAGTTAGACCAGGCCGCCGAAACCTCTGATTCCTCTCTATTTTGGGCTACTGTCAACAGCCCTTTTTTAAGGGACGAGGTTACACCTGTTTTGTCGGCTAACGTTAGTGCGGGAAGCTGGGTCTCTCACTTTTCTTTGATTTTCGATTCAGATAAACATATGGACATTGGAGGTGGGGTCTGGCCAATTATTCCCCTAGATATCTCCCCAACCGAGGTCAAGAAATGTATCATTGCAAGCAAAGGTGGGAAGGCTCAGGGGCCTGATGGGGTGCTGGTTGACGTTTATAAAAAAGAACCGGAGATCTGGGGCCCGCTATTGACAAAAGTATTTAATGCTGCTGTAAGACATGGTGCCCCGCCTACATGGAAGGAATCTATTATTATTCCTATCTATAAGAAGGGGGAGAAGGGGGATGCTAAGAACTATCGCCCTATCTCCCTCTTAGATTCCTCCGTGAAAATTATGAGCCGGGTGCTTCTTGTTAGATTAGAAGAATGGGCAGAAACAAATAACATCCTGGCTAATTCCCAATACGGATTTAGGAAGGGCAGAGGCACAGTAGAACAGTGTCTCAACCTAGAACTACTTATAGGGAAATATACTTTGGCCAAGAAAGGTTCCCTCTTCCTCTGTTTTGCCGACCTTAGTAGTGCCTTCGATATGGTTAACCATAAGATTCTTTGGGAGACACTACTTGAAATGGGGGCACCGGAGGGTATTGTTTACTTCTTGGCCAGACTCTACGCTAATCTTAGTTCTAGTGTTCGATATGGACCAGGTGGGGAGTGTACACCAAAGTTTTCTGTTAAGCGTGGTATTAGGCAGGGGTGTGTGCTAGCTCCCCTGCTTTTCACACTTTTTATTAATGAGGTTGACTCTGTTTTAAGGACTGTGGGGGCAGATGCCCCAATTATACTTGACTCCCACATCCCAGTCCTACTATATGCGGACGACGCGGTTCTTCTCTCCAGGACCCCCGTCGGCCTCCAACGCCTCATGGACAGGTTTTCCCTGTTTATTGGGGAAAGGAAGCTGGTCATTAACAAATCAAAGACATTTGTCATGGAATGCGGCAAGGGCCGTAAAAAACCCCATCCCTTCTTTATCGAAGGGCATAGGGTTCAGACGGTCGATACTTTTAACTATCTGGGTATCACCTTTTCCAAGACAGGTAGCTGGTCCAGCGAAGTCACCCACGTTAGAGCAAGAATGGCGAAATGTGCTCACGGGGTTTTCACGTTCGCCTCTAAGATCGGGGATAGGCGGATTGGGGATATGCTGAAAATCTACCAGATGAGGTGCCTCTCAATTGCCCTTTACGGAGCAGGTGTCTGGGGGCATGTTTCGGCCGGGAGTCTACAAGTGGAGGAAAACTTGTTTTTAAAAAGGCTACTTTGTTTGCCTATTTCAGCATCCACGCATTTGGTGCATAGGGAACTTGGAATACACCATCTTTCGGATTCCATTGCCCACAGACCTCTAATGCTGTGGCGTGCTATTTGGGCTAAGGAGGAGACTTCCATGAATAGAGCCATTATTAAGGACTGTCTGTCTCTAGATAATTATTTAAAGATCCCTTGGGTAAATTTTGTTATGAGCTGTTTCAAGGACATATATGGTCTAAACTTATATGAGGACTGTTATGCTGCCAACAGTTTGACCAAAAGCGAACTGAAATCTGTTTGGTTGTCTCTAAAGTACGAGCAACACTTGAAGGCCAGTAGCAATCTATCCACCTGTACGCTCTATGACAGCTGCTGTGAGTTGTCAGGTTACCAACCATATTTGAGCTTTGTTACTAGACCCTCTCACAGGTTCGTTTTAACTAGACTGCGCTTTGGAATTGCTCACCATCTAGTGGCGTTTCCCAATATCAAAAAATACCCAATCGGTCCTTGCCCCTGTGATGGCACTACAGCTCAAAGCACTATGCACTTTTTATTGTTCTGCCCATTATATGGAAATTACCGTATTGATCTTTTAAAACCTATGTACAAGAAATTTGGTGTTAGAACTGTTAAAGATGTCATGAAATTGATATTTAACCCCCCACCCGATGTTTGCTTTTTTACTGCCACATTTCTTCTAAAAGCTATCAAGGCAAGGCCTAGTATTATTTTTTAAATTGTTACTGCTGTTTTTATCACTTGTTTGTTTTAACCATTTAGATGAAGCTTTTTATGACTTATTCTTGCTATCTGTCTATGTATATTATTGATGTTTTATTATGTACGATCTGCTTTTATGGACTTTTGTCAAGCTCCGAATAAAGCTTTATGAATTGAATTGAAGTGCAGGTACTCATCAAAAGGAGGGATAGACTGGGGGTGGAGTTTGGGGCGGGCATAAGGGCGGTGTTAAAGGCCGAACAAGGGGCAGGGCTATGTTTTTGACCTTTTCAAGCTTTTTATGCAAGAAATCTGCAGTTAGAACACCAGATGTATCTCTCCGTTCGTTTTTTACACTAATAACCATTTATATAGCACTTACCAATCAGTGTTTATTACTACCCAAAGTAACCCTTTTTCAGCAACCTTAAAAATTAAAAGATTCAGGAAAAACCCGTAAGATTCTATATATATGCCTTGTTGTTAAATGCAGGTCCTTGCTGCAGCGACACAATTAACTAAGATATATGCCATGGATGTTGACTTGTGAGCTACAGGGAAGACAAGGATCTAAGCAACAAAAGCAGCATGCCACTTAGCTATCTACACAAATAAAAAAATACAACATCTCTGATCCACATGTTGCATGCTGTGCTTTCCAGCAGGCACAATGACCCTCTATGTAATTTTATGGTGAGTTAATTACCCACCAGAGTTTTCTTAATTCACATTAGATCAAATTGTCCACATTGATTTGAAGAAGAATGTCCGATCAAAATTGTTCTTTGTGATTAGAGGTATTTTCTTTATTGAAAAAATAGATGAAATCATTAAAATCCAATATTCATAAGATCCATTGTACCAATTAATCTTGTGCCATTTAGCCAACGCGTTTCGTCTCCGAAGCGATCGTACGATCTTCAACATACGAACGTCGACAACTGCTGCTGGCTACCCTGCCTAACACTGATGATGGTACTTTAATCATCATCATCATAAGATCAACATTTCCCTAAACACAAACAACCCTATATGTTTTAACAAATCTCTTTACCATTTGGATTTTGAACACAGTACAACGTTTTTAGGTAGAGCCCTGAAGAAGTCTCTTCGGAGACGAAACGCATTGGCTAAATGGCACAAGATTAATTGGTACAATGGATCTTATGAATATTGGATTTTAATGATTTCATCTATTTTTTCAATAAAGAAAATACCCCTAATCACAAAGAACAATTTGGATCGGACATTCTTCTTCAAATCAATGTGGACAATTTGATCTAATGTGAATTAAGAAAGCTACTGTAATCTGATGTGCGCTGACTCCATTCTCTGTTATTTAGATTTTTTGCGTTTTCCCAATAGAAAGTGTAGAGTGGTGCACTTTCTGGATTTCGGGCACCATCATCCAACTATCTAGCCATTTATAGTGTTAAGTGCGGGCCTCATTTCCTCAACCCTCTCTCTGTGTTTTCCTACCCACCAGAGTTATTCATTTTATTGCTACTCATGGTGTCCAAATCTTACTTACTTAAGAGAAAGGCCCCAGCTTCCTGTTTCTTATGATTATTGAATGTGCTTAGCTGCAAAAATGCGAGCAATTCATCAGACACTCTATTCATTCTCTGCTCTAGTGCGTGTTTCTGTCTAAAATGGAAACAAAAAGTTGCTTTCCAAGGGACATACTTTGCATCACTTCAGTAAGCAGCATGGGCCATATAATCAAGGATCGGTGATAACATTATCGCCGCTTTAGCGGCAGGAAACTGCCGCTAAAGCGGCGATAATGGGCTTCATAATATGCCGCAGAGAATTCTAATAGGAGGCCATGTTGACACCAGAACATGGGCTTCTATGGGAATTCTCAAGGGCATATTATCAAGCTCATTATCGCCGCTTTAGCGGCAGTTTCCTGCCGCTAAAGCGGCGATAATGTTACTGCCGTTCCTTGATAATATGGCCCCATATTCTCTCTCTCGCTGCCACAGGAGGAGGAATGTTGACCCAGAGACACTGGCGAAATTGCTGCTGGTGGTTCAACCTTTCAACATTCCATTTTATGTGGTTGAAAAGAAGTGGTGGACAGAGTAAACATGTTGCACATGTGATATTAGATGATTAAAGGTATCTACTGGGTTATCTGAATACACTCTGTGTAGTTAAAATATACACCATTATCTTTAACACGGCACACATGATGAAAAAAACATCGCCGTTGGATAATTTGAATTGCTTTAAAATCTTTTGTTGACATTACCTAGCAGTATTTAGGGCGAGCCAGGTATGTTAATTTAGATAATAACTTATATTATATGCCTCATATACTTAATATAGTAAATGTCAAATGTATTCTTGCATTTTGAACTGTCAAAGAAATAAATATTTTAAAAAAGCAACCGACATATACATCACATTACAAATGGCAAGAGGGCCTTTCTGAATCGAAGTATGACTGCTGACATGAAGTCCCAGTCAGGAGATAGGGCTTGTTACAAATCACATTTGTTTTCTGTGCTTGTACCAAAATAACCTGTATCAAGGACCACCTGGGGGTGCAAAATAGGAGAAAAAAGTCTGTTTTCCTGCTTTTGGCGTCCAATTAGTGTGCAATACATTACAACCATGAGTGCAACTTACACACATGTACCTAGTCATGAATTTCATTTATTGGCTTTTGATAAAAATACAGCTGTATACTTCCTTGTGGCATGTAAGCCCAGATGGTTTAGCCCTAGCTAGCTGCAAACATCTCTCACTGGCTTCTCTTCCAATCAAGGTCGATGAACAGGGATCAGCGAGTTTGATAACGAGATCCCATATTATTTACATATGCAATTAGGCAATTTAGTAGTGGACCGACGGTTAGAGATAGTGAAAGCAAGTGCAAACTTGCAAACTTTTTGTTCTTTCCAGGCATATTGAAAATACCCACCGCAGGCAACAATATTTCTTTTAATGGAAAAAATGCTGGTATGCGTTTTGTAGATGCACACTATCAAGTATTTGACTTTTACACAGTGCTCAACATCTTGTCTTGTGATAGATGTACTAGCGAATTTGTGTTAAAAAGTCTAATGGCAGCAGTTGACATATAGCAATTTCTGCTAAGGGAGCGTCATTGCAGCCCTGTGTTACAGTGAACAATACCTTTCACACCCTCGCCAATTAGGTTTTAAAGCCGCCTGTCTACGCCTGCTGTGTAAGAACAAAGCATAAACTAACCTCTGTGAAGCCACACCTCTGCTCTGATGACTTCCAGAGTAAAACATGCAGATCTGTGTACCGGTGACAAGAGCAGCTGTCTTTTGGCCCAGCCCAGGCTTCCAACGTGACTAAAAGTTGAAAGTACTGTCGAGGTGATCGATGAACGAGCGACATCTGCATCAAAGTCAAACCCTCGAGAGTACCGGTACTCTCCTTGTTCAAGGAAAAGTGCAGGTACTCAATGGTGGAAAATGAAAACGTGCCGGTACTCAGTACCTGTGAATACCGGCCCATTTAAAGCACTGATTGTTAGGTTAATCGCCACAGCTTGGTTTGTCTGCAGGATCGCGGTTTGTGTCCGGTCTGACTAGTGCCCGGTGGCGTATTCTTATCATGACTTTGGCAATAGAAGCTCAAAGACAAGAGAGATTGAGGACCAGATGTATCATAGTATTGCATTGTCTAGCGACACGCATGGTGTCGCAAGGGCAGAGCAATCCTTAAGTCAGAGTTACCAAGCAACACACGGCCACCTTGCGTGGCCTGCGTTGCTTGGTAAATCTGGAGTAACGCAAGGCAGCACGAGCCGCTGCCCTTCCTTACGCCGCCCTGGGAAGGCGTTCCATGGGTGCAGCGTGGGTGTTCCCACCCATCCAGCCATGCTTTTTGGCACACTCCCAGATTTACCAAGACTGGTAAACCTAGGAATGCATCTAAATCACCCACCTTCCCGTTAGAGGAGCAACGAGGAGAACTATCCTGTTTCCTCTCGTTTGCTCATGCTGTGTGCTGCAGAAAGAGGAATAAACCATAGAGGACTCTTTTTGTACAAGAAGGTCTCTCTCCCTGTTAGAAATGGGGGTCTCTAGTTGGCAATGGCTGGCCACTGTCCAAGTAGGGACCCTTCTTCCTAAGTCAGAGTAAGCAGCCTACACCCTTTGACAACCCCTGCTCAACCCTGTGGTAACGTAGCACGAGCAGCTAGGCTTATCTCAGAGGCAGTGTGTGAAGCATTTATGACCATACACAGTAATATAATGAGGAACACTACAAATGGACACCACTCAAGTAGTTATGAAAAATAGGTATTTTTATATAGACTTAATCACAAGACCAATAACAGTAAAAATCCACAATACTATAAAAATATAATTACTTTAGAAATGCTGCAAGGAAAAATAGTTCAGGATGCACAAAATGATGTTTAGTTCAAGGCAGTGGTCTCTGCGACCCTTTTACTCACAAAGTATCTGGTTCCTGGAGCAAAGCAACAAAAATGTCGCTAAGGAGTTGTAGCGAGAAATTTCCTCACGCTAACCAGCGATGCGTTGAATCCTTACCGCGAGGGGGGATGATGCGCTGGGTTGCGGGCAGGACAAAGCGACAAACTTCCTCACGCTAAGCCGGTGATGCGATGAAATCCTTGCCGCGAAGGGAGGATGATGCACCGAGCCTGTTGCGTGTGCGATCTTGCTGCGTTGACAAAGATGGCGCTCCGCGAGGGAGCGACGATCCGGATTCGATGCGGGGAAAATGGCGAACGCTCGGCGTCCGCGCTGCGATGATCCTGTTGCGATGATTTCAGATAGCGGGCGTTTTCAGGCCCGCAGACAGGTGCTGCGACGATCTTCGGGGTTAGCGAGCGCTCAGCGACAGCGGAGCGGCGATTTTTCTCACGCTCACCAGCTGCAGCGGCTCGCTAACGGAGGTTAGCGACGATTTTCAGCGCTCTCTTCTCAACAGTAGAAATAGAGGTCTTGGAACACCCAGGAGCCTCACCTGCAGATAGTAATCCTCGCTGGGAGGAAACAGGAGGCTGATGGTGGAGTCTGATGTGCCTGAGACTCCAGCAGGAGGCTAGCTCTCTCCTAGCCCTTGGGTAGTTGCTGTAGCAAAAGAAATAAAAGTCCAATCAAAGTTCCTTTCCTCTTCTTGAAGTCCAGTAGTAACAGCTGCAGGCCAGTCCCAGAAACAGCACACAAGGCACAAGGACAGTCCTTCTCTTGCAGATTCCTGTAGCCACACGGACAGAGGTTCTTCTTGTTATCCAGGAGCAATACAAATTGTAGGGGTTTGTGCACAAATATTTATACCCCCAAAGTCTTTGTTCTTAGGGGTCCCAAGCCTCTGAACCCAGCCAGAACCAGTTTTGCCCAGCCCTGGAGCACTTTGTTGATCAGGCTGCATCCTTCCTTTCAGAAAGAGGGGGTCTGCCTCAGACGCACAGTGGGAGGTGGAGCCAGCTTTCACCTTGCCAGGCACAGCCCTATTCAAGTGCAGGAGCTACCCCTCCCCTCACACCTAGGCAGGTCGCTCTATTCAACCCAGGTCTGACTCAGCCTGCCCTGTCCCTCCAAAACCAGACAGCCAATACACATAATAGCAGAGCAACTGGAAGGCTTAGGCAAGAAAGTACCTATACTCTAAAAGTGGTAGTTTCAAACACAGAATATAAAAATAACCTTCACTAAAAGATGTATTTTAATATTCTGAGCTCAGGCATACTAGATTCGTTTTCCTACCATGTTCTGTGGGTCAGTTAGGACTATAGGATGTAATAGCCCAGACCTCCCATTCTGGCCTATGGAGAACAGGTAGCCTTACAGTAGTGAAAAACGAAATTGGGTGTAATTCACTACTAGGACATGCTACATACAACAGGGCATGTCCTACCTTACACATACAATGCGCCCTATCATAAGGGGGGCTTACATGATGCCAAGGGAAGGTTTTAGGGGCTGGGAAGCGGGTGCACTTCACAGCCAAGATCGCAGTTCTGGACTGCACGCAGACACTGCAGTGGCAGGTCTGAGACACACTTTACAAGCTGCTTCTGTGGGTGGCACAAACCAGTGCTGCAGGCCCACCAGCAGCATTCGGTTTACCAGCCCTGGGCACACACCGGCCACGCGACTAGGGACTAACAGGTAAACTGAATAAGCCAATCATGGATGTACCAATTCATATGTCATCTTTACAAAGGGAGCATTCGCGCTGTGGCACTGAATGGCAGCGGCACAGCGCCCAGAGCATCTATAACCAGCAAAAACAGAGGAGACACAGCGAAAAAAGGAAGGGAGACTCACGCCAATGGTGCCAGGTCTAACACGCGTCCCCTCCAGCTGAAATGTGGGGAGAACTACCCACCCCCTTGGAAGTTCTCTTCACTAAGGCGGAAAAATCTGGACAGACCATCAGCATTGGCGTGTTCTGTACCAGGGCGATGTTCCACCGTAAAGTCCATACCCTGTAGGGAAATGGACCACCTTAACAACTTGGGATTCTCACCCCTCATCTGCATCAACCATCTGAGGGGCCTGTGGTCTGTCTGAACCCGGAAGTGAGTCCCAAAAAGGTATGGTCTCCGCTTCTTCAGTGCCCAGACCACAGCAAATGCCTCACGCTCAATTGCACTCCACTTCTGTTCCTGTGGAAGTAACCTCCTACTGATGAAGGCTACGGGTTGGTCTAGTCCCTCCTCATTCATCTGTGACAGAACAGCCCCCACCCCATGCTCTGAAGCATCTGTCTGGACAATAAATTCCTTAGCAAAGCTGGGCGCCAGGAGCACGGGCGCTGTACACATGGCAGTTTTGAGGGCATCGAAAGCTTTCTGACAGGTGTCAGTCCAGTTCACAATCTTGGGCTGCTTCTTGGAAGTCAGCTCAGTCAAGGGGGCAACGATGCTGCCATACCCCTTGACAAACCTCCTGTAATAACCCGTGAGTCCTAAGAAGGCCCTCACCTGGGTCTGGGTCCTTGGGGGCTCCCACGCCAGGATCGTTTCAATCGTGGGCTGTAGAGGTGCCACCTGGCCACTCCCTACCTGGTGTCCTAAGTACACCACCGAACCCTGCCCAATCTGGCACTTACTGGCCTTGATTGTGAGGCCTGCTCTGCGCAGCGCCATCAACACTTCCCGGAGGTGGTGTAAGTGGTCCTCCCACGAGGAACTGAATACTGCAATGTCATCCAGGTAGGCGATACTGAAATCCTCCAGCCCAGCCAACACCTGATTGACCAACCTCTGGAAGGTGGCAGGGGCATTCTTCATTCCAAAGGGCATCACACGGAACTGGTAGTGCCCGTCTGGGGTGGAGAATGCTGACCTCTCCTTTGCCCCATCAGTTAAGGCGATCTGCCAGTACCCAGACGTTAGATCAAACGTGCTGAGGTACCGGGCAGCCCCTAACCGATCTATGAGCTCATCAGCTCTGGGGATGGGGTGCGCGTCGGTCCTCGTGACCGAATTGAGACCTCGATATTCCACACAGAACCTAAGTTCTGGAGTGTCACCAGGCGCTGCAGCTTTTGGTACCAAGACCACGGGGCTAGACCAGGGGCTGCTAGAGGACTCAATCACCCCTAGAGCAAACATTTTGGAGACCTCCTCCTTGATGTAGGCCCTTACCCGGTCAGTCACTCGGTAAGCCTTGTGCTTGACAGGAGGACTGTCCCCGGTGTCCACCTCATGGACGCACCAGTCAGTGACACCAGGCACCAGGGAAAATAAATCAGGGAATTGCCCCAACAGCTGGCGGCAATCTAACTGTTGCTCAGGGGTCAGTGTGGTGGAGAGGACCACACCCTCCATTGACCCATCCTTTTCTCCTGCACACAGGAGGTCAGGAAGAGGCTCACTTTCCTCCTCCATCCCTGCATCTGTGGCAAGGAGCATGCCCACTTCAGACCTCTCAAAGTGGGGCTTCAGGCGATTCACATGCAGGACCCGCAGGGGGTTCCTGGGAGATTTAAAGTCCACCAAATAGGTAACTTGACTTTTGCGCTCCACCACCTCAAAGGGACCGGTCCACTTATCTTGGAGCGCACAAGGCTCCACTGGGGCCAGTACCCAAACCTTCTGACCAGGTTGAAATTCGACCAGAGTGGCATTCTGGTCGTGCCAACGTTTCATCTCCTCCTGGCTGGCTTCCAGATTTGCCTCAGCAATTTTTATGGAACGCCGAGTTTGGTTCCTGAAGGCCAGGATGTAGCTAAATACATCCTGGGGAGGTTTCCTGGGAGATTGCTCCCAGCCTTCCTTGACCAAACTCAGAGGTCCTCTTACCGGATGGCCATAGAGCAGTTCAAAGGGACTGAACCCTAAGGACTTCTGTGGCACTTCACGGTATGCAAACAACAGGCATGGCAAGAGGACGTCCCACTTACGCCTCAGGGGCTCTTCTAGGCCCATGATCATGCCCTTCAAGGTCCGGTTGAATCTCTCAACCAGACCGTTACCCTGGGGGTGGTAAGGAGTGGTGAACTTGTAAGTCACCCCACACTCCTTCCACAGGGACTTCATATACTGGGAGATGAAGTTGGTCCCCCTGTCGCTCACCACCTCTCTGGGGAACCCCACACGGGAGAAGATCCCCATCAGTGCACGTCCCACCACGGGGGCCGTCACTGTCCTGAGCGGGATGGCTTCAGGGTACCGGGTGGCATGGTCCACCAAGACCAGGATGTACCTGTTGCCCATGGCTGTCTTGGGGTCCAGAGGCCCCACAATGTCGATGCCCACTCGCTCGAATGGGGTGCTAACAACTGGGAAGGGTTGGAGTGGGGCTTTGATCTTCCCCCCACTCTTTCCACTTGCCTGGCAAGTCTCACAGGTCCTACAATACGTATCTGAACTCTTGCGCATCTGGGGCCAATAAAAGTGGGTGACCAGCCTTTCAAAGGTCTTAGTCTGCCCCAGATGTCCTGCCAATGGGATGTCATGAGCCAACCCCAGTAGGAAGGTTCTGAAGCACTCGGGTACCACCAGCACACGGGCTGACCCCGGTTCAGCAACCTTAGGCTCGCTATACAGGAGACTGTTCTCCCAATAAATCAGATGTGAACCGGACACATCACCTGCTGCCTGGGCTGCAGCCTGTTGCCGCATACCCTCAAGAGAGGGGCAAGTTCTCTGCTGTTCACAAAACTCCTCCCTGGTGGGCCCCCCTTCCTGCTGCCACTGGGTCAGCTCAGGCAGGTCCCCCAGGTCGGTACTCTGCTCCCCGGTAGGCTCCAGGGCATCCCCCTCCGGGTCTGCTCCCTCCTGGGCCGTGGGAACCAAGGGGGCCGGTTTCCCGCGCCCCCTGCCCCCTCCCTCTAAGGCAGGGACCTGGGCCATATTCTCAGGCTCCAGGTCTTTCTCAATACTCTCTTTGGCTGCCATGGACCGAGTGGTAGCACATGCCCACTCAGGCAGTCCCAACATTTGCAAGTGAGCTCTCTTCTCCACCGTAGCCCACGGGGAGTTCTCCAAATCATTGCCCAACAGACAGTCCACAGGCATGGCGGGCCTCACAGCCACCTGAAGAGTTCCTGAGACCCCCCCCCCCCCACTCAAAGGGAACCTGAGCCACCTCACAGTGGCTCTCTGTGTTGTCTGCAGACACTACTGGGTAGAATGCATGGGGTACAACCTGCTCTTTGGACACCAACCGGGAGCTGACAGCAGTTACACTGGCTCCTGTGTCCCTCAGAGCCTCCACTCTATGGCCATTGATGGTTACCCACTGCCGGTATTTTTTAGTGTTATCAGGCAGTGCAGGCTTAGGAACCATTTCAAAGTCTCCTAGTGAGACAAGGGTCAATTCTACGGGGTCCCACCCACCTTGGGCACCCATCTCCTCCTCCCCCAGGGCTACACTAGCAAGCTGGCGGGGCGGTGCACGGGGTGGTGCAGGAGTATCCCTTTGGAGACACTGGGGGTCAAAGTATCTGTGGCCCTCCTGGCCACACTTAAAACAAGTAGGGGGCCTCCTTGGAACAGGATTACCTGTTGGAGGCACTGGCTTCTTATCTGGGGGAGGCTGGGATACCACTGCCTGGTTCCCTTGGGAATTATCTTGGGGCCCTCGGTGGAACTCCCTTGGTTTACCCCTGTCCCCCCCACTTCTCTGCTGGGGACCCTGCCCACCTTTGGCGAAGTCTCCCACTGGACCCTTGCGAACCCGGGTGCTCACCCAGCGGTCCGCCTCCTCAGCAAGCTTCCTAGGGTTAGTCAGCTTGCAATCTATCAGATGCTGGCGTAGCTCAGGAAAACAGTTACTAGAAAAATGCTCCCATGCAATCAAGTCATACAGTTGCTCAAAAGTTTCTACTTTGCTGCCTTTTACCCAGCGCTCCATTGCTCTGCCAAAAAAAGACACATATTCTACCCACGTGGTACCCTCTATCTTCTTGCAAGTTCTAAATCTCTGCCTGTACATTTCGGGGGTCAAACCATAGCGGGTAATCAAAGCTTCCTTCATGTGGGCATAAATCATTCTGCTTTCTGGGGGTAGGTCCAACAAGGTATCCCTCCCCTCACTCACAAAGCGTCCCCACAACCCCGCTCCCCAATCCTTCTCAGGGACCCGGTGGGACACCATAGCTAATTCATAAGCGGCAAACCATTGCCCAATATCCTCACTTTTATGAAAATCCTTAATAACCTCTTTAGGTATATACACTCTACTGTCATTATGCACTACCGGTATGCTGCCACCAGAGGGGGAGATCTCAATACTCTTGGCCTTAATCTCCAACTCCCTCAAAATTCTCTCATGTTCAAATTTCATCTTCATTATCTCAACTTCCAACTTCTTATTCTCTAGGTCTCTCTGACCATCCAATTTAAGCTTAGCCATCTCCATATTATGCCGCCTATCTCTCTCCCTGTCCTCCATCTCTTCTGGAGTCAGGCCCCTTGAGGACACACTAGTGCCCGGGCTGGAAACTGCTTTGTCCCCTACCAAATCTACAATTTCGTCCTGCCGCTCTCCTGCATCCTCTCCTCCCTCCACAGGCTCTTCTACATTCTTTGGGCATCCCTGTCTTCTAACCAGGCCTTCAGCGCCTTGTAATACTCTTCCCTTTTAGTGAGACCTGTGATAGGGACTGTGAAGCGTTTGCAAAAATATTTGAGCTGCTTGGCATTGTAGGTGTCTAATTTCTCTTCTTCCCAGGAGAGATCCTCAGAGGCATTGGATCTGGGCTTGGCCATTGTAATAATAACTGGCAATATCGATCAAAAATAGAATCAAAAATCTCAAAAACGTACGTGGTTGTGTTATGGTCTGCACTCACTAGTAGTGTACACTATAATTACTGTATGCAATCATAAATGCAAGTCCAGATCCTCACCGCTGACCACCAATGTTAGAAATGGGGGTCTCTAGTTGGCAATGGCTGGCCACTGTCCAAGTAGGGACCCTTCTTTCTAAGTCAGAGTAAGCAGCCTACACCCTTTGACAACCCCTGCTCAACCCTGTGGTAACGTAGCACGAGCAGCTAGGCTTATCTCAGAGGCAGTGTGTGAAGCATTTATGACCATACACAGTAATATAATGAGGAACACTACAAATGGACACCACTCAAGTAGTTATGAAAAATAGGTATTTTTATATAGACTTAATCACAAGACCAATAACAGTAAAAATCCACAATACTATAAAAATATAATTACTTTAGAAATGCTGCAAGGAAAAATAGTTCAGGATGCACAAAATGATGTTTAGTTCAAGGCAGTGGTCTCTGCGACCCTTTTACTCACAAAGTATCTGGTTCCTGGAGCAAAGCAACAAAAATGTCGCTAAGGAGTTGTAGCGAGAAATTTCCTCACGCTAACCAGCGATGCGTTGAATCCTTACCGCGAGGGGGTATGATGCGCTGGGTTGCGAGCAGGACAAAGCGACAAACTTCCTCACGCTAAGCCGGTGATGCGATGAAATCCTTGCCGCGAAGGGAGGATGATGCACCGAGCCTGTTGCGTGTGCGATGTTGCTGCGTTGACAAAGATGGCACTCCGCGAGGGAGCGACGATCCGGATTCGATGCGGGGAAAATGGCGAACGCTCGGCGTCCGCGCTGCGATGATCCTGTTGCGATGATTTCAGATAGCGGGCGTTTTCAGGCCCGCAGACAGGTGCTGCGACGATCTTCGGGGTTAGCGAGTGCTCGGCGACAGCGGAGCGGCGATTTTTCTCACGCTCACCAGCTGCAGCGGCTCGCTAACGGAGGTTAGCGACGATTTCCAGCGCTCTCTTCTCAACAGTAGAAATAGAGGTCCTGGAACACCCAGGAGCCTCACCTGCAGATAGTAATCCTCGCTGGGAGGAAACAGGAGGCTGATGGTGGAGTCTGATGTGCCTGAGACTCCAGCAGGAGGCTAGCTCTCTCCTAGCCCTTGGGTAGTTGCTGTAGCAAAAGAAATAAAAGTCCAATCAAAGTTCCTTTCCTCTTCTTGAAGTCCAGTAGTAACAGCTGCAGGCTAGTCCCAGAAACAGCACACAAGGCACAAGGACAGTCCTTCTCTTGCTGATTCCTGTAGACACACGGACAGAGGTTCTTCTTGTTATCCAGGAGCAATACAAATTGTAGGGGTTTGTGCACAAATATTTATACCCCCAAAGTCTTTGTTCTTAGGGGTCCCAAGCCTCTGAACCCAGCCAGAACCAGTTTTGCCCAGCCCTGGAGCACTTTGTTGATCAGGCTGCATCCTTCCTTTCAGAAAGAGGGGGTCTGCCTCAGACGCACAGTGGGAGGTGGAGCCAGCTTTCACCTTGCCAGGCACAGCCCTATTCAAGTGCAGGAGCTACCCCTCCCCTCACACCTAGGCAGGTCGCTCTATTCAACCCAGGTCTGACTCAGCCTGCCCTGTCCCTCCAAAACCAGACAGCCAATACACATAATAGCAGAGCAACTGGAAGGCTTAGGCAAGAAAGTACCTATACTCTAAAAGTGGTAGTTTCAAACACAGAATATAAAAATAACCTTCACTAAAAGATGTATTTTAATATTCTGAGCTCAGGCATACTAGATTCGTTTTCCTACCATGTTCTGTGGGTCAGTTAGGACTATAGGATGTAATAGCCCAGACCTCCCATTCTGGTCTATGGAGAACAGGTAGCCTTACAGTAGTGAAAAACGAAATTGGGTGTAATTCACTACTAGGACATGCTACATACAACAGGGCATGTCCTACCTTACACATACAATGCGCCCTATCATAAGGGGGGCTTACATGATGCCAAGGGAAGGTTTTAAGGGCTGGGAAGCGGGTGCACTTCACAGCCAAGATGGCAGTTCTGGACTGCACGCAGACACTGCAGTGGCAGGTCTGAGACACACTTTACAAGCTGCTTCTGTGGGTGGCGCAAACCAGTGCTGCAGGCCCACCAGCAGCATTCGGTTTACCAGCCCTGGGCACACACCGGCCACGCTACTAGGGACTAACAGGTAAACTGAATAAGCCAATCATGGATGTACCAATTCATATGTCATCTTTACAAAGGGAGCATTCGCGCTGTGGCACTGAATGGCAGCGGCACAGCGCCCAGAGCATCTTTAACCAGCAAAAACAGAGGAGACACAGCGAAAAAAGGAAGGGAGACTCACGCCAATGGTGCCAGGTCTAACACTCCCTGAACAACAATATTCTTCTTGAAAAGCAGGCACCCTTGCACCATGGAGCAGGGGTGCCTGCGTTGGTGATAGGTGGCAGATTGTGCACAGGCAGAGAGCAGGAAAGTGCTCATACACTGGTAAATATTTCACATTCCTGCTCGCTCCCTTTCACGCAGCGCACCAAGTTGTCTTGCTGCGTTGTGTGAAAGATTGATGAATCTGCCCCGTATACTCGCTGCTTTCCACCCCGCCCAAGGATCTTCCTATAGTGCAGAAGTTTACCCATGATTGGCCAGACTGTCTCAGGGGAAATCTCTCCATTATGACCTGCTTCAAGATAAGAGCAATGGCCTAAACAGTATCATTGTTATGGAAAGTACTGTTATAATTTGTTGTTCTTTATTCCCTTTCTTTCCAGCGCCTCACCCTCCCCTTTTTCTCCCTGTCCCTCATACTTCCAGGTTTTTCTAGGCTTTTCTCTGTTTCAAATGTTGACTGCCCGTGGTCCATGAAGGGGTCCCTCAGAAGAGGGCGGCCGCCTTAGTGCCACATGAGGGCACACAAGTCAGTCCAGTTGTTAGGAGACCCCCCTAGGGGTCCGCGTGCTGCGTCATTTCCTGTACGGGGGTGGGTGGGGGATGCGGTATAAGGGCCTCTCCCCGCCCACCTGGCGGTCGCTTTGTGGGTGCCCTTGACACCGTTTCCCTCCCTACCGCTTACCTGGCATATGTGCAGGGTTTGGGGTGGGAGATGTGTTCTAGCGTGTTATTTTGTGTTGCAGGCGGAGTTACAGGGCAATCCAGAGGCAGAAAGGTACTCAGGGGTACCCTCTTCAGGAGCACAAAGGGTGCAAATGCCAAATATCCCCAGGAAGTCCTCGCGCTGGACCCTGGAGGAGCGACGGCGCCCACTAGTCCTACGGGTGGTTGTAAGCCTGAGCAACCGCGTGTTGCCTGGAATGCTTCGCCCCCTCGGGCGTGCGTAAGGGGGTGGACTGGCGGTCCACTGGTAGAAGGGGTTACCCCCTCCCCCAAAATTGGTAAGCACCAATTGGCTAAAGCCACTGTGTAATTTGACTAATCAGGCGGGCAGGCGGCGGAGGGGCTGCCTACCCTTATTTCGCCTGTTGATAACCCACTATGTTTGGCATATGTGTTATGCAAATAAACCTGCAGCAAGTTTCTCCACAAACAATGTGTTGTGTGATTTATTTCATAATGATATTGCTGTATGTGGGATGGGGAGTGTTGCTGATATTGGCACTATGTCGATTGCTTCCTGTTCTGAGCAGGCGTATCTCTGCTGATGGAGTGCACGTAATGATAGCTGGGCCAGCTCTAAGGCGCGTGAGTGGTGGCGTTTTGTTGGTGATGTGCACTCTTATTCTAAATAAAGAATGCACTTACCTCAAGAAGCCTCGCCTTATCTGTGACGAAGAGTGAAGGACTTAATGCAGTGAGAGGACAGAAGTCTGCACCATCACCCTCACTATTTGACCTGGCTTTGTTGTGTGCGACATCTGTTCCTGTGGTGATGGTCACCGCAGCGGTTGGGTATCTTCCAAGCTGCTCACCATATAGACACTGCTCCATATGTATGACTGCACCTTGTGTCCAGCTCTATTGCCACTACCTTATACTGCTTGACTGATGTGTGGGAACCCAGGCTGCCTCTGCAGGGGTCTAGAACCTTTCCAGTAGCAAGAGCGACTTCTCACCTATGAAAACCATCTTGAACCACTGCCTAACGTATGGATCTGATAACGACACAAAAAGTCCAAGTCACTTACATGCTACCCCTAGAGCGCCCACTCCCGCCGCAGCTAGCACACATCATTAATGATAGAAGAGCTGAATTGGGGAAGGTTTAACTGTGTGGGTCCCAAAGACTAGTTTTGTCCCTTTACTCTCCTTTTAGAATCACCTGTGAGACTCGAGGGGCTTATTTACAAGCCCCTTGCGCCGCTAGTGCATCACTTTTAATATGGGAAACAGTGACGTACCGGCGGCACAAGGGGCTTGGAAATAATCTCCCGAGTGTCTGATTGAGTTTGAAGTTTTTTATCATGCTGTACATGGGGTAACACTTCCTTCATTATAGCCCCAAATACGTCCATTGTGTGGCTAATTGCCTTAAGGTCCATTGGTTGATGTCTAGAAACTGGCTCTGCCTTCATGATTCAAGATTAATAATAGATATATGCAGGTTTCATAGTGCTGTGCAACTGAACATATCACTGTGGCCCCCCCGACATCTGTGAGAACATCTGAGCCAAAGACGAAACACAAATTAATGACTGAAGAAATTGTTTTAGGATGTCAAATAGTATTAAGGAACAAAAGAGAGAAGAGGAAGAAAGAAAGGAAAGAAAAAAGGAAAAGACAGAATTAGAGAAAGAAGGAAAGAAAGAAAAAGAACAAGGGAGAAGGAAAATAAAAAAAGGAACAAAGGAAAGGAGGAGAGGGAAGAGGTGCAGGGGAATTAATAGTAGAAGACTGGAAAAGGGAAGGATTGGAACAAAATCTGGAAGGTAAAGAAAAGAACAAAACAGAGAAGAGGAAGAAAGAAAGCAAAGAAAAAAGGAAAAGACAGAATTAGAGAAAGAAGGGAAGAAAGAAAAAGAACAAGGGAGAAGGAAAATAAAAAAAGGAACAAAGGAAAGGAGGAGAGGGAAGAGGTGCAGGGGAATTAATAGTAGAAGACTGGAAAAGGGAAGGATTGGAACAAAATCTGGAAGGTAAAGAAAAGAACAAAACAGAGAAGAGGAAGAAAGAAAATAAAGAAAAAATGAAAAGACAGAATTAGAGAAAGAAGGGAAGAAAGAAAAAGAACAAGGGAGAAGGAAAATAAAAAAAGGAACAAAGGAAAGGAGGAGAGGGAAGAGGTGCAGGGGAATTAATAGTAGAAGACTGGAAAAGGGAAGGACTGGAACAAAATCTGGAAGGTAAAGAAAAGAACAAAACAGAGAAGAGGAAGAAAGAAAATAAAGAAAAAATGAAAAGACAGAATTAGAGAAAGAAGGGAAGAAAGAAAAAGAACAACGGAGAAGGAAAATAAAAAAAAGAACAAAGGAAAGGAGGAGAGGGAAGAGGTGCAGGGGAATTAATAGTAGAAGACTGGAAAAAGGGAAGGATTGGAAGAAACTCTGGAAGGTAAAGAAAAGATAAAAAAAAAGGAGGGGAAGGAAGAAGAAAGGAAAAAGGAGTGAAGGAAAGTAAAAACAGAACAAATCAGAAAAGAAATCGAAAAACAGCAGGACCAGGAAAAGCGAACAAAGGAGAGAAGAGGAAAATTAAACAGGAGACAGAGAGGAAAGAAAGGATCAGATGTGAGCAAAAGATGGAAGTGTAAATATAGAACAAAATAAATAAAGTAAAAATGGGAGAAAAAGAACAAAAAGAGAAACCATAAGAGAAAGAAAAAACAGCAACAAAGAAAGAGAGAAGAAACAAGAAGAACCGAATCAAAAAAGAGGTAGGAAGTTTTAAATATAGTCCATCTCTCATTCAAATTTTTTACAGCCATTGCCTTTGAGGGAATAAAGGGGCATATTAGCAAGGGCTTCATCGCCGCTTTAGCGGCACTTTTTGCCGCCAAAGCAGCAATTTTTTTATCGCCCTATCATTAAGCTGTCGCTAACAGCAGTTAGCGACAGCTTTCAGGCGATAGCGACAGGTTTGGGGCCCGCTTTGCATGTCAGCGATATTTATCGCTAATTACATGCAAAGTGGGCGTACCCAAACTGTTAGCGACTGAAAGCAGTCGCTAACACAGCTATCGCCTATTACCAACGCAGGCGAAGCGATAAAAAAAATCACGCTAAGCGCGATTATCGCTGGTATTTAACACCTGCTGGAAACCTGACTTACCTGTATTACTCAATGGGAGGTGGATCTTCAGGCTAAGTCCACCATGGCGTTAATGTGTGAATATCGATGGATTTCCAGCGATATTCAGGCATTTTGCCGCTATCGCCGGATATTTCAGCACAGTGGAGATAAACGTTGCTGATAGCATGTTTTCTCCACTAAAATATCCAGCGATAGGCAGCGATAAAAATAAACGCGCTAAGCGCGTTTTGCGATAAATATCGCATGTTCTTGCTAATATGCCCCAAAGTTCTCACGTGAGACTCATCATCATGGATGCCATATCGTGTTTTTTGGGGTGAAGGTTTTCAAACTGTGTGTTGTAATGGAAAGAGTCTATTTAATGTTTATTTAAGATGTCTTATCAAAGAGCAGTGTGGCATTGTTTATTTAAGAAGAGGGCGGGCTGGATTGTGCTCCTGCACAGTCGTCTTTCCCAGCTTCACAGCTGTATGTTCCCAGACTACAGTGCAGGGCCAGACTGGGAACCCAAAGCAGCCCTGGCAAATTTTTATCAGACCAGCCCCATACGGTGCATACCAAGCGAGCGCAGCAAGCTAGCCTGACCACTACAAAATGGTTCGGGGAAAGGGGTATCCATCCAAGAAACTTTGGGGAAAAATGGTGCATTCTACAGCACATTTTTCAAAATATATTTAATTGTATTAGTTTTTAAAGCATAGTAAATGATGACCTTACAGTGCACCAGGATATGACAATCTTTATTGGAGCTCTTCAATTATTTCCTCACTATCACCAACAGTGCCTCTCATCTCTCCACAGCCCCTCTCTCATATGTATTTCATTTGTTTTATAGTGCCTCTCCTACCAGTCTAGGGTGTCAGGGCATTTTACATCACACACACATACGGGGACAATGAATCATACACGTGTAAATCAGTGTATAGAAAGTATTAGATATGACAAAAGGGTCTACAAGGTGAAGGATTCACATGTCATCCATTCTGGTAGGCATGTTTAGGAGTGCTTGGTCTGGGGAAGCACAAACTCAGGATTCAAAAAGTAACACAGTTGTTGGGTTTACTAATAAGAATGTATTTCTGCCTGAACAACCCATTTTAGCAGCATTATGATAATGAAAGACTGGGAAAAAGCATAACTTTCTAACCTAGATTACGATTGTAACTTATGAACTGTACAGTAACAAAAGGATCTCTGTGAGAAAACAGTAACCCACATAAAATATTGTTCTGTGATCTGTATAGTACACTCTTTTTGCGGCAGGCATATTAACCTTCTGCGCTAACTTAAATGAGTCAAAACTACCACTAGACAAAACTCCGATCTCTCTCCAGCAGGTACATTAACCATCAGAGTTATCTTGGCACTTTTATTGTTAAACTGAAAATTGTTGGATATACAAGGAACTCTGCAGTGCTTTCAAAACTGCTGCAAACCCCGCCCCAGTAACAAAAGCGCTCCCATCCTTCCAGCCTCCAGGAGGAATCGCCCAATGCCCGGTATGGTCAGTCCAGCCTTGCTGGAGTGACAAGCAGTGAACTACTTCAAAACACTTGGAGGCATATTATCAAGACAGGCGATAAAATTATCGCAGCTTTAGCGGCAGAAAACTGCAGCTAAAACGGCGATAATGGGCTTGACAATATGCTCTATGGAATTCCAATTGAAGCCCATGTTAGATGTGAAGGACATCTAACCTGTCTTGATAATATGCCCCTAAGATGGGCTTGATGTCCTTCCGGGGCAGCGCTGCCTACGCATTCTCTGACCCCAGTGGCTCTCACTCCTTTGTAGGCTGTTTCATTGGAA
Organism: Triturus cristatus; assembly: GCF_964204655.1. Taxonomy (NCBI): domain Eukaryota; kingdom Metazoa; phylum Chordata; class Amphibia; order Caudata; family Salamandridae; genus Triturus; species Triturus cristatus. The sequence continues at coordinate 131,666,021 of NC_140594.1, forward strand.
GATCCTTCCACACCCAATAAAGTTCCTGCTCCGCTTTCCTTCTGGTAGGGAATGGCTAATGAGGGAGACTGTCAGACAACAAATAAGACCGTTTTATTTACATATTTGCCATTTGTACTGGTAACCTTGCAGTGAGAAATGTTGTTTAAAATGAAGGCAGCTTCATTGATTTCAGTACAATCCGTTTTATGAACTCCAATGTAATACATTTATTACCCTTCTTGCCAATATTGAATTACTAATCTCTCCTTGTAGGTCATTACACTTTTCTGCACTTCTTAAAGAGGGCTTTTAGTTATTTTGTCATACCGCGGCGACAGTGGCCCTACCACCACCTTCCCTGAATGAGGCTCGTGAGCTAAACATGCCTTGGAGACACTGAGTCAAGCTTTTTGAATCATATTTGTTTGCAATTGGTGGGGAGAAGTGTTCCACCCTGAGGAGGCCGCACAGTTTACTTCATAATATGGGTGTGGCGGGTAGGAGAGTGCATGAGGGCTGCCAGGGCCCCCAGAGGTGAAAGGGCGGAGGAAGAAGGCACTGATGTCTTTCAGACAACCTTAAAAAAAGGGCGGAGTTCATGAGTGTTGTTTGGGAGGCAATTGGCCAAAAATGGAAAGGTTTACCTTTATAGGGTTGTTTGAAAATGGTTCTCCAAAACTGGCGAGTTTTGTGAATCTCTAATCAGATGACTTCTATTAATTCCTACATCCTGGAGCAACTCTTAGTAAAATATCCAAATATAACAGAGGCCAGTGATTTAGCTGAAGGAGTTGGATACATGGCCAACTGTGTTAAATAAACAAGGCTACCTCCTGAACGACAACCTTATGTCTGTACAAGTTTAGGTCAGCTTTACTCCTATACACCGGCGCCGGGGTGCCGCCTGGGGCACTGTTCATGCTTTATAAATTGACTTTCATTCATTCATTCATTATGTGATTAAGGATGATACCAAGGAAGAACCAATAGCACATACTTATGAAGGACCCTTGACAAAAACCAGGGTAACCAACAATAACTTGAAACTTAAATGTTGCCCTTGGTAATTCTGAATAAATTGCCAACAATGTATTTTGTTTGGCAGTAATTGCTACCTGTGGGAAGTGTGGTAGAAAATGCCTTTTTTATTCCGTGTCTAAGGAGATAACTACCAAGTGAGGGATTCAAATTGAACCCTTAGAAGAAAGCTTGAGTGCAAAGGGTATTTAAATTAAAAGTAATTATGGGAATATAATCTTACAAAATTGTGATCTAACGTTAAATGGTAGGGCATTAGTCGTCCTGGTGGACTCATGTTCGTGTTCTCCGTTCACCTTTATCTGTAACAATTCTTTTAAAAAGACATTCCCATGTGTAAGATGTTTCTATGGCGTGTGTCCTGGTTCTAAGCAATATAATAAAAAGAATTAAAAAAAAAAAAAGACATTCCCCAAGAGGTGACGTGTCCTTGCCTACATTGATATCAGACCGGGTGGGCATGGGAGAGATCCCATTCTGCAGGAAGCCATGTTTGTCATGGGCAAATCCTTCAGTGGGAGATCCACCGTGGGGTAAGGGTACATCTTTAAAAAAGGATTCTAGCCCACTCTGATGCAGGCATCAAAAGGAGCTCGGCGTTAAGCTTGATGCCGATAAACTGGACCCGGTTTGGCTGGTGGAGATACCCTTATCCAATGCTGACATTTGCGTAGCATATCCTGAGAGTTTCTCTAAAAATCCCAGGTATTCAAGAATTGTGAACACCGCATAAATTTAAGAGAAGGAACAGTCCCTGTAGCTCGCATAGTCCATCCTATACACCATATACTTGGAGAACTCTTAAAGATGCAATCAAAAACAATCACGCAGGCAACGATTGAGAACCAAGCATGTTCATAGTGGTGTTTTTGGCTAAGAAGACGTTGTATCAGATTTCCGCATGTGTGTCAAGTGGAGGGGCTTGAACTCTTGCATTTTGGTGCCTTTCCAATGTGGCGGAAATGCTGAGTACGGTTTGTATTGTTGAATATTTAGTGTGATAAACTTGTCCTCATCCTACCTCACCTCTTTTATTACCACCTTAGGTTCTTTTAGGCCCATTTTGGATTGACTTCCGCTGCAGTCGTTTTCCAGTGCATCACATAGAAAATTCTGGAAAGTTTTTTCTAACATATAGATTTTTTAAGACAATATCCTATAGTGGGGTACAGCCACATGAAAGCCTCCTAAAGGAGGGTCTGAATAGGTGAAGGATGGAGATCTCACAATAAAGCGGGATAAACGCCATATTGTGGTGGATTCTGATCTGGGCCACACCATAGCCAAGGATAGCACTAGACCAAACGTTGATTTCTTGGAGGGAATTTGGGGCCATATTAGTAAGGGCAGTATCGCCGCTTTAGCCGCACTTTTTGCCGATAAAGCGGCGATATTTTTATCACCCTATTAGCAAGCTGTCGCTAACAACTGTTAGCGACAGCTTAATGGCGATAGCAGCCGTTATTTTACCGCTTTGCATGTCAGCGATATTTATCGCTAATGACATGCAAAGTGGCCGTTCCTCACTAAAAGTAATAGGAAGAAGTCGCTAACACAACTTCTCCCTATTAGCAATACCCGCGAAGCGATAAAAAAACTCACGCTAACCGCGATTATCTCTGGATTTTAACACCTGCTAAAATCCTGACTTAGCCATTGTTTTCTATGGGAGGTGGATTCTACGGCTGAATCCTCACCTGCCTATTAGCGACCTTTTCCTTAGCGATGGGAATTCATCGCTGGTATTCCCGCGTTATTGATGGAGAATCGCCGCTATCGCTGGTTTATTATCGCCTTGGAGATAAACGTTGATAATAACGTGTTATCTCCGCGATCTAAACCAGCGATAGCCAGCGATAAAAAATACAGCGCTAAGCTCGCTTTGCGATGATTTTCGCACGTCCTTGCTAATATGGCCCTTATGGTCATATCCAAAATGGAGTAATAAATGGAGACCTCCTTAGAAGAGATGAGCAGCAGGTTCTAGAACGGGCAGTTATTGTCTCCTTTGAGGATAAGGCTCCATGGTGAGGCTATTGGTGCGTGTGAAAACATGGGGCCCGATTCACAAAGGTGAACTGAGACGAAAGTGTAACTCTACGACTTTCGGTATTCTCAAAGGGCATTTAGAAGTCGTAAAGTTAGACTTTCATCGCAGTTTACCTTCGTGAATCGGCCCTTCAGGTATTGTGCCAATAACCTCTTTAACATCATTAGGTGGGAGCAGGAAGTGGAATGGCTGGACCAAAGTGTGAGAGGTGCTATAATTAGAGTCTTGAAAGTGAACCTTGTAGTCCTGGCACATCAGATCCTGAAGGAAAAGGTCCTTTGATCGTCCCAGAGGCTCCATCGAAGGTGTGCAAGGCGCAGAGAAGGTAAACGAAGGGCTCAAGCTGAGAACCCCAGGAGTCAGAAGATTCTTTCAAGAGCTGGGTGAGCCTTCTTAGAGAGATACTGATGAGGGCTGCGGCCAAATGAACCCGTAGGCCGGGGGGGCGCTAATGGTTGAGACTTTGGTTTATACTTAACTATTGCGTGATAAATTACTCTTTTTTGATCAACGATCTGTGGGGGGAATGTACTTTCAGTGCTTTCCCCACTTGCCCCTACTCCTTCTGCACCATTTCTGGTTCCACAGATCTGTCTCTGAAGTTCTGGACTTCTGGATTTGAGATACCTGATTATCCATTGTTTGGATCAGTTCTGCGCCTTGTGTTGATGGTTCATAGGGGCTTATTTACAAGCCCCTTGCGTCGCAGGTGCATCACTGTTAATATGGGAAAAAGTGACGCACCGCCCGTGCAAGGGGCATGTAAATACGCCCCATCGTTTTTTAGATGCTCGTTATTAAAATATTTTGCAAACAAAAAGGCAGCCCTTTCAGGTTGCTGCACCTTAATTAAGAGCCCCAGGCAGAGGCCTGGTCAGAATCTAAAGAATGTTTCAGGTGACCTGGCTCTGGACAGCAGAGCTCAGCAGTGCTGTCCTATTGAACACCTGAGTAACCCCGAAAGATGTAGACACTCCACGAGCATCCTTGGGGATCTGTGTGTTAGGATTATTGACACCAAGGGAGATGAAGCCGAACTGTGGGACCAGGCTCAAGCCCCCACTAATGCGAGGTGGAAAGAGAGCATGAACATATGCGTGGAAGCGGAAAGCGTGGTGTATGGAGGCAGGAGTTTCCCCAAGAAATTTGACAGGGTTTGGGGAAAATGGAGAGCCTACCATGGACTTGATGCACCACAGGGTGACACTGCGAACTGCGGGGCCCCGCGGGCTGAGCCCCACCCTGCCACAGGACGTTCCAGAGTGGGGGATCTAGGGTAGAGATGTGGACAAGGCCATGGAGAGATGGGACCTATGGAAAGGGTCAGGTAGGTTGGTCTCTTCCATACGTATACAGATAACTATCCGAAGGTACTGTATGGATTGCTTTGCGCCATTGAAACCAATAAAAAGATTGATTTTAAAAAAACAATTTTGAAACCAAGCATTCTAATACCTTCACAATCTTTTGCAGATGCTGCGAGGTCCATGATAGCTGTTATAGACAAGCTAAAAAGCACCCTAGCTGTGGAGCCATCGTGGATAACCCCTATACTGAGAACTACGGCCATTCCTGCTCTGGGACCACCATCACCTGCAGCAGTATGTACAGCGATCTCAATTTACCATGATATTTCCGCATTGGTTTGTTCACACTGTCCTTTTGTCTCTTCTATACCTGTTGCCGTAAGTGCTACAACCCCAGTTTACTCTGCTTTTCTTGTATTTGTTTATTTACAGCCCTCTTTTCCTTTCTTAGGTGTGCAGCTGTTTGTCCTACAACATTTATCAGCCTTCTACTTCTGTGTTGGTTTGTTCACACTGCCTCAAACCCTCCTGTATTTGTATTGGTGTGCACGTCCACCTTCACTCACCATACTATCTCTTAAATCCTATATAAACCTGTAGCAGAGAAAATCTCACCTCTGTTTTCCAGGCTACTGCTGCATTAGTTTGTCCATATAATCCGTTAATTAGTCCATGATATGGCCCATAATCTCTTTCGCCCTGTTCTTTGAGTATTGGTTTACCAGCCTCCGCAATATTCAGGAACTGGCTGGTAGACATGGCGCTCCTCGACGCTTGGGAAGAGACAGGCTTCACTTTCTGGCCAGCAGCTGACCAAGAGATAGCAGAAGCCTTTGGAGGCCTCCATCAGCACCTGTATGGAGAGGAACCAGTGTCCTCCCTCGGGAGGAGGTCTCCCTGCGCACCTACCTCGCCGGCAAGACTACACCCGTCAAACGGAGGGCCTCATTTATGAGGTTTTACCGCAGGGCAGCGCCGCGGGCCTCCCTGCTGCGCTGACCTACGGCAAAAGAAAAGGACAGGAACGCGCCATATCTATTAGATACGGCGCATTCCTGTCCTTCTCCCCTGCGCTAAAACAATCACAAGAGGCTTTTTTCTGTTTTCTAAGGAAAAGCGAGAGGAAATAAAGATATTTCTCCTCGTTGTGCCTTCCTTACTCCTCCCCTGGGGAGGCATACGTTTTTGTCACTGCCTCAGTTACGATTTCTTGTAAATCTGGGTTAGTGTCAAAAAGCCATGGATGTTGCTGAGAACGCCCCCATCAACACCAATTCCACGCCACTTTGACGCAGAAAATTGCATTAAAGAGGACAATATTTACGGGGCAGCATAAAGCCAAAAAAAGTGGCCTAGTGCTGCCTCATAAATATGAGGCAGGATCCTGCGCCACGGAACGTCACAAAATGTGGTGTTCCGGCACCGCAAGGAGCCTCTTAAATGAGGCCAGAATATCTTGATGGTCCCATCAGATGGAAGGAGCTGCTCTCATCCTTGAGCGGTCAGCAGAAGCTTTTAGGAGCTGAAAGGGCATTAGTGGGGTGCAAATTGGGGAATATGCCTTCAAGGCTCACGCTGTTTGCTAACGACATCATGGTGTCTCTGTCATAGCCCTGGCATCCATGCCCCACTTGTTAGAGGACATGAACACTCAGGACATGATTCACAAAGGCAAACATACACTCTTGTGTGAGTTTACTCTTTTTTGTTATTCACAAACTTGGGGGCAGATTTACAAGCCCCGTACGCCACATTTGCGCCACTGTTGCGTCACTTTTGTGACGCAGCGGCAGTGCAAAGCCAGCGCCATGCTGCAGGGTATTTACAATGTGACGCATCTAGGGAGATGCGTCACGCTGTAAAGCCCTGCGCAACATGTGGATGTTCCGGCGCAGGGGGGGCGTTCCGGCGCAGGAACATCTCCTAAAAGTGGCTAAGTGAAATCTACAAGATTTCACTCTGTCACTTTTACGACCATGCTGCATCAAAACCCAGGCGTAAGGACTGACGCAGCATGTTAGGCATAGGGGCACCCCGAACCTTGTTGGAGCTGCGTCGCAATGCGTCACCTTTACGGCAGCAGGTGCGTCACGCATCTGTCTATTCTTGCCCCATGGTGCGCCGCATTGTAAATGCGGTGCATCCATGATGGTGCAAGAGGTGTCTCCTGTGACGCAAAATAACTGGCGCATCCCTGATGATATGCAGGGATGCGCCAGTTATTGTAAATCTGTCCCTTCAAGTTTTATTTTACAAATAGTAATTTTACAACTCCAAAGAATCCGTACTCCTGGAGGAGACTATGGGGCAGAGTTACAAGAAACTGACGCATCTGTAGTGATGCGTCAGTTTCCCTGCGCCAGCCTGTGAAACCCTTGCGCCACCATGGATGCGCCGTACACCATGGCACAAGGATTGACAGAGGCGACAGAATCTGTTGATGCAAAAGTCACACATTGCGTGGAGTCGTGTCGCAAGCACGGGGCAACTCCAGCAATGCACGGGGAGGCCTATTCTCACTACACTGCGTCACTCCTTACGCCTGCTTCAAGTAGGCATAGGGTGTTGACGCAGTGGCATCCTAGAAGTGGCGCAGTGAAATCTTGTAGATTTCACTGCTTCACTTCTACGAGGCTTTCCTGCTTGGCAACGCCCACCCTGCATACATTATACCTGACGCAGGTATAATATGACGCAAGGCTTTACAAGGTGACGCATCTCCCTAGATGCGTCACATTGTAAAATGGCCCCATTGTTTACGCCGCCGCTGCGTCACAAAAGTGAGGCAATGGTGGCGCAAAAGTGTTGCAAGGGGCTTGTAAATCTGCCCCTACGTACATAAAGAGGCCTGTCCTATCTTTTTATGTGTGGAGTTCTCCGTCCCAACTGCCGAATCTCCACAGTCGCAAAATTACTACTAGTAAAATGTAACTGGTAGTTTGTGAATTTCAAAAAATTGTAAACTTACACAAAAGAGTGAGTTTACCCTGTATTGAATCAGGCCCAAACTATTTAATATCACATTTGAAAATGAATCTCACTCAGTCTGAAGCTCTGCTGCTCAACCCGCCTTCATCACAGGCTGGGGCTCTATGCCAATGTTTCCTTGACGCATGTGATTCTGAATCAGTGACTTACCAACATGTATGACTAGCTTCAACCATGCCACAGGCCATAGGGCTCAACTACTCCCCTCTGCTCAGAGTTGAGACCGACTCTCCCAAGGGGCATATTATCAAGCACGGTGTTACAATTATCGCAGAAAACTGCCGCTAAAGCGGCGATAATGGGCTTGATAATATGCCGCAGAGAATTCCAATAGAAGCCCGTGTTCACACCAGAACATGGGCTTCTATGGGAATTCTCAAGGGCATATTATCAATCCCCTTATCGCCGCTTTAGCGGCAGTTTTCTGCCACTAAAGTGGCGATAATTGTGACGCTGTTTCTTGATAATATGCCCCCAAAAGCGGCAAATTAATCACTTCTCCTGGTTAAGGTGGGTGGCCACAAATTTGATCAAGGTTTCCCATATTGCTTTACCGGTTCCAGGTGATCCCAGTGTCTCTTCCACACATACCACTAAACCAGGCGACCAGTAACACGTTTGTCTGGCGAGTAAGAGCCAGAGGCTGGCTAACGAGCTACTCTATCGTTCCCCTGCAGGGGATCCGGCTCTCCCGCACCTGAGGACCTGTGTTCAGACTACACAGCTCCACTGTATGGTTGAGTGGGAGAAAATAAAACGACAATGTAGAGGTAGTGTGGATGGATGGATGGATGGGATGAGTGGAAGCGTGGATGGACGGAAGGATGGAGTGAAAGGATTACTGGATAGATGGATGGCGTGAAAGAATAAATGGATGGATGAGTGAAAGGATGGATGAGTGACAGGATGGATGGATGAGTGAAAAGATGTATTAGTGAAAAAATGGACAGATGAGTGGAAGGGAGGGTGGATTGATAAATGGATGAAAGGATGGATGGATAGATGAGTGAGAGAATGGATGAGTGAAAGGGAGTGCGGATGGATGAAAGGGTGGATGAATGAAAGCATGGATGGATGTGTTAAAGGAAGTGAGAATGGATGGATGAGTGAGTAAAAATATGGATGAGTGAGTGAGCGAGTGTGAGTGAGTGAAAGAGTAAACAGATTGATGGATGAGTGGAAGGATGAGTGAAAGGGTGGATGGAAGGATCAGTGAAAGGGAGGATGGATCGAGTTAAAGGGTGGATGGATAGGTGGATGGAGTGAAAGCATAGATGATGGATGGATGAGTAAAAGGGTGGATTGAGAGATGGATGAGTAAAAGAGTGGACAGATAGAGTTTTAATATTCACAGCATAAACCCAGAATTTCAGGTACTTCAAGTTAAAGAATAAAAGATTGGTGATGTATGCATAGCATCAGCTTTCCTAATTATCTGCTTGGAGTTTAATGTCACATATGAGGCATGTCAATGTCACACATCTGCATACAAAGACATTGGCAGCTATGGGAAAGGCAGACGAAGGCCACACCCATGTTGAGATGCTATAACTTTTCATATGTGGCTTTACATTTCCCCATTTGTAGATACCTAAGGAAAGGCAGACAGTTACCCTCATAAAGGGGATTGGCATCGGCCATTAGAGATGTGGACATGGGCGTTTCCAACACAGACTCAGCTCCTGGCAGGTGCGGCCAATCCTGGCAGCAAAGGGTGGTTTTGCGGCTCATCTTTCTTACAGGGGGTTCAGGGAAAGATTCCAGATATGATGTATTTTCTTTGGCAGACACATGGAGGAAGACTCCTTCAAGGTATCATGACAAATTCAGTTTAACAGCACACCTCAGAATCCTAATTTGGGCAGGAAATCGTGTTTGCCCCTAAATCGAGATTTTATCTGATAACGTATGAGGGTCTCTATACCAGCACTGGGACCATTGTTTGCCGTTCGGGATCACAGTATTTCAAGGTAATGTCCAGCCATGCGGCATGACCTGGGCTTTCCGAAGAGTTGTATGTCCTAATGTCATGTGCAAACATGTCTTTGTGTCCTAATGATCATTTGCAAACATATGTGAGTGTAGAATTTCTATTATTAGCTCCACTCGGGCAATAGTTTTGTAAACAATGTTTCTGTCAACCCACATTTCTCTTACGATATTCACACCCTCTGAAGGTGGGAAAGAAGGCTCGGTGCCCATCACCCGGGCCCTGCCACGAGCCACCAGTTGTAGATGGATTCCTGGCAGGCAGGTGCCTCTGAAAAGATGAGAGGATTGGGAGGGTGTCACAGGTCTCTCAGTACTTGATTCCCTCCTACTTCGTATTAAGGCCCTATATCTACCTATTCCTTTTTGGTAACACAAAACTCTTCACAACTTCTTCTCTTCTTTCTCCAGGTAAGAACAACGCTTGTGAGGCGTTTATCTGTGACTGCGACCGCAACGCGGCCAATTGCTTCTCCAAGGCTGGCTACAACCCCGCATACAAGAAAGTTGACAAAAAGGAATACTGCCATTAGGGTCACGAGGAGCAGGACCTGCCTGGGTAACACACCAGGCTCACATCTTTTGTGTCAAGAAAAAGGGCAACCAAGGTCTACAGGTGGCCCCAGGATTCATCAGGAGCTCGGAGGGATGCTTTCCATCGCTGGACACGTCTTCTACCACTTAAGTTTGCTCCATACCACATCATTATGCAAAAGTGACATTTTTAATATCATTCCATCTCATTTTGTGTACTCTCCCTGCAGCAAAATAATACAGAAGGTTCCATAACCTTACTTTAAAGTGTCTTCCTGCTTCATGCTAAGTAAATGTATCAAGAACTGTCCATCTGTACAAAAAACATTTAATGACCATACTTTTTCACAGATCCAGGGAAAGTCTGGGCCTGGCATCGCATGCACATGTACCCAGGCCTTGCAGGCTTACGCTGAAGGACACAAAGGTGTGAGAAGCAGGGGCGTAGCTTGGTCAGTAACATTGGGGGGGTGTAAGCTTCAGATTTCCCAACAATCACGCTGGCATATCCTGTTAGAGTACATTACAAGACGCAGGACACGAGGGGGCTTAAGGGGCAGTGGAAAGAGGGAGGAGTGCGGATTGTTAGGGGTACTTAAAACCCAATCGTTTTGAAACTAACCAAACTTTAAGGCAGACACGAGAGAGAGTGTGTGTATGTGTGTGTTTTTATCTGTGTGTGCATGTCAAAATCCAGAATGGAATCCGACAGACACTTCACCATACCTGACTGAAAGCACCTGTGCCCAACCATTTACTACAGAATACACTTTTTTAGGGGGGTGTACCACCCCACACCCTTCCCCTGAAGCTCCGCCCCCTGTGAGAAGTTGAGGAGTTGAGGTCAGACGTGAACTTTGACCAAGGGACCACGTGGACCACGGGAAGGTGTTACCGGAGATGCACATGGTGTGACCATGGATCAAAAGGTTACAGTTTCGCTCTCACACATTTGGACCGAGGCTTGAAGCTGCTGAGACTGGAGGTCGGCTTGTTGCAAATGTGCCAGCATCTATGAGCCGAAGCTAGTAGGTAAAAGCGAGAAGGACAACATAGATAAACTATTGCTGATGATCGGCAAGGATGGGATTTTAATTGATAGATGCAGAGGTTCTGTAAGGCAGTGCAGTGCAGTGCAGGTGTCCATACACATGCATATATTTGTATGGCATTTAAAGACTGTGGCGTCAGACCCTGTATAAGAAGTATACCGGGTTATTTAGAGCCAGGAATACATAATCGGTGCAGAAACATCCAGGTGCAAATAGCATTAGCACCCAGTACAAAGTGTGTTTTTATACCTGGTTGTAACCCGAGTGATAAGTAAAGAGAAATCACACAAACAAGCATTGTTTCACCAATCTTGCCCCTCGTTATCCCCCTCAAGCTCTTTTGCGCGGGCAATTGCTGCTAGTTCCAAGCTGGAGGCGCCCTCTTGCTCCCCGTCGTACGGCCTTCGTTGATGGTGATGGAGATTTTTTTTCTCTCTACTCAAGCCCACTAGTCACACCACACATAACAGAAGCACGTACACATTTTCTTACACCACCCTAACCGCACTGGGCCCACCTACTATTAGAGTACATTTTTCTCTAAGATCTATCCCTCTAGCATCCTGCTCTATAACCTAGAAGTGTGGGCTTTCTTCATGGGTCTTTATTCGACGATAGGAGGGGGGATTCTAGAAGCTCCCAGACATCTCTATTATCTACTCATCAAGAGCCAAAGCCCTCTGTATGCACAGTTCAATGGGGAACATGGGCACAATAGGAGTCTCTATCAACTTTAGAGTTCAGAATTATTGTGTGAAAGATTCAAACTCCATTAATATAAGCAATCTCTTCAGCATTCAGTTAGAAATTAAAGCTCTCAGCATTTGTGCAAGGATGGTTTAAATTCACTTACAGGGTTACAAAGTCCAGCTACCCGTAAGAGGGTAGGATAATTCTGCAACCAACAGAAATAACCTCCTCTGACCAAGCAAAGGAACAATGTCCATCTGGCATAAAGCTAAGCAAAAGAGGCAAAGTTCTAGTTCTGGTTCTATCTCGGCAAGAAAGTCCGCAGTCTATCTGCTACCGACTGTAGCATCGATCAATGATCCAAACTCAAATGGTTGAATCTTCAAAAGTCAGTCAATATTGGAAAATAAAGAAAAGTTAGAGTGCGCTGTGCACCCGATAAGGAAAGAATGTGAGTGCGACGAAATAAATTGTGTGCGATGCAACTGATAGGAAAAATGAAAGTGAGTGCGATGCCCCTTTTATAATTTCATAATGGAATGTCCAAGTCATGGGGTGTCACAGCCCCATCGAAAGACCATCACCAGCTCAGGATGTGCATTAAGTCATCTAAAGAATGCAAACATCCGCGCACTTCCTCACGCTTGTCGTGAGAACAGACACATTCATAAGTCCACATCGGCTGTCAAAAGGAAACATGGATGCAACACACAGGGCTTTAGGTGTCACAGTTCATGGTCACCACTCCCATGGGAAAAGGTTATACAAAAAGTAAAGAATGCACAATTTGCAATACGAAGTGCAACATTATTCGACATCACTAAACCCTATTGTTAAATTTCAAGAGTAAAGGACATGTCCTAACAGGAAACCTTTAACTTGACTTTACATTTGCTTCATTTAATGCATTAGCGATCATTACTAAAATAAGAATAATCACAAAAACTATTTATATTCAATGTTAATATTCATGAAGTATTATCATAACACACCAATTAGCCATAGGAATGCTCTATTTCTGCAAATGTCATTAATCCTATATAAATGCACGTTTCTACATACATGATAGCAAAATCATTTCATAATCTGTATCACTCTTAATATTAGTCGTACAATTTCAAGCTTGCATCTCATAATAGCTATAACACCTATGTTTCTATGTAATAGATTTTATCCATAACACTTTTCAATAGTACTAGGCCATTATTCATCTCGCACATATCATATCCCGTTTTATGTGTAATAGTGTATAAATTTGCATGTATACTTATCTTTTATGTTTTAAAGCACTCTTTTACGGTGCTTTACTACTCTTGTTTCTTTTTCATAATATTTCTAACTAATGTGTGCTACATATAATCTCCAAATTCGTGTTGTCAATTCTGTTTTTGATCCATTTTATGTTTTTTAGGTCTCGCCTGACCCAGCGCATGCGCTGGTCTGGCGAAACTTATTGAGAGGGCTCCAAAAAGTGCTACCAGGCCAGCCTAGAGCTACAGTGCATGTGCGCGGGCGCGCGCCGCGCTTCACCGCGATTACTTTCACTTTTGTGGCCGAAGGGCCGCTTTGATGTTTGATCGCCATCGCGATCACTTTCGCGGCCGCACGGCCTCTTGTTCTTTTTTTCTAACAGGGATGCCATCCCATAGCTAGCCAAATGTTCACCGTTTGAAACTTTAAAAAAATTAATGCCTGTTGCACATTTAATAACAATATAATAGCTTGCAAAGGCCAGACCAATTGACTTTGCCAGTGCTTTGTTTGGTTTTATTCCTTTATCTTTACGTCAGGCCTTTACTGTTTCTCCTCGTTCATGTAACCAAATAAATTCATTAGTAAACAGACTAATACTGGATTATTTAGCAGACTAATACTGGGCAGTGAATGATGGAGTTATCTTTCACAAGACCCTTTCATATGACTTGATATTAAGTTAACTTGATTTGAAATTGCCTCGCATGTAACGTTTTGAACCCCAGGTATATTGAGACACATGTACATACTTCACACATAATTACTCTAGATTACCTGTGGCTATCTGCTTTGCACAGCACTCTTTAAAGTAGGATGGCACATGTGTTTTTGTATTTGAATTGTGAAAAGGGTGTTGTTGAACGGTGTTTTCAACTTTAGTCTTTGCTAGTCAAAGTGATTTAACCCCATCAGCAGTTGAAGTAGCAGTCACCCCTGCCCGGAAGAACCTGTGGGTCTCAATAAACAGTACTTGAGCAAGATATCTTGAGGAAGAATAGCCCTCACGGCGCCAGAATAGGCACCAACATCGACATTCTTGGGGGCATATCAACAAGGGCTTTATCTCTGCTTTTTTGGCTTTAAAAGCCAAAAAAGCAGAGATAAAACTAGCACCCTATCAACAACAGGGTGCTAACATGCAAATTTGCATGTTAGCACCCTTTTACTCTACGCTTCCCCTTGCATCTCTAATGAGATGCAAAGGGGGCGTTCAGCGACATTTCTCCTATTATCAAGAATATCGCTAACCCTGTTAGAGACAAAAAAAGCAGCGCTAACCGCGGTTAACGCTGCTTTTTTACGTCTGGTATTTTTCTGACTTAGCCATGATATCCTATGGAAGGAAGATATCATGGTTAAGTTTCTCTGTCCCTATCAACAAGCTAACGTGAGATTATCGCTGGGTTTCCAGCGATAATCTCACGTTAGCCACTTAGCACCAGGATTTTTATCGCTATTGAGATAAGCGTTGCTAATAGCATGCTATCTCAGCGATAAAAATCGGCGCTAGCCGGCGATAATTATCCGAGCGCTAAGTGCGCTCAGCGATAATTATCGCCGGTTGTTGTTGATATGCCCCTTAGGGTCCGCCCGCCTCTAAATCAGGTGGTTGCGACAGAACACGCTCTCTGCCATTACACACAGTCCCAACATTCAAGGAGGAATGGCATGCTCGGCCCAGCCAGTGTCCGGCTCACCCGCTCCATCAGCCCGCGGCCCCGCTCCTCTAACGATAGCGCCTTTCTTCTCATCCCTTCCACCTGCGCCCGCAGCGCTTCGTTCTCTTGCACCGCAGAGTACACCTGCTGCTCCAAGTCCAGTTTTTGGTGCGATTCCTGCGCCACGCACAGAGAGGCCAGTAACAGAAGACATTCTGAGCAAAGCCTGCATTGTAAATGACACTAACTGCTGAAACGCTTGATACAGCGGAGTATAAATGCCTATGTGCTTTTTTGGCAATGCAAACCCTGCTTTGCTGCTACGGTCATTTCTGCGGCCCCAGCACACGGTCTCCTGATGTAATTCATGCTGCCCGAAGGAGCCCAGCTTCCGCCATCCAGTAAGAGTACAATCAGCAGCACCCCAGAGACCCCCGCTATCATGGAGACTTGGGGCAGATACTGACTCATCCTCGAGAGAACTCTCTGTTTCTTTATTATTTACAAAGAGCTGATGGTGGAAGGTACAAGCTTCAAGGGACTTCAACAGCCGAAATATTTACCAGGGCCCAACCACTGAAAGATGCGGAGAAAACACCCAACCCACATATTCACATCTAGACAAATACATGACAAGGTACAGTTTACTATAAATACATTCCACTGAAAACAGACTGCATGAACTTCAACCACTAGAAAGTGCAAAACCTACACAGACCGATACTGCAGAACCTACAGACCAAGGCACATGTCTGAACAGGGATGACACGCTAGACCGAAACAGGGACTCCTGCTTCAACCTAATAGTCTTTTGTCATGGCTGGGAGTACGTGTCAAGGTATGTGGACTGGGGGGTCTCCAAATAACCCTCGAGGTCACTCCCCCCTATTTCTGATAAAGGATCGCACTACGGATCTGTTTAAACTTTAGGGAGACCTGGCTGGCAACAGATTACTGGTAACCGTGCATCACTGAAAGGGATAATAGAGCTGACAGCTTTATAGAATAATTGCGAAAAATATATTTGTCTTTCTGGTGATACATTTGTTGTACACAAGGTTGCAAGCGTGGCATTAACAACTTTGAAGACCATTGCCCTAGACACGGAGGGCTACCAGATCAGTATTCAGAAACCCCCTTTCTGCCACACTTTTTTTTAACTTCCCTCACTATGTTTTGTTATATTTTGTGTGGAAGCCATGCAGCGTTTGAATGACCATCTGGACAGTGTTTTGGAATGTGGGAGGCAAAGTATGTCCGGGTCGATTTCAGGAGTCCAGCAGGGTTCAGAGGAGATGGGAGCGCTCGCCTCCCTGCTTCAAGTTGAATGTGAATCTGTGTCTTTGTATGGATCTTACCGAAACCACTACTGGTAACTATAAATATTTAGAAACATGTTAAAATGAACTTGTATTTTTTATGGACATTGAACTTCACAGTTGTTCCCGTGATTTGGAATTCTTGCTACTGCAAAAGCATTCAGGTGAAAGCATTTTGTATAACATTCTGAGCTTCTATTCACTAAAAAGCAGGGACTCGTATGGCATGGGACGCCTGGGAGTTGTGTGATCACATT
Organism: Triturus cristatus; assembly: GCF_964204655.1. Lineage (NCBI taxonomy): Eukaryota > Metazoa > Chordata > Amphibia > Caudata > Salamandridae > Triturus > Triturus cristatus. The sequence goes on from NC_140594.1 coordinate 131,682,139, forward strand.
GTTATAGGTGGCTTGCATTCATTTCCCCAAGTTTGCTGATTCCTCGTACCGCTTCCAGACTCACATCTGCAGCCACAGAAAATTGTTATTCTTTAGGGTATAGACTACTACAAGCCGTCTGGTGGTCTGACCACCTCACCAATCCAGGAATACTCTTGTTTTACTGAACATCAAACCAAGCCAAGACTATGCAAAGAGCCCAAGATGTTTTGGAACATCGGTTGTATAGGCCTTGCTGATTGGCTGATGTCTCCCAGTAAAAATGGATAACTCTTGCTATGCCTTTCTGGACAGGCATTTAGCTCTGGAAATATGAAAGAGCCTTGGGGTACTGGGGAATGCCCCACTGCAGGCCAACTGGGGATAATTTACATCCAGATCGAGTCAGGTGATACTGTACTAGCGCCTCGAAGGCTTGCTGTCGTTCTACCTTTCAGATCACAGACACAATGATGAGTGGCATTGAATTGTGCCGTTCACATCCAGATTTTTACTAGGAACCGTGCCAAGGCTGAAAAGAGTTGAGGAACTTGAGGAAAAAAGTGCTCTGCTTTTGAGCTCTCTCTACGATATTAAACCTTCTAAGCTTGTATCACTCACAAAACTTAAATGCCACAGGATTCAACTTGAAAAATTAAACAAAAATATATAGTACTATTTACATTACTGTTCTTCCAATTAAGTAAATGAGCATAGAATAACGTGTTTGGGTATGCATTCATAATAATTTTAGGAGTAATGTAGTGGTACCCTAATTTCTCTCCTGGTTCTGTACCATTCACTATGCAGCTGATCGTTCTGCTTAGCTACGGCACCTCAGTACAGCGTCACTTAGTCCGTTTTTAGGTCGAGTCTGGGCAGCGCATGCCCTGCTCTGCGGGCATGCTGTATTGGAGTATGGAGTTGAAGCCCCGCTCACGCTCCGCCCATATTTTTCATTGGCCATTGAAAATGCTGGCTTCTGATTCGTTAATAGGTTTGTTAGTCCCTCCTTAGTACCGCCTTGTCTTCATTTGTAACCTCTCACAAGGACTATCCCTTTTACTTTTGTTACACAGTATGTCTTATTTAGTCTGTAAGCACTTTTCTTTAATGAGTTTCGCTTACTGCAGGCAGGACATGCTTTCCTGCAACATTCAGCGCACCATGTGAGCTTTCATTATCCATTTATGTGTTAATTGTCAAAACATATAAATAAAAGCTATTGTCATTTACAATGCCAATAGCTTAAACTCTCGTAAATGCGAGACCTATTGCATTGCAAATGCTTGTTTAAGATTTACACTCTATCAATAGTCATAAACACTAGAAGTGTGCCATCCCTGCACAGGATCCCTCTAAACTATTTGTAGAAGCAATTTAAATGATAAGTGTAGCGTCCGCCGTAGCCTGGGTACCCGCAAAGAACTACGCCACACACAGAGCTTAGTACTGCACGGGGTATATTCACAAGAACATGTGGTAAACATCACCAAAAAATGGTAACGCAACTTTACACATTGCAGCCTACCACGGGAAAGTAATCCCGTGTCAACATGGAATTCACAACAAGGCGGCCCGATGCGACAGTTTGCCGTAACCGCGGCCAATGCCCGAGATACAACCACCTCCACGGAGATAAAAATACAAACCCCAACGCGAAAAAACCTGTGATGGGCCAAAACGCGATGAGGAAATCAGCGCTAAGCAGCGCCAGGCCTGCAACACACACCTGGCAGGCGGGAAAAATCACCATAAAAGTAGAAAAAATACCCAAACACAAACTGACCAACACCCAAGCACCATGGAGGCAGCCGGAGCAGGCCCTGAGGACGAGCGCAAGCCCACATGCACCCCGGACGACCAGCCCACGACCTCGAGAACAGGGAAGGGCAAGGACAAGAAGAAGGGGAAGACGAAGTTCAGTCCGCAGGGGAACAGGATCATAGTCACGGAGGTGATGGAACACCATCAACAACTGTTCGTCACCTCCATCATGTCATTGGGCACCAAAAATGGAATATGGAATATGGCGGGACATCGTGTCCAAGAGGACAATGGACAAGGTCAAGAGGCGATGGAATGACATCAAGCGAAAGACCAAGGAGAAACTCGCAGCCAACCAGAAGGCAGCAATGCAGACTGGAGGTGGGGGCCCAGCGCCATAGCTCGTGCTGGATGACATGGAGGAGCTGGTGTCGACAGTCATCAGTATGGATACTGTGTCCGGAGTCGGGGGACCGGACACTGCTCGACAGGACACAACACAACCTCAACAGGGTGAGTGATCACCAGGTACTGGGGGGACGGGTGGAGATGGCCATGATGGCACACATGCACAATCAAGCAGAGCACAGTGCACACCCTCAATGACTCTGGGTCATCGCCCAGATCTATAGACTGTCACAATGTACAATGCCATGCTGTCTGAATGTCAACATGTACCATGCGGCTACATACATGTGGACACATTGCAATACACCATCTCCCCTTCACATTGCAGGGCCCCCGTCAACACCAACTGCAGAACAGTCCCAGTCACTGATGACGAGGAGGACAACCCCAGCATCGACGCACAAGCCCTCCTAGACATCATTGACATAATCCGTGACTCACCTCCAGGATCAGGGTTGCCCAGCTGCATCGAGGAGGCCCCACCCACCACCCAAAACACCCAGCAGGAGGCACCCACGGCCCCGGGAGTCTCCCAACACCCCCAGGAACAACACACGGCCTTCCAACGCCATGTGCTGGAGGGCCAGAGGGAGACCACTGAGCAGGTGCGGGCGGGGTTCCAGACCATGATTACCAAACTGGACGCCATCCATGGGTGTCTAGGCCCGCTCCGTGGTCTCCAACAAGCCCTGACTGACATCGGTGGAGTCATGACGCGGAGAGAAGAACACCTGTCCACTCAGGGTGGCTCCAGCGATGCCAGCCGTGAGCTGGCACACATGCGGAGGCTCATGGAGGACATTGTGCGGATGGAGGCGGAAAGGATGGCAGCCACCGCTACACATCAGCGAAATGTAGCTGGGATCTACCATGCCCTGCAGATCCTCATCATGGCATTGCTGCCACAAGGCGTGGCGCTGACGAAAGTGGAGGAGTGTGGCTCAATGGTTAGAGCGGCAGACCCTGAAGCAGAGTTCTGGCCAGGGACCAGGGTTCGATTCCCGCCTCGGCGGGGCTCGGGCTCAATTTCCTCGGACCTGTCTATTCTCGCCTCGGTGCCTATTCTAATCACGGGCCCCACGCTGCAACTCTGGGCAATAGCTTGCTTAGCCTCCACACCGGCCCCAACAGCGCTAAGGATGCCTGGCTTCACCCTGGGGGTGCCCAGGAGTGGACACTTCACAGGGAAAGCCAGGAGGGGTTCCACAGCGGTATGAGTATCAGCGCCAGGAAACCGCAAAGGCGACACCGCAAGGTGTCCGTCTGGTGACAGTGCGCTCTATAAGTACCTTGACATTTGACATATGACATTTGCTGCCCCCACACCATCCACATCTCCGCCCCCTGGTGTGTCAGTGTCTCCTAGCGCGGCAGGCATATCCACTCCGTCCCCTGATGTGTCACTGCCACACAGCCCGGCCGACAATCCTCCTCCGTCCCCTTTTGTGTCAGTGGCACACAGTGCCGCAGCCGGTGCTGCAACACCCACAGGTGGGGCAGAGCACACATCCGAGGACGAGGACGTGGATGGACTTGACTTCAGAAGGAGGCACTAGCATTCATTTGTGTCACCTGGCCTGTTTCTGCTTGGTGCCGCACATGGCCCCATGACTTTCCACTGACCCCCGATACACTCCGCTGCACTCACCTTGGACCGCGACATGGACTGCCATGTCCTGTTTGATGACCAATGACACGGTGAGCAGACTGCGGACTGTACCCTTCTTTTCCTGCAGTACTTGTCATCCCCGGATGGACTCTGGCTGGCCCTCCACAGGCACATATTGTGTTGTGTGCTTGGAATGGCCCTGTACCGCTCCAGCTACAATACCACGCCCAGAGCCCACGAGTCATTGTTGCAAGCCCTGCGCAGGTCTGGCGTACGGCAGGCCAGACCACTCCGCTTACGCTCCGAGGGGGGCCATCATTGCTACCCGTCGCCGGAGTACTCGCTGGTGGTGTGCAGGTCACTGGTCTAGTGTCCGCATGTCACAGCAACTGAACATGCAGCCCGGAGGGCCGAAAGGGCAACAACACCCGCCGCCACAACCCCCAGGACCCCCCTCCCCGGCACCCCCCGACCAAAGACATGCCACATCAGCTACACCTAGCATGTACAAAATAATCCGCATGATGTCGCACAATCACAACTTTAGGACAACGCCATGCTGCGGACGACGTACATGACCCATGAACAACCCAGTGTATCCTTAAGTGACGGGAGATCAAGTCAGGTGACAGCATTAGGCCTCACGTTTGTGCATGGCATGCATGCTTAATGCAGGCAGGGATACACAATATATAGCCCTGATGACGACCCCAGACCAGGAAGGGGCTAATAATGTGGGCCGAAACATGTTGGATTTGACCTGTTAGGGTTGACTGAACAATTTGATTCAATAAGAACCCTGAACAAAAATGTTATCCAGGAAGATTTTATCCAGGAACTCCCATCCTTTTGGTTGAGTCCCCCCTGGTGATACCACCCTACCAGGGTGTGGATAGGTGCCAATGATGAAGCACGTCACGATAAAGTGTGTGAGGCATCTATTTCATTATCTTTTGATACCTGAGTGTACCTAGGAAGTTGCATCCCAGTTGGACCTTGTCCGTCACCCTCCTTCTCTTGTTTTGACCAGTTACCTTTGTATTATAATAGTGATTTTGGGAGAATGCAACTGGGCAGATTTTTTCTCGCTCTCTCTCTGTGAAGATACAATTTGATTTTTCTGATAGTTTTGTTGTGAAATAAAGTGTTTTCTAATAGAACTTTTGTGGATATTCAATTTTTTCACACTTATTTTTCTCAGACATCTGCAAACATGCCATCACTGCTGGTCTAATGACCCAGTAGTGGAAAAAAGAAATCTACAATTGTACCGACCCTCAGTATATGTGATCTGTCCACCTAATTCCAGAACTTTGGCAGTATGTGCCAGAAAATGCCCCAGAGGTCTCTCAGAACTGCAAAGGAAGGACATTAGCATGAGAGGAAGAATGCATAGTGACCTCAGAAAGCAGATGTACAAGGAGACAGGAGCGCAAAAGTAACAAATCAATGGGCACTTTCAACTGGGACACAGCTGCCCACTTCTAAGGACTCCCACTGTCTACTCCAGGGAGAGGAGAAGGCTGAAAAACCCTGGTTCCTTGGACCACTGCAAACTCTAAAACTTACTCCAAAAAAACAGTAAGCTTTTTTCTCTAAATTCAGCCCTGTTTCCTTTAAGGGAAACAATCTGCGTTAAAAAAAAGTTTACTTTATGAACTGTGATCATCGACATGGTGGTCCAATCGTAGTGAGTCGCACATTGCGACCTACCTTATTAATATTCATTTGGTATGTCGGATTCCAACCCACTACAATTCAGATTTTTAAGAACCAACCTATTAGTGCATAGGTCAGTTCTTAAAAAATATTTACTGGTTGCAAAAATACTGGTCACAGTTTGCAGACAGTATTTCCAAACCAGATATTTATACATCTGACCTTTAACCCTATGGGATAACTGTGACTTTTGTAGTCAATTTCCTTGCACATTTGGCAGCCATGGGTCTCTGATATAGAACAGTTAATTCATTATTGCCAATTAGGGGTCACAACTGTGACTCCGACGCAACCCATTGCGACCCCTGGTATATTGTTTGCGAGCCTTTGGCTCCATTTGACATTTGTCAGGACAGTAGACATCAGTAAGTTCTTGCATTGTTGATACTATATGCACTATGCACCTGGCTCAGTGGCGGCTGGTGACATTTGAAAGCGGTGTGATGTAAAAGTGCGGGCTGAGTGCCCTGTGGCATGCAAGTGCATGCGAACCTCAAACAGGGGGGCCGGGAAAGTTCTCCCCACCAGAAAACTTTTGAAAAATAGATTGGGCATATGGTGCATTTTCTAGCAAATGTGAGAATGCAAGAAGGTTAATAAAGCAATTGTGACAGTGTAGTTATGACAACAATAAAGAGATTTCATATTATAATGACGTAGGTAGCTGCTTATTCAGAATAACCAGAGAACCTCACTTCACAACCTCCCAAACACACAATGCACTGACTCACCTGTAAGCGCTGTATTTTCATTTACTTTAATCAATTTAAGCAAATGGGGCCCAGGGGCAACAAAAAAACTGGGGCAATGCCCCCAAACCCCAATAAAGAAACCGTCTCTGGTCAGTGGCTTCTCTTTGCCTTGAAAGTATTCGCTGTATGAGGTAGACTCAGTGGGCAGCAGTACCACACCATCCATTAGCAGCACGCACTTACTCGTGTGCGTCTGCATGTACAGCCGTGTCTGCAACGGACATATCCCGTGAAGCATCTTCATAGTTGCTGCCAGAGAGCACTTTATTCAGGGCCTGCTGCGGTCACCACTGGCCCTGCATGGGAAACATTGTTAACATCGCAGTCAGTACACCGCGATGCTGTTACATCGCGGTCGTTACAACGAACGCGATGTAACCACGCGATGCCATTACAACGCAAGTCTTTACATCGACTTGCGCTAGATGGCGTGCTAACATTACAAATAGTGTAGTTTACTATCCCAACACCTTCCCTACTGTTAAGTGGACTGGAGTTGGAATAGTAAATTACGCTTTTCTAATGTTAGCACGCCATCTAGCGCAAGTCGATGTAGAGACTTGCGTTGTAATGGCATAGCGTAGTAACATCGCAGTATTTGTAACGACCGCTATATACATCCGCCCTGCATCTATGATATGCAGCGCCAATGTCTCTTTCTCTTGCAGTGAGGTGGTGAAGTTGAAGTAAGTGCCCCTGCCGTAACTTGACTCTATGGCACTGTCAGTGCTTACTTAATTTGAGCTGGTGGTTGTAGGTGTGGCCCACCGGCACTTATTTTTGGGCAACTAGCACTTATTTTTCCGTCACTGATGGTGACCCACAGCAAGGGAACAAAAACTACAAGGAGGCAGGGAAAGAAGGAAAAACAGTGACAAGGAAAGAAATCAGGTATGAAAAATAACCTGCAAACTATCCCTCTCATATATATTTTTAAAATTCTTTACGAAGTCTTGATATGACTCATCAGGGTTGGGTGCCCTCCTAGCGCCCACTGGGATGCTCTTACCCTCCCCTATGGATCAGAGACACTGTGCTGCATGCTACAGTGCACAGGGGCAGCTCCTCCGCTAAGGTGGAGGTGCGTCGCCCCACTGAGCAGGTCAAAAAGGAAAAAATAAAATGATGATAACCATCGTGCGCACTTGGCATGGTCTCCACCCAGGCTGCATTTCAGCCTGGATGGAGAACATGCCTAGGCTCCCATTTCCTGATCAATCACAATGCTGCATTGCACCGTTGTGATTGGCTATGGGGAGCTTGGGCGCAGGATGCCTCCTGCTTCCTGTCCTGGAGTCCTAGAAGCGGGCGAAGAGGACCAAGAGGCGGCGGCGGCAGCAGCAGCACACAGGTAAGTGTTTAAATCTTTTATTTTTCATTCCATCCACCCTCCCCTCGTGATCCACCCCCCCACCTCTGTTAAATACCAGCTGCCACCGACAGTGCAGGAGACCTGCGTGTGAAGTAACGTTGCACTGCATGGTGTCCCTTTATGAAGGGTAAACATCCTTTAGGACGAATGCGTTACAACGCATGCCATTACCCCACATTTTTTACTCCACAAAATATTTTACAACGCATGTCTTTACACCACAAACCATTACAATGCATTCCCCAAGGTAACGCCCCGGTGGAGTTACTATAGTAAATTGATTTGTAATGTGGAATACGTTGTAAAGGATTGCCTTGTAAAGCCCTGCGTTGTAAAAGATTTTGCAGAGTAAAAAATGCGGAGTAATGGCACGCGTTGTAAACGCTTGTGATGTAAAGTGTCCTATTCCTTGGATGCCGTTAGCAGGGCAACTTTGAAACGTGTCCCTATTTAGACGTTGTTGACTTTACAGGGTACACCACCAATGAACTGATATCTCATCAATGACCATAATATCCCTTAAAATAAATAATGTCAAAGATGAGTGAGAGAGACTGAGTTACTAAGAGTGTGTTTGTCTGTTTTATTATGGTCAGTCTGCCGCTGGCCATGGGATGCTCAATATAATTCTGGGCTTATGGCGGCATCCAAGTGACTGCAGCACATGATCTCCTTTGACCACTCTTTGCACCATTAGTGATTGTTTACTACTATTACCATACACCTTATCAACAATCACAGGTATGCTAAACGTGTTTCCACCTTTCCTGACGTGACCAGGTTTTTTAATGTCCTACCTGGTAGGACACAGCACACACACATCTCCTCTGGTTACATATATATGTTTCTGATTAGATTGTGCTTCTGCTACATTCATTTTAACAAAAGTGGGCATGCTTTTAATTGGGCCCCCTTTATTCACCCACTAGGCCATGCATCCTGAACAAACTTTAGTGGCAGGTTTTCACACCCTCAGTAATTCAAAAGGTGTAACCTGAGTAGTATAATTGGGTGTGGGATGATAAAACCACAACATTGACCTGACAGCATTGCTAACTGCACATTTGTTAGCAGTAGCCGTTTGGATACACTCACCCAGAACTCTGCTCATTTGCTCAACAAGACCACTGGTTTGAGGATGATACCATTTATATATACCCCTGACAAGGCGTTGATGCACTTCTGAGATGATTAACTCAACAGGATGCAGAAAATGCTCCACATCTTGACTGACGCACTGAACGCCAGTATCAGACACCACAAACTCTGGAAAAACGTCCAGCAAAAACACATCCATGATAAAGGCAATCACCAATTTGAAGCTATGTTCAGTCACAAAACATACTTCAGGCTATTTTATATAATAATCTAACATGATCAAAACATAAAGTGATTGGATCAGAAGGACCTACAAGTTCAATCCCCACCTTTTCCCATAGTTAGAAGGCAACTCAAATGGTTGTAGAGGAGGAGAAGCAATCTTCAACGCATTCTCACAACTGTTACAAATTATACAATCCTTTACTACTACTATCAACTTCTTTGGCCATGCAGGGCCTCCCAAAAAACTCCACAATTTTTCATTGAGTTAAAGTACGCCAAGATGCCCTCTGTATCCCTAATGATGTCTCATAGTTAAACTCACAGGCGGTGCTATTTGTAACATCTGGACACGACGAGTGCAGTAGCTGGCTGCACAATCTTGTGAGAGTGAGATATGAATACTAGAAGCTGATCCCTTATGCCACCTAGAGCCCTGCAACCACCAAAGAATTGGCTAAAGTTCCAGGCGATAACAGCACCCAGTGGAAAAGGTAAGTGACGAAAACACAAAGATGGCGTCCCAGTATCCCTTCAAGTTAACTGCATCAATTTACAGTACTAGAAGTTCCTTCGGTGTTCTAGACTCGTCATGCATCTAAAACAAAGTATAACCGACTTTTTAGAACCTTCAACTCTTAAAACAACTGGTAAGTGTGTGTTCCTAACTATTACCTCCCACTTTCCCACTTGTATCTAGTGGCAGGAACCCATTAAATGCAGTGTTATCTTAAGGGAAGGAAAATAGTACAGGATGCTAAATTAATACTAAACCCATATGTTCTAACCCCTCTGGCCCCCTATATTGTGCAGTAATAACTAAGGGGCTTATTTATGAGCCCTTACGTCACTTCTGCGCCGCTGGTGCGTCCCTTTTTGGAATGCACCAGCGGCGTAAAAAATGCACTATGTTGCGTCATATTTACATCTAGGTAGATGCGTCACTTTGTAAACCACTGCGTCATATTATACCTCCGCCAGGTATAATGTATGCAGGGGGGGGCGTTCTGATGCAAGTAAGCCTTGTAGAAGTGACGCAGTGAAATCTATGAGATTTTACTGCACCACTTCTAGGATGCAAATGCGTCAATATCTTACGCCTGCCTCACAGCAGGCATAAGACTGACGCAGGCACATTTGAAATGGGACTTGCCCAATGTGAAATTACCCATTGCTGGAGTTGCGTCACTTTTGTGACACACTCCAGCAATGCGTCATTTTTGCGCCTACAGATACGTCAGGATTACTGATGTATCTGTAACTCCTTATGACATCATGCGTCATACTGTAAATATGACGCATCCAGCATGTGGCAAAGAGGGCGCAATGAAAAGTACCGCTTCACTGTTTTCACGCAGTTAGGCATCTCTTTTCCTAAATGAGGCCCTAAGCCTTTAGGTGACAGGGATTTTAAAGGGAGCAACATATGACCAGAATTACATCATCCCTTCAAAGTCTCTCCAAAATAATCAATAGAAATTCAATGATTGAGAAGGTCCCCAGGAGCGCCTCAAAAACATCTTAGAAAACAAACAATTAGCTCATACTCTCAATCACGGTGCTCAGTGTGGTCATCATTCATTAACAGTCTTTTCCTTCTTTTGCAGAATTCACATGTTAACATTGTTGGAAATTGGGCTTCTGGTTGGCAGAGGTATGCACCATGTCTAAAATAAAGGGACAATGTATAAAGTATTTGGGTACACACACACACACACACACACATACACGCACACATGCGCGCACACACACACACACACACACACACACAGTGAAAACGCCACAAAAGTACTCCATACCAGTTTAGAAAAATAGCCAATATTTATCCAAGTAAAACAAGACCAAGATGACACAAAGCCAATATACATTAGTTAAGATAGGAATTTTGCAAGATTAAATCAAAATGCAGCACTTAGAAATCAATAGCTCCAACTGGGGCTATCTGGTAGCGCTTGACCAAGGCAAATCCAAAAGTTCAGTCTGACCACGAAGGGGCATAGGCTGGATGCAGGAGTCACGCAGACCAACTGACAGTACCTTGGATGCATCAATGCTCGGGGACGATACATTGAAAAACTGAGGTGACAGTTCGCTGTCGCAGACGATGCATTGGGTCAAAAGTTGAGTAAAGTCGTTGATGCGTCAATGTCAAGAGCACTGTGTGTTGGTTCCAAGGCTTCGAGACCGAACGGCTGGGCCGAAGGCCATGCATCGGTTAGTAGCCACACTGGGCTGGGAATTCATCAGGGACTGGGCATCCCAGACGTTGGCGATGCGTTGTCTAAGTCTCAAGCAGCAGCGGTGATTCAGAGGTACTGTGTCTGCATGGTCAGGGCTGCGTTGTAAGTGGAGGTCGTTGCGTCGCGCACTTGGTGAGCGGTGTCCATGGCTTCAGTGCAGGCAGGGGCAATGTGTCAATTGTGCTGGGAATGCGCTGGTTCCGAACTGCACTTCGGTGTAGATGCGTTGGTTTCTTGGGTTGTGGCATCAAACACTGGATTTGGCAGAGCAGGACTCACAGCAGGGGAGCCAAGATGCTGGTAGCAAGATGCAGGGGAAGTCTTTGATATCCCTGGGACTTCAGTAACAGGACGCAAGCTCTTGGAGAACCTTTAGAGATGCAGGATGTAGAGGGTAAAGTCCAGTTCTCTCAATCCCAGGCAAGAAGCAGCCGGCAGCAGGCCAACACAGTAAAGCAAGCAGCAAAATGGCAGTCCTTCCTGGCAGAACAACAGTTCTTCTTCCTAGCAGAATGTCCTCAGTCCACAAGTGTACTGAGTACATGGTGTCAGAGGTCCCGTACGTATACCCATTTTAGCCTTTGCAGTAGGGAGACTACAAAGAAAGGTCTTTGTAGTGCAGAAGACCCTGCCATTACTGTCCCTGGCTCCAGACATATTACAGGGGGTATGCAGGTCTTCCCGTGGGGACAGGCACAGCCCTATTTAGGTGCACTTGTCAGCTCCTCTCTTTCACTCTAGCTCAGAAAGACCCATCAGCCTGGTGATGGGCCGTAAGGATATGAAGGGCATACCTCAGCTCCCTTTGTGTGTTACTGTCTAGAGGGAATGCACAAAGCCTAGCTGTCACCCAACCCTGATGTGTATTCTAGGGTCAGGCAGAGGCAAAGAATGCTTAAAGTAAGAAAATGCTAACTTCCTAAAAGTGGCATTTTCAGACTTGCAATTTTAAAAAACAAATTTACTAAAAGATGTGTTTTTAAGTGGTGAGTCCAGAGACACCAAACATATTCTTCCTATATTTTCCCATTTGGACATTACACTTGTAAAGTGTTTCAAGGCAGCTCCAATGATATCCTATGAGAGAGAATTTAGCAGTTGTTTACTACCAGGACATGAACAACTCCACAGTACATGTCTTACCTTTTAAATATACTAAACTCTGCCCATCGGTACACCTAGGGCCTACCTTAGGGGTAACTTTTATGTAATAAAAGGGAAGGTTTGGGTCTGGCAAGTAGGTGAACTTGCTAGGTCGAAATGGGACCAGAGGTTGAAGGGCTAGTTGTGGGTGGCACAATCAGTGCTGCAGGTCCACTAGTAGAATTTGATTTACAGGCCCTGGGCACATGTAGTGCACTGTACTAGGGACTTATTAGTAAATCTAATATGCCAATCATGGAGAAACCAAATGCCATAACATTTTAGACACAAAGCACATGCACTTTAGCACTGTTCAGCAAAAACTAAGGGACATATGTACATGGAGTTAATGCTGCCTTAGCGGCACTTTCCCGACGGTTCTGCTGCGATATTTTCATCGCCATATGTATAAGCTTTTGCTAACCTCTGTTTGCTGCAGTTTTACGGCAAAAACATCCATGGAAAACATTGCCACTTCTGTTTGCGATAATGACATGCAAGGGAGGCGTTCCCGTGCAAAAACGTCTGCTAAACACATTTGCCGATATTTAGAAGGGAATTCTTGAAGGAAGGAGCACCCAAAAAACTGCCTCTAACTGCAGTTAGAGGCAGTTTTTTAAGACCAGAAAATAGCTGGTCTCAAAAAATGGAGATAACACTTGGGGCCTCATTTCAGCAGGTTTTGGTGCTGCCCAGCGCTGTAAGCAATGTTGCTGCACTGCCCTCCGACAAAACTACAGGGCAGGAATGCGCACCATCAATAAGATAGTGCACATTCCTGGGCCTCAGTCGTGAAAAGTGTTGCAGCGCTGCGCCAAGACAGAGTTGCAACACTTTCACTACACCCATCTTGCGACACCATGGATGCGCTGTATTCACTAGACAGCGCTCCATGACGGAAGTAATAACACATACGTTTGGAATCCTGACGTATCTGTCTGCGCTAAAGTCACGCATTGCGGCAGTTGTGTCACAAGCATGATGCAACTACAGCAATGCATGGGGCCAGCCTATCCATGTGGCACTGCGCCACCCTTACGCTTGCAATCAAGCATGCGTAAGGTACTGACGCAGTGCCGCCCTACAATTGTTGCAGTGAAATCTGATGGATTTCACTGTGCCACTCGTATGAGGCCTTGTCGCGTGGGAACGCACCCCCTGCATATATCATACCTGATGCAGGTATGATGTAGCACAGGGCTTCACAAGGTCAAGCATATGCCTACATGCATCACTTTGCAAATACGGGGCAACGTGGTGCTAGATTTTGCCTGGTCTTTTCTTGAGGGGTGCCAGGGTGTTGGCGCAGTTGGAGATCAATCGGTGGCGGTTGCACGCTGCGGTGGTATCCCCTGTAAGCATTGGTGGAGTGGTGGAGCTGAAGGAGTTGACGAGAAATTCTTCTGTGTCCTTGATCCAGCTGCGAGGGGGGGCGATGATGGCGGTGGTGTACGATAGGCATGGTGAAGACGTGATGTATACAATGATGGCCGGTCCAGGAGAGTCCAATGGTGGGGCTGTTGTTGAAGTTCCCGCTGGTAGAGGAGACGTGCTCGGCCGTGTGTCCTGCTATGTGGCTTGCTGCGATGACTAGCTGCTTGAGTCTGATGGTGGCCAGCTTCTCCAGGAAGGGGTGGTGTTCTGGTCACTAGGGTTGTCCAGGTGGAAGTAAAGGTCACCGAGTAGGATGTCGTTGGTGGATGGGAGAGCCTGGGGTGCAATGAGGTCTACAATGGTATCAGAGAATGGGGGTCCATGGCCCGGGAGGCTTGCAGATGAGGGTGCCGCAGTGGATGGGGTTGGGGTTGGTCCGGATCTGGAAGTTGAGGTGTTCCTTGGTCACCGTTGGGTCATTAGAGTGTGTGGTCAGTCGGAGTGTGCTTCTGTAGGTGATGGCAATGCCTCCTCCTTGACGGTTGGGGTGGTCCTTGCGGGTGATTTAGTAGCTGTCAGTGATGGCGATGGCGATGTCTGGTCCGGACCAGAGGTTGGTCCCTGCAGGCGATGTGGCATCCAGGGTTGATGGCGAGGAGGGTGCTGGCGTTGTAGCGGTGGCGTGTCCGAGAGGAAGGGGCCTTGGGCCTGAGCGCAGTCCAAGGTCATACAGACGCAGATGGGCTTGCCTATGGCTTGCCTTTGCACGGGAGACATCCAGTACAATGCAGGCATTACATCGTAATGCCTTTACAACGCACCTAAACCAAACGCAGGTGCCTTTACATCGCATTCCATTCCAAAGCATTGTGAGGTTAGTAATGGTGTTTTTTAAGTTTTAGGGTGGGTATGGGTTTTGGGGGTTAGAGATGAAATTTGGGGTGTATTATGGGGTAAAATATTAAATTTGGGGTGTGTTTTGCGGGGTCAAAGATGAATTTTAGGGTCCAGGGTGTGTTTTGGGGTGCAATCGGTAGTTTTAGGGCTGCACTCATTGAAGTGGGAATAGTAATTTTTTCATCTCCGCTATCCAGCACTTTCCCTACTGTTGCAATATGCGTAGTATTAGAATGCATTGTAATGGAATGAGATGTAATGGTAGGCGTTGGAACGCCATATATACCTTTGGCACACCAGTGGTATGCCCGCTGCGCATGGGTGCAAAGCCCCTGCCATTGAGAAGTGCTGCGGGGGCGGACTAGACAGCTGGGAGGTGGGAGACGCCGGAAAGGACACTAGATGGAGCAGGGACACAGGGGGAGGTGTGAGTGGGTGTTGTAAATATTTAAATGAAAGACATCTTACCTCAAGGCCGGGTCCCGTGTCTTCATTGCTCCTGCTCTCCTTAGTCTGCTTGAAAGCGGTGGGGTGATGCTCTTCCATCATTGCGGATGAGCCGCCACTGAGGGTGCGTCACACCAGATTCTAAACCTGGGTGACTCGACCCCCGGTCCTCCTCTGCTACACGTCCCACCTTCTTCTTACCTGGACATTGACACCGTGGTGCAATCAGCTGCACTCTCTCCAAATCTGTGACTCAGCCAGCAGGAGCCTCAGCCAGGTGGGATTTCACAAGCCTGGGTACAGCAGTCGCTGCCAAGTCTGCTGGGGAACCTCCCGATGCAGGTGATGCAGCAGGGACCCCTTGGGCGTGAAGTTGGAGCGCTCCCACCAAACAAGTTTGGCGCAGCTCAGGGGCCTTACCCTCCACAGCGTCTGGCCAGCGCAAATTCATCTGGCCTGTGATGCAGGGAGGCGCGGCCCACCGTTTGTAATCCCCTCCGTGCACCCCGGTGTAGTGGTGGATCATAGTATGTGATGCCGACCTCCCTACGTTGGTGCGCAGGAGCGCCTCTACCATTCACAGCTACAGGGGGCTCAAGGTGGTCTTCTCACACAGGTCAGCAAAAGTGTCTCCATGTGCACTGACAGACTACACCACCAGGTAAGGGCGATCGCTGCGCCTCAATGTCTACCGCCACGGCTCATCGACTCCACAACGCCTCCGCATCCCACTCCAGGCACCAGACGCAGGTCCAGCAAGGCATCAATGCTCCAGATGCAGGACCAACGAGGCATCCAGCATCAAGGCTCCAGACGCAGGTCCAGCAAGGCATTAAGGCTCCAGACGCAGGACCAGCGAGGCATCTAGGCTCCAGACGCAGGACCAGCGAGGCATCCAGGCTCTAGACGCAGGACCAGCGAGGCCTCCGGGCCCCAGGAACTGTCCGCGCTTTCAAGGTTTTGGATGCCATGGTGTTGCGAAGAGTGCGCAATTAGAAGTGATGCATCACTGGTGTTGCACTGCGATGCGCCTCTTTTCATTGATGTAGCCCTGCATTTCCTCTTCCACTGGGACTCTGGCTGGTCATCCAGGATGTTGCGGGGGCCTGAGGGGGTTGTTGATCTGTGCTGCACTTGGCCTTGGCTGCTCTATTCTGCATTCCATTGTTTTTTTGCCTATTTTTCATTGGAGGTCGACTGATAGGCTATTTCTGGCTATAAAGGCAAAAAATAAAACACGTTGGGCTGACTAACGTGCGTTTTTTTGCCGCTAATAAGCCTTTCGATAGTTTTCACCCAATAACGCCGGAATTCCTATCGCCATCACGCAAATGTTACCAACAGTTTTCACCGCTGATCCCTGAAGCTATCGCCATGTAGTGACGTCTTGTAAATACGTCGCTAACAAGGCGATCATTTTCAGCGGTACACGGCGGTAAGAAAACTGCCTCTAACTAGCGTTAGCGGTAGTTATCGTCAGTCCTTGTACATATTCACCTAGGTTCTTCACACAGTCAAAACAGGAGGTCAGAAGTAAAAAAGTCAGAGAAAAACAACGCCGAAAGATACCAGGTCTAACTTCCATTAAGTTTGTGGGATCCCAATGCAGGACGGTGAGTAAACATCCAAAATTACTTGCATGCATGCATCTTACCAAATTAGAAGATCAGTCAGCTGTTGGTAAATGCTTTTTATACTCTTTAACTCCACAGTGGCATGGAAAACAGCAAACTTTCCAAACAGCAAACACCCCAAGTAAACCAAAACAGCGCAGGAGCAAGCACCTATGCCGACGATAAGCCATCCTTTAAGACCTAGAATCCCGCCACTGTAAAACACATCACCACAACCATGAAGAAAACCCACTCAGGAGCCCTTACAGACCCCTGCCCTTCGCACATATTCCACAGGGCTGCCGCCCCCATCGCACCCAAACTAGGATGGACCATCAACGTCTCCTTCATGTTCAGCATCTTCCCAGACGACTGGAAGCAGGCGGAGGTTAAACCCCTCCTCAAGAAGCCAACCCAACAGACCTGAAAAACTGCCGGCCCATCTCTCTCCTCCCCTTCACGGCCAAAGTCACCGAGAGACTCGTAAGCGCCCCACTGACCGCCTTCATCGAAGATAACTCCATCCTGGACACCTCCCAGTCTGGATTCCGCAGCAACCACAGCACCGAGACTGCCCTCCTCGCAGCCACCGACGACATCCGCATGCTACTCGACCAAGGACACACTGCAGCTCTCATCCTGCTAGACCTCTCTGCAGCCTTTGACACCGTCTCACATCGCACACTCACAGCCAGACTTCACGACGCGGGGATACAAGGAACCGTCCTTGACTGGATCCAATCCTTTCTCTCCTGCCGAACCCAGAGGATCAGACTCCCTCCCTTCCTCTCCGAACCCAACGATATCAACTGCAGAGTACCCCAAGGATCATCGCTTAGCCCCACGCTCTTCAACATCTACACGTCCCCCCTCCCCGCCATCGTCAGACAAAATGGGCTCAGTATTGTTTCCTAAGCCGACGACACCCATCTCATCCTCTCACTCACAAAGAACCCCGAAGACACCAGACTCTGTTTCCAGGAAGGAATGAAGAACGTTGCAGCCCTGATGAAAGACAGCTGTTTGAAGCTCAACTCAGATAAGACCGAAGTCCTCATTCTCGGACCCTGTACATCCACCTGGGACAACACCTGGTGGCCTTCCTCCCTCGGCAACCCACCCACCCCTACAGACCATGCACAAAACCTGGGCATCATCCTCGACTCCACCCTCTCCATGAACCGCCAGATCAACGCCGTTGCCTCCACCAGTTTCAACTGCCTATGCATCCTCCGCAAGACCTTCAAATAGATCCCCCCCGACTGCAGAAGGACCGTCACCCACGCACTCATAACCAGCAGACTCGACTACGGCAACGCCCTATACGCCGGAATCAACAGAACCCTTCTACACAGACTCCAAACCATCCAGAATGCCTCAGCCAGACTCATCCTCGGAACTCCGCGCCACGAACACATGACTCAACACCTAAGAGACCTCCGCTGGCTCCCCGTGAAGAAGCGGGTCACTTTCAAACTACTCACCTACACCTACAAATCCCTCAACAACATCGGGCCCAAATACCTCAACGAGAGTGTATCCTTCCTCGTACCCAGGAGGAACCCAGGAGTCCAGGTGGTAGAGAATTCCAATAGAAGCCCATGTTCACATCAGAACATGGGCTTCTATTGGAATTCTCAAAGGCATATTATCAAGCCCATTAAAGCAGCTTTAGCGGCAGTTTTCTGCCGCTAAAGCGGCGATAATTTTAACGCCGTGTCTTGATAATATGCTCCTTAATCTTCTTGTGGACTCTGGGGCTAGAATTACCATGTTAACCTACAAACTGTTCTACGAGACTTGGGGAGATAGGGCTTTTCATCCTCCTGATCGCTCTCCTGTCTCGTATGAGGGACGTAAAATTGATCTTCTAGGGTTCTTCGAAGACAAACTTATATTCAAGGGGAGAAAAATTTGTGGCAAGATCTATGTTGCAATCAAAGGCTTGAACATTTTGGGCTGGTATCATCAGGATTTATTCCAAATGATCCTCAAACCAGGTACATCTGAATAAGTTCTTGTAGTTTCGGATGATCAAGATTTAAGGGGATGGAAGGAACGTTTTCCATCTGTGTTTTCTGGGAATCTTGGAACCATACGAGGTTTCAGATATAAAATTGTTGTAAAGGATGGAGCTATTCCGATAAAACATAAATTGAGGGGTGTACCTTTCAGTGTGAGAGATGATCCAGAGTCTGAACTCAAGTCTCTGTGCGACCAAGGGATCATCGAACCTACGGAGTCATCACTCTGGCTTTCACCCTTGGTCGTCGCACGCAAGAAATGTGGTAAGTTGCACTTTTGTGTGGACTTGAGGTCCCTCAACAGAGAGATCTGGGTCGACTCTCACCCATTGCCAAAAATTGATGATCTTTTTGCATGTGTCAGGGGGTTGCACTATTTCTCCAAACTGGATCTAGCCAGCGCGTATCATCAGATAGAGCTAGATCCAGAATCACGCCCCCTCACGGCATTTGTCTCACCATTGGGTACCTTCCAGTACAAATGGATGCCTTTTGGGCTTGCCTATGTGGCGTCCGTTTTTCAACGAGTCATGCAGAACTTGTTGGGAGGTATTGATGGAGTCCTAGTTGTTAAGGACGACGTTTTGGTGCAATCTAAAGATGTTCTTTCACACGAAACTTTACTTAGAAAGGTTCTTGAAATTTTCAAGAACCGTGGTGTAGTGGTTAAATTGGAAAAGTGCAAATTCCTCTGTGATGGAATTAAATACTTAGGTCACCTTATTTCTGGGGAAGGAATCATGCCTAGGCAGGGATTGTTAGATGACATCACCCATGCTCCTGCCCCAGTTGATAAGACAGGAGTCAATTCTTTGCTTGGACTTCTGGAGTACTATTCTAAGTTTATTCCGAATTATGCCACTCTTGTACGTCCCATCTGTTCTCTTCTCAGAAGGGGAGTAGTTTTTGTTTGGGGAAATGAATGTGCTTCTGCTTTGAGCTCTGTTAAAGATTGTCTAAAAAAGGATAGAGTATTCAGTCAACATAAAAATTCTGTCAATTCTATGATTATGAAGGGGCGTGGCCGAGCCTGCGACCAAGATGGCCGTCAGACTACGAAGCTCCGGAGCTGCCTATTGCGTTATCGGCCGCCCGCTGCTTTGTTACCTTTCTTAAAAGGGCAAAGGGGTGAGGAGTAGATGCCGCATAAACGGGGGCACATATGGTGCTGCTAACGGACCCAATCGACCCTGGATGACAGTGCTGTGGCTCACGTTCCCTGAGGCATCACACGGCCCTTGGAGGCCCCGGGTTGACAGGGGTCCCGGGTGACCCTGAGGGCGGGGCCTCATGTGCGCAGAGTTACGGCGAGCGCGGCCCCAGCACCGGAGGGTCCGTGGACAGCTGGGACCTGCGTGGATCATTGCTGCCGGTAGCGGAGCCGACGGTGATGCCACAGACAGCCCTGGCAGACTCGACAAAGGGCTGCAGCAGTGATTTCCTGTGAGTACATGGGGCAGGGGGGATCGCCGGAGACAAAGCGCTGGGAGACGGGCAGGGGCACAGAGCTGCTGTTGTGCCTAAACTACATGCGACGATCTGCATCGAGACACCCCCACCATCCTCGGGGGATCGGCACGAGTGGCAATTGAAAGTCAGCATGCAAGGCAAAAGGGCCACTACCGTAATACGCTGGAAGACGGAATGGTACATGGAGCTCCTATGTGGCTTGAATAACGTGCAGTGACCTACACTGCGACCCCCCCGTAGGCTTGACGCGAAGGGGGAAAACTATCGAGCACAGAGCTACATGGACAACTGTGTTGTATGCTGCATTCTCCCCCTGTGGCTGCCATATTTACGGTGAAGGTTGGCCCCATATAGATAGACTTGGACGGACTTCGCTGCCCACTTGAGCTGCGCTGCCCCCTTGTTTGAGGGCTCTGGAACTATATCACTGGAATATACTGCAGGGCTTGCGGAGCAACGTATATTCCCTGGGCTGCCACTGCTGCAAGCAGCCACACTTAATAATGGGATGTACGCTCCCAAAGCAGTGCCAGCTGTCCTTTGACGCCACAA
Organism: Triturus cristatus; assembly: GCF_964204655.1. Lineage (NCBI taxonomy): Eukaryota > Metazoa > Chordata > Amphibia > Caudata > Salamandridae > Triturus > Triturus cristatus. The sequence goes on from NC_140594.1 coordinate 131,702,825, forward strand.
AGACCCCCAGATGAGAAGAAATGGAGAGACCTCTGGGAGCTGAAGCCCCAACACTGTATGGCACGGCCACCATCATGGCAGAACTGCACTGGATTCAAAGCCATTGATGTGCTTAGATGCACTCACAACCTGGCTAGATGACATACTTGGGCCACTTGAGCAACACGGAACCCGCATTGGTGACTTGGCACAGCGGTTATCGAACCTGGAGGATTCACTACCTTCTACCAACAAGTGATTAGAGAGAGCTGAGCGCTTACTTTAAACAGTGGCCTCCAAAGCTGAAGATTTGGAGGCACGCTTGCGCCGCAATAACACATATTGCTGGCGTGGCCGAGTCCACGAACAATCGCCCCATGGCCAGATTTATTCGGCAGAGAAGCTTTTTCCAGAACGTTTGCAGTGGAGAGAGCACAATGGGCACCTCTGAGATTAATAATAGTGTGACTCCTCAACTACCAGGATCGAGATGTGGTGCTTCGATTCGCCTGAGACTGGGGATCAATCACGTATCAAGGTTCTGAACTGGTGCTATTTCCAGACTTTACACCTATGGTGCAAGAGGCATGCCGAAAGTATTGGGACATTAAACGAGTATTGCAAAAGGCAAACATGCACTATGCCAAGCTTTATCAGGCACGATTACGCATTCAAATAAATGGAAGAGGACACAAAGTTCTAGAAACAACACCAAAACAGGAAGAAGTCTTGAGCGCAGGGAGAAGAGGAGGAAATGGGATCACAATCATGATCAGCGGACTCATAGGTTTTTTTTCTCTCTGTCAATTTGCCAGGGCCGAGCCGGACTGGAGATATTGGGCCGGGTGGACACTGATGCGCATCCATGACCTAAAAGACACAATAGCATTAAGTGGCAACAGAAGCTGTTACCTGCAGACACTACCTGTACAAGGCAGTACAGAACACTTATGCTCATTTGAATTCTAAATAGGTGGTCTCCTGGGAGTGTTGCCTTCATCCCTAGGAATTTGTTTCTTGTTTTGTTTGACTAGAAGTTTCCCTTTTTAGGGAATCTGAAGGGATTCACCAGGTACTGGTGTGTTTGTATCCAATGTGGGAGATGGGGAGGTGGTTCTACTTCTTTAAAAATGTTATGTTCTCATATGTTAGAATGCAGAGCAATGATTATATGGTTAAATGATCATAAGCATATCACACATTCACGTAGAAGTGCATGGTACACAATGCCACTTATTTATCCCCATTAGGCGTGAAACGAGGGATTGCAACCGAAATGCCTGTCATTGAATGTTAGAAGGCTCTCTAACCCCCCGATGCCAAGCATATATGACCCAACATGCCATCCAGGTGGCTTTCTTGCAAGAGACACACTATGCACAGCTCCCCTCACACCGATTTGCAACAGCCTGGGGTGCCAATGGAAGCTTTTCCAACTATAGGACAAATTCACGGGGTGTATGCATTCTGGTTCACAAAACGCTCCCTTTCTGAGTTCGGAAAGTGGTGGCAGATAAGGAGGGTAGGTTTCTCCTGCTCACAGGTCTGATGGGAAATGACTCACTTCTATTGATTAATATATACGCCCGAATGTGGACTCTACTGAGTTCTTTCCCAGAGTAGCCACACACATTGCACAATTTGATATTGATAACATATTAATGGGGGAGACTTTAACCTTACCCTAGATTCTGCAATGGACACAATGGGTACAGGGCACATCACCAAACCGCATGCTGTGCAAGGGCTCACCAAACTGTTACAATCCTCTCTTCTTAAGGACTCCTCGAGGGCTCAGCACCCCACGGCGCAAGATTACTCATTTTATTCACCCCCACATAGCTTGTGGTCGAGAATAGATCCCTGGTCTCTCACACCCGACTCCTGCTAGCGGTCCTCTCTATTGACTCTCTGCCAGGCACACTGTCAGATCACTCACTTGTCCTCCTGACACTGGAGGTACCCAGTGTAGCACATCCCCATTCGTCCTGGAGATTCCTTGCTGAGGCACTGTTAGATGTTTTCTTTCATAGCGAGGTTGGGGAGGCTATTCGTGAATACTTTCAGCTACACACAGGTTCAGTGGAATAACAGTCCACACTACGGGAGGCGTTTAAGGCCGATATTAGAGGGGTGTGTATAGCCAAACAGGCGGGAATACTGCGGACCATACACAGGGAGCTCGAGACAGTGGAGGTGAGACTCCAGACCATGGATATAGATGTGCGGACAGCCGACCTCCCCTACGCTTCATGAATGAGCAGCACTCCTAACGGAATTCCATGAATTGGAGGCACGCGAGGTACACTATCTGGGCAAGCACGCTAAAGCACGGACATACGGTGAAGGTAAACAGCCCGGAAGGACGCCCACCAGATTACTTTGCCCCCACCACCAATCGACGTATATAACACAACTAGATTTGGATGATGAGACAACACTGATAAGGGGGGAGGAGATCACTTCGGCATTATTGTCTTTAATACCAGACTTGTCACTACACATGACCCCCGATTGGGGGAGGCCCTTGCAGACTACCTAGAAGAAGTGGCCATGGTGTGGATGGATGATGGAAATTAAGCAAGCGATTGACGGCCTAGCCGGTAGCCGAGTCCCCAGCTCGGACAGATTAAATGGCGAGTTGTACAAAACCTACAAGACCCTATTGGCTCCAAGGATTTTAGAGGTGTATGCACAGGCCTTGCAGGAAGGATTACTCCCCCCACTATGTGAGAAGCTATAATCACGCTCTTGCTCAACCCAGGAAAAGCGGCCCAAAAGTGCACATCATATAGGCCATTGTCGTTACTCAACCAAGATTACAAAATCTTGACCAAAATCCTGGCCACCCATCTTTCTTTATTAATAGATAAGATTGTATGCCCCTTTCAGGTGGAATTTATCCCTAATCGATCCACCACGGTTAACTTGCGCGTCATTTTTGTGGTCATCAACCAGCTGGATCCTTCTCTCACAGCTGCAGCACTTCTATTGGATGCTGAAAAGGCATTTGACTCACTAGAATGGTCCTTTTTGTATACAGCTTTGCAGAAACTGGGAACCCCAGCTGGCTTTTCCAGCTTAATTCGGCTGCTATATGCCAACCAGATAGCCCGCCTTAGAGTAAATTGGGAAATATCTACCCAATTCTGTCTAACGCAGGGCACCCAACAAGGATGCCCACTATCACCCCTGCAATTCATTCTTGCTATGTACCCCCTTGCACGTCATATCCAGGAGAGACACATCCACTGCGGTTTGAAATTTAATCGGGGACCACTTGTGGCCTTGTTCTAGGTGGACGATGTTATGTTGTTTGTAAGGGAAACGGCTGTTAACCTATCCCCTCTGTTGCGGGAGGTGGTGCGGTTCAGAGTATCCTCTGGCCTAATCATTAGCTCGAGTAAATCGGAAATCTTCCAGTTGACGCCAGCCACCACCCAGTTCGATATTGGATTTCCGATTTCCATTGCGCTGATGCACCACCCCTCCCCCGAAGTATTTAGGTATTTTGCTACACTGCAGTGCTCCGGAGGTGATCCGCCTCAATTACGGTCCGGCGATTGACACAACACAAATTGAGCGATGGATCAAACTCCCACTCTCAATTGCTGGCTGAATCGCCATCATTAAAATGGTGGTGCTCCCACGTTTTTCATATCTCTTTCTTTAAATCCCCATTGCCCTAACAACCAAGTTTTTTGACACACTGTGTGGCCTACTTTTCTGACTTATATGGGCAGGCAAACAGCCGCGCATAGAATGGAACACACAGGTCATGCCATACCAACGCTAGGGGTTTGGAGCCCCAGATTTATACTTATATTATTTGCTACCCACATACATTTTACATATTATTCACATGGATGCCAGACTGCAATAATTGAAACCAGAGTACTACCTGACTCACCTGAACCCGCTCTCCATTATACTGCCACAGGGGTTACCTAGAAACCCAGCTGAAATTCAAACTCTGCCTACCACATGCTGGGCATGGTCCAAATTGCAGAGATATCTGCACGCAGAGTTCCTGTGCTCTCCGTGTCTACCACTGGCTGATAACCCTTGGTTGCCCCCTACGACCGAAACACTTACTGAGCGCAGTTTGGCCCGATATGGTCTGCAGACTGTGGGTGACTTTTTCAGGGATGCACAGCTACGCACCGCGGAAGAACTAACATTAAATAGAGATGCATCATACATAGACACATTTCTTCTACACGGGTGCGCTGTTCCCTGAATGGGGGACTCCCGACCACGGCGACGGAGCCGGCGGATTTGCCACCGCTCACAGTGACCATCACAGCAACAGATGGGGAGCATTTAGTGTCACAACTGTTGCACACATCTTTAGGACTTCGCCCAGTGGCCGGATCAAAAGCGCGAAAGGCCTGGAAAAAAGACTTAGGATTTCCACTGACGGACCAGGTATAGCTATATTGCTGAGAACAAACACGTTATATGTCAGATAATCATTGTCATAAATTGCTACATTTTAAATACCTACACAGAGCATACATTACACCGCATCTACTAGCCAAGATGTATCCAAATGCACCACACACATGCGCTAAATGTGCTCTGGATCAGGCAGGCTTTTCACACCTGGCCTGGAACTGTGGACCTATATTAACATACCGGGGGGGAGATTTTTCGGCTGCTGTCTTTGATGATAGATGCAAAAACAACAATTGATGGACAGAATGCAGAACAATGTCATACATTCACCCCAGTACAGAGATCTGGGCCTAAATCCATCGTTTTTTTGCTCACCATGCCTTTCCAGTTTGAACCCAGCTATATGCAAATCAGTCTTGACCCTGGGCCTCATGGGAACAGTCCAGCCCGAACTGCCAAGCCAGGACCTCCCTGGACTGGAAACAAGCATCCTAGGACCGGTTTCTGGCATTTCAGCCGTCTTCAGCCAGGCTTGCTTGATTTCCAGTGGCATGGAGAGCAAGGGACCCACGTCTGGGCATACCCTTTCCACTCGGGGTGACAAATGCAAAAACAACAATTGATGGACAGAATGCAGAACAATGTCATACATTCACCCCAGTACAGAGATCTGGGCCTAAATCCATCGTTTTTTTGCTCACCATGCCTTTCCAGTTTGAACCCAGCTATATGCAAATCAGTCTTGACCCTGGGCCTCATGGGAACAGTCCAGCCCGAACTGCCAAGCCAGGACCTCCCTGGACTGGAAACAAGCATCCTAGGACCGGTTTCTGGCATTTCAGCCGTCTTCAGCCAGGCTTGCTTGATTTCCAGTGGCATGGAGAGCAAGGGACCCACGTCTGGGCATACCCTTTCCACTCGGGGTGACAAATGCAAAAACAACAATTGATGGACAGAATGCAGAACAATGTCATACATTCACCCCAGTACAGAGATCTGGGCCTAAATCCATCGTTTTTTTGCTCACCATGCCTTTCCAGTTTGAACCCAGCTATATGCAAATCAGTCTTGACCCTGGGCCTCATGGGAACAGTCCAGCCCGAACTGCCAAGCCAGGTCCTCCCTGGACTGGAAACAAGCATCCTAGGACCGGTTTCTGGCATTTCAGCCGTCTTCAGCCAGGCTTGCTTGATTTCCAGTGGCATGGAGAGCAAGGGACCCACGTCTGGGCATACCCTTTCCACTCGGGGTGACAAATGCAAAAACAACAATTGATGGACAGAATGCAGAACAATGTCATACATTCACCCCAGTACAGAGATCTGGGCCTAAATCCATCGTTTTTTTGCTCACCATGCCTTTCCAGTTTGAACCCAGCTATATGCAAATCAGTCCTGACCCTGGGCCTCATGGGAACAGTCCAGCCCGAACTGCCAAGCCAGGTCCTCCCTGGACTGGAAACAAGCATCCTAGGAACGGTTTCTGGCATTTCAGCCGTCTTCAGCCAGGCTTGCTTGATTTCCAGTGGCATGGAGAGCAAGGGACCCACGTCTGGGCATACCCTTTCCACTCGGGGTGACAAATGCAAAAACAACAATTGATGGACAGAATGCAGAACAATGTCATACATTCACCCCAGTACAGAGATCTGGACCTAAATCCATCGTTTTTTTGCTCACCATGCCTTTCCAGTTTGAACCCAGCTATATGCAAATCAGTCCTGACCCTGGGCCTCATGGGAACAGTCCAGCCCGAACTGCCAAGCCAGGTCCTCCCTGGACTGGAAACAAGCATCCTAGGACCGGTTTCTGGCATTTCAGCCATCTTCAGCCAGGCTTGCTTGATTTCCAGTGGCATGGAGAGCAAGGGACCCACGTCTGGGCATACCCTTTCCACTCGGGGTGACAAATGCAAAAACAACAATTGATGGACAGAATGCAGAACAATGTCATACATTCACCCCAGTACAGAGATCTGGGCCTAAATCCATCGTTTTTTTGCTCACCATGCCTTTCCAGTTTGAACCCAGCTATATGCAAATCAGTCCTGACCCTGGGCCTCATGGGAACAGTCCAGCCCGAACTGCCAAGCCAGGTCCTCCCTGGACTGGAAACAAGCATCCTAGGACCGGTTTCTGGCATTTCAGCCGTCTTCAGCCAGGCTTGCTTGATTTCCAGTGGCATGGAGAGCAAGGGACCCACGTCTGGGCATACCCTTTCCACTCGGGGTGACAAATGCAAAAACAACAATTGATGGACAGAATGCAGAACAATGTCATACATTCACCCCTGTACAGAGATCTGGGCCTAAATCCATCGTTTTTTTGCTCACCATGCCTTTCCAGTTTGAACCCAGCTATATGCAAATCAGTCCTGACCCTGGGCCTCATGGGAACAGTCCAGCCCGAACTGCCAAGCCAGGTCCTCCCTGGACTGGAAACAAGCATCCTAGGACCGGTTTCTGGCATTTCAGCCGTCTTCAGCCAGGCTTGCTTGATTTCCAGTGGCATGGAGAGCAAGGGACCCACGTCTGGGCATACCCTTTCCACTCGGGGTGACAAATGCAAAAACAACAATTGATGGACAGAATGCAGAACAATGTCATACATTCACCCCAGTACAGAGATCTGGGCCTAAATCCATCGTTTTTTTGCTCACCATGCCTTTCCAGTTTGAACCCAGCTATATGCAAATCAGTCCTGACCCTGGGCCTCATGGGAACAGTCCAGCCCGAACTGCCAAGCCAGGTCCTCCCTGGACTGGAAACAAGCATCCTAGGACCGGTTTCTGGCATTTCAGCCGTCTTCAGCCAGGCTTGCTTGATTTCCAGTGGCATGGAGAGCAAGGGACCCACGTCTGGGCATACCCTTTCCACTCGGGGTGACAAATGCAAAAACAACAATTGATGGACAGAATGCAGAACAATGTCATACATTCACCCCTGTACAGAGACCTGGGCCTAAATCCATCGTTTTTTTGCTCACCATGCCTTTCCAGTTTGAACCCAGCTATATGCAAATCAGTCCTGACCCTGGGCCTCATGGGAACAGTCCAGCCCGAACTGCCAAGCCAGGTCCTCCCTGGACTGGAAACAAGCATCCTAGGACCGGTTTCTGACATTTCAGCCATCTTCAGCCAGGCTTGCTTGATTTCCAGTGGCATGGAGAGCAAGGGACCCACGTCTGGGCATACCCTTTCCACTCGGGGTGACAAATGCAAAAACAACAATTGATGGACAGAATGCAGAACAATGTCATACATTCACCCCAGTACAGAGATCTGGGCCTAAATCCATCGTTTTTTTGCTCACCATGCCTTTCCAGTTTGAACCCAGCTATATGCAAATCAGTCCTGACCCTGGGCCTCATGGGAACAGTCCAGCCCGAACTGCCAAGCCAGGTCCTCCCTGGACTGGAAACAAGCATCCTAGGACCGGTTTCTGGCATTTCAGCCGTCTTCAGCCAGGCTTGCTTGATTTCCAGTGGCATGGAGAGCAAGGGACCCACGTCTGGGCATACCCTTTCCACTCGGGGTGACAAATGCAAAAACAACAATTGATGGACAGAATGCAGAACAATGTCATACATTCACCCCAGTACAGAGATCTGGGCCTAAATCCATCGTTTTTTTGCTCACCATTCCTTTCCAGTTTGAACCCAGCTATATGCAAATCAGTCCTGACCCTGGGCCTCATGGGAACAGTCCAGCCCGAACTGCCAAGCCAGGTCCTCCCTGGACTGGAAACAAGCATCCTAGGACCGGTTTCTGGCATTTCAGCTGTCTTCAGCCAGGCTTGCTTGATTTCCAGTGGCATGGAGAGCAAGGGACCCACGTCTGGGCATACCCTTTCCACTCGGGGTGACAAATGCAAAAACAACAATTGATGGACAGAATGCAGAACAATGTCATACATTCACCCCAGTACAGAGATCTGGGCCTAAATCCATCGTTTTTTTGCTCACCATGCCTTTCCAGTTTGAACCCAGCTATATGCAAATCAGTCCTGACCCTGGGCCTCATGGGAACAGTCCAGCCCGAACTGCCAAGCCAGGTCCTCCCTGGACTGGAAACAAGCATCCTAGGACCGGTTTCTGGCATTTCAGCCGTCTTCAGCCAGGCTTGCTTAATTTCCAGTGGCATGGAGAGCAAGGGACCCACGTCTGGGCATACCCTTTCCACTCGGGGTGACAAATGCAAAAACAACAATTGATGGACAGAATGCAGAACAATGTCATACATTCACCCCAGTACAGAGATCTGGGCCTAAATCCATCGTTTTTTTGCTCACCATGCCTTTCTGTTTTTGCATTTGTCACCCCGAGTGGGAAGGGTATGCTCAGACGTGAGTCCCTTCCTCTCCATGCCCCTGGAATCAGGCTATCCTGGCTGACGAGGGCTGAAAGCCCGAAACCGGTCCTAGGATGCTTGTTTCCAGTCCAGGGAGGACCTGACTTGGCAGTTCGGGCTGGACTGTTCCCATGGGGCACAGGGTCAAGACTGATTTGCATATGGCTGGGTTCAAACTGGAATGGCATGGTGAGCAAAAAAACGATGGATTTAGGCCCAGATCTCTGTACTGGGGTGAATGTATGACATTGTTCTGCATTCTGTCCATCAATTGTTGTTTTTGCATTTGTCACCCCGAGTGGGAAGGGTATGCTCAGACGTGAGTCCCTTGCTCTCCATGCCACTGGAATCAGGCTATCCTGGCTGACGAGGGCTGAAAACCCAAAACCGGTCCTAGGATGCTTGTTTCCAGTCCAGGGAGGACCTGGCTTGGCAGTTCGGGCTGGACTGTTCCCATGGGGCACAGGGTCAAGACTGATTTGCATATGGCTGGGTTCAATCTGGAATGGCATGGTGAGCAAAAAAACGATGGATTTAGGCCCAGATCTCTGTACTGGGGTGAATGTATGACATTGTTCTGCATTCTGTCCATCAATTGTTGTTTTTGCATTTGTCACCCCGAGTGGGAAGGGTATGCTCAGACGTGAGTCCCTTGCTCTCCATGCCACTGGAATCAGGCTATCCTGGCTGACGAGGGCTGAAAGCCCGAAACCGGTCCTAGGATACTTGTTTCCAGTCCAGGGAGGACCTGGCTTGGCAGTTCGGGCTGGACTGTTCCCATGGGGCACAGGGTCAAGACTGATTTGCATATGGCTGGGTTCAAACTGGAATGGCATGGTGAGCAAAAAAACGATGGATTTAGGCCCAGATCTCTGTACTGGGGTGAATGTATGACATTGTTCTGCATTCTGTCCATCAATTGTTGTTTTTGTCTTTGATGATAGAGCATACAATCCAGCATGCGCCACTGACGGCCTTACTGGGTCACGTCACGCCATTGCGGAAGGGAGTGGGCGGGTCATTGCCGTTGCCTTGCTTATTGCAAAAAGGCGGGTTTCTTTATACTGGGGAGGATCCCAGGTCCCAGCCGTGAAGGCCTGGATCCGCGACTTGATATACTGTGATACTACCAGCAAAATATATGCTACATTGCATCCGCCTGCAGCGCGACCAAAAAATATATTATTATTATTATTTGGATTTGTAATGCGCGCGGCTACTCAACAGGGAGTCCCGGCGCTGGCAGAGGGAGGACAGGCAGCGGGGACGGGGCTAGTTGTTAAAAAGATGAGTTTCTTCTTAAAATGTTCAAGACTGTCTATCAGCTCAGGGACGGAGGAAGACTGTATATGGCAACCACTGAGGGACTATTCATTGACACATCCACTGGAGGTTGATTAAAATGTATGCGTAGAAATCCCCCTCTCGCGATATTCCCTGGGGTTGTTGGTGAGATGTGGGATGTGAATATGATGAAGCCCTTTGGTGCAATGGATGTAGAACACCCACCGAGGAGCGGGGGCAAATGTTCACATAGGTTGAAATATGTTTTGTGAAATAGCAGAGTGGCCTTGGAAGGGGGAGACTGGGTTGGAACAGTGTGCATCCCTCATTGACTTCATTAAGGATCTGTTGCTGGACTATTGGGACTATAAAAGTGATATGCGACTACCTCGTATGGATCGATATAGGCAAGCAGTATAATAATGAGAACAGTTGTTATATCTATGTCTTTTCTTGAGAAGGGCTCTGTATTAATTTTGCTGTTTAGTTTCAATTCTTTTGTTTTAATTTTTCTGAGACGTTATAGAATTAATATCTCGTTGATTGATAACATTGTAACTCCGCATTGCAATGAAAAAGTTCAAACAAAAAATAGTATATAATTCTGATAAAACACACTTGTTCCAATCATAACAAAGGTATCCCATGTATCATATCTTCCATACATCATACACAGAAATCCTTTCTTTTCTTGAGAAATCCTAAGTCTAGGATACAGCAGTGGCGGCTTCTCGGCTAAGGCGGAGGAGCATCGGCCCACTGCTTTTCGCACTGTAAAAAAAGGAAAAATAAAATGATAATAACTAGATGTTATTATCATTTTATTTTTTCATGCTGCGGCGTCTTGGCGGCGTGGGGTGGATCTGCTCTGGTGACAGAGTAGGGGAGGAGTGGTTTACACTCACTAAGTGCGCATGAATGTTTGGCCGGCCATCTCGGGCTGTCCAAACATTCATGCGCACTTAGCATGTTCTCCACCCAGGCTGCATTACAGCCTGAGTGGCGAACATGCCCAGGCTATCATTCCCTGGCTGAGCGCAGAACCACAGTGCTCAGACCAATCAAATGCTTTTATTGACTATGGGAAGGCCGGGTGCTTCCTGCTTGCACAGGAGAAGCCATGAAGAGGACGGAGAGAGCCCAGCAGGGAGGTAATTTATTTTTGTATCCCCCTTTCATCCCCCACCCCGCCCTAGTGCTGCTTCCCGCGGAGCAGCTGCCACTGGGATATAGATACAAATGTTTAATTACAGTCTCATCTTTTGAATGAAACTCCATTCATTCAATACCTCATACTAACATGCACTCTCATCTCATAGTGTGCCAGATGTACATAGATTTTACAGGTCATAAAGAGCCCGATTTCGCAGCATCTGGCCATTTGCAACTGGAAAAAAGCATTTTTCCATGTGCCAAACCCTATTTTGGTATTTGATAAGCTATTACCGAATTGCAAAATGGGTTAGTGATTCGGTATTAGGAAGGGGCGTCCCTTCCTAATAGCGACTCGCAGTGGTATGTGTGAATGTTATGCGACTGAAATGTGGTCCAAACATTCACATTTTACCACCTACTTCAAGTAGGTGGTACCCCATTTGTAAACAGAAAGGGGTCCCCTATGTGAATGGTTGCAAAATCGTTTTTAAAGAGCAGGCAATATGTTAACAGATTTGTTATGTTATGTTAAAAGATTTATATAGTGCGCAGCTGCCCCAGCAAAGGGGCGTCCTGGCGCGGAAACTGCAAGCTGCTGAAGACACTGTGGAACAGGCACTGGAGACCCCTCAAGCAGGGAAGAAATGTGTTTTGATGGCTTTGTGAAATTGAGCATGTTTGTTAATGCTCCTGATGCTCACAGGGAGAGAGTTCCAGAGCTTAGCAGCAAGGTCACGGAAAGAGCGTCCTCCTGCTCGAATTTTTCTCACCGAGGGAAGACAGCCAAGTGTTGGCCTATTGAGCGTAGGTGGCGGGTGGGAATATAGGGTGAGAGAAGATTTGCCAAGATATCCGAAGCTTGAAGGTTCAGAATTCTGTGGACGATACAGAGAGTTTTAAACTCTACGGGGCAGATTTATGTTAACTGGCGCATCCCTGCATATCAGCAGGGATGCGCCAATTATTATGCGCCACAGCTGCGCCACCATGGATGCGCCGCATTTATAATGCAAAACACACAAGATGATGGACGGAATGTTGCACAATGGCAAAACACTCACCCCCAGTCACAGATCTGGGTTTAATCCATTATTTTGCTCACCACACCACCCCACTTCAGACATGACCATATGCAAATCAGTCTTGACCCTGTGCCTCATGGGAACAGTCCAGCCCGAACTGCCAAGCCATGTCTTCCCTGGACCGGAAACAAGCATCCTAGGACCGGTTTCTGGCTATCAGCCGTCATCAGCCAGGATAGCTTGACTCCAGTGGCGTAGTGAGCACGGGACCCACGTCTGGGCATACCCTTCCCACATAGGGTGAACAGCAAAACACACAAGATGATGGACGGAATGTTGCACAATGGCAAAACACTCACTCCCAGTCACAGATCTGGGTTTAATCCATCGTTATTTTGCTCACCACACCACCCCACTTCAGACATGACCATATGCAAATCAGTCTTGACCCTGTGCCTCATGGGAACAGTCCAGCCCGAACTGCCAAGCCATGTCTTCCCTGGACCGGAAACAAGCATCCTAGGACCGGTTTCTGGCTATCAGCCGTCATCAGCCAGGATAGCTTGACTCCAGTGGCGTAGTGAGCACGGGACCCACGTCTGGGCATACCCTTCCCACATAGGGTGAACAGCAAAACACACAAGATGATGGACGGAATGTTGCACAATGGCAAAACACTCACCCCCAGTCACAGATCTGGGTTTAATCCATCGTTATTTTGCTCACCACACCACCCCACTTCAGACATGACCATATGCAAATCAGTCTTGACCCTGTGCCTCATGGGAACAGTCCAGCCCGAACTGCCAAGCCATGTCTTCCCTGGACCGGAAACAAGCATCCTAGGACCGGTTTCTGGCTATCAGCCGTCATCAGCCAGGATAGCTTGACTCCAGTGGCGTAGTGAGCACGGGACCCACGTCTGGGCATACCCTTCCCACATAGGGTGAACAGCAAAACACACAAGATGATGGACGGAATGTTGCACAATGGCAAAACACTCACCCCCAGTCACAGATCTGGGTTTAATCCATCGTTATTTTGCTCACCACACCACCCCACTTCAGACATGACCATATGCAAATCAGTCTTGACCCTGTGCCTCATGGGAACAGTCCAGCCCGAACTGCCAAGCCATGTCTTCCCTGGACCGGAAACAAGCATCCTAGGACCGGTTTCTGGCTATCAGCCGTCATCAGCCAGGATAGCTTGACTCCAGTGGCGTAGTGAGCACGGGACCCACGTCTGGGCATACCCTTCCCACATAGGGTGAACAGCAAAACACACAAGATGATGGACGGAATGTTGCACAATGGCAAAACACTCACCCCCAGTCACAGATCTGAGTTTAATCCATCGTTATTTTGCTCACCACACCACCCCACTTCAGACATGACCATATGCAAATCAGTCTTGACCCTGTGCCTCATGGGAACAGTCCAGCCCGAACTGCCAAGCCATGTCTTCCCTGGACCGGAAACAAGCATCCTAGGACCGGTTTCTGGCTATCAGCCGTCATCAGCCAGGATAGCTTGACTCCAGTGGCGTAGTGAGCACGGGACCCACGTCTGGGCATACCCTTCCCACATAGGGTGAACAGCAAAACACACAAGATGATGGACGGAATGTTGCACAATGGCAAAACACTCACCCCCAGTCACAGATCTGGGTTTAATCCATCGTTATTTTGCTCACCACACCACCCCACTTCAGACATGACCATATGCAAATCAGTCTTGACCCTGTGCCTCATGGGAACAGTCCAGCCCGAACTGCCAAGCCATGTCTTCCCTGGACCGGAAACAAGCATCCTAGGACCGGTTTCTGGCTATCAGCCGTCATCAGCCAGGATAGCTTGACTCCAGTGGCGTAGTGAGCACGGGACCCACGTCTGGGCATACCCTTCCCACATAGGGTGAACAGCAAAACACACAAGATGATGGACGGAATGTTGCACAATGGCAAAACACTCACCCCCAGTCACAGATCTGGGTTTAATCCATCGTTATTTTGCTCACCACACCACCCCACTTCAGACATGACCATATGCAAATCAGTCTTGACCCTGTGCCTCATGGGAACAGTCCAGCCCGAACTGCCAAGCCATGTCTTCCCTGGACCGGAAACAAGCATCCTAGAACCGGTTTCTGGCTATCAGCCGTCATTAGCCAGGATAGCTTGACTCCAGTGGCGTAGTGAGCACGGGACCCACGTCTGGGCATACCCTTCCCACATAGGGTGAACAGCAAAACACACAAGATGATGGACGGAATGTTGCACAATGGCAAAACACTCACCCCCAGTCACAGATCTGGGTTTAATCCATCGTTATTTTGCTCACCACACCACCCCACTTCAGACATGACCATATGCAAATCAGTCTTGACCCTGTGCCTCATGGGAACAGTCCAGCCCGAACTGCCAAGCCATGTCTTCCCTGGACCGGAAACAAGCATCCTAGGACCGGTTTCTGGCTATCAGCCGTCATCAGCCAGGATAGCTTGACTCCAGTGGCGTAGTGAGCACGGGACCCACGTCTGGGCATACCCTTCCCACATAGGGTGAACAGCAAAACACACAAGATGATGGACGGAATGTTGCACAATGGCAAAACACTCACCCCCAGTCACAGATCTGGGTTTAATCCATCGTTATTTTGCTCACCACACCACCCCACTTCAGACATGACCATATGCAAATCAGTCTTGACCCTGTGCCTCATTGGAACAGTCCAGCCCGAACTGCCAAGCCATGTCTTCCCTGGACCGGAAACAAGCATCCTAGGACCGGTTTCTGGCTATCAGCCGTCATCAGCCAGGATAGCTTGACTCCAGTGGCGTAGTGAGCACGGGACCCACGTCTGGGCATACCCTTCCCACATAGGGTGAACAGCAAAACACACAAGATGATGGACGGAATGTTGCACAATGGCAAAACACTCACCCCCAGTCACAGATCTGGGTTTAATCCATCGTTATTTTGCTCACCACACCACCCCACTTCAGACATGACCATATGCAAATCAGTCTTGACCCTGTGCCTCATGGGAACAGTCCAGCCCGAACTGCCAAGCCATGTCTTCCCTGGACCGGAAACAAGCATCCTAGGACCGGTTTCTGGCTATCAGCCGTCATCAGCCAGGATAGCTTGACTCCAGTGGCGTAGTGAGCATGGGACCCACGTCTGGGCATACCCTTCCCACATAGGGTGAACAGCAAAACACACAAGATGATGGACGGAATGTTGCACAATGGCAAAACACTCACCCCCAGTCACAGATCTGGGTTTAATCCATCGTTATTTTGCTCACCACACCACCCCACTTCAGACATGACCATATGCAAATCAGTCTTGACCCTGTGCCTCATGGGAACAGTCCAGCCCGAACTGCCAAGCCATGTCTTCACTGGACCGGAAACAAGCATCCTAGGACCGGTTTCTGGCTATCAGCCGTCATCAGCCAGGATAGCTTGACTCCAGTGGCGTAGTGAGCACGGGACCCACGTCTGGGCATACCCTTCCCACATAGGGTGAACAGCAAAACACACAAGATGATGGACGGAATGTTGCACAATGGCAAAACACTCACCCCCAGTCACAGATCTGGGTTTAATCCATCGTTATTTTTCTCACCACACCACCCCACTTCAGACATGACCATATGCAAATCAGTCTTGACCCTGTACCTCATGGGAACAGTCCAGCCCGAACTGCCAAGCCATGTCTTCCCTGGACGGGAAACAAGCATCCTAGGACCGGTTTCTGGCTATCAGCCGTCATCAGCCAGGATAGCTTGACTCCAGTGGCGTAGTGAGCACGGGACCCACGTCTGGGCATACCCTTCCCACATAGGGTGAACAGCAAAACACACAAGATGATGGACGGAATGTTGCACAATGGCAAAACACTCACCCCCAGTCACAGATCTGGGTTTAATCCATCGTTATTTTGCTCACCACACCACCCCACTTCAGACATGACCATATGCAAATCAGTCTTGACCCTGTGCCTCATGGGAACAGTCCAGCCCGAACTGCCAAGCCATGTCTTCCCTGGACCGGAAACAAGCATCCTAGGACCGGTTTCTGGCTATCAGCCGTCATCAGCCAGGATAGCTTGACTCCAGTGGCGTAGTGAGCACGGGACCCACGTCTGGGCATACCCTTCCCACATTGGGTGAACAGCAAAACACACAAGATGATGGACGGAATGTTGCACAATGGCAAAACACTCACCCCCAGTCACAGATCTGGGTTTAATCCATCGTTATTTTGCTCACCACACCACCCCACTTCAGACATGACCATATGCAAATCAGTCTTGACCCTGTGCCTCATGGGAACAGTCCAGCCCGAACTGCCAAGCCATGTCTTCCCTGGACCGGAAACAAGCATCCTAGGACCGGTTTCTGGCTATCAGCCGTCATCAGCCAGGATAGCTTGACTCCAGTGGCGTAGTGAGCACGGGACCCACGTCTGGGCATACCCTTCCCACATAGGGTGAACAGCAAAACACACAAGATGATGGACGGAATGTTGCACAATGGCAAAACACTCACCCCCAGTCACAGATCTGGGTTTAATCCATCGTTATTTTGCTCACCACACCACCCCACTTCAGACATGACCATATGCAAATCAGTCTTGACCCTGTGCCTCATGGGAACAGTCCAGCCCGAACTGCCAAGCCATGTCTTCCCTGGACCGGAAACAAGCATCCTAGGACCGGTTTCTGGCTATCAGCCGTCATTAGCCAGGATAGCTTGACTCCAGTGGCGTAGTGAGCACGGGACCCATGTCTGGGCATACCCTTCCCACATAGGGTGAACAGCAAAACACACAAGATGATGGACGGAATGTTGCACAATGGCAAAACACTCACCCCCAGTCACAGATCTGGGTTTAATCCATCGTTATTTTGCTCACCACACCACCCCACTTCAGACATGACCATATGCAAATCAGTCTTGACCCTGTGCCTCATGGGAACAGTCCAGCCCGAACTGCCAAGCCATGTCTTCCCTGGACCGGAAACAAGCATCCTAGGACCGGTTTCTGGCTATCAGCCGTCATCAGCCAGGATAGCTTGACTCCAGTGGCGTAGTGAGCACGGGACCCACGTCTGGGCATACCCTTCCCACATAGGGTGAACAGCAAAACACACAAGATGATGGACGGAATGTTGCACAATGGCAAAACACTCACCCCCAGTCACAGATCTGGGTTTAATCCATCGTTATTTTGCTCACCACACCACCCCACTTCAGACATGACCATATGCAAATCAGTCTTGACCCTGTGCCTCATTGGAACAGTCCAGCCCGAACTGCCAAGCCATGTCTTCCCTGGACCGGAAACAAGCATCCTAGGACCGGTTTCTGGCTATCAGCCGTCATCAGCCAGGATAGCTTGACTCCAGTGGCGTAGTGAGCACGGGACCCACGTCTGGGCATACCCTTCCCACATAGGGTGAACAGCAAAACACACAAGATGATGGACGGAATGTTGCACAATGGCAAAACACTCACCCCCAGTCACAGATCTGGGTTTAATCCATCGTTATTTTGCTCACCACACCACCCCACTTCAGACATGACCATATGCAAATCAGTCTTGACCCTGTGCCTCATGGGAACAGTCCAGCCCGAACTGCCAAGCCATGTCTTCCCTGGACCGGAAACAAGCATCCTAGGACCGGTTTCTGGCTATCAGCCGTCATCAGCCAGGATAGCTTGACTCCAGTGGCGTAGTGAGCATGGGACCCACGTCTGGGCATACCCTTCCCACATAGGGTGAACAGCAAAACACACAAGATGATGGACGGAATGTTGCACAATGGCAAAACACTCACCCCCAGTCACAGATCTGGGTTTAATCCATCGTTATTTTGCTCACCACACCACCCCACTTCAGACATGACCATATGCAAATCAGTCTTGACCCTGTGCCTCATGGGAACAGTCCAGCCCGAACTGCCAAGCCATGTCTTCACTGGACCGGAAACAAGCATCCTAGTACCGGTTTCTGGCTATCAGCCGTCATCAGCCAGGATAGCTTGACTCCAGTGGCGTAGTGAGCACGGGACCCACGTCTGGGCATACCCTTCCCACATTGGGTGAACAGCAAAACACACAAGATGATGGACGGAATGTTGCACAATGGCAAAACACTCACCCCCAGTCACAGATCTGGGTTTAATCCATCGTTATTTTTCTCACCACACCACCCCACTTCAGACATGACCATATGCAAATCAGTCTTGACCCTGTACCTCATGGGAACAGTCCAGCCCGAACTGCCAAGCTATGTCTTCCCTGGACGGGAAACAAGCATCCTAGGACCGGTTTCTGGCTATCAGCCGTCATCAGCCAGGATAGCTTGACTCCAGTGGCGTAGTGAGCACGGGACCCACGTCTGGGCATACCCTTCCCACATAGGGTGAACAGCAAAACACACAAGATGATGGACGGAATGTTGCACAATGGCAAAACACTCACCCCCAGTCACAGATCTGGGTTTAATCCATCGTTATTTTGCTCACCACACCACCCGACTTCAGACATGACCATATGCAAATCAGTCTTGACCCTGTGCCTCATGGGAACAGTCCAGCCCGAACTGCCAAGCCATGTCTTCCCTGGACCGGAAACAAGCATCCTAGGACCGGTTTCTGGCTATCAGCCGTCATCAGCCAGGATAGCTTGACTCCAGTGGCGTAGTGAGCACGGGACCCACGTCTGGGCATACCCTTCCCACATTGGGTGAACAGCAAAACACACAAGATGATGGACGGAATGTTGCACAATGGCAAAACACTCACCCCCAGTCACAGATCTGGGTTTAATCCATCGTTATTTTGCTCACCACACCACCCCACTTCAGACATGACCATATGCAAATCAGTCTTGACCCTGTGCCTCATGGGAACAGTCCAGCCCGAACTGCCAAGCCATGTCTTCCCTGGACCGGAAACAAGCATCCTAGGACCGGTTTCTGGCTATCAGCCGTCATCAGCCAGGATAGCTTGACTCCAGTGGCGTAGTGAGCACGGGACCCACGTCTGGGCATACCCTTCCCACATAGGGTGAACAGCAAAACACACAAGATGATGGACGGAATGTTGCACAATGGCAAAACACTCACCCCCAGTCACAGATCTGGGTTTAATCCATCGTTATTTTGCTCACCACACCACCCCACTTCAGACATGACCATATGCAAATCAGTCTTGACCCTGTGCCTCATGGGAACAGTCCAGCCCGAACTGCCAAGCCATGTCTTCCCTGGACCGGAAACAAGCATCCTAGGACCGGTTTCTGGCTATCAGCCGTCATTAGCCAGGATAGCTTGACTCCAGTGGCGTAGTGAGCACGGGACCCATGTCTGGGCATACCCTTCCCACATAGGGTGAACAGCAAAACACACAAGATGATGGACGGAATGTTGCACAATGGCAAAACACTCACCCCCAGTCACAGATCTGGGTTTAATCCATCGTTATTTTGCTCACCACACCACCCCACTTCAGACATGACCATATGCAAATCAGTCTTGACCCTGTGCCTCATGGGAACAGTCCAGCCCGAACTGCCAAGCCATGTCTTCCCTGGACCGGAAACAAGCATCCTAGGACCGGTTTCTGGCTATCAGCCGTCATCAGCCAGGATAGCTTGACTCCAATGGCGTAGTGAGCACGGGACCCACGTCTGGGCATACCCTTCCCACATAGGGTGAACAGCAAAACACACAAGATGATGGACGGAATGTTGCACAATGGCAAAACACTCACCCCCAGTCACAGATCTGGGTTTAATCCATCGTTATTTTGCTCACCACACCACCACACTTCAGACATGACCATATGCAAATCAGTCTTGACCCTGTGCCTCATGGGAACAGTCCAGCCCGAACTGCCAAGCCATATCTTCCCTGGACCGGAAACAAGCATCCTAGGACCGGTTTCTGGCTATCAGCCGTCATCAGCCAGGATAGCTTGACTCCAGTGGCGTAGTGAGCACGGGACCCATGTCTGGGCATACCCTTCCCACATAGGGTGATCAGCAAAACACACAAGATGATGGACGGAATGTTGCACAATGGCAAAACACTCACCCCCAGTCACAGATCTGGGTTTAATCCATCGTTATTTTGCTCACCACACCACCCCACTTCAGACATGACCATATGCAAATCAGTCTTGACCCTGTGCCTCATGGGAACAGTCCAGCCCGAACTGCCAAGCCATGTCTTCCCTGGACCGGAAACAAGCATCCTAGGACCGGTTTCTGGCTATCAGCCGTCATCAGCCAGGATAGCTTGACTCCAGTGGCGTAGTGAGCACGGGACCCACGTCTGGGCATACCCTTCCCACATAGGGTGAACAGCAAAACACACAAGATGATGGACGGAATGTTGCACAATGGCAAAACACTCACCCCCAGTCACAGATCTGGGTTTAATCCATCGTTATTTTGCTCACCACACCACCCCACTTCAGACATGACCATATGCAAATCAGTCTTGACCCTGTGCCTCATGGGAACAGTCCAGCCCGAACTGCCAAGCCATGTCTTCCCTGGACCGGAAACAAGCATCCTAGGACCAGTTTCTGGCTATCAGCCGTCATCAGCCAGGATAGCTTGACTCCAGTGGCGTAGTGAGCACGGGACCCACGTCTGGGCATACCCTTCCCACATAGGGTGAACAGCAAAACACACAAGATGATGGACGGAATGTTGCACAATGGCAAAACACTCACCCCCAGTCTTAGATCTGGGTTTAATCCATCGTTATTTTGCTCACCACACCACCCCACTTCAGACATGACCATATGCAAATCAGTCTTGACCCTGTACCTCATGGGAACAGTCCAGCCCGAACTGCCAAGCCATGTCTTCCCTGGACCGGAAACAAGCATCCTAGGACCGGTTTCTGGCTATCAGCCGTCATCAGCCAGGATAGCTTGACTCCAGTGGCGTAGTGAGCACGGGACCCACGTCTGGGCATACCCTTCCCACATAGGGTGAACAGCAAAACACACAAGATGATGGACGGAATGTTGCACAATGGCAAAACACTCACCCCCAGTCACAGATCTGGGTTTAATCCATCGTTATTTTGCTCACCACACCACCCCACTTCAGACATGACCATATGCAAATCAGTCTTGACCCTGTGCCTCATGGGAACAGTCCAGCCCGAACTGCCAAGCCATGTCTTCCCTGGACCGGAAACAAGCATCCTAGGACCGGTTTCTGGCTATCAGCCGTCATCAGCCAGGATAGCTTGACTCCAGTGGCGTAGTGAGCACGGGACCCACGTCTGGGCATACCCTTCCCACATAGGGTGAACAGCAAAACATACAAGATGATGGACGGAATGTTGCACAATGGCAAAACACTCACCCCCAGTCATTTATAATGCGGCGCACCATGGGGCAAAAACGGCACAGATGCGTGACGCATCTGTGCCGTAAAAGTGGCGCATTGCTGGAGTTGCGTCGCAAGCGCGACGCAGCTCCAGCAATGTTCTGGGGGGCCCTATCTGTACAATGCTGCGTCAATCCTTACGCCTGCTTCAAGCAGGCGCAGGGTTTTGACGCAGCATGGGCCTAAAAGTGACTGAGTGAAATCTTGTAGATTTCACTCAGCCACTTTTAGGAGGCGTTCCTGCGCCGGAAAGCCCCCACCTGCCCTGGAACGCCTACTTGTGGCGCAGGGCTTTACAACGTGACGCATCTCCCAGATGCGTCACGTTGTAAATACCCCGCACCATGGCGCAGGATTTGCGCCGCTGCTGCGTCACAAATGTGACGCAACGGCGGCGCAAAAGTGGCGCAAGTGCAACATAAATCTGCCCCAATATGTTTTGCCACTGGCAGGCAGTGCAATCTACGGATGGCGCTAGTTGTAGACATGTTCTCGGCAAACTGAGTAGCGTCCGGGCAGCTGCATTTTGCGCCCTTTGTAAGCGGAGAATCCCAGCTTTATTCGCCCCCAGGTAAAGTGAACTAGTATAGTCCAGCCTTGATAGAACACTGTCCTGGAGGATGACCTGACGGATGGTAGGGTCAAAGAAACCTAAGAAAGGCTTGAGCCCACATAAAAGATCAAAGCAGGTCCTGGCTACTGCTTTGGTTTGGGCCTGAAAAGTAAGGGTGGAGTCAACCCAAACTCACAGATTTTGTACTGCCTGCTTAGGGACAGGTGGGCGGTCCAAAGTAGGTGGCCACCACCGCTCACTCCACAGTTCAGTGTCTCTCCCCACCAGCAGGATCTCTGATTTGCTCACATTCAGTTAGAGGCAGGTGGCGGTCATCCAGTCTGCTATGGCTGTTAGATCCTCCCTGAATTTGAGCGCGTCCTATGAGGAGTCGTTTGATAGAGCCACCACTAACTGTGTGTCATCTGCATAAGAGACCACAGTAAGTCCTCTACGCCTGGCTACTGCAGCTAAGGGTTGTATGGAAATGTTAAATAGGGAAGGGCTGAGAGCCGATCCCTGTGGAACCCTTTGATGGATGGCATGTGCCTTAGAGCTGAAGGGAGGTACCAATACTTGAAAGATTTTCTTAGCTAGAAAGGAAACAAACTAGCCCAAGGATGGACCCCCAATGCCTGCCTCCTTCAGGCGCTGCAGCAGGATCTGGTGGGTCACTGTATCGAACGCAGCGCTCAGATCTAGCAGTATCAGAGCTGAGATTTGCCCTGCATCCAGTGCACCCCTTAGATGTTCAGTTACAGGCAGGAGAGCAGTCTCCGTGCTGTGACGAGGGCGGAACCCATTCTGTGAAAGGTCAAGCAGATTACTGTTTTCAATGAACCGTGTGAGGATGGAATTAATATAGGGTCCGGCAATTTTGGATACAAATGGTAATAGAGAGATGGGACAGAAGCTCTCTGGTTTAAAAGGCATCTAATGTGGGTTTTTTTAATAGAAAGACCACCTTGGTCAGTTTCCAAGCCCTAGGGACTACCGCTGTGGACATTAACATATTAATCAACTTGCAAAACAGGGAAAGGAGCAAAGGCAGGGATCTGAGAAATTGGTCAGGTTTAAGGGAGTCTGCAGGGCAACCTGATTTAATTTTCTTGCAGATCGTGAGCATTTCCTCTTCTGAGAGCCCCGTAAGAGCAGAGTGTATGGACAGCAAGAGGCCCATATGCGGGGCCTATCCTGATCTCAGAGTGAGGAAAAGTTCTGTAGATGTTCTCAACCTTCTTAACAAAGAAAGTGGCCAGAGCCTCACATTGCTGGTTTGAGGAGAGAGAGGGTGTTTTAGGCTGCCCCAATGATTTAAGATCATTAAGTATGGAGACAATGCATTTGGCTGGGTTGCCACTGTTTCTGATCACATCGGCAAAGTAGGCAGCTCTTTCCCTCTGGACGGCCTTGTGATAGTTCTTAATAGCTGCTTGATATTGCCCTTTCAGGACTGGATCATATTGCCACCTCCAAACCCGTTCCATACTTTTTCAGACTTTCTGGGCTGCGGCCAGATTGCTGTTATACCATGGGCTAAGATGTCTACTCCGGCTCTATGACTACCTAGCGGGAATGAGGGTATCAAGGGAGTGAAAGCTCCAGTTGGAGAGGGTACTCTCAGTCACATCGGGATCGTCAGGCAGATTAGGTGTACGCATCAAGAGAAGGGTGTAGAGCTGTTCGGGGTCCAGTTTATGCCACAGGTGTTTTAAAACTGATTTCAGAGTTACGCCCTGAAGGGGCCCTACTCCCAGAAGAGTCATGGGTATCAGGCTATAGTCCCACTGACCACTGTGTACACTTAAAAAATGAAAAGAAAACTTTTAGTTTCTTTTTTTTTTTTAAATCCCATTTTCCTTTCGGGAAAACGGGCTGCATTTAAAAAAAAATGGTGCTTTATTTAAAATAAGTCTAGACATGGTGGGCTGCTTACCCCAGCAGGCCACAATCCCTGTGATTTTAGTGATCCCCAATGGGTCGCAAACGGAGACCTACCTCATGTATATTAATGAGGTAGGTCAAATTGAAACCAACTGGAATCACAAACAGTGTAAAACACACTGTTGTATATAGCTGTTTGCAATTTCGTTATAGCAAATCGCAAATATTCGCTATTAGGTAATCGCAAACCTGAGTCTATGTACATATGGCCCTATATTCTCTAATAAAATTAAGCTCTTCATCATTCAAGTTACACACACTCCTCCTGTTACTATTGTTAGTCTTTAAATTATAAAACATAATGGGACTATTATTTTTAGTAGAGAAATCTAATCTTACAACTTGAGGCATTTTATCAATAGAAACATTAAAAATTAATTTGTATTCTATCACAAATTCCTGCTGCATAATGAAGGCAAAATAAAAACTACATGATAATCCCTAAGACAAGGGTAACTAGACTTAGGACACTTCTTCTGAAACAAAAGTAGGCAGGTATGTGCAGATATAACAATTAGAAACATCAATCTCTTAAACTCATTAAGCAGATTTGCATAAGCATTTTCCTCAAAGTTTCCATCAAATCTATTTCTAAAATCTCTATTATTGTTATTATGTTGTGTATTATTTATATAGACTTACACATGTCCAGCAAGAATGTATAAACTTGTCAATCTGCCCATTAATACAATTAAAATATAAAGTATAAAAGCTATTTTTAGAGTCAACAAAACCTTACTTTGCAAGAAGCCATTTTCTTTCTATAAAAACAGTCTCTTAACATGGACTTCATTTGGAGATAGTCAGGGGTTGCAGCTGTGACCTCTACCTCACTCCCTCCTACTCCTGGCACTTCCTTTGCGACCCCTGGCTTCAGGTGGGAAAAAATCTTTGCCTCCTTTGAGGCCATGGGTCTCAAAAGAAGTGCCAGGAGAAGCAGGGAGCAAGCTAGAGATCACAAGCTAGAGATCACAGCTGCGACCTATGACTACCTCCAAATGACGTCCATCTGGCACATGCATCAAGCAAAAATCAACTCGCAAAAATACCGAATCGCTAAAATCAGCCGTTAGCGAGTGGCAAAAAACGAATCCCAATGCATCAACACCAATAGCGAAAAAATAAAGAATCGCAAAATAATTGCCCAGTAAAATAAAGAATCGCAAAATAATTGCCCGGTAAAATAAAGAATCGGAAAATAAAAAATCGGAAATACCGAAATCACAGATAGCGTCTGGCATTAGCTAATCGCAAATAAAGATTCGCTAATAAATGCATCAAAAGTCGCAAATACCGAAAATCCCAAAAATCGCTATTTTGCATGAGCAGATTAAAGGGAATCAGAACCAGGAGGTAAAGTTGCAAAAAACAATTTTGAAAAAAAATCCAAAGTGTGCCACAGATGCAATCAATCAGAAAGCCATAGAAATTGGGCAAGGAAACCCTGTTTGCTTTCACAAAATGGCAGCCCTCTACGTGCTTGCAAGGAGGATGAGAATTAATGCAGCAGCACAGCGCAGGAGAAGGATCCAGGAGAGAGTATTCAGAGTGCGCATCACATTGCTTGGCCAAAATAAGGATGAGGTATACAACAAGTACCGTCTCAATCGTGCAATGATAATGCGCCTAATTGCAGACTTGGAACCACTACTGCAGCACCAGACACGTCGGACAAATGCCATTCCTGCGCACGTCCAGGTCCTATGCAGCCTGCACCTACTGGCGTTTGGAAGTTTCCATGGGGTCATAGCGGTAGCGGGAGGCGTATCACAAAGCGCACTATCACGCTTCTTCCGTAAATTCATTGATGCCATGCTGACAATGATACATACCCACATCAGCTTCCCCACAACCCCCCAGCAGTTGGACCACACCAAACAGGAATTCTACCAGGTGGCGCAATTCCCCCATGTCATTGGATGCATTGACTGCACGCATGTCCCCATCTGTCCACCCTCAGCCAATGAGTACATCTTCCGTAACCGGAAGTCCTATCACTCCATCAACGTGCAGGTCGTGTGCGATGCCAAGCACATCATCATGGACATAGTGGCACAATTTCCAGGGAGCACACACGACTCCTACATATTCAGACACAGTGGCATCCACAGGCGTCTG
The DNA here is from genome assembly GCF_964204655.1 of Triturus cristatus. Classification (NCBI taxonomy): domain Eukaryota; kingdom Metazoa; phylum Chordata; class Amphibia; order Caudata; family Salamandridae; genus Triturus; species Triturus cristatus. The sequence goes on from NC_140594.1 coordinate 131,729,051, forward strand.
CTCAATGGAGAATTCGGAGAGGGACTCCTGCTTGGTACGTACACATACCTCTTTATAACATCTGTATCATCATGACTGACGCTAAGCCTTTGCTTCCATCCTGTTGGTGACAGTGCATACGCCCTGCGGGAATATATCCTCACCCCCTACATCAACCCAGCAACACCACAGGAGCAACGCTACAACGCGGCCCACATAAGCACCAGAAATGTGATTGTGAGGACATTCGGGATTCTGAAGAGTCGCTTCCGTATCTTACATAAGAATGGTGGTGCCTTGTAATATAAACCAGACACCTGCTGCAGGATTGTAGCAGTATGTGCCATGCTGCACAACATTGCAACCAGAAGGGGGATACCCATAGAGGTGGACAGGAATGACAACTACCGGGATGACCAACCACCCGCACAACACCGACAGGCACACGTTCCAAACACAGCTGAGGGTCAAAGGAGGCGGACATACATCACACATCATTTCTGAGCCAGGTAAGAATGAGCCATGACGATATCATTAGTAGTGCTACTGTTTAATTCACAGGAGCACTGATGTATGTAATGTCACACAGAAATGCAAATTAGACTTCCCCCACACATTGTGGGCAAAAACATGATCGTTGGAGTCACGGGAGTGCAAAAGCAAAATCAAAGTGGGCCATGGTTACCTCACCATGGTCAGGGATGCAGGACAGAATGTCTAGTGGCGCTTCCCACGAACGCCCAGCCTCCTATCGCGTGTCTCCTCCACCTCACCACGCTGTGTCTCTGTGGCTGTGGAGCAGTGCGAACTGTGCATCCTGGTGCAGGTCTCCATCACCGAGACGCTGCTTACACTTGAAGCAGCCTCACTGCCATCCTCCCCTCCCAAGTTGCTGCCACTGAATGTCCCTGACTGCAAGTGTTCCACTGCAGTGGTCACCTGGCCTAAGGCCTTCGCCACGTCACCACAGTAATGCCCGAGGTCCACCTGCAGTGACACGGAGCGGCGGGACAACACAGCAGTGCTGTTGCAGAGCTTGGTGATGGCCCTGGTCGATGCTGTGGAACGGAGAAAGTTCTGTCTATGCCTCCGGCGCTCGCTGTGCTGTCCTGCACGGGTGAGCTCCTGGAGGTTTTCACTAATTTCCTTATTGCCCTCTGCCACAACTGTGGTCATGTGCCGCACTGCGTCAGTCAGAGTGCACATGTGTTTTGCGAGACGTGAAATGTTGAGGTTCATTGTCCCCATGTGTCTCCCCTGCAGGCGCTGAACACGCAGCATCTGAGCCTCGACTCCACCATAAATGTTCCTTGCCTGGTCGGCTCCCTCGGCAGTACTGCGCAGGGACCTGCGCCGCTGCGTCACTCTGCCACGTGCTGGTGGTGGTGCTGGCGGTGTGACACCTGTAGGACTTGGGCCAGTTGTGGTTGCAGGACTCGGGCATGCATCCATCACCTGCATGGAGGGGACTTGTGCCCTGCGTCTTGTTGTTTTTGTCGCAGGTGTTGGTGGTGGTGGTATTGTTGCTGGTGGATGTGGGGATTGACCCTCCTGCGGAGTGTCGCCATCGGAATCAGCCGGTGTTTCAGAGATGCTGAGGCGCTCACTATCATTCGAATCCCCAGGAGATGCATCTGTGTATGAAACAGTGCATGGTTAGTTATTTTAGTGACTACATCTGTTGGTCATTCTGCATTTATGTCCTACAATGAATTACATTATTTGACTCTATGTTGGGCCTGTACTGCTGATCTATTTTTTTTGCTATTATGACTATACATGCACACTTTGCTGACATGACTACGACTCCCATGATGCAATACTGATGTGAGGGCATATGTGTTATGCACTTCTGCCTGCACACTGTGATTGAGCTGGGGGGATGGGGATGGGTATGCGATACGCAGAGTATGGGCGCAGGCATGCATCTTACCTTGTTCAGTGGTGGCTGCGCTGGAGGTGTCCATCTGCGTAACTCCCACAACCGCCTCTGGCTCAATGGTCCCCTCAACGAGCTCCTCCAGGGCAGTGTTTGCTGGTACTGTGGATGTCCCCCCCCGTGCCAGCTGCCTCCTTGACCCTTTCTGCAATTCTCTCCTTGGCCCTCTTCCTGAGGTCATACCACTTCTTCTTTAGGTCATCGATGCTGTGGTGCGTCACTCTCACGGCATTCAACCTCTCCCTGATGCGAAGCCAAATTCTCCTCTTCTCTGCTTCGGGCATCTTGAGGGACAGCTTGCCAAACAGCTTGTCGTGCTTGCTGCTCACCCCCTCAATCAAGTGCTCCAGTTCCCTGTCAGAGAACTTTCTCTTCCTCTTCCTGGGCGTGTTTGCAGTGCCTGGTGCATCCTTGTCCATCCTGGATGAGGGTAGGGTGGATGGTTTCAGAGAGGGGATTCTCTTGCCTCAGCCTGTGTGCTCTGCCTCCTCCTGTGTGCACCTCAGGCCAGTGAATGAGGGTGGGGCAGCTTGACTTCCTGGTAGTGATGTCCTCAGCCCGCTCCTGGAGCGAACCGTTTTTTGCGATTTCGCTATTATCGAATTCGCTATTACCGAATTCGGTAATACCGAACTCGCTAATTGCTATTCGGTATTTACTGTACTCGTTATTGTGTAATCGGTAATTATTAGCGATATTTAAGGAATCGCTGATAATTGCCGAATCTGTTCATGCATTCCGAAAAGCGATTCCTTATTACCGATTCTTTATTTCTCGCTAATAAGGATTCGCTTTTCGGGCTGTTGATGCATGTGCACCCATGTCTCTTAATAAAGTCTGAGCCACAAAAATTAAGATCAAAATTTAAAAAAATCACCAAAATGTTAGAATCAACAACAATTCTTAAAACAAAATATACAGGGAAATCTTGTGGGCCTCAGTGAAATAGTCCTTCAGAAATGTTGATGTGAGCAGAAAATAAAATAGATGCAGGCATATAACTCATCAACTCAGATATTCCCAAAAATCATAAGGGCATGGGAAAACTATCTTGAGCTGGAAACCTAAGTAGGAGCAACATTATTTTTTTTAAGATGAATGCACACTCAAAATGTGGACAAAAACAAAAAAAAACTTATCTAAGAGAATTATGCAGACACACTTATAAAACATAAAAAATCCCAAACTTTTCTTCAAAAACATTCAGTTCCATTACTTCATCGTAAAATTAATCAATGTTGATCTCAGTTCACAAGTCAATTCACGGAGGCTCTTCAAACAAAAATGTTGAACGTCTCAGGTCAAGGCTCCTTACTTCTGGTTCAATCTTTGTGAGATATGTCTATTCAGGAGCTGTGTTCTTAATGTTTGGCACTCTTACTCTTGTTCATTTTCTTACTTCAAATGTTTCAGATTCTTTGTTATGCAGATCTATCACTGCTTCAGATGATTTCTACTCATGTCTCTCTTGGCTGTTCAACCTTTGCAATGTTCTCTTCCTTTCTCTCACACCGTCAGACCATTCAGCTTGTATTAAGATTTTATCTTCAGTTTCATTTGCTTTAAGTTCCTAATTTTTAGCTTAATTTCCTTTTTGATTTGCACAACTAGATAACTGATTTACGCTGGTGATATGATTTTCTTCTAGTTGACAATTTTTGTTGTGGGCTGAGTTTTGAATGAGGGTATCAATTCTTGCATTTTTATTTTTAAAAGTAGAATTTTTTTTCTCGTTCTTCTTTTTGAACTCTTTGTTCTCCCCCCTCAAGATCCATGTAGCGAACTCAAGTTTGACTCTGTAAATCAACAATTTGTATCCTGACTCTTCATCTTCAGTCCAGATGCGTGGAGCCTATACACCGAACATCCTCACTTCAGAGCAGTATTTGTCACCAATATGCCTTGATAAGACCCCTTCCACTGAGTCTTCGGGCAGGTTTTTTTTTAACATGTTTCTTCACAATACCCAGCCTCCAGGTTCTATGTCATGACGGGATTCATTGCTTGCTGGAGGTGAGAGAAAGAGCATACCAAATCAGCCAAACCTTTGTTGTAATCCATAACCAACTCATCAGTAATATTTACAAGAGTAACTAAAGGAATACATGGAATCCTCATGGCTCTCCCCATTAACACATCATGAGGTGTTAGTCCTGTGCCTTTATTTGGGGTACTTCTCGTACTAAGTTGAACTAGAGGAGCACATTGTACTATTTGCTTTCTCCATACACCTGCTGCTTGGGGATAGTAACTACAATGGAGCTTTTGGTGCATTTTCAGTGAAATCCATAGCACCTTCATGACCTAATTATTTTAATGAGTTCCCCTATCTGATTCTAGCGAAGTTGGCAAGCCAAATCTAGGGATCAATTCCCTAAGTAACAGCTTAGCAACAGTGAGTGTGTTACAACACCTTATCATGCATGATTCAATCTATCTACTGAACAAACAAATCACCACTCAAAATTTGCTAGTTCATTGCAAACAGCCTTTTTTTTAATTAACTCCACTTGTAGCCTTGCAGCAAGAGTGTGGCAGGAATTAGGATATTACATAATGTAATTGAAATGTTCTCTACCTCTAATGTAAACTGTTCATACTTAGTCAAGAGGATACTAGTGAGATGCTGAGTGCATGTATGAGTTAGCAATGTCGCAAGTTAATGTGGAACCAACACAATACGTGTATGCCCCATTACCATTACAATTGTCCCACTCTGTACTGTTGCAAAAGCAGTAGCTGCACTGTTCTTTAAGCAGCCAGACAGAGCAGCAGCTACTGGATCTGGTGTTACAGAAAAGTATGCAATGAGTCTTTCCCAGAGCCATGCTTATGAATAAGAACAGAAAGTGTTCACACTTCCTTTCCATGACAAAATAAATAAAGCTATCTCATAGTTGGCCATTTCTAGAGCAAGTGTAATGCACAAACTGTGTCCGAGCTCCAGGAAGGCTTTCATACATTCATCATCCCACGTCAAAGAATCACCAGCATCATTGTGCAGCAGCCTCTGTAGGTGCTTTGCAACCAGAAAAAGTCTGCAATTCACTGACCACAGTAGACAACCGTTCCTAGAAACACCATTCCTAGAAATATCCTTACTTCTATCTGTGTAGTTATGACTTCATTCTCTGAGTCACAAAAATGCATTCCCTGGTCACCTTCTCCACTCCCTTTTGAGTTTGGGGTCCCAAATAAAAGAATTCCTTTTGGATGTAATGCATTTTAACAAGGGACACTTAATGCCCATTTTCAGCAAAATGATTTAATAAAGCAATTGTAGCCTACTTACAACCAGGAGCGGCTCCTCCATTTGAACGGAGGAGCCGCTCCTGGTCGTCCCACTAAAATGCCCCTTGAAATGCTCCAGAGATGAAAAATAAAACAGTAATGAAGTAATCAATCACCATTTTATTTTTCATCAACCCATCCTGAACAGCGTGTCAAGACTGGACGGGGCCTGCTGAGAGTCAACAGTGGTGGGATGCCTCTGCAATAGTTCATAGTGTGCATGTCACTTTGGCTGGCCATCTTATGATGGCCAGCATGATGTGCGCACTACAAACCTCTCAACCCAGCTGTCTTAGACAGCTAGGTTGAGAGCCTGCAGAAGTCTACAGTATCCTCGGGGGTGCCAAAAGAAGCCACTCCCTCCAATCCTGCCTCTTCTTTCATGCTGGTTAACAGCATGAGAGCAACACCAGTATTGGTTAAGTAGGGTAGTTGGGGCCCTGGACGTGACATTAGGAAAAGAAGAGGACTGAAGAGAGGAGGACATGTCTGCGCAAGCAGGTAAGTGGCTTTTTATTTATTTTTTATTTTTCTTAACTATTTATTTTACGCACCCCTCCACTACCATAGTTGCCAGTCGCCACTGCTTACAACCCTTTTTTGTTTTGGCTGCAATCGTCAAACCATCAATAAACTGCACCAGTATTGTGTCACACGGTAAATTTTAACTTTCCAAATCTTTCATGAGTATTTCGGAAAAGATTGAGGAAATCTGTATACCCTTGTGGGATTCTACAGCAAATGCAAATTCTATTTCAGAATCAGAATGCAAAAAGATACTGACTATCCTGATAGAGAGGGATAGTGAAAATTGCTTGACACAAATTTGTTACTGTAAATCATTCTACATTTGCTGGAATCTTAATCAAAATCACTGCTGGATTCGGTACCACAGGACACCATGGAATAACTATATCATTTTATTTAGCAAATCCTGTACTATTCTCCATTTGCTACTAGGTTTCTTCAGTCCCATGATTGGTGAATTACATGGACTAACTAAGACTTCTTTTAGAATGCTCTGCTCGGACAACTGTGTCAAAGAAAAGGTGGAGCAAAAAGGAGGGGCAGAAGCACAACATCCCCTCCCCCACAAAGGTATAGATGAGAGCATCGCAAGAAAAAACAACCAAGGAGCTGCAACAGTACACAGACGTTCTCAACACAAACAGTTCGGGATCCATCGCCTCGGAGGGAGGAGAAATCAGCCCGGAGCAAACTGAAACAGAACATGATACTTAGAAAGAATAGATGCTGCAGGTGATGCCCATGACGTCAGACCAACTGGGGCAATGCAGATAACGATCGACGGCAGAGTCTGGCAGGGAAGAACAAGGTATCGGGCAAGAGGAGCCGGGGGTGAAGTTGGCACATGGCTCTTGCACAAGGGACTACCCACTGTGGAACATTGTTGTGAGAACTGCTTCACACAAGAGGCGGACAGCTGAGCCCCAGCGAAAATTGCATAAGCTAGTTGTTAATATTTTAGTTTGAGATCCACACATACCATTTTTTTGAGGAAGGTTAGTTTTAAAATTACTGCACGGTGAGGTAGGGTGGAGGATTAGTTCAAAGGAATTTACGACAGCGAATACACCCATGGTTGAAGGGATCAGTCACAATGCCACATACAGGATGTGAAACCGCATTGAGGGAGAGTCGGAAGCTTCCACCATGACCCACACACACTCTTTGACATTACTGGAATGTTAATGGCCTGGGTGATAAAGTTAAAAAATGTTTCGTGAAAATGGCCCTAAATAAAATCAAACCAGTTGTTGTGTGCCTGCAAGAGACACACCTGATCGACATGCAACACCGTAGTATGGGGCAAGGGAGGCACAGGCTGAAGGGATACACTCAACACACCTCAGGATCACGAGGGATCCTGATATTGATAAGGAAAACACTCCCATTCCACACAAAATATACCTGGGCAGACACACACGTAGTCCACTACATTGTAGTCCAGGCCGAATACGAGGGTGAAGACATCCTATTGGCTAATGTATGTGCCCCTCCAGGTCTTCAGATTGATGCATTGCGGAAAGTGAGTAACATACTGATGAAGGAGCTGGTGCTGCTTGTTGGAGATTTCAACCTGGTGTTGGACCAACTCTGGACAGGATGAGTGTAAAGGTGGAAGGAGAAGCAACCAGAGGGAAGCTGGCGAGCTTCACGCAGGCGCTGGGCTTGTGTGGACAGCTCCACACCCATTGGAGAGAGAATATTCCTTTTACTCCGGGGCACACAACATGCACTCATGGATAGATTACCTTTTCACCAACAGGAACTCACACAATGGTTTAGGAAGGTGACTACCTACCTAGGGGTCTTAGTGATCTCTCCCCCTTATTGGCAACGCCCACCATTAAAGCATCGAAACCTAAGGGATCCTGGAAATTGGAGACCTGGTACCTTGCCAACAGGCAGGAAGTTAAACGACTTGATAAAGCAACTAAATGTTACTTTAAAGAAAACACAACCTTAGTGAAGAGCCCAGTGGTAGTGTGGGAGCATATAAGGCCACGATTGGAGGTGGAGGTTTCATCATTGCTGGTTCATCATTGCTGGGGAGATAGGAGACAGAAGGGAGAGACGTATTAAGTTAACCATCCTAGAAGGAGAACTAAACAAGGTAGAGAGATAAAACGCAGACAATCTGATCCCTTCAGGTAAAGCAGCCATGGAACTCAAAAGGGCGGAGTACCAGGCAGTAGTTAAGCACGAGGCAAGAACATCCTATATAGCAAAACAAAAATGCATATACGATGGGGGGAAAAAAGCTGGTAAACTTTTAGCATGACTTGGGAGCAGGGAGAGGGAGAGTATGGCAGTCAGAGAGGTGAAGACAGACTCTGGAGTCTTGGTGTGCGTTAGTGACAAAATTGCAGAGGAGCTCGCCAAGTATTTGGAGTCATTTTAATGCCTCCCACATGTGTGACCCTCAACAGGAAATGCTGGACTTCGTAAAAGACTGTCCTATGAGACAGTTGGGACAGGACAGGGTGGCAGACCTAGAGAAGGACATTACGTCGATGAAGTCTCCACTGCGATGAGGCAAATGAAATCTGGAATGGCTCCAAGACAGAATGGTTGCCCGATCGAGCTATTTAATAAACTAACGAGGGGGATGATGGCTCTACTCCACATGGCATTTAAGAAGGCATTTCATGACGAGAAACTACAGAATGGCATGCGTGTCGCAGTGGTTATATTGATTCCGAAGGCTGGTAAACCAGAGGACAGGCATGGCTCATATAGGCCCATATCATTGCTAAATACAAATGTGAAGATACTGGTAAAACTTTTAGCGAATAGACTGAGGGGAGTAATGCAGGATTTGGTACACCTGGATAAAAACTGGTTTATACCGGGCTGCTCAACCAAGTTACATTTAAGGAGGTTGCCCATAGCTCACTGGTAGAGAAAGTGCTTGCTTACCTGGATGCAAATAAGGCGTTCAATTCAGCTGAATGGACCTACCTCTTCGGGATTACGGCTAAAATGGGATTTGGCCCTAGATTTATTAGATGGGTTACACTCCTATATGACCACCCTAAGACACGAGTGAGGGTTAGCGGCTACAGGTCAAGGGAATTCAACATACACAGGGGTACAAGGCAGGGTTGCCTGCTCTCGCCAATGCTGTTTGCGTTGGCTATAGAGGTCCTAGTGGTGTGGTTGCATGTGGATGCGCAGGTATGGGGATGGCCAGGAGGAGGCAGTGAGGATGAAGTCATCTCACTGTACGCCAATGATATTTTCCTATATCTGATGCCAACCAATTGTTGAAAAGATTGGGAGAGATATATTGCATATTTGAGGAATACTCAGGATTTGCCATAAATTAGGACGAGTCACTGTTGTTCCCAATGGCAGGAGTCACTGGTGGGAGGGCATGCTCCCCCTACCATTAAGGGTGGAGACATCACAATTCAAATACCTGGGGCTCTGGATAACCCAGAAGCCAGATATGTTCTAGTTGCCAACCTCAAACCCCAACTTTGAAGATTAGAACAGGACGTGAAGCATTGGCAGCAGCAATGTTCAAGACGGTGGCACTCCCAAGGTGTCTATATATTCCCCAAAATAGCCATACAAGATCCAGGGGGGATGTTTTACCAAGCTAGACACACTGGGCCGGTCTCTGCGCTGGGCGGGAGGACAGCCTTGGATATCCCTGAGAGTTCTTCAACGGTCAAAATATGAAGGGGGTATCGCCTGGCCAAATGTTTGGAAATATTAGTGCGGTGAATGACTGGGCATACATAGATTGGGAAGACCCGGCATTTAAATGTGATCGAGCGGAAATGGGAGGGAAAAGTTACTTAAACGCACTATACAGAGGTAAACTATCACCAAAAATGTCCCCCGGCGACAAGGATGGTACTAGACACAAGGAAAGACTTACCTAAGTAAATGGCTAACAGCCCCGACTAACTCCCAAAACACCACTATGGGAAGGCTCCAGACTTCGTTCAGTGGCAGCACTGAAGGAGTTTTTTGGCTGGGATGCCATTGTTTGATCTAATCTGGGTGGATGTGTGGGACACAAATGGGGTGGTCCCATTCTCTCACTTCAGACAAGATACCAAATGTCAGAGAAACCGTGGTTAAATTATGCTCGATTATGACATACTCTAAAGGAAAATGTGTCAATGGAAGAGGAAACACAAGATGACTCCCCTCTTGAAGCTCGACTCATAGATGAGCGAGTGAATAAGAAATTAATTTCACTGACGTTAGGTACAATAATGAAAAACACCCAGCTCACCCTAATGTCATTGAAAGATAAATGGGAACAGGATCTAGGAGACCTAGATGAGTAAGACTGGTGGGAGGTGTTGGAATTCCCTGCAAAAGTAGCAATAAAAGCACGTTTTAGATTGATTCAGGTAAAGATTCTACACAGGGTGTACTATACGCACACCGTGCTGCATAAGACAGGAAGAGCAGGTAAAGGGCATTGCCTTAGAGGATTTGGTTTCGAGGGCACCTTCTTACACACAATCTAGAGCAGGGGTACTCACAAACTTTCTCTCGGGGGCCAAATTTACAGTGTGGTTTCTGGCTGAGGGCCGCACCGGTGGGGGTGGGGCCAGTGGGGGAGGGGGCGGGGCTAGACCAACAAAAAAAACTATGACCATGAGGTTGAACACAGGCCCCTGCAGCGGACGCCTTCGTCCACTGAGCCACCAGACCAGGCATTCACACATATCTATCTATCTATCTATCCCTCTCTCTGTCTCCCTCCCTCTCTCTGTCTCCCTCCCTCTCTCTGTCTCCCTCCCTCTCTCTGTCTCCCTCCCTCCCTCTGTCTCCCTCCCACCCTCTGTCTCCCTCCCACCCTCTGTCTCCCTCCCTCCCTCTGTCTCCCTCCCTCTCTCTCCTTCTCTCTATCACTCTCCCTCTCTCCGTCTCCCTCCCTCTCTCTCTCCCCCTCCCTCCCTCTCTCTCTCTCCCTCCCTCTCTCTCCATCTCCCTCCCTCTCTCTCCATCTCCCTCCCTCTATCTCTCTTTCTCAATCACTGTTTGTCTCCTTCCCTCTCTCTCCCTGTCTCACTCACTCTGTGCTCCCTCTGATTCAGGGTCCTCACTGTAGCGGGGGGCAGGGTACAGTGAAGGGAAGCCTCCGTCCCCCCTGAACCGAAACAGGTGATGGGCAGCCCTGTTTTTCCCCAAGTTTTTGAGGCTGATGGCAGGGGAAGCTCTTCCCCCTCTCCCTCTCTCTCTCCCTCCCTCTTCCTCCCTCTGTCGCACTCTGTCTTCCTCCTGCTGTCACCTCACCCCCTGCTCTCACTCCCTGCTGCCCTCCATCACCTCACCCTGCTGTCCTTGTCACCCTCAGTCACCTCACCCCGCGCTGAGACAGCTTCCCGGGAACGCACACAGCCGCCGCACCCAAGTACTTCACGGGTCTTTTAAAGACCATTCACTTTGGTTTTGCTATGCTTATTAAGAGAGACAGGCCCAGCGGGGAGCACCAAAGTCCTGTAGGAACTACACCGTGACCCGATGCCAGTGCGTCGAAAAGAGATTCAATGTATGGGTTTTGCACGCTGCCATTGTGCTTTGTTTTTAAGGATTTTTTAATTAGCTTTTGCTGCTAGAGTTTACGGTAAAGAAGGTTCGCCATAATCTTTGTCTCGGTGAAATCTAAACCTCCTGTCACAATAATGCGGGGGTGGGTTACACTATGGTCCACACAGTGCTACAGTTCGGAGAAAAATACTACAGAAAGAATACAGAGAGGGAGTTGCAATCTGTATTTTCCGTCCTAGGTTTTGAGGAATAACGAAGTCACATGTCCACAAAATGTTGTTTAACTCCAAGTGGAGGCTCTGAGATTTAAACGGGTGGACAGCAGCTGTGGGGCTGTTTTGTTGTCATGGTGTGTATACATTGTCTTCGTGTGTATACTTCTCGTAGCAGTGTCGTGGAGTAGCGATACATTGGTGTTACATCTGCCTCTCTACAAACAATTTCTCTCCTGAACTGCACATGATGAGAGGGGAGGCGGGGCGGGGCACAGAGTGGACAGAGCGCACACAGCCGCCGCACCCAAGTACTTCACAGGTCTTTTAAAGACCATTCACTTGTTAATGTGGCTTTGTTGTATTTCACCTCTTCTTGGCGCCCCTGCATCTCCACTCAATCAGAGGGGAGATGCAGGGGCGCTAAGAAGAGGTGAAGTACAACAAAGCCTCGTTAACAAGTGAATGTTATTTAAAAGAATCGCCCGGCCCCCATAGCTCACAACCAGCGATATAAAAAACACAAAGGCATATGATGTCGGCAAGGTCCGCGGGCCGCCAAGGAAGGCTTGCCGGGCCGTACTATGAGTACCCCTGATCTAGAGCTTCCCCGGTATTCAAACAACCTGGGGGGCAAATGGAACATCACTGGAGGAAGCAACAGGGTTACCAATGGAATTGACACCAAATCTGGCACTCTTGGGGGTGTGGGACCCGAATGACCACTCACTATACCAAAAACAACTGATAAATATGGGATGCACGGTTGCAAAACAAGACATTGCGTAGGGGTGGTATTCTGGGACCCCCCCCCAACATACCGTCATTGGGAAACCAGAATAGAATTCTGTGAAGTGTTGGAAAAGAAGATCTCTAAAGGGTGAGGGTGCATGAAAAAATTGGAGAAAATATTGGGAGGATGGGAAGGGAATTTGAGATAAACGTCGTGCCATAGGTTGTAGGGGTTAGGGTACAGCTGCTCCGGCCGCCTTTAAGTTCAGGAAGTGAAGCGAGAAAATGGAACAATGATGATGGGCATTGTTGAACTGAATGGAGAATCCGGAGTAAAGGGAGATCCAGCGGTAACTGTATCTAATATTACAGAACCAGTGAATTGTGGCTGTTGGATTATGTCTGTTTATTATCTTGTTGTCATAGAAATTATAAAACAAATAAATATTCAAGAAACAGAATGCTCTGCTCATTTTATCGACGACAGGCGCGATCCCCTCCTCAGCTTCACAAGTAAGCCTACATTGGAGTGAAGGAACACACTGCATTCAGTTTTAGTGATCTGTACTGGTTCTGCACCTTTGGTCAACCTAATTTTATGGCAAGACCGGAGGCTCATATTATGCTTTTCTTATCTTGCTTTTATCAATAGCAGCCAAGATAAACACATGCAGAACTACAGTTCCCAACAGGCCAAGCAAAATATTGGCCAATGGGAAACAACAGCATAAACAGTAACAACCAATGAATGCTCATCCATGGAGATAACGTAGGGTCAGACTGCGAACAGCCCTCTTTTCTTGCTGCTCGCAGTCAAGATAAGTACCTTTTTACGTTATCTCCTATGTGGCTTTGTTTAATGACGCTCTATGTTTTGATAATGGTGTTTTAATTATTGCCTGTTACTAGCATGCTGCGTTTCCTCTAACCGCGAGCCTGTTCTAAGAATTTTCTTTCCCTTCAAGCTCTTTCCGCTCCGCTTGTGTCGCCATTTCAAGTGCCCAATGCTGTGTTCTGCCTACCGCTTCTGCCGTGTTCCTCACAGTTTCCCCACGCGACCTCCCCAAGCATTGCTTCCAGCGCTGTTCTTGGACCGACGCTTCTGACGTTTTTCTCCTCCAGTCCTCTGATTTGGTCTCCGCCTCCGGGAGGGGCTGTCTGCTCCGGGTAGAATTATTTTTCTTTCTGCTCACACGCCCACGGAGCAGGGCCTGTTCCAACAAGTATTAACCCCTTGGTGTCTGGTTTTTATCTGCATTGGGTGAATATAGAGCTGGAAAGCTCACAGAGTTCTGACTTTAATAATGAGGAAGGGGAGGCATTTAAGACTAATTTAAACACCTTTATTAATAGTTCTGTTGAACATGCGGTTGAAGCTTCTATGAAGCGTTTTTCTAAGGATATGGAGAATTCTCTCTTGTCTTTAATGTCCAAAACTTTGACCCAGTCTGCTGGGGATAGCAGAAAAAGAAAGTTGGCACCTTCCAGCAACAAAAGTGTTTCTGTTACTGTGTCACGCGGGTTGGATGAGGTTTCCTCTCACAAGGTCGAGGACTTGATGCCTCCCAGGCCTCCTATTAAGGAGGGGATTTCCGTTTCTTTCACCAAACGAAAGGTTAAATCAAAACACGCTGAGGTGCCTGAGAAATTAGTAATTTCTCATATTTTGGACACAGACGATGATTTTGGTGACGCTGATGATGCATTTGGAGATCTTGATGCCAATGGTCCTCCTCCGCCCTTTTCCTCTAAACCCATCCTGGATGCGGAAGGTACTCCCATGTTTGATCCTTCAACTATCCGCCATCCTAATTCTACCGAATGGTTTCCTATTGCACATGTAGGTGAATATATTTCTGCCAGACTACGCTTACCCCTTAACAAAACTGTCAGGTCTAAACTTAAGTCCGAATGTCCCAAACCATCTCTTCCCTCTAATGTCTCTTGCACTCCCACTATTGACCAGCCGCTACTGACTTTCTTTTCCAAATTTAGGAAAGATCCACGCAAGGGTGTGAACAAGGCTTGGTCAACCTGCCAAGACAAATTGTTAGACGTGGTTGGTCCTCTGGCCCGTATTTTTGATTTGGTTGAATCCGCACGTCTGGATGGTACAGACCTGGATCCTCAGGACATTTCTTTATGGGTTCAACAGGCCTTTTGTCTTTTGGGCAATGCAAATTCTGCCATCACTCGTGAGCGTCGTAATGGCCTCCTGATAAAGCTGGACCCCAAATTGTATAACTTGGCCTCTTTGGATCCTGGTATCAAAGCTGATGGTCTTCTTTTCGGAGATTCGCTAGTTAAAGATCTTAGCAAATTTGTTTCTACTTTCGCTTTTATCGACAAGGCCCAGCAATTCATTAAGAAGGTATTTTCGCCACGTGTTTTTTTACAGGCCGGCAGAGACAGGAGTCGCTTTGCCAGCTGTTCGGCTCACAACCAAGGCTCCAGAGGTTCCTTCAACTCCAACAACAGTTTCCGAGAGTTCAAGCCCCAATTCTATCCACAAAGGGACCGATGTTTCCGTGGCCAGAAAAACTTCAGACACAATTTTCAACAAGGTAAGTCATCCAGTTCCTCCTCCTGTTGGGGGGTCGTCTAAAACTTTTCCTCAAAAAATGGCTGTCTCTGACTGCAGACCCTTGGGTCCTAAACTCCATCCAAGGTTATCTTATAGAGTTCTACGCTCCTGCTTTCCAGACAGCTTTCCCTCCTCCTCTCACCTTCTCAAACGAAATGACAAATCTCATCTCTTCAGAGGTTCAGGCTCTATTACAAAAACGCGCCATTCAGGTGTCTCCTCTAGACCCTTCAGGTTTCCTAAGTTCCATCTTTCTGGTTCAAATGAAAAACAAAAAGATGCATCCCGTCTTAAACCTTAAATGGTTCAACCAGGTTGTGGTCTATCGCCACTTTAAAATGGAGACCATCATTCACCTCAGAGACTCTCTTCGTCTAAACGATTGGATGGTGAGAATAGACTTACAGGACGCCTACCTCACAGTTCCTATACACCAGTCACACAGGAAGTTCCTTCAGTTTCAATGGTTAAGAGTGTCTTACCACTTTTGCTCTCTCTACTTCGGGCTATCTTCAGCCCCATGGTGTTTCACCAAGATCATGAAACCGGTAGTGACTTACTTGAGGTCCCTCGGGATCCGTTTGACACTGGCGTAGCTAGGGGGGGGCGGTGGGGGAGGTCCGCCCCAGGCGGCACTATTTTCGGGGCGGCGGCCGCGCTGCACTGGTGGCCCATTGCGGAGGCCTTTATAATTTATTTGGTGACACTTACTGACACTACTGTCAGTCATTACAGTAGTGTCAGAGTCCCAAAATAAATTATAAAGGATGCCGCAAAGGGCCAGCAGTGCATCGCATGCGACTCCGTTTGAAGCACAAGTGCCCCTGATTGCAACTGCTTCCTGCAGTGCACGCATCACCACCTAGCGTGGTGGTGTGGTGCGCGACCGAACGGAGGTCAGAGGGGAAAGACTCCAATCAGCCAATGAGCTGTCTCAGCTCAGAGATCCAGCCGACGAGCCCTCCCCTTCGTAGTGTGCAGGCAATCGAACGGAGGCCGGGGCTGGCAGATTGGGCTACTTGTCGCACGCACAATTGGGCGATATTTTGCCCGATTTTGCGAGGAAAAATCGTGTTGGGTGGGCTACTGAGATTTGGGCGGATTCAAAGCTTTGTGCGGCGCCAGTGGCGCCGCCGCGCTGCAGCATATGGATGCCTTGCATCCCACACCTCTTTCCTAAATTAGGTGCGTCTGTGGCTCTATGCCCTGCGGCCCCTGCCCACAAGAAACACCGCCAGGGCAGTAAATCTATGGGGGCGGGAAGTTTCTTTCCATTTAGGGTCCTGCAAGATCTGCAGAGACCTTTGACCTGCCCTCAGTAATGTTCCGACGGCCTTGGAGTTGTTTGACCCAATCCAGGGTCAGATCAGTTCAATGATAGGCGTGTCAGGCTCATTACGGCCCGCCTCCATTCGCATGCAGCAGCAGCAGGTATGGTGACGTCGGAGGTTCCAGCTGTAGGGTAGTTGGGAAAGAGGGCAGAGGGGTGATGAACACACAGGGCAATAAGAGGGATGACTGGGGCGTCAGAGGAGCAAAGGGAGTGGAACACGGTGCAGGAAGGGGTGATGAAAATACATGGCAAGGAGAGCGTTGAGAACAGAGGGGTGCAGAGGGCAGCGAGGAGTGGCAGATGAGCGCAGAGTGGGAAACCGGGACAGGAAGGGGTGATGAAAACACAGAGCAAGGAGAGAGATGAGAGCAGAGGGGTGCAGGGGGCAGCGAGGAGTGGCAGATAAGCGCAGAGTGGAAAACCGGGGACAGGAAGGGGTGATGAAAACACAGGGCAAGGAGGGGGTGAGAACAGAGGGTGTCAGATGTGTGCACTGGGAAGTGGAGCACAGGGGGCAAAAAAGGGCGAGATAACACCAGGCAAGGAAAAGGATGAGAACAGATGGTAATAGGCGGGGCGAGTAGTGGCAGATGAGCACACAGTGCAACACTGGGGGCAGGAAAGGGTGATGAAAACACAGTGCAAAAAGAGGGATGACTAGAGGGGTGAGGGGGCAGATGAGCACACAGAGTGGAACACAGGACGTTGTGATTAAAATACAGGGCAAGGAGGGTATAAGTACAGAAGAATGCTGGGGTGACAGATGTGTGCACATCAGTCACACTCAACAATAACATTGATGATTATGAAAAGCAGACTTAGGCACCCCACACGGTATGAAATACTCGTTTATTGGCAGGGCAGGCTCCTTTTAATGCACTCATGCCTCAGCAGCCTGCCTGGTTCTGTCACTGGTCAGCGCGTGACTAGCACCAGACAGATCAGGTTTTTTAAAACAAATCCTGCTGGGCCCCCATAAACACATTGCTGCTACGCTGGCAGGGTCAAGGCAAAATCATATGAAATACTCGACTAGCTTCCTGTCACGGTGTTCGTGCAATTTGTCTGTGGTTTCGCAAGCAGTAGTAGTGATCACAAGAGTAAAATCATGTACAATGTGAGTAGATTGTGGGCATACGATCATTTTACAGTAGGATCAGGTGCTCTGCAGCAGTTCTATTTACAGTTTGGCCTTACTCAAATCAGTGTAATTTCTTTTGTTTTATCTGTTTCCATGTACTTAATTTCTTGATTTTGCCTTGTCACTCTTAGTGTCATACCATTAGTAGTTGAATGTCATTCATAAGTACTCTGAAACTTTGAAAATGGCTCACCTAAGCACTCTTAAAACGTGGCAACTATGCAGTTTATTTTCCATATCGGATAGTGTCCTTCCATTTCTGATGCTTTGAAATAGTTTTAAGATCTTCAAAGAGTTTCTTGTTGCTGGAATGGCTGTAATTTCTGAGGTTTATATGTTTCCCTCATCTTCTTTACTTGATTTTTGTTCCTTAGAAAGTGTCACTCGTAGTCGTTTAATGTCACTCATAATTACACAAAAAATGTGAAAATGTCACACTTAAGCAATCTGAAACCTTGGCAGCTATGAATCGCCTGCAGGCATCTTCGTACCATTTTTCTTTGCCTTCGTACCATTTTTCTTTGATCAGGCCACAATACTTCATGTTGCCTCGCACACAGAACCGTGCTAGCTGTGTGAAACAAGCATTGGAATTCAATTTTTTTCACATTTGTTGGAGGTGGTGCTATTGGCAATGTGAATGTGCAAGTGTAATTCGTCCATACTTCATTGTTGGTGTCTTTGTAGTTCCTAGCTTATTTGGCAGGTTTGTAATGCACGCAGACCTTCATTTGAGGTTGATGTTTTGTATTAAGCTTGGCACACTTTAAAAATCGTGTTCCTTTCACATTGTGGTGAGTTTGTTGGTTAAAACACCCTTTCCTGTAAGCAGAAGGGTCATAAGGAAGGTAGGTTCTTGCAACCACTGTGGCCGTTGAGATGGGCGCACTAATGGAGGAAAGGCTTTTCACTCCTAATTGGAGGGAAGTAGGCCTCTCACCCCACGGACCCCGTTGGCACTGCACCTACTGCATTAATGATAGTATACGTCTTTAAGGCAGTAAACATTTACCTTTCCACTGGCTGAACAAGGATCCACCATACTGATACCTTGCAAAGAACGGGAGATGGAGATTCTTCTGAGTCTTCAGAATGCACTTGCACTTTATCGGGTATTAGCTCATGGGAACATCAAGCAGCAAGCTCTGCACCCCATGCCATGGACTGCTCTCTTCAGATGAGTACCAAAAACTACGTAACATATGTAATTTGTGTATATAAAAAGATGTTCAGCATTGCTCTTGGAGCATTCAAACAAGTGTGAAAAAACATGGAACATTGGCCGATATTGCCATTACTCTGAGGGGCCTGACATGAGTATGCAAAAGGAACTTCATGCTGAAGAGCACCTTTCCCAAGAAGAACGTTTCCGCAGTTGCAGTCCTCAAAATTGGACCAAGAATAATTTTGGGCAGCTTTCTCCACACCATGCGATATCAAGTGAGTGACAGTTTTCCTGACAGACCAACTTTGATTTTAGTGTACAAAATATAGGTAATCTGATTAATGTGGGTACTAAACATATCCTTGAAATAGAAGTATATTTTTTTAATGTTGTAGACAGGCTACACGTAAGTTAATGGAGTGGCAACATTGGGCTATTTTAGGCTACTTTTTTGTTGCTTTTGGGCTTGAAAGTTGTGAAAAAATCTGGCAACACTGATGTAGGCGTGCAAGGGTCTGTATTGTTACAGCAGGCTTTGAATTTTTCTCTGATTATTGCCGCCCTGACGTACCGTGTTTGTTGTGGTTGCTTGTGGGTACGTCCCAGGGGTCAGTGGAGGACCAGAGCCAACCCGAGAGGAACTTCTACAGTGCATCACAGGTATCTCCACAGTTGTTTCTCTGGAACGTCTGAAGACAGGAAAGAAAGGAGAGGAGCAGACAGGTATGTCCACCCGGCAAGCATGTTGAAAATTATGCAAATGGAAGTTTTGCCCCTCAATACCACACGTGATGGTTGGCGCCTGAAAGGATACAAGCATCCATTAACATGGGTCCCAGTATGCTATTTTCTAGTTTTCTTTACCGTTAAAGCATTTTCGAGATTTACCATGATATGGATCGGTAATCCCACAAACATCCTTTTATTTATAAGACATGTCACTGTCATGAGTGTAAAATCTGAAAATTTTGGGGAAGCAACAGTGTGGAGATTTTAGTAGCAAAGCATTTATTGTGGCATTGATAATGCATTGTTAGAGAAAGCTAATAATACCTGGAATCTGAAAGCACTGATAAGGCATTAGTGGAGGAAGATCATGCGTACCTCAACACTGATAAGGCCCTTCTGTGGTAAGGCCATACTGCTCCCGTTAGCTGATCTGTGGCTGTGTCCTGAGTGCCTGCGCTCCCACCTACCCTTGTGTTCTTGCCTCGTGGTGCTGCTGCTCTCCGTCCCCCGCTGCCGCCATCTCCAGCAGCGGCCGCTGTGCGGGGACGGACTACACTTCCCAAGATCCTGTGCGGCAGGGGAGCCGCTGACGCCGTTTACGCGCTAGGAGGCGCTCAAAAGACCGGTGCTTCCTCCGCGTCGCGGGACGCGCGCGGGCGGTGCCGGGCTAAGCCCGGGACAAGGGCGGGACCGTCTGTGGCCGTCCGGGGCAGGAGGAGGCAGGGCTGGGCCCACTCTCTAAGTCCACCATATTATACTCTAAGGTACTGTCCGCATATAAGTTATCTCAAGTGGTACATTTTGACTATCAGTTGCTCCCTGCGTCACAGTATTCGTGTGTCCCTTACATTTGCGGTGTGTGATTCTGTGGACCCCCATTGACGGGTTTTGCCATTTAATCAATTAAAATTATGTCAAAACAAACCCCAATGCGCAAACCATCTATGTTGGGAGGTTCAGTCAGAGGCACGCTGGACAGTTTTATTACAAGAGCTGCTTCTGTTTTGGAAAAGGAGATTGCTATGGTAGAACGTCGCCTATCGGCCGATCATTTGCAACCTAAAAGATCTTCGCTCGGCCCTATCCAGTTGGCCGTCTCACCGGCGTTGGCTCCACCCATCTCCTGCTTAAATAACAGCCAGACTGCCTGCCCATCTTCCCCGCCTGCTCATGCTAGTATGATAGTGACACACTTTCATACACATCCAACACCGCCCGCTTCTAATTCTCTTGATAATCATTCTATGGATTCCACCTCATCGATCTCACAAGTTCTTGTCAGCCCACAAAGGTTGGGAAGGAGAGGTCATATTACAGGTCCGCCCCTTTAAAGAAAAGGAAGAAGGGAGGTAAAAAACACAATAAAGCGAACCATTTGGGTAATGTTAAATATAATCTGGTGGAAAATATTGCAAACCGTTCTACGTCAGCTGCCAAGCAGCTAGTAGATCAAGCAACAGAGTCGGATTCTCTTAACTTTGAACTTTTACAAAACGACATTATGCGCCAACTCGAGACACTAGTTAAATCACTTCTTTTTCCATTGATAGAAAGTATGAAGGGTGTGTCGAACCAACTTGGTGTAATTGAGCAGCTGATTGTGAAAAATGTCGTCCAACCAAAAGATACATCGCCCAAGGTTTTGGCACCATCAAATAGTATTTCTCTCCTTAACTCATTCCCAGCGCTAGATGACAGGCAAAGTAGCACAGAGAATTCTAAAGCTAAAACTGTACCAACTTTACCAAATGTAACTAATCTGTTACCCAACCGGAAGTCAACTGACGCTCCCCCCTCTCTCAATGGTTCCCACCCTCCCGCAAATAATGTACTTCCTGGCACCACCTCAAATAAAATATATGGTGCTAGTCTTGATCACATAGATCTGCCGCCAGAGGCAGCCCCCTATGTTGTACTTATGACAGGAGTTCCTGCACTAGAGGTAGGAAGGAAAGAGGGTTATTATGACCTAAAAAATAAGGTCCTGCACTGGTCGGGAAAGAATAGACCTTTACCTCTCAACATAAATGGTGAACTTCTGAATGTTCGTAGGCTTGGCTGGGTGGGCCCACGGCCTAAGGATATCGAAGGTGACGTAATTGTTGTTAACTTTAGAGACTATAGAGCAACTAAACACATAGTTAACTGGTTTCAAAGCCAACACCAGAGCGCCATCAGAACCTTTGATTTAACCTACTTTTATCCACAAAGACTAATCAGGAACCCAACACATCCCAATACTTCTTCTCGGTCACAGGCAGGGCCCCTCATTTTTAATTTACCAATTTTTAATCGTTTCTCCTCACTCAGAGGACTGGAAGATGTTGATTGACTCGCCCCAGAAGACCACCTTCAGCACCCTCCCTGTGGCCCATTGAATGCACAACCGGCTAGAGATCATTGTGTTCTAGCTTTGCCCAATGCTGCACCAGATAGTGGGGGGGGCAACTCTGGAACAATTCAAATACTCTCATGGAACATCGCAGGCCTTAAGAAGCACTTGGTTAATACGGACTGGCTCGACTTTGTTAACCAACATGAAGTCTGTATGTTTCAGGAGACCTGGAGCCTGGACCCTCTTTATATGTCCGGTTATTCCACTTTCCACATACCGGCAGTGCACCAGGGTGTGGGCCGCCCTTCGGGAGGCCTACACATCTGGGTTAAGGTCACACTGAATTTGGATATCAAAGTCCACAATGCCAAGTCAGCAGACATTCTCCACTTATCTTTCAAACGGCCCTGGAATGGCTCTAGAGTTGATCTTTTCAATGTATACGCTAGAGGAGGCCCTTCTAATCAAAACTCTGTTATCATCTCCACTCTGGAAAATGCCTTGTCAGGTACTCCCCCACCCTCTAATATTATTTTAGGCGGCGATCTGAACTGCACATATGAACCATTAAGAGACGCAGATCTTCTGGGTCTCACTGAGGATGATACCAGAAACTGTATCCCTCCCTTAAATCTGAGTTCCATCAAGAGATGGACAGCGAAGGCACACAGGTTACCGGTCTCACCCTGGAATTCAACCTCCGAGCATTAAATGGAAGAACCCTCTCTGATCCTCATGGGGCTATGACCTTTAATAGATTAAATGGGCCATCGCGCATTGATTATATCATTATAGACGCAAAATCTTGGGACTATGTAGTTGACATGAAGGTAGAACAGATGCCAGATAGTGACCATAATCCTCTCTGTGCAGTTTTAAAATGGCATACAAGGTTAAACTCCTCAAATCTGAATCTAACCTCGAAAGTAGTAATCCCTACAAACTGCAACAGAAGGTTGAAATGGCACCAAGTATCATGTCATGAGGACATCCTAGCTTCCATAAACTCTCAAGTGGCCACTAAGGCTGCAGAATTTGCTCTCCTCAATACCACGTCGGTAGAGACAAATTGTGCAGACCTTAATAATTCCTACAAAACATTCATCGAGGACATAGGCTCTCATTTTAAAATAAAAGGATCAAAGGCTGGTACACATCTCCCAGCTAAGAGAGGCAATCCATGGTACACTACTGAATGCAGAACCCGGAGAAAGGCGATCTCACTTGCCCTACGCAAAAGAGATTCTGTAGCAGTTAGGCTGGCCAGACAAGCTTACAAAAAATCTACAGAAGCGGCTAAACGGATTTGGGAGGAGGATCATTGGCAAGCGTTAAAGAAGGCAGCCTTTTTAAAAGATTCTAGTACCTTCTGGACTCTAATAACCCAACTAACCAGAAGAGACTCTGATCCAATTTCCAATAACATAACCAAGCAGCAGTGGTCTGCGCACTTCTCAAAACTATATTGTAACGAGGTAGAGCCCGACCACCTCGCGATTGTTAGCCCAGATTCCAACCTAATCTTCTCACAGCCTGATCTAACAGATCTCTTTACATTTGTGGAGGTTCAGATCGCCATCAAAAGCATAGCACCTGGGAAGGCGGCAGGCCCAGATGGCCTGCCAGGAGATTTGATTCTTCATGACCCCTTAGTATGGGCAAGTCTTATTTTTAATATGATGAATCTATTGTTATGTGGCCATGCAGTCCCAGATTCCTGGAAGGGTGCTGAGGTGGTCACAATTTATAAGAAGGGGGCGAGAGAGGACCCTGCCAACTACAGACCGATAACCCTAATTGATGTCACCCAAAAGGTGGTTGGCAGGGTTCTTAATTCACGATTGGGGACATGGCTTGAAGAGGGAAACGTCTTAACACACTTACAAGCAGGTTTCAGGAAGAAAGTAGGTACTATGGACCAAGTATTCAGATTTGTAGCCACTTACTGGAAGACCGTCCTGATTGGCGGGGGATCTTTATACTTGGCCTTTATCGACCTCAAAACCGCTTTCGACCTCGTCCCTCGGGTTAAATTGTGGCAGGTACTACATGAAATGGGGATACCATGACATCTTCTGGAGTTTATCAAAAGATTGCATGATGGTACATATGCAAGAATTAGATGGGGGACCGAAGGTCAACTGACTGACCGAATTCCTGTTCAGAGGGGGGTCCGCCAGGGATGTGTGATGGCTCCGACTTTGTTCTCCCTCTTTATTAATGGGGTGGCAGACCATTTGAGGGAGGACCCAGCGGATGCCCCCTCCCTGGCGGGGGAAAAAATACCCACCCTCCTCTTTGCAGATGACACACTTCTCATGTCCAAAACTCCCATGGGTCTCCAGAAACTGCTTGATAGGTTTAGTGCTTTCTGCGATAATCGTGGCCTTACTGTTAATACCACTAAGACCAAATTGATGGTACTAACCAGAAATAAAAAACATAAGAAAATCAATATCGCATTAAATGGCACCCCGCTGGAGGAAGTAGATGCCTTTGACTACCTAGGGGTCAGGATTAACTCCAAAATGAAATGGGACTCCCACATTGTTAAGATGTCCTTAAATGTTAAGAGAGTGACAGGAGCAATCCTTAGAGATTACCGTCTATCCTCTACTAAGCCTATTTGTCCCGCTTTAGTAGTATATGAGGGCAAGGCATTGTCTGCCGCTACCTACGGCTCTGAATTATGGGGATCTGAAAGAGTTGCTGATCTAGTTATAGCAGAACACAAATTTATGAGAGAGCTTGTGGGCCTTCCAGTCTCCACCCCTCTCAAACCATTATTTTATGATCTGGGACGTCATTCCATCAAAGATATTGTTGGGCTTCGCCCCCTATTATTTTGGGTTCGTCTTAGAAGGACCCCGGAACTTAGTAACTATGCCACAGTCCTCGACGAACTCATCGCTTTAAATGGTTTTGGGGTGATTTCATGGCTGAAAAATCTAAGGGACTTGGCAATTAACTTAGGTCTAAAAGAAGAATGGCTCTCACAGCAGCCCCCGCAAAAAGATATCATCAAGAAACTATACTGGGCAAATATAGAAGCAGCGGACCTGAAAAACCTAAAGTTGGGCACCCTAACTGATATATTTTTGACTTGCAAGCAAATACCAAAGTGGGAACCATTTCTTGATTTTATCTCTTCACCAAGGGATAGAGCTTTGTTCCTCAAAATGATGCTAGGCACATTAACCCTAAACGTTTTCACAAGCAGCTGGAAAAATTCTAAACCCCATTAAACAGCTTGCCCGGGATGTTCTAATCCAACTGAATCATTGGGCCACTTCCTGTTTGCCTGCAAGGCATACAGGGCGCCCAGAAAACGCTTGTTAAGCCCAGTATGTAGAAATCTGGGAACCAGACAGTCGTCAGTGGCCCTTCGTATCCTAACAACGGATACCACATCCACGTTGGTAATTTGTGGGGTGGCTAAATATCTTGGGAAAGCATGGCAAATTCGAACTAAGCTTGTTGAACCAAGTATTCTCTAGGCTGCAATATTGTGTAACTGTACCACTATATGAAATAGCTCCTTTTTATTTGATATGCTTCTGCTTGTCTTCATTCCCCTAGTTCTCTGTGTTTTTTACTTATTGTGCTTTTATTCTTAGCTATTCATTTTTAAGAAATTTTTACGCAAATTTGTATATGTTTTTATTAATTTTTATGGTTCTACTTATGCTGCATTGTATCTACTTTTATGATACCTTGTTATCGAATAAAGTATATCAATCAATCATACTGCTGAGGTCCTGTAGCGATGAGGCAGTGCTGGTAAGGCAATTTGGCGGGGCCTAGGATTCCCAAGGAATGAGAACACATCAGTTAAGAAGCTGGCACTGTTGATAGGCATGGATGCTTTGGTGGATGGTGATGCTGTAACCCTGCAGGGTCGTACCTTGTTGTTGCTATAGTGGCTTGCTGCTGTAGTGGGCCACCAGTGCGACTCTCAATTAATGCAGGCTGGTGCTAGGTTGGTGACAAGATAGTGAGATCTTAGAAATCTCCCTTGACTTGAATTGAACTTAGCTGTTGTGAGGAAATATGAATTTTGTGATCAGTTATGTCCCCTATCGTAGACCCCAACGGCTCCATGTACATGCTATAAGTACATGTATGTTCCCTCCTGCTCCAGTTCTGAAGACGCAAATATATGTGCGTCCACCGTCAATATGTCCTCTTTTAGGCCCGCCATGAATGGGTCAGATATTCCATTCCTAAGTATAAAAGGCCACCGACTTTATATGGTTCACTTTCCACATTTTACAGATTCAAGCGAGTAGGCCCGAATTCTGTCATCAAGCCTTTTCCTGCCTTCTGCCTCTGAAAGCTCCAGTCTGAGCCTGCATCTGTAACCATGAACTTTGTCTTACTCCCTGCGCGGCTAACGGTGCCTGATCCAGCCTATTGCCTGCCAAAAACTGTATTTCACCTTCGAGATTATCTCTTTCGCTCCTCATCCGATGCATTCCTGTCTAGTAGTTTAGGTAAACATTCCTCCAGCTACCATGCAAGGGGCCAGGCCTCGCTGTCCTCATGCAAGTAATTCATAGCCCCGTTACCATGGAATATTCCTACCCCCTCGCATCTAGTGTAGACACTTAGACGCTTGTACACACACTAACAGTCAGTATAGTCAGTATAGAATAAGATTCTATCCTAAGAGACCTCTCCTTTTGGATAACACAGTTCTTTAAACATAGGATATTAGATATGATTTGGGATTAGGTTGACATAACCCCAGACTTCTGTCTCCACATGTAGAGCTAAATGTCAAGTCCCCTTCACCCTCTAGTTGCACGTCAATCACACGTCATGCGGCTGCGCGCGCATCTTTGCCAAACATTTCTGCTGACATTGCAGGATTCTTTTATGGATCCACCCACATGTGACATCATGTATAATGACGTTTTCTAGTTACGCCTATTCTAGTTACGCATGCATATTTTATTTTGTCTTATCAGTTGTTACGCCTACTGCATCTGTTTCACTGTAATGCCTTTTCTATAAAAATGATTACCTGTCAATAATATATGCTCCCTTCCTTCCTGAACTTTCGTGGTGATGGAACAGAAGGCCCACAATTCGAATTGTCTTCCTTTTTATAGGAATAAAGCATTTTAAAACCTCTAATACCACGGATTCTGCCTCTTATATTTACTGAGTTATTCTTGATAGACTTTACCGCATAAAAAATAGTACCGGTAACGAAATATTTACCACATAAATTGGCGCCCGAATAGGGACACTTTCTCATCTCACGCGCCGGTGGTGCGTTGCAGGCCCGGTCTCCTGCCACAGCTGAACGGACAATTACGCGTACCCGCAGGATTTCCTGTATCTCCCTCCAGCCGAGCGGGGGTGACTGAGGCTGCGATCAACACCCAGACGAGGCGGTGAGAAGTGCGAAGTATCCCGACCAGAGCCTAGCTGAGAGAACAAGATCCGAGGTATACAGAGTCCCGCCAGGTTCCGAAGTTCCGAGTCCAGTCGAGTCGAGTCCAGTCCGGTCCAGTTTCAGTTCCGTTCCGGGGCCTTCCGTTCCGAGCTACCCGGTGAGTACCATTACCGGGGAGGCATTTAACGTGCACATAGTCTGTGCCGGTCAAGACGGGTTTGGGTACACAAATCCGGTCTGCACTGTTTCAGCAGTGTATCTGTACTGTTTAGCGGTATATATAGTATGTCTTGCATATAAATAAGTATTATCTAGTGTCAGTATTATGTCAGTAACTAGTTTTCTATTAGTTATCATTGTCCGTTAAAAACTGTTAAATGTTAAGTGTTTAAATACGTTCTATACATTGTGGTGTGAATGACTGTTCATTATTGTGTTTATTGTATTAAGTGTGTTCTAGTAATAAGGTCTAAAAATGCCGCTCTTTTCGAAACTAAGACAGATTAAAACTAGAAAAGGTGTACTCGAAGAAGCCGTTCCCATTCCACCTAGGGATACTCCAGGATACTTTATGTATCATAAGCATGGTCTAGATGCCGTATTATTTCTTGATTTATGGGTGGACTACACCAAAGAATTACCAGAGAGTCAGAGATGGCCCCCAACTGGGACCTGGGATGCAGATTGCATCATGAGAGTAGAAGAAGAATTATGGAAAAAGAAAGCCAGACAGTCACAGAAAGATGCCATTGAATTATGGCGTAAAGAATCATACAGACGTACAGAAAAAGCACACAGACAGGAAGAGAAAGGTAGAGAGAATTCAAATAAAACTCGAGAAAATCTATTACTTGAGGAAGGTACTCGAGTAAACTCAGAACAAGTAGATAGACAAAGAAACGCCCTTATGAATGGTATGTATCCACTTCTGGCCGAAGGGTTACCTAAGGCTACTCCGGAAATACCAAAAGACTTGCCACCTCCATTGTTTCCGATAAAAGCACATCCCAAATCACATCCCAAAACGGCGAAGGACGTTTTTCTTTCCTCCTATTTAGACGACGCAGCTCCCGAGTATGCTAATGCCATACCACCCACATCGCTTGCCGATGGTGTTCAACACCAAGAGCATACGTCTGTACCCCCGCAACTACAAACTCCGACACAAGTTCCAACAGGCCCGTCCGTCTCTACAGTTTTTCCCGCATCTACAATCTCTGTCTCACCTTCAACAAATCCTTTCACGTCCAGCACCCCAGACGGTGCTACAGGAGGTACGACAGACATTTTTTCTACGCCACCCAGAGGAAATAAATTTTCCCTTAGAGAATTAGCACACCAACGTACGCCCAAACTAGCAACTCCCGACATGCTTAAGGAACTTCTAGTAGATTGTAGATATGATCCTGTGCCCGGTAAACGGGACGAAATGCTGCTGTCATCATTACGTATTCGACGAGCTGCAATATATTTAACGAAGCTACCAGGAATGACTACACATTTAGAAAATATATATCACTTTGTCCAGTCAGGGCGAGGCCCTGAAAGTATTAGCAGAGCCATGGAGTACCAGAAAGCGGAGGTACAGGGACAACTGTTACGTTTCCTCATAAATTGTGTAATCAGAAATCAAGACCGGCCTGGGATAAATCCGGAAGAAATGCAAAAACTTGTCACTTGGGGCCAGAATATATCAGAAGGGAGACATGATAAACAGTTATGTATAGTCGCCATGTACCGAAAGATCCGCAAAGAAGTAGAACGAATACACGAAGAAAGATTAGAGGTAGACGCCGCTGACCTAAACAGAGAGGAGGAGGAGCAAGAGTCAGAGCAAGTAGAAACGATAGCTTATGTAAGTAGAGGAAAACCCCATAATAATACCAGAGGTTTTAATGATCCGGTACGTCCAATACGTCCAGAATATAATAGACATTTTCCAAACCCTAGGCTAAATACAAAATCCCCTGAACACTTATTCCAAGCCGCTGATAAATTACTCCGAGATCGAAGGGGGTACCATATGCTCGATTCCATGGACGAACAAGAATTAGCCAGGTCAGCAGTACAATGGGCTGACAGTCCCGGCGAATACAATGATGATGTACTCACACACACGTTTCTGAATCTAGACCCATATGAACAGCGTTTAGCTAGTATATACATGATTCAACACCTCCTTATATTATATAAAAGCCAACACTCCGATCCAGGACCCTTACCTGACATATTGACAGAACTACTCACTAATATATGGAGAGGGTCAGGTACTGATTTGATTAAGGAAATTCTAGAATCCCGAAACCAATATTTAAATTTCGTATGCCCAGAACACGTTCCAGTTCCCATCATGGGAAGAAAAATGTATCACATAGATAGACAGAACCCGTTACGCGAAGTGCACCCAATTAGAGGTGCCGGTGATAATTTTACACGCGTGTTTGTGTACACGCCTATAACTAAACTAGAATTATTAGAAATGAAGAAAGTAGTACCCAGCCATGACAAGGACCCAGCAGGTTTCCACCGTGAGATAAAAGACATGTTACTCATGGGAGAGTATACCTACCCCGACATTATGAAAATATTAAAAGTCCTATTACCCGCCGGTGTTTATGAAAAACTCAAAGAAAAAGAATGGGAGGTGGGAGACCAGAAGATAGATTGGCCAGCATTAGAAAACGAAGAAAAGGCCCGAGCTGCAGGAGCAGGGCTTGGGGAAAAGACTACAGCATTAGCAGGATTACTAATACAAGTACTGCCACGTTTATTAACTACGAAAAAGGAAGACTGGGGTGCAATCTCAGCCTGTAAACAAAAGCCAGACGAAGACACTAGTGATTTCTATTCCCGATTTGAAAAATGTTTTGGTATAAATAGTGGCATAAAAGCAAGTAGTGAGTCATACCCACATCTGTTTGTTACAAAATTAGTTGAAAATTCTCTGATACAAGTTAAGAATAGAGTATTGAAATTCGAAAGTACCTGGCAAGGTAATACCCCATCACAGATGCTCCAGATGTTACAATATCACCACAATAGAATTAGAGAAGAACAAGAACACGAACAAAGACGTATGAAAGATACAAAAATGAAAATGCTTGTTGCACAGTCAGTTCCAGCCGATAGTCATCAAAAGGGTGATTCCGCAGGCCCTGCGAAAGGGACATGCAACTACTGTAAACAACTAGGTCATTATATACACGATTGTCCAGTCCTGATACATAATATTGCTACAGGTAAAACCCAGGAGAGACCACGTCCACCTAGACAGGATCAGAATCAACAACAAATTCCTCAGCATGCACAACATAGGTTAGCTCCGCAACAGGGAGCTCCACAACAGACCATAGCACCACCACAAGCGCAGCCTATTGCTGCAACACAAGCAACGACACAACAGATGTACCAGTATGCACAAGCAGATTATCCCGATTATCAGCGATACACATGAGACAGCCTAGATAGGGAAGTTGGCTTACCCCTTATTGAGGTTCCTGTAGACCGAGAGGGACCTTATGTACATAGTGAACTATTAGGGGAAGACAGAAAGTTTTTACTTGATACAGGGGCAAGCAGAACAACTATAAGACGCAGTGAAGTTCCAGGGGCACCCCTCTCAGGCTCACAAAATATTTCCCTTGGATTCTCAGGAAAACCTATAATAAACGACGTAACACAACCTCTTCCACTTACGATTGGTCCATTGACACGTACTACAGATTTATTGCTTACTAAATCATGTCCAGAAAACTTGTTAGGTATAAAAACGTTGAAAGCTCTAGGAGCTATAATATGCTGTTCTCCGGAAGGAGTACGACTATTTTTACGTGACTTTAAAGGTCACTATGTGTCCAGAGACATGGATCACCGACTGCAGAATTTACCTACACATTTATGGGCACAAGGCCCCACTGATGTTGGTTGCATGAATATTACACCATATCGTGTCACACTAAAAACAGGAGTAATACTACCACGAATGCGACAATACAAATTACCACCCGATGCTGTTGTGGCTTTACTGCAAATCATTGACGAGCTCATTACACAAGGAGTGGTTGTCGAAACTGACTCCAATGTATGTAATTCTCCGATAATTCCGATTCTTAAAAGAACGGATCCAAAAGCACCACCAGTATATCGATTAGTTATTGATCTACGCGAATTAAATAAATGTATTGTGCCACAATACCCTGTGGTCCCAGATATCTCGTCATTACTAACAGCTATTGATTCAGAAGCAACGTTCTTCACTGTAATTGATCTCAAGAATGCTTTCTTTAGCGTCCCAATCGATCCGGAAAGTCAATATTTGTTTGGATTCAGTTTAAATGGACGAAGTTTTAAATTCACACGCGCACCTCAAGGATTTACAGAAAGCCCCAGCATCTATAGCCAAGCACTGAAACGAGAACTTGACAGTATCCACATGCCAGTTAACACTGCCTTGCTTCAATATGTCGATGATCTGCTGATCACCGCTCGAAGCGAACCTGAATGTGAAAAAGCGTCACTGACGGTTTTAAAATTTTTGGCTGACAAGGGGCACAAGGTGTCCCCTTCTAAGCTGCAATTCTGTGTCCAGCGAGTTGTTTACCTTGGGCACTCGCTGTCCAAGGAGGGAAGGCAGCTTACATCCGACCGCATCCAGTTAATCGCTAACATGCCACCACCCAAGACACAAAAGGAGGTACGGGCTTTTATAGGCCTCACTTCATACTGTAGGCAGTGGATCCCTCAATATGCATTTCTAGCAAAACCACTCATCCAGTTAACAACACAGGAGGCAGCCACATCGACTGTCCTCCCTTGGACTCAAGAACATACACACGCCTTTGAAAGCTTAAAGAAAGCTTTATGCCAAGCACCTGTTTTAGCAACACCATGTTACAGTAAACAGTTTACACTCTTTGTTACAGAACGCGAAGGTACTGCTTTGTCAGTACTCATTCAGGAACAAGCAGGATCACACAAACCATGTGCTTATTTCTCTAGTACATTGGATCCAGTAGCTCAGGCTCTTCCTGCGTGCCTGAAATCAGTGGCAGCAACAGCTTTAGCTATCAGACAAAGCGATGCCATAGTGTTAGGACATCAATTGACAGTACAAGTACCACACGCAGTAGAGGTTCTCTTGAACCGCACACAAACACAACACTTGACTATAGCGAGACTCACCGGTTACGAACTGACATTGTTTCAGCCACACATAGAAATCAGACGTTGTAATACATTAAATCCTGCCACACTGTTACCAGTGGGCGGAACAGATCCATTGGCACATGATTGTGTCGAAGTCATTACTATCACGACGAAACCCAGACAAGACTTGACAGATATTCCTTTGTCAGATCCAGACTTGACATTGTATGTAGATGGGTCATGTATGAGAGCAAGTACAGGAGAGCTAGTGGCCGCTTACGCAGTCACAACAGACACTGAAGTCATTGAAACAAATCGTATTAACACTTTGTCAGCTCAAGCAGCAGAGCTCATCGCTCTGACACAAGCCTGTATCCAAGCCAAAAATAAGAAAGTCAACATATACACAGATTCACGTTATGCATTCGGAGTCGTCCATGACTTCGGCGTACTATGGCGAGAGAGAGGTTATTTAACTTCTCACGGTGCCCACATCCAACACGGACCCCTCATTCAAGCCCTATTAGACGCGATTCATCTACCTACTGCAATATCGATTATGAAATGCAAAGCCCATACAAAAGTTACCGATATCATTTCTCAGGGTAATGACCTAGCTGACAGAACAGCTAAACAGACTGCTCAGAATCAGACTCTCACAACTGACGTGACAAAGACAATAGTTCCGACACCAACACATTGCATGACAGTTAAGGATCCCGCCCTTGATGTAATTGACATACAGACACATGCTACACCAGAAGAAATAAAGAAATGGACTGAATTAGGAGGGATCCAAACAGATCAAGGATGGATGACGAAGGAAAAATCTATATGGTTCCTCCCCGACTCTATGGTCCAAGTCATTATTAACACAATACATAGTCCAGCGCACCTAGGAGAAAAAGCTATGCTAGACAGCATTCAACACATTTGGTTCAACAAGCACTTGCGAGCAGCAGCTAAACAAAAAGTTCGTACTTGTATGATATGTTGTCAGTTTAATCCAGGTAAAAGCATCCCCGTAGAACAGGGTGGATTTCAAACTCCCGATCATGCTTTTGAAGTCCTCCAGATGGATTATATCCAGATGGAACGATGTCGAGGATTCAAATATGTTCTCGTAGTTGTCTGTGCTCTTTCCCGTTGGACAGAAGCATACCCGGTTTCAGATTACACTGCCCCGACTACTGCCAAACAGTTAGTTCGAGAATTCTTCCCACGGTACGGTTTACCACGTGTTGTCTACTCAGATAACGGCCAGCCGTTCTCATCCGAACTAATGAAACACGTTTCCCTTCTATTAGGCTATCAATGGAAATTTCACTGTGTCCGACATCCCGAGGCAGCAGGTCTCGTAGAACGCCATAATCAAACTTTGAAAATTAGATTGTCCAAAATATGTAGAGAAAAAGGAGTCGATTGGATAGTAGCCTTACCAGTTGCGCTCTTTTACATGAGAATGGTAGCACATTCTCGAACAGGGCTATCCCCGTATGAGGTGATCTTCGGTAGACCACCAAATATGTGGGGGACGCCTATACCTCGTAAAATCACTGACGTTGACTGTAATATGCTGACAGATTACCTGGCTTCCTTGATGTCTGCACTACAATCTTGTCGTTCACAGGTATCCGCAGCTTTTCCCGACAATACTGAGGTGAAGCCCCATGACGTGGTTCCTGGTGACCTGGTGCTGGTCAGGAACTTTGACCGGAAGACCCAACTGGATCCTAGGTGGAAGTCACCGAAGTTGGTTCTACTCACCACAAGGACAGCCGTGAAAATCGAGGGAAGGAAGGGGTGGTTGCACTCGAGTCATATCAAGAAATTTTATGGACTACCACCCAGTGTAGATACACAACCCTGTATTCCCTCAAAGACAGACTCAAAGCTCCCCTTGGTTGAGCAATCGAACTCAGAAATTTACAAACTAAAATTGAGGTCTAATAAGTCAGACAATTTGATTGTTTAAGTCCTCTCCAAGGTGAATCGGTTGAATTTGTCTCTGACATGTATCCTCTAGACCGGAATAGAGAAAGAAATCATCAGATGCAGCTCAAAAAGCATGCGTATTGTAAATCACTTCGTAGTCACTGTACAGTAACATTATTAATTTTGTTTTTTCTAAGTCTTCTGATCATTATTTTTAGCATACTATTGCATATGTATTACCCTATTCTTAAACATGCTTACAATATAACTGCAGAACATTCTTTTAGCGAATTTCCTCCGCATGAATTGTCCTATAGATTTGCGCTGCGCAACAACACATTTATTAGTATGCTACATCATTCCCATCAAACCAGCAATGCCACAAATTGTTGGATATGTGGCCGACTCCCTCCCTATCAGAACTATAAGGGAGTTTTGCCCCTCTTTCCATATCCGTTCACACACAATGGCTCCTGTGGAGCATGGTTTAGTTTGATTAATACCCTAGATTCACATTCCGCAGTTTATCAAGACAACTGGGTATGGGGAAACCTGAACCTAGTTTTGCTTAAAGTCTGCTACCCTAACAAGGAGGGACTTCCCAAAAGAACAGGAACTGATCTAGAAAATGAAGTATATGGATTAGGTAACTTTACACTTAACCTCATGATCCTGAACGTTGAATCTGAAGCTACACCGATCTTGCCCGCCATGTCAGTATTCCCAGTAAAAGGGGAATTATGTATAAGAAAGAATGGTTCCGTACACATGGGTCATAGTAAATGCACCACTGTAATAAAATTCAGTGATCAAGGCAAGTCTACATTTAGAGCTTCCCATCATTCCTACTTCATATGTGGCCGGACCGCATATATATGTCTACCTTTAGATTGGGATGGTACCTGTTACATAGCATTCCTTCTGCCACCTGTTTTCCTAGCTCCTCCTGATTATCACAGAAATACCCATTTAGTACACAATAGACAGCAGAGAGATCTCCCAATTGTCGATTACACTGAAACAGCATGGGAGAAATACACAGATTTCAATAAAGGTTTCTTTCCCTATATAGGTACAGTCACTAATAGTAAGCTGATACGTAGATTAACCAGAACCCTTGAAGCAGTAGTGAACGAAACTATTTCCGCCTTAGGCAATTTAACAGAAGAGCAGTCTGCTATGCGGATTGTTGTGCTTCAAAATCGTCTTGTCCTTGACGTCATCCTGGCCGATAGGGGCGGAGCTTGTAGGGTCATCGGATCAAGTTGTTGCATTTTCATACCAGA
This sequence comes from Triturus cristatus, assembly GCF_964204655.1. NCBI lineage: Eukaryota > Metazoa > Chordata > Amphibia > Caudata > Salamandridae > Triturus > Triturus cristatus. Next base: position 131,764,306 of record NC_140594.1, read on the forward strand.
AAATTCGCCGTCAGTATATAAGGCCATAACTCGCCTTCATAAGATTGTAAGCCAGATACACCAGAGTCCAGGCACCTGGACTTGGTCCGGTTGGTTCTGGGGCGTGTTGTCAGCCTGGGGATGGAGAATCCTATCCTTCCTAGGTATTGGCTTTCTCATACTATTCAGTTGCTGCTTATGTCTACAATGTGGGCCAGCGATTTGTGGTCTGTGTGCCACCTCGTGTATCCCACATCCAAGTTTTCGTTCGAGATCCCGGAAGAAGAAAGAAGAACAAATGATGCTATATGAACAGATCGATGGATTGATGAAGATCGATATCTCCTAAGGGTCCGAAGGGGACAAGGAGGGAATGAGGAAATATGAATTTTGTGATCAGTTATGTCCCCTATCGTAGACCCCAACGGCTCCATGTACATGCTATAAGTACATGTATGTTCCCTCCTGCTCCAGTTCTGAAGACGCAAATATATGTGCGTCCACCGTCAATATGTCCTCTTTCAGACCCGCCATGAATGGGTCAGATATTCCATTCCTAAGTATAAAAGGCCACCGACTTTATATGGTTCACTTTCCACATTTTACAGATTCAAGCGAGTAGGCCCGAATTCTGTCATCAAGCCTTTTCCTGCCTTCTGCCTCTGAAAGCTCCAGTCTGAGCCTGCATCTGTAACCATGAACTTTGTCTTACTCCCTGCGCGGCTAACGGTGCCTGATCCAGCCTATTGCCTGCCAAAAACTGTATTTCACCTTCGAGATTATCTCTTTCGCTCCTCATCCGATGCATTCCTGTCTAGTAGTTTAGGTAAACATTCCTCCAGCTACCATGCAAGGGGCCAGGCCTCGCTGTCCTCATGCAAGTAATTCATAGCCCCGTTACCATGGAATATTCCTACCCCCTCGCATCTAGTGTAGACACTTAGACGCTTGTACACGCACTAACAGTCAGTATAGTCAGTATAGAATAAGATTCTATCCTAAGAGACCTCTCCTTTTGGATAACACAGTTCTTTAAACATAGGATATTAGATATGATTTGGGATTAGGTTGACATAACCCCAGACTTCTGTCTCCACATGTAGAGCTAAATGTCAAGTCCCCTTCACCCTCTAGTTGCACGTCAATCACACGTCATGCGGCTGCGCGCGCATCTTTGCCAAACATTTCTGCTGACATTGCAGGATTCTTTTATGGATCCACCCACTTGTGACATCATGTATAATGACGTTTTCTAGTTACGCCTATTCTAGTTACGCATGCATATTTTATTTTGTCTTATCAGTTGTTACGCCTACTGCATCTGTTTCACTGTAATGCCTTTTCTATAAAAATGATTACCTGTCAATAATATATGCTCCCTTCCTTCCTGAACTTTCGTGGTGATGGAACAGAAGGCCCACAATTCGAATTGTCTTCCTTTTTATAGGAATAAAGCATTTTAAAACCTCTAATACCACGGATTCTGCCTCTTATATTTACTGAGTTATTCTTGATAGACTTTACCGCATAAAAAATAGTACCGGTAACGAAATATTTACCACAGTTGCACACACTCCAACTTAGATTGGCACCAAACAGTAGGCACTAGGAGTTTGGCAGAAACTCTCTGGCTGCAATGGTGTGGGTCTGACTGTTGAGACTGGTGTGACTCTGTTCTAAGGCCAGGCTTTATGTGTACCACCTCGCCCCCACCTCCCCTCAGTAGTTCATGCTGTTGTGAGTTCGTCATTGCATTATTGTACCTCAAGTCAGAGCACATCGCGTTTGTGCATGTCCCCACTGCTTTAATGGGGGAACCATGATGTTTGGGCATTTAATGTCAGCTGTAGATGATGGATCCCTGAACAGTGTCACATATGTGCATGTTTGCATTGTGCTGAGGGAATTACCAGGTAATCGTTCACACAGCTCTCTGATGGATGTCACATGCAGTTTTTCTGATTCCCCAGATAGATCATGCAGTCTGTGTGTTCTCCTTTGTACTGCTGGTCACCGGTATATTCAACTGTGTAGCCTTGGACCGTGTCATGTATGTGCATGTAACTTGCATGATCAAGGTAAGTATTAGCGGCGATACTACGTGTCTCTCAGACATCTTTCAAGTGCTCGCCTGCCTTTTTCCCCAGCACCCCTCCTCCCCCTAGGGGCGGCAACCTGAGGGATAGTCTCGGGCGCCACAAGGTCTAGCTACGCCTCTGCCGTTTGATCATTTATATCAACGATATCCTTCTGATGAATATGGACAGAACATCTCTGTTGTCACATCTACACATTACTCAGTCTCTTTTTTCCGATTTGGGTTTCCTCCTAAACCCCGAAAAATCTATGCTCGTCCCATCACAACAGATCGACTTTCTAGGTTTTCTGGTGGACTCCTCCACCGCTTCTCTTCGTCACCCTCAACCAAAGGTTTCCACTATAAAATCAGAAATTTCCCAAGTGCTCAGAAGCGACTTCATTTCTCTCGGATCTCTTGCAAGAGTTGTAGGCCTGCTCTCTGCTTCTATCCAGGCTATCTTCCCTGGTCCACTCCACTATCGGGCCCTCCAGCGCTTAAAGATACGACATCTACGTAGAGGCCTGAAGTATTCCGACCTCATCTCGTTTGGAACTTCAATGGTGGATAGACCATTTAGATGCTTGGAACGGAAGAACAATCTTCGCCTCAGTCCCAGATCTTGTATTAGAATCCGATGCTAGCTTGTCAGGTTGGGGCGCCCGGTGTGGCACGATATCGACTGGAGGTACTTGGTCTCTAGTGGAGTCAAGATTGCACATAAATTGTTTAGAGATGCTTGCAGGCTCCTTTGCGATCAAAAGCCTCACCAAAAACAAAGTGTGTTGTTCTATCCTTCTTCGTATGGACAATGTTTCTGCGGTACGCTACATCAACCTTCTCGGTGGCACCAAGTCCAAACCCCTGGCGGAGTTAGCAAAGTGTCTGTGGGAGTTTTGTCTCCTCAAAGCGGAATACCTTCCAGGCTCTCTCAACTCCATAGCCGATTGGCATTCTTGTTTCCTACGAGATTCCAGCAATTGGAAGCTTCTTCCATCCGTCTTTCATTCTCTCTTTCAAAAGTGGGGCCCTTTGCATATAGACCTCTTCGCCTCTTGTCTCAATTCTCAGCTTCCACAGTTTTTCAGCTGGCGGCCGGATCCTTCGGCCCTTGCGACAAAACTGGTCTTCTCATCACCATTATGCCTTTCCTCCTTTCCTCATGATCAGCAGGGTGTTAGCTCATGCATCCTGTCAACGAGCCTTGTTGGTTCTGATGGCTCCCTTCTGGCAATCCCAGGTCTGGTTCCCATCTCTGCTAGAGATGGCGATGGATTTCCCGGTCCTTTTTCCCTCTTTCTCCAATCTTCTCTTGAACCCCTTGGGACATCCTCACCCTCTGATTCTAGACAACTCTCTGACTCTGTCCGCATGGAAGATCTCGGGTCGAGACCACTGACAATGTTATTTCGCAAGAGGCTTCTCTCTTTATCAGCAGAGCCTGGGCCCCAGGAACGACCAAGGCCTACAAATAAGCTTGGTCTTTATGGGCAGGCTGGTGTCTGGGAAAAAGTGTTGATCCCTTTTTAGCCCGTTTAACTTACATTGTAAACTCTCTGGCTTCTGAGGCCAGCTCAGGTAAGTCTTATAGAACAGTCAATCTGTACAGGTCTGCTATTTCCCTCAATCATTCCCCTATCGATGGCAAACCAGTTGGTGAGCATCCTCTTATCTATCGCATCCTGAAAGGTGTTAAGATTTCCAAACCCCCTCTTCCTAAATATTCAAGATTATGGGATGTGCATTTAGTTCTAAAACTCTTTGTAGATTGGCCGGATAATGCCGATCTTTCCTTGAAAATGCTTTCAGCTAAGCTTACCATGCTCTTATGTCTGATTTCTATTAAACGAGTGTCCGATGTCAAAGCTATGGATGTGTCCTCTCGTCAATTTACTCCTTCAGGTGTGTTGTTTCATATCAACAAACGTACCAAGACTAATTTGAATTCTGTTTTCTATCCTTATTTTCCTGATAAGCCTAAACTGTGTGTAGGTCTATGCCTCAAAGTTTATGAACAACGTACCTTTGATCTCAGAACGTCCTCCCATTCCCAGCTTCTCATTTCTTTTCGTAAACCCCACAACCCTGTTTCCTCTGCTACTGTTGCCCGTTGGGTGTGTTGGGCCATGTCGCTTGCTGGCATTGACGTTTCTGTCTTTGGAGCTCATTCTGCCAGGGGGGCCATGGCTTCCAAAGCTTTTTGGGCAGGCTCCAGGTTGGAGGACATTCTGAGATCAGTTGATTGGTCCAATGACAACGTTTTTCGTATATTTTACTGTAAACCTGTGATTTCTGCTGTTTCTACTGTAATTGATATGCTTTGAACAAGCATAATATGAGCCTCCGGTTTTGCCATAAAATGTAGATTTCCCTAATAATTTATGACGGAAAGTCTTAATTTTAGACACGGAGGCGAGTATTATCCCACCACAACACTTCTAACTTGTGTTTGTTTCCCTCCCTGCAGGGACTCCAGCTTTGCTGCCAGCTTCCTCATGATACTCTCCAGTGTCTTCGTTGGGATGGTGTTCCGTTTGGTGACGTTCCCTCTGGTTCTGCGGATCCTGATATTACGAACACTTCCAGGATTTCCTTGACGGACTTCGCTCAAGATTTGTTTACTTGGACTTTGGCTTTATGCGTTGTTTTTGCTATCGTTCCACTCATTGTGAACTCTTCTTAATATACTCGCCGAAGAAAAGAGGGCTGTTCGCAGTCTGACCCTACGTTATTTCCATGGATGAGCATTCATTGGTTGTTACTGTTTACGCTTTTGTTTCCCATTGGCCAATATTTTGCTTGGCCTGTTGGGAACTGTAGTTCTGTATGTGTTTATCTTGGCTATTATTGATAAAAGCAAGATAGGAAAAGCATAATACTCGCCTCCATGTCTTTAATAAAATTAAGACTTTCCGTCATAAATTATTAGGAATATCTACATTTTATTTCCTGTAAAAGGCGAAGCCCCTGTTTATTCACTGTGTGTCAAATCTGGAGCTAAATCTTCTGTTGTGAGAACTGGAAGCAATTCAACCTTTGTCTCTTGTGATTTTATTTTAAAGTCTTTATTTGAATACCAACACCATACCGTGTGCAGTAAATCACGCACTTTAAATTGCACAAACGATCACAGCCCAACTAATTAATTGTACTTATCTTGTGAATCATTAACTCATGATTACTAACACTTGAACCAGTTTTAACTGGGACAGTTACTGACAAGTTATTAGTCACTTGTTTATTTAAAATGCCTAAAACGTGGACTTGTTTTCCAGAGAGGGGCAGGTTGGGACAATTGATGGGCTCATTGTCTCTCTGAGAATCACGACCATTCTCTTTCTTTTCATTCTTTTTGTCATCTTTATTTTTATTGTTATTGTCTGTTGCCTTCTTTTTGCCTAAATCCCTGGCAATGGTGATAAACACACCCCCAGTCTTCAGCACATTCTCTCTCCCCACACCTTCTTCTGCAAACTCAATCTCACATAAAACCAATGGTTAACAACTTTACCAATCTGAACCTTCAGCATTTTCTTATGTGTTTTTTTATTCTCCACATACTCTCCCTCATTCAGTGCTTTGAACTGTGCAGGTGCTGGCTGTGGCTTCATCTCAAACATGACACGCCTCAAACTCTCAATCTTTCTTCCATCCATAGGATTTTGCTACTTTTGATCCTTTGCAGTAATTTTATTCCATTCTTTAAGCGACAAACCTGTGGTCCACCAGCATTAATGTGCAGGTGCACCAACCAGAAGCTCTGTGTAGGGAATTAGTACTTTCTGCAGGGGCACCCTGGATTTTGCTTCTTTTTCAGAACCCTTTATTTATCCTGGCAGTAGAACTCTGAGCACTTTACCCCTGCTAACTTGTGATAAAGTGACTGTGCTCCCCCTTTCATCATGGAGAAATTGATAGAACCCTAATTGGCATATTCCCCTTACCTATAAGTCCTTAGTATATGGGACACAGCGTACCCAGGGCCTGTAAATTAAGTGTCACTAGTAGACTGCAGCACCCATTGTGCCACCCATTACAGTGTCAGTGCAAACATGGTTACAGGCCTACCATGGGTACTGTATCACATAGAGTGGTTCTGTCAGATTCACTTATTATGAATGAGAAGAAAACTATTTCACAAAAAGAAGTTGCTTAAAAAAACTATTAAAAAACACACACAGGAGTGAAAGGGCAAATAACAATTTATAAAAAACACCGCACCAATTGTATTTACAATGAATATTGCTGAGGTGCTCCTCTGTAAGTGCAACCGTGCTCGTGCAGTGCCATGGTGATATATAAACCATAAATCAGAACAATTCATTATTTTATATAGAAAAGCCTGATCAATGCAACATAATCCATATGAACACCACGCTAGGGTCAAGTCCATAAGGTCTCCAAAGACTGTCTGGGCCCAATTCGGTCCTATTTGATTCAGGCAGAAAAGGTGAGTTTGTTGACATTTCGAACCAAAGGAGAATTGTGTCAGTTGCACATCAATATGGAGTCTTCTTCAGGACAATAAGAAGGAACGCCCTGCATGCTCTTTAGTTCAAGCCTGGGAAAAAGTGCCTAGAAAATTGCAAAATAAAAGAAAATCCTGGACATGGCTTCCTTGTGTGAAAGTCACATTAAAACAATTAATCAATAGAGTAAACAACACCACAAAGCAGGCTTCTGTTTGCTGAATTTCTGAAATTAAAAAGCACACAGAGAATCACATGCAGGTGGAGAGTGCTCATATAGGGGCATATTTACAAGGGCCTCATCTCCGCTTTTTTGGCTTTAAAAGCCAAAAAAGCGGAGATAGTATTAGCGCCCTATCTACAAGGGGATGCTAACATGCAGTAGTGCATGTTAGCACCCTTTTCCCCGACGCCTCGCTTTGCATCTCTAATGAGATGCAAAGTGGGCGTCACTGGGCAGTACAACCTGTAAAATATCGCTGATGTGCACATCGCGATATTTACAAGGCGGGCCACGCATTTTAGCAGATGTTAGTTTTGGGCCAAAACCGCTGTTTTCGCCAAAAACTAACGTCTGCTAAAATCCTGACTCATGTATGTTTAACATGGGGGTGGATTCTTGTGTTACGACCACAGGGTCGTATCATCAAGCATATCGCCGTTTTGCAGGGAACATCGCTGGAAAATGGCGATTTCCCCGCTATCTCTGGAATTTACATCACCCTGGAGAAACCCTGGAGAAACGTGTTGTTAATAACGTGCTAACAGGGTGATAAATTCCAGCGATAGACGGCGATAAATAAAAAAAACGCTAAGCGCGCTTTGCTTTATTTATCGCCGTCCGTTGCTGATATGCCCCGCGAATATGAAATAGTGTCAAAGCAAACTGGTTGGAGCCTGGTCATGCTAACTTAAACACATCTAAATTAACCATAATTCTCTAGTTATTCAAAACACTCTCACAGGCCCAAAACAAGCCAAACTTTCACAGAGCTGACATGGCCTACTTTCTACAGCTGCTGACACCTGTAATATAAGTGAACCATGTTCAAATCCTGGTCTTGGCTCGGCATCCTGTGAGCCCTGGCAAATTTCCTTGTGCTGGGAAAATAGCATTTGATGTAGCCTGTATCTGCTATGATGGACTCTTATGTCTTTGGCCAAGATTTACTCTGTTTACAACTGACAAAAATAAACTGTTGTTTTTGCGATCATTCAGGATCTAATGTCAGCATCCAAGAATTATTAACAAAGCATTAACTTTTATTGTCCGAAACAGATTTTTTATTTTTATTTATTTTATTTATTTTAGAGGTTTTATATAGCGCTGGCTTGACCCAAGGGTATCAGAGCGCTTTACATGATAGAGCTAGTTACGGTAAGAGACAAATTACAGCATCAATGAATAACAAAAACATCAGAGCGCTTTACAAGACTGAGATACATATGGTAAAACAAAATTACAACAGTTACAACATCACTATAGTATAACAGCAGGTAAGACAGAGAATAACAAAAGGCTTGAGGTTATACATATCATGTTAACAGATACTCGGGAAAAAGAGTTGAAATAAGTATAAGATATGGAAGAGCGAGTTTAAGGAGCAGGTAGAGACCCCCAATATTTATTGAGGAGGTGAATTTTGAGATCTTTTTTAAAGCTGGTGTTGGAAGGGTTGTATCGCAGGTCTTTGGGAAGGGCATTCCAGATGTAGAAGGCATTTCCGGAGAAGGAGCGGGATTGAGTGGATTTCTTTTTTTATCAGGGGTGGGACAAGGAGGAGAGCGTTCGTGCTTCTAGGGGTCGTGTGCTGCCCGCTTTGCCGAGTTTATTGGCGAGGTAAGGTGGTGAATTTTGATGGAGGACTTTATGTGTGATGCATGCATTTTAGTAGGCAGATCTGCCCTCAATTGGGTGCCATTTTAGAGTTATGAGCAGGGATTGAACCACTAATTTTAAATCTTCAGTTGGGAGAAAGGGTTTAATTTTCCTGAGATGATAGAGAGTGAAGAGGGCTCCTTTAGATAAATTTTTGATGTGGACATTGAGGTTTAGACTGTTATCGATGGAGATACCAAGAGATTATACTGAGTTGAACAAGGAGAGAGCAGTTGAGGGCATTGAGTTCGGAGATCCAAGTTTGAATGGGGAGAGGGTTTTTTGGGGGGGAGAAGAGGATGATTTCAGTTTTTTGGGGGTTGAGTTTGAGATGATTAAGGTGGAACCAGGATTAGATTTTAGTGAGGGTGTGATTAAGGTGTATGATGTCAGTGTGGGTTTTGATCTTGTAATAGAGTTGGGTGTCATCGGCATAAAGATGGTAGTTGATACCAGCTTGATTTAGAATGAGGCTGAGGTGTTCCATAAAGAGGTTAAAGAATGAGGGTGAGAGAATAGATCCCTGGGGGACTCCTAGGTTGACCGGAGTGGGTTAAGTTAGACAGTCTTGAATTTTAATTTGTTGGGTTCGATGTTGAAGATAGGAGACAAACCACTTGTGGGTAGTACCATTGAGGCAGAAGCGATCTTTGAGCACATTAAGTAGGGCAGAGTGGATAACAGTGTCAAAAGCTGCGGAGAGTTCAAGGAGGATATGAAGACATGTCTCACCATTATCAAGGGAGTGGTGGATGTCATAAACAATGTTTAGTATGGCAGTTTCATTGCTGCAGCCTTTTCCTTAAGCCTGATTGTAAGGGGTCCAGAAGGTTGAATTTTTCGATGTATTTGTCTAATTGGAGCAATATATGAAAATTGAGAAAATGGTCGCACTCCTATTATGAAACAAAGGTAAACAATATAAGCTCCAAGTTCAAATGTAAGGGTGCTATAGAGAATCACCTCCCGACCTTTAGGTGTTAAGTATGATGCAATAAGAAAAAAGCCCTCGCCACTGGAGGGGCCACTCTAATAAGCACTCCTGTGCAAAATCCAAATCGCTTAATCAAGTCAACTCCCCATTTGATGCATATCACGTAGTTTATTCATCAATGTATTTCAGATGAAAATAATCCATGCTGTTTCGTAATTGTAATTGAATTCGTCATTACGAAAAGCATATACAGTCATCCATTTGTGTAATTCACAGGAATTATGTGTCACATCCCCGATGCATTTCGGGTCTAGCCCTTCTTTAGGGGTTAATCCCTGTGAAAAAGCTCTAGACAGAGCGTACTCCGTGTAAATGTTTCCACAATGTAAAGGGGTCATGACCAATGTTCCCTCTAATTTTTTTCCTCTGTGTGAGGCAGTGTAGGGTCTCTGTGCGCTGCAGCCATGGCTATGTGCGCCAGGAACCAGACCGTATTTGTGCGCCGCGCCAAATATCATTCCAAACTTTTGCTTAAAAAATCTGAAAAGACAGTGCATTTCCACACATACAGCCTACTTTAAGGGGCATAAGGCAGATTTGCAATTTGGATATACACGACATGAATTGGTTACACAGGCACACATGCTCCCAAGTTGTTCATCCATAGGATTCAGAAAACAAAAGGGCACCTTCAAATTCTAAAATACTCATTAAAAAAATCCAAAAAGAATAATTGGAATAGCAAATGGCCAAACTGAGTTTCGAACGAACAATCAGAACTTGAAATCGCTAACTCAAATTCTTAGTGATCATTGATCAGGCTAAATAATTTATCAGCCTTTTGAATGCCCAATCAGAATTCTGCATGCGCAGCTGGGATTCCAAAATTGGAATGTCTGATTACATAGACAATTACGAATTCAATCCATCTGAATTTCCACAATTGGAATTTACCAAGGCCGTATAAAAATAAAGGGTGCAAATCAATATTTCCTAGTGAAATTACGTTGGAAATTATGTTTTATGAAAACCTTTGAAAGTGAGGGTAACTGTGTAGCTTTGTGTGTGCCACGGTGCATGTATGTGCATGTGTTTCATAGCAGTTGCTGATCTTACTTCACAACCCGCGCTGATTTTAAAACTGACAGGTAAGAAAAAGTATGTTGTACGCGTAAACTGCTTTCCTTAATTCACAGAAATTAGACCACTCCCTTAAATGGCCAAATCCACTCAATAGGGAGCCTAAAAGATGGGTTGCTCTGATTACTTTCTGGTCAGTTAATTAGTCTCACAGCAAGGAAATCTCTTAAAATATCAAACTATCAAGTGCCTTATTTTTTAATTGGGCAGGCCAGCTGTCAACCGGTTGGAGCAGCGAGTGCGCCCTCTGCCGGTTCAGTGGCAGTCAGCCCATGTGATCCAGAGCTCCCTGTCTGGATGGGTGGGGGGATATTTGACTGATGATTTTACAGACATGGTGGGAGAACATTTGCAAAAATAAGATGAATGACTAGCCTGCCATTTTAATAAATTCATTGTAATTATGAGTGACATTTCAACGACTATGAGTGACACTTACGAGCAAAATCAAGCAATGAAGATCAGTTTACCATGACTGAATAAATGCTATAAATAAATAACAAATTGTTAACTGTATACAATCCCGGTGTGGAGCTAATTTCCATACAATAATCTCTCCCTGTGCGTTAGCTTCTACTGTGCACAACATGAAAATAGCCTTGCGTTTAGAGTTTGTGCCTCTGCCTCATGCCTGCACTCAGCAATGCTAAAAAGTGTGCTGTGTATGAGGCTGTGTGTGTGTCTGCACTCAGCACAGGGCATGAATAGTGAAGTAAAGGTCACAGTGTGCACGTCTGGCTATCCTAGGTAAGTAATAAGGCCCATAGTGTAAATGTCTGTGCTTTCTTCCTTCTCCCTGGCAACCAATCAAGTAGCATCAGTCTACTCCAGGGCTTTTCTGTCCCACGTGCACCCGGGCCGAGATTCCTAAGGTGTGAGAGGCCCAATCTCGTCAGCTGCTTAGAAATGAATAAATCAACAAGACTCAGCTGACTCAAGTCGCCAGAGTCCCCGCAGACTGGCATTGGGCATGTCTCAAGACAGGGAGGTTGAAGCACGGTACATGTATAGTTAGCTCTAAAACAAAATTAAATAGAAAGAGTGGTGGGAGGGGTTGTCATTGTGCGTTATCATTTTGAGTGATAAAAGCTGCACGTGGCTTTGCAGATACAGTGAATACGCTGGTTCTGTTTGTTATACACTACTACCTCACACCAGGGCTCCTAATCCTTAATCTTCAATAATTCATGCGCCTAAATAATAGACACTGCTGGCAGGCAGAGGCTTCAAATTATGGCAAGCATAATATTTGGAACTGTAAATGAATGAGCTACTTCGAATGAATTATTAAATGCGTCCTAGGCTTGCCTTGCACACACTTACTTTATGCAGCGTTTAAAAATCCAGTGTGTACCTTCTGAGAGTACACGCTGTATTTTTAAACTTGCTCTACTCTCTTGTTAGTACAGCGTGGTGAGGGGCAGATTGTGGGCTTTTGTTTAAGTATTCCTGTTCATCACAGCTCGTAAAGGGGCTGTGATTAACATGAATACTTAAACAAAAGCCCACAGTCTTTTCCGCACCGCGCTTTACTAACAAAAGAGTAGAGCAAGTTTAAAAACACAGCGCTGTGTTTTTAAACTTGCTCTACTCTTTTGTTAGTAAAGCGCTGTGCGGGGAAGACTGTGGGCTTTTGTTTAAGTATTCATGTTAATCACAGCCCCTTTACGAGCTGTGATTAACAGGAATACTTAAACAAAAGCCCACAATCTTCCACGCACCGCGCAATAAACACACAGCAAGTACCCCAAGTCCCACTTACCTGCACTTCTGAGTCACGCAGGCAAAACTGCATCAAGGAAGTGCCTGTTTTTCGCGCCGCTGCTTTAAAAAGCGAGCAGCGCGTACTCTCTCGTGGGATGTCCTGTGTGTGCGCACTCCACACACGGGAGTGCGCGGTCACGGGAAGAGAGGTGCGCGCGCACCTTGTTGGGAACAGTGGTCATGACGAATTCAATTACAGCTACGTAACAGCATGGGTTATTTTCATCTGAGGGCTTTTTCTTATTGCATCTAATTGGAGCAAGACACATTTTTCGAGGGCTTTAGAAACAAGGGGGAGGTTGGTGATGGTGCGGAGGTTTTTTAAGTCATTAGGAACAGCATTAGCGTTTTTGATAATGGGGGAGATTTGACCAAGTTGGAGGGAGCTAGAGACACTTCCCGTAGCAAGGGAGGTGTTGATGATTGTGGTCCAGGATGGGACGATGATGTGCTTTAGGTCTTGGACAAGGTTAGAAGGGAGAGGCTCTTTCGTATCGGAGGATGGTTTTAGTTTAGTAATAATGCTGTGGACTTCGTGCTCAGTTACAGGGAGGAAATTATGCCAGGAGGCATTGTTTTTTGGTCGTGAGTTTGGGAGGTTGGGTACGAGAGGAGTAGGCGTGGGAAGGTGTGGGGGTAGTTTAGGGAGGGAACAGAAGGAATTGTGAGGAGGGGTTAGGGTGAGGTGAGGTGAGGTAGGAGGTGAGTATGAGGGGAGACCTAGGGGTGTCAGGAGTGTGGAGTTTGAATTAGAGGTGATGTCAGGAGAAAGTAGGGGGTTTGTTGGGATCTGCGTTGAGAGGAAGGATTGATCTATTTTGGGGATTTTTTCCGAGAAAAAGTGGTCAATTTCTTCAGATCTAGCGGTTGAGGCCTTCAGGTTAGGCGGAGCTGAGGAGGATTGGTGCCGGATAATCTTGAACAGTTCTCTAGGTCTGTTTTTGGCCCAACCGAGTTGTGTACAGAAGAAGGATGCCTATTTGTTAAAAATGTGTTTTTTGAATGTAGATCTAGCTGATCTGAGGAGTGTCAGGTTTGAGTGGGAGGGATGCTGTCTCCAGGTTCATTCCATTAGTCTTAATGAGTGTCTTTCGTTGTCAAGTTCGAGGTTAAAGCAAGATTTGGAAGGGATGTTTCTTAGAGTTTTAAGTTTAGGAGGGGCCAATCGGTCTAGGACATCCGTGACAGATTTATTAAAGTGATCAGTAAGCTCATTTGCGTTTTTTGAGAGAGGAGTGAGGAGCAGTGAGCTTGGAGTTTGGACTCAAGTTCACCAGGAGGGATATGTTTTAGATTTCTGGTCCATTTCATAGGTTTAATTTGTTTCAAGGTGAGGAAATGGTGAACAGTATGAGGTGGTGGTCGGACCAGTCAATGGGAATGATGTTGGTTAGGAAGGCTAAGTCATTGTTGGTAATGATGGCATCCAGGATGGCTCCTTTGGTGTGGGTGGTGGACTGACAAAGTTGTTTGAGGTCATTGATCTTGAGAAGGTTGGTGATGTAGTGTAGTTCCTATATCCCTGATAGGCTCTGCGCATTGGAATAACATACACTATAGATTTGACATAGGACTAAGGTCAGTATGTCTCTATCGAGTATATTAAACTTAATTACTTGTGTGTGCCAGCTAACTCAGAGGTCACTAGAAACTTCTTGAATATACAAGAAGGGATTAGTCTCTGACAACCGCATAAACATGACAACTTTGTTTCCTTTTAGAATCGGAACAGTCTCAGAATCGTGGAAACAATAGATAACAGTTTCACTCAGTCAATCATGCATGCTTCGTTTCTACAGAGTTTCACAGAAATAGAGAGACGGGTGTTTCAATAAAAGGGTTTATTGAACAGTCTTATTTCTCATGCAAGAGATATGAATTGCTACAATCGTAAGACAGACTGTGAAGTGCAATATGTACGAAGTTAGCAGTAAGATAAAATACATACATAAATAACATAAGCTAAAATGTGATACTCATCTGATGCTTCTAAATTGTTCTCCCCCAGTGTACCTAACCTAAGTGCAGTACGAGGTTTGAAGTAGGTGCCATTTCTAAAGTATAGCTAGCTATTTTTTAGTTTAGCCAAGAGTTGCCAAAAGTTTCTCTAAGTTCTAGTCAGCTCCATACCTTAGAATGAGAGAGGTTGGAATCTCTTTTCTGGACTCGATAGTCTAACCCCCCGCAAGGGAAGTCAGAGAACACTGGAGCTGGATTCTCTGCGAGGAGGATGGCAGCGTCAGGTCAGTGCATCAGGCTGGAACTCGATCTCCTTCCGAACTTGCCGTGGCGAACCGCGTAGTCTGGGTTGGATCGAATCCCCCGGGAACCGCAATTTGCCAGGGCAAGTGCTGGTATATTTATACCTTGAAGGTGTCTCGGAATGCCAGTATTGACATAAAAATTGGGCAGAGGAACGTCATGAATGAACCCCTAAGGAATAGATGTTCATGCATACTTAATGAGTTCTTGGAGAAATCAATATTCAAGCTGAGGGAAATTCCTCAAGGCTTAAGGGTCTGGTTTTCCAAGAATTTGTTGTGACGTGGATAGACGGATGTAGGTGGCCATTTCTGTATTTGGTTTGTACGGACAATGTCTAAATAAGGGCCGGATTTCTATGTCCAAATAAGGGTAATGTGAATTGTACCTATATAAGGGCATAAATCGGGAAACCTATATACGGAATCTAAATCTGCACACAACGGTGAAGAGGGTGGTAGTGGGATCATTGGAGTCATTCAAATCTATGTCAGGACCGGAGGCTCCGATTACGCTTCTCAATTTTCTTTCCTGAAAATTCTCAGCAGCCAATCATATAAAGCAAAAAACAAATACACTACAATACCCATAAACACCACTGGGTATCACGTGACAACCATAGAGTAGACCCCTATATAAGGAATACAAGAGAATACCACATCCTCTTTCGTGCATTACTTTATTTCCTTACTTTACATTCATTGCGCTTTGTTGCTATAGGCGTTTCTGCTCTTTGCCTTCTACCTGTTTCATGGTTAAATCGTTTTCCTTTCAATTCGCGCCGCTCACGCTCTTCCGCTTCTTCCCGCTGTATGCCCCTAGCGCCTTTTGGTGCGCTCGTCAGCTTTCACTTGCCGCGATTGATCTTCATTTCATATTCCTTTGCTAAGGATCTTGTTGTTGCATATTTGGGAGCGCGTTTCGCCTCCCAGACCGGGCGCTGTGTGCCCGTGTTCTTAATCGTGGAGCGGGATACGGAGGTGGGGATGCGTGTCCTTCCATCGCGTAGACCTCTTTCTGGCACACTTCTCTGGCCGTTCCGCACATGCGCGGCGGCCATTTTTAATCCGAATTCTACAGTTTTCTAACGTTTTTCGGATTTTGGTGAGCGTGGGGGCAGCGCTAACCAGTGCCCTTCACCCACCAGTTGTTGCCAGCCCTCCATTGACGCTCAGGTCTCACTTATGTGACTTGGGCTGTATACTAACGCATAGGCATTGCCTAGAGTGGTGTTACTAGGCAAGCCCTCCCTCCAAATTTAATAATTAAAGCACACAGTGGGTTTTGCATCCTTGTGCTGCTGTGGCTTGCTTGGGGTTCGCCACTCCCCCCTTATTGCATCACTGTCCGTCCATCACTGCTTACAGGGTCTCCTCTTTTTGCGCAGACAGTGTTTATTTGCTCCATTTTTCCTCTGGTCGGTATATCTGTCACTCCTCAGGTGACATTATGTCTGACTATTATTATGACGAGGATTATTTTGATGAGGACCCTTCTGGGTCATTGAAACATGAGCTTGTCGAGGCTCTTGATGTGGGAGTCCAGCACTCTGTAAATAAAGCCAAGGTCAGGGCTATCGAACCCTTAAAGCGCCATTTGTGTAACTATGCCCTGCAACAGGGTTGGCTTCCCGGGTCTACGTCCCGTTCTATATCAGGCAAAGGTTCCAAGAATCTGCATTCTTCGGATTTTGCCAAATTGGCTAAAACCCTTTCTACTGACCACTCATGGTTGTTCTTCCAAGGACGCTTCTTCTAGCTCGCCATTCAGAGATGATGGTAAAACCTCCTCTGATATGGCGTCTGAGCCGGAGGCTTCTCCTCCCCCAGCTAAGAAGCAATGCAAAGAACGTTTTGTTGATGCTCCCACCCATCCTAATTTACTTACCTTTGAGCCCACTGCGATTGTCCACCCTAACTCCTCTTCGTGGCTCTCCTCTATGGAGGTTGCTGAGTATGTGAAGTCACATCTGCGTCAAGCTTTCCCTCAGGATGTCAGAGCGCGCTTGCGCTCGGAATGCCCCAGACCTTATTTGGCAGACAAGGTGGCAGACACTCTGGAAGTGGACCCCTCTATGCTCACCTATTTAAAGAAATACACAAAGGATCCTAAAAAAGGAATCGATCGTGCATGGCGGTCCTGTCAAGATAAATTACTTGATTTGACCGGTCCCCTTACCAAAATTTTAGATTTAGGTTTCAAATCTAAAGCTTCGGGGCAAATTATTGATCCTGACGATCTGATCGGCTGGGCTCAACAAGCCATCTGTCAGTTAGGCAATGCCAATTGTGCCATGTCCTGTGAGCGCCACCGCTCTATTCTGTTGAAACTTGACCCTAAGTTGGTGGAATTGTCTACCTCTGAGGCTGGCCCTTTGGCACAAGGTCTTCTTTTCGGACAGCCATTTTTGAAAGAACTGAATAGGTTTGTTGCAACCTTCAGTGGTCTTGACAAGGCACAGGGTTTCCTAAAGCGGGCTTTCCTCCCGGTTTTTGGCCGGGCCGGACGACATCGGGGGCGGTCGTTCGGCCGCGGTTACCAGCAAGGCGCCCAGCGGGGTTATAACTCCCAATGTGGAAAGTTTCAAGACTCCTCCTCCTCCTCATTCTATGCAACTCGTGGATCCCGCACCAACAACAGGAAAGGTCGTTATGGAGTTAACCAGGGAGGTCAACGCGATGCCTCAACCTCAGGTGAGCCTGCTTTCCTTTTCCGAAGTTCAATTGGGGGGCAGAATCCAATTTTTTCTCCACAATTGGCAAAAGATCTCGCAGGATGCGTGGATCCTGGATTCGGTACAGGGTTACAAAATAGAGTTTTCTAATTCCCCCACTCAGTCTCTCCCTCCTCGCCCGATGCTTTTTTCCCTTCAAGATCAGGTGTTCATTTCCAGTGAGATCGCGTCTCTTCTTCAGAAAGGGGCCATAGGGCGGACGTCTTGCCATCCTCAGGGTTTCGTCAGCAACGTTTTCCTAGTTCAGAAGAAGGAGGGTGGATCCAGGCTTGTTTTAAATCTCAAGGAGCTCAATGGATGGGATGTATATCGTCACTTCAAGATGGAGGGACTCCATCTTCTCCGCTTTCTTCTTCAAGAAGGGGACTGGATGGTCCGCTTGGATCTGAAAGATGCCTATCTGTCACTGCCCATTTACAGACCTCATCGTATTTTTCTTTAATTCCAATTGCAGGGAGTCTGGTACGAGTACAAAGTCCTTCCTTTCGGCCTCTCGTCAGCACCTTGGTGCTTCACGAAACTTCTGTGGCCTGTGGTCGAACTTCTTCGAGCCCGGGAGGTTCGCCTCATCATTTATTTGGACGATATTCTCATCATGGGTCAGTGTTCTCGTCTAGTCATGGAACATCTTGCTTGGACAGGAGATATGTTCCAGATTCTGGGCTTCTTGGTCAACCCTCATAAATCGGTGTTGATTCCGTCTCAGTCTGTCGAGTTCCTTGGTTTTCTAGTAGACTCCCTTACTTGTCAACTCCTCTTGCCCAATCAGAAGATCAGATCGATCAAGAGAGAGTTGAGGTTGATTTTGCACAAGCAGATTGTGCCCTTGAAATCTGTAGCCCGGATTGTCGGCTTGTTAGCTTCCTCTATCCAAACAATCTTCCCGGGTCCCCTTCACTATCGAGCGCTTCAAAGGCTCAAGTTACGCCATCTCCAGAAAGTGCCTCCGGTATTCCGATCAGATTCTTCTCTCGGAGGAGGCGAGGTGGGAGATGTTGTGGTGGCTAGAGCACATGGAGTCGTGGAACGGTCGAGCCCTATTCAGCACCACTCCGGAGGTGGTGATCGAATCCGATGCCAGACGGTGGGGTTGGGGAGCCCGTTGCGGTCCGGTGTCCACGGGCGGCCATTGGCCTCCGGAGGAATTGAATCTCCACATCAATTGCCTGGAACTTCTGGCGGGTTCCTTTGCGATTCGCTGCCTCTCGCCACGTCAGACGAATTGTTGCATTCTTCTCCGCATGGACAATGTGTCAGCGGTTCGTTATATGAACAAGTTGGGCGGGACAAGGTCCCGACTTCTGGCGGAGATTGCCAAGGATTTTTGGCACTTTTGCCTTCAAAACAAACTGTTTGTAGTGGCAGAGTAAATTCCAGGGTGCAGCAACCAGGTTGCCGATTGGAATTCCCGACATCTTCGGGATTTCAGAGATTGGAGGATTCACCCTCGAGTGTTCCGGTTGTTGAACCACACATGGGGTCCTTGTCAGATCGATGTTTTTGCCTCCCGACTCAACACACAGCTTCCAGTATTCTTCAGCTGGCGTCCCGATCCGGAGGCTCTTGCAACGGATGCTTTTCTTCAGGTGTGGCCTCCGGCTCTCTGTTATGCATTTCCTCCGTTTGTAATGATTCCCAGGGTCCTGGCCCGGACCAAATGTTATCAGTCGGAGTTGATTCTGGTCACTCCTCTTTGGAGGGCTCAGGCGTGGTTCCCAGTCCTTCTGGAGATGTTATGTGCGGTTCCTCTTCTTCTTCTCCTACAGAAGAATCTGTTGCTGGACCCTCTCAACTCCCCTCACCCTCTGATAACATCCGGCCAACTCTTGCTGGTCGCTTGGCGAATTTCGGGGATCGCTGGAAAGTTCCAGGCCTTTCGCGAGACGCTGCCAGATTTATCAGTGTGGCTTGGTCGCCCAACACACACAAGCGTTATGCCACAGCCTGGAAACGATGGTGTGATTGGTGCTCTCAACGGGAGGTGGATCCCTCTACGCCGGATGTCTCCATGGTAGTGAATTTTCTTGCATCCATTGCTGCTTCGGGTCTTGCCTATCGCACTGTCAATAATTTCTGGTCAGCCATTTCTGCGGGTCACGTACCGATTGATGGCAAACCGATTGGTGAACACCCTTTATTGGGTAAGCTACTCAGAGGTATTCGGTTGGTGAAACCACCTTGTTCTAAGTATTCGGAGCTTTGGGATGTTTCCACTGTCTTACGTTTCTTGGACGCCTGGCCAGATAATCAGTTTCTGTCTCGTAAACAACTTTCTGCCAAGCTAACTATGCTGGTTTGTCTAGTGTCCTGCAAGCGAGTGTCTGATATCACGCTCTTGACCTAGCAGGTCGTAGGTTTTCTCTGGAGGGTGTTACTTTCTCGGTCACCAGACGCACTAAATGTAACATCTCTTCTGTCACCTATCCTGTGTTTCCTGGCAATCCTAAACTATGTGTGGTACAATGTATCCGAGATAATGAGGTAAGTACTGCAGGTTTTCACCATGATATGGGGGGTCAATTGTTGATCGCTTTACAGAAACCTTTTCGCCCAGTGACCCCAGCTACCCTAGCAAGATGGGTGCGTTGGCTCATGGGTGAAGCTCGTATTGATGTTTCAAGATTTGGTGCTCATTCTGCTCGTGGTGCTATGGCATCCGAAGCCTTTTCTGTAGGAGTCAGTTTATTAGACATTATGAATGCAGCTGATTGGTCATCTGACTCTACATTTAAAACTTTTTTATTATAAACCAATTGTAAATATTGCATCTGTTGTGGTGGCGCAGCTTTGAACAAGCATAATCGGAGCCTCCGGTCCTGACATAGAATTCAAAATTTGCGAACATACGTGACAAGAATTTTCAATTCGATTAAGGACACGGAGGCGAGGATTATCCCACCCATGATTCAGTATTGTATTTCTGATTTTACGCTGTTTGTATATTGCATTGTGTGATCATGCTGTTTTTTGCCCTTCCCTTTTTACTATGTGTCCTTCTCAATGGGAGTGTGGTATTACGGCTTTGTCTTTCCATTTCAGGTTCTGATCTCAAATAAGTTGCTGATCTTCTTCGTTTATGGAGTTTTTCAAGTCTCTTCATGAGGGAGCTGTTCCATTGAAGCTGGCTTCAGGGCTCGCGATTGCCCGTTGGCCGACGGATTTCCTTCCATGCTTGGTTCTGCCTTTCAGCTGTTTCCGGATGTCAACATATGTTTATGATTGTTATTGGACTTAACTGTTTATTTTCACACAAAGAGAGAGGATGTGGTATTCTCTTGTATTCCTTATATAGGGGTCTACTCTATGGTTGTCACGTGATACCCAGTGGTGTTTACGGGTATTGTAGTGTATTTGTTTTTTGCTTTATATGATTGGCTGCTGAGAATTTTCAGTAAAGAAAATTAAGAAGCGTAATCCTCGCCTCCGTGTCCTTAATAGAATTGAAAATTCTTGTCACGTACGTTCGCAAATTTTGAAGTGTAGGTTGAGGTCTCCAAGGAAGAGATTTTTTGAGTTGGATAATGAGGATTGTGTAACAAAGTCAGAAAGTTCATCAATAAAGGGGTGTGGATCACCAGGAGAGTTGTAAATAGCATGTAAACAAATAGAGTGGGCGCCTAGAATTTTAAGTTCAGCTTCAAGGTATTCGAAGGTGGAGTGGCCAGCAGGGCCGGACTGGCCGTAGCGGGCACCGGGCAATCCCCCGGTGCGCCGCACGGGTGGGGGTCGGTTTTGGGCCCCTGGGGGCCGTTTTTGTTACAGGGCCGTTTTTGCAGCATAGCGGCAAAATCGGCCCTGTAACAAAATCGGCCGAAAACCAGCCCTGGCAAAGAGCTCGGTGGCACCCCCAAGCCCCGGGGGGTGCCGACCGAGCATTTAGCCAGGGCCGATTTTGGTTCCCAGTCCGGCCCTGGTGGCCAGAGTTGTTAAGAAGGGAGAGCTGAAGTTCGTTTTTGAAGATTATGGCCAGGCCACCTCCTATTCTGTCAGGTCTGTCTATTCTGAGGATAGAGTATCCAGGGGAGGGGGCTGAGTAGATCAAGCATGCTCGTTGAGTGTTCATTGAGCCAAGTTTCTGTGAAAAACGCGATGTCAATGGATTCACTAAGGATATATCTGGAGATTTCAGTGGAGTGTCGGACGGCAGATCGGCAGTTAACAAGCAGGCAGGCGAGCGGATTGGGGTTATTTTGGGAGGGAGTGCAGCATTGGATGGAGGTGAGTTGAGGACAGGGTCTGGGGGAGGAGGGAATGGAGGGAATTCTGTTGGTCCCTAGAATGACAGGGATGTAGGAGTAGAAGGAAGGTGGGTTGTTGACTGAAGTACTAGGATGGTAGGAATTGCATAGGTCAGAGAGGTCAGATGGGGAGAGGTGGTTCGAGGTGCGGCAAGGCCTAGACATACGGTTGTGGAGGGGGGAAGTATTCCAATGATGACGATTGTAGTTGGTGGAGATTGGGTGGCATTTGCACGCGAGAATCAGGTTCCTGAGCTGAGGGATTTAACATCTTCTCTAAGTCGGGAGAGTTCATTCATCAATAAAGAGAGATTGCGTTCGATGTTGTGTAGGGTCACGGTTATAGGGGAGTGGGGGATCTCTAAAGGGGAGGGTGAGGGTGAGAGGGAATGGATAGTGTTTGTTGTAGACAGGGGGCAATTGTGTGTATGGTGTGTGAGGTCGAGGCGCGGATCGTCCATTGGGGCGTTGGGGCGTAGCCCGCCCCGCCCCCGCGCACCCGCCCGTGCCCGCAGCTCCCTCGGTGTCTCTGAACTTAGTTTACTTAAGTTCAGAGACGCCGAGGGTGGGGAGAACTAACTGACAATGCATGTCAGTCAGCATGACGTCGGACCGTGGGCGGTCCGGCGTCATGTTGACTGACATGCATTGTCACAAGCCAGGGAAAGGCAGCACAAGTGCGCATGAGTGGGCATGGAGATTAATTTTTAGTCCGTGCCCAGTCATGCGTATTTGTGTTTTTACTGCCTTGCGCATGCCCATTAGGAGCCCCTCGGTCTCCTAATGGGCAGGCGGCGGGCGTAGCGTTAGCTGTGCCCTCAGCCAAGTACCGTTGGTGAATGCGCTCAGGGGATCAGAGGTCTGAGAGGTGGCGTGGACCCATGGACCGGCTGTGAGGTACCTTTAAAAAAAAAAATATTTCATTCCCCCCCGTGCGCGACCCCATATATATGTATATTTTCGGTGCCTTTTTGGAGTCTAGTTTCGATTTACCATATCAAAATATAGCACATTTAGGCTAATGGTGGTAGTTATTAAAGCTGTGCGGTCTCCAAAATAATATAGATCACATCATATTCCTTCCCTCTCCATCTTGGTGAGCAGTTGCTATTATGCACTATTTAATTTATGAATATATATGTGCATATGATTAGAATTAAGCACACATATGCTTGTATGCAGATAGTTCGCTTCGGAAGCTGTCCACTCAGGAATGATTAGTGACAATATGGAGGAATGTGTAAAACTTCAAAAACCGAGATGTCACACTTTTATTTTAAGATGGCTTCCTTGTTGACAGGCCGTGAACAGAGTTTAGTACTGTGTTATGTGTTTTCTTTTAATTCATTTATGCCCCCTGCTCAATGCCTAAGATGTACATTGTTTTAGTTGATAACAACTGAAACAAGCATTTGCAATGCAATGAGATGCTAGTTATGCCCATGGCAGCTTCACCCAACCTGTGCCTACCAACAGCAAACACACGAGAAACGCGCCGTGCACAGACCTGCAAACAAATGCACAAGCCAAACCCAATGCACACAGGATGCATAGAGCTAAGACTATATACATTGCCACTACACCCCAGCACACAAACACCTCACGCTCTCTGCATACCACCAGACACAATTCTGCACACATAGGTGCCGATCACGATCCGGTAAAAACCGGGTACGAACCGTCGGACGGAGCATATTCTCCGTCCGACGCGTACCCGGTCGAAAAAATATACAAACATGGAATTACGATTCGCACGGAAATACAATTTCCGTACGAATCGTACAAAACCCCGACCGACGAAAATAAACATACAAATGTGATCCGGGAAAGCGCCGACGTGACGTCGGGACGCACGCAGCCTGCCATTCACGAACCAGGAATTACGATTCACACCGACGTCATCCCGCACGGTGAATATTTTCCGGCAGCCAAAAACTGCCGGGAAATCAGGATGACGCGAACAAGGAGTACCTGCACGCGACGGACAGACATGGACCCGAACCTACGTGTCATCCCGGCCCTCATAGCAGTCGACCTCCTCTTCAGGTTACGACGCAGACGCCGCAGAAGGTCAGAACAACAAAGGGAGAGGGGAAAGGGGGGGGGCAGGACCAGGGGCAGGCCACAAAACCCCCACCAAAGTCACACAGCACACATGCCCTGGACATACCTGACCCCCAGGCCCTGGTCACTACGAGGGGGTGGGGGCGTGTCCAGCAAAGCCAGCGTCCGCCACAACGGAAGTGCTTGACGACGCGAACCGGCAACACAACAATACAGGTACGTCCCGTACCCACGCCTTAAGAGCGTGGGTACGAGTCGTACCATGCCCACACCTACGTCACCCCAACAATTGCGGGACGGCTGTACCCACGTGGCAAAGGCCTGGGTACGGCCCGCACAAGCATCACATAGCGTGGGGACGGATATGTACGGACCGTACCCCCACCCCCGTATGCATGGAGCGTACCCCCAACCCCAACAGTGTAAGTACGACCCATACCCTCACCGGCGTACGTATGGAGCATACCCCCACCCCAACAGTGTAAGTACGACCCGTACCCTCACACGTGTACGTATGGAGAGTACCCCCCACCCCAACAGTGTAAGTACGACCCGTACCCTCACCCGCGTATGTATGGAAAGCACCCCCACCCCAAAAGTGTAAGTACGACCCGTACCCTCACCCGCGTACGTATGGAGCGTACCCCCCACCCCAACAGTGTAAGTACGACCCGTACCCTCACCCGCATACGTATGGAGCGTACCCCCACCCCAACAGTGTAAGTACGACCTGTACCCTCACACGCGTACGTATGGAGCGTACCCCCCACCCCAACAGTGTAAGTACGACTCGTACCCTCACCCGCGTATGCATGGAGCGTACCCCCACCCCAACCGTGTATGTACGGACCGTACCCCCACCTCGTATGCATGGAGCGAACCCACACCCGTGTATGTTCTAAGCGTACATATCCTGAAATAGGAGGGGTGTGTGCAGAGTCCTCCCAGTAGTGCCCAGACGCAGCAGGGGTGGGTGTAGAGTCCTCCCAGCAGTGCCCAGACGCAGGAGGGGTGTGTGCAGAGTCCTCCCAGCAGTGCCCAGACACAGGAGGTGTGGGTGCAGAGTCCTCCCAGCAGTGCCCAGACGCAGGAGGGGTGGGTGCAGAGTCCTCCCAGCAGTGCCCAGAGACAGGAGGGGTGGGTGTAGAGTCCTCCCAGCAGTGCCCAGACGCAGGAGGGGTGTGTGCAGAGTCCTCCCAGCAGTGCACAGACACAGGAGGGGTGTGTGCCTATCACTCCCATCAGTGCCCAGACACAGGAGGGGTGTGTGCAGAGTCCTCCCAGCAGTGCCCAGTCACAAGAGTGGTGTGTGCAGAGTCCTCCGAGCAGTGCCCAGACGCAGGAGGGGTGTGTGCAGAGTCCTCCCAGCAGTGCCCAGTCACAAGAGTGGTGTGTGCAGAGTCCTCCCAGCAGTGCCCAGACAGAGGAGGGGTGTGTGCCTATCACTCCCAGCAGTGCCCAGGCACAGGAGGGGTGGGTGTAGAGTCCTCCCAGCAGTGCCCAGACGCAGGAGGGGTGTGTGCAGAGTCCTCCCAGCAGTGCCCAGACACAGGAGGGGTGTGTGCTGAGTCCTCCCAGCAGTGCCCAGACGCAGGAGGGGTGGGTGCAGAGTCCTCCCAGCAGTGCCCAGACACAGGAGGGGTGTGTGCCTATCACTCCCAGCAGTGCCCAGACACAGGAGGGGTGGGTGTAGAGTCCTCCCAGCAGTGCCCAGACGCAGGAGGGGTGTGTGCAGAGTCCTCCCAGCAGTGCCCAGACACAGGAGGGGTGGGTGCAGAGTCCTCCCAGCAGTGCCCAGACGCAGGAGGGGTGGGTGCAGAGTCCTCCCAGCAGTGCCCAGACACAGGAGGGGTGGGTGTAGAGTCCTCCCAGCAGTGCCCAGACACAGGAGGGGTGTGTGCAGAGTCCTCCCAGCAGTGCCCAGACACAGGAGGGGTGGGTGCAGAGTCCTCCCAGCAGTGCCCAGACGCAGGAGGGGTGGGTGCAGAGTCCTCCCAGCAGTGCCCAGACACAGGAGGGGTGTGTGCAGAGTCCTCCCAGCAGTGCCCAGTCACAAGAGTGGTGTGTGCAGAGTCCTCCCAGCAGTGCCCAGACGCAGGAGGGGTGTGTGCCTATCACTCCCAGCAGTGCCCAGACACAGGAGGGGTGTGTGCCTAACACTCACAGCAGTGCCCCTGCAAAGAAAAGTGTGGAGTACCCACTGATCCAATGCCCACAAATGTCAGTCAGGTGCACAAAGATCCTGCAGTACATGTACCACATGTGTGCGAGGCTGGGAGTATACACATGCATAGCGCCAAAAAGAATACATGTACACATGAAGTCATGGCAACAGTCTACATACACAAGTACAGTGACCACCAAGGACGCCACGAATGATGCAGGTGGAGACATTGCTCAGCATGCATGGGCCAAGTCTAACGAGTCCGTCACACACCCAGCCAATGTAGACACAGCTCAGCACCACATATTGGAAAGACCCTGCAGGGAAGAAGTCAGGTTACACAGAAGAAGGAACACACCTTGGGACGATGTCACCATGCAGCAACTGCTTACATGAACAAAGTTATGAAGCCAACAGCTTGTGATGGCACACAGATACCAGGATCCACCCTATGACCAGCACAAGACGACAATTCCCACACACCCAACACATAATCACCACCCAAAATAATGGGGCAGGTCGACCAACAGCAATACCAGACAGACAGTAGTGTACTAAGGAAAAATAAATTGCTTTAATCAGCTCCAAAAATATGTTTGTCCCTTGAAAGTTCAAAAAGTACAATGCCCATAGGGCAATCCAAAGTTCCAATCCAGGTGGGGGACACAGTGGGACGCGTGTCCCCTAGCTTGCCTGCACAGTCAGACTCCTTCGTCTTCCAGAGCGGGGAGGGCATCATGTGGGGGGGAAGGACCAGGCACCGCAGGGACATGAGGGCGAAGGGTAGGCGTCGTGGGTGCAGGGATGGAGGACTCCACCACAGGGGGTGGGGCAGGGCCAAAGGCGGAGGCCAGGATGGCGCTGCACACCTTAGCAAGGTCCTCCAGCGACTCCCCTGCACCCGAAGGAACCACAGGCCCCAAGGAGGGGGGGGCGGAGGGATGGGTCGCAGCGCCACTGGAGGAGGGTGTGGACAGGGGGGGGGACTCAACCACCCTGACCGGGGACTCCCTTGACCGCTTGCAGGGTGGTGTCACAGTGGGGCTCAGGGACAGAGCGGCCGTGAAGGAGTCTTTGCCGGATATGTGGCCAGGAGAGCTGAGGGGAGGGGATTTGGAGGGAGTGGATTTGGTGGAATGCGGACTCCCACTCTGGCTGCGTGACTTACGTTTGCCCCCCGACCCAGTGGGTGTGCCTACTTCACCCTGTGAGTGCGTGCCAGGAGGAGGGCGTATGACCTTCCCTGCTGGTGTGGTGCCTGTGTCTGTTGTGGTGGGTGCATGCTGACGTCTGGGTGTACGTGGGACAGGCATGGGAGTGGGAAGTGTGGATGGGTCAGGGGTAGGGGGTTGGACGTAGCGCTGCAGAAGACCCAGTGCTGCAGTCAGTGTCGAGTCAATGGACCTCAGCAAGTTGCGTTGGTCAGCCTGCGATGAAACAATGCCCTCCAAGTATGCCTCCATGTTGTTCAGCACTTGGCTGTGGCCATGGAGGACATTAAGCATCGCAGCCTGACCAACCTGCAACTGCCGCTGGATGTCCACAGACTCGGCATTGGCGGCAGCAGTGGAGACAGGGGCAGGGGGTGCGGTGCCTGGCAGGAAGGAGACATGTGGTGACCGGGCACGCTGGGAAGGGATACGAGCAAGTGGGAGGCGGCTGATGGCAATGGAGGGGGCGGGCTGAGATGTTGTGCCGCTATCAGCTGCTGGTGCAGCCTCCGCCCACTCGGAGAGATCATCCTCGGACCCGTCAGCTTCATATTCTGTTGTGCCAGTGGACAGGTCCTCGGCCTCACTCTCCTCCGCCTCAGTTCCACTCAATGTGCCAGCCACGATGTCAACGCTGGCACTGGTGCTCGGTCCCTCCGCTCCGTTTGTGCTCATGTCTCCCTCCGTGTCCCCCGACGATGCTGTGGGCAAGGTGAAGAGACAGCAATTAATCATACACCTGTATACATATGTCACATGAGTCCAATCTACATAGGTTACAGTGCATAGCCTGAAAAGAAAGATCTGTAACATCTACAAAACAAGGTACAGATGTAGGGCATGCAACACACAGTTGGTTGACCCACCATGCCACTGAAAAACCATGGAGAGCATGACACAATAGCAAATTACATGAAATGGAGTTTGACAGAGGAGCCAGGCCCTGGGGACAATCCAGCACTGCATCTGCACCACACAGCGTTGCCGAAAATAGGGATGAGCAGAGACCATATCCATGAACTTGAGGCACACGCTGCATAGGTAATACTGAAAACATGCCCACCATGACTGGCTCACTGCACCTTGAGTGTATGTCCAGACAAACATCACACACTGGCCAGACCTAGCAAGGAGACATCAGGATTTGACATGTAGGCTTTGCCCGCACCAACCACCCCCTACATGAGACAATTTGTTGAGACACAGGAAGCACTTACATCTCTTAGTCTGGGTGAAATACACAGGGGCTGCATAAATGCAAGATTGGACGCCAAATACCCAAGGTGCGCCTGTCCAAATAATCATGTAATGTAATGTAATGTAATGTAATGTAATGGGGTTTTTATAAAGCGCAGGTTGCACTCCAGGGAGCATCTTTGCGCTGTAGAGAAGGTTCAAATCCTAATGGTGCAGGCGGGGAGGGAAGGTAATTAGACTAGATTTTTGCATTCCCATTCAGGGAGAGCAAAAATCCAGGTTTTGAGGGCCTTTCTAAAGGTTGCTTCTATGGGGATTTGACGGAGAAAGGGAGGGAGGAGGTTCCAGGCCCTGGAGCCTAGTACTGCCAGAGATTTGCCTCCTTTAGTCTTGAGTCTGAACTTAGGAATGGTAAGAAGATTGGCCGCTTGAGACCTGAGGCATCGCATGGGGTTATAACGTTTGAACATTTTTAGTATGTAGTTGGGTCCCTTTCCATTGAAAGCCCTAAAGGTGATCAATATAATTTTAAAGATCACTCTTTTATTGATGGGCAGCCAGTGTAAAAGGTTCATTGCTGCCGTAGCTGAGGTCCTCTTTTTCCACCCTAGGACTAGTCTGGCAGCTGCATGCTGTACCATTTGTAATTTGTGGCAGACTTCTTTGTTAGTCCCTGCATATAGGCTATTGCAATAGTCAATGCGGGAGGTGATGAGGGCTACTGCGACCGTTTTCCTGGCAGAGAAGGGAATTAGGTCGTAGAATTTCCTGAGCCCTTTAATAATTCCGAAACAGGTCCCTGCTACGGCTGTGGCTTGTTGTTTGAAGCTCAGGGAGGGGTCAAATTTGATCCCTAGATTACGGACTGAGGAAGCAGTGCTAGGAGGGGCAATGGCATCCTCAGGCCACCACAATGAGGGATTAAAGGTATTATCTTTGCCAAAGGGAAGGATTTCAGTTTTCCCGGTGTTGCACTTGAGATGATTCGAGTTCATCCATCTGAACGTGGCGGTAAGGCAACTTTGGAGCCTTCTCTCCGCTTCCCGGGTGTCATTCTCCAATATCAGAATCAGCTGCGTATCATCTGCATATGCAATAGTGTCTATACCAAAGGATGAGATAAGGGTGATTAGTGGGGCCATGTATATGTTGAAAAGTGTAGGACTCAAGCAGGAGCCTTGGGGGACTCCAGATCCTACTAACTTTTCTTCTGATCTGTACTGTCCTGACTGTACTGACCTCCACTTGTCTCCTGTACAAATGGTCATCATCAGATGATTGTAACAAGACACACAGGCACTGGCCACCGTGAGTATGAACAAGGAAAATCAGGTCAGGCTGTACAGTGAACACTTGTACTACATCTTACCTCAATATACATGGTGCCAGGGGACAATGGCACAGAGCACAACCTATGCTGTAGACACTGAGAGTGTCCACGTTTTGTGATGACACACATGACACCTAGGAAAATATGCCCCAGGGGACAGCAGTGGCCACACAACTCCATGGTCCTGAATGGGAATGACTGCAACACACGCCACCATCCCTGCACTATGCGTATCGCACACTCATGCACATCATGTCACAGGCCACAACATAGGACATGCGTGCTGTAAGGCATGACACTTGAGAGACTAACTCCCATGTCTGGACTCAGCATCAGTGCCAACTGACATGGAACCAACATGTACTGAACTGGACAGGGCACAGGCAAGGTCCCAAAACCTGTTACACACCACCCCCACACATGATGCTACAGGCATAGTTCACGTGGAGAAAGTGCCAGCCTACATTACCTTGTGAAGGAGTGACTACACACAGACCAGGGAACACATTGCAAGGAGGGGAAGGGAGGCAGGAGAGCACCGCTATACTGTGGGTAACTGGATCTGCACAGCACCTTTAAACCCTGGCAGTATATCCATGCAACTGTGCACTTACAAATGCTGGTGACACACAACAAACACACATGTACCTACCCCCTTCCTGCTGCTGCTTCTCCTGTAAGCGCCTGTCCAAGTCTGGAAATACCACCGCCAGCACACGCTTGTGGATGTGGGTCAGACGGCGGCGCCCGCGGTTCTTATGGGTCTCAGGTGAGTCCCCCAGCAGGACCCGTGCGATCCTCCGCGTCCAGCACCGGATATCCTGCCAGCGTTTCCTCACCTGGGCCAGGCGCCGCTTGCGACCCTCCGTCCTCCTCACGGCACTGACGGCGTTCATCCATATCTGCTTCTTGGCAGAGGCGCCTACCTGTGAGGATGAACAAGTGACACTACATCAATACACCTGGCACATGTCACAGAGACACATATTAGAACAAATTTGCTGTTTACAACAAGGCATAGTATGCATCCAACGCATTGCACCTTTGTCATAGGGACATGATCCTCTGGGGAAGGGCAAAAGCAGTACGTGCCATTGAAAGTACACAGGTGGAATGAGGGCAACGACACAATCAATGATCCAGGCTCACACTGTGCATCAGAAGGTACACCAGGATAATGTGCAGCACCTCTAAGCAGTCACATGCCACAGGCCACTGACGCTACCGCAGCAGAGTACACAGACACACACAGGCACAGGACATTCACCTGCCATTGCCAAATGCAGCGACAAACCTCACTCTGCACATGTGCCACTAGACGGGGGGCTCACAGGTGTGGGGCTGGCTCTGCACGTCAGACACACAGCACTGCTCCCTGCTCACATCACATGGGCAGGGTATATCCATCCCTCATGCAGCCCGGGTGCCACACTCCACATATGCACCCACCCACATGACAGGGGACTTACACACACACTGATGTCCAGGGTACGAACACATCATGTGGACACTCTCAGCACAGGTACACAGAACTAACACACATCTGTGGGTACAGTCACCTGTCACACTGGGCTGACCACATAATAAAATGAGGACTGTAGAGGCTACATTCCCAGGAGGACAAGACAGGCAGAATGTGGCATGCACCATGCAGTGATTGTCACAGTAAACACAATGCAAGTGAGGACGGCAGACATGCACCACAGCATGCACTGGCTGGGAGACATCAGGCATTCCCCCCCTGGGACCCCCCCTACAGTACATAGCATGTGTGTCACACCTGGACACAATGGCAGAAGTCACAGTCACAAACAAGGGACACAGTCTGTGCTAGTAGACTCTGCACTCACCTGATACCCTGGTCGCCCATACAGCAGGGGGTACTGTGGGAGGATCACATCCAGCAAAGCCAGGTTCTCCTCCAGGGTGAAAGGCTGTGACCTCTCCACAGACCTTGACATGGTTCCAGGGAATCAGTAGCAGCAGCTGGGTCGTCAAATCCAAAGATGTGCAGGCAAGTGCTCCCTCATGGGACCTGGCTGCCTTATATCTGCCTTGCTGGCCTGTTTCATGCACAGGAGTACAGAGTGATTGGTCACTCACATTTGCATCCTATGTTTCCTCCAATCCCTTCAAACCTAGCACAGTCAGTGGGTTCTTATTGTGTTTTTTTCTTGAGCATGATGTCAACTCCAGAACCACATTGCAACAAAGTAGATTTATTCAAACTGACTACTGCTGTGCACCTGCTGAAAAAAATTCAAACTTTAAACTTGGTCTCAATGACAACCAGCATGCATGTAGGCCTTTATACTTGTCCCTCATGTGTCCCCTATGTAATTTCGAGTTTCCCACACAGGTACGGTGCGTACCGGGGCCCTAGGGCACCACAAATGCATAGCAACGGCCCGTACAGGCGTGTGTACGGTCCGTATCACTATGGGTGTGCTCGCGTATGCGTACCCATAGTGATAGTGAGCATACGCACGCGTGTACGGTCCGTACCACTATGAGTACGCATACGCGAGAACACCCATAGTAATAGTGAGCGTACAGGCGTGTGTACGGTCCGTACCACTATGAGTACGCATACGCGAGAACACCCATAGTGAAAGTGAGCGTACGCATGCGTGTACGGTCCGTATCACTATGGGTACGCATACGCGAGAACACCCATAGTGGTACGGACCGTACACACGCATGCGTATGCTCACTATCACTATGGGTGTTCTTGCGTATGCGTACTCATAGTGGTACGGACTGTACACGCGTGCGTACGCTCACTTTCACTATGGGTGTTCTCGCGTATGCGTACTCATAGTGGTACGGACCGTACACACGCCTGTACGCTCACTATCACTATGGGTGTTCTCGCGTATGCGTACTCATAGTGGTACGGACCGTACACACGCGTGAGTGCGCTCACTATCACTATGGGTGTTCTCGCGTATGCGTACTCATAGTGGTATGGACTGTACACGCGTGCGTACGCTCACTTTCACTATGGGTGTTCTTGCGTATGCGTACTCACAGTGGTACGGACCGTACACACGCCTGTACGCTCACTATCACTATGGGTGTTCTCGCGTATGCGTACTCATAGTGGTACGGACCGTACACACGCCTGTACGCTCACTATCACTATGGGTGTTCTCGCGTATGCGTACTCATAGTGGTACGGACCGTACACACGCCTGTACGCTCACTATCACTATGGGTACACATACGGCAGTACTCCCAAAGTGATAGGGAACGTATACAGGCCCTCTGAGCGAATGTACGGTGCCTTTCACACATCACAGTGGTGACAGGCATCACACAGGAAGGAATAGGGCTGACATACTTGTCCATGGATGGACATCAAGGCATTGTCTGGGCAGTACTACATGTGTGGGGCACAGGTGTGAAAGGCTGTGATGTGGCACATTACTCCTGAGTCGAGAAGGCACCAGATGTATGATGAGATGTGTACAGATGTTATGTGTGACGGTGCAATGTGTGCCAGGCATGCCCTTAACTCCTTTGACATGTGTGCATGTCGTACTGCACACTTGGGATGAGCGTCACTGGCATGGCACAGTCAACAACACACGCAAGTGTCCCCTGATGCCCGCTACAGGGGTTACCACACCAGACATGTGACTACCCACGGTGCACGATGTGACTATGTCATGTATGTGTGGGGTGTTCCCATTAGCTTGATGTTGGTGCTCCCTCAAAAGCATCAGCTGTTGCAGCAAACAACATGTGTCTGTGTGTAGATGGACATGGCACACTGTTACGCACACCAGGCCACATGTGGTATCGGATGTGAGGTGCGTATGTATGCATGGGACACGGAGTAGCGTAACAAGGACATGTCTGCATCCTCTCTATGAATGTGTGGTGAGTCATTACATGTACACCTTATTGGCAAGGTGTGTGGGCTGTCCTAGTGTAATGTCATGTGACCTGTGGCTCTAGTGTTCCGCTACCAGTCTCTGAAATCGACATCCTACTTCTGCTGATGTGTTGATGTATGTCACTCCTGTGTTGCGTCTGGCTGTTCCCTTACACTGGGACACAGCTAATCCCATGCCATGGCATGTGGAGGTTCACAATCTCCGTGTGTAGCTGGGTCTTGGTAGGAGTGTCACCTGGCAGCCATACGTGTCCAGGGCATGTGGCACATACCTGACTCCGTATGTCGCATATGTGATGTGTATTGACAGATTAACATGTGCTCAGCACCAAAATTTGTTGTTGTAGTGCACTCACTCTTCCTTGTCACTTCCAAATTACTGCAGAGCGCCGCCTCTTCCCCGAGCAATTCCGGACTTGGCTGACATGCGGGAGAATGACTGTATCCGGTGCTACCGCTTCCCCCAACCGTTGATTGTGGAGTTGACGGCGAGGCTGGCACCACACCTGCAACCGCTGCACAGGTATCCTACGGCACTGACACCCAAGCTGAAGGTAATGGCAGCCCTACATTTTCTTGCCACGGGTACCATAGCTCATGTTGGTGGCATGTCCCAGAGCATGTTCTGCCGTGTGCTGCATGATTTCTTAGAGGCCATGTTGCTTCACCTGGATGAGTTCATCCATTTCCCAACCCCTGAAATGTTGACTGGGGTCAAGCATGGATTCTATGCCCTGGGAGGGATGCCCCATGTCATTGGGTCCATAGATGGGACACATGTGGCTTTGGTACCACCACAGGCACAGGAGGTAGCGTACAGGAATCACAAGCACTACCACTCCATCAATGCCCTTGTGGTGTGTCTGTCCAACATGGTGATTTCACATGTCTGTGCTCGTTTTCCAGGATCAGCACACGATGCCTACATCATGAGGCGTAGCAGGGTGCCTGAAATGATGACGCAGCTGCGCAACGAACGAGCATGTGTTGTTGGTGGGTACACTCTGTCTGTCCTGTATTTTGCGTAGAATTCCAGCACGACCGCTTCTCCTGTCCTACTTATGTCCATGTGCTTTCCATGTAGGGGACGCTGGCTATCCCAACATGCCATGGCTGATCACACCTCTCCGCAACCCCATCACGCCGGCCCAGCTCCGCTACAACATCGCCCATGGCCGGACAAGGCGAGTGATAGAGAGGACATTTGGCCTCCTGAAGAGCCGATTCAGATGCCTCCACAAGGCCGGCGGCGCCCTCCCATATGCCCCGGCGAAGGTCTGCAAAATCTTCATGGTGTGCTGCATGCTGCACAACATGGCAGTTGAGAAAGCTGTGCCACTCATCCTGGATCAAGATGATCAGGACCATCCACCCGTGGAGGACCAAGGTCTTGGCAATGGGGCTAGTGATGTGGAGGATGTGGTTCCGCAAGAGGACATCCGGACTCGGCTCATACGCGACTTCTTTGCTTAGTGGTGAGTACCAGTGTCTGTGTGTGCACGCATAGGTCCCCGTGTGGCATGTGTTGCGATGTGTGTGTCCATCTGCATGTATGGCACGTGAGTCAGAGGTGTGTGTTGATGTGTCACTGGAGTGATGGTGCCAGTGATGTGTATTTCCACAGTCATAATTGTGACCTAGCATGTTGTCATCCTTACATATGTCGAGTACATGCACATGCAAGTGGCTGTGCTTTTTGTGGCTGACTTCTTGTGTGTCTCTCATCCCCAGGTACTTGCGCATACCATCTGCTGGTTGCATTGTTGTGGCACTGCTATTCCTCATGGACACGTCATCGTGTGCTGACTCAGCGTTACACGCACGGACAAGGTTGGAAGTCTCCTTAGGGTAAGGGATGCATCAGGGGTGTATTGGGTGTGGCAGTTGTTCACGATGTATGCACACTGCCCCTGTCGATGTTTGGTTCCTCTGCAGACATGTCGCATCACCATGGGACACATGACATGCAGCTGGGTACACCTGAATAGATGGTCAGACTTGTTGACACTCATCAGTGATGGGATTGTGGATTGTGATGATGGCATCAATGTGTGTTACACTGCCCTCGGACACATACGGTTTGCATTGGCTTGACATGGTGTGTGACTTCCACATCAGCGGATCAATGGTGTATGGCAGTCTCTCCGTGAGCAGCAGGGGGTGTTTAGCTGTTAGCCGACACTTGTGTGCCAGTTCCATGGCTATCACGCATTTGTGCTGCAGAAGGGGGGTTCCAGTGTTGGACCCACATGTTACTCCACATGACCCGTTCATGTGTACTCCAAGTTGCCTCTGCAATCCCGAATACATGACTAATAAAGGTGTCCCTATGCCTCCAAGGTGCCTCTTCTCAGTCAATGCTGGTGTGTTGCCACGGTGCATCCTGCATGTCTGGCATGGTTTTCCGTGATAGTGGCTATGTGTCTATGTGTAGAGTAGCAAGATGCAAGCTGTTTGTGTGAGATTAGACTGTGTATTGTGCATGATGTCCATGACTGTGTGGGTATTGTGACATGTGCCATCCCCATGCATCCAACGTTGGCCAGGCCACCATTCTCTGCATCCACCTGACTCAAGCTTGCAGGACATGGTTCTGCCACCTGTCCACACATACCTGGGTGCCCCACAGGACACTCCACATGATCCCTGACCTCTGCGCATGGCTGTCGCTGTACTCAAAATGTCTGTCGGCACGGTTGTGCGGCCACCCCCTCAGCTGGTTGGGCCCATCACGGGTGTGTATGGTGCTCCATGTCTGTCTTGCCTAATACAATGTGACCCATGTGTGTCCTGTGCCAGACTCAGGCCCCAGGGTGTGGATGGTTGAAGTCAAATGAGAACTCAGGCATGGTTAGACTTTACAAGACACATGTAAGGTAATAATGCAAAATGTAGGCATCTTCTCTTTATGGTGTAACTTTTATTTTTGTTGGGGTACGTGGGGGGGGGGGGGGGTATGACATGAGGGGCTTTCCGGGTGTGTGGAATCCAAAGTTCACTAGGGGAGTTGGTGTCCTTGCCATTTGAAATCCTCAGAGTCCATGCCACAGTCTTTGTCAACATTGGTCAGACAGTGACCAGCAAGTCCATGTGGCAGAGAATGTCTTTTGCTGCTGTGCTGCTGTTGGTCCAGTGGGCCAGGTGCCAGGCCAGGTGTCCTGGGAGATGGTGCTGTTGCGCTGACCCTCACGGTCTTTTCCGTGGACGACCCGCCCTCCTGCGGGGAACCTCAGAAGCAGGCTGTGACGATGTTTGGGATGCTCTGTCGAATGTCTCCTCCTCCTCCTCCTGATCCCTCCCTGTGGGTGGTGATGTTCTACGCCTGATGGCACAGGGAGGGTTGCCCATGTTGTCGGCTATCCGACGGAGTGTACTGTGAATTCCCCTGAACACCGTCACGAGCTCAGCCTGTCTGTCCTCCATCCGCCCTTGGTGTCGCAGTAGACAGGCATGTTGCTCCGCATGTTGCTGGGCCTGCTGGGTCTTGATCTCCTCGAGGATGGACATAACCTGGGCCATGCCCGTGGTGTCCTGCCGGTATGTCTCCAGGATGTTTCTGACATGGGAATATACCGGTTCCGCAGCCAACTGGTCAGGCTCGCGCCTCCGCCGTCCTCCACTCCCACCACCCCTGCCCACTTGCACCTGGCCTGCCCTTGTGGGCACATCGGGTCTCCGGTACCCCTGAGGGGTGGCATTGGTGTTGTTGCCTGCCTCCTCCTGGGTGCCCAGTACACCGTGTCCCTCCTGGCCAGCCTGGCTGCATTGTGGTGGTGGGGCAGGGATCCTGGGTGTCTCCTGGGATGTGGCAGGAGTGGGGGTGGTGGTTGGCCCAGTTGTACCTGACGCAGGTGCTGCAGGTGGTTGGACACCAGAGGGGCCAGGTTGGTCGGGTTCGTCCACAGAGTGGTGAGAGTCGTCGCTGCCGGTGGGTCCGTCATCCCGCCGAGCCGGGTCCTGTGAGTCTTCCCCCCCCAGTGTTGGGGGGTGATCCACGACGTTGACCTGTGTGTGAGAGAGACAATGTTCATTTTGTTCCATGCAACATCCATGTTTCATTGGTTTCTAAGTTGGCACATTTCCTCTGGGAATTTGGATATGTCTTGCTTTCCACTCACAGTGCACTTGTGCATGGGTATGTCCCTTGGCCACAGCTTTTGCGACTTTACCTATGTGTGGCACAGTCTTACTTGCTGCGTCAATTGTGACTGCAGTCAGCAGTGGAGTGAGCAGGTGTGGCGAGCCATGCATTGGCGCCTTCTGTGTTGCACTGTATGTGGGCACATGGAGTTGTTCCACACACTTAGATAATGCAGGTAGCTGGCGTTGTGCTCGTGCACAGGTTGAGACATGGCCCAGTGTTTTGCCATGGAGAAGAGGGGGGATTGAGGCACTGGCCACCCTTGTCTACATGCACGCATTCCACCTGCTGACGAGCAGACATTCCCACACCCCCCAAGGCTGAATTGGTCTCCCTGTGTGACCCTTTCTCACTCCCTCTCTGTCCCCCTCTCCCTCCCTCTGTGTGTCAGCCTCCTCCCTCTGTCCGTCTCCCTGTGTCTCCCTCCCTCTCTCTCCCCCTCTCCCTCCCTCTGTGTGTCACCCTCTGTCACCTCAGCCCAGCTTCCTAGGCACACACTTTTTGCAGATCTTTGAATGGCCCTTGGCTTGTTGATGTGAGTTTGTTTCTGATCTCCAGGCACCCATTGGGTGTAGTGTCTGTGTCTGCGCTGCTGCTGTGGTGGTGTGTGCTGCCACTCTTTCACAGTGTTGGCTGTTCATTAGCTGCTGTCATGTGCAAAAACGTGCCGTCACCCCCATGTGTTAATGCAAGGCGTCCGCCATTTTCTGGCAAGTCTTTCCTGTGTGGGGACACACTGTTTGTCTGGCTGTGACCTAGGCCATATGGGCAGGGGGCATTGTTGTCTGCTTCTGAGTTGCACTATGTGATTTTTGTGGCCCACACTCCCGCCATCCAGCTTACCGTGTCTTGTGTTGGTGTTTTCTGTGGCCTGTGACTTGGGATTGTCCAGCTGGGTGCATGGGGCATGGTGGCGCCAGTGGCATGTGCGTGTTCATGGAGTGTGGTTGAGTCATGCGATAGCTTGGGGTGGTTGCGTGCCTGTTTGTGAGTTTGGTTGTGGATGACGTTCCCCCATGTGAGGTGAGTTGTTTGTGTACTCACCCGGGTCTCGGAGTCCGTCTAATCCGTCCACTGACACCACCGGCAGTATGGCCATCACACTCTCCTCCCAGGGATGGTAGAGTACGGGTCTGCGGGGCGGCCCTCCTCCAGTGACGTTGGCCTGGTTGTGGTCGTCGGTCATTTTGGCTCGGACCCTCCTCCGCAGATCGTACCACCTGGCTTGGCATTCATGCCTGGTCCTTCTGGTGGCCGCAACAGCATTCACAGCATCAACAATCCTCTGCCACATGGATGTTTTTTCGGACATGC
This sequence comes from Triturus cristatus, assembly GCF_964204655.1. Taxonomy (NCBI): domain Eukaryota; kingdom Metazoa; phylum Chordata; class Amphibia; order Caudata; family Salamandridae; genus Triturus; species Triturus cristatus. The sequence goes on from NC_140594.1 coordinate 131,803,104, forward strand.
AGGTCTGTCTGACCAATGTTCCAAAGAGGTGTGGCTCGACTCTGAGGATTTCGTCGACAAGGACCTCCAACTCTCGGCTAGTGAACTTTGGATTCTTGTTAGTGGGCATGGTGAGGGGTGTGGGTGTGGATGGTGGGGGGGGTGTGGATGGTTGTGGGTGTGTGGGTGTAGTTGTGCAGGTGTGTGTGTGAATGTGATGAGGGGGTGTTTGTGAAGGTGTGTGTGTGAAGGTGTGCAAGTGTAAGGTGTAGTAAAGGTTCGAGTATGGTGCTGTAGGTTGTCTGTGGGGTCTGGCAGCAGTGAGTCTGTTGCAAAGGCTCATGGTTTGTGTGTATGGGCCCTTTTTATTGGTCCATTGGTGGGTGTGGCTGTGTTTGAAGTTTGGGTGGGTGTGTTATAAGGAGTGGTTGTGTTTTGGGCCTCTGTTTGGGATTTTGGCAGTTGCAGGTCAGTGAATGTGTTGTTTTTGTGCTTGTTGGACATGTTTTGTGGCTTTGTGCCATTCGAATGGTGTATTCTTGTGTTGTTTTGCTTTGTCCTGGTTGTGTACGTGCGTTTTTAGCGTGTGTACGGTGTGTACTTCGGGAATTTTGTTGTACAGTGCTGTCCTTGTGTCTGGCTTGGTACGACTCGTACATGCGCGATGTTGTGTGAAGGTGCTGGTGTTGGGGCCTGGGGTGCGCTCCGTACTTAGAATGTTGGGGTGGGGGTACGCTCCATGCATACGCGGGTGGGGGTACGTGTCGTACATACACGGTTGGGGTGGGGGTACGCTCCATGCATACGCGGGTGAGGGTACGGGTCGTACATACACTGTTGGGGTGGGGGTACGCTCCATACGTACGCGGGTGAGGGTACGGGTCGTACATACACAGTTGGGGTGGGGGTACGGTCCGTACATACACGGTTGGGGTGGGGGTACGGGTCGTACATACACTGTTGGGGTGGGGGTACGCTCCATACGTACGCGGGTGAGGGTACGGTCCGTACATACATGGTTGGGGTGGGGGTACGGGTCGTACATACACTGTTGGGGTGGGGGTACGCTCCATACGTACGCAGGTGGGGGTACGGTCCGTACATACACAGTTGGGGTGGGGGTACGCTCCATGCATATGCGGGTGAGGGTACAGGTCGTACATTCACGGTTGGGGTGGGTGTACGCTCCATACATTCACGGGTGGGGGTACGTCTCGTACATACACAGGTGTACATACACGGGTGGGGATTCGACTCGTACATAGGAGGGCTGGGGGGAGTGTTGGGCGCGTATGCGGGCACATGTCTCCATGGTTGCTATGGGAGTTCGGTGCGGACGGTGTTTTTTCCATACGGTTGTAACATCGGACGCACGGGATGGATCGTAATTCCGCGGTCGGACTTCACTTTTCACATTTGTACGGTAAAACGTGTCGGACACATTTTCCGACCCGAGGACGTGTGGGGAATAATTCCCAATGCGATTCGTATGGACTTTTTCCCATGCGTATCGTAATTGGCAGTTTGTACGGCATTTGTACGATTCGTACGGTAAAAAGACCGGATACGAGTCGTACGGGGAATTTTTTTACCGGATCGTAATCGGCACCATAACCTACAATCTAACCCCCCATATAGGTCTACAATCTGCTATAAACTACCAACAGAAAGTCAAATGATGTCTGCTCACTGCCCCATGAAATCCAAGCGGTTTACTTGCAGTTAAATGAAATAAGGCATTTGTTTATTGAAAGGTTGTTTGTGCATTGCTGATTGGATAGAATGGATTGCTGCTTCCAAAGTGACAGAAAAGTCGTATATCATTCATTCATTTAAACTTTATTTCGGCAATACTCCAGCCGTAAAAGATACAATTAAAACTATCATTACAATAAGATAATAGGACATTAAAACAATACATACAGGTTCAAAATCCAGTATAAACCCCTAGACGCTAGCCGCTATTCACTATTAAAAAACTTCTTTTAGACCACATAGCGAGCAGAAACTTCGATAGGGCAAACACAATATATCCTACAGTGTCTGATTTAAAAAAAAATAATGCAGCTGAGCATTTCTGGAAGCCCAGGTTTTTGCAGATTGGTACAATCCAGAACTTCCGAGCTCTACTATAAGCAGGGCAAAAGAATAAAATATGGCATTCATTCTCTTTTTCAGCTCCACAGCCTGGGCATTGGGTGTCCCTAGACGATGACCATTTGCTTGTGAGACACCCTATTGGGAGTGAGCCAAACCTCCATTGTATATACAGCTTCCTGGCCACAACAGGGTGGATAACATTCAAAAAATCTTCAAAGGCAAATACAGATTTAATTTCTAAAAATGATTTTACCATGGTGCCATTTCGAGAGTCGTGCAGCCATATACCGCTGCAACGCGACCTATAGCGCTCCGTTAATGTTTTGCCTGAAACCTCCCTACAGGCCTTAACTGGATTATGCCACAAGGCTGGGAGACCCATTGTCAGCAGTTCTTGTTTAACAAATGTAAGCCATGGTATGTTCGCTGCGGTAAATAGACATAATATCGAAAAAAATATATCGACTGGACAGAATATCGAGTTTTTAATATAGAATGGACAGAATATCGAATTGCCAAAATATAGTGGTGAAGAATATCGAAAATCAGGTAAGAAATATCGATTTAAATAATATAGAAGTAAGTAATTTCGACAGTCATAATATAGTAGTTAAAAATATCAAATTTTTTTATAGTGTTTTAAGTGTTAGTATATGTGTTAAAAGTATGTATTAATATTGGAATGTATGTTAGAATATTTTTAAAGTAATGAATTTTATGTTATTTCATTTTTGTGTAATTTAATTCCGTAGCGGGTTGTGGGTTTATAGGGGAGTAGGGTGGGAAGTAATTTAATTATAGTACATTAAATAATAATTTATAGGAATTATTAATTATTTTTAATTTAATTTTGCGTTTTACTTCTGTAGCGGGTTGTGGGTTTATAGGGGAATAGGGTGGGAAGTAATTTAATTCTAAAAAATGTATTATTTAAATAATTTGTGTATATTGATAATTAATATATTATTAATTAATTATTAATTGGTATTATTTGCATTTATTAATGTTTGTTATAGAAAAATAATTGGTTGTTAATTAATTATTAATAGGTAATTAATTAATCAAAAATGTATTGGTCTTTATAATTAATTAATTATTAAATATTGTGTGATTGGTAATTAATTTTAATACTTTTTTTGGTATTAATAATTCATTTATTTTTAATAATATATTAATTTATTATTTTCCCTACTATTGCACTCACTGGAGTGGGAATAGTAATTTTTACCCCTACGCTATCCAACGTATTCCCTACTATTGCACTCACTGGAGTGGGAATAATAATTTTTACCCCTACGCTATCCAACGCTTTCCCTACTGTTGCACTCTCGGGAGTGGGAATAGTAATTTTTACCCCTACGCTATCCAACGTATTCCCTACTATTGCACTCTTTGGAGTGGGAATAGTAATTTTTACCCCTACGCTATCCAACGCTTTCCCTACTGTTGCACTCACTGGAGTGGGAATAGTAAATGTTACCCTCCCGCTATCCAACGCTTTCCCTACTGTTGCACTCTCTGGAGTGGGAATAGTAATTTTTACCCCTACGCTATCCAATGCTTTCCCTACTGTTGCACTCACTGGAGTGGGAATAGTAATTTTTACCCCTACGCTATCCAACGCTTTCCCTACTGTTGCACTCACTGGAGTGGGAATAGTAAATTTTACCCTCCCACTATCCAACGCTTTCCCTACTGTTGCACTCTCTGGAGTGGGAATAGTAATTTTTACCCCTACGCTATCCAATGCTTTCCCTATTATTGCACTCTCTGGAGTGGGAATAGTAATTTTTACCCTCCCGCTATCCAACGCTTTCCCTACTGTTGCATTCTCTGGAGTGGGAATAGTAATTTTTACCCTCCCACTATCCAACGCTTTCCCTACCGTTGCACTCTCTGGAGTGGGAATAGTAATTTTTATCCCTACGCTATCCAACGCTTTCCCTACTGTTGCACTCTTTGGAGTGGGAATAGTAATCTTTACCCCTACGCCATCTAACGTTTTCTCTACTGTTGTAATCACTGGAGTGGGAATAGTAAATTTTGCCCTCCCGCTATCCAACGCTTTCCCTACTGTTGCACTCTCTGGAGTGGGAATAGTAATTTTTACCCCTACGCTATCCAACGCTTTTCCTACTGTTGCACTCTCTGGAGTGGGATTAGTAATTTTTAGCCCTACTCTATCCAATGCTTTCCCTACTGTTGCACTCTTTGGCGTGGGAATAGTAATTTTTACCCCTATGCTATCCAACGCTTTCCCTACTGTTGCACTCACTGGAGTGGGAATAGTAAATTTTACCCTCCCTCTATCCAACGCTTTCCCTACTGTTGCACTCTCTGGAGTGGGAATAGTAATTTTTACCCCTACGCTATCCAATGCTTTCCCTACTGTTGCACTCACTGGAGTGGGAATAGTAATTTTTACCCCTACGCTATCCAACGCTTTCCCTACTGTTGCACTCACTGGAGTGGGAATAGTAAATTTTACCCTCCCGCTATCCAACGCTTTCCCTACTGTTGCACTCTCTGGAGTGGGAATAGTAATTTTTACCCCTACGCCATCCAATGCTTTCCCTATTATTGCACTCTCTGGAGTGGGAATAGTAATTTTTACCCCTACGCTATCCAATGCTTTCCCTATTATTGCACTCTCTGGAGTGGGAATAGTAATTTTTACCCTCCCACTATCCAACGCTTTCCCTACTGTTGCATTCTCTGGAGTGGGAATAGTAATTTTGACCCTCCCGCTATCCAACGCTTTCCCTACTATTGCACTTACTGGAGTGGTAATAGTAAATTTTACCCGCCCGCTATCCTACGCAGAAAATATTGAATATTTTTAATTAATACTACGTTAATATATATGTATAATTTTTTTTTTTTTACTTACATTAATTATTTATTAATTTTAATGTTATTTAAGTATTTTTAAGTATGTGTCAGTTAATTATATGTATTATTTCATTCATTTTACATTACTTTTAAGACATTTAAAAAATTCGATATTTTGACTAACTATATTTTTAACAACGATATTTTGGATTCTATATTTTTGTACTTACCTGTTTGGAGATAGGGATTCGATATTTTTGCATTCTATATTTTGGCATCGATATTTTTGTATGTCTATATTTTGGTAGTCGATATTATGTCAGTGATCCGTTCGCTGCCTTGCTTGAGCTCAATACTTCTTGCAATTCACTTCTATACTGTGAAAGTTCGGGGGTTATCCATAACTTCCTCCAAAACCTAAGGGGTTTTATGGATAATTCCTCCTGTATGGGGAATAGACCTAAGTCAAGCCATAGCGGTAGAAGGGGTGTACTTTGGGGAAGCGCCAACAACTGCCGAAAGAATCTATTCTCCACTTTGGAGATTTCAGGCCTGGAAGCATGCCCCCAAAGTTCCCCCCCATACAGTGCTGCTGCCCTCGCCCTAGCTTTATATATTTCAAGCGCAGGACTTATAGGCCTTTATGTTGAGGCATTTGTCATTTTAAGAATACCCCCCACAATTTGGGACAATTTAAGTTGGGACTTGACATGATGAGGGCCCCATGAGAGATTTTCACTTAGCGTAACGCCTAAATATTGGAAGGTCTGAACCCTCTCCAGTCTGACCGATTCCAATATTGGTGCTGGGCGAGTGTGTGAAGGGGGATTAAATATCATAAATTTAGTCTTGTCTACGTTAATCTCTAATCCATGGGCACAACAGAAATCATTAAAACCATTCAATATGCGTTGTATCCCCATGGGGGACTTGGAGAGTAGGAGAGTATCATCGGCAAACATTATTGCCGAAACTCTCCTACCTGCCAGTCTAGGTGCATCATTATTTGGCACTGCCTCCAAGTGTGAGATCATTCCGTTCACATACAAGCAAAACAAGGTTGGGGCCAGGACGCACCCTTGCCTGACCCCCCTATTTACCGGGAACCTAGCAGACAATATCCCTCCTCTCGCACATCTAACCTGTGCAAAATTCTGAGCGTGCAGCCTTACTAAAACCCCCAGCAATGCTTGCGGAACTCCCAAGTCCCGTAGCACAGCCCAAAGTTTCCCCCTGGGAACAGTATCAAAGGCGGATCGGAGGTCCACAAACACCATGTTGAGGCTGCCACCCTCTATTATTACCGTCTTCCAATAGAGCATAACGAAACGGAAGATCTGGTCCATGGTGGATGTGTTCCTCCTAAAGCCAGCCTGATATGGGGAAAGGATTTCATTCTCATTGATCCACTCCTGCAGGCGATCTAAAATGAGTCGTGAGAAGATTTTTTGGGGGACATCAATGAGGCTGATGGGCCTGTAATTGACTGGGAGCAGAGGGGAGCCCTTTTTGTAAATTGGTATAATCTCTGCTCCCAGCCAAGTAGCCGGCACCTCCATACCACGCAGAATAGAATTAAATAAAGCACAAAAGTATGGCGCCCAAATCTTCGGTTGGTCTTTAAACAAGTCCCCAGGGAGTTTATCTATACCTTGTGCTTTGCCCATCGCCAATTTCCCTAGGGCAATAAAAACATCCTCGGGGGTAAATTCCAATGCCTCCACCTCCCCGGGTATAGATATGTGCAATGGCATAGAATCTAGGTCAGTAGTCGCTGCATATAGGGTTTTAAAATGTAGTTCCCACACCCCCGTATCTATATTAGCTTCAATCGCATTGCGAGGTTCATCAGACCCTGTATTCACGATGGCCCAGAATCTCCGTACTTCCCTATTGTCAAGCGCGGAAGCTAGGTTCTGCCATCTCTCCCAATCCCAGTCTATCTTAGCCTGTTTCATTACTTCTTTGTACAATGTCCTAAGTGAGCATATTTTCATCCTGTCTGTGCCATCTTTTATGGCACTTAGCAAATCCGTTTTTATCCTCCTACAGTTGACATTATACCAAGAGGAGAGAGGCACCCTAGTCTTATTTGGAAGAGCAATCGGGTTAAGAATACTTGCTAAACTGTCCACCAGTTCCTGATGGACGGAAAGCAAGTTCCCTGGTGCATCTAGGCTCGGAGCTTGTGCCAAAATATCGCTTACCTTTATAAAGAGGGGAAGAATTACTTTATATAAATTGGGGAGTGCATCCCTCTTCTCCAGCAAATTCCCCCACTTAACCCGCCACCTATTATTAGTGATGACAAGGCCAGGATCCCTAATCGTTTCATTATAGCTTTTTAAGATATAAGGGGATTCCATCTTCAACATCAGGGCATTATGGTCACTATCCATTCTGTTCAATACCTCCAGGTCCACTATCTTTGGCCACAATCGAGTCTCTACCATGACATAGTCCAAGTGAGATTCGTGATCTTTTTTATTGTATAACTTTTGGTGCCGGATTGAATGCATTGTAACAATGAGTGAACACATTTTCACTCGGAACTGGGCAATTTGTCAACAGTGCTAATGGATCATGATTGTTAATGTCAAATTAAGAGAAGGTCGTCCCAGATAAACATCTTTGTCTTTTGCTGTGTGTAAGGATGAGCGCTACACAGGACTGTGTTGTTGTTGCTTAGCTGGGTGGTCAGTTGTCCATTTCCGGCCCTTGCAGGTACTTTCCCCACGGCATCTCTCGCCGAGTCTCTCTAGCAGTGATGCAGTATTGTCCCACAAAGTGGGTGACATCATGTTCGAGCTGCCTGTTTAAGTTGGTTTGGTCAAGGACATGTACTGTTTGTTGAGCTTGCAGTGCTTTGCCTGCTGTCTGGCTCTGGTGCCTTGTCTGTCATCAGACCTCAAAGTGGTTGACACCTTCCTGCTTTCTCAAATTTGCTTGAAAATGCACCATTTGCCCACTATTTTTTCAAAGTTTTCACGGGGGGAAACCCCCTCCCCCCCCAAGCCCTCCGTAGGTGGTTCAGGCTCGCTCGCTACTCTCACTGGCCGCAATAAAGTACAACAACTGTTTTACGCCTCACCACTTTCAAATGTCACCAGCCGCCATTGGTGAGGTCAATGGTGTTAGAATGAGTAGAGTTAAGGCTATTAGGCGTGGGTGGTGGCATGATGGAGGACAAGAGATTTGAGAACTCGGGGGATGTGGATAGAGATAATATGAGGCCATAAACAGTGTGAAGTAGGACTGCATAGGAGATTAACATTGGAGAGAAATACGGTGGTTGTGAAGGAGGGTTAGGAGAGGGTGAAGGTGGGGCCGGAGGTGGTACGATAGGAGAGCCAGGGTGGAGGGGTAGGGAATTCAGGCTGTGGCATCCAGGAGGGAAGGAAGGGGTTAGTTATTTTAGAAGAGGATGATGGGGTCAGTTCGTTGGAGAATGTAAGTGGTAGGGAGAGGGGAGAGGGGGTGTGCAGTGGGGATGTCAGGAAGAGGGGGGATCATTGATCACTCAATTTTTTTCATTAATTGTGATCACTCAGGATCTAATGTCAGCATCCACGAATTATTAACAAAGCATTAACGTTTAATGTCAGAAGCAGATACCCGTCTAGTGGCTGAATAGCACAGTGTGCAACTGGAAAATCTGGGACAAATATTGGCGTTCCTGCTTCAACCAAATTGTGGGAGCAGCAAGTACTTTATTTCATCAAGCCTCTTTTTTGTTTGTTATAGCATATGAGTTTTCAAGGTGTGCTCTCTTCTATTTAAAAGCTTCAAATGCTGCTTCATCTAATAAGAATCTGGGCCACACGTAGGGTACACATGACAACTGATGTTCAGTACTAGAGTTGTCATTAAGGCAGGGTAGGAATGTTTCTCAGTTCATGTTTAAAAACTCTCACTTTTAATAAATACTCTCAACACAGTGATATAATCTAAAGTATTAAGGTGAAATTTGATCCATGTATGCCAACGTACTCGATTCAGGAGGGAGACTCCTGATTTTTTGAGCCAGAAATGGATTTATTTTATCTGTCTCGTGACTGAAATCCCCTCTGCTTCAGTAGAAGTCAATGGGGGAAATATTGTATTCGAATTATATTTATATAGCGCTTACTACCCCTGACGAGCTGTCAACGCGCTTTACGCTAGGCAGCACACTGCTCCAAAGACCAAGGTTAATGGTTAGGTCAGTGTAATTTGTTAGTGTGTGTTATTGGGATTAATTTTGTGCACTCAAAGTAAACCATTTCATGCAATCATTTTAGTTTTTTAAGGTGGACTAAAGTAATAGAGGTTGGTTGTATTCTTTATTTGGAGGGAGGTGAGCTAGATTTTATTTTCGAAATTTCCCACCTTCCTGTTCTAAAATGTTGTAAAGTATACTGATAACATTTTAACATGTTGTTTGAGACATGATTTAGATGTAAAAAATATTCAAGGTTCGGCTAGTGCATGTGGGCTCTTAGTGTCAGAGCTGACCCGTGGGTCGGTTCACCCTTAACAAGCTGGGTTGTTCAGAGAATGTGACATTATGGCCAAACCTGCTGTCTTTGGAATTGGGGAGTCAGCTCAACTTTCTGGGCAAATCACTTTACTGCCCCATAACTGATGCCTAAAAAAATCTCAGGTGGCTCTAGACCTACATGCAATGCGTAAAACTTACTACTCAAACCTCCTAGCTTCAAAAGGGAAAGATTTATGGCTCAATCCTTCTCTGGTAATGCGGCCAGAATCTGGAACTCACTTTCTCCATCCCTCCAAACCACCACCTCTTTCCGTACCTTCAAAACAGCTCTTAAAACTCTCCTCCTCAAAAGAGACTTCCTGGAATAACTCAACTAATTTCTTGACCATTACAACCATCTAGCACTCACATGAGGTCAACTTTGTAAAGATGTATTTTAATCCTGTTTTAACCTAACGCTGACACCTTTCATACTTTTAACAATATAAATATGCAACCAATTGGTGTTGTAACTCCATATATGTAACTTGTTAGCGTGATCAGCCTATCTTGTGTGTATATATGTAACTTGTTAGCTTGTTTAGTCTATCTTGTGTACCTTTTGTAACTTACCTGGCACTCACATGAGGTCAATTTTGTAAATATGCATGTTACTCCTGTTTTAGCCTAACGCTGACACATTTTATATTTTTTATAATGTAAATATGCAACTTGATAGCATTGTAACTGCATAAATGTAACTTGTTAGCGTGATCAACCTATCTTGTGTACCTGTAACTGTAGGGATGTAACTTGCTAGTATTTAGTCTATCTTTTGTACCTTTTGTAACTTACTTGGTTGTTTTGTAAAGCGCTCTGACACCTTTAAGTAAAGTTCGAGCTATAAAACTGCAATAAATAAATAAATAAAACACAGGAGAACGTGCTCTTGTTTAATGTAACTGGTGCTCGTGTAAATAGCCCCAATACCTTCGGCTCGAGTTCGCGCTACATAAATCTACAAAACACGTGAAATTTGTTCATCACGGGCTTGTTCAGTTATGGTCTATGCCACTACCGGCCTCGTCCTTAACACACCAAAAGGGCCGCTTCATTTGTTAGAGGGACAGAGCTTTAGTCCTTCTTTTATGCCGTCCGCGTTTTGAAACAGAACGATCATCCTGTAGTACTAGTCTAGTGATCTGACTATCCATTGTCACGTTGCGCCAGTGTTTGGTGAAAGGCTGCACTCTGATTGGTTTACGCGGGTCCAATGATTGTTGCGTCGCCTTCCTCCCGTGCGATGATTGGCTACATTCTGGAATTGTCAAAAAATTTGAGTTGGGAACCGTGTACTATTGAATCCAGTTACAATCCCGGCAGCGCAAGCCGGCGCGAGCCGACAGGAGAGCCGCTCCAGTTTACAGGTGAGGGCAGCGGGAACCGGGGACTACAGGCCAAAGTTACCGAGGTATGCTGGGTAAATATGCTAGCGCTCCGAAGGGGAAATGACCCCACCCACGTTGAGTTTTATAGGGACAGTAGAAGTTAAGTTCTGATCGAATTCCAAGGGTGATCACTGTTTCTAAGGCGAAACATGCGCGTTGTCTCTATGCTAAGCCCCTTTTGACGTATCAAAGGTGAGATAGACAGTTGAAGACTGACATACATTACAATTGCCTAAATTACGACTCTCAGGTAGACCCCCGGAAGTCTTCTTTAATTGGCTATTTGCAGGTTTTGCCTGAGCAACCCCGCCCCCTACAGTTACTACGCATAGACTGGGCTCTTGCAAACTTCACTGATTGATCTGCTTAACACCACTATGATAACTCGACTATCCGGAGACAGATTAAACGAATACAACCCATTGCTCCCTAAGTACTGAATTTACAATAAATTATACGTGCATTAAAACATAACCTGTAAATAAAATTAGTTGTAAGCGAGTAAATACAATTAGCTGTAAACGAGTGTTTATAACCCAAAATCATGACGGCGTGAAATCTCATCCGAAAAATGATGTATTTGATTTCCACAATACGTTTTTCAGTTCTACGAAAGCAGGTAGGAGAATACTTAAGTGAGTAGCGTTCATAACAATATGTCCTATCATAAACATCATGGGGCAGATTTATGAGGCCCTTGCGCCTCATTTACGCCGCCGTTGCGTCACTTTTGTGACGCAGCGCCTGCGCAAATCCTGCGCCATGCTGCGGGGTATTTACAACGTGACGCATCTGGGAGATGCGTCACGTTGTAAAGTCCTGCGCCAGCAGTAGGCGTACCTGTGCAGGGGGGGGCGTTCCGTCGCAGGAACGCCTCCTAAAAGTGGCTGAGTGAAATCTACAAGATTTCAATCAGTCACTTTTGAGCCCATGCTGCATCAAAACCCTGCGCCTGCTTGAAGCAGGCGTAAGGATTGACGCAGCATTGTGAAGATAGGTCCCCCCAAAGCATTGCTGGAGCTGCGTCGCGCTTGCGACACAACTCCAGCAATGCGCCACTTTTACGGCACAGATGCGTCACGCATCTGTGCCGTTTTTGCCCCATGGTGCGCCGCATTGTAAAGCGGCGCATCCATGGTGGCGGAGCTGTGGCGCACAATAACTGGCGCATCCCTGCTGATATGCAGGGATGCGCCAGTTATTCCAGTTGTATTCTGCTGTAGGAGGGTGGGACCGTTTTTGGAAGTCAGAGCCCAATCCTTCCTGTTTATCTGACTTTTCTTATGTTAAAGGAAGTCTGAAAGGGGCTCCTCTCATAGATGTTTCGTGCACTTCTCCGATGTGCAGTGGAGAACATTTACTTCACAATTCTTTAACCTCTGGCCCCGGAACATAACTTCATTGGAGGTGTTTGGGGTGTTACACCCCACAACTAAATTCGTCATTGGTTAATTGGGTCTGGGTCCCTGAGCCGGGTTAGCTATTTCTGTGTTGGACTTTTTCTAATGAAAGACAAAACTGTGACTTTTGATGCAAACGGGAGAGACCGAGATAAGGCTGAATTTCAAAATGTGAAACCAGATAACCTAGAATCAATACCGGATTCTCTGCTTGTCCGAAGTTTGTGATCCAAGGCAAATATTTTATTCCCAATAGCCTCTTTTTTCTTTATTATCACACAGGAGAGCACTTTTAAATACTTGAACTCAGGATGTGCGCTGTACAAGCACCTCTTTTCTTTGATGTAAAAGACTATAATGTTGCTCCATCTATAATAAGAATCTAGGTCACGTTTAGGATTTTTGTGACTACTGACTCCTCTTAGTTCACTAAAGGAATTGTTGTTCGGGAATAAGCCATGAATGTTTCTAAAAACTAAGGGGCATATTAACAAGCGGCAGTGATAATTATCGCTGGCCGCTCTTAGCGAGAAAAATGTTATCGCTGGCTATCGCAGGAAATTATCGCCATGCTAGCGTTGTATTAACAACGCATAGCGCAATGACGATAATTTCCCAGCGATAGCGATGTTTTCCAGCGATGTTCCATGAAAAATTGCCATAACCTTGCTGATGCGACCCTGTGGTTGTATCAGCAAAATCCACCCCCAATGGTAAGTATAGCTAAGTCTGCATTTTAGCAGACGTTAGTTTTTGGAGAAAACAGCTGTGTTTGGTCACCTATCTTTTGCTTATTGCCATATGTGGTGTTAATGTGGTACTTATGATGGCCAATAAAAGCCAGGACAGTAGTAAGTGTAAATATTGCAAAAAAATGCAGTAATGCTATCACATATTATGCAGCATAATTCACCTTTGCTTGCTGCTGCGTTTAGTCCCAGCCTAAGGCAGAAAGCACCATCCACTGCTCCGCAACATTTTATCACTCTTTAAGTAACTTTTGTTCCGTTTGAGCTAGAATCAAGTTTTCTTTGTTGAAATCTGCAGATTATGTAGCAAAGGCAATAAACTGATATTTATGTGGAAAACGCTGCTGCAGAAACTCATAATTCCAGTGGCCCTGGATTTAAGTGACTCTATCAATCAATGGTTGGTAAGAAGGCTGGTTTCTTTTTTAACTTTCTGCACTACCACAACACCCTTCACTTTCAGGCAGAGGCACCTCAAAGTCAGTATTAACCATTCAGGGGCAGTTTTTTTGTGAAAGCTGATTCCATGGGGTGGCAGGTAGAAGGCCAGCAGGGTTGCATTCAGATGCAGAGCCCTAGTCCTCTCGATCCCTGGGGCCTCACAGTAATGGTCTAGGAGACAGAGGAAAGGAGCTAGATTCATAGATATTGTCAAACAGAAGGCCCAGAATAAGGAGCCCCGTATGGGTACTCATTTTTAGGTCTCGCCTAGCAGCACGCAAGCGCGGTTGGAAAAAGGCCTTTAGCCATCGATGCAGTTTGTGTCCCAAAAACGTGCACGCGTTGTATTGCCTTCAATGGCAACGCGTGCACGTGTGGCGATTCCCTTGCGGGAGCGAGCTTTGACACCATATGTTTGTAATTAACTTGCAAACACATGGTGCCCCTGGCTCGCTCCCGCAAGGGAAACGCTTTGTGTGCTCTCCTCAACCCTCCCACTTTTAGCGCAAGGCGCGCCTTTGTTGCCTTTCTGTCTCTGCCCTAAAGCAAGCACCGTGACTGCCTGCTATAATTATCCCGGGGGAGATGGAGAATGTAATAGGAGCACCAGCAGTGCCCCCTTGCCTTCAAAAGTCAGCCCCTCAGGGAAAAGCCTGGTGGAATAAAAGAGCAGTCTGGTGTTCTAATCTGTTCATGCCTCCCGGAAGGAAGTGAAAGGGAAACTTGGAAATACTGATGTGTTCTGTATGTTGGTGCCTACGCGTCTTTCTATGCCTCCCTGAAACTGATCTCATGGGAGGTGCTGAGGGAACAGATGTATTGTTTCAAGCAATATGTTTAACTGTATGTTTCTGCTTCTCCGTTTCCCCAAAACCACATAGCGATGGTGGGATTTTCCTCCTGAAAATGTTGCTGTAAGCTTTCTTTTGAACTTTATTGTGCACATTTAGAGCACACCAAATGTAAGTGCATCTTTTCATTGTGGAAATGTGACATTTGCAGCAGTAAAATAAAACCGGTGTTCTGAAGAACTCCCTTGGCTAAAGTATTATTTAAACCGGGTACATGAAGCATTGTGCTTTTCTGTGCATTAGAACCATTTAGAAAATTCTGGCTGGATAGCTGTGCACTTGCCAATGAAATACACCTTACTGTACTGACAAATTTGAATCCAGCAGGGCACAATCAGTCTTTCATCCCTCCAAGGTCACTAAATTGAGTACCTTTAAACTGGGTAGTAGAAACCTCTTTTTTAACACCACTTAAAAACTGCACAAGCACATTATTAAGCACTGTATAAAGATCATAGGAGATGTGGCCTAATGGCCAGAGCTGCTGACTTTTGGAACTGTGGCACCAGGTTCACAATCACTTAAGGAGCTGTTTACAAAGGTAAATTACACTTGTCAGTAATTCACTTGTGTAAGTTACTCTTACACTTTTGAGTAACATTACTAGTTTTGGCTATTCACAACATCTGAGTGTAAAGTTACTCAAAAGTGTACAGTTACAGGTCTACATCCCCTAAACAAGCATTTGCAATGCAATAGGCCTCGCATGTACACGAGTTTGAGCTATTGGCATTGTAAATGACAATGCCTTTTATTTTTGTTTTCGTTTTTTAAACATAAATAAAAGGCATTGTCATTTACAATGCCAATCGCTTAAACTCGCCTAAATGTGAGACCTATTGCATTGCAAATGCTTGTTATGTTTACAAATGGCCAGGGAGAGCTTCTTCAGAGAGATGCCTTGGCTGACAAGTTGTAGGTTTAAACCTATAATAACTGATAAAACCCCACCGGAAGGAAAAATAGACCTCACCAGTATAAACATATAAACACTGAAAAAACCCCTGCACAGCCACAAACTAAATACCATTCAAAACAAGCATTGGCATAGCCAATAGGTCTCGCATTTGGGACCTTATAAGTGTTTAGCCATGCAACACTTGATGTTGTTGCACCAAGGATATTGTGCTGGATAACTAAACACTTATAAGGTCCCAAAGGAGAGGCCTATTTGCTATGCCAATGCTTGTTTTTGGTAGGCACAGGGAGATTAAGTGATTTACCCAGAATCACTGGATGTGGAATCGACCCCGAGGCTCAAACCTTGCTTTTGCTTTTGCAGTTCTAAAGTCAGCCGTAAGACTACAGCCTCTCCCAGTTAATGTCCAATGTACATTAAAGTGCTCTATTTCCCCCAGAAGATCAAAAAGTACGTTGGAGATGACCCCCAAACCAAATGAGGTTATATTTCCACCTTGAAGGCTACCTTGCAAAATTGAGTTTACGTTGTTCCATTGTTCAAAAATCTAAATTGAAACAACCTTTAGTACCCCCGCAGCCTGCCGAGGGTAATCAAAGCCCCATGGTAATATCACCCTCGTGTTGAAGAGTGTACTGGCATGACCCCGAAGGAATAGAATGTTCTTATATCTTAAGTCTTCAGAGCGAATAAATCCCCAAAAACAATTACGGCGAGGGGGAGGAGATGCCCACCATGTAACACACATGCAGTTTTTTAATGAAGTGAAAAACCGGACAAGGGGTGGTTTACTGGCCACTTCCGGGGCGAGCGGAGAGCCTTCCTTTTCTAGACGGCAGCGATGCGTTTTTTTTCCTGGATGAGCGAAGCTTCTTTTCCGGGGGCGGGACTTTATAATCTGATCTCTCGCTGGATCAATGGGGTGGTTTATGCACACAGAAAACATGACGGTGCAAAGCATCGGTGCTTTCCTTGATTGTGCACTGTACATGGTACTTACTGCTCAGTACCTTGCACGGAACACAAAGGGTTGATATGTTAGTGTTGCACTCTAAACACGCACAATGACTGCTTACCACTGTGTACTGCCACTGACGTCCGGCTGCTCAGGACTGAGAACAGAATGGGACTCTGCCCTGAATACAGCGCTGACAGCACGGGGTTGTTTATGCATACTGAAAACTCGGTGACCCGCGACCTGAGGAAATTGCTCTGAGAGGACCAAAATGGTCCTATTTGAAAATTTCCATCCGTCAAGCCCATCTGTGTAATATACAGTCCATCTGTGCACTATAAATGGTTCTAGGCATCATGAACTCGACATTTCTCGCAGTGATGTGTGGCTCTCTGAGAGCGAGCGTCGGCATTAGATCGATTTTACACGAGAACCAAAATACAATTACACGTTTTTCAGGCAAATTGAGATTAAGTGATTTGCCCAGAATCGCAGAATGCTGAGCCGTGCCCCCTCCCCCCCCCCCCCCCCCCCCCCCCCCCAATTAAAAAGCGGGCAGCCTAGGCCGATTGGTCACGTCTCCGGCTACTAAAGTCAAATTCAACCTGAGGCTTTAGAAATAGATGTGCATTTCAGAAAGTGACGTTCTCAAAGGTTCCTCCGGCTTAAATGGTGCCGCTAATTGCTGTGAAAGGAGGCCCATAAACATGCCGCTCAGAAAGAACTGATGCGCTGTTAACTTACTCTAAGAATTCACAACCGAAAAACCCGTCACTCTGGAAAAAATGTCGTCGAGGGAAAGCAGCGGCGAGATTAGGACAATGCAGCCCACTCTCCAGCCCTGCAGAGAGCAGCTTGTCAGGTACCTAATCTGAAAATAGTTACCTGCAGGTTAAGAACCTCCGGAGAGACGAAAGAGAGAAAGGCGTCAGGAACGGCACCCTGTGCTTGTCGGTGCCAGATTACATTTCCACAGCAGCTGCTTCTTTTGTCTACTTTCAGTGAAGCAAAACCGGCCCAAAATTTTATTTAATCTGCTGTAAACCCAAGTGTCAGGTACTTAGATGGCAGCTAAAAGAGCCTCTCTCAGATAACTGAGTGACACTTGCTAATAATAGCCCCGGCATTAAGAGGGCAAGGGAGGACATTTTCTGTAACCAAAGAGGGGGCAGTGTATGGAGACGGAACGACGTGGCCAGACCTAGCTCCCCGGCAAGGGGAGAAGCATGCGGCCGAGCCCACCCGGACTCCCTTGTGATTAGCTATTCTCATACCGCTAGTGACCTTCAAGCGTGGAGGCAACAAAGGACCCAGATTTTGTAAACGGAGAACAAATGCCACCTCTCACAGCACGAACGCGGTCGTGCAGTAAAACCTCTCAATGCATCTGTCGGGGAAAAGAGCATTGTGTGCTAAGGTATACATGACGCTCTCATCAACAAACTACCAAAATCTCGATGATCCCTGCAGGAAACGGACAGCTGGCTTTGGAGAGCGAGGCTGGTGGGGGAGCCTGCCCGCATAGCCTCACTACGAATAGCAACAGCTCTTGTAGCGCTCCCTTGCCCAGAAAGTGCCCTCTTGCAGCCGGATGCCTCTACTGAAACCTCGCCAGGAGCGTGTATGGGATGTTCAGCTGACTGGATGTGTCAGATAGATAGGCTCCGAATGGGTTTTCGCGGGTCAAGGTTTCGTCGGCTGCAGGAGCAAGACTATTTTTAGCCGGCATAAGGTCAGGGAGCCCTCGGAGACCGCGAGGATCAGACTCGGGATCTAGTGTTTCGGTGAGACTCCTAGATTGAAACAAAACAAGAAGCGCGAGCAACAAGCCGCGAAAGTGATCGGACAGAGGCAGAGGGAAAAGCACAGGGGGAAAAAAGCATGCAAGTGGTGCACGCGCAGCAGCGATTCCCTTGCGGGAGCGAGCAGCAAGGCGCGATAATTGATAACATATGGCGCCAGCTGCTCGCTCCTGCAAGTCAATCGCCAGACGTGCACGCGTTGCCATTGGAAGCAATGCAACGCGTGCACGTTTTTGACGGGAAAGCTGTGCCAATTACTAAAGGTATCTTTCCTATGCAACGCATGCGCTAAAAAGGAAAAGGAGAGTGAAAGAGTCATTTGTATTCCTTCCTGAAGGGACAAATACATTGTAAGTTTGTTAAATAAGGTAGCAGTAAGAAAGACTGGGCTAACATTCTGCTTGAATTTTGTTGTTTAGGAATGTCACTAAAATATTGTTTGTTCTTCCTTTTTTCAGTTTTGTGGTCTTTGGTCTAAAGATACAAGGGTTAGAAGCATGTTTTAGGTGTTTATTTATTTTATAAACTGTAGAGAATCGTAATTTATTTGCAATATCAAAATCATATTTGATTTTTTGGATACGTTTGAATCTTTCACTGATAGGAAAAATGTAGGTTTCATAAGAATCTTTACCAACATATACCTTCACTTTTACCCATAGAGAATTAGTAAAAACCCTTGATACATCAGCCCTCTTTTCTAGTGAGTCAGTATTGATAGTAGGTGAATTGCCAAACACCCCAGGCTTTAAACATTCAATGCAAGGTATAGGGACAGGTACATGTTTAAAGAGTGCAGTCACAAAGAATCTGGGATACTGGTGAACACATAACACCAGACGTTTAGAAAACATGAATCGCAGTGTCACTTGGAATGCTGCTGCAAAAAGTTCTTTCCAAGTTCAGCAAAGATTGGAGTGATTTTGTTTGTATTTGCAGTGATTCAGCTACACATATGAAAAAGTTGTGTGATGACCTGTCGCAATCAATACCTGAGCTGAAGTGCTTCCCTGTAAAAGATCCTTGCCGCTTGTTAGATAGTATGCTGAAAGCATCTTTACAATCTTCAGAGTTAATGAAGAATGCTATTGACTTTTTTTAGTCCATTCTGGTGCACTGTTTTTTTTATGCACGTAAACTAAAACACAAATATTTCTCATTTTGTGTGGCATCAAAGAAAAAGTCATCCTAACTGTGTCACTTAGCTGGTGGTTCTCAGTCCTAGAGGCCATGAATGCTATATTATCCATGTGGCAACTGTTTACAGAACTTTCGCTGAGTGATGATGCCAAAAGTCAAGAAATGTGAGGATCTTTGATCACATATTGATAGTGATTTGAAAAAATTAGACTCTACTGCATTCTTAGATTTTTACAGGAAAGCATGACTGCTGTAGTGTACATAATAAAAAGAAATTAGGGTCTGAAAACACCTTTTGTCTACCGAGTGTTCAGCATAATTTGTGTAGATGTGAAACATCTCCTTGAGAGTAGGCTGGGCAACACTTTTAGTGACTTTGGCACTGCAACATATTCCATGTTGGAGTGCTTGCCACTTGGTAAGCAAAGAACTTTTGAGGAGAAATTCAGGAACTTTTATTTTACAGTGTATGAGAAATAGCCCTTCACCAACCATGGCATTTAAAGTCAATGAAGCCTCACTGTGGTGCTCTGCACAAGTTATAGATCCCTTCTGTAAAGTGAAATTTTCTTCGGAGTTTCAAAAGTGCTGCCTCATTTTTTGACCGCTTCAATAACTCTGAGGGCATATGCATCCAGTTCAGCGCATATGTTGCAGAACCTGTCCCAGAGAATCACAATCTTTAGGTGCACCAGTATTGGCATGGAAAGCTATGCCAGTGGCCAGAGTTAGCAAATTGTATACTGGCTATTCTGGCGTTGCCTGTCTCAAGTGCCAATGTTGAGAGGGCCTTTTCACAGATAAAGGTTTACATGGGAAGGAAAGAGCGAGCGTGCATGACCAAAGACTCACTGAAGAAGTATTGTATGGTGTACTACGATACCTTTGATTTGTAAAAATGTATTTGGACCTCATTTACACTGTATGTATACTATCTATATGCCATGCACTATCCGTGCAGAAAGCAAGCAATAATTAAAGCAAAAAGTTCCATAAACACCAGAAAAAGGCTGTTTCTGTTGTTTGTAATGGCGCGAAAATGTGTAACCACTAATGACCACTGTTTTTTTAAGGTATTGAAATCACTTGAAAACACGGAAAAACCCCACCAGAATTTACCAAAAATAGAAACTGAAAACAGGAAAGCCTATACCCCAAAGAAGGGGGCAATATAAGTTTTTTTTTTTTTAAAGGGCCATTCATTAGTGAAGCTGGTACTGCTGCCAAGTGTGTAAGTGGCCACTGCTGATTATCATTAAGGAAGCAGATGCAGTTGGACTGGGGCCCAGGGATTTGAGGGGCCCACTGCATCACATTTATGACTGTATACCTTTAAAAAAGGGGCATCGGAGCATATTTTCCTTTCAAGCATTAGGACCGAGGTGATGATCCGTCATGATGGGGGAAGAGGTAAAAGATGCAGAGGAGATAGCCTGCTACTCAGGACTGTAGTTATCATTAGTGCGGCAGATGTAATTTCATTGGGGTCAAGGAGTGTGAGGGGCTCACAACACCCCAATTATGGGGAGCAGTTTGTCTGGGATAACTGATTTTGTTTGATGCATTTGCTGTTTAAAAGTCTCATATTTAGTGCGGTTCATAAGCTATAAAAAAAATATATTCCTGAAATCATCTCATAAGCCCCGCTCCCTGCACGCAGCCATGTCCCTCCTGCTCCCCCAATCCTTGCCATAAAGTTTTGAAGGAGGGCCCGACCTCAAAACATTTTGCTTACGGGGGGGCTCAGAGTAAAAAAGTTTGAAGACCTCTGTGCTGGAGGCAGGGGTGAAAGACCGGGCCACAGCCTGAGGGAAGAGGTTCGCTGGTATTGAACACCCGGGTAAGGCTCTCCGCACCCAGCCTAAGGGACATGGCCATTACTGTCTGCAGTGCTGTGCTCGTCCGTGTAGGTGCATACCATTCCAAGGCCCATGAAACATATTTGCTGGGCAGCCGTTTGTCCGTGAATATTGTCTCAGTGGGTCCCAGTATGGAGGATATTGTATTGAAAGGTACTTTGTTCATCACTTGCTGACACTGTCTGATTTTGGTCCATTGCCTTGGTCTGTGCTTTTGTGCCATTACACCGCTTGGATGATGATGATGCAGTGTGGTGGGCTGTTTCACTGGAGTTAATTGATTCTCCTGAGGTCTGTGGTGTTGCCAGTGCTAGTGAATGTAGTTGCATAACGTATTTTAGCTGTGACCCTTTGACTTGTTTTTGAGAGATGTGCACAGTGATGGGATTGTGTTGAGTAGCGCTTCTATTTCCTTGAGAACAACCTAGAGACTTTAAGTATCTTGATTCCCGCATCAGTTGTGGCGCTGTTCAGGCAACTCTCTGCAGTAGTGAATAAAAATGTTTCTAGCTATTTTGTCAAGAATTTTCAATTCTATTAAGGGCACGGAGGCAGTGATTATGCTCCTCAGTCTTTACTGCCAAATTTACAGCAGTCATTTAAAACAGTTGAAACAAACTGTGCTTCCCTTGAAACCTTCCAACCAATCAGCACGCAGTTTACCATATATCTGCTGGAGACACCATGATCCATCCTCTTTCTTTGCCAGGTCTGACAAATGATTAAGGGAAGTAATGAGTAATCAAAATCTTGTTATAGCTCAAAACAACAAATAAATCCAAAGTCAGTGCACTTCATACTGTGCCACACTATTCCAACAATCCCGAGCCCCTTTGGTTCTGAAACACTCCTTAAAAGCATCATTATCCAGTTCCATTCCACCTCCAAACAAAACAATATCCTAGATACCACCTCTTGCCTCAGGCTGAACTTTGAATAGGACCATACACCTTATGAGAGGAAACATTCCTTAAACAAAATATTGTGGTTTGGATTGATTACGCAACTGAGTACCCCTTCATAAGCTTACTTACCAAGGGATGTTCCACAACTGGTTTACCTTCAATCAGTAAGTAACTGGAAATAATAATTGGAAATTATTCACAGACCTATCAGCAAAACTCTCAGAAGTGAATGATGATAAACAGTTCATCACAAACTGTAACTCTGCCCCCACAGGATCCACCTGGTGCTTGTCATACCTATGTACCCATCTCCTCCAGGCTAAAGTATAATGCCGATGGGTTCAGGCCGACCAAGACTGCTGAATAAAGAATTCCGCCTGATTTGAAATGCCAAGCATTGGCCAACGACTCCTAATAACAACCAGAAAGTCAGACGAGGCAAGACGCGTAAACAGACGGCTAGCCTTTCCACATCTCCTCCAGTGACCTTGCAAGTGACCACGCCCGAGTGCAGGCACGAGACACCACCTGCCTTGGTATTAATACAGATGCCCCAGAGCCTCCAGTCCCAACCATAGTTCAACTTTCCCAGGCAGATAGGGCACATCTTTTCAACTACATCAACAAACTCTGGGTAACCCAGTTAAAGTCCTTTTCTGAAAAGACGTGCTCACTTATTAACACTATTCTATCTCCCCTAGTTTCACGGCTAGACGCTATTGAGTCCAATCTGGCCACATTTGGCATTAACTGTCTAGACCTAACTAAAGAAACTTTAACCAGTGCCCCCACTGGGCTCTGTACCTCGTGTAGAATACCCAGCGGCCCTCCAGAATATGCATGCCAGCCACCCAGGCTCTGCTCTCTTCTAGTGATGTCCAGCCCAAGCAGCCCATCATCACAATAAACCTGCTTGTGACAAGTCTACTGATCAAGCACCTCCCCCTTCTCGTCCCTCTACTAACGTAAGGGACCCAGGGGTCTGAGAGAAACCACTTCACTCCCAGATGCGCTCACAACTACCAGTCATTAACCTCCCTCCTGCCGCTTGCCTGTATGTGGACGTCTTGAGAGGGGCTCCTTCACTGTGCCCAGATCAAAGTGAATCCTACGAGCAGCTCTTCAATAAAACCCTAAATTGGTTAGTGCGACACAAAGGCCTGCAATATCGGTACGCTAAGGACATCCTGCATGTCAGGAAATGTGCTTGGATTGGGCCAAAGGGGCCGCACTCATATGGGGATTGTATTGTGATTAATTGTAGATTTCCAGAGCCGGCACCCCATTTGTTATTTAATGCAAGAACAGGGCTTTTTCTACTATCCCTCTGGTCCCTTTAGGTTTCTTCTATAGACTCCACCCAATCCAGTTCCTACTAGTCCACCCCCTCCAGTTCCAACTAGCTGTGCTCTTGTTATACCCCCACTTATTCTCCTTGGGGACGCAAACACATATAGAACTAATAACAGTCAATCCCTTTTTAATACTCTACCTCCATCCCAGGTCCCATTGAGTGCTCCTCTTGTCTCTTGCTCCATATCCACATCCAAAAGATTTGAGGCACTTTCCGATTTAGATTAACTCACAGCCCCAAAGGTGGCCTCTACATCTACCCCTTTTGGCACTCTTGGTAGACATTTCTTCAGAGCTAATTATTGTTACCCCGATGTTGGAATTAGCGGTAGTAGCTTCCCACACAAATAGTTCATATTTGCACTACAGAACCCTTTCTGTCCTTGGTTGGGACGTGGCAGGGCTCAAAGGAAAAATTATCAACGATGAGTGGAGGGCTTTTGTATCCAAGTTTGAAATTCTTTTGCAAGAGACCTGGCTTACTGAGTCACCGTATTTTAAGGATTATGCTTGCTATTCAAGTCCCGCAATCCCTTCTCCCTCAGGCTGAGCAGCCGGTGCATTAGCCATGTGGATTAGCTTGAGCCTACAGGTAGAGGTTACACAGATTAATTATAATTCCTCTTCCTTTTTACCATTAATAATTTGAGTACCAAAGACAAACATGGCTTTTTACCCGATAACTTTTTATGACCATGATTTTTCCAACGCTAGCTGTTCACACTATATTAGCTTATTTAAGTTTGTATCCCTATTACAATCTAAGGCTGACAACAGCACTGTACTTGTTCACTTTTTCCTTTGCAATGCTAAGATCAATGGAAGTCTTGGGCCCAAACATTTAGACACAAATAGCACCGTACTTGGCAAGATGATAGGGGCACTGACCTTTCTAGATATCTTACTGCCCAAGGTTTGTTTGATCTATTTGAAACCCTTGGGGGTGCATATATTACACAGACTTCATTTAGAGGGGGTACGGGAACTTCCCTTATAGATTATATGTTGGTCAGCTCAGACTTTATATCTTGGTTCTCCAAAAGTGAGATCCTTCCCACAGAGTGGGGGACCATAACGCCTTAAGCGCCTCTATGTTTTTGCCACTTAAGGGCTTGGCATGTAAGAGGAACTTACCCTCCATTTTGCAACATTCTGTGGATGGCCTTCGCCTAGTTTGGCATATGAATAATCCTTAAGAAACATTCACAGCCCTACTCTAGCTACACCTAAACAAATTTCTCTGCTGTTTGTGGGAGAAGGTATTGGATTCTATGGCACAACACTATAATCAGCAAATGCACGTAATTAGGTACTCTTAAGCCCATTCGTATCTCAAACACGGACCCAAGATGGTTCGACTGGGTTTGTTCACTGGCAAATAGGAGGCTGTGATAAGCCCTAAACACTTGCCCCAGGAATAGGAATGAAATTTCCTTGGCATGCACAGAGTACAAAACTGCACTTGCTGTTAGGAAAAGGGAAGTATACACCCAGGACTGGGAACTTTAAGAAAATTGCGTCCAAGGGAAAGGATAGTAAATCCTCCTGGGAAGCAGTAAAACTGATACGGTCCAGGAATTCTCCCACCAATCCTTTTCTTCAAAATTTATTTATTTTATTTATTTATTTATTTATTTTTGACATTTGTAAAGCGCTAACAAATACCCGTGGGCGTCTCGGCGCTAGACTAAGCATCTGACTCTCCTAAGCCAAGAGGATCAGGGGGTTCACTGATTAAAGAGCCATGTTTTCAGGCTCTTACGGAACTGAATTAAAGATATGCTGGATCTGATTTGCTGAGGCAGCGTGTTCCAGATCTTGGGTGCTGCTACTATAAAGCGGCGATCACCCCATGAGACAGTTTTAGAACGAGGGACCACCAGCCTATTGAGAGTCATGGATCTGAGTAGTCTAGTGGGTTTGTACAGTTTGAGTTGGTCTTTCAAATAGTATGGACCTTGATCATGTAGGATTTTATAAATTATACAGAGGGATTTAAATGTGATCCTGTTCTTAATAGATAGCCAGTGGAGTGTCCTGATAGTATCCGAGATGTGCGCGAACTTGGGTGTTTTTGTCAGAAGACGTGCTGCCGCGTTCTGTATGGTTTGGAGTTTTTTTGTAACTCTGGATTGACTGTTGAGAAAAAGTGAGTTACAATAATCCAAAGAAGGGAGGACCAGAGAAGTAACCAGAGTTTTGGCAGCATCATCTGGAAGAAATGGCATGATTTTTTTTAATCATCTTCAATTTGTAGTGGGCAGTAGCTGCAACTTTATTAGCATGTGCCATAAAGTTGAGGTGATCATCGAAGATGATTCCCAAATTCCTGACCTTGGTAGTTGGGTTAGGTAGAGTGCCGAACTCAGGGGGCCACCAGAGAGTAGACCAGGTCGGTGAGAGGGATCCGAAGATGACAACCTCCGTTTTATCGGAATTAAGTTTTAGGCAATTGCCTGTCATCCACTCTCCTATCCGACTCATGGTATTTTGAAAGTGTTCTGCCACTTCTGTCCCCTTACCTTTGATGGCCAGTACCAGTTGGGTATCATCGGCGTAGGAAGTTAGGCTCATCCCAGCTGATTTGATTATACTTGCAAGGTCCGACACATAGATATTGAATAGTGTCGGACTAAGGGAAGAGCCTTGGGGAACTCCGCAAGGGAGTGACAGCTTGGTAGACTGGTATGGACCCAGGGTCACCACCTGTGTTCTGTCGGCTAGGAATGACGAGAGCAGCTCTTTTGCCGACTGATCAATACCCTTCTTTCCGACACGGTCGATCAAGATCTTATGATCGACCGTGTCAAAGGCTGCCGAGAGATCCAACAGCACAAGCAGTGCTGTCATGCCCTGATCACGGATGGTTCTAATATCATCGGCTGCCTTGAGAAGGGCAGTTTCCGTGCCGTGATATTTGCGGAAGCCGTACTGAGTGTCATCCAGGAGAAGATTAGTCTCTAGATATTCGGAGAGCTGCTGGTTCATTGCCTTTTCTACCACCTTAGCTAGGAAAGGAAGACTAGCAATGGGCCTATAGTTCTTGAGTTCTGCTGTATCAAGACCAGGTTTTTTCAATAAAGGTTTGATCAGCGTATTTTTAAGACAATCGGGGTATATCCCGGATGTCAATATGGTATTACAGACCTGTGTGATGACAGGGATGGTAGTGTCCATCGCCAAGGAGAACATTGCGGGAGGGCAAGGGTCCAAGGCCGAGCCTGATTTGATGGATTTCATAATGGTGGTTATCTGATCAGCCGAAAGAGTCCTAAAGCTGGACAACGAGCTACTAGGACTGATGTCAACAGGAGAAGCTTTGCTGCCGGTATTAGCGGAGGAAAAGGCTTGATAAATGTTGTTAACCTTGGAGTAAAAAAATTCTGACAGCGCGTCACAAAGTGGTTGGGACGGAGGTGGAAGTAGGTCTGGAGCATTACCAGACAGGGTTTTTGTTATAGTGAATAGTTGTCTACTAGAATTTTTTGAGGATTCAATTTGCTGCGAGAAATATGTTTTTTTAGCAGCAGCGATCGTGGATTTATAGACAGCCAGTGACTCTTTGTATAATGTCTTGGATTTGGCATCATAACTTCTGCGCCAATGCCTTTCTTTATTCCTACATATTTGTTTTTGGGCTCGTAGTTCATCCGTGAACCAAGGTGCTGTCGGGGTGCTCCTGTTCCTGGAATAGCGCCTAGTAGGTACCAGTTGATTCGATGCCATACTAAACCAGACATGAAGTTGGTTAGTAGCGGTGGTAGAATCATCCGATAAAGTGGGGCGAGTTTCTTCCAGTAGTGTGGCGAATTTGTCCTGGTCTAAGTTCGCCCAGACTTTAAAGGGAAGAGTTGTTAGAGCTATAGCCTTATTCTTCACTACTTCCTTCAGTTTTAGACTGCTGAAGATGGCATAATGATCCGTCCAAGGCATAGGCGAGATATGTGATATATGTAGGCCCTCTGCATTGGAAAAGATGCCATCCAGCGTATGTCCTGCTTTATGCGTGGGGGCTGTGACTAGTTGTCTAAGACCCATGATTTCAAGTTCTGAGATGAGAGCGTCAGTGTCCCTATCAGTCAGTTGTTCCAGATGAAAATTCATATCACCCATTATTGTGATAGATTCATCTGTAGCCATGCCTTCTGTTAATACACTGAGGTTGGTGAGGAAGTCTGCTTTGTTCCCCGGGGGACGATATAGAAGTACACCCTTATAGTTATACAAGGCTGTGAGCTTTATGTTAAAATACATAGCTTCACAAGCGATGTCAGGAATGGGTGCTGTTCGGATTTCTAGCCTCTCTCTAATTATTATCGCTATGCCCCCACCCTTTTTGCCAACCCTGTCCTGTCGGTGGACTTTATAACCGGGCGGAACTGCTACCACGAGGTCGGGGCCTGAGGCATCGTCTGTCCAGGTTTCCGTGATGTACAGCACATCCAGGTTATTGTCAAGAATGAGGTCAGCGATTTCTTGGCTGTGTTTGACTAGGGAGCGTGCATTAATGAGTGCCATGAGAATGGTCGCTTCTTCGGTATCCTTTTCCTGAAAGTTTAATACCTTAGTGTTGTACATCCTGATCATGGTGTTACAGTGTAAGCAGGTGTGATGGGCGTCGTTATTTAGCAGTGAGGGGACATATATGACGCAGCTTGAGGATGGGGAAGGTTGAAGCCTCATAAGAGTGGAACGATCGTATAATTGTTTTAAATGTGAGGCAGATGAAACAGGGGTTATGGCCCCGGGCCCGAACTTGGCGCGGACGGGCGCAGACGGGCTCGCCTTTGGCGCGCCTTAGGCGCGCCGCCGGCGCGCCCGCTGCGCTCGCCCGCTGCGCGGACGAGTAGTCTGTCCCATTTATCCGTGAGAGGAGGGCGTGAGGCGGCGAGCAGCTGCAGCGCTACCCCTCCCTCACCCAAGATGGCCAGCCCCTTCCTTCCCGGCGCGAGGGATCAGCAACGCGCGAGGAGTGAAGGCGAGTGATCAGGTAAGTGGCAGCAATAGAAGGTTTTAGATAGGTTTTAAAACGTTTAAAACATCAAAATTCACAATGTCTAAAAAATGTTTAAAAACCGCAAGGTATTCACAATGTATTAACAACAGTTTAAAACAATTTGCTCATCGCTAAGTAAAAGCCCCCGGCTTCCGCCTCAGGGGAAAGACTAGTGCTAGTCAGCGCTGTGCGAAATGCCGCTGAATTAAGTACTATGGGAGGGCGGGAGGCGGCGAGCAGCTGCAGCGCTACCCCTCCCTCACCCAAGATGGCCAGCCCCTTCCTTCCCGGCGCGAGGGATCAGCAACGCGCGAGGAGTGAAGGCGAGTGATCAGGTAAGTGGCAGCAATAGAAGGTTTTAGATAGGTTTTAAAACGTTTAAAACATCAAAATTCACAATGTCTAAAAAATGTTTAAAAACCGCAAGGTATTCACAATGTATTAACAACAGTTTAAAAAAATTTGCTCATCGCTAAGTAAAAGCCCCCGGCTTCCGCCTCAGAGGAAAGACTAGTGCGGACTGGGTTACCTACTTTGCCTCTATCTACCACACTGAGGAAGCATCAATTCTGTCCGCTGCTCTTCATTCCACTTCAGAATGCTCCCCCACTTTTGCTAACTTTGGAGGAAGTTGTGTTGGCCATCCAGCACAGTAAGGGAGGGAAAGCCCCAGGCCCAGATGGGGTACAGACGGACCTGGTGAATTCCATGCCTGGAATTTGGGACCCTCTTATCACAAACATTTTTAACATTTCCTTAGAGGAGGAGCCTAGCGCGCAACCAAGATGGCCGCGTAGGTGCGAGGCTCCCGAGGACCTCCGCGACCTCCTACGACTATCCTGAACATATCCTGTCCCAGATGAGGGGACTGTGTTGGTGAGCCTGAGCTGAGGTGGCACCCGTTTTCCGCTTCCAAATCGGACACCGGTTTGAGCACCGATCGAGGTTTGCGGCCTTCTCCTAGCCGAACCCCGGATTTGCGCTGTGGGGCGATCCAGTGACAAAGTGAACAACAGCGGCGGGCAGGGCTTGGTGGCTCGCGTACCCCGCACTTTCACTTTCGCTTTCGCACCCCCCTTGCTGTCTCTGCGAGGTTGGGTCGCGGGGCTTTGTGTGTTGGTGTGGCCTCGCCGGGGGACCCTGCCTGCCCGCCGGCTGTGATCCACCCCGCAGATCTGAGGTGGCCCCCCCCCCCGGAGCCCGTGGACCGGCTTGCTTGCCCTTCACGACGTGGCTGGTGCGACCGGGAGACTGGGACCATGGCCACGAAACAAGATGGTGACCGGCAAAGATAAAATCGACCCGGCGTGGCGCAGTCCATCAGTCCAACAGCATGGACCGCTATACCCTCCAGAAGGGATCTCCCGAGGTGCCACGCAGGTCCCCTGAGGGCCCTACTGATGCCCCCGATCTGCCCACGGATCTGACTCTGCGGGATGTCATGGGCGCCATCGCCGAGATGAAGGCCTCGGTGGGCCAGCGTTTCGATACACTGGCGCAGAAGATCGACTCGGTCCTCGTGGATGTTGGCCTGGTAAGGGCCGATCTCTCCAAGACCAACGACCGAGTCGATTCTTTGGCCCACACCGCATCGGGCCTCACGACAGATGTGGCGGCCCTACAAACGGAGGTGCGCCGGCTTACTCGGGCGAGTGCGCTGATGGATCGCCGCCTGGAGGACTCCGAGAGTCGGGCCCGGAGGAACAACATCCGTATCATCGGGGTGCCTGAGGGACGTGAGGAGGCGGCGGCGGACCTTTTCGTGGAAGACCTGATTGTTACCCATCTCCAGCCACGGGGGCTGAGTAAATTCTTTGCTGTGGAGAGGGCCCACAGGGTTCCCGGGGGAAGGCCTAAGGTCGGAGCCGCTCCGAGACCTCTCATTGCCCGGATTTTTAATTTTCGGGACAGAGACGCTATCCTGCAATCCTCCAGACTACAGGGACCGGTTAGACTTGACAATATGGATATTAATTTTTATCCTGATTTCACCCCAGCGGTCCAGAAGCAGAGACTGAGCTTCCTCGGTGTCAAACGCCGTCTTCGGGACCTAAACCTCAAATACGCCATGCTTTTCCCAGCTAAGCTGCGAGTGGAGGTGGATGGTCGCACGCACTTTTTTGATCGTCCCGAAGCGGCCGGGGACTGGCTGGATACTCTGTTTGGGGATCGGGGGGGGGAGCGGCGGGGGGAGAGGGCTCGCCGGATCAGGACTGAGGGACTAATATTAGGCCTCGCTCGGGACAAAAATGATGCCACTTTTGACCATACGTCTGTTCGCTTAAGTTCCCCTCCTATGGAGGTTGTGTGGGGTCTCTTGGGGGTTCTCCCTCCTCCTTTGGGGGTCTAGTTAGTTTAACTATCTATGGGGCGACAGGCACACTGCACGTTGGGGGGGCTGTTTGGGCTCATGCAGGGGTGCAGGGAGGGGGGAGTTCTGTTGGGGGGGGTGGGCAGGGATGGGGTGTTGTTCGTTACTATCACAAGGCAAACTTATTTCTGTGTTGGTTCTAAGGTGCTCTCGGGGGGACGAATGATGGTTTCTGTGTATGATGGGGGGTAGGGAATTAACCTTGTTGTCTTGGAATGTTAATGGACTGGGGGACAGGATCAAACGAGGTGTGGTCCTGCAGTTTTTGAAGCGACTCTCGCCCGATGTAGTCTTTTTGCAGGAGACACACCTTATTGGCAATTCCTTCTGTGCCATGAATCGGCATGGCTACCGCCTCGTGGCCCACTCGGGCTTCACGTCAGGCTCAAGGGGTGTGGGTATCATGGTAAAGAACTCGCTCCCGTTAGAAATTGACGAGGTGCTCCACGATGATAGGGGACGTTACACTGTCTTGGTGGGGAGAATGGAGGGCAAAGTGGTTGTCTTTGTGTCAGTGTACGTCCCACCGGGGCTGCAGTCGACCACCTTTGCAGACCTGGGGCGCCTCCTCCTTGGCCTTCCGGGGGGGCTTCTGGTGGTGGGGGGGGATTTCAATGCGGTGGTTTCTGGGACTGTGGATTGTCACCCCCCTAGGGACCTCCCCCGGGCACAGGCGTGGCTATCCGGCCTCTTGGATACACTGGGATTGGTGGACTGTTGGCGCTTAAAACATCCCACGCAGCTGCAGTACACTTTCCACTCGGGGGCCCATGGTAGTCTCTCACGGCTTGATTATGTCCTTGTCCCGGCGGCCTATATCGGAAGGGTGGGGGAGGTGCGCCATTTGGCACGGGGTATCTCGGACCACTCCCCGCTCCTGTTACATTTCGATGTCTTTCCGAGGGGTGAGGGCAGGGTGGTCCCAATCAATGCCTGGTACCTGCGCGACCCTACCATTCGCGCTGACTTGATTAAATCCCTCCAGCGATATTTTGATGAGAATGTGGGGTCAGTGCCTTCGGCTATCTCCCTGTGGGAGGCCTTCAAGACAGTACTCAGAGGGGAGGCCCTATCCCTTATTTCCCACGCCCGGAGGCGCGAGCGGGAGGAGGTGACCCGGGTGGAGGCTGAAATAGCCGAGTTGGAGGGTAATCTAGAAGATGGGGTGACGGATGCTGCACTACATGTCCTCCAACTCAAACAAGCAGCTTATAGGGCCCTCGTCACGGAGGCGGCCAGGGGCCTTAGTAGAGAGCAACAGGGGTGACTGTATGATGTGGGTGATGAGGCTGGTAAACTGATAGCGTGGTTGGACAAAAAGGAGAGAGCGAATCGTGTGGTCCCGCTGATTGAGAAAACGAATGGTGTGTGTGTAACTGAGCCAGAAGAAATTGTCTCCTGTTTCGCGGATTATTTCCGCGAGGTGTATTCCCCGGTCTCTTCCTGCTCTGAAGAGGATTCCCGTGCCCTGCTCAGGGATATCGCGCTGCCGTCCCTTTCCGGGGAGGACAGGGTGTCGCTGGACGCCGCTCCCACCTCCGACGAAATCGCCCTCGCCATACGCTCGGTTGCTTCTGGCAAGGCCATGGGCCCGAATGGTATCCCTATCGAGTTGTATAAGTTGCGACCGGATACACTGGCGCCCCACCTCCGCGCAATGTTCCTGGCGGCCCACTCGCTGGGCTCCCTCCCGCTTGACCAGCGTCTGGCTACAATCGTGGTGATCCACAAGGAAGGGAGACCTCGGGACCGGGTTACTTCCTATCGGCCTATCTCACTACTGAATGCGGAACCCAAAATTCTCGCCAAGGTACTGGCCAATCGGCTGGTCGGTGTGGTGGGAGATCTGGTTCATCAGGACCAGTCCGGCTTTATTCCCCATCGCAACACAGCCCTTAACCTGCGGCGTTTGCATGGGGTGCTAGCGCGCGTCCCATTTATACGGGAACCGGCCATTTTGGCGTCCTTGGACGCCACCATGGCGTTTGATACGCTTGAGTGGCCATACATCTGGGCGATGCTTGCGAAGTTTGGATTTGGCCCAGGATTCATCAGCTGGGTCAAATTGTTGTATTCGGGCCCATTGGCGCAGGTGGTGGTGAACGGAAGAGTATCGGCCCCGGTTGAGCTGGGCCGGGGCACGCGACAGGGCTGTCCCCTGTCGCCGCTTCTTTTTGCGCTTGCCTTGGAGCCCCTGGCGGAGTGGCTGCGGTGGGAGCCTTCCATCCGTGGTCTCCGTTGGACCCCCGAGTATGAGGACCGCGTATCCCTATACGCTGATGACATCCTTCTGTACCTAGCCTCCCCACGTAAATCACTTATAGTGCTAGTTGATGTTTTACACTCGTTTGGTCGTAACTCCGGTCTCGTCATCAACTGGGCTAAATCGTGCGTGTATGTTCTCTCTGGGGAGGCTCCTATTCTCCCGCGGGGCTGTCCGATCCAGATCGCCCCGCAGGGATTTCGGTACCTGGGTGTCTTCATTACTCTGGACCCGGAGGCCCGGTATGAACGGAACCTGCTTCCCCCCCTCCAGCGCCTGCAGGTAGATGTCGCACGCTGGCGGCGCCTGCCGCTTTCGCCGCTCGGCCGGGCGGCATTGTTCAAGATGATGTCTCTGCTGCCTTTCCTGTACGCTTTGCAGAACACTATGGACTTAGTCCCGGCGCACTACTTCCGGGAGGTGGAGAGTCTGCAACGCCGCCTGCTCTGG
The DNA here is from genome assembly GCF_964204655.1 of Triturus cristatus. Lineage (NCBI taxonomy): Eukaryota > Metazoa > Chordata > Amphibia > Caudata > Salamandridae > Triturus > Triturus cristatus. Next base: position 131,836,376 of record NC_140594.1, read on the forward strand.
GACGCGAGGCCGCGTATTGCCCTGGCGAAGTTGACGCTCCCATGGTATGACGGGGGGATTGCCCTCCCGGATATTTAACGGTACTATTGGGCCTCCCAGCTAGCTGCAATTAACCATGGCCTATACGGGCCCGCCTTAAACCCGGCATTCGAAATGGACAAGATGCTCCTGCCAGGTGGCGACTACAATCGAGCGCTCTATTCTAGCACGCCCGACGCTCGTCTGACGGGCCCCACGCGTGTCATGGTGCAAGTGTGGCACGCGGCCAATGCAGCTATGGGGTGGAAGGACCGTTTGACCCGGGCGTCACCACTATACGCGTCTGAGCGGTTAGGCTCCCTGTGGACCTCTAAGGGCTTTGAGAAGTGGGACATAATAGGTATCAGTAAAGTGGGGGATCTCTGGACGAGGGGAGGATTTAAAACGTTCGATATGCTGCAGACGGAATTTCAGTTGCAGGGCAGTGAATACTTTCGGTATTTGCAGGTCCGTCATGCGCTGGGCTCCGTCTTCTCGGACGTTGCCTCCATCCCGGAATATTCCCCCCTGGAGGATAGAATGCTGGATGGGCACGTCCCGGACAGCACGATCTCACTGATATACAAAAAGCTGATAAACGACCGCTCGGGCCTGTTGACTGCCCTTCGTGCGGCTTGGGTTGCCGACGGGCTGGAGTTGGACGACGAGGACTGGACCTCCGCGGTGGCCTCCCCGAAGGAGGTGGCCATACCGGCTCGCCTTCGCTTCGTCCAACTCAAGATACTCCACCGGGTATACATGACGGGGCCAAAGCTTCTGCGTATGGGCTATGCTGGAGATGGGTTGTGTAAGCGTGGGTGTGGTGCTTTGGGGACCTTTCTGCATATTTTGTGGGAGTGCCCGGAGGTGGAGGGGTTCTGGCGTGGTGTACATGAGGTGCTGCGACTGGTTACGCATGTGGCGCTGTTGCCTGAAGCGAGGAGATGCCTGTTGAATGTGTGGGAACCGACTGATTATTCGGCGCCGCAGACGTGGTGGGTGACTCTGGGATATATGATAGCCAAGCGTGATATTGCTCAACTGTGGGGATCCCAGAGGCCCCCGACGGTCTCGGCCTGGAAAGAACACATGGACTGGTGCATGTTTCGAGAAAAGGTGGTGTATGTGGCGAGGGGTAAGCCTGGGACATGGGTGAAAGTATGGGGCCCCTGGAACGCCTACCGCGGGGGTATCTGTGCACCACCGTTGCTGCCTGATACCTCGCCAGCCCCATCCCCTTAGCCGACTCATTCCCCCGCTGCCGGGCATTGGGTTCCCCCAGTCCTCGCTCTGCTCTCTTCCCCCTCTTTAGACTTCTGTGGATAGTTGGGATCCCCCCTCTAGGGGAGCACGTGCTGCTATTTCCGATTGTGGGTTGCCTTGTGGGTGTGGTTTTTTTTGTTGTTCTTAATTTAAAATGAAACCGTATAGTGGGGTCTGGATGATGTGGCTTTTGACGTTGTTACCCCCTGAGCATGCTCCTCCGCAACACCACGTGTTCCATAAATGTATGTCGTATGTTCCTGTCATTGCTAGCGGCCGGCCGGAAGGTTGTAGGCCCATACTTGTATACTCTTGAGACTTGTAATAAACGGTTTCAAAAACAAAAAAAAAAAAAAACATTTCCTTATCTTCTATCCTGCCCACATGGTCTACCGCAATAATAGTCCTCATATTCAAAAAGGGAGATCGATCGTCGCTGAAGAGCTACCGACCAATTTCGCTTATCAACAGCACGATTAAAATCATTGGCAGAGGAATTTACGATCGCCTGGTCGAATGGGCAGCTGATCAGGACATACTCTCCCCTTTTCAATTTGGGTTCCGACCTTAACCAGGCACCAATGAACAATGCCTGAATTTGGCCCTGACAACCTCTAAATACACTAAGGCCAAGCACTCCCCCATATACTTAGCTTTTATGGACTTATCCACTGCCTTTTATTCAGTGAACAGAATCAAACTGTTTAATGTTGCAGGATCAAGACTTGGAACTCCCCTGGTGAACATTTTATATTGTCTGCATTCGGATCTCACCGCACCGATCCGTTTAACTCCGCTTAAGGAGTTTTCTCCTAAATTCTATTTAATCAACGGTTTAACAGCTCACCTAGCCTCCTCCCATACAGATATACCCCAAATTGCAGGCTCCCCAGTTCCCGCTTTGCTATATGCGGACAATGCTGTATTGTAGGCCCTTACCCCAAAATCCTTGAGACATCAGGTGTACTGTTTTGCATCCTTCATGCATAATCTGAACCTTAACACCAATTATTCCAAGTCACACATTATGTTTTGTGGCCCTGGTATACCAAGGCTAAATAAAAGCAGTATAAACGGGCATGTCTTGACGACCGTCGATAATTTTTGTTACTTGGGACTACATTTTAGTTCCTTGGGGACCTGGATTTCCCATTGCGCTCAGGCCTGTACTAAGCTAAGCAAAACAGTGAGCACAGTAATTAACCTCTTCAGACCACAAATTAGGGGGACATGGTCTCAACCTCTGAAAGTGTTTAACTCTCATTGTATTGGTGTGGCTACTTATGGAGCAGGAGTTTTGGGTTTTAGTAAGTGTGGCTCCATTCAGGCAGAAGAAAACCGATTCCCACAAAGTATTTTAAGTGCACCGCCATCCACCCCTACCCTCATTACCTATTTTGAGTTAAACCAGGGTTTTATCGAGGATACGATCCAGATGGTGCCTCTTTTACTATGGGTTAGCATCTGGTTGAACCCACCCGCCAGGCTCTGTAAGGATATCATATCCAACTGCATGACACTGGACAAGGTTTCCTCCATACTATGGCTGAGTTATTTACGAGATTCTTTTGGCTCACTCGGCATACCCTGGTGGTACTTTGCACCTAGCTGCATCCCCAAGAACGCCAAATTGGAGCTCTAAACATTATTTATCGCCCACTAAGCAAATATTAGGCTGCAATCTGAGTTATCGAAACCCTCGGTGATGCAATATTATAGCCTTCTTTACACGGATGATTGCCCTCTGTATCTAGTTTTGGAGTTGACCAGGTGGGAGTGGTCCCTACTTTTTCACTCCAGCTGGGACAATCTACTGGTCTCTCTCTTTTAAAAAAAACATTTTTCAGACTCCAAAGGGAACACGGTTTCCTGTTGCCCATGTGAAAATCACTCAATCGTTACTGCATTTTATGTTCTTTTGCAATTTGCACAGTTTAGCACGACAGCACTTTCCGATACCTTTATTAAGGAAGCTAGGCCTTCGTCTCTGCAGCCCTGCCCTCCCTCCATTTACAATCTTTGTGCTCTCCTTAATTGTCTTTTTTGTCTGTGCCTTCCTGAAAACAGCACTTAGGGCTAGACGCACTATATCGGGCTAGTCCGATAGAATATTAAGCGTAGCATGGTATAATACACTGAACATGGTAGATCCATCGGGTCCGTTAGCGGGGGACAGTAAAAGCGCATGGCAGACCCTATTGGAGGTTTTTGTTCTCACGCTGTCTCCACTTTCTGTTTTTTTGTTTTAACAACAAATTTTATTGGTTTTCAAAGGAGCAAAACCAGCAAGCATTATAAATGTGTCAGGCATAATGTGGAAATTCTCGGCACCCAATAATAACCCCTGGAAGGTCTGCCAAACTTCAGACCAGAACCTCCCCCCACCTCTACCCCCAGCCCCGCACCACGCACCCTGCAGTCATCCTAGAGTAACATTACATAATCATGCTCCACGCACACACGCCACCCTGTTGCATTAAACTGGTGAGTTGCTCACTACAAGTCTGTCCACCGAGTCCCGGGAGACTGGAGGCCCCAATAGCAACAGGTCAATGCCTCTGTACGCGGCCCAGCCCGCCCAGATTTTCCCATGCTTTTGCGGACAACCCCGTCCCTGAAACACCGCCACTTCAGCCGACAGGCATCTATCCATTGCTTTCTTCCAATTACGTATACTAGGTGGGGACGCCGCCTTCCAGTGTTGTGCAATGTCCCGCTTGGCAAGTGTGAGACCCAAGAATAGCAAGTGTCTTTTCTATCTGTTCCCACTAATGTCCTCAGTGCCATGGAGAAGAATCAGTCGCGGATCGGCAGGGATGTTCCACGCAAGGACCTGCCCCAAGCAAGACCTAATACCAGACCAGAAATGTTGCAGCGCGCCGCAGCTCCGTACTGTTTGTAAAAACGACCTTTCTTCCAAGCCACAGCGAAGACAAATGGGAGACTGGATAGCCCCCATCGAGAGGCATAAGCGTGTATAGTAGGCCCTGTAGAGGTACTTAAATTGGATTAACCAGTACCGGGTGGAGACAGCGGAGTACCGAGGGCTGGCCAAGGCCTCGGCCCAGTCATCATCTGTCAATGTGGGCACATCCGCCTCCCACGCTGCTTGAGTCCTGTGAATAATGGTAGTGGAGTGTGTAGTGATTGTTTGATATACTTGCCTAATTTTATTGGCACCCGAATTCCCCCCTAACCCCCCCCCCCCCTCCCCCTCCATAAGCAGCCGGCCCTCCAGTGGGTGAAACTCTGGTAGAGTGGTGAGATCCCTGATGAGGGTAGACGCTGCGTGACGGAGCTGCAGATATCTATGAAATTGTGTTTTATGAAGCTGGAAGTCGTCTTGCAGCTTCTGAAATGACTTGAGCGTAGACCCCTGCATTATGTTCCCCAACGTGGAGATCCCTATGTCATTCCACCAACGGAACCTTTCCAGGGACGAGACCGGCCGGAGATGGGAACCCTGCCAACGAGGAGTTACGCAAGTCCGCTTACCCCACCAACCCATCTGGCTGACTACACACCTCCATATCTGAATGACAGGCCGGGGGGAGCTCCGTCAAAGGTGAAGAACTATAGAGGAGGTGGATCAGCGGGGTTTCCGCCATGAAAAGTCTCTCCATCGCATAAGCCGGATCTGCCTGAGAGCTATATCACCAGTCGTTTATCACTAGAAGGTGCAAAGCCCAATAGTATGCCCGAACGTCAGCCACCGCAATCCCACCGCAGTACGTAGATTGAACACATGTTGCTAGCATCACACGAACCGCCTCCCCCCAGGAACCTGTTCAGGAGGGTGTTTATTTGATGGAACTAAGATGGAGGGATAGGAAAGGGGTAGTTTTGCAGCCGATCTAGCAAACGTGACAGAGACACCATTTTGAAGATGGCAGATCTACCATAGAGCGAGAGGGGTAGTTGAGACCACACCGTCGTCTCGTCCCGCACCACGGGGAGCAATGGCGCTATGTTACGTGACCATGCCACTGTCGGGCACCGTGCGATTATACACCCCCCAGGCATCGAAAGCCCTCACCCGTGACAATCAACTGCGAGGCCCAGGCCTGAGACCGCTGATCCCCCGGTGACAGGGGAAAAAAATACACTTAGAGGGATTGGCATAGAGCCCCGAGGTCTCTCCCAACATTTTCAGAATCTGGAGCACCCTAGTCCCAGAGATCCAGGGATCTGACATAAAAAACAAGGCGTCATCGGCATATAGCGCGATCTTGTCGGAGCACTCCGGCGACCAGACTAGACCCCGAAGGACAGCGTCTATGCGAACCCAGGCAGCCAGGGGCTCGTTGGCCAATGCGAACAGAAGTGGGGAGAGTGGGCACCCCTGCCGCGTGCCCCTACGGATGGGAAAGGGGGCCGAACAATGACCAGCCACTCGGACCGATGCGGTGGGGCCTGTATATAGTAACTGTACGTACGCCCAGATTTACTGCCTCTAAGAGCTTGAAAAGGTATTTCCAACTCAGAGAGTCGAAAGGCTTGTCGATATCCGCAAACAAAACCGCTGCGGGGCGCTCCAAATGGTGGGCCTCTGCCACTGCATTGTCGGCATGCCTAATATTGTGTCTAGTCGACCGGTGGGGCATAAAGCCCGCTTGATCTGGATGTACCAGATCTTGTATGCACGTACAGAGTCAGTCTGCCAGGACCTTCCCCAGCAGCTTTGGCTCAAAATTCAACAGAGAAATGGGATGGTACGAACCCGACCCCTCCGGTGGGCAACCCAGCTTAAGAAAGGCAACAATCTCCACATGCCTCCAGTCCGGGGGCAGGATGCGCCGCTCCGAGGCATCGTGGAGCGCATCCAAAAGATGAGGTCCCAACGTCTCCAGGTGGGGCCGCAGGAAATCGCACGGGAACCCATTTGGGCCGGGCGCACGTCCCGGATGTATGTTGGAAAGGGCGGCCCGTAGCTCATCCAAAGTGATGGGCTCATCCAAGACGGCACGCTTCGTCCGAGAGGCGTCAAGGAGGGATATCCACAAGGAAGGAGTCAATAAGGGGTTCAGCAATAACCTCCCGTTCCTCATATAACTCCGCATAAAAGTCTGCAAAGGCCTGTACAACTGCCTTCGGGAGGCGCTCATGGCCCCCGCGGGAAACCAAAAGAGGGGAACCTGTGTCGGGGCCGCCCTAGCTTGACAGAGCCTATAAAGCATCTGGCTAGACTTATCGCCCCATTGGTAGATCCTATGCTGGGTAGCTAGCCAGGCCTCTGGCAGCATCTGTGTGAGTTTGGTGGAGCTGCTGCTGGACATGCAGGAGGGTCCGTCGGGTGGCAGGGTCAGAGCCCTCCACCACCAGGGAATGGACCTCAGCTTGTCTAGGTTTCCAGGTCATGCACCTGGGCCAAGCGTTGCCGCTTCTCCCCGGTACGGTAACTGATATCCGCCCAACGAATCGTGGGCTTGAACGCCTCCCACAGAGTGATCGGGGACTGTCAGGATCCAACGTTAAAGCTGAGATAATCAGTAATTGATCAGCTCAGCATCTCCCGATATTCCGTGCCGCGAAGTAGCCAGGGGGACATGCGCCATCTATACGGGGCCCTGATAGTCTGCAGGCGCAGCTTAAATTGAATCGGTGAATGGTCCGAGAGTCCCCGGGGCAGTATCGAGGTATGTGACACCCTATGTAGGTAACTGTGTGGGATGAACAAATAATCAAGACGGGAAATAGTGGGGTGGACCGACGATGCGTAGGAAAACCCAACTTCAGAGGAATGAAAGGCCCGCCACGTGTCCACCCAGCCCAATGTGTGAGCTAAAACGTTTAGTTTAGAAGTAATGGGGGGTACATCAGGTTGACGAGCTCTCCACCTGTCCGAGGGACCCATATTATCATTCCAATCGCTCCCCAGCACCACCAGGCCACCTGGGAGATCACCCCAGAGCTGTGTCAGTTTATCTACGAACGTCTGGCCTAGCGGCGGGGGGGCGTACATACTGCCTAGTGTAATCTGTTCTCCGGCAACAGTACCCGTAATCACGGTAAAGCAGCCACCAGGATCTAACCAGTGTCGCGTAACCTGGAGCGGCACTCTATGATGTACTAATATGGCCGCGCCCCTCTGGAGAAGCCGGAGTGATACACTGTAGTGAATCCAAATAACGTCTGCCGCATAGCGCTTCGCCTGCTGGAGCACAGCCCCCCGTTTGACTTTATTTAACAGGCCTCGCAAGTTCCAGGCGAGGATATTCAGTGTCCCCGGTGTAGAGCTACCCACCGTGTGTACCATTCCTAGATGTCAGGACGGAGAGGGTCAGCCAGTGTGCGCCCGACAGAGCAATAGAGTGTGTGCGTGGTACGGAAACATAAAGCAAAACAACCCACAACAAAATAACTGTCTCAATTCCCCTCCCCACCCCCATACTTCCATGAACATGGAGTATCTGCCGCGGAGGAACCCCCCCCCCCCCCCCCATGCCGTCAACAGGATGGCCCAAGCAATTCCTCCAATGGATCCCCCCTCCCAACTTCACCCAACATTACCTAAACAGATGGGGTGTGCCAAGACCGTTCCCTCCAAGGCTAGTAGCAGGTACCCCAACTCTTAACCTCCACGTTTGTTAAAGAGACCGCAGTGGAGTATTGTAACCCGCCCCGATAGTGAGCGTGGAGCAAATTTGACCAACGAGACCCAGTCTACCTCAGTTCCCTGCACCCGCCGGCTCCTGGGCATGCCGGAGCGTGATCTGTTGCGTCTTGATGTTGCATCTCTGCCCTGGCGGCCACTCCGATGCGAGCCCTGAGAGGAGTCAGAGTCCAACGGGGGCGACGAGTGCGTTTTGAGGACCCTGCGCTCATCTGTCCAGACAAAGACCTCCTCCCCAAAGCCTGAAATCCCACACCGGAACGTGGGGGGCATCTGCAGATCGAAATTGGAGGCCGGAATATTGCTGCAGTGCGACCCCAGAGACGTGACCATTGTGAGACCCATCTGCCTGCAGCAGCGGTCTCGAGTAGCACAACAGCCCAGCGTGGCAGCGCCCGGATTGCGGTGGCTACATCCGGGACGGCAGGTGCCGTACTTCACGCAAATTGGCAGCCAGACGAAAGACCAAACACCAGTGGGTGGCCCTGCCGGCCGAGTGCCCCGAGGACAGTGCGGGCCCCGGCACCATTCCCAGACGACACAGTAAAGAAATAGCGGCGGAGGCGGAGAACTCGCGACAGAGAGACCGGGCGGACTGCTGCCATCCACACATAGAGGTACCCGGGCAGAACCAGGGGGGCACCATTCCTAGCCTCCAGTAATGCGGTTCAAAAGGCGCAACACACGGTGCCAGAAGAAAGGCCATTGCTGCACACGTGGGCACAGGGAGGCCCGAGCCTGCAGGCAGCACGCTAGCACCTCGGTGCATCACCAGTTCCCTGCTACGAGTAACTGGCCAAATCCTTGTGTTGTCAGTATACTGGCTGGACAGTCTCAGACGTGGTGCCAGCACTCGGGCATAACAGGTTGAGGAGACATTAATCGCCACTGGGCAGCACGACCTCTCAGGATGCCCCCGGGCCCAGTCACGGCCTCCACTACTGTCCCCTTCACTGTCGCTGCTCATACTGCGTAGCGGGAAAACCGAAAGGCAGAGTGTGACGTACCATCACACAGCAGGCAGCGGCGAGTACTGCTCCGCACTCCGATTGGGCACTCCTTGCCAGTAAATCGTACACTAATGGGGGGCAGAGGCCAGCGTACAACACAGCAACTCAAGCTAGACAAGTATGCCTACTCTAAAGACTTTCCGGCCCTGCCTGATAAGACTGCTCCCAAAGAACAAGCCCCCACGCAGGAAGGCCAGCCAGAAGTCGCCCTACAGGACATTGTCTGCCCTCACCAGCGTCCAGACCACGGTGGGTTCAATCTCGGCAGAAGTCTCCTTCCTCCGCGCGGACTTTCAGAAAATGGCCACGAGAGTCACGGAGGTAGAAACTGTAACGATGTCCCTTGTTAAAGATACTACCACTCTGCAGCGGAAAGTCATTCAACTAGAAGCAGAAAACAGGCTAATGGCTGCGAAGCTGGATGACTAAGAAGGATGTTCTCGGCGCAACAACGTCAGGATTACGGGCATTCTCGAAAGCGAAGGGGTACCAGCAATGGACCTGTACATTGAAGAGCTCATCAAGACGAGGCTCCAGCCGAGAGGACTATCTAGTTTTTTCTCGGTCAAGAGGGCGCACAGAGTGCCAGGGGGTAGGCCCAAGCCTGGGGCTCCCCCCCAGACCCGTGTTGGCTCGCATTTTTTACTTTTGCGACCGTGACGCCATTCTGCAGACAACACGGATGGCCCTGCCGCTGCGCATATGAACTCAGTGGTATCATTCTTCCCCGATTACACAGCCGCAGTCACCAGGAAGAGAAGGAGCTTCCTTAAGGTGAAGAAACAACTCCGGCGCAAAGAACTCACCTACTCTGTTGTTCCCGGCAAAGCTGCGGGTGGTGGCAGATGGCAAAACCTGGTTCTTTGAGGCGCCTGAGGAGGCACATGAATGGCTGGAGGGCTGGGGACAGGTGGGAAACGCGAGACGACCAGCAGGACAACAACAAAGACGTCCACCACGGGAGGCCTCACCGAGTGAGAGAGATGACGGCGAGGAACAGGACTCTCCACCGGGGAGGGATGGAAGATGAGGTTGGGCCACATCCAGAATGGAAGGTCACACAACAACAGAGGGACTTGCTGGAAGAAGACGGCGAGACTTGAGGTCCAAATGAACAGCACCAGGCCGACTGGCTCTGGTCAAAACTGGGATTCTATAAGGGATATACGTTGATACAAGTATTGTTATGCTCCATACAGGTTGGGGGCAATGGGGAACCTCGAGGCACATCTCGGACTTCACCTCCCGCACGCAAGTACAGTTCATGGGATTGAAGCACTCTGCACTGTTGGGGTGACGGGTAGTTGGGAATCCGTCTTGCAGGAAAGCAGGGAGGGGGGGTGGAGGGAGGGGTGCATTTCAAGTTCGACTTCGTTGATTTTAAATTGTTTACAAGAGAGTATTCGCAGCTAATGCAATTTGTCATAAGGACTGTGCCACACAGAGGCAAAACCCCACTATTCCCATGTCAGCCGATCACTCACAGACTTTGGGAACCGTAGTGCACAGCCCTTCCCGTTCACAGCCTAAAGTCCCGCACACACGGAGTTCACCCCTAATGGTAATATCCTGGAATGTAAATGGCCTGTGTAACAAAATAAAGAGGGGTTTAGTAATACAATACCTCAAGCGACACACCCCATCAGTCGCCTTCATCCAAGAATTGCATCTGGTCGGCACGACAACTAAGGCATTGGATAGATGGGGGTTCCAAATGGCGGTCCACTCTGACTTTACATCCGGTTCCAGAGGGGTGGGGATTTTAATCAGGAAAAGCTGCCCTTTAGTAATAACCAAGACTTGGACTGACGATCAGGGGCGCTTTGCGGCACTCTCCGGTCAATGGGAAGGGTGACCATACAATTTTGTGACAGTATACCTTCCTCCGGTACCCCACAGTCTCGCCCTCCCGGCCCTCGGTAAGTTTCTGTTGGCACTACCGCCCGGGGAGTTAATCATAGTGGGAGACTTTAACGCCACAATTGATGCAGCACTTGATAGATGCCCACTTAAGGAACAGAGGACGACCTCATCGCCACTCCGGGTGTTCCTGGACGCAGTCAGACTAGTGGACGCGTGGCGCACACAATATCCCGAAGCACACCAGTACACCTACCCCTCAGGGCCACACAATAGCCTATCGCGTATTGATTATATATTTACCTCCCCCACAAGTATGGGGGGATATTCGAGATTAAACACCTCCCTAGAGGTATCTCCGATCATGCCCCCATATTCATGACATATATATCGCACCTCATGGGAAGAAGACGTACATACCCTCTACATCCTGGATACCTCAAAGAACCAAAATTTGGAAACGCCTTCATAAGACCTCTGAACATTACTTCAGAGAAAATACGCACTCAGTGGCCTCCCCCGTCACCGCATGGGAAGCATATAAAACAGTCCTCCGTGGACAAGCTATTTCCTTAATCACGGCCCACAAACGAGACCAAACACTACAGGTAGAGGAACTTGAACGGGCGGTCGGCCAAGCAGAAAGCACGCATGCCGCTGATCCCACTTACCACACGACCCACTCCCTTAACCTGGCAAAACAAGCCTATATGGACTACGTATGGGAGGGAGATAAAGGGAAAATTACAAAAACACAACACACCATCTATGAAGTTGGGGACAAGGCGGGCAGGCTCTTAGCCTGGTTAGATAAAAAAGAACGGGCCAGTCGTTGGGTGGCACAGATCCAGCTGCCCTCAGGGGAGACACTAACCGAGCCAAACGACATAGTCACAGCATTTGCACACCACTACGAAACAGTATATACCCCCATAGCAACGGCTTCTTTAGAGGAAAATCTGGCCTATATCAAAGACATCCAGGCGTTGGAGGCTAACCTTACGGTGGATGAAATCATTGCTGCCATTAAAGGGCTTCAGTCTGGGAAGGCACTGGGTCCCAACAGTATTCCAATAGAACTCTAAAAGACAGAATCTGACATGTTGGTTCCCCACTTGTTGAGGATGTATGAGGCCAGCCTAGAGATGGGAATACTCCCTAGAGACCAGCGAGTAGCAACACTTATTACGATTCCAAAACCAGGTAAGCCCCTGCAGGATTGTACCTCCTACCGCCCGATTTCGCTTCTTAATGCAGAGGCGAAAATCCTTGCAAAAGTACTGGCAGCCAGGCTACAGCCCCATTTCACGACCCTGATACACCCCGACCAATCCGGCTTCATGCCGGGTAGAAACACGGCACTGAATCTCCGGAGACTTCATGGTGTGTTGGCCAGAATATCCACCATCCAGGAGGATGCGGTCATTCTCTCTTTGGACCCCAGTATGGCCTTCGACCGAGTTGAATGGCCCTTCCTTTTCGCAGTGCTGCAGCACTTTGGTTTCGGGCCCAAGTTTTATGCCTGGATTAGGTTGCTGTACATACATCCACTGGCCCAAGTGGTAGTTAATGGATGGCTCTCAGAGGAATTTCCCTTAGGACGTGGCACCGGGCAGGGGTGCCCCCTATCCCCGGTTCTATTTGCTTTAGTGCTCGAGCCATTGGCGGCATGGATAAGGTGGGATCCAGTAATACATGGGCTAAGGTGGGTTGGGAAGACCGTATTTCCCTCTACGCAAATGATATCTTGCTATATATGGCAAACCCCCGAAGGTTATTCATATGCCTGCTTGACATCTGCAAGTCCTACGGCAGGGTCTCCGGTTATACCATTAATTGGGCGAAATCGGTACGTTACATACTTAGGGGTCCGCCCCCACGTTTGCCCCGGGGTGTGGAGATATTGCTAGCTGATGATGGATTTAAATATTTAGGCATACACATCACACCACACCCCACACAATTGTACGGGCACAATCTCCTGCCCCCACTGAAGAGACTCCGCAGTGATGAGAAATGGTGGCACTCCCTGCTGCTGACACTACTGGGGAGAGCGGCCCTGTTCAAGATGATGGCTTTACCCAGGTTTTTATATGCACTGCAAAACACCCCATCTCCTGTCCCTAACTCCTCCTTCAAGTCGATTGCGGCAGAGGTAGGACACCTCCTCTGGGAGGGGAAGCCCCCACGGATAGCGGCGCGTAAACTTACACGGAGTTGGTAAGACGGGAGAATTGCCCTTCCCAACATTGTTCTATTTGGGCCTCGCAGCTTATAGTAATCAATCAATGGCTCCACAAGAGGAACCAGCATCACGTATGGACAGGCATACCCTTGCCACGGATGGAATCATGGGTGCCCTGTATGATAAAACTCGGAAACCAGCACTGATTTGCCCCACGGCCAACACCGTGCATGTCTGGTTTGTAGCACAGTGAGCGCTTAGTTGGGAGGGAGTGACAACACAACAGACGCCACTCTGGGACACCCCTAGGTTGGGTAAGCTACGCACCAGCAAAGGTTTCTCCTGTTGGGATCAAATAGGCATCTCCGTGGTGGGGGACCTGTGGAAAAAGGGGTGAGTAGTCACTTTTGCACAGCTGCAAGCAACTTACCAGATGGTCGGGACGGAACACTACAGATGCATTCAAATAAAACACGCACTAACAAAGGCCATACCCCCTGGAACTGACCTCCCCGAGTCCTCACCACTCGATCGATTATTGACGGACCACCTCACTAAAAAGGCAATTTCTTTAACATATCGCAAACTGATCAACAACCAAAATGATCCCACTCACAATCTTGGAGAGAAGTGGTAAGCAGAGATAGGTGAGATGGACGATCAAGACTGGCAGGAGGCCCTCGCAACCCCGCGGGCGGTGGCAATCCCATCCAGATTGAAGCTTGTGCAACTTAAAATATTGCACAGAACATATTATTCTAGGACCACACTTTACCAAATAGGGAGGGCTGATTCACCGCTTTGTCTTAGAGGGTGCGGCGTGGCGGGCTCCTTTTATCATACACTATGGGACTGTCCCCACATTACTTCGTACTGGAGAGCGGTCATGGATACAATCACTCGAGTGAGTGGCTTTGAGGTCTCCCCGGAACCGAGGAGATGTCTACTCAATGTGTGGGAGCCAACAGACCTTAACCACGTGGAGCAGAGCTGGGCGACCATGGGTATTGCACTAGCAAAACGGAACATTGCTCCACATCGGGAGGCACAGACTGTCCCCTCCCATCATCAGTGGTGTCGTGACCTAGACAGCGCAATGGTTGCGGAGAAAACGGTGTTTGTTCATAGGGGGTGTCCACGAAAATGGACGAGGGTATGGGGCAAATGGAACACTTATCGAGGGAACTTGTGCGCCCCTCCTCCAGAGGAATCCGATCTGGAACTGAGCGAATGACCAATGCAATGGATGTACTACTAGGGACGATTTTACGTACTTTTCGGTTCATGGGGCGGGGAATTCCGGATGAACAAATATGTATATATGTAATGTTCTGTGTGGCAATTGTGTGGATAACGTTCGATCTGATGAGAAATAAGACACAATTGATTGTAATCGGATGTGATTTAATGCAAATGCTAATAAAAAGATCCCCCCCAAAAAAAATTCATTGATGCAGGCTTCCATGATATTCTGCCCACTATCCCCTTGTTTTTGTTCTTGGTGGCACAGACCTCTCATGTGAAAGTCCCCAATGGTAATACATTTGTGTCCTGGATTCTCATAGAGATATTCTTTAATCAGTCCGGTGATCATCCTGGTGTTTGCGGTTTTTGCCTTTTTGTTTGGGTTAACATAGAGGTTAATTACTGCGATTGTGATCGGGATACCCTCTAATCCAATTCCTTTTATAGTTGTGATTTGAACATCAGGTGAGTGCGTGGGCCGTTCCTCAATTCGTACTTGCAGGTTTAGTTTTACAAAGATTGAAACCCCACCGATCGGTCTTCCGAAGATGTTTTTCTAGTTAGCCAATGGGTTGGTCGCCTGAAAGCCTTTAATGGAATTTGGTGTTACCGTCCATGTTTCCTGCAAGCATAAAATATCTCCTGTTTTTAAGAAAATCCATGGCTTCTTTGTTGGCTAAAGTCGATTTGAGCCCTGCCACGTTCCAACCTATTAGTCTGATCTTAGTTCTTGTTGTCTCCTCTTGTATGCCTTCTCTGGTATCTCGCGTAGTTGGGGTCTGGGCAAAATCTAAAGATTTCTTGTGCTAGGGATTTGGCCTCCCGTTAGTATGCAGTGCCGTTGAGATCCAGGCCCAGTCCTCTGATATGATGTCCTGAGAGGGAAGAAGGTGCTTATGCCATTGTCATTCCAAGTCCCTTTCTCCAATTGGCAAATGCTCTTGGAGGACCTCGATATAAGGACCGCATTAGTTCTGTAGATTGCTCTGCCCTTTTATAAGGGTCATGTTGAAAAACTTCTTTCAAGGAGCTTTGAGCCTTTTTAACTGCGGCAAAGGTATCTACATATTTAGCAAGGTCCTTCACGAAAGGATCCCCAAACAAAGGACCATTGTCTATCGGGCAGCCTCTGGCACTACCAGTTCTGCCAAATTGGGATCTAACCTCATGAGTACTGACTTGATCAGTTCTGCTGACAGGACATTGTTGGCATTCACCAACTGACAGATGGACATCTGGGCCCATCCAGCAAACATGTTCAGGTCAGCTGATGCCTTAAATTGGGAATTGATTTTTTTAAATTGAACTGGGTGAAAATAATTTTAATATAACATATTTACATTTACTGAAATATTTAATTCAAAATTAAGTCACTAGTGCTGTAGAATTAAAATTATATACTGGTCCAATACTTTGCTAAAACATTTTATGACAGTTGTATGAAGGTTCTGTTCTTCATTCTGTTTTATCTCTGGTCTCGTTTTTAATACAGGGTTCTGTAAGTATCTGAACTTGAATTTGGCTCCATTCACCCTTATTGATTTACTTGCCACTTCAAACCGTAAAGATATTATAGGCCAGGTATATCACTTATTACAGGAGGAGCAGATGGACAACCTGCAGCATATAGCCTACAGGTGGACCGATAAATTTATTCAGGACCTAAAAGGCTTAATGCTTGTGTGTGTCTGTTCTCTCTGTTATTGCTGCTTTACTTCAGCCGCTGACACAACCCATTTATTTACTAATTAACTGCACTAAGATCTAGACTTGCTGGACTCACGTTTATCAGGAGATTATCAAACTACTGTATATCTGTACCTTCCCCAAATTGATATTACTTTACTTATCTCCAGCAATGCCCTCTAAATATAGGGGTATTATTTTGGATGCTGTTGTGCTGGCAAGATTACATATTACGGTTAGAGAGCAGTCCTTTCCTCACAAGGTAATGGTGAAGTCAGTTCATAGATTTATGTGGATTAGAGTTGTATAGAACAATATTTAATGCCGGCATCTAAAAAGAATCTAGGGACCAGATGTTTCCTGGATACTGACTTTGTTACCTTAATCAGACTACACTTTTTTTTTCTCCATTGATTTCAATATAAAACAGTACAGGTCATAACGATTTGTAATGGATATAACATTCAGTACACATCTTGTTAATCTAGCCTAGACAGGATTGTCGCTTGGATAATGGTCTGACACAATCTCGGGGGGGAAAAAACCGAGCAGAGGCTTCAAGCCACGCAGCAGCTCAAAACATGTCCCTGCCACGGCTTTAGCTTGTGTATCGAAAGTAAGCCCACTGTCGATCCAGGCCCCTAGATTCTTAACTGCCTATTTAGGCACAGGGGCCGGTTTGAGGCTGTCTGGCCAACACTGCTCGGACCATAAGTCCCGGTCTTTCCCATATAACAGCACCTTGGACTTACTGGCATTCAGCTGCAAGCAATTGGTTGATATCCAACCTGCAACCTCTACCAGATCCTCCTTAAACCTTCCCAAACTAGCATTATTTCTCTTGGAGAAGGCGATCACCAATTGGGTGTCGTCCGCGTACGACACCAATGACAACCCTCTGCCCTTAGCCACCTGTGCAAGAGGTTGCATGTAAATATTAAACAGAAGGGGGCTCAAGATAGAGCCCTGAGGCACCCCCTGTTTTAAAGCAAACTCCTGCGATTGAAATGGTGGCACCCAGACCTGGAAAGATCTTCCCGTCAAGAAGGACCGACACCAATCCAAGGCCAGATCCCTCACTCCGATGTCATGCAGACGCCTCAGCAGAATCTCGTGGGAAACAGTGTCAAAAGCGGCACTTAGGCCTAAAAGAATTAAGGCCGCAGAATCGCCCACATCCAAAATCCCTCGGATTTCCTCCGTCACGGCCAACAGAGCAGACTCTGTGCCGTGACGTGCTCTAAAACCATTCTGCGAAGGGTCAAGAATTACATTCTGCTCAGTAAACTCAGTGAGAATAGTATTCGCATGCAATTCCACCATCTTTGCCAACAAAGGAAGTTGTGAGATAGGGCGATAGTTGCCTGGCTCACCAGGATCCAGAGATGGTTTCTTTAGCAGAGGAGTGACTTTTGCATGTTTCCACGCTGCTGGTAACTCAGCTGAGGATAGGGAGAGCTTAACCAGCTCCAAGCTCACTGGCGCAATCATTGAGAAGAACTGGCAAAAATGATTAGGTGTCAATGGATCAATTGGCGACCCTGATTTAATTTTCTTACAGACGATCTCAAGATCTGCAAGAGATAGCAAAGGAAAACAGACTGTTAGCCCCTTGGAGACCAGGAGCATCAGGCCCGCCCTTGCTGCCTGACCTGACCACGGGGGGGAGACTTTGATATATCTTCTCAACCTTCTTAACAAAATACCTGGCCAGGTCATTGCACTGGCTATTAGATGAAATAGGGGAGATCCCGGACACACATCCATTCTTCATATTCATTAGCAGGGAGAAAACTGTCTTTGAGGGGTTAGGACTGTGTAAGATTTTATTACCAACATACTCTGCCCTCGCTCTCCGAGTTAATTTATGATAGTGTTTGATAGCAGCACGATAGTTAGTTTTTCCTACTACATCATACGAGCGCCTCCACACTCGCTCAAGCTGTTTACAATGTTTCTTGGCATAGTACAAGGATTCATTGAACCAGGGTTTGGACTGCCCACGATTTCTCCTACCCAGCTTCGCCGGGATGCAGCTGTCTAGGCCTAATATCACCCAGTCATGGACAAGCGTATCAGCAACCTCCATGTCCTGCGGCAGTTGCGGTCTGTGGCTTGACCAATAAGCAGACAGACAACTGCTATCTAGCTTATGCCAAGGTCATTTCAGAACAGCGGCAGAGCAGTAACCACCAGACTGGCCCCGCCACCACAGTGAGAAAGCAACCAGAAAATGATCCGTCCAACATTGTGGAACAGGAGGTTGAACCTTCCAACAGAGCGAGATTTAGAAAATAAGGGATCTAATAAATGCCCGGCGGCATGCGTGTGCTCGCGCACCCACTGGGTCAGTTGGAGAGCCTCTAGATCAGCCAGAAAACTGGCAATCTCCGCCTTCCCAGCGTTTTCACAGTGAAGGTTTAAGTCCCCTACAATGCTGAAATTCGCCGCTTGACTAGCGAGAAACATGGCTTTATTCACTAGGTCTTCCCTAAAAGCTCCGGATGGCCCAGGAGGGCGATAAATAAGAAAGCCGGAGATAGTAAGTTTGGGATTCAGCATAATTTTAAATAGGGCACTCTCACAGTCCATTACATTTTCCCTAATAAAACTACAGGAGTAAATATCTTTCATAATGATTGCAATCCCCCCCCCTCCGTTGCCCCAATCTATTTAGACTCTTCATGACCAAGCCAGAAGGGAGAGCCAACCAAGATTCTGCTATGGAGTCTTGTGTAAGCCATGTCTCAGTTAAAAAAAGCTTCTTATTCACAGCAGGTACCTAATGGAAAATTATTTAATGTTCAAATAAACAATGTGCCTAGATTCTCAAAGTAGGGCATCTGCCTTTTAAAAACGAGAAACCTCACTCACCACTGGGGTGACATGCTTCATCATTGGTTTCCCTCTTGCACATAGTGCCCGCAAGGTGCACTATGTGGGCTACAACTCAACAGTTAAAAAAAGGACATCAGGGGATTCATCCTCCAGAAGGTCAAAAATCTCAGCATGATGTTTAACCAGAGACTGACAGTTCAGGCTCAAAAACCTGAAATCCGTATGGTCAGGAGGGCAAGGCTCCAACACCTCCCCTGTGAGTTGAAACGAACAAGACTTACATTTAACAGGGCCGTCCAGCGGATGCCAAGGTGAAGAAGGGCATTTGAACCGCATGCCCACTAACTCAGCACGCGAGTAGGTCCGGGATATAGTAGGGGAAAGGTCAAGGGATCTGGCGACGGCCCGGCGCAGACGGTCTTGCCGCTGGCGCGCGGTCGCGTCAGTGCCCCCATAAATATCGTCCAATCCTCTGACAACTAGAGCGCTAGCCGCGATTCACTCCCAAGACGGCTGTCGCGTTTCCTGACTCTGCCCGAACCTAGCCCGAGAAGCAGCTTCACCCTTCACTCCTCAGCGCCACCACCACGAGTGATTCCCCCGCAATGCCCCCCAATGTGCAGCAGTCGAAATACAATCAGGTATGGTAAGGCGGGTAATCACAACAATCTAAAAATGATTAAAACAAAACATAGAGTGAAGCATAAAAATATATAACTAATCTCAATACACGCTCAGCAGTACTAAGGTGCGGTACGCTGACTCCCGGCTCACGCCTCAGGAGTAGGATGTTATGTAGACGTCGAATATTTAAGGCTGTGTTTTGGCCGGGCATGAAGCTCGATTGATCCGTGTGTACTATAGTAATGATGATGGGTGCAAGTTGCAAAGCAAATATTTTAGCAGGGATTTTGGCTTTGACATTTATTAGAGCGATCGGGCGATAGGAGCCACAGTTTACAGCTGCTTTCTCCTTTTTGTGTACAACTACTATGGAGGCTAACCTTTGGTATGGTTCGATCGGAGATACAGTGATTTTAAGCATTGTATGCTGCTGATTGCTGAACGGATTTTCTCCTCAGTGGGCTCTCCTTCAAGCAAGTCTCGATCTTTGGGGGACGAGTTAAGTAAGGGAATGTCTGCGAGTAGTTGCTGTGAGTTTTCTGATGTGGTGTCAACGGCTGGAGTATACAGCCTTTCGAAGTGGCCGGCAAATGACTCTGCAATCTCTTGTGGGTCTCTAATAACGTCAGTACCATTTATTTTTAGCAGGGGAACCCAGCGCACTGCCTGCTCCTGTTTTTCGAGCCAAGCAAGAAGTTTGCCGGCTCTGTCACCTAGGTCATAGACTTTATGTTGGACTGCTGTGTATTTAGCTTTGGCAATCTCTGTCACTAATGCTTTGTACTAGAGTTTTTTAATAATTAACTTGTTGGTTGGTATTATTAGGTCTCTGCTTATATTCCACTTCACTTTTTTGGAGTTCGAGTTGTTCGATCTTTACCCTATGCTCTTTATTGTGCCCCACCTTTAGTGCTAATACTTGGCTTTTTATCACTGTTTCAAGGCCTCCCATAGCGTTTGTGCTGATTCTACTGAGCCTATGTTTTCTTTGAAATTGTAGTCTGCTTGCTGTATCGGGTTTTCCTTTATACCCTGGATTTTAAGGAGCCATGTGTTTAGTGCTATGGTAGGTCTGTTTCAATGGTTGGTGAAGGTGGCAAAGACAGGTGAGTGATCTGAGACTCTCTTTGCCAAACAATGGGCCTCTCTTTAGTTACCTATGTCTGCCATATGTGTCATAATGTAATGTATACTAAAGAGGCTGTTGTGTGCGCTAGAGAAGAAAGTGAATTGAGATGAGTGTGGGTTAAAGTGGCGCCAAACATCCTTCAGGCCCATTGCGCTGAGAAATTCTGACAATGGCGTGGTGTTTTGAGTTGATGTGGCATATGCTGATATGACATTGATTGGCTTCCCTTCCCAGACCACTTCTAAGGTAGCAAATCTGCCCTGTGGGTCGGACCATGTTCGTTGTGGAGTTAGTGCAAGGGTCTCGCGGATTAATGTACCAGTTCCTTTGGATCCAGATGTAAAGCCAGCATGTACTGCTAGTGTGTACCCCTAACTATTCAGTGCTTTGTAATTATTGCCCACAAGGTGGGTTTCTGTAATAAAACTATATCTGGGGTGTGTCACTTGAGGTACTGTGATACTATCCCCCTTTTTAACTTCTCTCCAAGCCCATTGATGTTCCACATGAGGATTTTGAGTGAGGTTTCAATGAGTATTGTTACCAGTGTGCTGACTGGGGTTTAGGCAGAAACCGTTATCTGCCTTGACTGGTGTCTTTTCGCCTGGGTAGTATCCTCAGGATATTCTGTGCGGTGTCTTTGGGCATGTCATTGATCTTGCTCGTGTTTGTGATATGAGTGTATATGTTTTAAGAGTGTCTGTGCGAGCTTCTTTGGCGAGAACTGCAATATATGCGACATGACCTTGTTAAACTTAAAACAAATCCCACCCAACAATCCCCCCCCCCCCCTCCCTGCTGATGGGCCTTAAACTACCCACCTCCCCAACAATGCAGAGTGCCTGTCTCCCCCCCTCACAAAAAGAGAACAGAGGTACATGGCCTTGCCGAGCCCTCCCCCCATCCCTCACAAGTTCTGCTCAAAACAATAATAGCAACATAATCCAGACATCGGCTACAAAGTACAGGTCCGCCGGAAGAAGTGGCACTGGGGCAATTCCCCTCTGGGACTTGATGAGCCCATTCAATTGAGAAGCAGTTTGAGGGGCCTTTGGGTTGCAGGTGTTTTGTGACGAGCTCTTCAACAAAGAGGTCTGTTACTGACCACTCTGCACTTTCTGGTACTCCCGGAATACAATATTGGGGTTGGCTGCGCACAAGCTTTTTATTTGTATTCGGTTTGGAATTTTGTTGCGTGCCACGGATGTTTCACTCTCTGAACCATGGAGTGTTTCTTTTAGAACGATACATGCACCCTCTAGTCTTAGAGGCCAGCCCTCTGGGCGCTACAATGTTAATTGCGTGTTTGCGATTCATATCCGTTCAAAATATGTGTCCTCAATGATTTTAAAGCAATTGTTAGTTGAAAATAAATGTTTTATTCAATCCATGAATATATCCATTCGTATATTACATAATTTCAATCATCTTCTGATAATGTTTCAACATTCTTTGAAAGATATTCCCAATGCATTTCGTGCACTCTAAATGAAAACCAAAAATTGACTAAATGAGTGTCCACACCCTGAAATGCATGTATCTAATTCATTTGATCAACATATTCAATTATGGTTGGTGTGTCGATTTATAAGGGATAATATACATAAAATATCATGCACTCAGTTGGTGGCTCTTATCTTGCCATATCATTGAATAAAAAGTGAAGCGGAACGTGAGAGACCAGTTGTAAGGTGCTGTGAAACGTGCTCTTAGTGAACGCGTGAATGGAGTAATGCCAAACATAATGAAAAAAGTGTAATAATTATATGCGTTTGCACGATGATACAGATCGTTTTGAAAAACGAGTCCAGAGCATATCCAGCGTGTGGCCGAATAGTGCATTAATTGATAAACAGAGTGTCACGGTGTAAACCGCTGTGAGTTCTAAAAACGTGCCATGCCAGTGTCTCTAAACAAAAAGATTGTATTTCAGTTCATGATTCCAAATGTCTGGGTCTTACCTTCCGGTAACTGAAACCGCGTCTTGGCAGTGTGTTCCAAGTATCTTAGTGTGTGGATTCATGTGAGACGCCATTCATATCTGGCGTATGCCAAGGATATTGAAAACTGACTTACAGTCTTGTGACCTAGTTCCCTGTTAGTGCAACCAAATGGGCGCCATCTTGTAATATGTTATTATGTGCACTGACTCGTCTCAGTTCATCAATACGATAAGTGTCTCTAACTATTGTCAGAAAATATCTAGGCTATGTAGATACTTTTTCAATTTTTATCGAACAACTTTCAAACAATCCCAACATCATTTGCTAAAGGGCAGATAAAGGAGGAGCTCTTGTGTTAATGGATGCAAGCTTTTACAAATCCCAAGTCAATGAACATGTAAAAGACAGAGAGACATATATCCCATTAGGATATAATCCAACGGAAAGCTTTCAAGAGCAATTACATCATCTCCTTACAAAAGCCAGTGAAGAAGGAACAATAACTGAGAAAACTAAAAAGTACTTAACACAATCACATCCAAGAACACCTACCTTATACATGCTTCCAAAAATTTATAAAGACCTCAAATATCCACCTTTCCGTCCGATCGTTAGGACAGTTTTCTTTCTCCAACAACAGTTAAACTGCTTGTAAATGAATAGTACAAGTATTTCAAAATATAACTGGAATTATGAAATAACTTGTTTTTGTAATTCAGAAGTGTGATGCAAACCAAGATTTAAATAGAAGCAAAGTAAATCAGAATACTTTACTTGGTGATTGTGCAAAGGACAAATATTTTTAGACACTTTATTTCCAAACATTGTACCTTGTATAGTTTTAAAACCACATGTCCATAAAACAAATCTGTGGCTATTTCATTGTAAAATCTGCTGAATGCAAATGACAGTGTGCTGCTACTTTATGCTTTAGTTATGTATTTATTAAAAGTGATAGTTCTTATACATTCCTGCCACTGTACTGATGACAGTGCAGTTAATTAACTAAGAGGCAAGTCAGCGGTCATGTGTATCCTTTATGTGGCTAGGTTTGTATTCTATTTGGAGTTAAAGTTTAAGTTAATAAATTAAACAAAATAGTTTTCTGTACAGCAGATGAGCTGTACTCGTGTATTTAAAGGTGTTCTCATATGTGATAAAGACGAAAATGTCGTCTCAGTGAATTAAAATACTTTCCCAGGATCACAGAATTTGAAACCAGTGTCTGGTTCAAGAGCATTAAAATTAGGTCGAGTAGATTATTTAATTCACTAGACCTGCAGGTCTAGTAACATTTTTAGGATTTTTCGAGGCCTGCCACAGTTTGGTTAGATGTGCTTCTAGCGAGGTCCTTGCCAAGGTGAAGTTAATGCTGGGTGCAGTGGTGCCTCCGGTATCGCCTACCCGTTTGGAGACTTCAACGTGCAATATCTTGTTGGATAACTGTGGGGGAGTGTTGAGCCGACCAAGGTGGGGGAACCAATCCACTACATCTGAGTCTTTGTTGGATATCACTGCTGCAGAGGAGAGTCATTGGGCTATGCAGTACAGGCTTCCTGCCCCGCCACTTGGGATTCGTCGTGTCGCGATAGTATTCAATTTCTGACTCTAATTGTTATTAAATGTGGGTAATGTCGTCCTGTTCTCCTTGGGATGATCTAATACTTGCGGCGGTGTGTTGTGCTATCCATCCTATGGTCTGAATGCAGGCAGATCATCTACATCCGCAGGAAGGTCATCACCTGGGGCATGATGGTAATGCTGTGGGAGGCACATTTAATATGAAGTTGCCAGTTTACTTCTGGGGCGGGGCCCCCGCTCACCTTCTTTTAGCGACTATCGGTTCGGAGGTTCAGTAGTCGACGAAGGGCAAGCGGCTTGCAACGATGAATTGCAGAGCTGTTTACGATCCTCACACCGCCCGTCTGACTGTTGTGCTGTTATCCGGCCACACTCACCATTCTGTTGTTACTGCGGCTTAGGGGCTATTCTAGGTCCAGGACTCCGGGAGCCAGCTGTCAGTGCAAGGCGAGCAGCCTATTATGACACCGTGTGGAGATGTTCACGATCCTGGCTCCGCCTGTCTGGCCATGCTCACCCTGCTATCATTACTGCGGCTTAGGACCTACTGTGGGTCCGGATCTCTGCACGACTGGCTACTGTACCGTGGTCTGGCTGCACCCACCCTCCTGTTGGTACTGTGGCTCAGGGGCCCTGGGTTCCGGCATCCACCACCACTGGGCAAGCGATGAACCCGCTTTCTTTATCGTTCAGCCCCACTCACTTTCTTACAGTGACCAAGGACACGGCAGGCCCGTAGGGTGGGCGGCCAATTTCTGCAGGGATTACTCTGTCTTCCGGCCGCGGTGACCTCCTTTGCGGACGGGCAAGACGACCCACACTTCCCACTCCATCCTGCTGCTGCCGGGTCTCGCCACCGCTCCCCTTGCAGTTGTTCACCTTTTAAAGCAGTGGCCATTACCACACCATCCAGTGCCTGTCTCCACTTGTTGTCCTCGGTGGCCCAGTGTAAACGGCGCGGCTCTGGGGATCAGACGCTGTTACAATTGCCTTGGCGTCTTACTATCGCTGCGAGTCACGATGTTTGACGGCTCGCAGTCACCGGCACCTCGTCCCCAGTCCGCCGATCCTGGGTGTTGGTTGAGCCGCGATGGATTAGCTTCGGTAAGCTAATAGGCAAGCGAGACTGGAGACTCTGCCATTTTGATTGTTGTAATCACATTTTCAATGCCGATCTGTGGTGAGTTTGGGCAGATTACGTGTCTTACCTTGGGGCTTGAGAATCCGAGGGCTAAATCCATCGAGTGCATGGGTTTTGAGCCAGGATTTATGTTGGATTTTGGCCGGATAGCGGGTGAGGGTGTCAGAGCCACGCAAGTGTGCGGCCTTTCTCTTCGGCTGTGGGTCAGGCCCCCCCAATCAGACTAATCTTATGCCATTTCTCATTTTATCCAATGTTTTGCACATTAAATAACACAATTTATTATTATAATAAAATAGTAGGTGCGGGTGAAAGAACAGCAATAATAAAGGCCATTATATTTCCTATATGTGGGGTAGGAGGCGGGAGTGGAGAAGAATAAAGAGAAAGGCGTGACCACAGAAAGGAGGGAGGAAGTCGCACCAAACCATTCAAATGCTGAGCGTACAATCTTTGCAGAGGTGTCTGAGCTCATAGGCTGCGGACTCTGGCATCTCCCACTTGGTCCCACCGATCGTGGGTGACCTCGGGAATGAGGGTATGCCAGTGACTCCCGTGAACTGGTCAGGGGCCGGTTGGGAGGCAACCAGCATGGGCAGATCAGTAGATCTTCCCTCCAATAAACTGTCTTCAGAGTCATCTTCCCCTTCAATATCATGACTGTGTAGTTTAGTAATCGTACTACCCCATATCTAAAGGTCCTGCTCTGCATCGTTGTCTGTACGGACTTTCCAAAGTCTACATTCCTCAGCCATTGTCTACTCCAGGAGATCAGACAGCCAGTTGGTCCCTATCGGAGGAGTTGGGCTTGCCCAATGTATAGCTATGCACCTCCAGGCTAATGCAAACCCTAACTGGGCAAATTTTTACTGCATTTTTCCCCCTTAGGTAGAGGCAACAACCCCAACAGGCAATGTTGGATCGTAAGGTCTGCATTCACATGTGTTACTCTGCATTTCACACAGCACCACATCCTAACAAGCATTGGCATAGCCAATAGGTCTCACCTTTGGGACCATATAAGTGTTTAGCCATGCAACAGTTGATGTTGCACAAAGGATATTGTGCTGCATAACTAAACACTTTTAAGGTCCCAAAGGCGAGACCTATTGGCTATGCCAATGCTTGTTTTATTTGGGCTTAGCTACGTTGTATTGCAGGCTTTATTCCCCAGCCGCTGTATTTTTACAACATTTAAGGCACAGAAATTTTGGGGGACTAATTCTTCAGAAAGAGAACGCTTTGTGTCTCATCTACGAGAAACAATACTTTGGGATATACAGAGTATATTGGGTATTTTGGGACAAGGGGACATTGTATAAGCATTTCTGGCAGCTCTTTTTGGGGACATGAGGAGTAAAATAAAAATAAAAATCTTCCTGCATTATTGCAGAGCGCTATTTCTGCAGCGTCATGATGTTTTCTGAAGAAATGTTTTGTGATGGGAGAAAATTATTTCTACTTCGCAGCCAGTGATTCTGCTGAGCAGAACATCCATCCAAGGACTGACCTGCCTACTACGTACTACTCCATTTATAGCGCCTCTTCTTTTAGACGCTCCCGCTGTAGTAAATGTTGTCTGTGAAGCGCTCTGCAAAGCGTCGGAACCCTTTACTGGATGAAAATTATATCATGTGCACCTTTTGTAACTTACCCGCTCTATTGTAAAACGCTCTGACGCCTTTGGGTAAAGTTTGCGCTATATAAAACTGCATTCGATAAATGAATAAAATGGGCAGATGCCTCGTTGGGCGCTAGGGGCGATAGTGCACTTGGAGACCATTTGAGCTTTTTGATGAATTCAAGAAGAAATGGACAGTGCTGTGGGAAGTATGCGCTATCAGGGCACCCCGTGTGCGCAGTGACTTACAGCCTGGCGTAGCTGCGCCAACCTTCCGGAATTCGAACCCTTCTGGGAAACTTACAGAACACGACAGTTTAAAAAACCTGAAAATACTCTGCAACCATGGAAAGCATCCTTCCTTCTTAGAACTCTCAAAACTTTATTTGCAATACTGGTCGGTAAATACAATACTGCGTTGTTTATTTTTTTGGGTTTTTTTATATAGCGCAAACTCGACCCGAAGATATTGGGGCGATCACCAGTTGTGTTGCAGACAGACACATTCATTTTAGGCACGGAGAGATTTGTCCAGATTTCCAGGATGTTGAGCCTCCTGCCAAGACCGGAACCGGTTCCTCAGCTTCACTGTCGGCCGCTCTAGCCGTTACGCCTCCATTAATAGCCTCTGCCAGTGACACTAGTAACTAGTGCGGGAAACTACCCGCAAGTGCTTCGAGTTGACATTCGTCATTAGGAGGAGCTGCAACAGTAGGAAATTGAAAAAGGGTACACCCGCTGCCCACCTACTAAAAAGAATAATAGTTCACTACTGATTTCACTTCTTGGTGTAGAAAGCGGAAACAGACACAACAACCAAACCGCTCACAAGACATTACCGCACATGGGTACACACAAACACACCCGCGCGCGCGCACACATACGTTGTAACAGAAAGTCGTATACCTAAATATATTGAAGTACAGGGCCGACATAGATATAAATACAAGGTATAACTATGGCAAAGACATAGGCAAACGCACAGTCCGAGAGGCACTAAAGGCACACACAGTCAAACATGAATAAAGACGCAGGCAAACAGGTGAGGGCACAGGCATCCAATCTTCACTTCCCCGGAAGCACTAGAAAGCTAGAATTACTCCAGCATAAATATTAATGGACCTGGGGATATCAACTCACTGTACAAGGTGCGGACAGTAATGCTCCTAATTACAGTAAAAACTAGAACTGCCATCTTAAAAAGTAATACTGTACTGTGTCAGTGCTTGGAGATCATTCAAGGGAACTTCCCAGACAAGTACAGAGACTGCACCAGGCCAGTAGCCCATGGCTTCAATCTGCCACCAGATTACTTTTTCAGACAGGCTTCACGTTACAAGATACATTCAGACAAATGTATAGCAGGCCAGGGCGTGTGACCAGCACTCCAAGAAGTTCGGAAGTTTAAGGGATAGAGGTTTGTTTTATACCCATTTAATGGAAGCATGAGCAGTCACAGAGGAGAGAGTTTGCATTTTTATGGCGAATGCAGGGTTCGGACAGAACCACTGGAGGCATCACGTTTCCTAAGCAGGTCGGCGTTTAAAGACTTTACCCACCTCCATAGCTGTGTGGTAGGTGTGCTGGAGCCAAAGTGTGAAATTCTACCGGGCCATGTTCACCACACGCACCCCAGACTCTGAGCACATCTCCTGCATGTGCTTCAAGGGCACGCGGCCTGACCGCGTGCCCACCCTCGCTGCCATGGGAGCAAACCTCCACCCTTAACTCCGAGTCACTTCAAAAACGCGTCACAGATTGTTTTGGCGTTTTGTGCGGTGTAAAATGTACCTCACAGCTGCCCATCTCAGCTTTTTAGAGACCACGCAAAGATACAGCAATGGGAACACAAGTGTCTGAAAATATAATGTATTTAAATATTTTTTTTGTTTTTATACAGCACAGTTGAGACCTTTGCCAAGTATTTTAAGTGCTCTGTATATTTGAGAAATATATAAAAAAATCCTTCCATCTTCAACATACTAAGAACACGTATGCAAGGAGATCACGAGAAACATTTAAGTGGTAAGATGTAGGTCCTGCTCGTTTACACATGTCAGGCACACACGGCAGGAGCTCTAAACCAGCAGCGCGAGAACATTCAATAACAAGCACGTGAGTGGTGCGCGCGCACGCCACAGCAAGACATCTGTCTTGCATTATCACGCACACATCTGTGCACGATAATTAAAAACAGATGTGGCCCGCAAACAATAGGCCGTGGGAGGAGCAAAGGCTGGACATGCACCCGCCTTTGCCCAATTGCGGGCTGTCTTTCTTAGAAAGACGCACTCAAAGCCCATTAGCCTGTGAGGAAAACAAACACACGCACGAGCGTGTGGTGAGCTTTCTGAAGCCCCTTACTAAAAGTCTCACAGGACAACGCATGTGCGCTGCTCTAGGCTCGACCTAAAAAGGGCAAAGCAGTGCACAGGTCCTTGTGACGTCCGAAATCAGCCAGGATTACATTACAGAACATAAGACAAAGAGGCAACCGAAAAGCAGTTAAGTAGTCAAAGAAATATTCTTGAGTCTTCGATAATGATTACTTCTTTAATGGTTTCAACCAAGTGCGCACACAGTCAATGTGTTTCTCCCTGAACAGGGCTTCATCAGGGCTGCAAATGTAACATGTTTACATCAGTGTACATGTATCAGTGATATCTAGTATATACAAAAACGTTCTCGTGAATGCATTGTGATAACCTAGACAAGGTAACAATCAACCACTGGTCCAAAAGCAGGGTGGTTTAAGCAGAACACTGGACACATCTGCATCTAGGCCAGTATACTCAATCATGAAACCAATATTGAAACACAAGCAGAAAAAGACTCAAGAAAACAAGAGGAAACCACGAGAAGAGCTGTGAATCTCGAAGAAAAAATGAGGTTTCGGGGAAAAAGCACAGGAACCCAGAAAGGTACACCCGTGAAATGAAAGGTGTACGTTTATGTTGACAATTCAACAAAAACCATGAGTAACGAACAAAGTGCAGTACCCCAGGTGTGTAGGGTGCATGTCGGAGGTGAATAAGCTGACCTCCTTACCAATGTGAGCACCACCCAGCGGTTTGGTAGAGTGCCTGGTGGTACTTTTGAGGATGTGTTCCACTCCAGATAAAGTAATCTATAGAGACGAAAAACCAGTATAAAAAGTCAATAGACCTAGAAAGGCTAGTATGCTAGTAGTGTAGAGGCTGTACCCCCTAAGGAAAAAACTATTATAACTTGGAGTTTGAGTACTTGAAAGGCGCTGTTGGAGAAAGCTTATACTGCTGGTGTGTGTTTTTTAGCACCAAGCTGGTATTGTTGGAGCGGGCTAATATTACCTGCATCCTTCAGCAGTGAGAAGGCACTGTTGGAGAAAGTCACACTTCGGTGGTCCTGCTCCACATGCAAGCATTCTCCTGTTACCTTTTGTGTACTTGATGCAGCACCCTAAGTGGCCAAGGGTATTCTCCGATGCGAGTCCCTTGCTCACTGTGCCATCGGAAACAAGCTAGAGCTGGCAGAAGAGCCTCATTTGGGCTGAAACCAGTCTTGGTTTGCTTGTGTTCTGGTTCAGAGTGGTCCTTTCTTGACAATTCAGCTAAACTGTTCCCATTGGAGCTGGGGCAAGACTGATATGCATATTGCAGGGTCCAATCTGAGGTGGCATGGTAGGCAAAATAACTGTGGGTTGAAATGCTACTCCAAGCAATTTTCAGTGGTTAGAGTTAATACAAGCATCATCCCATCACCTTTTGTGCATTTAATGCAACGGCCTAAGTGGCCAAGTATATGTCCAGATGTAGGGCCCTTGCTCACTGTGCCACTGAAACAAAGCTACACCCGACTGATGAGGCCCCAATCAGAGCAAAATAGGTCTTGGGTTGCTTATGTTACAGTTCAGGGAGGATATGACTCGGCAGTTCAGTTGGACTGTCCGGATGGAGCAGGGTCAAGACTGATTCGCATATGGCTGGGTGTAATCTTTGGTGGCATGGTGGGTAAAAGAACGATCAGTTGGAATGCTCCCCCAAGCGATTGCCAGTCGTTAGACTTATTGCAAGCATCCTTCCTTCACCTTTTGTGTGTTAACTGCTTCACGGGTGAGGCACTGCTGAAGGACAATCCCACTAATGTTTTTTTTTTTTCTCTTTTAACACACTGTTCTGCATATGGCTCGAGGCTGGTCCCAATCTGAAAGTATAGAATGGACCGTTATTCCCCTGCCTGTTAGAATGAATGAATTTAAATATACGGCTAGTACTAACCATACCTGGCTCTTTGTATCTACAACTACTGGAGTCCTGCAGCACTGAGAATGCATTGATGAAAAAGCTCACATTGCTGTTGTGCTATCCCGCTGAAAAGTCACTCATTTAGGAACTGACACAACCGGGAAAGCTATAACGCGGAGGGAGCATTGATGAAAAAAGCTCACACTACCTGAGGTTCCATACCCCTGAGATGGCAGTCTTAGAGGAAGCAAACACTGTTGGGTACAATTGTCATACTCTTGGCCTCTGAATGCTTAATAGGATGGCCTAGTGAGGGAGCAGGATTGAGAGATATGGTCAGGGTAAAGCAGACTAAAAACCCTGAGAGGAAAATCCTTCACAGTTCTGGACACCAGGGTCTGGAACCTACTTCTCAAGGAGCTAAGATTTACGGATTCAGAAAAGATTTTTAAACGGCAGCTCAAGACTCCCTCAAGACTGATCAAGTTTGACTAAGGTTACACTGCCACATTCATTACTGCTTAGCGCCAGGATGCTCCTCAGGGAGTGGCAGTTGCACTTAAGAAATACAATTGCTCTTACTCAAGATGCTAAGCTTCGAGTTGCATACATCATGCTGAGTGGCTTCATTTGCTATAACTTTGCAACAAATATTAGTAATGCAGCTCAAATCAGAAAAGGTAGAACCTGTCTGTTTCATTCCCTGTTCTAACAACGAGAGGGATTTATTTGCTAGTCTCTACCTCCGCAGAACAGATGGTCGTGAATTCATAGATCACAAGTCTTCAGTCGATGGCTTGTGAGTGCAGAGGGACTGCATTGAGGTAGTTTGGTATCCTTCAATTAGGTGTAGCAAGTTCAAGTCCAATGTTTTTCAGTGGGATAGTTCCTTGAGTGATATCCAGTGTAAAGTTGTTTGGATGATGTCTTCCAATTGATGTCTGCAGGTGATGAGGACAGCACAGCATTGAAGTCTGTGGGTCGTCCTACCTGGGAGATCTGTATAAGTGCCATTGCAATAGTCTAGACTGATGTTGCATCTGCATGGACAGGGTTGAAAGCATGAAGGCGAGTTACAAGGGAAAGTCCCATACAGCGAAGGTGTTCCTGGTAGAAATTTGGACTTGAGAGATGAATCGGTTTAGATTTGAACAGTAAAAAGATGTTTTGTACTTTTTGGGCTGATTGAATTGATTTTTAAGCTGAAAACCAAGTAATTGTGGCTTGCTTAATGGGAAAACAATGAGGCCCGGAGGACACTGAGGTAGTCCCTGTCATGTTGAGGCAAAGTAGTCATTGTTATGAAAGGTGCGGTAGTGGTAATCTGTGTTTACACACAATAATTCTCCATATCTCCTCTTATTCCAGGTCCTTTTCCCCATGCACATTTCACAATGTTTTTCCTTGTAAAATATGCATGGGGCTATAAACTGTCAAATGCCAGGCTCATGAGCAACTTGGCGCACCAATTCAATCAAATGAGGATTTTTGAAAATTTTGCTATGAGGGCCAGTGTTTTCTGTTGCATTCGTTCCTGAACATGCATCACACCATAACTTGAAGTAGCTCAGGGATGACAATAATTTGTAGATGGTGGATATTTTGGAGATAAAGAAGCTGATCATGACCTATGGATCCTGTTCTCCTGGAATGATGTGAATTTTTCTTCCCACCTCAACTTGTTCAGAAAGATCTTTGAGGAATATGTTGTGGCTGATTGTGTTGAAGTCTTCTGAAAGGCCTAGTAGTATTAGTGCAGAGACCTGGCATTTGTCCCTTGAACATAGTTGTTTAAAACTGCATTCATATGAAGGCTAGCCGTTCCTTGACAAGGACCATGGGTGCTTAGTGAAGATCAGAAATTAGTCTCAATTGATTTGTTTGTACTGATCTCCATGTTTTTCTTCAACATGGTTGTGATGTTGGCATGTTTCAGCAGCAACACACACTTCCCAAGGCAAGTAAAGCCATTCTAAAGAAAGGTGATGGGTGTTACTAGGATTACTATGACTAAGTCAGCAGCATTAACAGTGCTCGTTTCATTGGAGCTTGAAGTAAATAGGATGGTGGTCCCTTCTTCATCGAGATCAGGTGCATACTTCCTTTATAGTGAAAGCCAGTGAGATATTTGTCGCTATGACAGGCTGAAAGGCAATGGTTTGAGAGGTCCTGTCTTTTGTTGTTCCTGCTTAGTAGGGGTCAATGATAACAAGTATGTTGAAACGTAAGATTCATGTTTAGTCTTTGAAATTTGGTTTGGCACATCTTCTGTTAAGAAACATGTGACAAAGTGGATTTTGGAAGCCTCATAAGAGAATAGTAGATCCTTTCTGGAAGGGCGGTCCGAGCAGATTTGGATTCTACCTTCCTCCTGCCCTCAGCTGGTCACAATGGGTGTCCCGCAGGGTTCTTCCCTTAGTCCCCTCCTATTTAATATCTATGTGACTCCTCTGATATATCTAGCAGTGGAGCTGGGGGCTAAGGTGATGGCCTATGCGGATGACACGCAGCTGCTCTACACCTGGGCCAAAGGGGTGGACTCTGTATCTCAGGTCCAACACTGCCTTTCATCAATCTTTAAATGGCTGGCGAATGCACAGCTTAGGTGCAGCGAAGGGAAATCGGAGATTCTGCTATTTGGCACATTTACGTCGAACTTCAGAGAGCAGCTCTGGCCTTCCGAGTACCCGCGTCCGACCTCTACTGGGAAGCCAGCAAAAAATCTTGGGGTTTGGTTTGACAAAGAACTGTCCTTTGTATCACATATTAAGAATCTGGCTGGTGGCTGCTTCTGCTTGCTTAAATCCTTTAGAAGATTTTTTTTTCCGTCCTGCCTGCTGCGGCTAGACAAACCATCACATGCGCGCTGATCTTGTCTCGTCTGGATTATGCCAATGCTCTTTGCTGGCATTCCGGGCTACCTGTTAATGAAGTTACAGGTGGTCCAGAACACTGCAGCCAGACTGTTATCCGGTCTGTCAGCCAGGGACAGTGTCCATAACCAGTTGCGCTTATACCACTGGCTGCCCTTAGCAGCCAGAGTGAAATTCAAATGACTGATTATGGCCCACCGCGCGCTCCATGGGTGTGGCCCTCTACTTGCAGAGGCGTGTTTCCTTCTATGCTCCTGCGCTCTCTTTGCGATCTTCGTCCCTATGCCTTGCCCAAGTCCCATGTTTCAAGCGCCAGAGGATGGGGGGCAGCTCCTTCTCAGTTAAAGCAACGGTTGCATGGAATGCTCTTCCTCTGGTCCTACGCTCCATCCAGGATCCAGTTGCATTAAAAAAAAAAAAAACATCTTATTCACTTGAAGTCCTTTGCCTCACCCCTATGGTCTCGCGCCGGGACATTCACGAGTAGCCGTCCACGTAACAAATTCATATAACATAACTGTTGGGACTGCTAAGCGAGTGTGGTATGCTTCTGTGATCAAGAGCGGGGCTTGCTTATCCAGTTGGTGAAGTATTTGGTGTACTCCTCAAGTAAAAGCTCACATTACATTCAGAGTCAGGTTGATAGGTTAAAGTGAACATCTATTTAATTATTCATATTTACTATTTCATAATAAGTTAAATTTAAGATAATTGTAAAAACTAGGATGAGAGATCATGTGTTGGCTGATTCCAGTTTTAGATGTATCTTTAGTAACAGTTATTTTAGCATGAGAAATAACACTTGCAGACCAGGTTACCATTTTTGGCGGTTCTAAGCACACCTGCAGTGAGGACACCATCAGACTGAAGACTAAGAAAAGAGATGCAGTCTTGTTTTTATCTTTCTTTACACTACTGTCTATGCATCTGGGGCCTGAAACAACATCCCCTTATCCACCAGGACTCCCCGAAAGCTGATCCAATTTGAGAAAGTGTTGAAGACTCTCCTCTTTAAAGAACACTACATCACAATGCAGTAACTGTCCACAACCCATTTTCCTCTCCTATTGTTAACTGTATGCTCATCTTCGACCATATACGGCACTGTGCTGCCTCTTTTCTACGTTTGTGTTATAGAACTACCATATACTAGAAACAGTTGATATAGTGGTAGATTGAGGTCTAGTTATAGCATTAAAGGTACTTTTATTAGTTTTAGTGGTGCCAGGAACAATCGTAACAGTACAAGTTGCCATAAGGGCTTGTAAAGTACTAGTTCTGGTAATATTACATGGTGCACTACTTTCAGAAATAGGAGCACCATATTGGCACCAGGTGTTATAAAAATAGCAGTATTTGTAATAGTACAGCTACTGTTAATTTTAGAATATACCCAAATGGAGCTTTGGGAGTTTAATGTCAAACTTTTCAGGTTATACCTTTGCCAGTGACCATTTCCCTATAAGTGTTCTATATTGTTAACTTTGCTTCACAGATTCATCTACTTCATTAAATGAGCAGGCACTTAACAGTTTACAGGAAAACTAAAATCAAATACAACATGAAAGTTGACTGCCCCCCCTCCCCCATTTAATAATAATCAAATGGATAGCACAAATTATATTACTAAAATAACCTGGGGATATTCTAGGATTGAACAACATCGGAAACCTGGAAAAAATGTAAGGTGCAGTCCAAGCTGTACACTTCACATAATAAACAAAACGATTTGCAACTTCTAATGACTGAAAGCAGCTACAGCACATGGTGATTGATGGATCATTTGGTCCCTGAATGCACTGGATCTTGGGCAAGTCAGACAGGATATGGATTTGAGAATATCTCAGCAAGTATTTTCATCTTTCTTGGAAGACCTTACCTCTGCACAGAATAATCAACATTTTTATAATGAGGTTTTATTAATAAAATTACAAATCTGACCCAGTCAGTTTAATACAATTCATAAACAACTGTTGAGTGTCCACCCTGGATCAGGTCACTGATTAAACACATTTTTTTAAAGGGTAATGGAAAGAATGCTGCTCAGTACAGATTAATTTTCTCTTGCTTAAATCTTCTAAGATATTTTTTCTAAAGTTGTTCTTGCATGCTGTGTGTTAGTTGATCAATTAAACTTGATACAGATGGACCTGCCTGGCTTTCGCCCTGATATGAATACTCTTCTCGGAGTCTTTTCTCTCTGGCATGTTGCTCGAATATTGACTTTTGCTGGTAAGTTGTTTACCTGCTTTGTAGATTTCTGGGTAGCATTCGGCTCGGTGAAACATAGGTTTCGATGGTCCAAGTTTGTTCGAATGAAAATTAGGCACACCTTGTTAAGTTTAATTTAACTGCTGTTTACATCAGCAAGAGTTATGCTTGGTACGGATGATACTGGTTTGATAACATAGAAATGTTTTATGAACTTAAACAAGGCTGTGGTTTAGTGCCTCTCTTGTTTGTGCTATTTCTTTTGCTGATCTTCTACTGGCCTTGTTGAGTGTCTGTTCATTTTCACCTGAGGTTCTGAATAAGTACTTTAATATGTAGACCACATTATCTAATTAGAAAGTGCTGCAGTAGGTTTCACATGTCAAATTAATGACGTTGGTTACTACTATAAAACAAATTGTTCAATAACGAGCACTATGAAAATTCACATTTTTAGTAGGAAGAAACATTCTTTACATGGATTTTGGAGGTTGTTAAATTGAAAGTTGTGTCCCAGTATAAGTATCTTGGAATTTTAGTTAAACGTAACTTCGCAGGGAACGGGTATTAGGACATTGTGAGAGGGGGAGCACTCGTGGCAATGGATGTCAGGTGAAGATTTAATGGTATCTAATGGAGCCTTTTTGTTAAGGCTGCAGCTTAAAACATCAAAACAAAATGTTCTCCCTTACGCTTTGTGTGTTGTGTGTGTGTATGTATATATATGTATGTGTG
The DNA here is from genome assembly GCF_964204655.1 of Triturus cristatus. Taxonomy (NCBI): domain Eukaryota; kingdom Metazoa; phylum Chordata; class Amphibia; order Caudata; family Salamandridae; genus Triturus; species Triturus cristatus. Next base: position 131,873,175 of record NC_140594.1, read on the forward strand.
TGTGTGTGTGTAAATATATATATATACTGTAGGCTTCTGTGTCTGCCGCTTTTCGCCAGCTGCTTTCTCGAACATTGCCTCCCGTGAAGTTGATGAAGCCAGCCTGACTCCATCCCGGGCCTCGCTTTCATGAGGTGGGCTCTCTCGCGGCTGAGCTCCAGCCGCATTATATCCAACAAAAAAGGTGACAGGGTCTCAGCCGCGAGAGAGCCCACCTCATGAAAGCGAGGCCCGGGATGGAGTCAGGCTGGCTTCATCAACTCGAGGCAATGTTCGAGAAAGCAGCTAGCGAAAAGCGGCAGACACAGAAGCCTACAGTTTGTCAACCCACTTGGGAAGTACTATTGATTTTATTTTTTCTGCACATCGAACTAAACTCACTTGAGGTGTTATACCCTGACACTACGAGGACCAGAAGGCCATGGTGATGGCCACGCCCACTGAGGCAGGTTCCTTTAAATATTTGGTGCAGGACTGTGCTCGATGTAGCAGGGAGCCATGCCACTGATGAAGGGAACTTTGGTTTCAGAAATGTGTCTGGAGGGCTCAATACTAGATGGATTTTTTTTTTTTTTAAATTTTTTTTTTTTTAAAAACCTTTATTCGCATAAATCAGATACACAGCTATTCAGCCGACATCCCGGAGGTTCGGCAGCTAAACAATCAACACGTGAAGTCCTCCATGGCTCTAATGCAGGAGAATGACAAAGGTCTCATTTTTGAAAACTACCTACAATAAACACAACAAGCAAGGCAGTATACACCACAAAGTCGTGCCAGTTTCCAGCGGGGGCGCGGCCCCATTTCCAACATCAAATCAAACCACCGACCGGGAGGATGAGGGAGAGCAGAGGCATTAACAATCTAACGGAGGTGCATCAGAAAAACCCAAGTCGGAAGTGAGGCTAGGGGGAAAGTTGCTCCTCTGGCGGTTCAATGGCAGGAGGCAGACATATGCCTCCCCTATATTGGTTCCAACTTCCCCATACCTTACGCCATTTCTTAGGCCTCCCCCGTGCACTATACACCGTTTTCTCCCGAAACATGCTCCAGTCCATGTTGTCCTTCCATGCATCCAGGGTGGGCGGGCTATGGGATCCCCACAGTCGTGCTATATCTCGCTTAGCCACCATATTGCCTAGGGTCACCCATTGAGTCTGCGCTGCGTCATAATCCGTAGGACCCCACACATTCAAAAGACAGCGCCGCGCCTCTGGGTGCAGTACTATACCCATGACCTACTGCATCACCACGTGAATCCGCTTCCAAAAGTCCGCAATCACACCACACTCCCATATGATATGTAAAAAGGTGCCCACCATCCCGCAGCCCCTCTTACATAACCCATCCTCGGAAAAGCCCATATGAACCAGCCGGGGCCCAGTGACGTAGACTCTGTGCAGTATCTTAAGCTGGACCAGCCGTAGTCTGGCGGGGATCGCGACCTCCTTAGGAGAGGAGACGGCGTATTGCCAATCTTCATCGTCCAGCTCAAGGCCGTCCCTAGTCCACTGATCCCGAACCCCCATGAGGAGGTCGGTCCGGACATTCACAAGCTTTTTGTAAATTAGGGAGATTGTGCTCTCCGGCATATGGCCGTCCAGGATCCGGTCCTCCAAGGGAGAGGACTCGGGCACCCTCTCCCCCTCAACGAGCACCGACCGCAGCGCATGGCGCACCTGCGCATACCGGAAATATTCCGTGCCCTCCAGCGCATATTCCGTCCGTAGTTCGTCAAACGACTTAATCCGCCCCTTGGCCAGCAGGTCGCCCACCCTGGAGATGCCAATCAGATCCCATTTCTCGAATCCCTTAGAGTGCCAAAGTTTCCCCAGCATATCTGAGTCATACAACGGAGTGGCGAGGGTGAGCCTATCTTTCCAGCCCAACGAGTTCGTGACTGTCTTCCACACATTCACCGCCACCCCGGTCGGCCCCGTGAGGGACCCAGCCGGGGGCCTCGAGTAAAGTGCTCTATAGTAGCCACCCCCACGCAGCAACCACCGGTCCATAGCAAAGCCGGGGCTAAGCGCCGGGCCGTAGACTCCATGGTTGATCGCACTCAGCTGGGAGGCCCAATAGTATCTTCTGATGTCGGGAAGCGCGATACCCCCATCGTACCAAGGAAGAGTTAGTTTTGCTATCGCTATACGTGGACGGCCGTCCCACAGCAGCGAGCGCTGGAGACTCTCGACCTCCCGAAAGTAGCTGGCCGGAACCAGCTCCTGGGTGTTCTGCAGGACATAGAGAAAACGGGGAAGAGACATCATTTTGAATAGCACAGCTCGGCCAAGGAGGGAAAGCGGCAGCCGCCGCCAGCCCGCTACATCTCGCCGCAAGCGCGCCAGCGGAGGGACCAGGTTCCTCTCATACCGTACCGTTGGGTCGGTGGAGATATAAATCCCAAGATACATGAAACCCTCCCGGGCGATCTGGATCGGGCAATTCCGCGGGGGAACCGGGACGTCTCCACACAAGGCATACAGATATGACTTCCCCCAGTTAATGGTTAGTCCCGAATTCCTCCCGAAGGAAGTCAAAATGCCGCAGATAACTATGAGGGACTTCCGGGGTGAAGCGAGATAAAGCAGGATATCATCGGCATAGAGGGAGATGCGGTCCTCGTGGTCAGGTGACCAGCGAAGCCCCCTCACCTCCGGGTGCCATCGTATCCAGGCCGCCAGCGGCTCGAGAGCAAGAGCAAACAACAGCGGCGACAAAGGACAGCCCTGCCTGGTACCTCTCCCCAGCCCGAAAGGGCGGGATGCCCTACCGTTGACCGCGACTTGAGCGAGAGGCTCTTCATATAATAGTCTCACCCAGCCCATAAATCCGGGCCCAAAGCCGAATTTCGCAAGCGCAGCCCACAGGTATTCCCACTCTACCGTATCGAAAGCCATCGTTTCGTCGAGCGCTGCCACAACGGCCGGCTCCCGCAGCGTCCCCACCCTTGCGATCACTCCGTGGATGCGCCTAAGGTTCAACGCGGTGTTACGATGCGGGATGAATCCGGATTGGTCAGGATGGATCAGATCACCGATCACCCTGACCAAACGGTTAGCGAGGATTTTAGCGAGGATCTTCGGCTCGGCATTAAGGAGCGAGATCGGCCTATATGAGCTGCACCTGTTCCTGGGCTTACCATCTTTATGTATGACCACGATTGTTGCCAGGCGCTGGTCGCGTGGGAGGCATCCCGTCTCCCGCGCCTCCACGAACATAGCTCGCAAATGCGGAGCGATCTTATCTGGCCGGAGTTTGTAGAACTCGAATGGCAGGCCATTCGGGCCCGAGGCCTTGCCCGAACGTAACGAACGGATAGCCCCCGCGATTTCGTCGACTGTGATATCGCCATCAAGATCATCCCTGTCTGTCGGAAAGGCAGGGCAAAGCAAGATCACGCAGGAGTTCACACGAATCCCCCACTGGCCTGTCCGACACGGAGGTATAGACCGTGTGGAAGTAATCCGCAAAGCACTGGACAATGCCATCGGGCTCCGCGACAACGACGCCATCCTCCGTCACGAGGTCCGGCACAACACGATTGACCCGCTCCTTTTTATCCAGCCACGCGATTAATTTCCCGGCCTTGTCCCCGACGTCGTACAGACGGCCCCGCTGTTCCCTACTCAAGGCTTTGGCCGCATCCGTCACAAGGGCCTTGTACTCCGACTGCTTAAGGGTCAAATTGTGCAGCGCCGCCGCCGTAACCTCCCCCTCCAATGACAGCTCCAATTCCGCGATCTCCGCCTCAATCTGAGCGACCTCCGCGTCTCGCCGACGCTTGGCCGCTACTATCAAGGAGAGGGCCTCTCCCCTAAGCACTGTTTTGAACGCTTCCCACAAAGACACAGCCGACGTGACCGAGCCGAGATTTTCCTGGAAGTAACGATCGACCGCCTTCAGCACCGCACTACGAGTCATCGGGTCCCTGAGATACCACGGGTTAATTGGGGCCACCCTACCCCCCATTCCTCTACCAACATCCATACAGATCCACACCGGCGAATGGTCAGAAATACCCCGTGCCATGTGCCTGGCCTCAGAGACAAAGGAGGCGTGTGCAGCTAGGGTAAGCACATAATCAATTCTGGAGAGACTGCCATGCGCCCCGGAATGGAAAGTGTATTGCCGCTGTGTGGGATGCAGTAGTCTCCCAACAATCAACCAGTCCAAGGGTATCTACAAAGTCCGGAAGCCATTTCTGAGCCCCCCCCCGAGCTCCTTGGCGGGTGTCTGTCAAGCAATCCGGAGCCTACCGCATTAAAGTCGCCACCCACCACCAACATTCCCTCTGGGAGATCCAACAAAGTCCTTTCTAAGTCCGCAAGTGTGGAAGGTTGCAGTGCAGGAGGGACATAAACCGACACCAGGACCAGCGTCCTGCCCTCCCACCTCCCCGCTACAGCCGCAAAGCGTCCCCTATCGTCAACAGTAGTGGAGTCAACCTCGAAGGGCAGGGAGGACCTGACGAGTATTCCAGCCCCTCTAGACCCCGAGGAAAACCCGGAGTGTGCAACAAACTTGTAGCCTTTCCTATTGAGTGCATAGCACATGTTACCAATCAAGTGCGTCTCTTGCAATAAGACAATATCAGGGGTACATCGCTTCAGGAATTGCAGGACAATCCCACGCTTAATACGATCCCCCAAGCCATTTACATTCCAACTGAGTATTTTTAAGCCCCTACCCCCCATCCCAACATGTAAGGAGACCACCCCCCCGCGTGGAACCGCACTAGAGTCACAGAAGCTTGCATCCTTACGCCTTGCATAACCAAAAACAACAACAACCCCAACATCAACCCCAATCCACCCCCCACCCTGCACCCCTGCGTAAGCTCTAAAATGCCCCCCAACTTGCAGTGTGCCTGTCGCCCCATACAAAGACTAATCTACAAAAAGAACCCCAGAGGAGGAAAAAGCTCCCATACTGCCCCCGCTACCCCCCCCGGACTGTCACCCTCCCGGGGGAACCGGAGATCTGGTACTTAAGTCCAGGCTCATTGTTCATCGCCGCCACCGTCTGCTCCACCGGAGCGTTCCACGTTAGTCCGTCCTTGGGGCAATGTGTCCAGCCAATCTCCGACCATGTCTGGTGATTCAAAAAAGAAAGTCCGCTCCTCGAACACCACACGCAACCTGGCCGGGAAGAGCATGGCATATTTCAGTCCCATCTCTCGTAGCCTTCTCTTGACCGCCAGGAAGCCCTGTCGTTGCTTCTGTACCATCTGGGTAAAGTCCGGATAGAAACTTACAGTGGTGTTCTGGAATAGCGTCGGGCCGGACACCCGTGATGCTTGCAAAATGGCATCACGGTCCCTGAAGTTAAAGATCCTGGCGACAATTGGCCTCGGAGGGGCCCCCACCCTGGGCCTCCCGCCAGGAACTCTGTGGGCCCGTTCAACAGTAAAAAACTTACTAAGGCCTTTGGGCGCCAGATGGTTCACCACCAGGTCCTCCACAAACAGGTCCACTGACTGTTCCTCCGAATGTTCCGGGACCCCAATAATGCGCACGTTATTGCGCCTTGCGCGGCCCTCGAACTCTTCCAACCGTCGGGCAAAGTGATCATTTGCAGTCCGCAGGGTACGGACTTCCAGCTGAAGGCCGGAGACGTCGCCCAGGAGGCCTGCAGTCTTGAGGTCCAAGGACTGAACCCGCTCATTAGTTTTCCCCAGGTCTGCCCGAATCAGATTGACGTCGATCGATATGGCATCCACTTTATGCGCCAGGGTCTCAAATTGTTGTCCGATAGAGGACTTCATCCCCTCGATGGCCCTCATGATATCTTGCAGGGTTGGTTCCACGGAGGGGGGCGACACGTCCTTCGAGGCCTCCAGTGTCTGTCCCGATCCGCCCGGTGACCCCTTCTGGTGGGCATAGCGGTCCATGTTGTTAGTCTGGGTGTAGCCTCCCCGCCTGGTACTTTTGGGCTTCTGTTTTTCGGCGTCCGATTTACTCGACATCGCTATCTGCCGCGGGGACAATCTCTTTGCCCATACAGAGTAGACAACCGTGCAGCCAGTGACTGGCGCTACCCACGTCCAGGCCGGGCGCGGTGGAGACAGGAAAGCGAAAGTGAAAGTGAGGGCACCTTCCTTCCGACGACTCGCCCCTCGCGTGGCCGCTGTTGTTCAATTAGTGCACGGGCACTGTGCCAACGCAAGTCCCGGGCACCTTCCGGGGAGTAGGCCACAAACTTCCAGGCAGTACAACTTCGGTCTCCGGTGGGCGATTTCGATCCGGACAACGGCTCTCGCCTCAGCAACGGCTCCCCTCCAATATTCCGGGCATCAAAAACAGGATACTAGACAGGATATCTGCCGGAGGGAGCGAGGGTCTCGGGAGCTCTAGGCTCACGCGGCCATCTTGATCACGCGCTAAGCTCCTCCAATACTAGATGAATGTTAGTGCAAATTGTCTGCCGTAAGCTGTTTCCATTAAAGAATCGAAAATCATCACGTACCTGCGGCTCTCACTGGGGCTCACCTTTTTTGTTGGATATATATATATATATATATATATATATATATATATATATATATATATATATATATATATATATATATATATTTTTTTTTTTTTTTTTTTTCATTTCATTTTTTATTTAGCGTGAACATGTCCCTTGGGTATCAGAGCGCTTTACAATTCATGTCATCAATCATTTCAAACCGAACAGAAAGAGGAAGTATCAAACACTGTAAAAATTAGTACATTTCGTACCTGGGTAAGACAATAAAAGCAGTAGGACCAATTGAGTATAGTAATGTACAGTCTAGGTGTATTCATAGAGATATACAAGGTCTACTGTTATATACGTTCCTGTCCTGTTCAGGTAAACTCCTCTGACTGATCAAATTGCAAATTGTCATTCACTCCAGGATCAGTGGGGAGGTCTGTTTTGGTATCTCTGGGATCCTTCTGGAGCAAGCTGAATCCCTACCTGAAAAGGACTAGGTAACACCTAGCAGCTGACGGCGATGTTGATGATCAGTAATTGGTTATGGTAGGAAATTGCTCATTAGGAAGATCTTTGCTTCCCTCTTGAAGATTAACGTGTATGGGATTCTTCTATTGTTTGTAGGAAGTGAGTTCCTGATTCTGGGGGCAGCTCTGGAGAAAGCTCTGTCGCAAGTTTTTTTTCTTCTGAAAGATGGAATGTTTCAACATCGGGTCTCTGGCATTCCTGGATGGTCTGCCTCCTCCAGATAACTCAATTTTCTGGGCTAGGTACATTGGTGTTTTGTAGTGGAGTGCTTTGTGAGTAATACATGCCAGTATAAGCTCAATTCTGGCTTCCTATGGCTACCAGATTAGAGCCTTCAAGTATGGAGAAATGTGGCTGTATGTTCTAGAACCTGTAATTAGTCTTGCGGCCGCACTGAGATGAGATTTTAGTGGTGCTGTGGAGAATTTGGGCAGTGTTGTTAAAGTCGTACAGGCATATCCAATCATCTAGATGACTTGGGACTGATCTGCTAATTTGAGGTCTGATGTTCCAATCATTGGTTTCAATTTTATAAGGCATCTCCGTGAAAACGGGCACTTTTCGCCATTGATTTGATGTGGGTTTGCATGTTTAGATTCTTATTTAGTTTGATTCCTAGCAATTTGGCCGGGTCACCTAGGACCGGGGTGCAGTTTAGGGCCGTGATAAGTTTGGGCCATTCCTTAACATCCGAGGAGCTGTTTAGTGGGGGATAATAATAGGAATTCTGTTTTTTGCGAATTTAGTTTAAGATGGTTGCTTGACTAGCAATGTAAGAACACCTTATCTAGATCTTGATGTAAATCTGGGTGTTGTCTGCGAATATGTGATAGGAGATGTTGGCATGCTGGAGAATTTCTGTTAGAGGTTCGACATATAGGTCAAATTGTGATTGAGATAGTGTTGAACCTTGCGGAACTCCAGTAGAATTAGGGGATGGCGGTGACAGAACCTGGTTGACCATGAATCTTTGCATCCTGTTCTGTAGGAAGGATTTAAGCACATTTCCTGATAATCCAATCCTGTTTTTAAGGAAGGCTTTTATAGTCGAGAGTTTTGGCAGTAGCATTCTGGTCATATAACTCGAAGGCCAACCATTGTGCTTTATTTTTAGTTTTTGTTTTGTGGTGTGCATGGGAGCATAATTTTGGGATGACATATGATAGTATGTTTTTAATTAGTTATGGTTATCAAGCAAACTATAAATGCTTTGAAAAAAAATGTTTAATACAATTAGGCCTTTTGCAGTCTGACCTCAGTAGTCGAGTAGCTGAGTTTACAGTTCTTGGCTAAACGTCATACTTAACAAGCACTGCTTGGCCTTGGCATCTTGACCTGGCAGGCTTTTATGAAAAGTAAGCATCTTTGGGCAATGTCAAAAAATATATTTTCTTCTTGCACTTCAGGGGAAAGGTGAGTTGGGCTCCATTTCTGGTGCTCTAACTAATTTTGTATCTTTTATTGAGTGGGATAATCTACGATTACAAGTAACTTTGGACAGTTACATGTATGTTAACAGAGTCCATGGTGTCGGTATAAAGACCTTGTTGTTAATGTTAGTACAGTCTGAGAGATGAATGGCGATAACCATTTATCTGATTGAAGTTCCAGATTATTGTAGCTCTTGATAATGCGACTGGGATTTGCTACCGTGATGATCTTATCAAACATTTGATGACTCGAGCGCTGAGGTATGTACTTGTGATAACATGTCTGCTGATTTATTTCACCTATCATATGCCCAAAGTTTAATAAGCCAGGTGTTAAGTATTTTAAACAATTTTACTTTAAATATGGAATAAGGAGATATTATAACTTTTCATTTTACCTATGACCTAACAAGTACAGGTGTTTAGTTTTCCTTTAGACCTCTTAATGAAAATAATGTATTCACTATTGTTAATGCTGGTCTGTGTTTTTAACTGTTGTGTTTATATGGCCATTTATTTGTCTAATCAACTTCTTTTAAACTTGAAACCTGACACCTACGGCCTTAAAACGATACCGGTCAGACGAACGTACAACCGATATAGTTTCGGTAGTGGAACCGCCCGACAAGTAATTGGCGGTTCCACCACTGATATTATGCTGTGACTGCCAGCACGGTTGTCGGAGATACATAGCCTTTACCATTGCGGCTTGTGCTATGGCCCAGAAAAGGGCCACAGCCCAAGCTGCAGTGGTAAAGGGTATGTTTCTAAACACCTATCCACCTTGTTCCAGGTACCATTAGGTGCCTGGCACATGGTGCATAGATGTTTGGGGGGGGGCACTGCATGTGCACCCCCGCCACACAGCGGTGGCCTAGGGGAATGGGGGCCCTGCTAGGGGCCCCCAAAGTAACTTTCCGACAGCCTTTTAATGTCGGAAAGGCTGACATGGAAAGGAACATCGTAATTCCTACAATGGTGCCACTGCAGGCACTGTCGCCATTGTAGGGATTAGGAACCCTGTCGGAGGCAGCGGTTTGTCCCTCAGGCGACATTGCTCCAACCGCCGGCATCGTAATCCGGTAGTTGAACTGATGCCTTGGATGTCGGGCGGACCGTCACCGATGGCCTGTCAGTGGAGGTCCATCCTACTAAAGCCCCTAATTGCACAGGTGTTGTCCATTTTAATCCATAATTCCCCAGCTCTCCTTTTCCATATCGGATACACCTGGTTTAATTTATTTGTCATTAAGAATTCACCAAATCACATTTTTCATCCGGGATCTGCTGCTTCAAGTGGTTCTCAACAAGGATTCTCTTGCCCCCAGCTATTTCCATCTGAAAGGCTTTAGGTAGCCTGGCTTTAAAAAAAAATGTATCTGGGTTTTCATCTTCATCCACTAAATTCAATTTGTATATTTATTCCTTTTTTTTATTTTTATAATCAGTTGTCCCACAGTCCTTGTGGCTTTCATGGCATGTACAGCACTTTAATTTTCTTAATGGCTGTATTCTCATTTTATGCAACTTTTTATTTTTTTTAAATATTTTGTATTTCTTTTTAATTAAAAGTAAATGCAACATGTAAACAGTTCTGCCAAATAAAGCTTCATGCTAAATGCAGCGCTCACAATTCAAGAACCAACAGATGCTTTGATCAATATATTGTTGTGCATCACATTGCAGACATGTGGATTTGAGAACTACAGCAGACCTTCTTTTTTTTTTTTTTTTTTTTTTTTTTTTTTTTAGTTAATAGTATCCTAGCAATCAATATGGATCATATTCAGTATTTGCGGGTCCTGGGCTGGGATGCAGAAATGGTTGTGTGCATATTTTTCGGGTTGGAAACCGTATTTTAAAGTGCGATGGCCCTTGGTGTTCAGTCAGGTTAAAAGGCACTCGTATGATGATGATGAAATGTTGACTGTTTCTTAATGTAGGATGGAGACACTGGAAGAGTTCGATAAGGAATGCCCACTCACGGCCACGTTTTGCCAGCTGATATCCACAGAAGAGTTTGAAGAACAGTCTATAGCATACACAGAACAAGCCCTCCGAGAACTTTATAAATCAATGGATCAGACCCCGAGGCTGTATGAGCGGGTGATCCGCAAGAGAAAGCAACGCGAGCTGGAGAAGGCCAGCATTGCTTCGTTCATTGAGGTAACCCATCTAACTACATTTGAAGCCTTGCTCTATTCATGTGGATTTGTGGGAAAGGAATTTTTTGGTATCAGTGTTATGGTTAGTGTAGCTAACTTGTGCATCCTCATTGTAAATTTTTGTTTCAGTGCTATCATACATAAATTGTATTGCTTTTAAACATATGATGACACAGAGGCCCTCATTACGATGGTGGTTGATCGGGCCACCAACAGCCATGGTATCGGGCAGGTGACCGTCCGATAATAAGTCGGTGGTCCCACCTGCCCTATTAGGGCAAGACTGCAATGCATTGGGCCGTAAAGTGCCCAGGAAAATGGCTGCAGCACAAGGAGCAGTAGAAAAAGGCACTTGTGGTGCCTGGCACTCGGTGCATGGCATTGGGGGGCACAGCATGTGCCCCCAGGCCCACTGAACCGTGGGACTGTCATGAAAGGCAGTCTGAAAAGGACATCCTAATCTCTACTGTGGTACCTGCGCAGGCACCGCCTTCATTGTAAGGATAGGAGTCCAATCACCGCCCCAGTGGTATCCTGTTGGAGGCGACTGTCCTACACCCGACCTCTGCGCTTGGATCACCGGTATAGTAATCTAGCGGTGAGACCTAAGCCCAGGATATCTGGCGGGCTGGCAGTGATGGTCCACGTGCCATTGTAATGACCCCTAGAGACATTTAAAGTGTGACATTGCGATGGAAGCAGTAAGAGTTGTTAGCGGGTTCGTGTGAAACGGGACAGTCAATAACGAGAAGGGCCAGAGCAACGGAGTGTAGCTTTAGGAAATAAGTGAGTAGTGCAGTAGGAACTGACAGGAGAGGGCTGTAGATAGGCTCTGTGCAGATAAAAGACAAGAAAGGGGCAGGTACTGAGGACCTTTCCAAAGGTAGTGGAAAAGTTAATGGGACGTTCATGGAGGAAAGCTACACTGGCAGGAGAAGGAGATAATAGCGTGTTAGAAGGAGAGCTGCTAAGACCAGAGGAACCTGATGACCCAGACGTGATACACAATCTTAATCTAAAACAACACTAATATAAAAGCGTAGTCGAAGATGGGGCAAAATCTCTACACAGGGATAACTTCGGCAGAATATACGAACTAAGGGCTAGAGCTGGGAAAATACTCACATGGCTGGACTGCTGCGACCATGCCAATTGTCTGGTGGCCGAACTAACAGATGAAGTGGGAGATTCGATTACTGATTCACAGAAGATAGCAGAGGAATTTGCCAAACATTATAGTCAAATGTATAAATCTCACTCTCAAGGCTCGATTGGGGACTCAAGGGCACTGTTGGCGGATATAGAGCTCCCAGTTTTGTCGGAAGATGATTGTAACTCATTAGATAGCAGGCTGACTAACGACGAAGTGGCACGAGCCATTCGAGATTTACAATCTGGAAAGGCAATGGGCCCTAATGGCCTCCCTATCAAACTTTATAAACTGAAGCAAGATAGAATCGCCCCTTACCTTAAAGCTATGTATGGGGAAAGTCGTGAGACTGGCCAGCTCCCCCGCGACCAGGGAATCGCTACAGCTGTGGTCATTCATAAAGACAGAAAACCCAGAGACCGCTGCTCTTCATACAGACCCATTTCATTGTTAAATGCCGAGGCGAAGGTTTTAGCCAAATTGCTAGCTACACGTCTGGTCAGGGTAGTCTCAGGACTGGTACACCCAGACCAATCCAGCTTTATTCCGGCTAGAAATACCTCTTTGAATCTTCGCCGACTCTATGGGGTTCTTGGAAGGGCACATACGCTAAGGGAAGATGTGGTGGGGATGTCCTTAGATGCCACCATGGCCTTTGATATGATCGAATGGTCTTACCTATTCACGGTGCTGGAGAAAATGGGGTTTGGACAAAGCTTCATTGGATGGGTGAAACTCTTATACAGTAAACCATTAGCACAAGTGGTAGTGAACAACAAAAAATCTTAGACAATTTCTCTTGGAAGAGGCATGAGACAGGGATGCCCCCTGTCTCCTCTGCTCTTTGCCCTAGCACTGGAGCACCTGGCCGGCTGGATCCGGAGAGACTCGATTATTAGAAGTTTGAGATAGTCGGAGGATTGGGAGGATCGTATCTCCCTATATGACAATGACCTCTTACTATACCTAGCATCTCCAAGTGCCTCGATAAACAGGATCCTCGATATATTCAATACCTTTGGCAGATACTCCGGATATACTATTAACTGGTCAAAATCGCTAATTTACGTGCTATGGGGAATGTTCCCAAAGCAGCTCAGGGGATATACAATTGCAGAGGCAAGGCAGGGTTTCACATTGTGGAGAAGTGTGGCTCACTGGTTAGAGTAGGCAGACCTGGAAGCAGAGGTCAGCCCGGGACCAGGGTTCAATTCCCGGCTTGGCTGGGTCTTGAGTCCATAAATTGTCCATGGACTCGATAATTCTCGCTCCAGTGCATACTCGATTCATGGGTTCACACTCTGCGACTCTGGGCAATAGCTTGCTTAATCTCCACAATGGCCCCTCGCGGCGGGATGCCTGGCTTTCACCTTGTGATATCTCACAGGGGAATACCAGGACGGGTTCCCTAAGCAAGCGCTTAGAGACCGGTTGGTGATTTGCGCTATATAAATATCTGCACACACACACATACCTTGGCATATATATTACCATGGACCCCGGACTATCATACGATCGCAACCTTCTGCCTCCTTTGCGGTGTCTTCACAGTGACGTAGAGCACTAGAAGACTCCCCCGCTGTCCCTATTGGCTTGGGCTGTATTATTTAAAATGATGGCGCAGTTCCGTTTTCTGTACGTCCTACACAACTCACCAGACCAAATCCCTGCGTCCTATTTTGTGGCAATTGAGAGCGAGCAAAGGGGCCCTCCTTTGGGTGGGAGGAGTGCCACGAATATCATTCCCGAGACTGGTGCGCGGCTGGTACGATGGGGGAATAGGGCTCCCAGACATTAAAAGATACTACTGGGCTGCGCAATTGGTAGCTATTAATCAGGGGATATACTGGCCACAGAACGATCCGGGATACCGGATGGACAGATGGCTTTTACCAGGGGGGTCCTACGCTAGAGCTCTCTACTCCAAACCAGCTTGGTTGAGACTGACTGGACCCACATCAAATGCGGTCCCGATCTGGCACACAGCAAACAAAAGTCTGGGCTGGGACGGGCACCTCACACAATCTACCCCCCATATGGAACTGCTACTTGTTAGGAACTCTCCGAACTACTAGGGGCTTTGATAAGTGGGACCTAATACAGATCTCACGGCTGGGAGACATGTGGAAAGACGGTACAGTGATAGATTTCTCTACACTACAGTGAGAATACGAACTTTCAGACTTGGAATTATTTCGATATTATCAAATCAGACATGCTCTGCAAGCATGCCTTAAAGAAGGAACGACGTTACCCGAGGCCACGCCATTAGAAGACAGATTACTCGACGGATATATGCCGGATAAGTCAATATCACTCATGTACCGTAAGCTAATCAATCATGCAGCCGATCCCCTTATAAAACTCAGAGAGCAATGGGCAGAAGATTTACCAGAATTAGATGATGAAGACTGGATGGAGGCACTTGCCTCTCCAAGGGAGGTTGCAAACTCGTCAAGGCTTAAATTAGTGCAATTAAAGATTTTGCACAGGATATATTATTCCAGAACGGCCTTGATCCGTATTGGATATGAGGAGGACTCTGAATGTAGAAGAAACTGTGGGATCACGACGTGGAGCCGGATGACGCCGGACCCGACGAGGAGAGGGGCTTTTGTGTCCCTGTTCCCTCCTGGGGTCCCTTTTCGTCCAGCATGGCACCCAGAGTATGAGGAGAACAACTGGGAGGGGTCAGGTGACCCTCTGACTGACCAGTTGGACAGTGAACAGGGCTGGAAAGAGGAACTGGGGGATGCCAGTGGGTTGGACACCTCCCCTGACCTTGGCATGTTGTCTCCTACCGTGGCTACGGAGGAGGGAGTGTCATACTCAGTTGTGTAGGGCGGCCAAGGCTCTCAACCTCGAGCTTCCTACAGTGGCGTTCAGGACTAACCTCTTGACAGAGGTGCTTCAACCGGCTGCGAGCTCTTCGGAGCCCTTGCTACCATTTAATGAGGCCCTCACCGACATCCTTTTGGGCAAGTGGTCCAGGCCTAACACGGGGCTCCCATGGACAGGATGGTTGCCTGACTCCAGGCGACCCCACTTTGCTCTTCCAACACCCCACCCCGGAGAGCTTGGTAGTCCAAGCCTCCACTTCCAAGAACACATTCCCTACCGCTCCACCACAAAGGGAATCCAAGAAGCTGGACCATCTTGGAAAGAAAATGTTCTCTTCCGCCAGCTTAGGACTGTGGTTGTTAAAGACTGAATGTCTCTTGGGCTGTGTTTCCCACTCGGTGTGGGATACGGTTGGGCGGGTGCTGCCTCAGTGTCCAGAGGAGGCCCGGGCAGTGCTCCTCCAAGCTGTCGACGCCGGGAGGGATGCAACGAAGTTTACCATCTGTTGTGGGTTGGACACCGCCGACTCTCTGAGCAGCACCATTTTAACGTCCGTGGCTACGCCTGGATGAGATCGACTGGCTTTTCAGGGAATGTCCAGAACACCTTGGTGGACATGCCCTTTGATGGCCATCGCCTTTTTGGCGACAAAGCAGACCACGTTCTAGAGCGTTTCAAGGGCTCACGAGCTACGGCCAAGTCCTTGGGCCCCTCCATCCGCGCTGCGCTTTTCGCCCCTTTCGTGGCTACGGAAGGGGTGCCCTGCTATGTCCTGCCCAGAGCCACAGGCAACAGCAAGTTACCCAACCTTCGGACGGCCGGGGACGTGGGAACAATCGTCGTGGTTCCAGGTGCCAGCGGGTGGGCCAGTCCACTAACTCCCTCCTCTGCAGCAGCCTCCAAACATTCCTAGTCCGACATTTCAGGACCATCAAGCACCAGTGGGCAGCAGGCTTCGCCATCCCCTCCCCCACTGGCACCATCACGTCGGACAGGTGGGTTTTGCAGATAGTCTGAAGGGGCTACTACCGCCCCTTCAAGGCTACCCCTCCAGCCATGCCACTGCAATACCACCACATGTCGGAGGATCTCCTGACCCTTCCTTTTCCAACAGGAAGTTACGGCTCTTTTGGCCAAGGGAGCCATTGAGCACGATCCTGTCCCAGAAGTAGGTCGCGGTTGTTATTCCCACTACTTTCTGGGCCCCAAGAAGGACTAGGGCCTGCGTCCTATCTTGGATCTCAGGAACGTCAACCGTTCAAGATGTTGACGCTTGCTCAGATCTTGTCTGCCCTTGACCCGAAAGAATGGATGGTAGCGTTGGACTTGCAGGACACTTATTTTCACATCGCCGTCCTGCCACCCCACCGGCGTTACCTGCGGTTCATGGTAGGCCATGAGCATTTTCAGTTTACCGTGCTCCCCTTTGTCCTTATCAGCGCCCCTTGGCTGTTCACGAAAGTGATGGCTGATCTGTGCTCATATGCACAGATCAGGTGTTTCAGTCTTCCCCAATCTTGACGACTGGCTGTTGAAGGCAGGCTCACCCCAGGCAGTTGTCTCCCACCTCCAGACTATGGCCCACCTCCTGCATTCACTGGGGTTCTCCATCAATGTGCCAACGTCGCACCTGATTCCCTCTCAGAAGCTCCTCTTCATCGTAGCGGTTCTGGACATATCGCGGTTTCGGGTCTATCCTCCCGAACAGCGAGTCTGGGATATTCAGGCTATGATTCCGATCTTTCAGGCTCTATGCCGGGTTTCAGCCAGAATGACCCTGAGGCTGCTGGGCCTCATGGCTTCCTGCATCCTGCTGGTCGATCATGCCTGGAGGCATATGCGGGTCCTGCAGTGGGACCTGAAGTTCCAGTGGGCGTAGCATCAGGGGAATCTGTCCGATTGCGTTCAGATCTCAGAGGGCACTGCACGGCAATTGCAGTGGTGGCTCACGAACCAGGATTGGGTCAACGACTGTTCCCTCTCCCTTTCCCAACCAGAGCACACGGTGGTGACAGACACATCCCTTCTGGGATGGGGCAGCCACATGGGAGAGGCGGAGATCAGAGGCCTCTGGTCTCCGGCGGAGTCTGGGCCCACATCAACCTTTTGGAGCTTTGGGCGATTCGTCTTGCACTCGAGTCATTCCTTCCCTCTGTCCGGGGAAGAGTAGTGCAGGTGTTCACGGACAACAACACTGCCATGTGGTACTGCAGCAAACAAGGCGGGTAGGGGTCGTGGACCCTATGTCAGGAAGGAGTCTCTCTGCCTCTGGACATGGCTGGAACATCGGGGCATATCCCTGGTGGTTCAACACCTGGCAGATTCACTGAACGCTAGGGCCGACAAACTCAGCCGCAGGTGCATGATGGATCACGAATGGCGTCTTCACTCTGAGGTGGTGCATGGTCTCTTTCAACAGTGGGGAGAGCATTGGTTCGATCTATTCGCCACCGAAGAGAATGCGCAATGTCAGCAATTCTGCACGTTGGAATTTCCAAGGCGGCACTCGCTAGGCAACGCTTTTCATTGCGAGTGGAGTTGCGGTCTGTTGTACGCCTTTCCGCCTATACCACTTCTGCCCAGAGTATTGAAGAAGATCGGGCGCGACCGGACCCAAGTCGTTCTGGTGGCTCTGGATTAGGCACGGAGAGTCTGGTATCCCGAGCTGCTCAACATGTTCATCGATCCTCCAACCTGTCTGCCTCTTCGGGAGGATCTTCTGTCTCAGCAACTGGGGACGGTCCTCAACCCGAACCTGTCCAGCCTCCACCTCCTTGCGTGGAGATTGAGCAGCGACAGTTGATGTCATTCAACCCGTCTCCCGAAGTCTGCGATGTAATTCTAGCAGCCAGGCGTCCCTCCACTAAGACGGTATACGCCTGCTGGTGGAACACATTTTTGGCATGGTGCACAGCATAGCCTCTGGATCCCCTCTCTGCCCCTCTTTCTGAGGTTCTTTTGTTCCTTCTTTCTTTGGCCCAGCAGGGCTCTGCTCTGGGCACTATCGAGGGCTATCTCTCGGCCATCTCTGCCTTCCTTCGGGTCCCAGATCAGCCTTCCCTTTTCAAGTCCCCGGTGATAAATCGTTTCTTGAAAGGCATAACTCATCTCTTTCCTCCTATTCCTTTCATTATGCCTCAGTGGGACTCAAACCTAGTTTTAACTTATTTAATGTGCGCTCCATTTGAGCTGCTTCACAACTGTCCTCTGAGGCTCTTAACTTAAACTGCATTCCTGGTGGCCATCACCTCTGCCAGACGGGTGAGTGAGCCCTAGGCACTTTCTTCTAAGCCTCCTTTTCTATCTGTCCATCCAGACAAAGTTGTCCTCAGGACTCGTCCATCTTTCCTGCACAAGGTAGTCCCTTCCTTCCACATCCGGCAGACGATCACTTTGCCCGCCTTCTTTCAGCCTCCGCATCTTTCGAAGGAGGTAGAGAGGGTCCACCGTCTGGACACAAAACATGCGCTTTCGTTTTATTTGAATCGCACCAAACAGTTCCTGGTGGATGACCAGCTCTTTGTCGGGTACGTGGGTGCCAAGAAAGGTCGGGCCGTACACAAGCGGACTATCTCCCGATGGGTTGTTCTGTGTATCAAAGCCTGCTATTCTCTGGCAAAGAAGGTGCCTCCAGTGGGGCTGCATGCCTATTTCACCAGGGCGACGGCAGCAACTACTGCTTTGGGGCGAGGAGTGCCTTTCGACAACATCTGTCAGGCAGCTACATGGGCTTCGCTGCACACATTTACCAAACACTACGACCTAGACAGTCAAGTCCAGGGAGTGACGGCTTCTTTGGCCGTTCTGTTCTCCAGGATTTTCTGGTGTGATCTTGGTTCGCAGACCCACCTCAGATGTTGGTATTGCTGGGGTATCTAGTCTAAGGCAAGGAATCTATAACTAACGTGTTTCTTTCAGATGAACAAGTTACTTATCTTCAGTAACGATATATCTGTAAGAAACAATAGTTAGTTATAGATTCCTTACCGCCCCACCCATCCTCCCCGACTCCATCTGTTGTCGAGTCGGCGCCACCTCGGATTCGATAGGTGCAGAGGCTTAATCCTAAAGGTTGTCCATCGACGCCGATGCCATCGTCACCGGTGCCGTGTCTGGCGCCGCAGATTCTGAAGCAGCGCTCTAGGAGGGATGCACAGAGACCGCTTGAAGAGTAAGAATATAGGCAAGAACAGGAGGAGGGAGAAATTGTTGACTCTGACTAATTTGAAGGTTTTCAGGAGGCCACTGGGTTGAATAGTTCCCCGGAATGGGAACATGCATCACCAAAGGCTGGGATTTCACAGGATGTTGCTCGTTATCACGTTGTTGTAAGGAAAGCAGCTGAGTTTCTTGACCTGCAGTTACCTTCAGCTGAGATAAAGTCTAACATTCTGACTGAGGTTCGTAATACTTCTTCTACAGTATCTGAGCCTCTTCTGCCCTTCAATGAGGCTTTGACAGAACCTATTTTGGAAGTTTGGCAAAGACCCTTGACTGCTCCAGCCGTTTCCAGGTCTATTGCAAGGAGGTACAAGCCAGCTCCTGGGGATCCTGCATTTCTCTCTACTCATCCATCACCTGAAAGCTTGGTGGTCCAAGCTCCTTGCTCAAAACAGTCATCTGGTTCCTTCCCTATCATCCCGGGGGATAGGGATTCTAAAAAGATGGAGCAGGTGGCAAAGAAAGCATTTTCATCTGCAAGTATGGCATTGAAATCTATTACTGCTACCTGTTTACTTGAAAGATATATCCATGCTCTTAAGGACTCTATCAAACAGCTAGCCCCAAAGCTACCTGAGGATGATCGGGTTAATTTCCTTGAGGGACTTTCTGACTCTCAGGCAGCTGTCCGTTAAGTTATACAGTCAGGTTTGGATATGGCTGACTCGGTGGCACGAGTAATGGGATCGTCTGTGGCAACAAGGACACCAGCTTGGCTAAGATCATCTGGATTTTCTCCTGATGTTCAGGCAACCCTGTTGGATTTGCCCTTTGATGGTAGGAGACTGTTTGGCACTAAGGCTGACTCTGTCTTACAACGCTTTAAAGATAGCAGAGCGACTGCAAGATCTCTGGGCCTTCAAACGCAGTCTAGAGGATACAGCTACATACGGTATCGAGGTTTTGTAAGGGCGGCTACCTTTTGTGCACGCCAGCAACCTCAGCAGAGTGAACAACAGCAGAACCCCTTGTATAAATCGTATAGGGGTAAGAATAGAGGCCGTTTTTGAGGAGCCGCTCGACAGCAGTCCTCCTTCTCCTCCCCCCCACTGTTGGTGCCATAGGAAAGCAGCTCTAGATCCCCCATCTTAGAGCATGTTGGTCCTGTAGGAGGTCGGGTGTCCCACTTTCTTCAAGATTGGAAATCAATTACTTCAGATTGTTGGGTTTTGAATCTTGTAGAGAATGGATACACCCTCCCTTTTTTAGAGTTTTTTCCTCCTTACCCTCCTCGCCAGGGTTTGTGTTCAGAGGACCACTTGCTGCTTTTGCAGCAGGAGGTTCTTGCCTTGCTACAAAAAGGTGCGATAGAGGTGGTTCCAGAGCAGGAAAGTGGTCAGGGGTGCTACTCCTGGTATTTCCTGATTACCAAGAAGGACTGTCTGTTGAGACCGATCCTGGACCTAAGGATTTTAAATCTTTACCTCAGACAGGAAAAGTTCAAAATGTTGACCTTGGCTCAGGTTCTTCGCACGCTGCAACAGGAAGACTGGATGGTGTCCATCGATCTCCAGGATGTGTATTTTCATCTTCCCATCCTTAAGTCGCATCGAAAGTATCTCCGGTTCACGGTAGGATCGCAACACTACCAGTTTGCGTTTCTTCCGTTCGGTCTGACTTCCGCACTTCGAGTCTTTACAAAGGTGATTGCGGTGGTAGCGGCACACCTCAGAAGGTGAGGGGTTCCTGCTTTTCCCTATCTGGACGACTGGACGAGAGTCTCTGGAGTTGGTGTTGCGCCACTTGCAAGCAACAACGCAATTGTTGTTCAACTTGGGTTTCTCGATAAATGTACTCGAATCTCACCTGGTGCCTTTTCAGCACAGCCTGTTCATAGGGATAATACTGGACACTACTGTGTGTCGGGCATTCCCGCCTCCGCAGAGGATTCTCTACATTCAGGAGATGATTCCTTTGTTTCGCGATTGAGAAGTTGTTCCAGTCCTGAAGGTTCTGTGTCTGCTCGGTCTGTTCGCTTCCTGCATACTGTTGGTCAGTCATGCACGCTGGCACATGAGGGCATGCAACAGGCAGTGGTATCGACACAACGGAGATCTCGGGGAGAAGGTCAGAATCTCCAGAGATGCTGCAGCGGAGCTGACTTGGTGGGGTATGCAGGGCAACCGGTCTTAGGGAAAGCCCTTTCAGCCTCCTCCGCCGGTGGCTACAGTGATCACGGATGCCTCCACTCTAGGGTGGGGTGCTCATCTGGGGTCTACAGAGGAAAGGTTGCTTCACATCAACCTACTGGAATTGCGGGCGATACGTTTGGCACTGAAGGCTTTCCTTCCTTCCCTTCGCGGTCAGTCAGTTCAGATCCTGACGGACAACACTATCGCGATGTGGTACATCAACAAACAGGGAGGTGTTAGGTGGTATCGCCTCTGTCAAGAGGCTCTGTGACTCTGGTCCTGGGCTCGGGGACATCCGATTTGTGTGTTTGCAAATCATCTAGCCGGTGTACTGAATGTTCGTGCGGACAGTCTCAGTCGGCATTACTCGACTGATCACGAGTGGAAGCTTCATCCAAAGGTGGTCCATCACATCTTCGAGATGTGGGGGTCTCTTCGGTTGGACCTATTTGCCACTCATGATAATGCGCACTGCCCGTTGTTCTGCAGTCTCCAGTATCCGATGCATGGAGCGCTGGGGGACACGTTTCAATTGGATTGGAGCTCACAACTCCTTTACGCGTTTCCTTCCATACCCTTGATTCCTCCAGTTCTGAGGAAGATTCGTCAAGACCGGGCCAGAGTCATATTGATCGCTCCGGATTGGCCAAAAAGGGTGTGGTACACAGATCTTCACCTCTCTTCACACCCACCGCTCCATCTCCATTTCATGGCAGACTTCCTCTTGCAATCGCAGGGGCAGATTCTACACCCCCACCTCCAGAACCTGAACCTTCATGCCTGGAGATTGAACGGGGCAACCTGAATTCTTTCTCTCTCCCACCGGATGTGGTGGATGTGATTTTATCATCCAGGAGACACTCCACCAAATCTGTGTATTCTTCCAGGTGGTCCAAATTTGTGAAATGGTGTGGCGAGGGGTCCATTGACCTTTGAAGTCTTGTTTGTCTCATGTGCTGCATTTTTCTCTTTGGGAGGAAGGTTAAAGCTCCTCTCCAACCTTTTCCAGTGGTTGGAACGCCCTTCGAAAGGGTAGGGATGGACATTATGGGGCCACTGGATCCCAAGACAACCATTGGCAACAGGTACATCCTGGTCTCGGTGCACCATGCCACCCGGTACCCGAAGGCTATCCTTCTCAGGATAACAACGGCGCCAGGGCTGGGCGTTAATGGGGATCTTTTTCAGAGTGGGGTTCCCCAGAGAGGTGGTTTCTGACAGGGGGACCAATTTCATATCCAAGTATATGACATCCCTGTGGAAGGAGTGTGGTGTAACCTACAAGTTCACCACCCCTTACCACCCACAAGGTAATGGTCTGGTAGAGAGAATTAACCAGACCTTGAAGGGCACGATTAAGGGTCTAACAAAACCCATGAAGCATAAGTGGGACGTCTTCTTGCCGTACCTTCTCTTTGCATACAGGGAGGTACCACAGAAGTCTCTTGGGTTCAGTCCCTTTGAGCTTCTGTATGGTCACCCTGTGAGAGGACCTCTGAGTTAGGTGAAGGACGGCTGGGAGGTAGCTCCCAGGAAGCTCCCCAGGATGTGTTTAGTTACACGCTGGCCTTCAGAAACCAAACTGCCCGCTTCAGGAAACTCATGCAGGCGAACCTAGTAGCCAGCCAGGAAGAAATGAGGTAGTGGTATGACCAGAATGCCACTCTGGTCGAATTCCAACCTGGGCAAAAGTGTGGGTCATTGCCCCAGTGGAACCTTGTGCCTTCCAGGACAAGTGAACTGGGCCACTTGAGGCGGTGAAGCGCAAAAGTGATGTCACCTACCTGGTGGATTTGCGGGCTCCAAAGAACCCTTTGAGGGTCCTCCACGTGAACCGCCTCAAGCCCCACTTTGAGAGGTCCGAAGTGAGCATGCTCTTGGCGACAGATGATGGGGTAGAAGAGTAGAGTGAACCTCTCCCTGACCTCCTGTCTACCAAGGAGCGTGATGGGTCAGTGGAAGGTGTAATCCTCTCCCCCTACACTGACTCCAGAGCAGCAGAGCGACTGTCGCCAGTTGTTACTCACTGGTGTACCCATGACGTGGACACTGGTGACAGCCCTCCTGTGAAGCACAAGATTTACAGGTTGACTGACCGGGTCAAGGCCAGCATTAAAGAGGAGGTCTCTAAGATGTTGGCGTTAGGGGTGATTGAGCCTTGCAACAGTCCTTGGGCCAGCCCCGTGGTCTTGGTCCCAAAGGCTGCTGCACCCGGTGCCACTCCAGAACTGCGGTTTTGTGTGGACTACCGTGGGCTCCATGCCATCGCCAGGACTGATGCACATCCCATCCCAAGAGCTGATGAGCTCATTGATCGGTTGGGAGCTGCCAAGTTCCTCAGCACGTTTGATTTAATGTCTGAGTACTGGCAGATTGTCTTAAGCAATGGGTCCAAGGAGAGGTCAGCATTTACAACCCCAGAAGGACATTACCAGTTCCGGGTGATGCCCTTTGGGTTGAAGAATGCCCCTGCCACCTGTCAGAGGTTGGTCAACCAGGTGTTAGCTGGGCTGGAGGATTTCAGTGCCGCCTACCTGGATGACATTGCAGTGTTCAGTTCCAGCTGGGAAGAACATTTGCAGCATCTCGGTGAAGTGTTGTAGGCGCTGCAGAGGGCAGACCTCACGATCAAGGCCAGTAAATGCCAGATCGGGCAGGGTTCGTTGGTGTACTTCGGACACCAGGTAGGAAGCGGCCAGGTGGCACCCCTACAACCCAAGATTGACACCATCCTGGCTTGGGAGCCCACCAAGACCCAGGCAGAGGTGAGGGCCTTCTTAGGACTCACTGGGTACTACAGGAGGTTTGTTAAGGGGTATGGCACCATTGTTGCCCCCTTAACAGAGCTGACTTCCAGGAAGTAGCCCAAGAAGGTGATCTGGACTGAGTCCTGCCAGAAGGCTTTTGATGCCCTGAAGGCCGCCATGTGCCCAGCACCTGTTTTCAACGCCCCCAACTTCTCCAAGGAATTTGTCGTGCAGACTGACTGACCTTTCAGAGCATGGAGTGGGTAGCGGTGCTCTCACAACTGAACGAAGAGGGCCTAGACCAGCCTGTAGTCTTCCTTAGCCAGAGACTACTCCCCAGGGAACACAGGTGGAGTGCCATAGAAAGGGAAGCTTTCGCTGTGGTCTGGGCACTGAAGAAGCTATGACCATACCTGTTTGGGACTCACTTCCGGGTTCAGAGAGACCACAGGCACCTCAGATGGTTGATGCAAATGAGGGGTGAGAATCCTAAACTGCTGAAGTGGTCAGTCTCCCTACAGGGAATGGACTTTACGGTGGAACACCGTCCTGGCACAGAACACGCCAATGCAGATGGTCTGTCCAGGTTCTTCCGCCTTAGTGAAGATGACTCCCAGGAGGGTGGGTAGTTCTCCCTACTTTCAGCTGGAGGGGACGTGTTAGACTTGGCATCTTTTGGTGTGTTTTCCTCTGAGTTTTTGCTTTCTGACCTCCCGGTTTTGTCTCTGTTTTTGCTGGTGTAGTGTTTCTGCGCACTTTTCTCACTGCTGATCAGTGGTAAAGTGCAAGTGCTCCTGTGGTAAATTGTGTTATGGATTGGTGTTTCCATGATTGGATATTTGATTTACTTGTTAGACCCTAGTAAAGTGCATGGAGTGTGCCAGGGCCTGTGAATCAAATGCTGCTAGCAGGCCTGTAGCACTGATTGTGCCACCCAAGTGAGTAGCCCTGAAAAGGTAACTCAGACCCGCTATTGCGTAGTCTGCGCGCAGTTGGTAACTGCCATGTCGACTTGGCCAGTGCACACACTTGCCAGTCCCTCACCTCGCCTTCCCTTTTCTTACCTGTCAGCCACCCCTAAGGTAGGCCCAAGGTACCCCTGTGCAGTGTATGTGAAAGGTAGGACATGCCCTTGTGTGTGTGGCATGTCATGATAGGTAATTACGGCCAATTTTGTTTTTCGCTATAGCAAGGCTACCCGTTCCCCATAGGACTGAATGGGGAGTTTGTTTATCGCATCTTATAAACATAACTGGCCTGGGAATTGGGTAGGAAAATAAAGTTTAGTATGCCTGAACTCAATATCTAAAGATGCCTCTTGTAGTGAAGGTCATTTTTACATTCGGTGTTTGCAAATACCACTTTTAGAAAATAGGTATTTTCTTGCTCAGTCATCCCATGTGCCTCAGCTGGAATGTGGATTGCCTGTCTGGGTTTTGGATGACAGAAAGCTGGGGAGCAGGAGTGGCTCCAGAAAGTCTAGGTGGGCCAGGAAAGGGCTGAATAGACCTGGGCTGCAATTGGGCAAGGGGGAGGAGATTTCCTTGCTCCTCAAAGGGCCTGGTCTGCCTCTGACCATGCTGTCTCCACCACCTTCCAGGAAGTCGCACCAGAGAAGGCAGAAATGGTTCTGGCTGGGCGCACACACTCTGCCAAAGAGATCAAAGTATTTTGGGATATAAATATTGGGGCCCAGACCCCTGACTTTCAGAACTCTTTTGGACCAAGAAGAAGAACTGGAGAAGCTGTGAGGAGGAACTACCACATTGCTGTGTGCTCTGCTGTGTTGGCCTGCAGTGGCTGCTTCGGTCTTGGGCAGTGAAAGGACTGGACTGAACTGTCTGCAATCTACTTTTGTGAGTTTCTCCAAGGACTTGAGGTAGAGCTTGCCCCCTGTTCAAGAAGTATCCGGAACAGCAAATACTTCATGCTCTTCTGCCCCCAGCACTGGGAACTGTGTGTTTTGTGCTGCAACAGAAGAAGAAGCAACCCGACGGCGTGGATGACGACGCCGTCTACTCCTTCTCCTAAAGGCACAGCAGAGGGCACCCCCGCAACGCTACGCTGCACCGCGACCCTGGTCTCACCGACGACGCCTGCTGACTCCGGCACCGAGCCGCTGCTTGCACCGCAACCTGTGGGCTCCGCACCGCCTCGCTTCCCGACCGACGCTGCACGCCAAAATCTATGCCGCTGCTTGCACCGTGGTTCGAGGGCACCGCTTGTAAAGTTACACGACGCACCACCCTCGTCCTGCACCGCAGCTTTTACCTGCCGGTGCCGTTGACTCCCATTCGTCAGCCGACGTCAGCGCTTCAGCAACGACGACGACGCTGCTTGCACTGCGACCTGCCAGCACCACGACGAGCACCGAATTCACTTCGCACCGCGCCGTGACCTGAGGGCACTGCACTTCGTACCGCAGCACCCGACGCCAGCGCTCCTGGCTTCAACAGAGAGGAGTTCGATCAGCAACGCGTGTGACTTCGAGGGCCCCGACGACTCCTGCACCAACCTCCGAAACAGACGCCTGCGGACGCTGTGCTTTTGGAAGGTCAACGAGTGGTCGCAGACGCCGTGCATTTCTAAAAAGGTACTGTTTGTTGGTCTTCTCGACACCGTAGCTGGCCCGCGACGCCGTGGTCAGCCAGAACTGTTTGGATTTGTTTGTTCACAACGCCGTGATAGCCCCGGACGGAGCTATTGACATCAAGGAACTGTTTTTCAAGTATATTTTAATAACTAAAGATTTTTAAGTACTGTATTGTGGATTTTTATTGTTTTTTGTCTTGTCTTAAGTATATAACAATATTGGATATTTTTCTAAACTGGTGTGGTGTCGTTTTGTAGTGCTTACACTGTATTACTGTTGGTTATGTGCAAAGGCTTTACATACTGCCTCTGAGATAAGCCTCACTGCTCGTGCCCAGCTACCAAGGGGGTGAGCAGGGGTTATTTTAGGAGTGTAATTCCCTTATCCTGACTAGAGTGGTGGTTTCTGCCTGGCTTTGTCACATGCCCTAGCCTACCAAAAATCCCATTTCTAACAGTTTCTTACAGATCTATCAATACCGAAGGTAAGTAACTTGTTCGTTTTGTTAAGTCACACAAAGGTAGGTCTGCAGAGGTTAATAAACACCTTGGTGGAGTATACAGAAACACACCCTTGAAGTCAATCTTCTGAAAAGAAAAACAATGTCTATCAGCACAGGGCAGGTCTACTATGCCAACACTCCGCTTGAATAGTAACACACTGGAATCAGTACCGGAGTACACATAATGGGTGTAATATTTGATGCAAGAGGAACATTCCTAGGGCACAAATGTTCGATAATGAAAAAAAAAAAAAGCAACAGCTTGGTAGCTGCGTTTAGTATACTAAGTCATGTGCTAGACAAACCCTTCAAACTTTGGCACAAGTCATCGCAGCAAAATGTTTTGTTCCCACTTAGCGTATGGTTCTGAAGCCCTTAGATGGCTGACAGATGAAACCCTTAAACTTGAGCATTGACATTTACCGGCAGGTGTTCTGGTTGCCATGCCATATCTCGCCAGGGCAATTAAGGCTAGAATTTGGTCCGTGTAGACAAGATTTGGCGAGCGTGGGGGTTTATGTAAAAACATGCTATAAAATGAAAAGAGCGCAGAAAAGGTAATCTAGCAACACTCTTTGGAAAGCCGTAACTGGTGCAGAAAAGAGGCAAGCAAAAGAATATTTGTACTTAGCAATAGGAACTCTACAGCTTGAACCGCTATGGTCGATGTCTCCCATCCACGGAGCTTTTAACAAAGCGATGAACTCTGTGGTTAAAAAGACCTCCATGCTGGTAGATAAGGCACTGTTTTCACAAAGATCTCGCGCATGGATGATGATTGGCACATACAAGATCTTGAAACTGCATAGTTATCTGGGGGAACCCCATGTATATACAGTAAAATTGAAACTAATGGTCTACCGACCGGCCAACTTCACCATTCTACATAAGTCCCCCACTGTAAAAGACCTTCTATAGAGACTGTCGGCTGTGCAACACAATGTGGGAGGACTTCATTAATATTTTATACATATGCCCAGTGTTGGTAGAGGAAGGAAGACCGTTGCTAAGAATTCCCTTTATAAATAAAAATGGTATACACACTTGTAGGCAGGCAGTAATCGCTTTCCTCCAAGGAGAGATACAGTACTCAGCGGAAGGTTTACGAAAAATGATGAAGTCTGCTGAGAAGAAACTATCAACGTTACAACCCCCAGTCAAGCCTGACAAGGCGAAATAGATTGCATTTGCAGCCAGGGGACAGTATGTAAAACCTCAAAGACTGTTATTAGAGGTATTTAACAATTGACAGTGTTTCTAATATACTACTTTTGTGGATGAATTTAACTTACGCCAGCTTTTAGAAATTTGTTTCTTAGTTTATTTATACCATCATTTTGTACAACTGGGTAAATGGGAGGGGCTTATTGGTGGATCATTCGAAAACATTTAACTGGGAATTAACAATATTGTCATAATTATTGCGTCATCTTTTTACGTATGTTTATAAGTTGTCTTAACAAAATTTGGCGTTGTCACCTCTTTGCATAAATAGCATTTTAAAATTACTAGGAATCATTTTCAATTTTGTTAAATGACAAGGATATGCTTAGATTTCATGGGTTTTCACCCAGATTTCAATTCAAAGATTTTAATTAACTGTTTCCAATTTCTTTTGAAGAAACTTGGTGTTGTTTTATTTCGCACGAATTGCATTTCTACCCAGTTCTTTGGGGCCATCCTGATTTTAACTGTAAAAGTTTGAATTAGCTGATCAATAAAATAAATCATTCCTTCCTGATTGCGCAAGTCGATGACTGCCATACATTTTCTTGGATTATTACTTGTATTTTACCCTTTCAGTTGAAAAGATAAATCTAGAAGGATTCTGTGTTGGTGTCTTTCATAACTATCAACTACTTTTTTTTGACTCTGCAAATTCTAGTCTTCAAAACAAATTGGGATGAAGTTCAAAGTTTTAGGCATGGAATTTGATGATTTCCTCTCAAAGAAAATTAACTAAATTTTCAGCCTCTAGTATGCTTTGAGACCTACCCTTTGTCCTTGTTACTTAGTGAGCTGAGTGCAAGAGTGCGCAATGCATTTTTAGCATAGCCATCTGAACATCTTCCGTGATCTGTCAGATATTAAAATATTTAAACTATTAAAACCCTCAATCCAAAAATGAACCTACCCACATTAAAATTGTGTTTGAGGGCCAGAGTCAAAAGAAATCCAAAATGGCAGCTCCTCTTTTGGTCTCCTAATAGTGGCTCCTTGTCTTTGCAGTTTTTTTGGCGCTACTTCCTGAGAACATGAAGAGCCCTTGAAAGTGTGTTGGAGGAGGGAGAAAGTGCTTTGTGCACCATGATGTTGCTGGTACAACTGTAGTAGGATCTCTGAGGTTGGCAGACAATGCACCAGGGTGGCCTCTTGGTCAGAAAATCAGAGCTCGTGACCTTGTAATCTGTGGTGTTGAGCGTGTCTAGTTCCTCCTATTCAGGAGCAGTGGAAATGAGTGACTGCAGCTCGAGATTTGCTGAAGGACTATCAAGCCAATGCCTAGGGATACACGTCATAGTGTTGAGAAATTCCAGAGATTCTGGTGAGGACACGGAACTGGTGGCACATGATTTGTAGGCCATCTTGCTTACTCCGGGCTTAATTTTTTTGACTTTGTGTCAACTGTTCAAAAAAGTAAATTCAATTCAGATGTCAGTCTATTGATTGTGGTTAAGAAGACCATTGTGTTCAAATATTGGATTAGAGAACTAATAAACTAATGAAGTAATGTAATATGAATTAATTCTCATCATTGAAAAAGACTCCTTTTGCAATAATCAATTAACAATTGATTAGTAGTAGTAGTTGTTTTATTTATATATAATGCACTGAAGGTGCAGTACAGCAGCCTATTATTACAGAGCTCTATCGAACCAGGCATCATCACTGGATATTCGAACAGCACAGTTTCACATAGTTTGAGCAGTACCTAACCTTGTACTGTCAATGGAAATGCAGGATTGCAGAGCCACTGGTTAACACTAGAGAGCACCGATGAGGCAGATAACAGCACTGGATGCTTAAAAGTAAAGTATCACCAGCCAGTACGACTGGGTGTCACTAGAGAACCTTTGAGCCAACATTTCAGAGCATTTGTGATCCAGGCATCAGAATTTCATGTGCAATGTTTGTTGCGCCATAGACTTTCTAGAGAGCACCATGGAGGAATGGAGCAGCAGTAGATGCACATGGGCGATATACAGCAAAACAATTAAATAATGGTGTTATTTGTTGTCTCCTATGCCATTTCACATTTGTAAATGCAGTCCCATCAGTCACCAAGTAAATATTCCAGCAGGTGTTTTCCTGTGTCTGAGTCTTTGTTGGCTTGTACTGTGACAATCTGTGCCTTGCTACTCTGAATTAAGTAACTATTTCTTGTTGCAGGCCAAGTTTTTTTCAACGGTGCAAGGAGACTTGAATCGCTGTAATGCTATGGGGACAGCGGAGCTAAAGCGAAGAGTAGAGCAACTGAAGGAGGAGATGCAGAAAGTGAGCAGCTACTCCCGAGGTAAAAGCACACATTCTACTTATCTTGCCAGGGAGGGATGTTGGTGTGTCCTGTAGGAGAGTAGGATCTGCTTCTTATAGTTACCCCCACTTTTTGCTGATGTAACACTGTTTTCGACTTAGTCTGACTGGGATCCTGCTCTCCAGGACCCCAGTCTAGCTGATTTCTCCCCTAAATTGATTGCATGTACTTTAGGTACACTCCAGATTGGATTATGGGGTACCCTTAAGTCCCTAGTATATGGTATACTATGTACCCAGGGCCTAGGTACCCCAGAAACCTCCCAGGGGCTGCAGCATGTATTGTGCCACCCCCGAGAGACGATTCAAAATTTACACAGGTCTGCTACAGCAGCCTGTGTAAGGTGGTGCATGCACCCCTTACTTACATAGAGGTTCACTATATCTATTCTAAATCACTGCACATATAAACCTATCAGTCACCCCTATGGCAATCCTTATCAATCCTGAAGGCAGGGTGCTGGTTTTTATGTGAGAGGGTGCCCATGCATGAGCAGAGCCCCTCTGCAGCCTTCGGAAACTATTTTCCGGTGTTTGTGATGCAGCCAACCATATCTCCGAGACTTCCTGGTTTGATCTTGGTTCGCAGACCCACCACCGGGGTTGGTATTGCTGGGGTATCTATTCTAAGGTAAGGAATCTATCACTAACATGTTTCTTTCAGATGCACAAATTACTTACCTTCGGTAACGATATATCTGTAAGAAACATTAGTTAGTGATAGATTCCTTAGCGCCCCACCCATCCTCCCCGTTCTGCAAACTGATTTC
This sequence comes from Triturus cristatus, assembly GCF_964204655.1. NCBI lineage: Eukaryota > Metazoa > Chordata > Amphibia > Caudata > Salamandridae > Triturus > Triturus cristatus. Next base: position 131,904,250 of record NC_140594.1, read on the forward strand.
TAGGGCTAAGGTCATCCCTTTTAGGGCTCCAGTTTCTATGCACCAGTAGTCAGTATCTTGCATGGCTCTGTGTTCCTGGCACGGAAAGTCGTGTAGAGACCTGACGTCGGCGACCGCGGCGCTGGCGGTGGACGTGGAGCTGCGCGGCGCCCCCTCTCCCCCCCCCCCCCTCCAACGCGCAGGGGTGCTGCTGGCGGGGGCTTTCCGGATCCGGTCTGGCACCGGGGGCTGGTTCTGGGGTAAGGACTCTTATCACTAAATAATGTTTCTTACAGATATGTTGTTACCAAAGGTAAGTAACTTGTGTCTATACCCAACTTCCGCCCGTGCGTAATACTCTAGCTGTTAAAGATTTCTTTAAGTCTCAGTTTTCTCTCCACTACCGAATTTCCCTCAGGATGGTACGGAGATGAGTACCGCAGTGTTGCACCCAAGCTTCCCCTGGCCTCCTTGTAAGCCCGAGAGCTAAACGCAGGGCCCTGGTCAGAATGTAATGTGCCAATTGCGTATGTCCCTATGAAGACTCGCAAATCTCTTAAAACAGTTTGAGCGCTAGGGCCACACCCAAAGGAATCTCGAGCAGGAATCCACTGCTCCCATGATATATCTATTAGCCCTATCTCTTTTCAAGGGGCCGCAGTGGTCTAGGTAGACACACGCTAGTGGTTTGTCAGCTATTAACAACGGTGTCTGCGCAGGACGTGTTACGGTGGAACCTTTCATCTGCTGGCAGATGTCGCATTTCAAGACTGTCTTTAGTCTGCTTTGTTAAACCAGGCCACCAATAGCGTTGTTTCAATAAGAAAACTGGGTGCTGTAACTCATGTATGTGCAGAACCTATCCCTTCGTGTGCTGCCAGAAGTAAACCTAACCTACAATCCATGTTTGTAATTACTCTATTTCCCCACTCCAGGAATCTGAGCAAATGGAATGTTATTGGCATCTAACTAGTAGGAGTACTTGAGTGGGAATCTTTTTGGTACTGCACCGCTGTTTTTGCGTGAAGCAATAACAGCCACTATAATCTCACCGTCTATTTTCTTTTTAGAACGAATGATTGCAGCTACGGAAGCTGTACGTACAGCCCCCTTCACGGCTTCATCAGCCAATGAATTCTCTTCAACGTGAACGCCATCACGCTGATGACTCCGTGTTTTTATCACATGAGTCCTTAGTAGTTCGGATTTCATCTCCACTACCTGTGCCCATCACATTTTATGCTTAATTGTGCCACCTTTTGCGTCTTTGAACCCGTTTTGAACCCAGTATTGCAAGTTTTCATTTTATGTTTGCACACAGTAAAAGGAATCGCACACAATTAGTATGGGGAATTCTCGATCCGTATTTACAAGTGCCAATATCAGTGCTTTTAACTCTGCCAACTGTGCCGTGCAGTCTCCTAGAGATTACGTTTTAGTGCATCTTGGATGGAACTTTTCATCCCGCATGCGACCTTTCACGATTGCACATGCTGCGCTATATTGTTGCGTACCTCCTTTGTCTGGTTGAGCTGATCCGTCTGTGTAACTTATATAGTCATACTGATCCAGAGGCATTATTTCATGAGCTAGAGGATATTTTTGTTCGTATTGCAGGAATGCTTGTGTCTTTAATTCTGGGTCGTACCTGTATGCTACATCTGTTGCAGTGAGAGAATTAGCCCATTGTATCCATCTCGGATGTAAGGCTTTTGCATTAGGAGCGCTTGACTTTGTCGCAGCCTCTAAAGCTGGAACCGGAGTCACTACCATTATTCGTTTCCCCTGTGCCAGTGCTCTTTCTCTTACTACAGCAGTCTGTACTGCTGTCAGAATCTTTTCTGTAGATGCGAAGCGCATCTCAGCATTTGTGTACAAATGTGATTTGTATGCAATTGATACTGTTTCACCTTCTTTATATGTTAGATAGGTGTACCCAGATTGACCTGCAACTATACGGATCACCAGGTTGCATATGTTTACGCGTGTCTGTAAGTGTTCATGTCAGCTTGTAAGGAACGTAGTGTATCTGTGTGTTCTGGTGTCCAATTTCTTGCTGAGAAGAATTTTGACTGGTATGGGGAACTTGGTGAGGCCAGTGGTCTGGATACTTCCCCCAAATACTAGCATGCTCTCACCTCTGGCTATAGAGGAGGGGGGGTCCTATTCCATGGTGGTAAAGAGGGCAGCTGAGGTCTTCGGACTGGAGTTGCCCTCAGTGCAGGTCAGGACTAATCTCCTGACTGAGGTGTTTCAACCTGGGGCTTCCACTTCCGAACCCCTGTTGCCCTTTAATGAGGCACTTGCGGATGTCCTTCCAGGAACTTGGTCCAAACCTAGAACAGGCGTTCCTGTGAATAGGACAATTGCACGCTGCCATCGCCCAGTTCAGAGAGACCAAAAGTTATTCAGCCAACACCCCATCCAAGAGAGTTTGGTGGTGCAGGCCTCTACATCCCAAGGCGCATTCCCTTCCGCGATCTGTATAGGGAATCCAAGAGGCTGGATTCATTGGGAAGAAGATGTTTTCTTCCTCCAGCCTGGCATTGCGGTCGGTGAATACAGCATGCTTATTGGGCTTTCTCCAATTCCCTTTGGGAGATGGTTGCGCAAGTGCTGCCACAAGTCCCGGAGAAGGCCCGGACTGTGCTCTCCCAAGCTGTCCAAGATGGGAGGGGATGTAGCAAAATTCGCCATACTGTGTGGCTAATATACGACTGATTCGCTTGGCAGATCGATTTCAATGACAGTGGCCCTGAGATGCCACACCTGGCTTTGTACCAATGGCTTCTGGCGCAATGTCCAAGCTAATTTGATGGACATGCCCTTTGATGGAACCCGCCTTTTTGGGAAAAAGGCAGACTCGGCCCTGGTCGGGTTCAAGGACTCTCGTGCTACTGCCATATCCTTGGGACTCTCCTCCGCTCCTCGTGGCCAGTCTTCCTTTCGCCCCTTTCGTGGTAACAGAAGGGGTTTCCAGCCACGTCAGCACTATCCCAGCCACCGTCCCGCACAGACTGCTCAATCCGTACGTGGATGCAGTGCATTCCGATCTTGGAATGGAGGCCAAACGTTGTCTACCACACTGCCCCTAGCAGCTGCAGCCTCCAAGCACTCCTAGGCTCATTCTGCGGGACCACAGTACTCCAGTTGGTGGGAGAATTTATCATTATGTTTTGGGATTAGATAGTGTTGGGGCTAGGGTTCCCATTGGCTGAAGGGGTCACCTGACTACTAGGGCTATAAACGGCCAAGGCTTAAGGTGTCTCAGCCCGGGCGTCGAGGCTAAGGGTGGAGAGGACAAGGGTGAGTGCCTGTTTGAGCCTGTTCGAGACTGGTCGGGACCTGGGCCAGAAATGCTGCCCATTTTCCCATTCATTAATACCCACCCTATGTATGTGTCCCTCTCTATAGAAGCATTAATTTCACTATAGTTATGTACCTATCTTTGTGTATTGCTTTGTATAAACATGCATAATAATTATGTTATATAAACAAAACAAAAAACAGAATTGTACTTGCAATTATGCTGCTAATCTCACTGGATCAGATGTATTGGTTTTATTGGTCTAATCTTTTAGCTCAGGATTTTAGCATTCTTATTGGATTTTATTAATGCTATATTTTGCACTCAAAATGTTTATTTATATATTTATAAATATTTATTGAGTCTTGCGCTATTTGCACCGTGAGTCTTGCGCTATTTGCACCGTGATATTTATCATTGTCCTGTAATGCGTATCGACTTGCACTGCATTGTTTTAAATCTTTCTCCAAGGATAACATGTTGTCTGTGAACTCTTGTGGGAGTGTCTTTCATGTGTATGGAGCACTAGCACTTAAAAAAGCTAAAGAAACTCCATTAGCGTATCATGTGATCCAGGCCTCTGCGAGGCTGAAACGCGTAATGGCGGTGGTGCAGGGCGTTCGAAAATAAACTTCTAATTTGCACAGATTTCTGGGTCTGTCTCCGTCCTTCCAGTGGATTGTGGTGGCGGAGTAATGAGGATAAATATACCGAGTCCGCTTCAGCGGTATTGACAGATCCCTCTTTCTGTAAGGGCCGAACGGCAGGAAGCAGCATTTCAGGTGTTGCCGGAAACTCCTGAGAAAGAAGCAGCCGTAGCAGCCCCTTGCCAGCGGGATTGCCTTTGCTGAGGAGTAACGAACGAAGCCCGTGTCGGAGGACCCAAGCGACGAGAGTGTCTCTCCATAGGTAAGGGCCAGCTAAGAGGCCGGTGAAGGAGTGTGAGCGAGCGGGGCGCGGGTATTGTCCTTACCGCCTGCTCCAAGATTTGAATTTTGCCCACACAAGCACATCATGTCCGCCGATACGCTAAGGAGCCGGGAGGCGGCAGCGGAAGAACTGTTCGACAATTCTCCCAGCGGGGAGATGATCACTAGCGCGCAAGAATAGGCAGCACTACCGATAAACCCCAGTGTAAAAGAACTTTTCAAAAACTGGGAAAGCTGATGCGAACAGAACAGGCCAAATGGTGGGAATGCAAGTTCCTAAGTCGTCATCTGGACGTAGGAAGAATTCCCAGAGGGTTACGTATATTATTGGCTCCAAGCTACGAAAATACAGACCCCTGCATGCTGGCTGAGTGGGCGGACTGTAATTTTGAGTCATCTCGTAAATTGGTGGTGTTACTGGTTAAATATGCAGAAAGTGACAGACCAGCATTGCAGGTTAAAATTGATTAAACAAATGCAGAGATAGAAAAGCTTGGAAGCACGTCTGTGATTCAGAAACACAGGGAAGACCTGATGATTCGCTTGCAGAAGGACGAAGAAGTAATAAAGAAACGCAAGGCTTTTAAATTCCAAAGAGACAAGGTGGACTACGAGCAGGGTCGTGTGTTTACCTTTGCTAAGAAGTATGATGCGGTTAAAGCGGCAAATGTACCGGGTGCTCCAAAACCTGTCCAACAAAGCACCGGTGGCTTAACACCAGCATCCACTTCCGCTTTGGATTTGAGCTCTGCTGTAGATAGCGAATCCGATAATGAACAGTTGGCAATAGCGAGAAGATTGGGGTTTCCAAAGCCGAGTCTTGCACAGAAATTGGATTTTGTAAGGCAGGACAGAATAAGAACATTACGAGCTCGTGCCCAAAATGCAAGCACCAACAAGGACGCAACCCAAAAGACGGGACCGGCGCAAACAGCGGTGCCAACGCCAAAAACAGAAAAACAAACAAAAAATGGAATCTCAAGCGATGAAAGAGGCAAACTCGCAATCAGTAATAAATTTAACCGACTGCGTGCTTAGCAAGGATGATAGAAAATTGCTCGCTTTGGGACTGTCTTTTAGTCCTCCCAGTAATTTCAACTATGCCCAGACTAGGATTGACATTTACAAATTTGTACGAAAGTTAAAATTGCGCAAAGATCACTTGATTCAAGGTACACACAACAAAGAAAGAACGGTGAATATTCTGCAAATGCAGGAGACTGATGAGGCATTTACAGCAGGTGATGTAGATTTCCTAATGGCAATGCAACAACTTCAGGATGAAAATAACGGAGATGCCAGTGCAATTGGCCATGAACCTATACAGTCAGGGGGTGGTACTCGAACCAACTTTAAAACTAAATCCTCTTTCTGTCCTATGATGATACGCGACAATGTGGACATATTCCATGACAACATAACATCGGAATTGAAAAAACTTTATTGTTCCACTACTCGTGCCCCTAAAAAGTACACAAAACAAGACAGCGTGTACTTTCAATTAATGAAAAGGCTGCAAGCGGATGACAATATCATCATCCGCCAATCTGAAAAAGGGGGCAACGTAGTTCTATGGCCACGCAAGTTTTACATCTAAATGATAGGGACTGTTATAAATGCAGAGTCATACAAGCAGTAAAAACATCTTGGAATGACTTTTATGACCAGTTCCTGTTATCCATTTCATCCCTAAGATTCATAAGGATGCATGTAAACCTCCGGGAAGACCTATTATTTCTGCCCAGGTCAGCATCATGGAGAATGCATCCAAATTTGTTGATTTCTTTTTACAAGATCATGTTAAGAAATTGCCCTCGTACATACAGGATACTGGGGATTTCTTAAGTAAGGTTAATCAATTGAAATGGGAACCGGGTTGTGTGCTTATCTAGATGTAGCTTCGCTATACACGAGCATCCATCATAAGGATGGCTTGAAAGCCGTAGAATATTTTTTAAACACACAACCTATGAATAGATATTTGCACAAGAAAATGCTTTTGACAATGATTTCTACCTGCCTGGAGAATAATATGTTCGAGGCATATGAGCTGCAGATTGTACACTTAGCATAGGTCGCCATCTGGTGTTGGGCCCGGATGTTTGCAGTTTGTTTTTCTTCTTGGACAGTCTTTGGAAGTCACGAGTTTGGTGACTCCTCCTTCGGTCCGTATTGCGCATGGGCTTCGGCTCCATCCTCAGATTGTTTTTTTCCGCCATCGGGCTCGGATGTGATACTTCGTGCTCCGGCTTCGAACTTCTACGGTTCCAGCCTCGACGGAAAATCCTCGATTCTTCGAGTTCCTTCATCATCTTTATCTCTCGAAGCGGCACTTTTCTCCATCCCGTACATCGACACCGGCCTTCGGGCCCTCCGCGACTCCGGTCCCGGCCGATGGAAAGGACTCTGTTCAAAAAGTGCCCAAAATGTGGGTCTAAATTTCCCCACACCGACCTCCATCAGGTGTGTAACCTTTGCCTCTCCCCGGAACACGAGGCTAGAGACTGCCCCGCCTGCAAGTCTTTTCGATCGAAGAAGACCATCCGAGATCGAAGAGCTCGACGCACCATGGCGCACTCATCCTCGGCAGCTCCACCGGACATCTTCGGAGACGACGCCGAAGCTTCGGGGCAAACGCACACCGAGCAGGAGGAAGACGTCGTCAGCGCTTCCGAGGCCGACGACTCCGACGTGGAGGACGTTACACCAGCGCAGCGGGCCGTGAGTACTATGCCCCCTCCCACCCCCGCGCCGAAAACCAAAGAGACTCAGGTTACTCCCTCGCCTGCCGGCCTGGGCAAAACCAAAACCAAAACTTCGATCACCCCACCTTCGGGCCCGGTGTCGAAGCACCCAAAGTCTCATGGCAGCTCGGGATCGAGCCAGCCGACACCCGGTGCCGAAAAACAGCATCCGGCACCGAAGACTGCTAAATCCAGCTCGACTCCGAAACCACCGGTGCCGAAGCCTGGACACTCGGTGCCGACCAAACACAAACACAAATCTGTCGGCACCGACGCTCCGGCGCCGAAACATCATTCGACGCCGAAACACCCGGAGACCTCAAAAAAGCATGGCGCACACAGACCATCGAAACCCCCGGTTCCGAAATCACCGGTGCCGACAGACGACTCGACACCGTTGGCTCTGTTTACACCAGACCCTTTACAAAAGACTTTGTCCAAAGATCCAAAGACTGGGCTTTTGACTTTAACTACCAAGAAAAGACGCCTTGATGCTCCGGCTCCTCCTCCTCCACCCAAAAGGAAGGACTCTGCTACTTCTCCCCTCAGAGTGCCCTCCCCACCACCGCCTCCCCTACCCACACCTCCTCCACCGCCTCCACCTCACAGGTCTCCGCCACCTTTACCTCACTACGATCCGGCCCCATCCCCAGATCCAGATGATGGGGATCCGGACAATTACCCGGCGGACCCCCCAATGGATCCCACTCCACCAGGGACCCCAGATCCATGGGAGGATTACAATAACCCTGATATACCCAATGTACCTCAGGACGACCTATACCCATCAAGGCCGTCTCCTCCAGAGGACTCCTTAGGGTTTCATCATTTAGTGCAGAGAGCAGCACACTACCATGGGGTGGACATGCACAGTGAACCAGTAGAAGAAGACTTCCTACTGGATACATTTGATATACAGGACAAATCTACTTCCATTTTACCCATGCTTAAGGGTGTCACCAAGCACGCTACAGAGGTGTTCAAAGACCCTGTCAGAGCCAGAGTACTGAACCCTAGAATAGAGAAGAAGTACAAGGCGGCACCCACAGACCCTGCTTACATCAAGGGCCCTGCTCCCCTAGATTCCCTAGTTGTCTCCACAGCTAGAAAGCGGGCTAACTCCCAATCCTCAGGAGATGCCCCACCGCCAGACAAAGAATCTAAACTTCTGGACGCGTCTGGTAAACGCACCGCCTCCCAAGCTGCAAACATGTGGCGCATTGCAAACACACAAGCACTGCTTGCGCGATATGATAGAGCACACTATGACGAACTAGAGGCTCTTATGCAGCACCTTCCAGAAAAATACAAGCACAAGGCTCATGACCTTATACAGGAGGGTAAACTAATCACAAACACCTCCATTAAGTGTGCCCTCGATGCAGCCGACACTGCTTCTAGGGCCATAAATACCAGTGTCCTGCTTCGCCGCCACGCCTGGCTCAGGATCTCAGGGTTCAAACCAGAAGTCCAGGCATCCATACTCAATCACCCCTTTGACCAGGAAACACTCTTTGGGCCAAAGGTAGACGAAGCGCTCGAAAAGATGAAGAAAGACACAGCAAAGTCTATGGGGGCACTCCAAACACAAGCCTCCAAACGTTCCTTTCGACGCTCGTCCTTTCGTGGCACAGGTAGAGGCTCCTCCACCGATAACGCCTCTTCCTCCTACAAGTCCCCTCCTCAAAATACCTTTTCAAAGGGCAATCAGAGAGGTGGTTACAGGGGTAACAACAATAAGGGCAGGGGCAAAACCAACAACACCCGTTCTGCCAACCCCCCGCACAATGACTCCCCTCCGCTCCCCCCAGACCATTCCACTCCGGTCGGGGGCAGACTACAAAACTTTATCCACGTATGGGAGTCCATAACATCGGACAAATGGGTGACCCAAATTATTCGGTCAGGGTACTGTCTAGAGCTAACCTCTACCCCACCCAATATCCCACCAAGGCACCGTCCAATGTCTCAAGAACATTCCACACTGCTCAAACAAGAGGTACTTTCACTCCTGCAAAAACATGCTATAGAGCAGGTCCCCGTCAACCAACGAAATCTAGGAATCTACTCTCTATATTTCTTAATACCAAAGAGAGACGAGACCCTCAGACCCATTCTGGACCTCCGGCCTCTAAATGCCTACATACACTCAGACCATTTTCACATGGTCACTCTACAACAAGTCCTCCCACTCCTCTGCCAGGGAGACTTTCTCACAACCTTGGATCTGAAAGACGCATACTTTCACATTCCAATACACCCCTCTCACAGGAAATACCTCAGGTTCGTGGTGGACGGGCAACATTACCAATTCACGGTTCTCCCCTTCGGGGTCACCACCGCACCACGGGTGTTTACCAAATGCCTAGCAGTAGTAGCAGCACACCTCAGACGTCAACATATTCACGTCTTCCCTTACCTAGACGACTGGCTAATAAAAGCCGCGTCCTACGACCAATGTGTGCAGCATACAAACAGCACCATCCAACTGCTCCACCAGCTAGGCTTCACGGTGAACTACCAAAAGTCCCACCTCATACCATCTCACACAAAGCAATACCTCGGGGCCACTATAGACACCTCCAAGGGTATTGCCTATCCAAACTCAGCCAGAATCACAAGCATTCAAGCCTTACGCAAAACATTCCTTCCTCAGCACTCTCTTCCAGCAAGAGTGTTTATGAAGCTCATAGGAATGATGGCGTCTTGCATTTTCATAGTGCCCCATGCAAGACTCCACATGCGTCCACTTCAAGAGTGCCTAGCACAACAGTGGAACCAGGCCCAGGGTCAGCTGACGGATCTGGTGTTGGTGGACGGCCGCACACATCACTCTCTGCAGTGGTGGAACACCACAAACCTTTCCAAAGGGCGGCCGTTCCTGGACCCGGTTCCTCAAGTGACTCTAACAGCGGACGCATCGCTCTCCGGCTGGGGAGCGCACCTTCTACACCTCACCATGCAAGGTCTATGGACGCCACAGCAAAAATCGCTCCACATCAACCATCTGGAGCTCTTGGCGATCTTTCTAGCCCTAAAATCTTTCCAAAAACAGATTTCGGGCAAAGCAGTCCTCATTCGCACAGACAATATGACTGCAATGTATTATATCCAAAAACAGGGGGGGACACACTCTCCCCAGCTCTCCCGCTTAGCCCAGAGCATATGGAGATGGGCAATTCCTCAAAACCTCTTTCTCCTGGCACAGCACGTTCCAGGCGTACAAAACACCATGGCAGATCTGCTCAGCAGACAAACGCAACAAATACACGAATGGGAACTGCATCCACAAGTTCTTCACCCATTCTTCCAACAGTGGGGGCATCCTCAGATAGACCTCTTCGCCACCCACGAAAACAAAAAATGCCCAAGCTTCGCCGCCAGATACCCACACCCATTGCCCAAGGGCAATGCGATATGGATGAACTGGTCAGGCAGATTTGCATACGCCTTTCCACCTCTCCCACTAATTCCATTAGTGGTCAGGAAGCTACAACAGCACTCCCTCACACTCATTCTGGTAGCTCCGACGTGGGCTAGGCAGCCGTGGTACACCACGCTACTACAACTGTCAGTGGTACCACATCAAAAACTGCATCTATCCCCATGCCTCCTAACCCAGAACCATGGAGAAATCAGGCACCCGGACCCAGCTCAGCTCAACCTGGCGATCTGGCTCCTGAAATCCTAGAATTCGGATACCTTAACCTTCCCCCTGATTGTATGAACATCATCATGGAAGCCAGACGTCCTACCACTAGAGCATGCTATGCCGCAAAGTGGAAAAGATTTGTAATTTACTGCCGTAACAATACAATCAACCCTCTAGATGCATCCATACAGCACATCATATGCTATCTACTCCATCTTCACAGGTGTAACCTGGCATATTCATCCATACGCCTACACCTAGCAGCGATCGCTGCTTATCTACAAAACAGGCAGCATTTATCACTCTTCAGAGTGCCCGCTATTAAAGCCTTCATGGAAGGCCTTAAACGAGTAATTCCTCCCAGGGCACCACCTTCCCCTGTATGGAATCTAAATTTAGTTCTTACACGACTAATGGGTCCGCCCTTCGAACCAATGCACAAATGTGAGCTACAGTTTCTCACCTGGAAAACAGCTTTCCTTGTAGCTATCACTTCCCTTAGAAGGGTTGGTGAAATACAAGCGTTCACCATACAGGAACCCTACATACAAATGCATCACAGCAAGGTCATACTTCGCACAAATCCGAAGTTTCTGCCCAAAGTCATTTCCCCCTTCCACCTCAATCAATCAGTGGAATTACCTGTCTTCTTCTCGCAACCCCAATCTGTTGCAGAAAGGGCCTTACACACACTTGATGTAAAAAGGGCGTTACTATACTACATACAAAGAACGCAACCCTTCAGGAAGACTAAACAATTGTTCGTTTCCTTCTCTCCACCACATAAAGGCAACCCCATTTCAAAATCAGGGATAGCTAGGTGGATTGTAAAATGCATACAAATTTGCTATCAAAAGGCAAAGAGAACATTATCTGTTCCCCCTAAAGCCCACTCTACAAGAAAGTTAGGGGCTTCTATGGCTTTTCTAGGGAATATACCCTTAGATGACATCTGCAAGGCAGCCACATGGTCTACACCGCACACCTTCACAAAACACTACTGTGTAGATGTGCATTCCAAGCAGCAAGCTAGGGTGGGCCAGGCTGTACTAAAGACACTTTTTCAAACAGCTGCAACGGATACCGGTGGTCGCCGCTAAGGTTGGGTACTGCTATATAATCTATGCTAAGTGTACAATCTGCAGCTCATATGCCTCGAACGGAATATGCTACTTACCAGTATGCATCTGTTCTTGGCATGTAGAGCTGCAGAGTTGTACACGCCCACCCGCCTCCCCGGCTACCTGTATCCGTTCCAGTACATCTTATTTAGATACAACACATGGGTTTCTCACTGTTATTACTACGCTCCATCATTTCCCTGTTGGCGAAAAACAATCTGAGGATGGAGCCGAAGCCCATGCGCAGTACGGACCGAAGGAGGAGTCACCAAACTCGTGACTTCCAAAGACTGTCCAAGAAGAAAAACAAACTGCAAACATCCGGGCCCAACACCAGATGGCGACCTATGCTAAGTGTACAACTCTGCAGCTCTACATGCCAAGAACAGATGCATACTGGTAAGTAGCATATTCCTTTCCTGTTCCAAAACCAGGTTTTTCAACAAGTCAGAGGTGTTGCCATGGGGGCTTGCTTCTCTCCGAGTTATGCCTGCTTACACATGGGACTCTGGGAGGAGCCGGTCCTGATGGCTAACCATGGTGACAATTTGAACTCACAGGTTCTATGCTGGTATATGTACATTGATGACCTATTTTTAATCTGGAAAGGCACAGAGCAGTCTGCACAAGAATTCATTGAACAACTGAATATTAACAATTTGAATCTCGTATTTACTGCCCAAATGAGCAAGAGCAGTATTTTTTACTTGGATGAGGAAGTCTTTGTAAGAAACAATAAATTGGAATCAAGACTCCATAGAAAACCCACGGCAGGCAATACAGTCCTACATGCACAGAGCCATCATCCAACATATTTAATTAAAAGCATCCCCTTTGGGGAGATGCTGCGGATTCGAAGAATATGTAGTTAAGACAGGGAATGCATAAAAGCACAACATGAGTGCAGAGAGCGATTCCTGGACAGGGGGTACTCTGAAGACACACTTAACAAGGCCATGACCAAAGCTAATAAAACACAGAGGTCTGCAGTACTAAGGAATGAAGTTGTGGCAATTGATGGTCAGGATCAGCCCACACGGCTGATACTGACTTATAATAAGCAACACAAAACATTGCGCAGGATCATTAACAAAAGCTGGTCCTTAGTATGCAATGATCCTGTTGTAGGGAAGGGATTGGTCAAGTCCCCCAGCACCATGAGTAACTCTCTTGTTAGAAGCAGCCCTGAGACTAGATTAACCAAAACATGGCTCAGTAGCAGGACGAGTTTCCTTAAATGTGCATCCTTTAAGACTTGCAAACATGGTAGTAATACATCCTCATACCAGATGCCATTTCAGCCTAAACCACTTAAAATCACCAAAGCTCTCAATTGCAAGACCGAATATGCGGTATACGTGCTGGAGTGCTCTTGTGGCCTGCGTTACGTCGGGAGCACGAAACTGTAGGTGCACAAACGAGTGCTCCAGCACATCAGAGCCATCACGAACAGTGATGCCGCTTATGCGGTGGCAAGACACTACAAGGAGAGCCATGAGATTTGTCACACCTGAAGTACTTTGTCATAGATACGGTCTTGCCATTGAGAAGGGGTGGTAACTGTGATCAACTACTAAGACGAATGGAGACCAGATATATCTTAGAGTTGGACAGTAAGGCACCCCAGGGGTTAAATGCAAGTGAGGACTTTTTTACCTGTCTATAAATAACATTTTCCACTTGCATATTATATTTGGATCAGTCACACTGTTGCCTCCTGATATATTTTTTAACAAAAACAATATTTTTAAGACTTTTTCTTTGCACTTTTACACATCCATTCACGGCTGTGATTTGGATTTGTGTAAATAATAGCACATTTTGCACTAACACTATGCACTTTTTTCCCACAAGAAAATCATATGGCCCACTTGGGCAGGTAATTTGAGTACATCCTTTGCATTGCAATAATTTGGTCGTTAGTATTCCTGGTTGCTAGCAGCATCAATCAGCATTTAGGCTTTATTCTAGTTGCAGGCGACAGAGCTATATATGTATTAACCATAATCATAACTTCTGACTGTCAGAATTGGACATGCAATTATGCTGCTAATCTCACTGGATCAGATGTATTGGTTTTATTGGTGTAATCTTTTAGCTCAGGATTTTAGCATCCTTATTGGATTTTATTAATGCTATATTTTGCACTCAAAATGTTTATATATTTATAAATATTTATTGAGTCTTGCGCTATTTGCACCGTGATATTTATCATTGTCCTGTAATGCGTATCACACTTGCACTGCATGGTTTTAAATCTTACTCCAAGGATAACATGTTGTCTGTCTATGAACTCTTGTGGGAGTGTCTTTCACGTGTATTGAGCACTAGCACTTTAAATCTTTACACTGAGCAACTCGGGTGTCCACGGGACACGGAACTACTCCATTAGACCAAGTTCATATGATAAGATTAACAATGTTGTCTCATAAAACATATTTAGGCACTCAGTCCTAATGCTCCTGTTCGTCCCTTTTGAATCAGGTTTACAAACACGCATTTATTTAGCAAAGTCACAACATACGTAGTTTAAACATTACTACCTTCCAACACGGACTAACTGTGTTGTAAATTACTTTCAAATTAATAACACTATGCAGAGACATTGTTTGAACTTAAGTTACCAGCATTGTTTTGTCAATAAAGCATTATAATTTGAAAATGTTAAACACTACCACTCCCAGAATGCCTCATGATGGGCAGGTCGGAATAGCTGGTATAAATATGTAAAAATCAAAGATAGACTTTTGTAAAAACCGTGATCGGGAACCGTTGAGTTCGAAACGCGTTGGTTGAGACAAGGTCATTAAATCTATTAATTTACATCCAGGAAGAGTGCGGCTACTTTCTTTTTTGCTTCTAAAAATATTTGTGAGGCTGTCTTACCTCACGGCCGGCACCAGCTTTTCCAGCGATCCCCCCGCAAGGGCGTTTTGTTGAAAAAAAAAAAAAAATATATATATATATATATATATATATATATATATATATATATATATATATATATATATATATATATATATATATATATATATATATATATATATATATATATATATATATATATATATATATATATATATATATATATATATATATATATATATATATATATATATATATATATATATATATATATATATATATATATATATATATATATATATATATATATATAATATATTTTCTACTGGCGGTCGCCAGTTTATAGTTAGGGCCCTGTTTCCATAGGAAATCCGCAACATTCTATTTGGAATAACTTTGGCGCCGGTCGACGAATCTTTGCGAAATTTTCAAAATAGGTGGGGCGCTACGCTCCGCTCCTACCGCTGGGCATCTGAAGCTGACGTGTGGAACACAACCAACTTCGTTGGGGCATCACTTGTTGCTAGGAGAAACGCGGTTACTACACAGACACTCCATGTGAACTACACTTACCAGCATGCATCTGCTCAGCAAGGTGAGAGCTCAAGGGGCTAGCACACCTTCTATTGGAGGAGGAGTGACGACATCACAGAGGGAGCGGTCTATTTCACAGCTGCATCTTGTTGGACCCCCTTACAGAGCACAGAGTTCGTGAAACCGGCACTGAAGAGAGTCATTGGAGGCTTGAAACGCGTCTGCCTGAGCGTTTCAGGGACTATGAGCATTGCGCGCCTTTGAAAATAAAGCCTTTGTCATTTTACCCCGGAGCTGTATCGCGCTTTTTCTTCAATGGGAGGAAGCTTTGGTTTGGATATATATATATATATATATATATTATCTACTGGCGGTCGCCAGTAGATAGTTATAGTTAGGACCCTGTTTCCATAGGAAATCCGCAACATTCTATTTGGAATAACTTTGGCGCCGGTCGACGAATCCTCGCGAAATTTTCAAAATAGGTGGGGCGCTACGCTCCGCTCCTACCCTGAAAGTCTCGGGGGGATTCGTCAAGCGGGGGCTGAGAAAAAAGGGGGGTCCCAAAACGCGTTTTTCCCATGCATTTTTCCAGAGGACCTTTAGACACAGCTACAGCCCGAACGGCCGAACAGAGTTACTTGAAATTTGGCAGAGAGGTAGTCCTCAGGTCAAGGAAGTGCCTTTTGTAGGTCTGGTGTAAATCTGTTCAGTAGATCCTGAGAAAATAGCATTTAAATCAATATATATATCTGAGCCAGCTTACGGTGCGCTTACCGTGCGCTTACGGTAAGCTTACCGTACGCGTACGGTGACGTGCGCGAGCGCGATTCTGATTGGCTGTTAGATCTTACTAAACATTCGAATCGGTCGAAACCAGGAAGCGGCGGCCGCCATTTTCTCTCTCGCACTCTGAGGGGGAGAGGAAAAACAATGGCAAAAAACATGTAAAGGGGCTGTTTGGACAGCTCCTAAACACCTAGCCTTGATGATGGTGTCCCCAAAGAACCCCCAAGGGCAAAAAATCAAATTTTTTTTTTTTTAAATCGCCGATTACGCTTACCGTACGCGTACGGTAAAATTAATTAAGAAAAAATAAAATCATCCATACTCTCCCTACCCCGTGTGCAAATTGTGGCCGAAGGGCACCATTCGTGCATGGCAAACCTATTAACCAAAAATTTAAAAGATTACCTTTCACAACGAAGCGCATAATATGTCCTCCATGTGCGCACGGTGCGCGAAGCGCATCGTGCGTACGTGGGCACGCGGTGCGCGTAGCGCACCGCTTGCCCACCGTGCACGGCACGGCACTAACTGCGTAAAGTGGGCGCGCGGTGCGCGAAGCGCACCGCGTGCTCACTGTGCGCGCACGGTGCGCGCACGGAACGAACTGCGTTAAGTGGGCGCGCACGCCACGAATGGCGTAAAGTAACTTAGCATTTAAAAAAACGTACAAATTCACTGAAAAAACCATAGGTTTCACACACGTTATAGTTAGGAATTAGCATTTAAAAAACCTTGCAAATTCACTGAAAAAACCATAGGTTTCACACATGCTATAGTTAGCTGGACATTTTACTGATAAAAAACCAATGAAATTCCCCCGTTATAGTTAGTGCAGGCAACTATAACTCACGCGACCGCAATCCTCTGCTGATGACATATGTGTCTTTATGAAAAAAAAATATTTGTAATATATGTATAGCTAAAATTTAATGGAAGAAGACATGGGCAAATAAGTGTCTAAATACAGTATTAGCATCAGCAGAGGATTGCGGTCGCGTGAGTTATAGTTGCCTAATTTCAGGTAGGTTTTTAAATAAGGCTTCCGCTACGGCCTCCCGGTCCTGGAGCGTGTCGCTGATGAGGTCATGTTCGCCACAATAAGTCTCTCAGCACTCAGATTTCCGCCACCAGTATATATATATATATATATATATATATATATATATATATATATATATATATTTTCACTGAAAAAAACCATAGGTTTCAGGGGCGTTATAGTTAGCTGGACTTTTCACTCGTACAAAACCATTGAAATTCCCCCGTTATAGTTAGTTCAGCTAACTATAACTTGCGCGCCCGCAATGCACTGCTGATGACGTCACATATTACATCACTCATGACATGGTCAGTGACATCACTCATGACATCACTGATGACATCTCAAATGACATCACTGATGACATCATCCAGTGAATGTGTGTTTTTCTGAAAATTACATATGTTTTATATATGTATATCTCAAGGTCGATGGAAGAATAAGTGGGTATATAAGTGTCTAAATGGATGATTTGTTTTTGAAAAATTGATTGTATAACTGACTGATTAAGTGTATCTTAGTGAATACATGGCTTAGTGAGTAATATTTAAATATGTAAATATCTGTATCAGTCTCTCACTTTGTGTATAAGTGGCTGCATGGGTTGGTGAGTAGCTACATGAGTGTCTACATAGGTTATTAGTTGGTTTTTTGAGTATCAGTATGAGTGTCTGAGTGTCTGTATGGTTCAGTGGGGAGTATTACATAGTGCATAGTTGCATGAATGAGTGACTCACTGTTTGTATGTGTTGAAGACAGCATGTGTGCAGGACTGTATGGGTGGATGAGTGTGTGCATGGGTGTGTTAGTGAGTGAATGACTGTCTCAATAGTGTCTTTATGAGTAACTACATATGTTTTAAACTAGTATACGTGACTATTGGTGTATATAAGTGAGTATATGTGAGAGTGAGACATTGAAAGAGTTCCTGTATGAATAAGTATGTGTTTCTATAAGTGATTGTTTAAAAGACTAAGTATGTGTAAGTTTCTGTAGAAGTAAGTGTGGTGGTGTGTGTATAACTGTATATGCAAGTAAATGGATGTTTGATTCTTTATTAGCATGAGTGACTGTGTGTGAGTAACTCTATGGATGAGTGGCGTTGTGTAACAGGATGTATAGGTGTATGAGTACATATGATGAGTGAGTACATGTATGACTGACTGTATAGGACTGTTGGTGAATGAGTGGATGTGTATGTGGATCTTAGAATTACTGAATAGGTTCTTGTAACTGATATTGGTATGTCCATTGTTTTGAAAAATGTAGTTTCTATTTTTGAATGTGTGTATCAAAGGTTATATTAGCGGGAGAGGAGGTCTGCCACTCTATCACAAGGATAATGTCATCAGTGATGTCATTTGAGATGTCATCAGTGATGTCATGAGTGATGTCACTGACCATGTCATGAGTGATGTAATATGTGACGTTATCAGCAGTGCATTGCGGGCGCGCAAGTCATAGTTAGCTGAACTAACTATATGCATATATATACTCTCAATGTACTTGTGGATCTATATATGTATCGCTTTCTTCTAATTTAGCATTTTCAATGCACTACCCTATTTCTCAGCCTATACTTCTCTCAATACATCTTCTAGCCCAACTTTCTGACTCATCTCAAACTTCTTTCTACTACTCTTTCCAATTCACTACCCTATCTCTCACCCTATACATCTATCATTACATCCTCTACACCCACTCTCTCATTTATCCTAAACCCCATACTACTACTATTTTCCCCAAAATAACCCTTTCTTGACTCTCTCCTACTCTACCCCCTCCTTGCATCATCTGCCACTTCTTTTACTATACCGATCCCCCATAACAAACCTTTCTAAACTCTTCCCTCTGACTCCTCCCCTCCAAAAACCCTTTTTACTCATCCAAAAGCCTCCTCCTACTGCTATGATCTAAAAAAAGAAACCCTTCACTCTTCTATCCCTCCACTATCCTTTTCAATTAAAATAACAGAGTAACATGTTCACTCTAATTCCATGTTTCACTATACTAATTCACCACTAATCATTTATGGGTTCCAGAGTAGCGTGCTACTCGCCAACAAAGCGGTTGAACACCTCATCAGGGTTACAAGCGCTATATAAATGCAAACCTTTCTCCCATTTTTTTTTTTTTACCCCTCCCCAACCCTTCTCAATCCAAATAACTGACTAACATATCCACCACTCAAATTACTTCATATTTCACTATTCTAATTTTCAACACTAGTCCTTTATGGGTTCCGGAGTAGCCTGCTACTCGCCAAAAAAGCTCTTCAACACCCCATCAGGGGTAACAGGCGCTATATGAATACAAACCTCTCATTTATTTATTTATTTATTTATTTATTTTTAAGATTTGTAAAGCACAACGTATGCCCGTAGGCGTCTTTGCGCTATGACTCAACTAATGCCTCCATGAGAACGGTGGCGAATTAAAGGTAATGAGGTGAGGAGAAGAGCTACTGGTCAAACAGCCAGGTTTTCAACAATTTCCTGAATTGGAACAATGTGGGTGTAGATCTAATCACCAATGGAAGAGTGTTCCAAAGTCTGGCTGCGGTGTTAGTGAAACATCTATCTCCCCAGGTGACAGTCTTGGTCCGTGGCACCACTAGTTCGTGTAGATTTTTGGATTTTAATTGTAGGGTAGGGCAATAGAGAGTGAGCTTCTGTTTAAGAAACTCCGGCCCTAGCTGATGGAGGGCTTTAAAGATAAGACACAAAGTTTTGAATCTGATCCGGTTTTTGACCGTCAACCACTGATAATTCCTGATTACTTGCTTAATCGGTTTAAATTTGGGGGTCCCAGATAGCAATCTTGCAGCCGCATTCTGGACCAATTGTAGCTTGGCGACCACCCGAGCTTGAGCATTTGCAAATAAACCGTTACAGTAATCAAGAGATGACAATATCAATGAACTCACCACAGTTTTCCTAGCACTTTCTGGAAGAAATGGAATTATTTTTCTTAAAAGTTTAAGTTTGTAAAATGCTAAGGACGCTGTTTGATTGGCATGATTAACAAAATAATTTCTCATCAAAGATGACACCCAGATTCCTGACCTTCCTTTCCCTTCTATCCCTCCGCTATCCTTCTCACTCCAAATAGCTGACTAATATCCACCACTCAAATTACTTTCATATTTTCACCATACTAATTCACCACTAATCCTTTATGGGCTTCCGGAGTAGCATGCAATTCTCCAAAAAAAGCACTTCAACTACCTATCAGGGTTAAGAAGCGCTATATAAATACAACCCTTTTTTCCTCTTCTATCCTTCCAAATCCAAATAACTGACTAACATATCCACCACTTAAAATGTACTTGCATGTTTCACTATACTAATTCAACACTAATCCTCTATGGGTCCTGGAGTAGCGTGCTATTTGCCGAAAAGCGCTTTGACGACTCGTCGGGGGTAGTAAGCGCTATACAAATGCAATTCCAATACAATACAATATATATTTAAGTGCATTATAACCTCGCGGTAAATGCTAACTTTAAAACGTCTGCTTAGAAACATGTTGTGTTTGGTGTCAAACGCCTTGGAATCATACGTCCCCGCCAGTAACTGGCGGGAGAGGTATGATTCCACCCTTCCAGAGGGACTTATGTGACACACCGGGCTAACCGGTAGCAGCTTTCTCGATCTGGGCATCACAAAATGGATGCTGCCAGCCACAGACACGAGTCTGCCCTCCTGCTGCTGATCCGAACTCGAGCAGGGGAAGGCTTGACAATAGGTTTCCTGTCACAGGGAGGTGTGACCACCTCCAAGACAGGCTTTAGTGTATTGGGGCTGGGTGGGTGCACTCTGAGAGTGCTTTGAAGTCTGCACTGGGGGCACATTTGGTGTCCCTTTGCATAGTCCAGTTCAAACCGGTTGCAGGAGCCATCTGCTCCTGCTCTGGCACGAAACTGGACAAAGGACATGGGTGTAACCACCTCTCTGTCCTGACCCTCCTATAGGTGGGTCCCCAGAGTTGTCCCACCCCTTCCTTGGGTATAAAGTAGGAACCCCTGACTACAGGACTTTAGATTTTACCTGGACTAAACTCTGCTACAGAAACCAAGTACTTCGACCATCTACACTATGCTGGATGACTGAAGAATCTCCCTTGGAGTAAAGGATTTACTCCCCGGCAAGGCAGGCACCTTTAACGTATCTGACCGGTTTGCATCTCCCGAGCTCCTGAGGACTCCGAAGATTTCTGCGACACAGGAGGTGGGTTCCCGAGGTCTCTGAGGTCGATCTGCGCTCTCAGCAATTCTGAGCCCACTATCCCTCGTGGGGACCGTGCAACCCGAACCCCTGTGCACCGCGTACTTTTGCAGCAGCATATGCTTTTTGGCGATCCCTGAGGCTGTGCTTTGGGCTACTTGTAGTCCTGAACCCGAGCAGTAATTCCACTGAAGATTTCCGGCCTACACTCCACGATGTTCCGTGGGCTGGTATTTCGTGATTTAGCTCCAGGTCCCTTCGCGATCCCTGGTCCGTTGCCCTGTGGGTCCCTGTGAAGGTAACTTTGACTTTCCGTGGCCTTTCCTGGTGGCTCCAGACGTGCCCTGACTCTCCGTAGCTTGGAGAGTCCCCGGGACCTTGCTGGTCCTCACTGAAGCATCTTTCCTCTGCCCGCATGGATTGCAGTTGCCAAGGCTTGTTGGTGTTCAATCCGGACACTGACCCTCTAGCGCTCGACATCCTTCGTGAGACTGCTCACCTCCGGACTTTGGTTGTCGTCAACGTCTCCTGGTCCCCGTGGCTGCAAAGTCGAGCTTCACCACTTCTCACCTGAAGCACCTGACATCGGTGGGCATTAGTCTGTCGTGCCCCTGGTCACTGTGAAGTGACCCAGACTCTGTCCCCGCTGCTTTCAAGTTCTTCTCACCTCGGATCCAGGCTTGAATCCCACCGGACACTTCATCTTCCCGGCAGCAGCACTTTTTCGCATCACGCCACTGAAAACGACGAAAGTTCCCGTCATCACTTGACCCCTATGCACCCGGCTCCTCTGGGATGGGTAAAACGGGTATCTCGGTACTCTCAAGGGTGCTGGCCTTAGAACCTTCTATTTTTGTCAGGGTTTGCTTAAAGTCCTCTCCGAAGTGTCCTTAATCTTTAAAATTCCAACCATGACTTTCTCATAGGATTGTATGGAGCTCGCGCCTGTGTTCACACACTGCACTCGTCCTCTGTGGGTTCCCTGTGTCACTACTTTGGGTGGTTCCTTGGGGTCCCAGCGATTCTACGTGCTCTAGGCACTGTGTGTAGTCCAGTCGTGGTTGTTGTACCACTTTCTTAGTATATGGTTCGGTCTCCCCCCTGGAGCCCACTGTGTATTGTGCTATTTACTGTCGTTCTAGTGATTTAATATTGTGTGCTTTGTTCTCTAATCTCATAAAGAGGTTAGTAGAGAGTGTTTAGTTATAAATACAATTATTTTATACATCTCTTGTATGGTTTTCCTTTCATTTGGTCATTCAGGAGGTTGCACACTGGTTGAAAAAAAAGCTGCTTTACATTCCTTCGAGACTTCGCCTGAAGGCTGCTCTTCATAGCTACCACTAGGATAGCTTTCAGTAAAGGTTGTCTTTAACCTAATCATCAATAAGGTTGTTTGGACTGGTACAAGTTGCCCACTTTATTAGTGGACCGCATATACCAGGCCAACTTCTCACATGTCCAAGCAGCTGAGGTTCCATATCTGGCTGTATGTCAGGCCCTCCAATTTCCTGGGAAACAACCCAGTTCCCTTATTCTATCATTGGTGCCCCTGACACACATAGAAGAGCATGCTGCATAACTCCATGATAGATTTATAAAAGTTGTGCACCTCTGCAACAAGCCGGCTAAAAGGTCATTGAGAAGTTAAAGAAAATGTGGAGTTTTGAATATATATTTACAGGAATCCATCTCCAGGCAATCTGCCTTCTACAATTGTCGTCCTTTCTTCATGAAGTCGACCAATGAGCCCCTTCTCGGATGTCAAATCTGCACTGTTAATTACCTCGCATTGTACATCTCTCATGAAATGCTCTATGACATGATTGATAACATCACTGCAACATCTGAAATGACGTAATTGATGACAACATTGAGCATGACGGGGCATGAGTTATAGTTACTTGAGATAATTTTAAATGTGTCATTTCAGTGGTTTTGTGCTTTTTAAAATGGTATGTTTTTACTGACATTTTCACCTAACTAACATCCCTATAAACCTTTGCTTTTTGTTTCAATGAATATATATGTATTAATGTGTGCGTGTGTAAACATAGTTAAAAATGTAGTTCTGGTTCAGTGGTATAAAACCACTGACATTAGTCAGTTATTAGCGCATACAACATGTACCATAGCTCTCATTTCATAATGGATCATCATTTCAACATAAGAACAGGCTTTTACATATCCCGAAAACAACATAGGGTAGTACGGTACCCTGTCACTACTCAATAGAGAAACAAAATACAAATTAGTTACAAAGATCATTATTTTTCTCCCTCTCAAGTCGTACAATATCATTAAGTGTGCAAATACTTAGCCATTAATTTTAAAAAAAGTGACCACTTCAGAACAAACTCCACTATCGACGTCTACAAGGAAAAGAACCCATCCCTACAAGTAAAAAAACACAAGTTTCAGATATTTCTTCCTTTGTCCAAATTGGAATGGCACAGACAAGGCAAATGAACGTTGTCAAAACCACAACAGCCCAATACTGTTTTTAATGCAAATAAATATCTTGAAAACCACTAAAATAATTTGATTCACACTAAAACAACAAGATGGCCTCCTTCCATTTAAAATTATGATTTCATGCCACATTGGCTGCAATTACATTTGATTCACACTAAAACAACAAGATGGCCTCCTTCCATTTAAAATTATGATTTCATGCCACATTGGCTGCAATTACATTTAACCATTTCTCCTGTGGCAAAGATCAAATATTCGGTGGAAACTAAAGTGGAAAACGTTTATTTTTTGCCCCTGGTTAATTTTCCCTCTATGAATGGTCTTCAAAAAATTTGACATCTGTAAACTTAAGCAGGTTGAGTTAATTGTGTCAGTTTTATCAGAGCTGGACGAACCCGAAGGTGTTGGTACAGTCACTGTGAAGCAGTGATTGGAAACCCACTAGGTTAGTTAAAAGGCCCCTCACACACCAACCTGGTTGGTGTCATGCTTCATCATAGGGGCCCCAACCGGGTGGCCGAGTGCCTCCCGGTTGTGCTGCGACGCCTGACTACAGCGGCGCTGGTGTGGTGCAGAGGTGTGATGTAGTGAAGGTTTAAAAATATCTCTGAGAATCCTTGCCGAGGTAAATTTATTATTGGCGGCTCAGGATATATTAAAATTAAACTATGTGGTGCAACTACGAAAGAGGTTAGTTTCTAATAGTTGTATGTGTGGTAGGTCTACATGTTTCAGCCCACTTCAGGGTGTCAGGGGCTTTCGTCAGGACCAGTGAGTGGCAAAGTGAAGGGTGCCACGTGATTGGTGAAAAAATAAAAAGGTTTAGTTACCTACACACTCGCTAAGGTGTGTGGAATCGGTGTCTGCACACTGGCGGACACCGCAGCGGAAAAAAACCTGTGGGAGAAAAACACAGCACAAAGACATGTAAAGCAGTGACATATTGTGCTGGGTATCGCAGCAACTATAAAATGCAATCTTCCGTGCTGTGAGGTAACCAACACTTGCAGACGGTCGTGCCTGTGGCCACACACATACTGTGCTGGTGTGGCATGCTGCTATAGTCTCACACTAATCACTGACAGGTGACAAGAGGACGCGATGCGCCCTGTGAACTCTATCGGTAAGAAGGTGAAAAGCAAGACAGGCAACAAGACAGGCAGTTAGGAGTGTGAACTATATTCATAGGGTGCCTGGTGAGGACAGTTGGCACCTCGGAGGGTGGTGCTGTGTGGCCACAGAGTGGTCGGGCTATGTCGTAGTAAGTACCCAGTAAGCGCTGGTAGGATTAGCTTTCCGGGTGGCAGTGCGCGTTACTTGCAAAGTGCTGGGTACAAGAAGGGGAAGTTCCCCTGTGTGGCGCGCTGTGGGTAAAATTGTGACACATTTGTGAAACAACGCCAAGATTATAAGGAAAAAAAGACCTTTTAATGGAAAGAAAGACCTAAAACCACAACTACATACTGTCTATCAATCAATTCAAGGCTCATGTAATTACAACCCATAACAATACATATGCTCATAAACATTACTTTTTGTGGAAGGCTGCAGTACCACTTTCAACATTTAGATGTCCGTGCAAGGCAACCATATAAATGCAGGGCAGTAGTAGTAGTAATTTATTTCCAAAAATAAATCTTCTAGAAATAGACACTTTTAAAAAGTAACAATAAAAAGAATACATAATATACATGAAACAGTAAATACTCAAATTCCTCAAGTGTCCAGCCAGTTATATTAGTATAACACAGTATCTAAAACCTGCGCTGTTTCTAAAACAATTCCATTATTAAAATTACATCTTCAAATGTAAAACTGAAATCAATTGCAATAAAAACCTAACAGATTTCATAAGTAGAGCAAAACTTTTTATATCGCAGAACACCCAGCTCTGCAATTAATAAAGAAAATTCATGTAATTACCAACATTTGCCTGCTATAAATGCAAGACTACTTCCACTGCCAGTGAACATAATTTGCAGCATCAGTAATGGTAGTGATTATGTCAGCGGTGATGAAATGTGACCAGTGATTATGTTGATCATGCTAATTGTGATATCAAGTGTATGATATTGGCATTGGTTTTTTTGGTCATCATAACTGGCAAATTTCATTGTTTTCAGGTTTTGGACCCTACCCACAAAGTACTGTTCACCGAGGTTTTCCTTGATGTGATTTCACAATCTATATATTCCATAATTGCCCAATAAAATAAATATATATATATATATATATATATATATATATATCATCTTTTTATTGTGTGTAGAGGGAGTGGGGAGAGTACCATGAAATTTATTGATGAGATCAACCATAATGATAATAATCTCAAATTCACTTCTACTATTAGCAGGCATACAGTGACCTTTTTAGATGTAAAAGTTTTAGTGGAAAATAATGTTTTAACTACAACCCTCTTTAGAAAGCCCACTGCTGGAAATACGGTATTGCATGGGTCCAGTGCTCATCCTCCCCATCTTATTAAGAGCATTCCGTATGGGAAGACGCTCCGCATTCGACGTACATGCAGTAATAATGAGGATGCTGAGATTAAGCAGGCCGAAAGTCGAGCCAGGTTTTTCAGCTAGGGGTTATAGAACGGAGATTGTGAATGCCGCCATTTGAAGATAACGAGCGAGGGCCAGACATGATCTTTTAACATACAAGGCCAAAACACCACATGGAGATGCATTCCAAACCCCCCAGCCTGTTAGACTCATTTTAACGTATTCCAGGCAGGAAAGCAATTAAGCAGCATAGTAAGGCGCAATTAGCATTTCATCCAGGATGATCCAGTGATTGGCAGTCAGATGCTCTCCAATCCCTCCATCACATTCAGAAAAACTATGAGTATGGGGGACATGTTAGTAACAGTCAAGAGGAATGTTGCAAGGACATGTGGTTAACAGCAAGAAGTATTTTTTTTTTTTAATGTCTATCATGTAAAGCCTGCTAATTTGGTACGAATGTTAAAACCTACACAACTGCTTTCTCTACTAAAGTTAGAGAAATCAAACAACCTCTCACTTGCAAAACGGAATTTTCTGTCTATGTTTTGGAATGTAGTTGTCATTTAAAATATATAGGAAGTACCAAATTGGCCGTCCACAAGCGAATCCTGCAGCATATCCGGGCAATAACTAACAAAGATCAAAATTACCCGGTTGCCAGGCATTTCCAGACTATACATGACAGTAACCCCAGGCATTTAAAATATTATGTGATTGAAGTCATTCCCATTACTAAAAGAGGGGTTGACAGAGAAGTTAAATTGAGGCGCCTGGAAACCAGTTACATACTGGAGTTTGACATTATGATAGGTCACTTTGAGTTTGCAGTAGCTAATGTATTGAGATATCTGGCTTTTCTTCTCCAACAGTTAGCAAATCTATTTTTTTAGGGGATTTTACTAATATTTATGAAGATTTTCTATATTTACTTTGTTTTAAGATTGCTCCTAGGCATATGGTTTTATCTTGTGTGTCTTATTTTCAATCATGAGAAATAGGGTTTTTATGGCATATTTATAATGTGACATATGTATATTGTTACATTTTTAGGTCTTCATTGTCACCATGATTTTTAGATCCCCTTTGCATTTGCTTCAATATGTTCATATTATCTGTATAGATGACTTCCGAGTATCTGTACACCTCAGCCCTTGGAACCCCTAGCACTTTTGCACTTCATGGCATTTAGGCACTTTGCAATCAGGTACTATAGCACATAGTAACTTTATTTGTCCATAGGACGTTATTGTGGGGGAGGGTTGCGGTGCTGCATGGTTTGAACAAGAGGAATCCTGCACTGCGTGTTAGGAAGTAATGTATACCAATGAAAATTGTATTGTTCAATTTCAGTGATAGTATATAACTTTCATATATATATACCTCTACCTGGCATATCCGAGTATAATGTGAAGGAGTGTACATGTACATTATGATGCACAATAATACATTTTTTAAGGTTCATTTCTTTTTTTCATTTTCATTTCCACGTTTAGGAGGGGGCATTTTTTGAATTTTTATTGCATTTCTTGATTCATGGACAGGATTTGGAGTTCTAATAATTTGAGCATTTACGCTTGTATTTCTAACATTGTGTGACATCATTGACATATATTGTATATAGATATATGTATCGTTTGTAGAAATTACGGTATTTTACCCTAATTAAGCATAACATTGACAATGGTTATTTCTTGATGTCAAATAAGCATTCATGCTTGTATTTAGTGAGGAGGACTTATCTGCTTTCTATGTCTGTGATCTTTTGTGAGCACTGGCACTTTAAATTGGGGCAGAAATTACTGAGCATTGTCATGTGATCGTTTTTCCAAGGAGATTGGGAGGTGCAACGAGGTGTTGGGATATGTATATATATGTGTGTGTGTGTGTGTGTATATATATATATATATATATATATATATTACCTACTGGCGGTCGCCAGTAGGTAGTTATAGTTAGGACCACGTTTGCATAGGAAATCCGCAACATTCTATTTTGAATAACTTTGGCGCCGGTCGACGAATCCTCGCAAATTTTTCAAAATAGGTGGGGCGCTACGCTCCGCTCCTACCCTGAAATTCTCGGGGGGATTCGTCAAGCGGGGGCTGAGATAAAAGGGGGGTCCCAAAACGCGTTTTTCCCATGCATTTTTCCATAGGACCTTTAGACAGGGCTACAGCCCGAACGGCTGAACAGAATTACTAGAAATTTGGCAGAGAGGTAGTCCTCAGGTCAAGGAAGTGCCTTTTGTAGGTTTGGTGTAAATCTGTTCAGTAGATTCTGAGAAAATAGCCTTTAAATCAATATATATATCTGAGCCAGCTTACGGTGCGCTTACGGTACGCTTACCGTTCGCGTACGGTGGCGTGCGCGATTCTGATTGGCTCTTAGATCTTAGTAAACATTCGAATCGGCCGAAACCAGGAAGCGACGGCCGCCATTTTCTCTCTCGCACTGAGAGTGATGTTTAAAATATAAAGCACAAAAACATGTAAGGGCTGTTTAGACAGCTCCCACACACATAGCCATGTTGAGGGAGTCCCCAAAGATCCCCCAAGGCCAAAAACGGAATTATTTTTTTTTCTGTAATTTCGCCGATTACGCTTACCGTACGCGTACGGTAAAAATTTATAAAAAAAAAAAAATTATCCACACTCTCCCCACCCCGTGTGCAATTGGTGCCCGAAGGGCACCAATTGCGAATGGCTTATTAGAGATGAGATAAACTAAAATAATAAAAAAAAAAATTATCCACACTCTCTCCACCCCGTGTGCAAATGGTGCCCGAAGGGCACCTTTTGTGCATGGCTTATAACATATACGAAAAATTAAAATATTACCTTTCAAAACGAAGTGCATCATATGTCCTCCATGTGCGCACGGTGCGCGAAGCGCATCGTGCGTACATGGCCCATCTAGCGTAACGTGGGCATGCGGTGCACATAGCGCACCGCGTGCCCACCGTGCGTGCACGGCACTAACTGCGTAAAGTGGGCGCACGGTGCGCGAAGCGCACCGTGCGCGCATGGATCGAACTGCGTTAAGTGGGCGCGCACGCCACGAATGGCGTAAAGTAACTTAGCATTTTAAAAAACGTACAAATTCACTGAAAAAACCATAGGTTTCACACACGTTATAGTTAGGAATTAGCATTTAAAAAACCTTGCAAATTCACTGAAAAAACCATAGGTTTCACACATGTTATAGTTAGCGGAAATTTTACTGATAAAAAAACCAATGAAATTCCCCCGTTATAGTTAGTGCAGGCAACTATAACTCACGCGACCGCAATCTTCTGCTGATGACATATGTGTCTTTATGAAAAAAAAATATTTGTAATATATGTATAGCAAAAAATGTATGGAAGAAGACATGGGCAAGTAAGTGTCTAAATACAGTATTAGCATCAGCAGAGGATTGCGGTCGCGTGAGTTATAGTTGCCTGCACTAACTATAACGGGGGAATTTCATTGGTTTTTTTATCAGTAAAATTTCCGCTAACTATAACATGTGTGAAACCTATGGTTTTTTCAGTGAATATATATATATATATATATATATATATATATATATATATAATCTACTGGCGGTCGCCAGGACCTATTTTCCATAGGAAATCCGCAACATTCTATTGGGAATATCTTTGGCGCCGATTGACGAATCCTCGCGAAATTTTCCAAACTTTTGGCCAGCTCCGCTCCGCTCCTACCCTGAAAGTTTCATGGTGATTCATCAAGCGGGGGCTGAGAAAAAAGGGGGGTCCCAAAACGCGTTTTCCCCATGCAATTTCCCATAGGATCTTTTGTCGCAGCTACAGCCCGAACCGCTGAACGGAATGACACCAAATTTGGCAAAGAGGTAGTCCTCAGTTCAGACTCGTGCTTTTGCATATATGGTGTGAATCCGTTCAGTAGTTCCTGAGAAAATTATAGTTAAAAGTACATAAATATCTATGGCCGCGGAGGATCCGCGCACCCTACACGCACCGTATGCGCACCCTCCCCGAACTGAGCGTGCACCCTCCCGATCGCGCGCTGAATGCTAATTAGCTGTCGAGTGTCTCTCTACATTCGAAACCAGGAACTGTTGGCGGCCATTTTCTGCCTCGGTAGAAGCGAGGCTGAAGAAGCAAGGGGAATAAGTGTGTAAAGCATATAAAGGGGGCAGAGTGGAAATACTCTGACCCTCTAGAGGTGCTTAGGGGGACCCAGAAGGACCCCCTGGGGCCCCCCTTTTTAAATAAAATAAACGCGATAGGATGCGCGGGTGTATGGATTCTCACGCGTTGGGTGCGCGGATCCACGGCAATGTTTTTTGAAAAAAGACAAGAAATCATTGGTTGTATGACTACTTTCTACACTGAAAGGTAGGGTGTATATTTCTGTTTTTTAAAGGTATGATTCTTATTGGTTAACAAAAACAGATTGTAAGGAACATTATAATATGATAAGCTCATATGTTGAAAAGTCAGCACACTTCCTGTCTTGTTTAGTAACATTGTGTGCTGAACTTGTGACCTGTGAGCTCAGTGCAGTGTTCCATGAGCTGTTTCTATGGTAACAGGCAGAAGGCAGATTGGGGGAAGGGTTGAAATGTATTTCAGTTGGAAAGGGTTGAAATATTTAACCAATAGAAATGTGTGTTTGCTTTTGAGTTTATGTGTGAAGGATTGTGATTTGATGTTTACATGTATATGTGTGGAAAATGAAAGGGAAACTTTTCCATTCTTTGTTTTTGCTGAGAGGCACACAGTGCAGAGATTCTGTAAAAGAAAATATGGTGAGTGACTGATATACTTCTTAATCTACAAAAAAACTTGAAAGATGAGTTATTTAATTGTGAGGGGATGTATGTAGACTATTTTGATTTTAATCAGACTAATGTATTTCTCCTGCTAAAATGTAGGGAGTACTTTTTTTCTCTACAATCTTATTGACAGTGTGTGGGCATGTAGAAACCATTTTGTGATAAGCATTTGTGTTTGCAGACAGATAACTGTGTTGTTTTTATATTTTGGTAGAATTAGAAACCAGTCATTGTTTATGAATTTGTGAAATGAGTTATGTTATGTTTCTATACTAAAATGTAGATGAAGAAATGTGTTTTGGTATAGTGCAAGGGATAGTGTTGTTTGTCTAGAATCACACAGTGAGTCTGTGTGCATTTGGGAACCACTTTGAGAGAAGCATTTGGTAACATCGTGTATTTGCTGACAGATAACTGTTTTAACTTGTCATGTTGTGAAGTTTTAGTAGCTTAGAAGACAGTTATGGCTTATGCTTTCATTAAATGAGTCAGGCATTGATAGTAAATTGCAGTCGTGAAATATGTAGATTGTGTGCAGTTCCCTTACCACTTGCACTGTAGTGAATGAGTTTTGGTAAACTCCTAGGGATAGTGGTGCTTGTCTAGAATCACACTGAGTTAGTGTGTATTTGGGATCATTGTGAGAGAAGCATTTGGTAACATCATGTATTTGCTGACAGATAACTGTTTTAAAACCTGTCATGTTGTGAAGTTTTAGTAGCATTAGAATCTAGTCTTTGCTTATGCGTTGATTAAATGAGTCATGCTTTGATACTGATGTGCTGTACTTAAATATGTATATTGTGTGCAGTACCATTAACTCTAGACTAGTGAATGAGTTTTGGTAAACTCCTAGGATAGTGTTGCTTGTCTAAAATCACACTGTGAGTCTGTGTGCATTTGGGTAAGGATTGTGAGAGAAGCATTTGGTAACATTGTGTATTTGCTGACAGATAAATGTTTTAAAACCGGTCCTTTTGTCAAGTTTTAGTAGCATTAAAAGCCAGTCTTTGCTTATGCTTTGATTAAATGAGTCGGGCTTGGACATAAAAGTGCAGTCCTGAAATATGAAGATTGTGTGCAGTTCCCTTACCACTTCCACGGTAGTGAATGATTTTTGGTAAACTCCTAGGTATAGTGGTTGTTGTCTAGAATCACACTGTGAGTCTGTGTGCATTTGGGAAGCACTGTGAGAGAAGCATTTGATAACATTGTGTATGTTTTAGCAGATAACTCTTTTAAAACCTGTCATGTTGTCAAGTTTGAGTAGCATTAGAAGGTAGTCTTTGCTTATGCATTGATAAAATGAGTCAGGGTTTGACACTAAGGTGCAGTACCATGTACTATTCTGTTCACTGTGGCAGAACTGAAAATGTAAAAGTTTTACCTAAGCACTGTCCTAGAAGTAGTCTGATTATTTAGTCAGTTTCTAAGTACCAAATAGATTGCTTCGAATGTCTATGCAGTATGCATGTAGTGTTCTAACATACTATATTCTTGTCTTTTACACCTTCAATTCCCTAATCAGTATCCATACACTTCCAGGAAACACCCTGTCACTTCCTTTGCAGTCCTCTAGAGACCCATTCAACAGCATGTGCTAATCCATTCACTGTGCTAAAACCCAAACACTTATAAATTCACAAAGACACTCTCTTTCCAGTACTCTAATGATTCAGTCACTGCCTAAGTATTCATGTACTGAGCCAGGTCTTAGCACATGGACTTCTTCAAACCCCTATCCACTATGCATGCAGTCCTCTAACCACCTACACACTTGTCTTTCACACCTTCAATTCCCCAGTCAGTATCCATTCACTTCCAGCAAACACCCTGTCACTCCTGTTGCACTCCTCCAGTGACCCATTCAGAATCATGTACTAATCCATTCACTGGGCCAAAACCCAACCACTTATAAATTCACCCAGGCACACTCCTTGCAGTACTCTAATCATTCAGTCAGTACCCAAGTACTGATCCAGTGACCCAGGCCTTAGTATATGGACTGCTTCAAACCCCTATCCACTATGCATGCAGTCCTCTAACCACCTACACAATTGTCTTTCACACCTTCAATTTCCTAGTCAGTATCCATACAGTCCAGCACTTGTCACTGCCTTTGCACTCCTCTAGTGACCCATTCAGTACCAAGTACTAATCCATTCCCTGTGCGAAAAGCCTAGCACTTATAAATTCACCTAGGCACTCTCATTGCTGCACTCTAATCATTCAGTCAGTACCCAAGTAGTCATGCAGTGAGCCAGGCCTTAGCACATGGACTGCTTTAAATGCCTATGCAGTATGGATGCAGTCCTCTAATCACCTACACAGTTGTTTCACACCTTCAATTCCCTAGTTAGTATTCATACTCTTCTAGCAAACACCCTGTCACTCACCCAGTGTGTCTCCTTATAGTACTGTAATCATTTAGTCAGTTAGCATGTAGAGTTTTAGTGAGGTAGGCTTTAGGGCATGAACTGCCTCTAAGTAGTATGCACTGTGCATGTAGTGTTTTAACCACCGTCACACTTGTGGTTCAGGGACATAGTTTCTTAGTCAGTATTTATATAAAATGTGTTTTTACAGTAATGGAATAGTATAATTTTGAAAGTTATTAATATACATTTATTTGTGATTCTTTTTTACAGATACAGAATAGGAGTGTTTCTCATCTGTTTGCACTCTTCTCGTGCAAGATTGTTCGGATGAAGGGTCCTTAGGTGTTTCATCATACTTGCCGTGCCGCATGAGTATTTTTTGTTAGGATCCCCTCGTAACAGAACTCTTTTGAAAATCTTGTGCATGATCTAGGTGGCATTGGTCTTTGTTTGCCCCTTGGGAAAAGTAAAAAATGTTCTCACCACTGAAGAAAAACGTTGTGGGCGTGGTGCCTTCTGCAAAAAATAAATATACACATCTAGTCACAGAGTCACACACACCCAACCCACACAAACACTCAGGCACCCATAAAGATACTCAGACAACCAATCAATAACCCATATAGACACTCATATAGCTATTCACAAAACCATGCAGCCACTTATACACCAACATACAGACATTCACACAGTTTAGTCACTAGTCTGCAGTAAGATACATTTATTGACTCACTTATAGTCAGTTACACACCTAGAAAATCATCCATTCACACACTTGTACACCCACTTATTTTTCAACAGACCTTTCCCTATATATATTAAACATATTAAAACTGTTCAGAAACACATACTCAATGGATCAGTGATGTCATTTGAGATGTCATCAGTGATGTCACTGACCATGTCATGAGTGATGTAATGTCATCATCAGTGCATTGCGGGGGCGCGAGGTATAGTTAGCTGAACTAACTATAACAGGGGAATTTCTAGGGTTTTGTACGAGGGAAATGTCCAGCTAACTATAACGCCCCTGAAACCTATGTTTTTTTCAGTGAATAGATTAAATAAAGAACTAGAAGGGAAGAAACCAAGTATTGATATTTTAATCTATCAACAGTCTTCGACGCAAATATACAGTATCCCCTAGTTTTAGCATTTTACGCTAAACTTCGAGTTGACTCCGCACATTCCCTATTCAGCAAATCACTTTCCCTTTCATTTTAATAAACGTATTGATAATTTTTTTTTAAATCCCCAAAAAATCGTAAAACCCCCCAAAAATTGTTTTAGCATAGATCTTAATGAGACCATTATGATTTATTATTCAATAAGCAGGTGTGGCAATAAATCACATAAGGGGGAGCACTACAAATAATTAGCAAACGTCGACAACTAACAGACTATCTTTAGAACAATATGCAGGTCCATTGGGGACACCATTCAAGACATATTCTATAGGAGAGGATATAGCAACATATTAGATAGACGGTATATAAGATACATAGTAGATATAGTCTGTAAGAATAAGACACAT
Organism: Triturus cristatus; assembly: GCF_964204655.1. Lineage (NCBI taxonomy): Eukaryota > Metazoa > Chordata > Amphibia > Caudata > Salamandridae > Triturus > Triturus cristatus. The sequence goes on from NC_140594.1 coordinate 131,939,135, forward strand.
ATTGGCTAGAAAATCAGACATGTTGTAGACCATTTATGTAACTAATGAAATGGGAAAAATGAGCTCCGTTTCTTGTATACAGCTCACAAGAAAAATTTAAAAAATATATATATTTTTTTTTTTCTTGTATTATGCATTAAATATGTTTACAAGGTATGAATGGATGTGCTATTTCCATTAGTATATTGCACAACCAATTGGTAAAATTCTGGAGAGGAACTGATAGTACATCTAGGGATTTAGAAGTATGTATTCCAGAAGCTATTATTGTACAGCAATGCAATAGATTTTCCGTTATTACGTGGTATTTGGGTAAATGACTATGTATCCTGTTTCCTTTTGATATTTTCTGAAATGCCGACTGTTTATTAATTTATTAACATTTAATCTGATCTGATAACATCCAGCCGATATACGGCTTTTAGGAATGGGTTTAGCAACCGATCATTCTCTCGGTTGCTAACTGCCGATCCACGGCGATATGATCCACAAATACGGGTTAATGTGCTTCAAGCATAACGAATTGATCGTTTTATTTGTGTTTAATCTGACTCTCTTGCCTTCGTTTTTGTATATAACATCAATGATAAGCGAGGATTTGACGATATTGTCAAAAACATGGGCCAGTGTGCTTTAAGCAGTATGAATTGATCGTTTCATTTGTGTTTAACCCGACTTTTTTGCTTGTATTATTGTATATAACATTTAATAAAAAGCAAACATTTGACCCTTCCAAGATGGCGCTTATGATTTATTGGCCGCCATCCCCTCCGACTACCTTTATGTTTACAAAGCGATCACATGTTTATTAACGAGTACCTTGTGATGAATTAGGTAACAACACTGATGAAGGACTAGCTCCGAAACGCGTTTGTTGTTTTTGCCGTAATAAACGAAGCTGCCAAACTACTCTCTCGTGAGTGCTCGAGATTCCTTTTTTCAATCTGGGAGGAACCTGGGAGCGATAATAGAGACTGCGGGGCACCGCCGCATTGGAAGCACACGCCTTCAGCGTGCCGCGCTTTTTCTGGTGCAGAGGTGTGTGTGTGTGTGTGTGTGTGTGTGTGTGTGTGTGTGTGTGTGTGTGTGTGTGTGTGTGTGTGTGTGTGTGTGTGTGTGTGTGTGTGTGTGTGTGTGTGTGTGTGTGTGTGTGTGTGTGTGTGTGTGTGTGTGTGTGTGTGTGTGTGTGTGTGTGTGTGTGTGTGTGTGTTAGTGTGTGTGTTAGTGTGTTAGTGTGTGTGTTAGTGTGTGTGTGTGTTAGTGTGTGTGTTAGTGTGTGTGTGTGTTAGTGTGTGTGTGTTATTGAATAGATTCGATTTTACCATAATATGTATTAGCCCTTTACCATCATATCCACTAAGGGTTTAGCTTTTGTCCAAGCCTTGTGCCCAGTCCTCCTCCCCTCTGCCCAAAGGGCACAGCCTCTGGACATGCGCTGAGGCCTTCAAACGCTGTTTGCCACGGATTCCCATGTTCGCACCATTAAAATTATTCCGTGCCCCAGGATAAGATTCTTTGGTTATGAATCTAGAAAGCATCTTTCACTGGTGAACTTTTGTTACATATAAGTAACTTTTCCTTAGTATAGTTCAGAGTGAGTGCACCAGGCTCTTAACAGGCACTTTACACCACTTGGCAGCGCTACCCAGTCTCGAGTTGCCTGGCTCATTATCTGGACCATTTGTATTCCTTTTGTGAGTTTTACTTTCATGTATTTTGAACTTTTCTTTACCAGTAGTTGTGGTGCCCTAGTAGGAAGGTGCCAGAACCAGGATTTTCTGGGAACCAGTTAGTGTTTATTTTTCTCGCCAATTGTGGTGTTCTCAACGCTAGGCCAACGCACCTTGTGTAGCCTAGCTACTGTTGTAACCCGCTTTCTTCCTAGACGCCGAGGCCAGCCAGCCATTTAAAGTTGCTGTGCACACAGAAGCACAGCAGATCAGCACAACGGGTGCGCCAAAAGCATTCCAACGACATGCCAGTCAGCACCCATTCTCCTGTCATCATTCTTTTGCCTAGAACCTCCGTGCCACTGTGAATTCTGATCCCATCACACATTCATGGGAGACTCTTGAATATCTTAACCATGGCTCATCAACCACTGATTCCATCAACTCACATTTGTTCTCGACAACTTCCATTCCTGCTTTTCCCAATTCCCTGTTGTCCAGTGTGCTCATCTTAATGCATGCTTCATTGTAAAATATTTTTTCAAACTTCAAGATCTACTACTTAATGCCAAGATTGATATCTTATTAATTACGGAAGATTCAACTATGCAGGCCTCGCTTCCTTACCTGCCATTTGCCTGCTTCTCAGATTTTAAAGCCCTGCACCCCCAGCCGCGGAAAGGAATCCTCTGGTCTTGCTTTTATTTTGAGAGAGCTTTTTTAAAAACGTACATATTATCCAGTATTGGGGGTATCGTTCATAGATTCACATGCTTGAATCATCCCCCGTCGTCAAGATGGGAGTCCCACTGTAAAATAATCAAGCAGTATTTACCAAATATCATAGGCTATAATGGCCCTAGGCCATGTTATTGATAACCTATCTATGTCCTTTCTAAAAAAGGACCTAAAGTTAAAACACAGCAAGCGGCTGTCCGCACCCTCCAGAAGACTCCCAGCAGAGGCAGGTTTCCTCAGATTTTCACTGCACGTCATGTGGAAGGGAGTCTTCCTGAATGCTGCTCAATTTTTAATCAACTTTAATTTTTACAGTCTTGACACCATGATGGTCAAGAGGGACCTTTTCCACCCATGTAAACCCTGTGACAGGAAAAAAGTCCATGTGGGTGATCCATATAAAGAGTGCATATATTGTCTCCATTTAAAGCATGAGGTGAAGGAATGCAAGATCTGCCGCACATTTCCATCTAAAACCCTCAAGGAGAGAGAGGGAAGGTTGCTGCTGTGGCTACTAAGCACCAGATAATTTTGTCTGATGAAGAGAGTGAGAAACCCTCCACATCTCACAAAAGGGCCAGGTTAAGAGACAGTTCCTCTGGAGAAGGCAGGAAACACCATAGACCTTCACATGACTCCAAAGGCTCTAAGGAGAAAGAAGTAAAGCACTCCTCAGAACCTACATTGCCTGTGCCCTCCGTGCCATCCAGAAAGGACAAAGAACACCCAAGAGCCTCCTCCTCAGACCCTGTGAGGCAGAAATTTCACAAAAACCATTGTCAACGACGTTTCCACACTCGCCGATGACGAGAAGTGTAGGATTGTCAGCACCGTCGACGATAGCAACCGTGATAAAGATACTGGCTCCTATATCATTGACAAGAATTGCGCTCTCTAAGAGCCCGTCGACATTGGTATGTTCATTGAAGGCGACCACCTTTTGGCCAGAGGTGCAGTCAAAATCTTGGATTTGACTTTCGACAGGGATTCCTTCTTTGGAAAGCATATGGACAAGGCACTTTTGGCAATCAAGATGGATACGGACACTGCAAAATCATTAGACGCAGTGCAATATCATAAAGTGCCATTCTGAGGGGCTAGAGTGTGATTTTACCTCATATAAAGGAGGTTCCCTGAGAAACCAACAGTACCAGCCTTATCAGACACAATATCGGCAGAGTTACAACCCCTCCAGCTTACCTCCAGTCTTTGACAGCTGGTTTCTCTCGCCAAGGGGCCCGCGAAAGACTGTCTTTGCAAGGTTGTGACTCCCAGCAGGAAACAATGATCTTGTCCGGGTACCAGCTTCCCTTCCCTCTCAACTTGTGGGTGCGAACATTTCCAAACATGTGAAGCAGTGGCGCAATATAACAGATCAGTGTGTGTTAGACCCCATCACCTTTTGACACTCTGAAATTCACTCCATGCCTGCCGAAGACTCCACTCAGAGTTGCCCCTCCCCCTTGTCTTCACTTACTGTGCAAGGAAGCTCGGGCATGCTCTCCAAAGGCGCCAAAGAAGAGGTCCCTTTGTCACAAAGAGGAAAAGGGTACTATTCCAGTTTTTTATTGATGAAAAAGAAATCGGGGGAATGGAGACCAATACTGAATCTTGGGGGTCTCAACAAGCTCCTCAGGAAACGGACGTTCAGAACGTTAACACTCTCCGAGATTCTACGTTCCGTCAACAAAGGAGACTGCATGACCTCGCTCGACATGGAAGACGCACATTTCAATTTCCATATCCCTATCCATCAGAAACATCGGAGATTTCTGAGATTTTTGATAGCTGGTACCCACTACTAATTTATTTATTTAATCAGTGTTTTCTATAGCGCGAACATGACCAAAAAACTTGGGTGTCAGAGCGCTTTACAATTCAACTGCATACAAGTTCAGATGATATCCCTTTCTTTAACGCATACTTCAGGGGATAGGTAACTTATCCCAGTGGCGTATTCTAAAAGTTGCAATAGTTCACAGTTAATAATGCAATTCACTTCAAACTTAATTTCCCACCAAAACAACTACTGAACATTACTTGGAGACCACAATAGATGAAGTATTGCATGACAACACCAGAAAAGACTGTGTATTGGTCAAGGAATTGGACATTAGTCTTCGGAATTGCCAAAAGGCAACTGAATTGTTATGTCAGGAATTTACTCATCAGAAAGGACTTAGTCTCCTCCTTGAATCGAGGAACGTAGGTAATCCTCCCAATATTTGGAGGGAGTGAATTCCAAATTCTAGGTGCAGCTCCAGTCAACGCTATATCATATGTTTTCTTCTTTCGGATGAATGCGGGTTTCAATAAAAGATCTCCAGCCCCCCCCCCCCCCTCAGAGGATCTACTACCTCCAGACAATGTGATTTTCTAGACAAGGTAATGTGGAGTTGTGTGATGTAGTGCCCTGTGTGTTATACATGAAATCTTTAGCTGTATTCTTGCCTCAAACGGTAGCCAATAGAGGGCTTTCAGGTGAGGGGTGATATGGTCAAATATTTTGGAGCCCGTTAAAAGTCTAGCTGCTGCATTGAGACAAGCTTTTAGGGGAGCGGTTTAACTCTTAGAAGACCAGATAATGTTGGGCAACCCTACACAATTCTAGAAATGACCAGCGCCTGGACTGCCCTTTTCAAGTCCTGTGTCAATAAACGGTTCAGCTTTCTAAGGTAGCTCCAATGGAAGCGGGCATTTTTTGCCATTGTGTTGATGTGGGTACACATGTTTAATTCCTTATCCAGCGTGATTCCAATTCAAAGTACTCTTCAGGAGGAGCTACAAAAGCAATGGCTACAGACTTCTGGATCCTTCGACGATACAATACAGATCACATCACACATGAAAGAAGTCCTGCAATGGTGGTTTCACAAGCCAAATCTCTCAAAGGGACTTACTTTTCTTCATTCCATCCCAGATTTCATCTTAACCACAGACGCCTCTATGGATGGCTGGGGATGCCACCTACAGGAGTTACAAATCCAGGGAAAATGGTCCAGTGTGCAAAAGCTGCAACCCATCAACAGCTTGGAGCTCAAGGCCATCTTTCTATTTCTTGAAGCTTTCTTGCCAAGAATAGCAGGTTCCTCCATGGTAGTTTGTGCGGACAATACAACCAGCATGTACTACGCCAAGAAGCAAGGAGGAACCAGGTCCATCACGCGATCACAGGAAACTCGAGAGCTGTGGGAATGGAAGACACAAAATGGAATCCTGCTCAGAGCAGACTTTGTCTGAGGGCTGCTTAACACACTGGCGGATACGCTAAGCTGTATGCAGTACCGTTGTCACGAATGGGAATTAGAACAGTGCCAGCACGACAAGGTGTTTCAAATGTGGTAAAAGCCAGCTTTAGACCTGTTTGTCACGAGGAGACAATGCCAAATGCCAGTGTTATGCCAGCAGGTTTCCTCTTCCAGGATTGTAGGGGAATGCTCTTTTAATGCGATGGTCAGGGATACATGCTTACGCTTTTCCCCCCCCATCACATTAATTCCCAGGGTGCTGATAAAGATGAAAATGGAATGTGCTGTCTCATTCTAATAGCACCATGATGGCCCAGGCAACACAAGTTTCCAGAACTTCTCCTGTTGTCTGAATCGACACCCATACACCTACAACCGTCTTCTGACCAGGAACAAAGGCCAAGTATGTCACCCAGACTCGAAATCTGTTCATTTGCATGCATGGCTCCTGAATTCTAGGAATTTGAAGACTTGAATATCACAGAAGTGCAGAGATATAATTGCAAAATCCAGACCCGAAAGCACTAACAAAACGTACTGCTTAAAGTGGAAGAGGTTTTGCAGCTCGTGCCAAAGGAACAACTTAGACCTGCTTCAAGTGCCTCCGAAACAGATTTTGCCATAGCTCCTCTCTTTGGCAAAATCATGCCTTACATTCTCTTCAGTGAAAGTGTACCTCGCCTCGATTTCCCGATTCAAAAGTTCTCCCCAAATTCCATCTCTGTGCTTCTAGTCTTGTAAAAAAGTTCATGAAGGGCCACTTCCTCGCCTTTCCCCCAGTGCGTGCACCCCTTCCAGAATGAAAGCTCAACTTGGTCCTCGCACAACTGATGAGCCAGCCCTTTGAACCAATTCCAAAAGCTGAACTAACGTTTCTAACTTGGAAAGTAGCTTTGTTACTGGCTCTCACTTCCACAAGGAGAGTTAGTGAAATCCAGCTTTTACAGTCCAGGAACCATTCATGCATTTCACAGAGAATTATCTGGCCCTGTGGACAAACCCAACTTTTATTCCTAAAGTCCCGACACAGTTCCATCTTAACCAACCAGTAATACATCAGTCTTTTCTCCCAAATTCATCCTCTCTAGCAGATCAAGCATTGCACATTCTAGAAGTAAAAAGATGTTTAAAATTGTACCTGCGTAAGACAAAAGACATAAGAAAGACTGATCAGCTGCTGGTTGCTTATGGGCCGGGCTGGGAAAGAAAAGCAGTGGCTAAGGCCACTGTTCCCAGATGAGTCTCTTCGGCAATGCAATTCTGCCATGACAAGGCTAACCAGCCCTTGACAAGAAGAACTAAAGCACATTCCACCAAGGCAGTGTCCACGTCGACCGCTCTTTTTGCTTGAGAACATTTGCCGTGCTGCAACATGGAAAAGTGCCCCCACTTTCATGCGGCACTACTGTCTGCAAACTACACTGCGTGAAGATGCAGCTGTGGGTCAAGCGGTACTGCACCATCTCTGCAATTAAGGTGGGACTCTTTCTGGTAAAGAAGATTTTTATACTTAATTGAAAATGTATAGCATTGCTTAATATCGTGTGCTAACGTTATTTCTAACAAGCTGAAAAACACCAGGAATAAGTAGGAAAAGATTTATTTGATTGCTTCATGGTCATAGCTGATATGAAACTGCTTCATGTTTTGCTGTATACGGGGGGGCGCTAGCGAGCCCAAAGCAAGATGGCCGCACAGTAGTGCAGCTCTGCTGGTTGGGGACATTATCCGTTCATTATCTTGAGTTTCTCCCAGCCATCCCTTGAATCACAGAGCTGTATCCGGACCCCCTACCTACGCTGAACACGGTGATGTTAACTGTGGTGACCTCCCGACTACGTTTTTGGAAGTGTAAGCTGCTATTTGCTTCTCCTCGACAAGATGGCGGCACCCGCTTAACACTAGCTACCGTGGTCCCTGAGGTGCAGTATTGCCGGCGGTAAATCTGTGGCCTGGCGGAGGCAGATCATCGCATCAGACACAGCAAAAAACGGTGAGAATGTGGCCGCAGTGTTCCTGGTGGCGGGTTGTGCTTGGGAGCTGGGAGCGAAGCTATCCGCTGTTAGGCTCCGGCGTGGATCGCCGCAGGCAGTGAATTGGCGAACGGAGGTTGCCTGTCTCGACTGATCCTTCAAGTGCCGTCTGTGCGTGTGAGTGCCTCACCTGGGAAGTACGAGCGTGACGGCAGTATATTGGGCCACACACCGATACGAAGCCTCTGGGCTCTGGTGCTGCCCCTGGGATCCCCTGGAAGCGCTGTGTACTAACACCGCATTGTTATGTGACAGCCCGCCATTTTATTTGCCTGACACCTCGTGAATGGGGGAATTGTAACTGCTGCATATTGCGGTTGTGAAGTGGAGGTGCAGCACAGTGACCCTGTGGAGAGGATGATGTAGGGTGTCTATTGACAAGTGGAGTTACTCTTGGAACTTTGTCCTCATTGGTTGCGCTTCACATCAGGAGGAACGCGCGACATCGCAGGTCGGCCATTTTGTTAACAGCAGTATGTGGCTACGGTGATCGGCGCTGTATGGTGGTGGTGGCCCAGTCTGTGGCACAGGCACTGAAATAAGAGTGTATCGGGGGCTCTGATACAGCTACACTTCTTGGCTTCAGCTGGTCGAGGTGACTTCGACTTTTCAGACCAGGGCACGGAGACCGGGGCTGGCATTGGCTTCTAGGCGACACTGTTGTAGTGCTGAACTTCCCCATATTTGCGGCTGGGTGCGCAGGGTGTGCGACCGGGAAGAAGATGGGCAAGCCGGACAAGCAGTTGCAACCAAAACTGTCCTTTGAGTCCAAACGCACTAAAAAATTGATAACACCGGTGGCTTCGAACACTGAGACGCATATAGATACTGGCAGTACCAGCAAACTAGAGCGAATGATGCTGGCCATGCAGCAAAGTCTGCACACGATTGATAGCAAAATTGACAACTTGAATCTCCGTATAGACAACATGGCGACAAAATTGGATAAGCATAGTGTGCGTATAACGGAGGCAGAACAACGGATCTCCAACACGGAGGACAAGGTAGAGTCCATAACTAAATCCTGTTCACAGATGGAAAGGCTCCTAGCGGTGATACAGGCGAAGAACAAGGATTTAGAGCCTAGATCGCGGCGTAATAATCTACGCATTACGGGGGTGCCGGAGTCAACAAATACTAGGAAAATGTAACTCTACGTGGAGGAAATGCTTAAAACCATGTTGGGTGCAGAGAATTTCTCCGCTATGCTGGTAGTGGAGAGAGCACATCGCTCCCTTGCGCCACGCCCGATCCCGAGGGCACCCCCTCGCACGATAATTGCCAAATTACTTAATTATCGCGATAGAGATGTGGCACTCCGGCTAGCCAGAGAAATGGGCACGATCAAGTATCAGGGAATGGAGGTTGCAATATTTCCAGACTTCACGACAGTGGTGCAACAAGCTAGACGTGGATTTCAGCACGTTAAGAAGTGACTGCAACTACTGGGAATACAATATGCCATGCTTTATCCGGCTCGCCTTAGAATCCAAAACGGCAGCAAACCCAGGCTCTTCACATCTCCAAAAGACGCTATGCTGTTTATAAAGCAACTGGAGAAGCGTGATGTACCTAGAGGGGATGGAGAGGAAGCAGACACTGAAGACTGATGGACCAGTCTGTGAGCCTTGCTGGGCTTGTATTTTTGTCACTGACTTATTTTTTATGGGCTGCCTGCTGTGCTTTTGTATTTTCGTTAGTATGATTACGTGGCCTCTTATTTTCGTGATGCAAGTGTAAGGAATTACCACTGTGTTCAGTCCTGTGATACTCCGAACAGGGACTATGTTTTCGAGAGTAAGATATGAGGAGACCACTAACATAATTTTGATGTAGGGGTGACCCTGTGTAATACATTAAGGTATCAACACTAAATGACACAGAAGTGTAATTGCACGAGATTTTCTTAATTCGATGTATACAAGGAGCGGCTCACTGTGTACAGTAGGTCTGCTGTATGACTGTTGACGTTTTGATCTCCAGTGTACTTGTGCAGCTGATGGTCTACTAAGATGTAATGACTGTTGATGCCTAATGTTCCAGAAGGACGTTTGGGCAGTGTATTCGAATGTAGTATTAAGAACGCGGAGGATGTTGATGTAGGGATTGCATAGACTGTTGCCAATCTGTTTTTACGGGGTCTTATTGGAGGAACTGTGTACATGTCTATTGTTTTGGTATGTGCTGCAGGTTTGCCCCTACTCCTCCCTTATAACAACAAGGGGGTCGGTGGGCAGCTGGTATCCTCCATGACAACCCACACAGTTACTGCTTGGGATTAGATACTGTGAGCAGACAAGCTACTCGCAGTGGGATGGGTAGTTGTCTTTCTCTTTTATGTTAAGTTTCTTGAAATTCCTCAGCATAATTGGGATGCAGCGGTGGGTGGGGGGTTGGTTGTGGAAATGTTCAGATATCTCATTGTGTTATACAGAGTGCACAACTTGTGGATGTTATGCATTACTATGCAGCGATACAGAGTTCAAACTAAATACACTGTAGTCACATCGGTATGTCACCAACTGGGGGATGGTAAATTGAATTGGGTAACATGGAATGTCCGAGGCCTTAACAATCCGAAGAAAACAAGGCAGGTATTGGCATACCTTGATCGTCACAACATTCATGGGGTGTTGCTGCACGAAACTCACCTTACCAAGCACGCTTCAGCAGTGGTCGCCACTATGTGGGCTGGATTCCCTTTGGCCGCCTCCTACTCCTTGTATGCTCGGGGAGTAATACTATTAATTAAATAAATATTCCGTTTATTAGTATGCATGAGGACATTGATGACAATGGTCGCTATATAATAGTACAGGGGAAACTGTGCGGGCGGCTGTTGACCATAGTTAATATTTATGGGCCAAATCTAGACGACCCTCTCTTCTATGAGACACTGTGGAGTAAGTTATATAGGTTGCCCCCATCTGCGACGATATGTGGGGGTGATTTTAATTAAGTTTTAAACCCAGCCCTAGATCGACATACTAATGTGGGATCTGTAGTCAAGAAAGCCGCGCAAGCAGTTAGGGATGGCATGCATAATCTGCTTCTCACAGATGTTTGGAGACTAGGACACCCGGGGGTGCGGGAGGGCACATGTTACTCATATATCCATCAATCATGGTCCCGCCTTGATTACTGGCTAACTACTAGTGATGTTAGGGTTACTGGGGTTACACATTTACCTCGCTCTTTATCCGATCACTCTCAGACGTTGCTCACTATACTCATACCCCAGTGCACACCGCCTCAATTTCAATAGAGACTGCAGTCCACAGCACTGCAGGATCAAGTTTTCAGAGAAGGGGTGAGGGAAGCCAACGAAAATTACTTTACTGAAAATGTTGGATCGGTGCAGATCCTGGGCACAATATGGGAAGCATTTAAAATAACAATTCGAGGAGCGTGCATAGGTTTGCAGACAGGGTGCTTAAGTCATTGCGGGCCTCCAAGAACCGGATAGAACAGGAACTACTGCTCGTAGAGCGACAGTATGAAAGTACAGCGGACACTGGCTTCCATAAGATTAAAGATAACAAAGTATAATGAGCTGGCGGATCAGGAGGTGAAACCCATGTCAAGGCGCTGGAAAGCCAGATACTATGGAGAGGGCGGCAGGCTGGGTCGAGCCTTGGCTAGTAAAATCACGGAACCATGGGCACAGCATTATATGGTGCAGTCAATAGAAATGGGAGGCAACACCCATTGTGATGCTGCAGGTATATTGGCATCATTTGCGCAACACTATAAAACAATGTATAGTAGTAGGCAAACTGCTGACGACAATGACATAGCGCACTATTTAGAGGATATAGCCTTGGTTTGGCTTTCGAAATGGCAACAAGACTTTTTGATGCACCCGTTAACAGTTGACGAGAGACGTGATGCTATTGTTGCACTGCCTAATGGCAAGGCTACAGGCACAGACTAACTCCCAGCGGAGTTTTATAAAGAATATATTGATATCTTAGTGCCCCATTTGCAGGGTATGTTTGAGGAAGCCTATGAACAGCAGAGGCTCCCGGACACACTTCGAGAGGCCTTAATTATAGCATTGCTGAAACCAGGAAAAGCGTGTAATCAGTGTGACTCCTATAGGCCGCTGTCCTTAATGAATACAGATGTCAAGATTTTGGCAAAAGTGCTTGCAGCCCGGTTGAGACTATTGCTACCAGTCATGATATTGCCGGATCAGTTGGGGTTTTTCCCTGCCCGCTCTATGGCGCAAAATTTAAGAACGCTGTTTGCAGTGAAGCACCTACTGGAGCCTAAGCTGCCTGCAGCAGAGGTCTTACTGGACGCTGCGAAGGCGTTTGATTCTATAGCCTGGCAGTATTACATTGTATGGATGTTCCGTATGTCTTCACCAATTGGATCAGGTTATTATATACGGACCCTTGTGGCTCGAGTACGTATTAATGGGCAGACAATCAGATGCGATTCCAATTTGCCGTGGCACGAGGCAGGGCTGCCCCCTGTCGCCTCTGCTTTTTGCTGTAGTGTTAGAGCCGCTGGCCTGTATATTGAGACAGCGGCATGCAGCAGCAGCACTGCGCTTCCTCCAGCGTCCCCTGGTGGTGTCCATGTATGCGAACGACATGGTACTATATGTACAGGAACTGGCGGTGTACTTGGAACAACTCATTAGGGAATATATACGATTTGAATGGCATTCGGGCCTTGCCATAAACTGTAATAAATCAGTGGTGATATCGCTGACAGATCGTACTACACCGGTTGAAATCGGGTATCCATTAGAATGGAGCTCCGACCCGGTAAAGTACTTGGGGGTTTGGATGCACAAAGACCCACAGGTCAATATTCGCGCCAATTATGGCACAGCCATATCTCGGCTTGACGAGCAAGTCTCTTGATGGATTTGTTTACCATTAACGTTTGCTGATAGGGTGACCTTGATTAAAATGGTGGTTTTGCCGAAGTTTTTATATTTGTTTGTCACTATACCCATTCAACTGAAACAGCAATTTTTACTACATTGCGCGCATTATTGATCACATTGGCGTGGGGCGGCAAAAAACCGAGAGTTAAATGGGAGATAATGACGCTTCCATACGAGATGGGCGGGATTACAGTGCCTGATATGCATCTATACTATTTATGTGCACAAGCGCAATATGCTTTCTATTGGCAAAATGCTCCACCATTTACACCACATGTTGCAGTGGAAGCGGGGCGGTACACCCCATCCCCCTTAAAGCGATGATAGTTAATAGAACAACTGTGTTTGAAAAAGATTAATTGAACACAGTACAGTGTACCTCTCGCGCCTGGTATGAATTGGGAAACGCGCTCAAATTGCCGTTATATGCACCGGCAATGCCGTTGGTTCATCACATGGAACTATCGGTAACGGGTGAAGCAGGATCCATAAAAGCTATGCATAGGGCCGGAGTGCACACAATAGGAGATATATATCCCAATGGAAAGTTTATTCCTCTACAAGACTTTGTGGGGGACAGCGAGGGTCCTATTATGTTAACATTTATATATAGTAGACTGAGAGCAGCCATAGGGAAACTCTACCCGAGCTTTCGTGATGAACCACCAGTTCTGGGGGCTCTTCAACTTATATATACCACACAAACTCGGAACAAATTAGTCTCTCGCTTGTATACTGCCTCTCAAAGTGATGAAGCGGCTATTGGGGTAAATTCCTTTGAAAAATGGAATGCTATTCTACCACTGCCGCTGACGGAACAAGAGTGGGAGGTATGTTGTAAACTAACAGGTCAATTCGCAGCAAACTGGAATCTCAGACTTGTACATTAAATAAATATTTACACCAAATGTACTACACACCAGCACAACTCTATAAATATGGCTTGCGTGACTCCCACTGCTGTAAAAGATGTGGTACTGATAATGCAGATTTTCAACATTTGGCATGGAGTTGCCCAAAAGTGGCAGATTACTGAGGGCAAGTCACGGTGGCTGTAACGGAAATGGTTGGTGAGTCGCTAGAATGTACGATGAAAGTTTGTTTGTTAGGATATGTACTTCATCTTAAGAGTGCTCATCGAAAGCTGGTGGCTATAGCGTTGCAACTGGCAAAATGTAGGATCTCACTTCATTGGGATGGTCGTCCTGCGCCCAAACTAGCACACTGGTTATGAGATTTAGCCTATTGTCGCGATCAACTTACATGTTATGCAGATTAACTGCCCAGTGCTTCAAGACCACGTGACATCTGGAGCCCATTCACTGCATATATGTTAACTAAAACTACTGACTGATGACATCCTGTATGAAGATAAAGTACTGTTTATATGCTTTCAGTGACCTTTGTGTTACATTATCATTCTGTAATTGTACGATACTCTGTCGACTTGCTGCTATGCACTCTGTGTTAATGTGAACATGAAGCTATGTCTTTTCGTGGTGGTTCTATTATGAAATTTATAAATAATAAATAACATTTTAAAAAAATGTTTTGCTGTATACATGTGTTAAAGTTTCTAGGATTGGAAGGGTATTTGCATACGTACAGATGTTACTGTGTTAATGCACTGACTTGATGTATTTATGATTTGCATGTCTCCTTCCATCCACTACCAACAGTACAATTTTTAGGATACTGCTTGTTCTTCTGATTCAAGCACGTGAATCTATGAAAGATACCCCAATACTGCATAAGAAAATAAGTTACTTACCTGTAAATGAGGTTATCCACTATTGGTATCTTTCATAAATTCACATGCAACCCACTCGTCTCCCCGTAGAGGTTCCTCTCTTTGGTTTTGTGGGATCATTACCTCCCACTTGTGCTTCGAAAAACTGAGGGAATGTTATAGAGTGTGCTGACAGCTGTTTGGCTGTGTTTCAACATTAGATCCTTTAAAAATACATAAATAGGCTATCAATAACTTGGCCTATGGCCATTATAGCCTATGATATTTGTTTAATACTGCTTGATTATTTTACTGTGGGACTCCCATCTCAACGATGGGGAATCATTCAAGCATGCGAATCTATGAAAGATACCAATACTGGATACCCTCAGTTACAGGTAAGTAACTTATTTTGTTACCCTCACTCCTTTCTCCCATGATGAGCTTCCTAGTGATTACCGGGAGATAACCATGTAGAAACCATGTCCAGTATTCTGTTTTCCCGCCTTCCCACTGCATCTACTCAGGCAGTCTCCGCTGTCCCTTTGTACTAGCTGTATTTTTCTCGGGACTTCAGTATCTTGGCAGAATCATTGTCTAATCCAGAAGCAATGTCTTCTCATTTGACTCTCTTTTAGTTCTCAACTTGGCTCAAACAGTGAAAATCTCTACCCTTGAAGTAGGCTACTTGAATAAATCTTTTCTGGTACCAAACTCTCCATCGGTGGCCTCCCATCCCATCTGGCCTGGTCCAATGTCTATCTTATACCTTTCCTCCGGAGCATCCCTGACTCCGCCGGTTGAGCTCCACTCCTTGCCATCCTAGTTGTATTCAGGTCCACCTATATGTTTTTTGCTGCCTTTTCTACTTCACACCCAGTTCAGGATTCCTTTCTAGATGCCGACTATGCAAAATTTAACCGGTGGATGAATTCTTCCCTTCGACATTGTGATTCCTACTTCACAGGTGGCCATCATAGAGTTAGCCATTCGCACCATGGTATAATCAATGGATTAGCGATGCTAAATCGCATAGTAAACAACAAGCACTTTGCTCATGAAAAGACTAGCCTCCCAGTGTGTTGCTCTTCCTTCTGTGAATCCTCCCAATTGTTATATGATAAACTCTCTGACTTCTTTGCAGGTCAAATTAACTCCATCTGCCTCTCCTGACTTGATATAAGCACAACTGGTCTGGTATCCATTGATCCAATGTCTCCTCCTATTTTACACAAGTTCTCTCCTTGCTTTATCTTGATTCCATCAATAAACTAAAGTCCTCCATCTTGTTCAGCTCTCAGTTTAAACCCTGCTCTCCTGGTTTTATTCTGCCTGGCAAATTTTCCATTGACCCCGTTTTCCAGTTCATCTGCTGTTGTGGTCCAACTCTTAAAGAAACCTTTGGCCAAACTCTCTATAGTCAGCAACTTTTGAGCAATATTTCTGGTCCCAAACCCCATTAAAATTATTTTTAAAGGTCATCAATAGACCGTTGTCCTAATTTCTGGAGGCAGAATGCATTCTCGCTATAGCTCAGTCCAGATTACTTCCATCCTAAACACTGAGTTTGCCCTGATTTCTTTCTTTGTCTATCCTCCCCTTGCGGCTGCACGTACCCTGCTAAATATTCCAAAATATAGTCATATTTTTGATGCCATTAGAAATCTACATTGGCTTCCTGTTAAGCAGCAAACTGAGTTTAGGGCACTATGCCTGGTTCATAAAGCCCTAAATAGGGGGGCGGGGGGCTTAACAACTACCACAAATTATTCCAATGGCATGCCCCCGCTGGATGTTAAGATCTGTCAATAAAGCTCTGGTCCATGTCCCCAGAGTTAAGAAGACCAGATGGGGAGGCAGATGTCTCTCTTTTATGGCATCTAAGCTCTGGAAAGAACTTCCACTCAATATTAGGCTTTCATCATCCATGTCCCAGTTTAGGAGCCAGGTTAAAACCGGACGTTTCCCTCCCCAATAGCGACCAAGCGCCTCCTCCTGACTTCTGCACCTTCTTGCTTCCTACAGTGCCAAGACGCCTCGGCATTCTTGCGCTTTATAAGCCCTTTACTTACTTCCTTTGGCTGACCAGACCAGTTTTATGCCCTGGTCCTCTTCTTTGAGAGCTCCACTCCTTTAGCTATATATATCTTGACAATCTTACGAATAACTTTTCTGAGCCGGGAATTCGGGCAGTGCTCTGGCTTGGATTAAGTTCTCTGTGCCTGACCTGGTGCAAACAGTACACCTTCCTCTCTACTGGTCCAAGCTGAAACCACTTTTAAATGTTGGTCCCACCAGCCTACTTGTTAAGTCCCACCCTTTTCAAAATTCAAGCCCTACCCCTGACTCAACTAATTTGGTCCACTGACTTTAGCTTCATTTGTTTTGCAGATGACACACAAATTCTGATTACCCTTGATGTTCAAGCTACAGCTGGCCGGAAAAACTTCAAGAAATGCATTTTCGATGTAGTTGTGTGGATGGGAAAAAATCCCCTCAAATTAAATACTTACAAATCTGAGTTTCTCGTAATCGGAATAAACCAAGACCATGGGCAATTGGATTTTGGCCCACCCAAATAAGGACTTCTTCCCTCTCGACTTCTTCAGTCTGCAGTCTTTGGCTTTCCTTTGATAAGGAATTCTCTCTTTCCACATCAGTCAATAAGATATCTTCATCCTGTTTCTTCCACCTAAACGTACTTTGTAAGTCTTCCATTCCTTACTGCTGATTCTTGTCGCCTGTTAGCTGAAGTGATATTCAGCCTGGTTGATTATTGCAACTTCTTATATATTGCATCTCCTGCTTATCTTCTGCTGTGCATCCAGCACAATCAGAATGCTGCTTCTTGACTTATCGTCAATCTCCTATCTCATTCTCCCATCTCCCCCATACTTCTTTTTTTTTTTTTACTGGATGTCAGTTTCGTAAAGATTAATCTTAAAATCGTTGTGCCTGGTTCACAAGGCTTACTTCTGCACCTGCCCTCTCGATCTTCAAAACAAATGTGTTCACTACATGTCTGCACCCCGAGATCCTCTTCATTTAATCTGATTGCTGTTCCTCATTTTACCCACTCTTGCACCAGGGGCCGACCCTTCTCAGTTTTGGTGGCCAAACGTTGGAATGCCATACCACAGCCCCTTTGAGCCATCAAACATCTAGCTTTTTAGAACGCTGTTAAAACTTGGCTGTTTTGTGCTTGATTTCGTCTTCTTTTTTTCCCTCTTTTTGTTTGGTCCTGTCTATGCTAGGTTTGCTGCTCCGTACATCTGTATTAGAGCTAGTACACCTTTTTAGGTCATTGTTTGCGCTATACATTCCTTAAGTAAATCAATTTGGCGTTGATAAGGCCTCTAGCTACCATCTTTTGGTACTGTGGAATGGATGGCAACAATGGCCTGAACTGCCATTGGCAGTAGAAAACCCCTTATACCCCTGCTCCAGTTTGGGATTTCTATTTAAGATCACCATCACAAAGCATCATGAGATGTTTTCCTTTTCACAGCTAAGGCAGTGTCATTGGTGAAGTTAGTGTGAGTGGTGGGAAACAAGGTTAGGTTTTCAAAACAATGCCTCTATCTTTAAGACATCTGTTTTAGTCCACTGAGGTTAATCCAGTTTGCTACTAACTCCACTTTGTCGACTTGTGGACTAAATGAGGACTGTTGTCCACCGTCTCACAGACACATTGGTTGAATTGCTTTCTGCAAGAGTTTATAGGATTTATAAATATGTTAAATAGCAAAGGAGACACCTGTGAAAACTGGATGTACGAGAACAAGGTGACTACTAGATGGCATTCATATCTTGACAATATCGCTGCATACCACAGCCGATGACTAGGTGCTGTTTGCGATCTGGAACCAGAATGGATAATACCGATGCACATTACAGGAAAAGAAAGCGGAATTCACAAGGACAACAACCTCAAGATGTGAGAGGGAAAGTTTGAGCAGAAAACACTGCTCCAATTAATAGACATCAGTCGCTACAAACAGCAGTTTGCTTATATGGACTCCGTCGATGTCGCATCCAGAGGACAATGTCGCTACAGAGTTGCTCGACGCCCTCTACCAAAGTGCAGTGGTACTGCTGTACAAAAATGTCTGATCCAGTCTGGTCCCTGGGGAGAATGCTAAGATCAGGAATCTGCGGCTAGATCCGGTCTCTACCAGATAAGGCGCTACCGAAGGGAACTTACTTCTTCTTAAAATGCAGTGGTATAAAACCTATATATTGCAAGAAACTGTGAAATATGGATATTTCATGTATGCCTATGAAATATGCATGCAAAAGGAACAATTGAAGGACAGAATGCAGAACAATGTCATACATTCACCCCAGTACAGAGATCTGGGCCTAAATCCATCGTTTTTTTTGCTCACCATTCTAGTTTGGACCCAGCCGTATGCAAATCAGTCTTGACCCTGCGCCCAGTGGGAACAGTCCAGCCCGAACTGCCTGGCCAGGTCCTCCCTGGACTGGAAACAAGCATCCTAGGACCTGTTTCGGGCTTTCAGCCCTCATCAGCCAGGATAGCTTGACTCCAGTGGCAAGGAGAGCACGGGATCCACGTCTAGGCATACCCGTCCCACTCGGGGTGACGGATACAGAACGGAAAAAAGCATCCTAGGACTGGTTTCTGGCTAATCAGCCGTCATCAGCCAGGCTAGCTTGAATCCAGTGGCAAAGTGAGCAAGGGACCCATGTCTGGGCATACCCTGCCAACTTAGGGCGAACAAAGCAAAACCAAAGGGTATGATGGACGGAGTGTTGAATATTGCAAGCATTCACCCCCAGTCAACTGATCTGGGTGCTTGCAATGTTCAACACTCCGTCCATGGTTTTGCTATGAAATATGCATAGCATCATCCTAATAACAACCCCCAAACCACTCAACAGCGCATTCACATTGTCAGGGTGTAGGAAAGTAGGATCTACTTTCATGGTCTCCCCCACTTTTTGCTGGTGTCATTATGTTTTGCTGACTAGTCTGACTGAGATCCTGCTAATCAGCAGGACCCCATTCTCTGTGCCTCCTCCCTAAATTGGATATGGTGAGTAATTAAGTACACTCCAGATTGGCTACTGGTGTACTCTTATAAGTCCATAGGAAATGGTACTAAGGTACCCAGGTCATAGGTACACCAGGGGTCTCCCATGGGCTGAATCATGTATTATGCCACCCATGAGAGACCACTCAAATTGTGTCTACGGGCCTGCCATTGCAGCATATGTAAGCTGGTGCTAGCACAACTTATGTCAGATATAAGTTTACTTGTATCTGAGGTCACTGCACTTAACACCTAAAGTCACCCCTAAGGCAGGCCTTTCAGTCCTGAAGGCAGGGTGCTCAGTTTGAAGTGTGAGGATGCCTCGGTATGAGCAGGACACCCGTTCAACCTTCGGAGTCCATTTTCCCTGATTGTGAGTGCATCAGACATTAAGATACATAAAGTGGCCATGCGTCATTAAGCGATGACCATCTCTAAACTGGCTGCAACGAACCCTGTCATGTTTGATATCAAACATGTTGGAATCATGGGAGGTATGATTCCATGCACTGTAAAGCTCCTCCGGGAGACCCTCAGTGCTCCCGGTACCAGTCTTCCAGACCTGGACAGTAAACTATGGCTGCTGCCAACCAGAGACATGATTCTGCCCTCCTGCTGCTGAGCCAAGCTTGAGCAGAGGAAGGCAGGACAATAGGTATCCTGTCACAGGGAGGTGTGACCACCTCCCATACAGGACTTAGTGTATTGGGACAGGGTGGGGGCGCTTGCTAGTGCCACTCCGACTGCTTGAAAGGCGCATTTAGTGCCCTCTTTGCATCCTTCAGTCCAAACCAGTTAAGAGAGCCATTGACCCCCGCTCTGGTGCGAAACTGGACAAAGGACATGGGAGTATCCTCCCCACCGTCCAGCCCCTCCTCTGGGATGGACCCATGAATCGTTCCAACCCTTTACTTAGAGTTCTTGAGAGCTTACCTGTGGGTGGGTCCCTAGATTTGTTGTGTAACAAGGTTCAGATCACAACTTCAACCGTCTGGGCACTCTGGACCTCACTGGACTTCACGTTGGGAACCGAGACTGCAACTGGGAAGACTCCTGCTGCTCCTGGTCTTGTCGTCCTTCAAGTCTGCTGAAACGTCTGTGCCTGTGTTCGATACAGGTTCTTCACAGGACCAGTGGACATCCAAGACCCCCGAAGGAATCTCCCTGCGAGTGAACAAGTCACTCCCCTGAATCTGCAGGTACTGCTACACAGCTGACTGGCCTGCTGATCCTCTGCACCCACGGACTCCGAAAGGTTCAGCAACACAAGTGGTGGTTCTATAACCTCCATCGAGGCCTGCACTGTCCTCACCGAGTTTGAGGCCAGTATTCCTGGTCGGAACCGCAGGAACAGAACCCCTGTGCACCGCATTGACTTGCCATTGCAAGGCTTGTTTGCGCTCTCCTCCAAAGATCTTTGGACTCCAAAAAGAGATTAAGTACTGGTGAAACAAGCTGCTTTACACTCCTTCTGAACTAAGCCTGAAGGCTGCTCTCCACAGCTACCAGTTAGAGAGCTTTCTAAGGTTGTCTAAGACCACTAAAATCACCATAAGGTTGATCTGGATTAGTGCAGGGTGCTACACATACGTAAGTGAGTACATATACTAAGCCAACTGCTCACACAGGGTTACTAGGATTATGCTGCATGAAGGACCAAATGATGCCATTTTGGGATTCTCCTGACATTTACAAAACACTCTGACTTCGACCCTGTAGTTTATGGAGGTGTTAGAAGTCATCAACGGCAATATTGGATAATATTCCACCGTAACCTGTTATTTTCTCTCTGTCTCTCTGTCTCTCTGTCTCTCTGTCTCTCTGTCTCTCTCTCTCTCTCTCTCTTTTATTTATATATATGTATGTATATATATATATATATATATATATATATATATATATATATATATATATATATATATATATATACGTACATATACACTGAAAAAAACATAGGTTGTAGGGAAAGTTATGGTTAGTTGGACATTACATTAGTTCAGCTAACTATAACTCGCGCCCCCACAATGCACTGCTGATGACGTCACATATTACATCACTCATGACATGGTCAGTGACTTCACTGATGACATCATCCAGTGACTGTGTGTTTCTGTAAAGTTTAACTACTTTTAATATATATAGGGAAAGGCGTATTGAAGAATGAGTGGGTGTATAAGTGTCTGAATGGATGATTTATTTAGTGGGTGCGTAACTGAGTCTATAAGTGAGTGATTAAACGTATCTTACTGAATGCATGGGTTGGTGAGTAAACTGTGTGAATGTCTGTATCCATCTATCTGTCGGTGTGTAAGCGGCTGCATGGGTTTGTGAATAGCTACATGAGTGTCTATATGAGTTATTGAGTGGTGTTAGAGTATTTAAATGGCTATAAGTGAGAGTGGCTGTATGGATGAGTGTGTGGTTGTATCAGTGATTGTATAAGATTGTAAGAATGTTCTAGTATTTGTATGAGTAAGTGAGCAGTGTGTATAACTATATAGGTGGGTAAATGGGTGTGTGATTATTTATTTGCATAACTAACTAGCTGTGTGAGTACCTCTCTGGATGAGTGGTGGTGTGTGAGTGTCTATATAGGTGTATGAGTGCATATGATAGTCCTGTACTGAGTGACCATAAGTATGAATGACTGTACGGATGAGTGAGTGGATGTGTGTGTGGACCTAAGAATCAGCGAGTGGGTATGTAGTTATTGGTGTTGGAGTGTAATGGTTTTGAGAATGGCCGTCTGTTATTTAGAGTGGGTGTATCAAAGGTTATATTAGGGTGTGAGAAAATGCATCAATTTATCATATGGATGATGTCATCAGTGATGTAATATGTGACGTCATCAGCAGTGCATTGCGTGGGCGCGAGTTATAGTTAGCTGAACTAACTATAATGGGGAAATTTCACGGGTTTTGTACGAGTGCAATATCCAACTAACTATAACTTTCCCTAAAGCCTATGGTTTTTTCAGTGAATTTCAAAGGTTTTTTAAATGCTAGTTTCTAACTATGCCTACAGAGGTAGGACATGTGAAGAATGAAGAAAAAAAAGCACAGAAAGAAGTAAAAGAAATGCCAAAAGAAGCAACAGAAGTCCACAAGTATGAAGAAAAGTGCAGGAAGAAAGAAGACGTGCAGAAAGAACTGACAGAGGAGCAGAAAGAGGACTTGTTGCAAAATCATCCTGTACCCACTAAGCGCCACAGAGCTGCGTTGCACAGAGGTGCATAAAGGGGTATGGCCTGGACCACCTCTCTGCAACGAAGCCCTGTGGCGCTTACTGGAGGTACCTGGTGGCCTAGTTGGCCCCCAGGGGCCCTCAGGATTGAAGGGGACTTAATTCCCCAACTTAAAACGCTCCACAGGGCGTGTTTGCACAAGTCACCTCTGGCCCCGCCCCCTCCCTTTTCCACTGTGCAAAGGCACCCTGTGGCGCGTTTTAAGTTGGGGGATTAAGTCCCCTTGAATCCTGAGAGTCCCTGGGTCCAACTAACGCACCACGTACCTCCAGTAAGCACCACAGAGCTGCGTTGCAGAGAGGTGGTCCAAGGCCATGCCCCATTTTACACCTCTCTGCAGTGCAACTCTGTGGCACTTATTGGACGTACCTGGTGGGTTAGTTGGCCCCCAGAGACCCTCAGGATTCAAGGGGACTTAATTCTCCAATTTAAAACGCACCACAGGGCGCGTTTGCGCACTTGACATCAGGCCACGCCCCCTCCCTGCACCACTGCGCAAACGCACCCCCGGTACGTTGTAAATTGGGGGATTAAGTCCCCTTGAGTCCTGAGGGTCCCTGGGGGCCAACTAGCCCACCACTTACCTCCAGGAAGCGCCACAGAGCTACGTTGCAGAGTGGTGTAAAAAGGGGCATGGCCTGGGCCACCTCTCTGCAACGCAGCGCAGTGGCGATTACTGGAGGTAAGTGGTGGGCTAAATGGCCCCCATGGACCCTCAGTATTGAAGAGGAATTAATTCCCCAACTTAAAACGCACCACAGGGTGTGTTTGCACACGTAACCTCCGGCCCCGCCCCCTCCCTTCACCACTGAGCAAAACACACCCCGTGGCGCGTTTTGAGTTGGGGGATAAAGTCCCACTGAATCCTGACGGTCCCTGGGATCCAACTAGCTCACCAGGTACCTCCAGTAAGCGCTACAGAGCTGTGTTGCAGAGAGGTGTAAAAAGGGCATGGCCTCTGAACACCTCTCTGCAACGCAGCTCCCTGACGCATACTGGAGGTACCTGGTGGGCTAGTTGGCCCCCAGGGACCCCCAGTATTCAAGGGGAATGAATACCCCATCTTACAACTGGCCAGGGGGCGCGTTTACAGAGTGCTGCAGGAACACCCCGGCCAATTTCGGCCCCGGGGACCCCATCCCCCGGGGCATGGCCAATGTTTTTATTTTTATTATGGAGGGGGGCTGCGTGGCCCCCTTCCTAAGGCCTCTATTGGCCCCGGGGACCCCATCCCCCGGGGCCGGCCTTTATTATTTATTTATTTATTTGGGAGGGGGTCGCGTGCCCCCCTCCCAGGCCACTTCTGGCCCTGGGGACCCCATCCCCCGGGGCCTGGCCATTGCTTTTATTTTTTCAGAGGGGGGCCGCGTGGCCCCCCTCCTCAGGCCTATTATGGCCCCGGGGCCGGCCTGTCTTTTTTTTTTTTGTTTTTTTTTTTGTTTGTTTTTTTTTTACTTTTTAGGGGAGGGGGGCTGCGTGGCCCCCTCCCGGGCCGCTTCTGGCCCCGGGGACCCCATCCCCTGGGGCCGGCCCTATCCGTTGGGGGCTCCCCAATCCCCCCACGGTCCCGACGGCTCCCCTCGTCGGGACTGACATGCAGCTCTCCTTATGGAAAATCAGTTCTGCTTTGCTTCATTGAAGCGAGAGCAGCTTCAATGAAGCAAAGCAGAGTTTGCAATGACAAGGCCCCTGTCATTGCAAACAGCAGTGTCCCGGGGGTGGGCACCCTGGGACACTGCAGGAGCCGGCCTTGGGGAGTGGCGGTCCCCAGGGCCATCATTGGCTCCAGGAGGGGGGCTGTGCGGCCCCCCTCCCACTTAATGCAAAGCCCCGGGGGGGCCCTATTTTGAATAATTAGTGCCCCGGGAGGTGGCGGTCCCCAGGTCGTGTGGGGGACTCGAGCCCCCAGCCCCCCCCCCCCCAACACACACATACAGGTTTTTTTTTGTTTTTTATTTTAAAAGGCCCGGGGGTGGCGGGGGCCGTGTACCCCCCGCTTACAATTAATGAAAGCCCTGGGGGTGGCGGTCCCCGGGGCTTGGGGGGTCCTTAGTGGCCCCCCCACATTTAAAAATTTGCTGCGGGGGGCCTGCGTGCCTATTTCATCAAGCCCCGGGGAGGACGAAGCGCAGGAGTCCCCACTTCGTTTTAAATTTTTTTTTTTTTTTCGTCCGGATCCTCAGCGGATCTCGCGATTAGGCCCTGGCCTAGGGGGTCAGGGTGTTTCTACCCTGCCCCCTTTTCCTGTTTTGTGCATTTGTTTTTCTGTTTTCCTTTTCCTCGGTTTTACCGAGGCACAAGATGGCTGCCAACACTTCCTGGTTTGGAGTGTTGACAGCCACTTAGCATGAAGCTCGTGATCGGGAGGATGAGCGGATCCACCGCGGCCATAGATATCACTATCTTTATTTCTTAACTTCTCAAAAACTACTGAAGGGTTTTACAGCATTTTATACAAGGTCGCTTTCTGAGCCAAGCAGTACCTTTTTGCCAAATTTGGTGTAATTCCGTTCAGCACTTTTTGCTATAACTGTATCTAAAGTTTCGTGTGGGAAATTGATTTTTTGACCTCTATTTTTTGAATTTCTCAGGAACTACTGAACGGATTTACACAATTTAAAAAAAAAAAAGGTCTCTTTCTGAACGAAGGGCTACCTTTTTTTCAAAATTTGGTGTAATTCCGTTCCACAGTTCGGGCTGTAGCCTGGTCCAAAATTTCCTAAGGGAAATAACATGGAGAAAATGCGTTTTGGGAGCCCCCCCTTTTTTCTCGGCCCCCACTTGACGAATCACCCCCAAACTTTCAGGATAGGAGCTGACCGCAGTGCCCCACAAGTTTTGAAAATCTCACGAAGATTCGTCATCCGGCGCTTAAGTTATTGGAAAAAGAATGTAACTAATTTCCTATGGATAATAGGTCCTAACTATAACTCCCTACTGGCGACCGCCAGTAGGTAATATATACACACACACACACACAATTACAGGCTTGTTACTGGACATGCATGTTGAGTGACTTAAATAATCTACTCAATAATGCTGTTGACCCATAAACATTTCTAATTATGTGATTCTGGACAAATATTTTATTTTACTGAGCCGCTGTTTTCTTATTTATCACATATGAGATCACCTTCAAACGTGCAACACTTTTGTTTGATTTAATAGACTAAAATGTGTTCTATATATATTACAAATTTAGACACCTATAGGATGCACATGACCGCTGACTTGCCTCTTAGTATATTAACAGCATTATCGTGGAATGTTTCTCAAATCATTTTGAAAAACTATAACTTTTAAATAAATACATACCTAAAGCATGAAGTGGTAGCACTCTCATTTGCAATCATTTTCCATTGAAATTGGCTTAATATTTCCCACTGACGAGGTTTTACTGATGAAACTATATATTGTAGAATGTTTAGAAATGGGGTTTCTACAAATATTTGTCATTTGCACATCACCAAGTAAAGTGTTCTATTTGGTTTGCTCCTAATTAAATCTTTGCACCCCTCATCTCAATTGCAGAAAAAAAGTGCTTTCGTAATTCCTGATATATTTTGAGCTAGTTGTACTATTCACTTTCAAGCTGTTTAAATATTGTTAGAAAAAAAAATCTTGCAGTCTTTTGTTTCACCATGATTGTGAGCTAGATCACTTGACAAAAACCTCTAACTATAAGAAAAGAAAAGTAAGCAACATTTTTCAGGATAAGCAGCAATTAGTAAAAAAACCTCAGTCCTTGAATAGACTGCAAATGTGTCACAATAAAAACAAGATTTAAAGGCGTATTTATTGCTTAATTACTTTCTGAATGAACAGAACACCTGTACTTTTCCTGTCATCCTCATAAAAACTGACTCACCATAGCAAGTAGCCGAGTAGATTTTTCGAGGCCTCCAATACCAATGGAACCATAGGTGGAAGGCAAAACACTTTGCCGTTCAATTCAAGAAATGTGCAGGTGGTTTTGAAATTAATTTTGACACAGTTCATACATACATGTAGAATGATTGTAAATGAAAAAAAATTAGAGAGTTAGAGCATACATATTTGCCTGTGAATAACTTGCACTTCAGTTTGTAATGGCCACTGTTCAAATATAGCACATGTTGAATTCTAGTAACTATGCCGTAAGGTTGATTACAGATTTAGGGTGGGTAAGGTAATAAGGTAAGTTGGTATAGAAGAGTGAGTAATACAATTATAGACCCTATCAGAAAATGCAGGTGAGGTGTATTAACATCAGAGAGAGGGTACAAATGTGAGAGAAACATTGACATTAAGGAGAGTGCAAATGAGATTGACAACAGGATATGCAGATTTGGCTATTTAAATATATATAGTGAGAGAGGTGGTGAGTGGTGAATTGTTTGAGGGCCAGTTTAAATATGTGATAGAGACTCTTAAATCGAACCTGGCTCCGGCTCCGCAGAACCTTGTCTAGAGCATCTGTGCTTCTTACCTCTTTCGATGACAGACAGTCTAGGCAAAGGTGAAGTCTGCTTGGATTTCTTCTTGTGCCTCTTCCCGAGTGTCCCGAAGACTTAAAGTGGGACGAAGAGGACTTAGGGCTACAGGAGCAGTCCAGGCACCTCCTCTTCTTTGATCGGGACCGGGCCCTCTGCAGAGTCTCAATGGACGGTGTTGACTGCAGGGGAGGCAAGGAGCTTCATAGCCTGCTCCCGCAAGGCCTTTGGAGCCATAGCCCGACAGTCTGAGCACAACTTCGATTTGAGGTCACGCTTGAGACACCAGAGACAGATGAGGTAGGGATCGATAACCAACATCATGCGGTGGCAGGCACCGCATTGCTTGAACCCTGTCTTTCTCGAACATCCTCGCACACAAAGTTGGAAAAATGTCAACCCGGATCGGTACTCCACTGGCGCGGAAAGAAAAGAACTGACGTCCACACACCGGGATGGTGCCTATATAGGTCACGCGGAGCTGAATTGACCCATCCGAAGGCGCACACAAGGGTTGTTGCTCAGCAGATTTTCCGGATCCAGCGTAACATCTGGGAAATTTTAAGGTAAGTAATCTGCACCTCGATAGAGTCCCTACCGGATAATGCATTACTGAAGGTAAGTCATTTGTCCAATACACCATCTGGATTGCATCTCATTTGGTTACTGCTTAGTATTTAGATTATTCGGGAGAAAAAGGCATCAGAGTGAGATAAGAGTCCACTCGCTTATCTAGTCTAGCTCTGAAAGGGATACCAGCAGTGCTCATAAAATACTCCGATGGAGTCTTATTTTTCAAAGTGTAATACAGATTCAGAGCATGCACATTCTCGAAAGTGAAGGGCCAAGAGATTAAATTTGCAGTCTATTCCAGATTCAGTGGAGTCTTTCCAGATATTGTACCAGGTCTGGAGAAATAGAGGTTAGTTTGGAGTCGAAAAGTATTTTTGAGCCTAATATGGTTGTACTACAGATGAAGTCCCTGTTGGTGGGAGACGGAATAGGAGAGGTGGATGAAGGTACTGGAGGAATGAGCAGAGAGGGAAGGGACCACAACAGTATGCCACCAGCAAGTAACAGCCCACATGTTGAGGAGCCACTAGAAAAAGGGACCTCTTGAAGTGGGCAGTCTAGACCTTGCAGTTGGATGACGGGTAAACAAAATGAGGCAGGTAAGAGGAAGAGAGAGGAAAATAAGCAAGCCATATGATACCACTGGAAGAGATTCAGGTCATTGGTCTACCCAGGGAAAGAAAACATTCTATTAATTAATCAGGAAGTAACTTAGAAAGAGGTCAGTTGTAAGCATTCCCTTAGGAAGAAAGTGTGCTTTGAATGGATCCTGTGTGGGTGCAAGCAGTTTAGTCTTTTTCGTTGCAGGGATTTATTGAGAGAATACCGCATCAAGGAGGAGGCAAAGTGATGCTGATTTATGCCTAACTATCCAAATCAACAACATGGCCAACCCTTGCTTTTGACATCTTAAAATATTAAAATCTGCCCTCTTGCACGTTGATTCCAATCACTATCAGCAGAAATTAAAACATTGATTTAATACGGATTGGACTATGGCCATGCCGTCTATGTAGCCTCTCCAAAAATTATTTTTTGTTGTCTTCAACTAGTCTAGGATGCCACTGGGCAGCTTATCACTCACTCCTCTTAAAGGACTCGTATTACCTCAATTGTATGCCAATTACAACTGGCTATCTGTAGAAAAAAAATACTTTTTTAAGGCCTGGCTATTGTCCATAAGTCTATCCATCAACACTCTCCTGACTTTTCAACTTCCAAATTTTCATTAATATATTCCTTCCATGGAGTCATGGTCAAAGATACCTTTTTTCTTAAAGTCCCGGACACATAAATTTGGTGAAACCGCCTTTTATGTTGCAACTTAAAGAACATGGAATTCTCCGCCATCTGTTCTTCGAGCTCAGCCTGACCTCCTTTGTAGGAAAGGAGGATCTGCTTTCATGGTCACCTCCACTTTTTGCTGGTGTCACTCTGTTTTCTGACTAGTCTGACTGGGATCCTGCTAATCAGGACCCCGGTCACTATGCTCTCTCCCTAAATTTGACTATGATAAGTACTTTGGTACCTTCCTAATTGGCTGCTGGTGTATCCTTCTAAGTCCGTAGTATATGGTACTAAGGTGCCCAAGGCATAGGTACACCAGGGGTCTCCCATGGGCTGAAGCATGTATTATGCCACCCATAAGAGACCACTCAAACTGTGACTACAGGCCTGCCATTGCAGCCTGTGTGAGCTGGTGCCAGCACCACTCCCCACATAAATAAGTTACTTATATCTGATGTCACAGCACCTATAAGTCACCCCTAAGGTAGGCCTTTTAATCATGAAGGCAGGGGGCTTGGTTAGAAGTATAAGGGTGCCCTGCATGATCCGGACACTCCCTACAAACCTAGTAGTCGATTTCTCCCGGCTTTGTAAGTGCGGTCAGCCATTTTATAGATGTCGTTGACATCAGGTCAATTACGAGATTACTAACTATATATTGGCTGCTCCGAAACTGGTCATGTAGGTATCAAATATATTTAAATCACCGATTACAGTGTTGGAAGTAGGATCCCACGTACTGGGAGGCTCCCTTAGGGAGTCCCCTGTATTCCTGGCACCAGCCTTTCAGGGTCTAACAGCAAGCTAGTGCTGCTGCCTACCACAGACACAATTCTACTCTCCTGCTGCTGAGCCAGGCTCAAGTAGGGAAAGGTAAGACAATAGGTTTCCTGTCTCAGGGAGTTGTGACAAGCTCCCAGACAGGACTTAGTGTATTGGGGTGGGGGCGCTTGCTAGCACCACCAGACTGCTTTGAAGGGCACATGTGGTGCCCTCCTTGCATACTCCAGTTGGAACCAGTTCAGGGAGCCGTTGGCTTTCACTCTGGAACGAAACTGGACAAAGGACATGGGAGTTTCCTCCCCTCTGTCCAGCCAATCCTCTGGGAGGGAACCCTGAATCGTCCCAACCCTTTACTTTGGGTACTTAAGGGCTTACCCGTGGGTGGCTCTTCAGATTCATCGTGGGACAAGATTCAGATCCGAAACCACCTCATCTTCAACCA
Organism: Triturus cristatus; assembly: GCF_964204655.1. Lineage (NCBI taxonomy): Eukaryota > Metazoa > Chordata > Amphibia > Caudata > Salamandridae > Triturus > Triturus cristatus. Next base: position 131,969,314 of record NC_140594.1, read on the forward strand.
TCTGGGCACGTTGGACTTCACTTAGGGAACCGAGGATGCATCTGGAAGACTCCTGCTGCTCCTGGTTTCTTCGTCTAGTCTTCTTCGTCATCTGTGTCTGTGCTCCATCCAGGTTTACTCCAGGCCTGTGGACATCAAAGACACCCGAAGGAATCTCCCTTGGAATGAAGAAGTCATTCCCCTGCATCCACAGACACCGCAACTAAGCTGACCGGTCTGTTGCACCGGATGTCCTACGGACTCTGAAATGAAAAGCAACAAAGGTGGTGGTTCTGCAACTCCCTCCAGGGCTGCACTGTTTTCTAAGCATGTTTGAAGCCGGTATCCCTCATAGGAACTGCTGGAGCAGTACCCTTGTGCACCATGCCGACATGACATCTTCGGGCTCCAAGAAGCTCCAACCTCCAGCATCTCCTGCTAACAAGGTCTTCTTTCTCACTGCATCCTCTGCATTCTTGGTGAGCTTCTCGAGGTCCTTCGGCGATTCCACTGCCTTTGGCCTATGGGTCCTCTTGAGGGTCTTCTTTGACTCCAGTGGGCTACCCTGTTTGCTCGGCGCGTGCTCTGATTCTCCTGTACTTGGTGAGTCGCTTGAACCTTGCTGGTCCCGATACTGCACCTTCTTTACTTTCCTCGTCTGTCGCTTCTGCCAAAGCTTGTTGGTGCTCCCGCAGGACACCAACCCCCTGCATATCGACTTCCAACGTGGGACATCTCGTGAATGGCTCCTGGTCTTCCACAGCATCGCCTGGTCCTCACAGCTGCAGCGACAACCATCAACTCTCCTGCATCTTCGTTATGTTTATATGTTTTTAAAGCGCTCTAATGCCGAGGCGTCTTTGCGCTGAAAGTGTAGTGGCAGGGAGAGCAGGTATAACGCTGCCTATGTAGCTGCAAAGGACTGGGTTTTTAGGCTTTTTCTGAACAGCTGAAGGTTGGATTGAAGCCTCATAGTTTGAGGCAGCTTGTTCCAGAGTCTGGCCGCACAGTATGTGATTGTTCGGCCACCCCAACCTTCTCTTCTAATCTTTGGCACTTTAACAAGACCTTAAGTGGCCAATCTTAGGATGCGCGACAGAACATAGGATACAAAAAATTTCTCAAGATCATCCGTGGCACCTCCATAAATTGCCTTATGCACAAGTGTAAGAGATTTAAATTCTATGCGCTGTTTTATAGGCAGCCAGTAGAGGGATCTTATGCCAGCTGAGGTAGGCTGTCCTCTACGTAAGCCCAATAGGAGCCTGGCTGCTGCTTTCTGTAATGACTGTAGTTTCTGCAGTTGAAATTTATCAATCCCCAGAAACAGAGCATTGGAGTAATCCAGCTTTGAAAGAAAAAGAGCCACCATCACTGTTTTTTGTAACTCCTGAGGTATAAAAGGAAACATTTTCCTCAGTGTTTTTAGGAGAAAAAAACATGAGGACGTAAGGCTGTTAACATGTGTACCAAAGTTAAGCTTGTTATCAAAGAGAACGCCAAGATTTCTGACCTTCTCTACTGGGGTTGGACATTCTCCGGCCTCTAACGGCCATCACGATTGGTTCCACAGGGGCAGACTTGACCCAAACTCCATCCCCTCTGTTTTATCTGTATTTATTTTTAATTAATTCCGACCCATCCAAGACATGATCTCCGTAAGACAGGAATGAAATCTAAGAGCTGTGGTTTCAGGCTGATTGATGATAGAGATAATAAGTTGAGTCATCCGCATACGAGACCAAAGCAAAACCATGTCCCCTGACAAGGTCGGCCAATGGTGTGACATACAAGTTAAACAGGGTTGGCGATAGGGCTGACCCTTGTGGAACTCCGCAGGGGAGGAGAAAGCTGTCAGATTTCATACCCTCCCAAAACAGCCTCTGCTCCCTGTTTTCTGGAAGGAGGCTAAACAAGGCGGTTCCCCCTACCCCTATGTCCCTCAGCTGCTGCACCAAAACCGTAGGGTTGACGGTGTCGAAAGCGCCCGATAAGTCTAGGAGTACGAGGACCGTTTTCCCACCTCCGTCCGCCACCCTGTGAATCTCTTCAGCTGCCTTGACTAAGGCAGATTCAGTTGAATGGCGTGATCGGAAACCATGTTGAGAGGTGTCCAGTAGGCCATTTACGTCAAGATAATCTGTTAAGACTTTGTTCAGGTGTTTCTCTAAAACCTTGGCCGCGAAAGGGAGGCTAGCAATGGGGCGATAGTTCTTGGAATCGCAGGGGTCCAGACTTTGTTTTTTTAGGAGAGGGGTAATAGCTGCCCTTTTCCAGGCTGTAGGATAATGTCCGGAGACTAAAACTTGATTTAAAGTGGGAGCGAGATATTCACAGATCAAGTCTGCTGCTTAGTGCATGAAGGACGGTGGACAAGGATCAATAGGGGCCCCTGATTTTAAGGAGAGGAGAACTTTATTAACCTCCTCTTTATTCATTGGCTGAAAACTAGTCCGCTTACATTTGGGGTTTATAACAGGCACTGTCATGTCCTGGAATCTTTTGGTATTCGGAAAGTTGTTGTAAATTCCTTGAACCTTCTCTTGAAAATAATCCGCAAGTTCATTGCAGAAACTTTGATCTGGCTTAAAGGTACTAACTTGCTGGGGTTTGGCCAGCAAATTAACGGTTTTAAACAGTTCTCTAGTAGAGTTACCTTCCTCCTTAATTTTAACTGCAAAAAAATGTTTCTTGGCAGCCACTATTGCCTCCTTATATTATCGGGTAGAGTGATTATATAAGGCTTTCTTTTGACTATCGTAATCTATCCGCCAAAGACGCTCCGCCTTTCTACAATTGATCTTTAGACTTTTAAGTTCCGGAGTATACAATGGAGCTAATAACTTAACTCTTTTATTTTAACTATTTTCACTGGTGCGACCTTGTCAGCTGCTGACAGTAGCCAGTCATTGAACTGCTGTACTGCCTTATTATTATCGCGATCTAACACAGTTGGGCCCCGGTAGAGAGCTAACTCAAAAGCTCCTTCCTTAATTTTATCCCATCGCCTGATCGGTAATTTAACTGTACTTGCTTGTACTCTAGATTGTGTCTGGGAAGTTTTAAGATTAAAATATATGGCCTTGTGGTCGGTCCATGGCAGACCCACTTGTTTCGGGTTAAAAGCCACAAGATTATCTAAGAGTCTAATCGTGTCTGAATTGTTATTTAACTCTAAATAGTAGTTAAAATCGCCCAAAATAGTAAGGGAGTAACGGTCAGTATATGATTCCAGGAGTGTCATCAGGGCTTGAGAAAAAGCCTCTCTAGCGCCTGGAGGTCGGTATATCAATATACCCTGGAAAATCTGAGTGTTATTAAATTTTATCCGAAAATGCAGTGCCTCTGCCGGGAGGGTAGATATCGATTCCACTTGTAATTTAAAATTGGCACGATAAATGATGGCTATTCCCCCTCCTTTGCCTATCTCTCTATCATGGGAGAATACGCATATCTTTCTGGTACAACAATGTTCCAGTCGGGAGCGGAGGTATTATCAGTCCAAGTTTCTGTTAGGAGGACTAGGTCTGGTGAAGAGGATTGAATGAGATCTTCCAGTTCATACTTATGTTTGACCACACAGCGAGCATTTACTAACAAACATTTGACATATTCAGATGCTACTACCTTAAAATTGCTAATTTCCTGCGCCGCATCTTTCGCTCTGGTTCCCATCTCCGTATTTCTATCATGAATAAGACCCACTGCCCTACGCCTCTGGTCTTTTCCCTGTATGTCTGAACTCAGTCTGAATGTGCAGCTTGGGCACCCGGCGTCTACTCTAATATCGTGTTGTACAAATATATTATGGGGGACGCATGAGTTAAAGTTTAAATCAAGTAAAGCTTGCCTACCATATCTAGCTGATCCACTTGGGCCAGGGATCCTGGCGCTGGGCGTCGACGTGCGCAGACGGGCTTGCTTTTGGCGCGCCCGCTGCGCTGTCGCTCCAGCGTGTAAGATATAGCGGTGGCAGGCAAAACAACTAGAGCGTCAACCCCAGTGCAGTGCGGTCCTGATCAACTTCCGGGAACCGCAGGGGCCGAGCGCCGGATACTATGGTTATCAGTAATGATTTACAACAGTCTTCCCACTCCCTAAAAACACACTTAGCAGCCTAAGAAGCGCTGAAAGCGAATAGCGCGAAATAGATAAAAATAACAGTTAAAACACACTTCATGCAATTACTTCTGGATTAGCAGCTGGTTTGTGCAAATAGAATGCCGTAGCAACAGGTATGTGCAAAATAAGCAGCGTTAATACTTCTGAGCGTTGGAAGCAGCTGAGACAATGCCCTGCCACCCACACGCTGCGCGGTCGCACCAGCGTGTAAGATATAGCGGTGGCAGGCAAAACAACTAGAGCGTCAACCCCAGTGCAGTGCGGTCCCGATCAACTTCCGGGAACCACAGGGGCCGAGCGCCGGATGCTATCGTTATCAGTAATGATTTACAACAGTCTTCCCACTCCCTAAACTCCCGTTCATCGGTGGTCATTGGTCGTCCGTGCCTCCTGGTCACTTCCGAGTGGCATAGACTCTGTCCCCACTGCTTGCAGGTACTCCTCTTCAAGAATCCACCCTTGGATTCAACCAGCCTCTTTCACCTTCTTTGCCAGCGGCATCTTCATTGAAGCCCTCCATTGTGGTCTACAGCGGTTTCCAAAGTCACTTCACACCTATGCACCCGGCTTCCCTGGTTTAGGTATACTGGTTACTTAGGTATCCATGGGTGGGGGACTCTCCAACCTTCCATCTTCCACAGGGTTTCTTCTGGGTCCTCTGGGAAGGGTCCTTTCTTCTTGAAAACTGCAACTTCGACTTCCCCATTGGCTTGTGTTGAGTCTGCTGTCATGTTTCCACTCTGCACACGGCCTCCATGGGGTTTCTCGGTACTTACCATGGGTGATTCCTTAGGTACTCGCCACGTCTAAGTCTTCTGGGTCCAGTCCTGACTTTGGACGCAGTTCGCATTCCAATTTATTAGTATATGGTTTGTACTCCCCCTGCCGACCACTGTGTATTTGTGCTACTTACCTGTTCTACTACTGAAGTATTGTGTGTATTGTGATTATATCTCGGGGTAGCAGATATACAAATGTGTTGGTGAGTGTTTATGATAAATATATGATTAGAACTAGTGAAGCAAGCTGCTTTACACTCCTTTTGGACTAAGCCTGAAGGCTTCTTTCCACAGCTACCACTTGGAGAGCTTTCTATGGTCGTCTAAGGCCACTCGAATCACCATAAGGGTTGTCTGGATTAGTGCAGGGCGCATCACATAAATATGTGTGCACCATATACTAAGCCAGCCTCCTACACCCTTCGTTTCAGGAAACTTAAAAAACTTCTTTTTTTTTTAATGTAACCTGAAAATGTCTAGGTAGTCCTTTTGGTTAAATAGCAGTTGCTTAGCGCCATGATGCTCCAGAGAACAAGCGCCTGATACATGCCTACCATAGAGTGGAGGAGTGAGGAGACCATCAGTAGAGCCTTTTACATCAAGAAGAGTCCATTAGAGAAGCAAGTAGTAAATTCTCAGGGCTTCTTACAAGATTTTGACGCAGGGCAGCATACTTAGTTACTTTGCTGTGCTGACCTGCTTCAAAAGAAAAGGGCAGGAATGGCCGCATCTAGGAGATACGCTTGCCAGTCCTCTTTCACTGTGCTGGTGCACAAATGGCTGCCTTGTGCCAAAGCAGGCACCCTCGCACCATGGTGCAAGGGTGTCTGCATTGTTTAAATTATTGTTTTTATGCAGGAAGGGACACCTTCCTGCATGAAATCAATCAATCACTGGAGGCTTTTACCTCTTTTTGTGTACTGCAGAATGCAGCATACATGGAAGGAGGAGAAAAACAAGGAAAAATAAATGTCACTTTGTTACACCCCCCCTAGGGAGGCGCATGGTTTTGACGCATTCCCAGATTGTTTTAAGTTGTAAATCTGGGCTGTGTCAAAATTAGGGCTCCCGGTTTTATGGTATTTTTTTTTTTTTTACATTTCTGTCTGCATTTATCCATATTTATTTTTGGGTCATTCTATCTGTATTTATCCATTTTTATTTTGTGTTTTTCAGATAAATTAAGTTGTAAAGCTGTACATTTCCACATTTATTTAACTGATAGAAGTTTGATGTCTATTGTGTTTTAGCTACTTAAGCTACAAAATATTACATAACAATATATCCACTGGTAAATACCAGCATTATACCATAAATGTATGTTGGCATATGCCGTTATTTAAAGAAATTTCACCCTGCTTTTTAATTTCCAATGCTGTCTCTCTGCTCAGCTGTTGGGCTATATTTCATGAAAGGCAGCACAGAAAGTCACTTAAAAGAAGCCCAATGTTCTGTATTTTTTTTTGTAACGTATTTTTATTGGCATTTGTAGTTTACAGTATCAAAAGTACATTTGGATACAGCATGTCGATTTGTATTTCTCACATTTATACCCTATTACATTGCCATCCGTACAGTAATGAGACAAATAACTTGCCACGGATAAGATCTTAAGACGTATAATGTCTATATAGAACTGGGGTACAGAACTGGGGATGTGTTCATAGAGTTCTGGGTGCGGGTGTCAAATTGGGCAGTAGGGTAATATGCGCCTTGTTTGACGATATTCCAGAATGTTACTGGGGATGGGAGGGGAGCTGTGATCGGTCTTGCTCCGGGTTCTGGTTGTCGTGTGGGGCCTGTTGTGCGGTATTAGTATCAATAATATTAGGTGTGTGTTGCGGAGGGAGATTTACTACATGTGTTTGTGCCTGCACTTGTAATTGTGGGTCCCGTGGGGAAGGTGGGCCACCTTCTGAGTCGACGTGGGGTATTGATAGTTTGAAGTGATTCAAGATTAGAGCCCATTCCATAGATATAGGGTGCTTGCGTAATCCTTTCACCTCTTCCTCTCTTAGTGCTTCTTCCTCTGCGGTTGCCCAAACTTGTGTACCGCACCCCCACCCCCCATGCTGCGATCGGAGGACCTGTGGTGGACCGTCAGTGCATGGCTATATTCCTAGTGGCTAGTAAAATGGCTAGTGCGGTAAACTTGAGGGGCACTTTGTGTTTCCGCTTCCGAAAGACCCCTAATGCGCAGGCCTCCCAGGTGTTTAGATGTGTGAGCCCAGTGAGATCCCGAAGTGATTTATGAATGTGCTGCCAATATCGTTGTAGTGTGGGACAGCTCCAGAACATATGATTAAAATCTGCTGCTTGTGAGTGGCACCTGGGACAAAGAAACTGGGTGTCGGGGTAGAATCGTTGGAGGCGTGCAGGTGTCAAATAAGCCCTATGGAGGATGTAGTATTGTATATTTTTGAATCGTGCGTTTCGAGACATCTTCTTGGGGTGTTCAAGGGCTCTCTCCCATTCTTTCTCGTGTTGTGGCCGCCCTAGTTCGTCTTCCCAGGTGGTCCGTAGGGTATCTAGGGGTCTGTTCGTGAGTTCCCTGATGGCTTTATATAGCCATGTGGTCAAGTGTCGTCCTACTCCCATGTACAAGGTTGTGTGTATGACCGGATGTGTGGCTGGTTCCCCTGTTGAGAGGTCATGGTGCTGGCGGTAATGTTCAAGGAGTTGGTGGAGTAGGAACTGTCCAGGGGGGAGCTCATAGTCATCTATAAGTTGTTGGAATGGTCTCAGTTGTCCGTCTTCCAATAACGATTCCATTTCGGTGATGCAGCATTCTGTCCATGTATGAAGCGTGGTAGATGTGTAATCTCTGTCTCGTTTGGGCCAGCCAACCAGCGGAAACAGTGGAGAGTATGGGGACCTCCCTGATGATATACGGTGTATCCTTTGCATGCATTTGCGTGCTACCGCTACTTGTAGGGGGTGTGTACGTCTGGGTTTGGTGCCTGGTAGTAGGAAACGACGGAGTTCAGGGATGGGCACTGGACCAGTCGTGGTGACTGTTTCCCCTGTGTATCTGCCTGCCATCCAGAAGGAGAGCCCCACTGTAATTGTGCTGCTAGGAAATAGGATTCGAAGGATGGGGCGCCTAAACCGCCTTGTGTGGTGGGTAGTTGCAGCTTCGTTAGTGCTATCCTATGTCTGTGTGTCCCCCATATCAGTGAGCTGAGGAGTGAGTCCAAGTCCCGGAAGAATGTTCTGGGCGGAATGATTGGTAGATTTGTAAAAGGATATGGTAACCGTGGGACTATTATCATTTTGGCAAGAGCTACGTGGCCGATCGGGACTAGTGGGAGATTCTTCCAGAAACCAATTGATGACCTGATGCTGGCCAATGCCCTGCGGTGATTGTCTTCATATATGTCTGCCGGGGTGTGATAGAGACGGATCCTGAGGTATCGAGGGGCGTCTGCGCTCCAGGCTATGCTCTGGTTGCCCAGCCTGATATCCCAGGGAGGGAGGTTCGGATGTAGCGGGTACACTGTGGATTTATCCCAGTTTACCCGTTGTCCGGAGACTTCCGCGAACTCTGTCAGTGTTGCCCACATGGGTGTGAGGTCCTTGGTAACGTCTCTAACATATATTAAAAGATCATCAGCATACATGGAAACACTATGCACGGTATCTGCTATGGGGATGCCCCAATGTTCTCCCTCTCATCTCAATCGTATGCCTAGCGGTTCTACAGCAAGAGCGAAGAGTAGAGGCGAGAGTAGGCAGCCCTGCCTCGTGCCTTTTTGCACCGCGAATTCCGACGAGGTGTAGCGTCCTATCCGAACATGCGAGGTTAGTTTGGTGTATAAGAGTTGGGTATACGCCAAGAGGATGGGGCCAAGTCCTATTCGTCGCAGGACCGAGAAGAGATACTGCCACGTGAGGGTGTCAAAGGCCTTCTCAAGGTCCAGGATTAGGCAGGCCACCCAGGGATATGCGTCACCCATTTGATCTTGGACATGGAATAGTCGGCATATGTTCTGGGATGTGTTCCTACCCGAGACGAAACCGCATTGGTCAGGATGGATTAGAGACCGTATGATTTGTGCATATCTATCCGCTAATATCTTCCCCAGAATCTTACAGTCGGTAGATAGGAGCGTGATAGGGCGGTAGGAGGCCAGTAGTTGTGGGTCGCGATGAGGTTTCAGAAAGGTCACGATAACGGATTCCCAGAGGGATCTTGGTAGCTCCCCTTTTTCCAACGCGGTGGCGAACATTGCCACCAAACGGGGGACTAGTAAGGGGGAGAAGGCCGTGCAGTATTCCAAGGGCAGCCCATCGGGCTCTGGTGCTTTGTTGCAGGCTAAGGCGCGGAGGGCCGGAGTGATATCCGCGGATTGTATCAACGCATCTAACGTTGTGCTGTCCACCTTTGTAATCGTCAGGGGATCGAGAAATTGGTCTATTGTGCCCTGCGCGGTTGGGGTTGTGTGACAGTAGACTTCCAAGTAGTACTGATGGAATGCTGAGAGGATCTTATCTTGGGACTGTATTAGATGCCGTGGGGGTCTATCACTTCTGTAATGGGCTTTACGTCGGTGTCTTGTTTGGCTAGCCATGCCATTAAGGTGCCTGATTTATCCCTTTCCTTATGCATCCGGGTTGCACATGTCCTAAAGTTGTATCGACGTAGGTCAACGCATGTGGCTAGATATTCTGTCTTGGCCCTGGCTATCTGTGCCGCCGCTTCTTCCGATAGGTCGTCCCGCTTGGTGGCGGTAGCTAGTTGCTTTTCGGCTGTAGTAAGCGCCAGTTCTAGGGTCCGTTTTACCCCCCCACTATTTGTTTGATACAGTCCCCCCGGGCCACCACCTTGAATGTGTCCCACTCCACCAATGCGGAGGATGCTGTCCCTGCATTGTTAGCGAAGTAGTCCTGTATGCTTTGCCCCTGTTCATGTTTGAAGACTGGGTCCGTTAGGCAGTCCTGCGGTAGTCGCCATGTGGGAACTGGGGGTGTGGGGGTCTCCAATTTAGTCGCAGGATATGAGCGTCCTGGTCAGAGAGGATCCTACCCATGTAGTCTGTGTGTTGCACCTTGGGAAGAACCTTCGCTGAGCATAAGAATCTGTCTAGTCGGACTAGTAGGTTGTGTGGGATGGAGTGGAATGAGTACAGTCGAGTCTGTGAGTGGTGCATTCTCCATGCAACAGTGAGCGCCCAGTGTGCGACCCAGGCCTTGAAACGTTCGGTCTGCTTCTGGGCGGCCGAGTGTATGGGAGGGGGGTGAGAGCATTCCAAAGTGAGGTCTAGAGCGCAATTGAAGTCACCCCCCAGAATCCACGGGATGGATGCAAATTGGACTAGCACCTCAGTGAGACGGTCCCAGAACTTGTCCTGCTCTACGTTCGGGGCGTATATACTACCCAATAGCACCGAGTGCCCATCTAGGAGTCCCTCTAGTAGGGCATATCTACCCTCTTTGTCAACCACCCGTCTGAGCTCCTGAAAAGGGGTCCCAGGTCGAACCCATATTAATGCCCCACGGGCATAGGCAGAATATGATGTAGCGCATATGGTTCCTCGCCATTTGGTCTGCAGCTTGCTTATCTCAGTATTGGTAAGGTGTGTCTCCTGTAAAAACACAATTCGGGTGTTTTGGCGTTTTGTATATGAGTATACGGCATAGCGTTTGCTCGGTGTATGGAGACCCCGGGCGTTAAGCGTTAGGAGGCCGATGTCAGCATACTGTGTCGTTATAGCCATAAGGGAATGTCAGTGTTTGCTAGAATGGATTGTGACAACCGGAGCACAGTGACCAATGGGTTACCTATTGTGTGGGGAACACATATGATACCCCCTGTCTCCCATATACGTGTTTCAAGCACCCTGTTATATGAAGTTCCATGAGGGGGTGGGGTAGGTCTGAACAGGGCAACAAACTGTGAAACTGGGGTCAGGGAACGTTCCCAATGCTGAGGACCCATCGCTGTCCACGATACGTCCAAACTTACTCTCTCAAAGAGGGCGAGTGCAACAATACATGGTGGGGGTGGCAGTACTTGCTTGCGAGGCGTTCTATCAATTGGGCCTTGGTAGGATCATTGAGCGTCGTCTGGAGCGTACTGGATCATGCCTGTGTCATGTGTGCTCAATAAATGGGTTCTGGCGGTAGAAGTCGTATAGGATTGTCGGTGGGGTCATCTTAGGATGGGAGGGAGTTCATTTGTCCATCCAACATAGCATCGGCTGTCTGGGGGGTGACCAGGGTGTGTGTACTTGAGTCGGTTCCAGAAAGTGTTCCGTTGCTGTCGTCCTCCCCCCTCTGATGATAAGATATGTGGGGCCCGGTCTATGTCCTCCGTATGGGGGGATGCCTGTAGGTCTATCACCGCCTGTCAGACCTCACGTCTCTCCTTCATAATTTGTTCCAGGTCTGGGGAGTCGTGGGTGCCAGTCCCGAGCTTTCCCTTCGTCTCCTTGCGTTTTTGCTTTGAGTTGCGCCTCCTGGCACGTGGCGATTTGAATGCCGGGCTTCGCATGGATTCAGATTTGGATTGTGGCTTGCAGTGGTGGTCCGCCCATTCATGCGCCTCCTCGGCGTTCTCGAAAAAGGAAGCGGAGCCATTGTAGAGGATTTTGAGGCGGGCAGGGAACAGGAGGGAGTATTAAATATTGTTCGCACGTAGTCGTCGTTTTATTTCCAGAAACGATGATCTTTGTTGTTGCACCACTCGTGATTAGTCCGGGAATATCATAATCTGTTTGTTTTCTACATGCAGGGGAGCTGTTTGTCTGGCTGCTCGGAGTACTGCGTCCCGGTCACGAAAGTGTAGGAATTTCGCCAACATCGGTCTAGGAGGGGCTCCTGGCTGGGGTTTGCGAGCTGGAACTCGGTGGGCGCGCTCAATGTAGAAAAATGCTGTCCTGTCCGTCATTGGGGTGAAGGATTTCACCCAGGTTTCCATATATTCCAGCGGGTTTGGGCCTTCGATTCCCTCCGGAAGGCCTAGCACGCAAATGTTTCAGCGTCGTGAACGACCTTCCAAATCGTTTGTACGTTCTTCCATAGCTGATAGGCGGTTCAGGATGTCTTGCAGTGTCTGCTGGTGTGCCTTGAGGGTAGGTTGCAGCTCGGCTAGGTCCTTCTCCCCCCTCCTTCACTTTGTCGTCGAGTTTACGGTGGTCGTCCTGTATGAGGCTAATGTCCGTCGCAAGGGTGCCCAGACGTTTCTCCACTGAGATCCTGGATTGTTCGATAGCCGTTAGTACCTGATCCAGCTTGTCTGAAATTGATGGGTCAGGTTGGGTTGTATTAGGTGCGACCCATGTCCGGGTGTTGGGCATGTTTTCTGGGTCGGTCTCGGGCACTGCAGTTTGCTGGGATGCTCGTGGTTTTCCCATTGTGGCGACAAGGTGAGTGACACTGGTCCCAGGCGTCGTCAAGGGTTATGAGGTGTGGGGCCTGCCTCTGTGATGTCCCCACGCCGGATTTTCTGGTCCCAGTGCGAGGCTGATCTTTTGATTGGCGAGGCGCTGAGTCGTAGGGGTCAGTGGGCCTCTAATGGGAGAAGTCTCCGGTTCCGGCTGCTAGTCCACCTCCCCGCAGGTTTGGATGAAGGGTGGGCGCTTCCCGGGAAGGTGTGCGAGGGAGAAAGAGGACTCCCAGTCCGACCACCCCAGTGTCCGGCTCACCTCCCTGCAGGTTCGGATGGAGGGTGAGTCGGCGATCGGTTCCCGCTCTTCACTTTCAGCAGAGGATATGGGCTGGTGCGGGGGAGCGTTACCGCGCCGCCATCTTAAGATCAGGAAGCGTGCCCCATATGTGCTTGAAGGTCCTGCCGAGGTAGGAGGAGGGGAGGGGTTCACCTTCGTGCTGCCACCCGCTGCAGGGCATCTGGCTGCTCCCCTCCGTTTCGCTGTCGCTGGAAGTCCGTGGATGTTCCCTGGGATCCGGTCTCACTCTTGTCGGTCGTCAGGGGTTTTCGGCGCCATTTTGGAAACAGGCGACCTCGATGCAGAGTGATCCTGCGGATCCTTGCTGGATAAGGGGTGGCGGTCGGTCCGTCCGCATCGTAAGTTGTAACCTGCGCCTCGGACCCCCTCGCAGTGGCATCGCGGGTCCGCGCCTACGCCAGACGGCGGTTGAAGCGATTTCCGTGGTGTGTGGGCCCCCGTCGCTAGGTGCAATGTCCGCTTTCCTGCAGAATCTAGGGGGTTTTGGTGATTGTCTGCAAAGCGGGCGTAGTCTACCGCTGCCGCTGTGCCCGCCGTTGGTTTGCTAGTCCCGTCACTGGTGTTCGACCCGTGATTCAGGGTCAGCCACTCAGGGATTGCAGTCAGGAGCGGGCAGGCACCATCTTGTCGCCGAGAGCCCAGGTGAGGTTTCCAGCAGTTTTCCCTTGGGGGGAGGGGGGGGGGGGGGGGGTCCCCGTTTGTCGAGGTTTGGGGGCACCGTTGGGTAAAGATTGCCTTCCGATGTTTGGGTACCGCTTCAACCGTCCAGAACGGCGCTGGAAAACGAGCAATATGCTGGCCCAATCGTGGAGCCTCGGCAGAGCTCGTCCACCATCGTTGCTGGCTTGGCCAAGCCCCCCCCACCCAATTTTCTGTATTTATCCACTTTTAAAAATAAATGCAGACAGAAAACCCATTGTTTTCTGCCTGCATTTATCTGTAAAAATCCGTAAAAACTGATTTCTGGGAGCCTTAGTCCAAATCCATGGACGTTACGTGGGAACACGGGACTACAAAGCCCATTGTACGTCCCCTGTCGCAGTGTGGGGCAACGCAGAGACTTGTGCTGTGTTGCCTTACACTATATTAACAAGGCCATGAGAACCCTATGCAGGGTGGCTTTGCATGGCCTCGTACCTAGCATCACCGTAGCATCATTAAAAGTGACGCTCCAGCGGCGCAGGTCTCTTGTAAATGAGGCCCTCAGTCTGAGAGGAAGGTTTGACCATAACCCAATTAGGAAAGGATGTGTAAGAATTTAGGTAGGGACTGGAAAGCTTACTGTTGCTTGGTTTCTGAGGAGATTCAGCAATCGGAGGGCACAGCAAAAGGGGAGAAGGAAAATTGAGTGTGAGTGTTAGACCGGCGTCTGTTAGCTTAGCCAAAATTGTTTAATACACAATAGAGTACAATGGAGGTGGCAACAGGAGAACCTAAGTTGCAAGGCTCAGTCTAATGACCTATGGCACCCTGTAGAACAGCCACTGCCATGGAAATGCCATGCCAAGAAGTACATTAAGGATGTATCTTTAATTAATAATATGTTTCATCTGGTAACATTAATGTAATTTTAAATGTTTCAACAGTAACAGGATAAAAGAGATTGTGCCTATAAGCATGTTGTATTAGAACGGTGTGTTAAACAACTAAACACAAGTGCTTTGAGACTTCTCCAGTGTCTTGAAATCTCTTTCATGTCTTATATTAACTGGGCTCTTATATAAGGATGCTTTGAGTAACTAATATGAAACGTGCAGTGAATTTTACAAAATTACAGACCAACGGTTTAAATGTTTACAAAAAACATAACCAATAAGATAACTCCAAACGTTACGTGTGGTACCCCTCCCCACAATTTCTGAACTTGATAGCTACTCGGATTTAAATGGTCATACTATAGCTCCTTCACTTGTGCCATCCCAACTAGAAAGTAAGAACCCCCTGACCCCTACACACCCTCTGCGGTCATACTTACTTTTTGTTGTCTTTGGCCCTCATTCCAATTTAAACAGTAACTACTTATTCTGCAGGGTACTGCATTTACTAGGTGTTCAATTTGTGCATTTTTCCAATTTATTTACATTGGAATGGTGTAAATTCCCTAGTAGCATGTGTAAATCTCCATTCTGAGGTGCATAAACAGCGCACGTGTACTTTTACGTGCAGATTATGCATCAAGTTGTTTTTGCCTGTACAGTCATGATTTGGCTGCAAACTGGAATTTGCAGGACTGATACTTTGCTCGCTCATAAGTCCTATGATCTTATGACAACATGTGTATATCTATAAATAAGCTTTAGGTTATGCGCCTCAGTAGCCTTATAAAAGATTTTAATAGGATCAATCAGTCATTTATAAAGCGCACTACATACCCGCGAGGGTCTCAAGGTGCTGGGGGGGGAGGGGGGCGCTACTGGTCGAACAGCCAGGTCTTGAGTATCCTCCTGAAGGTCAGCAGGTCTTGGGTCTGTCGTAGTCTCAGTGGGAGGGAATTCCTTGTCTTGGCGGCGAGGTGGGAGAAGGGTCTCCCGCCGGTGGTGGTTCTTCGGATGCGCGGGATGGTGGTGAGTGAGAGGTCGGCGGAGCGTAGGTGGCGGTTGGGAATGTAGAAGGAAAGTCGTCTGTTGAGGTAGGCTGGGCCGGTCTTGTGGAGTGCCTTGTGTGCATGGATGAGGAGCTTGAAGAATATCCTCTTGTTGACGGGGAGCCAGTGCAGGTTTCTCAGGTGGGGGGTGATGTGGCCGTGGCGTGGTACGTCGAGGATCAGTCGTGCCGAGGCGTTTTGGATGCGTTGTAGTCGTTTGATGAGCTTGGTCAGGGCTCCCGCGTAGAGGACGTTTCCGTAGTCGAGTCTGCTGCTGACGAGGGCCTGGGTGACTGTCTTTCTAGTATCTGTCGGGATCCATCTGTAGATCTCGCGGAGGGTGTTGAAGCAGGAGGAGGAGACGGCGTTGACTTGCTTGGTCATTGAGAGTGTTGAGTCGAGGATGATTCCCAGGTTGCGTGCGCGGTCGGTGGGTGTTGGGGCTGCTCCCAGTGCCGTCGGCCACCAGGAGTCATCCCAGGCCGAAGGATTGGGGCAGAGGATGAGGACCTCCGTCTTGTCCGAGTTCAGCTTCAGACGGCTGATTTTCATCCAGTCGGCGACAGCCTTCATTCCTTCGTGGAGGTTGGCTTTGGCTGTGATGGGGTCCTTGGTGAGGGAGAGGATCAGTTGAGTGTCGTCGGCGAAGGAGATGTTGAAGTCGTGCTGTCGGGTGACATGTGCGAGCGGGGCCATGTATATGTTGAACAGTGTCGGGCTGAGGGAGGATCCCTGGGGTACGCCGCAGATGATCTCGGTTGGTTCGGATCGGAATGGGGGGAGGCGGACGCTCTGGATTCTGCCGGAGAGAAAGGAGGTGGTCCATTCCAGAGCCTTGTCTTGGATCCTTGCGCTGTGGACGCGTGCACGTAGTGTGGGGTGGCAGACTGTGTCCAAGGCGGCGGAGAGGTCTAGGAGGATGAGTGCTACAGTCTCACCATTGTCCAGCAGGGTCCTAATGTCATCGGTGGCGGCGATGAGGCCGGTCTCGGTGCTGTGGTTGCTGCGGAACCCTGACTGGGAAGTGTCCAGGATTCGGTTCTCTTCGAGGTATCGGGTTAGCTGTCTGTTGACGATCTTCTCGATGATGTTGGCCGGGAACGGGAGCAGGGAGATGGGCCGGAAGTTCTTGAGATCACTTGGGTCTTCCTTGGGTTTTTTGAGTAGGGCGTTGATCTCGGCGTGTTTCCAGCTTTCTGGGAAGGTCACGGTCTCGAGGGAGAGATTGATGACGTTCCGCAGGTGGGGTGCGATGGAGCTGCTTGCTTTGTTGAAGACGTGGTGTGGGAATGGGTCTGACGGGGAGAGCCGGAGTGGATTGTGCTCATGGTCTTGATGGTGTCATCGATGCTCACGCTGGCCCAGGCTAGCAGGGGGTCGTGGTCGATGGTGTGCGGAGGGGCTGTCTGGGTGTTGAAGCTGTCGTGGATGTCTGCTATCTTGCGGTGGAAGAAAGTGGCGAGGGAGTCGCACAGGGCTTGCGACGGCGGGATGTCGTTGGTTTTGGAGTTGGAGAGTTCCGTCACGATGGTGAAGAGCTCCTTGCTATTGTGTGCGTTGTTGTCGAGGCGGTCTTTGAAGGAGGTCCTCTTGGCAGCCCTGACGAGGTGGTGGTGGTGGTTGCGGATGGCGTCCTTGTGTGCTGCGTGGCTGTCCGGAGTCTGTTCACTGTGCCATTTCTTCTCTAGTTTCCGGCAAGCTTGCTTGGAGGCTAGGAGTTCTGGGGTGAACCAGCTGGCCCTCTTGCTGGTGTCTCTGTGGGGGGGTTTCTTCAGCTGGGCGAGGATAAGTTTGTGCTGATTGCATATTAGTTCTTTCTGTTAAATATTTACTTTTCTCATTAACCACACCATCTTCATTCTAGACCTTTTCCCCCAAATCATTCTTCCCCTACACTTGATTTATGATAGTCACTAAAGCTCCAGTTTAATAGAGATTTTTACTCTTGAAGCACTTGGATAATTACTTACGATGGTCTTGTTCCTCAAACACAGTATTGTAAAACCTTGGTGCCCAGTCTCATTACACAACAATGCACCAAGCACTTTATTCTATTCTGTTCTCTTTACACTGCAGAGAGAAGACCATTCCTTTGCCCTCTGTTTTTAACATTGGGTACAAGTTCTCATGAACAGGCCCTGGTCTACCTTTATGAATTGGGCACCTCAGAAGTCATAAAGGCTGTTTTGAATGATATTTTAAGCACCTAAAGATATGTAACAAATATTGATTCTTTATTCTTATGTATTGTTGTTTGATGTACTATTTACGAGGAGCTCATAATATTCTACATTAATTTTGTAGAGTCTCTCTATTTTATCCCCAAATATTTTATTTTTGGCATAATGTTGATATGTAGGTATTTTATATGTGAATTTGTTTTTTCATCTGTTTTATGCAAAAACCGAATAAAGATTTTGATGATGATGACTTGTGGGAAGCTATACGCTTTCTGTTGTGAGCATGGTAGCATCATTAGCGTTTGAAATGTGTATTTGTTTCAAAGTGATATACTTAGGCAGCCATGTCTGGTACACTCCATGCTTTCAACAAGCTTCAGGCATTGGCTGCAAATGCCATTCAATGCCATGTTCGGTCGGGTAATGTTACAGAACTTCTCCTTTCTACTTGAGTTAATAATAGGGTGTAATGTTCCTCCCTTATATGAATTACATGTTTGGGAATATGTCCCTGCACAGAAATGTAGAGGGGCCCTGATTATGTCCAGGTTATATCTTGTAGTCACTTGTACTCTTGCTCCATCTGCTCTATCCACCTTGGTATTCAAAAAACAAATGTCTTAATTTTTTCCTGTAATCCACATATTGGCCGGATAGAAGGCACTGAAGGTGTAGCTACATAAATTTGTTGTGGAGGCATAGGTCTTTGTGGAGTCACCCATAGATATTCTGGGTTTCCCATAGGCTTTGACACAACCAAGGGTCCATGCCTGCCCCATGAATATATGCTATATCCATATGAAGAAAGATGAGGGGAGGGTTGACTCACTACAAAGGTTTCTACAGTTAGTAAGCAGAATGTACTGAAGGCATCATGCCTTCTCAATTGACTATTCAGTTAGAAGTTGTTTCAACGTATTATATTTTATCCCCCCTGCAGATGCAAAATGCATGAGAACCAGCACGTCTGAAAGACTGGACAGTGGACACTCCACTCGAAAAATAATGCCTCCATCTTGTGGCTTCTCAACAGCTCTAGTTCACCATCCTCCATCACTGCTTTCTTGCATTCCATATCCCTTGACCCCTCACTGCATTCCTGAACCACCTCCCTCTAGCCTACCTCCTGTGACTTTTCAGTCTTTTCCAGCTCATCTTACCTCCAATCCTCTTTGTGCGACCCCTTCCTCTCTTCATCCACCCATACCGGATTCATTAGTTCCAATTCCTCCTATCACAAAACCATCTGCTGTGACACCTAGCTCTGTTCCTGCACCTCCTTCCCTTATTCCTTCTGTAACTCCTGCACAATCTCATCCTGCTCCTAAGGATCATATGTTTGTTCCAACTGTTGTGCCCTCCCATCAACCTCCTGTCAATGTTTCATGTGTTCCTAGATTTCCTTCTTCTCTTCCACTGACTCCTTCCTTTGTTTCTGCGCTGCCTCATGCCAGTCCTTCCTCTGTTCCTGGACCTGCTTTGAAATCGTCTGTTCCTTCTTGTCTTTTTCCTTCCACAACAACTCATTCTTCTCATCCACCCACTGGCACCCCACTCTTTATTTCATCTCTTTCAGACAATTGTGTTACTCCAATTGTGACTCCTTTGGATTCATCACATATGTCTTCTTCCATTATTCCTGCATCTCCTCCCTCTCATCCAGATACTATGATTCGTACCGGTATCCCTGTACCTCCTTCCAATCATCCAGATTCGGTGACATCATCCATTGTTCCTGCAACTCTAACCTCTCATTCTGAGCCTGTAACTGCTTCCTGTGTTCCTGCACCTCCAGCCTCTCGCCCAGATCATGTGACTCTCTCCAGCATACCTAAAGCCTCTCGCTCTCATCCAGATCTTGGGACTCATTTTAGTATTTGTGTACTTCCAGTCTCTCCTTCGGATTCTGTGATTCCTTCCAGTATTCCTCATCCTCCTTCCACTTATTCAGGTACCATGGCCTCTTCCATTGTTCCCTTGCCTCCACCTGATCACCCTGAACCTGTGAATACTTCCAGTGCACGTGCACCTCCGTTCTCTTGCCCAAATCCTCCCACTCCTTCCAGTGTTTCTGCTCCTTCTCACCCTCATCCAGATCCTTCTGGTATCTGTGGACGTTCTTCATCTCACAGAGACCCTGAGACGTCTTCTAGTATTACTCCACCTTCTGTCCCTCACCCAGATCCAATTACTTCTAGTGTTCCTGCACCTTCTTCAGTTCTTGTTACTTCTTGCAGTGCTTTTGCAATTCCTTCTTATCAACTAAACCCAAAGACCCCTCCCTGTGATCCTACATGTCCTTCCTCTCAGCCTAACTCTGTAGTCCTTACATGTGTTCCTACACTTCCTCCCTCCAGTGCTGATCCTGTTCCCCCTTCCATTGTTTCCCTAGCCCCTTCTACTCGCACAAACCCTGTGCCCCCCTCAGTGGCTCTGGCTCTTTCCATATCTAATCCAGACCTCCTGGTTCCTACTTCTGTTAATGAATCTCTGCCTTCTCATCGTAACACAGAGATGCCTTCCTCTCTCGTTCCCCCCTTGCCAGCTGGTATTCCTGTGCCTTCTCTGTATACTTGTCCATCCTCTACATCATTTGAGATTCCTTATAGTATCCCTACATCTCTTTCCTCTCACCTAGACCAGGTGACGATGACTCCACCTCCCATTAATCTGGATACTGAGATGCAACATATTTCTCCACCTCCTCCTCCTCCTCCTTCTCCTTCGAGCCAAGTCCCTCAGATACAACCTAGTTCTTGTTCAGACACGGTCCCTCCTTCCCCTGTTTGTGTACCGCCTCCGGCTCCTCCTCTCCCTCCACATTTATTCTTCACTCCTCATCGGGATCAGATCAACAGCTGCAAGGTATGTTTCATTGTGAAATATAGCATACTTTTTATATAATTATCACAGCGGCACAGCTTCCAAATGGGCGTTTTAGTGAACGGGGTAGCTGTCACCCTGTTAGAGGGTAAAAAGAGGGCTAACCAGCCTATAATAAAAGCATGGCATAAGGAGGCTAATGGATGTGTGTGTAATAGAAAACGTGGAATGTGCAGCAGTAGGTGAGGGTAAAGGAATCCAAGGGAAATTGGCATAGTCTGCTAAAGCAGTCTCTTGTGTTAAGGATAGGTGTGAGGATGGGTTGCCCTTCCCTCTGCAGGTGATGTTTTTCATACACGGGTGCGTGTAACGTTTTCATTGATTCAAGACTAGTGTCAGGAAAATAGCAATGTGGAGCAGCCAAACTTTCATGCATGAAAAACTATGTTGTTAGAAACACACTGCTTACCAGCACTCTCTAAGATTTATTGCATGATTCTGGCTCTGTGTCGTAGCAGAAAATAAATCCACTTTCTAATGAAAAAAGCCCAAAACAATCATGTTTACTTCGGGCAGAGGGATTAAGAGTGTCTGATTGTATGAATGGTTCTCTGCGATAACAACATGCTGTAGACCTTTTAAAATTATCAGTGGTAGTTTTTAATTGAGTTATATTAAAAAGCACGAAATAATACTGACTTTTTCTACAGGTTTACAGACGAATGCAGATGAATGAATGGTACTCATTGGATTTATAAAGCGTGACTACTACCTAAATAGGGTGACACGAATATCAGTTCATACCAGTCCCTACAGTAGAAAAAAAAAACTATTAGTGACTGGTTTTAAAATTGATCACTTGGCATACTGAATACTATAGCTTTGTGTTCAGACTTACAAGTAAATGAAGGCAAATGCGCAATGACCTTGGTGATAGAATTCCGACTGTCCCAAGTAAATGTGAGGAGACATACAAAGGAACAGGTTACATACACCTTGTATACTGCAAAGTTCACAGAAAATTGCTGTACTGGGTAATGTTGATTGGGCTCAAATATACAATTATTCATCAAGGAGGAGCCTTAGAGGGAAGAACAGGCATCAAGGGTGCCCTCGCTCAACAACAATACCATGTACAGAAAAGCCCTTTGCCGCACGTTACACATCACGTCAGAATTTGTTGGGCCTCTCCACTACTTCTGTTTAGTTGGGGAAGGGTCTTGTACCTACTTATGAACCCACCCATATGTATTTTTGAAGATTTGAAACCGGTCCTATAATAAAGGTTGGTTCTCACAAGTGTTAAGAAAAGTAAAAAATGTGTGTTAAGGGTGTGCCTCACGTAAGCAACCACCAAGGAGCACTGAAATACTAACTGCATATGCTGCACATCTAAACATGTGTGTTCCCTATAGATCCCCATTAGGAGATGAGAGCTTCTACCTTACAAGCACTGCTAAACTTAAAAATTAATTACGGAACAGCATACTGCACTTGTCTTTAATTTGTAGTGGCCATACTCCTAATTAAAAACCATGCCACGTTTAGACCATTTTAAGTTGAATGGCCAACCTGGTGGAATGTCTCCATGGGGGTTTGCTAAGCTTGGTTGTTTTTGTTTTATTTACTTTAGCTAAGGTGCACACAGTCGCTGAGGATGCTGTGCAGCGTAACTAAAAAACATTTGGCAAGGTTACAAATGTGACACTGTTGGAAATCCCCCACTCCCACGCCTGAAGAGGTTGGTGGTAACTGGGTCTTTCCAGGACATACACAGTGGTAGCTTGGCTCGAGTGGTCAGGGGTCAGGCACCGTGCTAAGCATACGTCATACCCATACAATAACCATGCGTGCATCCGTTCCAAAAACGACTCTACACCGTAAAAATTATGAAAATATTTCTCTTTATCTTCTTTTTCTCTTAGTTGCTGATTAGATAAATAATAACACAATCACAATATACAAGGCTTTTTAAATAGTGCAGGACAAATAAATACTGGCTTAATGATTCAATAAATAGGGGTGATCATAAATAATTAAGGCATAAATATAAGTGCAATACATACAGGCAATTAAATATTCTGAGGCAATAAATACTGTAAACCAATAAATATTGTGCGACAATAAATACTGTGGAACAATAAATACAGTGAAGCAATAAATAGGTTAAATACAATAAATACAGTGCTCTCAATAAATAATTAAAAGCTGACAGTGACACTTCTAGAATCAGATCACATTTAGATTTCTATGGGCTGATTTGGCCCAGGCACAGCTTGTAGTTATGTGGATGGCTTGAGGGTGTCTAATCCCTGGCTTGGACAAGGCTGAGGCCCAAACTGAGGTAGATAAAGGGGAGGAATTCTAGAGATCTGGCTCTCTCACTCTACACAACCCCTCTGAATTAGTCTCAGCTCACCCCTGGCACAATCAAGATGGTTCCAGCACCTCTCTAGCCCCTAGAGTAGTCTCTTAGGATTCCACAGGGCCTTAGGCGCCCTCTCTTCCACTTACTGCCCTTTTTCTGAAGCTCCGACGCCGCTGGAGTCGTGTCGACGCCGTGAGGCGGTTCCGGTTCGATGTCGGCGGCCTCGGCACAATGTCAGTTCTTGACGACGCCGGCAGGCGGTTCCGGATCGATGTCGGCGGCCTCGGCTCGATCTCGACCTCCGATTCGATGACGTCGGGCAGTCTTGGCTCGATGTCGACTTCGGGCGGCTCCGGTCCGATGGCGACCTCAGGTTCGATGACGTCGGCCGGCCTTGGCTCGATGTCGACTTCCGGCGGCTCCGGAGTGCGATCCCCACTCCCGACCTCCGGTGCTCCTCTCCTCAGGTTCCGGCAACTCCGGAGTGCGACCTCACTCCCGACCTCCGGTGCTCCTCTCCTCAGGTTCCGGCGACTCCGGAGTGCGACCTCCACTCCCGACCTCCGGCACGCTTCACCTCGGTCTCCGGCGACTCCGGAGGGTGGACTTCACTCCCCCGTCGACGCCGCTCACTCGACCTCGGGTGACTTCCTCCTCGACCTCTGGTACTCTCTACAACCTCCGTCGGCGCCCTCTCTCGACCTCTGGCGGCTCCGGGTACGACGTCTGCTTTTCCAGTCAGCGCCGCTTCTCCACCTCGGTCTCCGGGTCTCAGGCTTCTCGACGTCGGACTCCAGGGAAACCAGTATCCAGGTCAGGATCTTGCTGTTCTTGGATTCTAAGGCCTGTTCCTGCTGTCCAGGTCCTTAAGATAGTTTTTCTTGCTTCTTCCCACACAGGGCTTCAGGCTGGGCTCAGTCAGTAGGGACTAGTATCAAGGGTGGGTTTATGGACCCCACTCCAGGCACAAGTTTCCACCCCTGCTGCCTCACTCCTTCCTCCTTCAGGTTTCTGCTGCTCTCTCTTCACCAGTCAGATGCCAACTGCCAGCTCCAACTGCCAACTCTCTGTCTTAGCTTCCCAACATTCTAAACCGCCTCCAACTGTCACAGGGCTCCAGAATGTTGTAGAAGGTTCTAGTAGGTTCCAGTGGGTTCTGATGATGTCACAGGTGGCCACCATTTTGTGCTCCAGGCCCTCAGACAGAAGTTCCAGGGGTAGATAAAATGGCTCCCTGAATCTGCATCAACACTAAAAAGTCTGGTGGTTCCCAAAAAGGAAAAATTCTAACCGGGTTTGAGGCAAAAGTGGGACAAAATAAATAATGATGAGGAGGGACCACCCAAAGGGCTGACAGGTCTAACACGCGTCCCCCCCCAGCTGAAAGTGGGGAGAGCTACCCAACCCCTTGGGAGTTCTCATCACTAAGGCGGAAATACCTTGAGAGACCGTCTGCATTGGCGTGGTCCACTCCAGGCCGATGTTCCACCTGGAAGTCCATTCCCTGTAGGGAAATAGACCACCTCAACAACTTGGGATTCTCCCCCTTCATCTGCATCAGCCAACGAAGGGGTCTGTGGTCGGTCTGAACTAGGAAGTGCGAGCCAAACAGGTATGGCCGCAACTTCTTCAGAGCCCATACCACTGCAAAGGCTTCACGCTCTATTGCACTCCACTTCTGTTCTCTGGGAAGTAGTCTCCGGGATAGGAAGACCACGGGTTGATCCAGACCCTCTTCATTGAGTTGCGATAACACTGCCCCAATGCCATGTTCCGATGCATCCGTCTGGACAATGAACTCCTTGGAAAAGTCTGGGGCCCTTAAGACCGGGGCCTCGCACATGGCTTTCTTCAATCTCACAAAGGCCTGCTGACAAGCCTCCGTCCAGACTACCCGTCGAGGTTGTTTCTTGGACGTGAGCTCCGTGAGGGGGGCTACGATGGTACCGTACCCCTTCACGAAGCGGCGGTAGTATCCCGTGAGGCCCAGAAAAGCTCGGACCTCAGTCTGTGTCTTGGGGGTTCCCAGGCCATGATGGCCTCGATCTTCGCATGGAGGGGTTGCACCGCTCCCCTACCCACCAAGTGTCCAAGGTACACTACCGACCCCTGCCCGATCTGGCACTTGCTGGCCTTGATCGTCAATCCAGCTTGCCTCAGGGCCTGGAGAACAGCTTGCAGGTGACGCAAGTGATCCTCCCAGCTGTTACTGAAGACGGCTATGTCATCCAGATAAGCAGCAGAGAAACTCTCCATTCCGGTGAGGATCTGGTTTACCAGGCGCTGAAACGTGGCAGGTGCGTTCTTGAGCCCAAAGGGCATCACACAGAACTGGTAGTGGCCATTGGGCGTGGAGAAGGCTGACCTTTCCCTTGCTCCATCAGTCAAAGAGATCTGCCAGTACCCAGAAGTAAGGTCAAAGGTACTTGGATATTGGGCAGCTCCCAGCCGGTCAATCAATTCATCCGCCCTAGGGATCGGATGAGCATCAGTTTTGGTCACTGAATTCAGTCCCCGGTAGTCCACACAGAACCTCAGTTCCGGTTGGGCACCCGGTGGTGCAGCTTTTGGTACTAGTACCACCGGACTGGACCAGGGGCTGCTAGAAGGTTCGATCACTCCTAGCTCCAGCATCTTAGTGACTTCACTGTTAATGCTGGCCTTCACCTTGTCTGACATCCGGTAGATCTTGGACTTCACAGGTGGGCTGTCTCCTGTGTCCACGTCATGGACGCACAGGTGAGTCCTACCCGGGACAAGGGAGAACAACGAAGAGTACTGCCCCAGGACCTGGCGACAGTCCTCCTGCTGTTCAGGAGTTAGAGATGGGGAGAGAATCACTCCCTCCACCGACCCATCCTTCTCTTGAGACGCAAACAAATCGGGGAGAGGCTCGCTTTCCGCGTCCTCTGCTCCGTCAGTCACCATCATCAAGATGACTTCGGGCCTCTCGTGGTGGGGTTTGAGGCGGTTGGCGTGCAGCACCCGTAGGGGCTGACGAGGGGTCTTCAGGTCCACCAAGTAGGTAGCCTTACCCTTCTTCTCCAACACCTCAAAGGGTCCTGACCAGCGATCCTGGAGGGCGCTAAGCTCTCCTGGTTCGATCACCCACACCTTCTGGCCAGGCTCCAACTCCACCGGGTGAGCATTGTGGTCATACCACGCCTTCATTACTGCTTGGCTGGCCTCCAAGTTGTCAGAAGCTTGCTTCCACAACTTAGCCATTTGGCTCCGGAAGGCCAGCATGTAGCTCACCACGTCCTGGGGAAGCTTTCTGGGAGTTCTTTCCCATCCGTCTCTCACCAGGTTGAGAGGTCCACGTACAGGGTGCCCATACAAAAGCTCGAAGGGGCTGAAGCCCACTCCCTTCTGTGGCACTTCCCTGTAAGAAAAGAGTAAACGGGGTAGGAGGACGTCCCATTTCCTCCGCAGGCTTTCAGGCAGACTTCTGATCATGCCTTTCAAGGTTTTGTTAAACCTCTCCACCAGACCATTGGTCTGGGGGTGGTAAGGAGTTGTAAACCGGTAGGTCACTCCACACTCCTTCCACATCGCCCGCATGTACGCTGACATGAAGTTGGTCCCCCTGTCGGACACAACTTCCTTGGGAAAACCCACTCTGGTAAAGATTCCCATCAGGGCCCTAGCCACAACAGGTGCCGTTATGGTCCTCAGAGGTATTGCCTCTGGGTACCGTGTGGCATGATCCACCAGAACCGGGATAAACCTGTGACCAGCTGTAGTAGGTGGATCTAACGGACCCACAATGTCGATGCCCACCCTTTCAAAGGGGGTGCTAACGACAGGAAGTGGTTCCAGGGGAGCTTTTAGCTTCACCCCTGTTTTCCCACTGGCTTGGCAAGACACACATGTCCGGCAGTAGGTATCGGACGACACTTTCATTTGAGGCCAATAAAAGTGTGGGACAAGACGGGCGAAGGTCTTGTCTTGCCCCAGGTGTCCTGCCAATGGGATCTCGTGAGCCAACTCTAGAAGGAAGGCTCGATAACGTTGAGGGACTACCAAGGCTCGTGACGATCCATGTAGGGGTGCCTTGGGTTCACTGTAGAGGAGGCCGTCCTCCCAGTAAACACTGTAGTTCCCTTCAACGTTCCCTGCTGCCTGGGCTTCGGCCTGTCGCCTCAGCCCCTCAAGGGTAGGGCACTCCCTCTGGCCCTGGCAGAATTCCTCCCTGGACGGGCCTCCCTCCACGTGCCACTCGGCCGGGATGGGTAGGTCCCCCAGTTTGGTAACATCCCCCACCGCAGACTCCTGGTCCACCACCTCCGGTGGCCTATCCGTCCTACGGGGTGCGGACGCCGAGGCAGGCTCCTCCTGTCCTTGGTTCTTCCCTTGACTGGCAGCTGGCTGGGCCTTTGTTCCAGGCTCCAGCCGAAACGAACTCCCTCTCCGGGTAGTCGCGGACCTTGTGCTCACACAGGCCCAGTCAGGTGTACCCAGCATCTCAGTATGAGTCCGGTATTCCACCTCCTTCCAAGCATTGTGCTCCATGTCATTCCCCAGTAGACAATCGACTGGCACGGCAGGGCTTACGGCAACTCGAAGTGAACCTGCAACCCCCCCCCCCCCCATTCAAAGGGAACCTCGGCCACTGGATAGTGGCCTGTTCTGCCGTCAGCCATCGCGGCTGGGTGGAGTACATCGGGAATTACCTGCTCTGGAGACACCAGTTGGCTACGCACCATAGTCATACTGGCTCCTGTGTCTCTCAGAGCCTCCCGTCTTTGGCCGTTGATGGTGACCCACTGCCCATACTTTACAGTATTTTCGGGCACCTGGATCTTAGGAACCATCTCCCGTTCTCCCAGGGACACTAAGGTGACACCCGCCCACTCCCTTCCCTTAGTTAAGGGCATCTCCTCCCCGAGCACTGCACTAGCTACTCCGGGGGTCTTTCCTCCAATGGGAGGGGGTGGTCGTTTCAGGCACTTCGGATCTCCCTTATAGTGTCCAACGCCACCGCACTCGTAGCAATGGACAACCCTTGGCTGCTGACTCTGGCCAGGATTAGGGTTTCTGGGTGGGTTAGCCCTAGGGTTAAATCCTGTTCCCTTTCCTTGGAAATTATTTTGGGGGCCTTTGGAGAACTCCTTTTTCTTTTCCCCTCCCTCTTTCTTCTGGGGGGCGCCCTGTCCGGCCTTTTGAGTATCCCCTCCAGTCCCCCTTGTGGACACCCGGGTACTAGCCCAAATGTCCGCCTCCTCAGCAAGCTTCCGGGGACTGGTCAGCTTGCTATCCACCAGGTGTTGACGCAGTTCAGGGAAACATTTCTCGAGCAGGTGTTCCTTCAGTACTAGATCAAACAACCCCTCGTAGTTCCTCACTTCACTGCCCTGAACCCAACCCTCTAGTGCCTTCTTTGCATAGTCCAGGAAGTCCACCCAATTCTGTGTGCCCAGTTTGTGACTACCCCTGAACTTCTGTCTGTACTTTTCGGGTGTTAGTCCAAACTTTCTTATGAGCGCCAGTTTCATGGTGGGGTAGTGGGTCTGCTCATCCTCCTCTAAGGCCAATAAAGCATCCCTACCAGCTGGAGGCATGTACTTGTACAATCCCCCTCCCCAGTACTTCTCTGGAACCCCATGGGCCCTTAACGAGACCTCATAGGCCGCTAGCCACTTGGCGATATCGTCACCCACCCCATAGCTAGCTACTATGGGGCCTATGCATCAACAATGCCATTTGCGATTCCTTATTAGCGAAAAATAAGGAATCGCTAATAAGGAATAGCAAAAGGCTATGCATGTAGGAATCGCTATTCAAATAGCGATTCCTTAATATTCCTTATTACCGAATCGGTAATACCGAATCGGTAATAAGGAATACCTACCCATTCATTCCTATGGGCTTGGAGGCCCATAGGAATGAATGTAAAGCCAGTCTGTATTAGCGATTCGGTATTACCGAATCGCTAATAGCGGGAGCACTTTCAAGGGTGCCAGGGTGTCAAAAGGACACCCTGTTGCACCCCTGAAAATGATATGTGCACATATGTTGCACACACACATGCTCTAAGGGCATGTGTGTGCGCAGCATGAAACTTTGAAAAATGCACAAAAGTGCATTTTTCAAAGTTTTTGCAAATTACCATGCAGTTCATCTTCATGGTAATTTGCTCCCCCTATTAGCGAAATCGCTAATTTTTTAACTTTGATGCATTGCATTTAAGGAATCTCACTTTGGGATTCCTTAAATGCAATCGCTATTTAAGGAATCGGTATTTAAGGAATCCCCATTTAAAGAATCGCTATTTAAGGATTCCTTAAATAGCGATTTCTGCTTTTGGGTTGATGCATTGGGATTGGGTATTTTTTACTTAATACCGGGAGCTATTACCGAATCGGTATTTTACCGACTGGATTTTGGGTTGATGCATGAGGCTGTCAGTCCTTTGGCAGGTAGGGTTTGGGTTCCCTGGTGTACTCTCGTTCTTCGCTGCCACCGTTAGGTACAGGGTGTGCCCCGATTCTCAGGATCTGAAGATCTATCTCTTTCAGCCTTATCTCATGAGCCATCCTCTGTTCCTCCTTCTCTTTCTCCAGCCTTGCTAAGTCCCATGTGAGCTGTCTTTTCTCCCTCCGGTCTGTTAACTCCACTTCAGACAAGCCACCGCTAGAGGCACTGCTGCCCTTCCTGGAAAGTGTCCTGGGCCCCGCTAACAGGTTCCCCACCTCAGGTTGGTACAAACCAGCTCCCTCACTGTCGGGCTCTCTATCCCTGTCCTCCTCCTCAGCCTTGCTTTCTCGGCGTGCCTCCCCCAAGCCCTTAAGCTGGTTTGGAGTGCACCCTTCTTTGCTCCTGGGGGACAATACACCCCCTCCCGCTGACAAAACTCCCTGAGTTGGGCCACAGTGTACGTTTCTAAATTCTCCAGTACAAACTCCATCTTGCCCACTCAGGTCAGAGGACAGTTATTTGCAGTAACTATGCAGGGGGGTACCTTATATAATACCTCCTCCCACCACCAGAGTAAATTTGGAAAAACAAAAACTCACAATTAGGAAGGCCGCTTTGAGAAAACTCCCGGTGTAGGCCTATGGACTACCCACAGTTATTGTTGAGTATACGTAGGCACAGCTCTATCCCACCATTGAACACCAATTATGTTGGAAATCCCCCACTCCCACGCCTCAAGAGGTTGGTGGTAACGGGGTCTTTCCAGGACATACACAGTGGTAGCTTGGCTCGAGTGGTCAGGGGTCAGGCACCGTGCTAAGCATACGTCATACCCATACAATAACCATGCGTGCATCCGTTCCAAAAACGACTCTACACCGTAAAAATTATGAAAATATTTCTCTTTATCTTCTTTTTCTCTTAGTTGCTGATTAGATAAATAATAACACAATCACAATATACAAGGCTTTTTAAATAGTGCAGGACAAATAAATACTGGCTTAATGATTCAATAAATAGGGGTGATCATAAATAATTAAGGCATAAATATAAGTGCAATACATACAGGCAATTAAATATTCTGAGGCAATAAATACTGTAAACCAATAAATATTGTGCGACAATAAATGCTGTGGAACAATAAATACAGTGAAGCAATAAATAGGTTAAATACAATAAATACAGTGCTCTCAATAAATAATTAAAAGCTGACAGTGACACTTCTAGAATCAGATCACATTTAGATTTCTATGGGCTGATTTGGCCCAGGCACAGCTTGTAGTTATGTGGATGGCTTGAGGGTGTCTAATCCCTGGCTTGGACAAGGCTGAGGCCCAAGCTGAGGTAGATAAAGGGGAGGAATTCTAGAGATCTGGCTCTCTCACTCTACACAACCCCTCTGAATTAGTCTCAGCTCACCCCTGGCACAATCAAGATGGTTCCGGCACCTCTCTAGCCCCTAGAGTAGTCTCTTAGGATTCCACAGGGCCTTAGGCGCCCTCTATTCCACTTACTGCCCTTTTTCTGAAGCTCCGACGCCGCTGGAGTCGTGTCGACGCCGTGAGGCGGTTCCGGTTCGATGTCGGCGGCCTCGGCACAATGTCAGTTCTTGACGACGCCGGTAGGCGGTTCCGGATCGATGTCGGCGGCCTCGGCTCGATCTCGACCTCCGATTCGATGACGTCGGCCGGCCTTGGCTCGATGTCGACTTCCGGCGGCTCCGGAGTGCGATCCCCACTCCCGACCTCCGGTGCTCCTCTCCTCAGGTTCCGGCGACTCCGGAGTGCGACCTCACTCCCGACCTCCGGTGCTCCTCTCCTCAGGTTCCGGCGACTCCGGAGTGCGACCTCCACTCCCGACCTCCGGCACGCTTCACCTCGGTCTCCGGCGACTCCGGAGGGTGGACTTCACTCCCCCGTCGACACCGCTCACTCGACCTCGGGTGACTTCCTCCTCGACCTCTGGTACTCTCTACAACCTCCGTCGGCGCCCTCTCTCGACCTCTGGCGGCTCCGGGTACGACGTCTGCTTTTCCAGTCAGCGCCGCTTCTCCACCTCGGGCTCCGGGTCTCAGGCTTCTCGACGTCGGACTCCAGGGAAACCAGTATCCAGGTCAGGATCTTGCTGTTCTTGGATTCTAAGGCCTGTTCCTGCTGTCCAGGTCCTTAAGATGGTTTTTCTTGCTTCTTCCCACACAGGGCTTCAGGCTGGGCTCAGTCAGTAGGGACTAGTATCAAGGGTGGGTTTATGGACCCCACTCCAGGCACAAGTTTCCACCCCTGCTGCCTCACTCCTTCCTCCTTCAGGTTTCTGCTGCTCTCTCTTCACCAGTCAGGTGCCAACTGCCAGCTCCAACTGCCAACTCTCTGTCTTAGCTTCCCAACTTTCTAAACCGCCTCCAACTGTCACAGGGCTCCAGAATGTTGTAGAAGGTTCTAGTAGGTTCCAGTGGGTTCTGATGATGTCACAGGTGGCCACCATTTTGTGCTCCAGGCCCTCAGACAGAAGTTCCAGGGGTAGATAAAATGGCTCCCTGAATCTGCATCAACACTAAAAAGTCTGGTGGTTCCCAAAAAGGAAAAATTCTAACAGGGTTTGAGGCAAAAGTGGGACAAAATAAATAATGATGAGGAGGGACCACCCAAAGGGCTGACAGGTCTAACAGACACCTATTGACTTTGCCAATGCTCGGTACTGGCTCCTCTCTTTTCCATGATTAAGTGACGTTCCACTTACAATAACCTTACAGTAAATTGCAAAGAGGTTTTTTGTGCATCTTTCCTGATCTAGACATTTTTGCCTTCTTTACTTTACATTTGACCCATTTGAGAGGAAAACAAATCTAGGCATTGTGATGTTTGTACAAAGGGCCCCTAAATGATGTTAGTTAGATGATGACTTCTTAATCTTTACATCAGTGTGAACCCTATCAAGTGCTGACAATGCAGTGCTAGAGTACCTCTAATTCCCGATTAATATATCATAGCGCCTCTTATGGAAGACATCCTGATGAATACATCTGCCTGTGGATTTCTCACCTTTTGAATTACCCCATGCGCAGCGTTCCACGTAAACTTTTTTCCATAGCTCTCCAATGTCAATGAGGGCGTCACAATGGAACGGCTCCACGCGTGACATGAGCAATAAAAAGACCTCGTCAAGTGTGCTGGCGTCAGTTCCCTTTTTCCGTACCATCGACACGTAACGGTTATTTCCAGGGCTCTCCATTTATGGGAGTTTCTTTGTTGTAGGACCTGCCTGTAATTGTAGCAGTGATCATGGCTACCTAGAAGAAGTCCGGGTTTAAGCCATGCAGGGAATGTGAGGGTCATATATCGATTACTGACCCTCATGAGGATTGTTTATGGTGCCTTTCGTTAGACCACGGCGTCAAGGGGTGTTCGTCACGCAGGTGCATTAATCCGAAAGGCCTTAAACTAAGGAAAGGGAGGCCAAGCTTTTTATGGCCAAGGTGAAAAAGCAGAAAACGGACCAAAGGAGGTCGAGATCCAAGTCACTGACTCCGCATACCTCCAAGTCGTCGAGGAACCCTAGACCTCAGTCATCGAAGGATGAAACTCTGATATCGGGGTCTCTGGTTCTCCGACGTCACCGCAAGGATGAAGTGTCTCCTTCTCCTTATCAGGTGACTCCGGCTCAGTCTACGGGTCCGAGAGTCTCACCGATGGCCAGAGAAGCGACACCTTTACCTCCGGCCACTCCGCCCCAGGCTCCATGGTCTCCGGCGCGGCAACTAGAGCTAATTAGACTGCCTCCTCAAGCGGTATCAGAACCGGCGGTACCGGATCCAGGATATGCAGCCTTTCCGGCTCCAGGTAGGGATCCGTCGCATTTCCTAAATGCAATGTTTGGCATGTTTGCCAGAGCGGCTAACCCTGCTGGTGCGCTGGTTGGCCCGCTTACATATTTGCTTGGAGGTTTGCCACCGCACTTCTCTCAGGCAACTTTTATGCCAATGCCTCCAGGGAGTTGGCCTCTCCCGACGCCGAAGTTCTCGACGCCGGTGCAATCCCTGGAGGGAAGAGTGCCGTTGGATGGTTCTTCTCCGGTGCCATCTGACTCCAATGGGGCGCCAACTCTGCCTCATCCGGCGTCTTCAACTATTCCTGTGGAGCTTCCATCTACCCCGGTCCCAAAGTCAACGGGGCTACGCTTTGCCCCACCGAGGCCGGTCCCAAGGATGAGAAGGGAAGCACAAAGGCTGCTGGAAGAGGAAGAATATCCGGAGCAGCCGGAGGGGGCTGAAGAGGGTGAGATTGTTGACCCTGTCCAAGAGTTTGAGGGTCTACAGGAGGCTAGTGGACTGGATACATCACCAAATGGGAGCTCTCCTCACCAAACGGCCTTCCAACACAGGAGGTTTCCTCATATCACTCAGTAATAAGGAAGGCAGTTGATATGCTGGTTTTGCCACTGCCTACTGCAGAGCTTAAATCTAACATTTAAACGGAGGTGCTTCATTCCCCGTCCTCTGTTAAGGAATCTATGCTTCCTTTTAATGAGACTTTGACTTGGCCAATCTTGGAGCTGTGGTAGAAGCCAGTGACTGCCCCTGCAGTGTCCAGATCGGTGGCAAGGTGGTATAAGGTGGGTCTGGGAGATCATGCTTTCCTTTCCACACACCCGTCTCCTGACAGTTTAGTAGTCTAGCATCATGCTCCTCTAAACAGTCTCCAGGCTCTTTCCCGTTCACGTCTGCAGATAGAGTACCTAAAAGGATGGAGCAATCGGCAAAGGAAGTGTTTTCTTCAGCCAGTATGTTTCTGACATCAACATATGTGAAATGCCTGCTGGACGCAATATCCATGCTCTGCTGGACTCTGAAAGGGAGGTGCACCCTAAGCTTCCGGAGGATGTTCAGGGCCATTTCACGTAAGTACTATCTGATACCCAAGCTGCGGCCTGTCAGGTCATTTAATCAGGACTTGATACTGTGGACTCTGTTGCCAGAGCAATGGGTTTTTCGGTTGCAACCAGGAGGCACACCTGACTATGGTGGTCTGGTATTTTTCACAGATGTACAGGCTACCCGATTGGACTTGCCTTTTGACAGTTCTCGTTTTTTTGATGTCAGAGCGGACTTAGCGCTACAGTTCTTTAAAGATAGTAGAGCCACAGCGAGATCGTTGGGTCTCCATTCCCAGCTCATGGGCTGGGTAGTGCAGATTTTGCAGTTATGGCAGAACTTAATCCTTTTGAGCCAAATTACAACAGCAGTCGCAACAGGCAAACACTCTGTATAGGTCATACAGAGGAAAAGGTAAATGTCGTCTGCGAGGCACAGTCTCCTCCTCCTCCTCTCCTGCCCCTCCAACTGGTTCAACAGGGAAGCAGCTCTAGCTACCCAATCTTAGAGCATGTTGATCCCGTGGGTGGATGGGTTTCCCATTTTCTACGAAAATTGGAGGTCTGTTACTTCAGATCCCTGGGTGTTGGATCTTGTAAAAAATAGGTATGCCCTTCCCTTGCGGGAGTTTCCCCCTCCTTTCCCCCCCCTCTCCAGGGTTGGTACTAACTTTACTGCAGAAAGGTGCGATAGAGGTGGTTCCGGAGTAGGAAAGGGTTCAGGGATGCTACTCTTGGTACTTTCTGATTCCCAAAAAGGACAGCCGGTTGAGGCCAATCCTAGGCCTCAGGATCTTGAATTTTTACCTCAAGCAGGAGAAGTTCAAGATGTTGACCCTAGCTCAGGTTCTTCTGGCAATGCAGCACGAAGACTGGATGGTGTTAATCGATTTGCAGGATGCGTATTTTCAAATTCCCATCCTGAAGTTGCATCGGAAGTATCTCTGTCTTACGGTGGGGTCCCAACACTGCCAGTTTGCTGTCCTTCCGTTCGGTCTTACTTCAGCACCTCTGGTCTTCACAACGGTGATGGCGGTGGTAGCAGCACATCTCAGAAGGTCGGGGTTCCTGTTTTCCCCTATCTGGACGACTGGTTGCTCAAAGCAAAGTCGACCGAGATGGTGCTGCATCATTTGCAAGAGACAACACGTCTGTTGTTCGACTTGGGTTTTTCAATAAACATACCCAAATCTCACCTGGTGCCCTCTCAGCGCATCCTGTTCATAGGGGCAGTACTGGATACTACTGTGAGTCGTGCCTTCCCACCTGTGCAGAGTAGTCCGACATCCAGTCTATGATTCTACTTTTTCACAATGGAGTAGTTGTTCCAGTCCTGAAGGTCTTACGCCTGCTCGATCTGTTCGCTTCCTGCATACTGTTGGTTAGCAATGCACACTTGCAAATAAGGGACTTCCAGTGGTGCCGCCGCAAGCAGTGGTTTCAATACAACAGAAATCTCAAGGAGGTGATCAGAATTTCCAGATGCAAAAAGAACAATTGATGGGGAGAATGCAGAACAATGTCATGAATTCACCCCAGTACAGAGATCTGGGCCTACATCCATTGTTTTTTTTTGCTCCCCATGCCAATTCCAGTTTGAACCCACCCATATGCAAATCAGCCTTGACCCTGTCCAAAATGGGAACAGTCCAGCCCAAACTTCCAGGCCAGGTCCTCCCTGGACTGGAAACAAGTATCCTAGGACCAGTTTCGGGGTTTCACCCCTCATCAGCCAGGATAGCTTGACTCCAGTGGCATGGAGAGCACGGGCCCACGTCTGGGCAGACCCGTCCCTCTCGGGCGACAAACGCAAAAAGAACAATTTATAGACCGAATGCAGAACAATGTCACGCATTCACCCCAGTACAGAGATCTGGGCCTAAATCCATCGGGTTTTTTCAGCGCTTCGTCCATCATCTCCATGTGTTTGTAGAATTTCCAGAGACACTGCAGCGGAGCTTTTATGGTGGAGTGTCTCGGACAACCTGTCTCAAGGAGAGCCGTTTCAACCTCCTCCACCGATGGCCACTGTCATTACTGATGCCTCCAATTTAGGATGGAGATCTCATCTGGGGGATCTGGAGATCAAAGGGCTTTGGTCTCCAGAGGAAAGATTGTTTCACATCAATCTTCTGGAATTGTGGCCAATATGTTTAGCTCTCAAAGCCTTTCTTCCCTTCGTTCGCGGTCAGTTGATTCAGGTCATGATTGACAACACTACTGCGAAGTGGTACATCAATAAACAGGGCAGAGTGTGGTCGTATCGCCTCTGCAAAGAGGCTCTGAGACTCTGCTCTTGGGATCAGTACCATCAGATCACTGTGTTTGCGGACAGTCTCAGTCGTCCGTACTCGCCCGATCACTAGTGGCATCTTCCTCCCGAGGTGGTCCGTCACATTTTCAGGATGTGGGAGTTTCCTCGATTGGACTGGTTTGCCACTCACGAGAACGCGCACTGCCCGTCGTTCTGCAGTCTCCAGTATCCGATGTGGGGAGCGCTGTGAGACTCATTTCAGTTGGATTGAGGCTCCCAGCGTCTCTCCATGTTTCCTCCCAAACCCTTGATTCCTCAAGTTCTGAGGACGATTTGCCAAGACCGGGCCAAAATCATATTGATGCCCCTGATTGACCAACAAGGGTATGGAACTCGGACCTCATTTACCTCTCATCGCACCATCCGCTCCGTACCCCTCTCAGGACAGACCTCCTCTCGCACTTGCAGGGGCAGGTTCTACACCCTCACCTCCAGAGCCTGCACCTTCATGGCTGGAGATTGAACGGGGCAACCTGAGCTCTTTCTCTCTCCCGCCGGACGTTGTGGGTGTTATTTTATCGGCTAGAAGACATTCCACCAAATTTGTTTATTCTGGTTGGTGGGACAAGTTTGTTAAATGGTGTGGCGAGATTGATCCCTTGCGAGCCCGTTTGTCTGACATTCTGAGTTTCTCTCTTTCCCTAGCACAACAGGGTTGTGCATGAGCTACTGTCAAAGGCTACTAGTCTGCCTTGTCTGCTTTTCTCTGTTTACCAGACCAACCCTCTTTATTCAAATCTCCCATAGTTATGAGATACATTAAGGGTCTCACCAATAGGTTTCCCCAACTCCCTTTATCATGCCTCAGTGGGATTTGAATTTGGTTCTCACTTTCATGATGGGGTGTCCCTTTGAACCCTTGCATAGTTGTCCCTTGAGATTCTCAGCGTTTAAGACCATATTTCTAATTGCAATCACTACCGGTAAGAGAGTGAGTGAGCTGCAGGCTCTTAGCTCCAAGCCTCCATTCACTTCATTTCATGTGGCTAAGATGGTTCTTAGGACCAGAGCTGCTTTCCTGCCTAAGGTTGGCACTCCTTCCACCCAGGGCAATCTATCACTTTGTAGAAAAGCACCCCCCAACAACATGGGGTGTGTCCCCCAGGCGCGTAACTTGTCCTCAAAAATGGGTTTCAAAAGACAATGTCATGAAAGGTGAGTATATCACTCACCCAATGAAAGGGCACAAAATCAGAATCAAAACCACGGCTACCTGCGACACCTCTAATGTTGTATATATGCTCAAATGCCCTTGCGGCAAAGTATACGTCGGGCAGACCGAAAGGAAGATAAAAATCAGACTGAATGAACATAAGTCTAATATCAGGACCAAACAACAGAAATCATCGGTCGCACAACACTTTTTGGAAGCCGGGCATAACATCAGCCAATTGAAATTTTGTATTCTAGAGACTGTTGCCAAAATTCAAGGAAGAGACAATCACAACTTTCTTCTTAAAAGAGAGAACCATTGGATATATTTGTTGAACTCGATGAAACCTGATGGTTTAAATGACCGCACAGAATTTTTATGTTACCTGTAATTGTCCTAAGTACTATCGATCTTTAATGTCGTTTACATTTTTTGTATAGTCACCAATTGCCTTGCTTCTAACACGCAGTTTTTTCATATTCTCTTTATATCATTGTATATAGAATTAACATCCTTAACATCATCTATATTGACGTTTCTGTTCTCTCATGTTAACATGTGAAAATGTGTTGAAATACCTTAACATAGTATTAACATGCATTCCAATATCATTTTTGAGGTCCCTTAGACTTGTGTTTAATAACTCCTCACTGTGATTACTAACTCTCAGTTCGATAGATTAGTCCTTCTTTGGTTGCCCGTAATCCAACATCCGTCCTATTTCTATGTGCACTATTTTTCATCACGTCACACGCCGTTAGCTTTTTAACTTCCGCCTCAGATTCTGATTCACAACCACCACCACGTTCGTGATCGAACACGAGAGCACACACCTTCGTTTTCTACACTGGGTAAGAATAACTTTTATCACCATTTTAGAATGCTTTCACGCTTCTTACTAATTTCATCACCGTAAGTAAACTTTGATATAAACCACACCGTCTGTTACCGATAAAATCGTTTTCACTTGAAATCATGTTTGAATCTTCCCATAGTCGTAATATCACGTTGATTTAACCGTTGCCATTCACTTTTGGCTGCTGAAACAGCTCCCCATAATCCTCACGAGCATGGAATCATTTGCGCATAAAAAATTTTTTTTACTTTAACCACACCCATACACGTTACATCTTATCGGTTTTTAATCACTTTTTTTCACTTTTGCCTGTCTTTTTAACACACGAGTAACTAGTAGACCTCATACATAGCGCTTATCGTCATCTTTATTGTTTTTCTAGAGTTCCCCTGATGAAGGCTTATGCCGAAATGCATTGGGAATATATAATTAACGCTATAATCTTCGTAAAGCGTTTGAAGTGAAAAAAAACGCTCATGATGAATTCCAAATAACAAATAAAGTTTTTCAACATTGAACATTGAAGAATCAAGTACAATCTTTTGAAACCCATTTTTGAGGACAAGTTACGCGCCTGGGGGACACACCCCATGTTGTTGGGGGGTGCTTTTCTACATTTACTCACGCCCTAGTTCGGAGGACGAACCCCGGAGCACGATACAAACTACAAACTACACTGAATTATTAGGTTGTGCACGTACCAAATCCATTTCAATCTATCACTTTACCTATATTCTATCCTCCCCCTCACCCTTCTAAGGAGGAGGAGAGACTTCACCACCTGGACCCTAAGAGGGCGGTCCGCTTCAAGGACTTCAGGTTGGACGACCAACTCTTCATGGCTATGTGGGCAAGATGAAGGGCAAGGCTGTTCACAAAAGAACGCTGTCCAGGTGGCTCATCCTCTGTATCAGGATCTGCTACGCCTGGGCCAAGAAAGAGCCTCTTGAAGGTATTCGATTTCATTCCACCAGAGCTAAGTCTTCTACGGCTTTAGTTAGAGGTGTCCCTGTCGTAGACATTTGCAAGGCAACAACTTGGGCCTCCCTCCACACTTTCGTGAAGCATTATTGCTTAGACTCGGAGGTGAGGAGGGACGGCATCTTTGCATGCTCTGTGCAACAAGATTTTTTGGTATAGGTAGGCAGGCACCCCCCACCAGGAGTGGGACTGATTGGGGATTCGATTAAAAAGGCAGGTGTATCTATCAGAAGAACAAGTTACTTACCTTCAGTAACGCTTTTTCTGGTGGATACATTATCTGCCTTTGGATTTCTCTCTGAAAGCTGGTAAAAAAAACAGGTGGTTGAATATTCACTTATCAAGCGGCTAACCTGTGTATTTTATTTCAGCAAGAACTTAGACGAGCAAAATTTCTTTCAATTTCTAGGCACTAGCTTAAAGCCAAGCTTTACCAAAAGTCTCTCATTTGAGAGTACAGCAACAGTTAAAAGACACATTTTGGGTAAAATGTGCCTTGCAAGTCACGTTGTAGTCTGAATGCCAACGCCACCTAGTAGTTTAGCATTACCACGCAACCTCTTGGGGCTCTTCCATAAGACTCATTTAGGTTAATGACCTAGCGTATCCCTGGCCTAGAGTAATGGAGAAGACAAAAATGATCAACCTAAGGAGACCAATGGAAATGTATGCAACATGTTAAGTGGTTAATTGATGCCAAAATAAAATCACTATAAGTCAGTAACGCATGGCATTTTAGCAGCGTTCCCGATCAGTTGTGGCATTAGTCTCAAATGCACGTAGTGCTTTGCCCAGCAAAAGTTGTGTGGTTCACCATTTCTGGCTGGAAGTGGAGTACCATGGCACTAGCTTTAGGGAGGGAAACCGGTTCCGTTGAAGTACGATTTAAAACTGAAAGTAATGCGGTATGGTGCCAACTTGTGGGGACACAACCGGTTAACACACAAGAGTAGATTAGGGAAGAAGGCACTAGTGGACAGCTGCTGTTGGGATCGAAGGTAGAATGCAGACTTACCAAGGAATGAGGTGCCACCCGTGGGTAGTGTTCAAGCTTTAATTCTAGATAGCAAACACCAAGTGTTAGAAATTAAGTTTTTGGTTGGCTGGGGTATGAACCCTACTCAATCACCAACCACCATCCTGTTTATGGTAAGAAGCAGGCAAACCCTAAATTAACCTGTGCTCACCCTGTAGTAGCTTGGCACAGAGCAGTCAGGCTTAACTTTAGAGGCGATGTGTATAGTATTTGTGCAGCACTTCAAACAGTGAAAACACAGTACAAGATAGATCCACACCAGGTAAAAAATAGAGCTTAATTTAATACATAACACGACTGAAACGACAAAAATCCAATGAGTAGAACTGGAGATATTGGAATTAAAATTTTAAGAAAAATAGCACCTAGACGCAAAAAGCGCTATTGGTAAATCTGGTTGTGCCAGACCGGGACAAATTCACAAATACAGGCCGACTGTGATGGAGTATGGGTCGGATATAGGGAACCAGTTAGGCCTGCTAATCCACGTCGAAAAAGCGTTGCTCACGAGATTACGAGATGCGATGAGGCTGTGGTGTGAGGTCCTGATGCGTCAAGGATCCTTTTGACTGGGATCGCAATGCGAAATCCGGTGTCGAGGATGTGAGGCACAGCAGAGGCACTGCGTCGCTTCCGATGTGCGGGAAGGCTGCGATGGGGAGTTGCAGTGTCCCG
Organism: Triturus cristatus; assembly: GCF_964204655.1. Classification (NCBI taxonomy): domain Eukaryota; kingdom Metazoa; phylum Chordata; class Amphibia; order Caudata; family Salamandridae; genus Triturus; species Triturus cristatus. The sequence continues at coordinate 132,010,135 of NC_140594.1, forward strand.
GCTGCCGTCTACGAGGGATGCAAGGAGCTTGTGCTGGGTAAAGCGTAACGCAGCAGCCGTTCCAAAGGTGATGCATTATTCCCAGATGCAGGAGACTGCGGGGATGCAAGTCTTTTGCAACTGGTCTAATCCATGCACCAGCGGCAGCTTTGCTTGGGGATGCGCCACTTAGCCGAGGAGATACAGCGTTCTGCTCCAGGAAGCGTCACTCAGCAGAGAAGATGCAGCGGTTCCGCTGGCAAGCACCTTAGGCTCACTTGCAAGGGTCCAGGACTGGGGTGGCAGTACTTGGCATGGGTAGGATCACAGATGGTAGAGTCCAGTTACAGGGGTTGGAAGTCTTTTATGTCCCTGAGACTTCAGATCGGGAGGCCAGCCAGCTAGCCTTTGGAGTAGCTCTGGGTTCTGGGGTGAAGCTATGCAGGTCCAGTTCTTAACATTCAGGCAGGAGGGCAGCAGACCAACAGGTCTGCACAGAAAAGCAGGAGTCCAACAAAGCACCAGTCCAGCAGAGTAGCAGTTCTTCAGCAGCCCAGCTGTTCTTCCCGGCACAGTATCTACAGGTCCAGAAGTGCACTGAAGTGGTGATGTCTGAGGTCTAGTACTTATACCCAGTGATGCCTTCGAAGTGAGGGAGACTTTAAAGACACGCCTTTGGAGTGCATAGAGGTCGTCCCTTCATGTCCTGACTCCAGGCTCACTATAGGGGGGTATGCAGCCCTTTGTGTGGGGACAGGACACAGCCTATTCAGGTATAAGTGAGGCTGGGTTCAGCTCCTCCCTCCCATCCTGCCAGGATGGCCCATCAAGTCACACTTAAGCTCCCATTGTGTGTGACTGTCTAGGCGGAATACATAAATCCCAGCTGTCACCCACCCCAGACATGTGATCAGGGACAAGTAGCTGGCATCAAATGGCTAAAGAAAGAAAATACAATCTTTTTTAAAGTGGTATTTTCAGAATTGCAATTTAAAAATCTGACCACCGTAAGTTTGGATTTTAAATTGTAGTTCCAGAGACAATAGACTTGAAGGGTTTATCTCTTCCCAATTGGGAATTTTACACCTATAAAATGTAGTATGGTAATCCGAGTGTTACCCTATGGAGGAGATCGCCTTGTAGCAGTAAAAAATGAATTTGAGAGCTTTTCACTACCAGGACATGTACAATTTAAAAGTGCTTGTCCTACCTTTTAAATACACTGAACCCTGCCCTCTGAGTTTCCACGGCCTACCTGTGGGGTGACTTATATCATGTATAAAAAGGGAAGGTTTGGGCCAGGCAAAATGGTTATTTTGCCTGGTCGAAAAGGCAATGTAAACTAAACACAGGCTGTGCAGTGGCAGGCCTGAGACCTGGTTAGAAGGGCTACTTAAGTGGCTGGCACAATCCGTGCTGCAGGCCCATTAGTAGCATTTAATATACAGTCCCTAGGCACCTGTAGTGCACTTTACTGGGGACATAGAAGTCATTTAAAAATGCCAGTTGGGGATGAGCTGATATTACCATGTTTATGGGAGAGAGCACAAACACTTTAGCATGGTTTAGCAGTTGTAAGATGCGCAGTTTCTAATTCCAGCACAAACAAGGTCAGAAAAGTGGAGGAGGAACGCAAAAATGTTGGAGGGGGAGGGGGAGGGGGAGTAGACCACCCAAAGTCTTTCAGGTCTAACATTACGTGTGTGGCTGTACCAAGTATACCAATACCAGTCTAGGCAGGGCTTAAATGAGACACAAGAAACCCTGGAGTTTGGGTTATTGTTTAACAGATTGTGTTGTTGTGTATGTGGTTACAGAGCTACTTGTTTGGCTGCTTTGGTAAACATTGTGTTGCTGACTGATTGGATTGGGACGAAAGGAGGAAAACGTAGGAGGACAGTGAGGCATATTAGAGGGCTTGAAGTGGGGATATGAAATACAGTGTGTGCTTGCCTGTTTTCACACATTAAATGTGTTAACAATCAATGTTTTTGGAACATTGGTTGTTGAAGGAGGGACCTCAAACTGCCCAAGCAACAACTGTAGGCAGGTCGTGGTCACAGGGTGTTGGAACATGAACTGTGACATCCTTGTGTAGCGGAGTCATTGTGTACCGGCTTCAGGGAATTATAACATTTGTTAAAACAAACTGTCTTGTGTTTTTTGACAGACACCAGGCCCGGCAACCCCCGACCTATTGACAAGTGATGGCCTTGGAAAGCTTAACAGTAAAAGGTTTGTTTTTTCTTAATTTCTGTATGCCTTGTGCTGCTTGTTACATGCATTGGCTGTAGGGTGTGGTTCTATGGAGATGGGTCCTGTTTTATATACTTTGAACAACAGTTCTATGTGCACTCTAAAGACTTGCAATGTGCCATTTAATTGCAAGACAGAACGCGGGGGAGGAGGGGTCTGTGTAAGCAATTAATTGGGGGGAGGGGTAGATCTTCAGGCACTGTTCTGTAGGTGAATTGATTCCGGTCCTCTTTTTTTTCTGCTTCAGTGCTTCTGCTTCCTACTTTCTCTAAGTGCTCTTTGCACAACTGCCACTCAGTTTCCTCTATCATTACCAGATAGGTCCTGGTTTGTAATTGTGGTTAATTGAATTGAAGTTTTGTTTTCTTTGTATCTGAAATGTTGAAAATTCTTTTGCAGCTTTATTCATTGGTAGTTGTCCTATAGGATTGGTATCTTAACAACAGTGACTTTTTGTTTTACACTCTCCTTTCTGAAGGTTTCATTTGGGGCCTAATGTTTGCATTTGTAATAGACTCTCTATCTTTAAAGACTTTTCTGTATCCCCTTTTGGATTTAGCTTTCCAACATGCATCGAGTGAGACCTCTGGTTTGGTTTCAGGACAAGCATTTCTGCCCTATCTGATAAAGACTCTTAGCTGCAGATTCCTTATCTTTGAATTTCTCAGGCATCATGCTGGATCCTGAAAGGTTTGCTCGAGCAATACCCCTTGCGCTTGCCGTCGGGTGGCGCCATTCGACTCCGCATGATGCGATTGTCGTTGGCATTGGTTATGATGTCGTAGTCACCTATATAGGTGCCATCCAGGCATGCGGATGTCAGTTATTTTCTTTCTGCAGCAGTTAAGTGCCGATCCGTAGAAGAGCTACCCCGCTATCAATTTTTGAAAGGCCTTTGTGAGAAGTTGGCCTGGTATATGATGCTCACTAGTTAAAGTGATCACCTTGTACCATGCCAAGCAACCCTTATGGTGTGGTTGTAAGTCAACCTTTTCGGACCAGCTGCCCTAGTGGTAGCGTAGGCTAAGCAGTCTTTGAGGCTAAACTCGTGAAACGTGTTAAGCAGGCTGTTTTACCAAATGTAACCCTCCTTTATACCAATGAAAGGACACCACACAGATATATATTGAAAATATATATGTATTTATTTCTCAAAGTATCCCCTAGACTCTTTATGAGCACAGGAGCACAAATCGTTAAACAAGAATACGTTAGAATACACAGAAGTTGCACTTTATATGGATAGGCCCTGGTGGCCGCTCGAACCATATACTAAAATAGTGGTATAAGTACCACAAACAGAAAAGGGAAAAGGCCTAGGGCCTCTAGAATCGCTGGGCCTACAAGGAGCTAACTTTAGTTAGTGACCAGGAGGTCCACGGGTTGCGTGTGCAGAGCAAGTAGTCACACGCGTGCTCCCATAGGTTTTCAATGGGTGCGTAAAAGTTACAAAGTTACTGCAAAAAGGATCTTCCGGATGGACTATGAACTCAAGATTGGAAACACAGACACTAGAGATGATTCTCTACACTTGGGCACCGGAGTGCCAGCTTTACCTCACCCACAGGAAGCGGGTGCATAGGCCTCGAAGTGCGTCGGGTTTCTTCTATCTGTTCAGTGGAGCCTGTGGACAAAGATGCTGCAGGCGGTCGGTCCGGAAGAGATACGGTGGATCCAAGAGTGGATCGGAGTTGTAGAAGACCTGTAAGCAGAGGGGACAGTGTTCACAGTCACTAGCCAGTGACCAGCGTGGCACCAGGTGGGTACCAGTCGATGTCGGGTGCAAACAGGAAGAAAGGTGTAGCTTGTCTCTGCAGCCACGTGGTCCCTGAAGGTCGACGACGTCCAGGAGTCGGTTCACGAGCTGTCCCACGCAGGCTCTCGCTGTCGGCGGTGTCGGCGACTTGATCGAAGCAAACAAGCCTTGGCAAAAGCAATTGTTGTGGAAAACGAAATAAGCTGATGGTTCTGACCAGCAAGGTCAGAGGGACTGCTCCTTTGGAGGGGAGCAAGGGCCAGTCTGGAGCAACCAGACCAGCGGTGTATTTCTTGAAGTTCGTCGCCAAGATGGCCACTAGCCAGCGGGCCAGCAACCGGTTAGGCGCGTCGAGTGGCAAAATGCAGAAGGGCCCCACGCAGATCGTGGAGATGCTGGAGGGCTCACCTTTGGTACAGATGCTGCTCGAGGGTTGGGCTTCTCAGATCCCAAAGCACAACTTGGAGGGAGCCTCGGTTGTTGCACTTGCAGCTTGTCGTGGTCGTTTCAAGATGGCTGGCTCCACGTGTCTCGTTGCCTCCACGGGTCTCTCTTTTTCAGGGACTGTAGATCGGGCGGTGAGAGGTCTGGAGGTCCAGGTCTTGTCAGTCTCTGGGCTCGGGCTCCGGCGGGAGGCGGCGGCGGCAAAGCAGACGTTGATTCGCTGGATGGTGCTTGCGTTAGCAAGGTGGTCACTCCCTGACCACAGGGGAGATTGGCTTCAGTCCTCTGTGCGGCAGAGCGTCGAAGTTCCCGTCTTCTTCTTAGTTTCAAGTTGATTCCAGGATGTCTAAAGTCTTAGGACACAGCTCCTACCTTTATTCGGATTCTAGGGGCCGGACTACCTGCTAGGTCCCTCCCTATGGGTGGGACCAGGAAGGGGGGTGGTTACACCCCCAATCCTTTGTCCAGCTCGCCCCAGGTCCAGGGCTGGTGTGCCCCAGGACCGGTTTGAACTGGCATATGCACCGAGGCTCCTTGTGAGCCTCAGGCATGTCTGATTCTATTCAAGCCCTACCTGACCAATACACAAAATCCTGTCTGGGGTGGTGCTCGCACCTCCCCTGGCAGGAAACCCTTTGTCCACGTCTCCCAAGCTGGAAGGACTCCCAGCAGCAGGAGGGCAGACTGTGGTGGCAGCATCCATTTTGTGGAGCTGAGGCTATGTCTGATTTTACCCGGGTTTCAGGTACTGTACATGTCGTGTCCCTCTAGAAGGGTGGAATGCTAACCCCGTCGCCAGAATTGGCGAGGGGTTAGTATTCCAATTCGTATGACACCTTACTCGACATGTTTTGATAAAGCCAAACCAAAGATAGCATTTAACCGCGAGGTTCATAATGCACTTAAGAGTATATGGTATGACGATATCTGGAAACAGTAGAAGGAAGTGGTTCCGACCACTGCAGACAGGCTCAGCTCATGCCAGAGCACCATCTCACATGGAACCAAGCACTCTGCCTTCAGGATTGTTAAGGCCTGCCATAGGAGTGACTTATAGGTTAACATGTGTCCCATTTAAGGTTAGGTATAGGTATACTACACCTAAGTAAGAGGTGGTTACACCAACTTACCCCAGCTGAGTGATCAGCCAGTTGTGTCAAATTTGTTAGGCCAGGCCAGGGGTGGCACAATACATGCTTCAGCCCCTGGTAGGCCTTAGATACACCAATGCCCTGGGTACCTAGTGTACACTGGTACAGGGACTCACAGGGTGATCCACTTCCAATTGGTTATGCACCTAGGGTGCATAGTGTAAATTTAGTAGAGAGAACAGCAGGCTGGGGGTATGATTGGCAGGCCCACAGCCTCAATATGTCAAAAACCAGTGAAGCAAAAAGCAAAAATTTGGGGTGACCATAGGATAGCAGACCCTACTCTCCTACACAACCCCCCCCAAACGCAGGGACATTAAACTAGCCTTGACCAGTCTCGTCTTCATGTCCTAAGTGGAAGTACCTGGAGAGACCATCTGCATTCCCATGGTCAGTACCTGGCCGGTGCTCCACTGTAAAGTCCATCCCCTGTAGGAAAATGGACCACCTAAGCAGTTTGGGGTTTTCACCCTTCATCTGATTTAGCCACAAGAGGGGCTTATGGTCGGTCTGAATCTTGAAGTGAGTGCCAAACAAGTATGGCCTCAGCTTCTTCAGGGCCCACACCACAGCAAAGGCCTCCCTCTCAATAGCTGACCAATTCTTCTCTCTGGGGTCAACCTTCTGCTAATAAAAGCAATGGGTTGGTCTTGACCATCTACATTAAGTTGTGACAGCACAGCTCCCACACCCAACTCCAGAAGCATCTGTTTGGACAATAAACTCTTTGGAGTAGTCAGGACTTTTCAGGATAGGTGCAGAGCACATGGCCTCCTTCAGGTCATCAAATGCCTTTTGACAGCTTACTGTCCACTGAACCTTTTTGGGCATCTTCTTTGATGTCAGATCATTAAGAGGAGTCACAATGGACCCATAGTTCTTAACAAACTTCCTGTAGTACCCAGTCAAGCCCAAGAAAGCTCGAACTTGAGTCTGGGTGGTTGGAGGGGACCAGTCCTTGATGGATTGTATCTTACTCTCCAGTGGTTGAACTTGGCCTCCACCTACAAGGTGGCCCAAATACACAACCTTACTCTGCCCTATCTGGCACTTAGTAGCCTTGATAGTGAGGCCTGCCCTTTGCAGGGCCTCAAGAGCCTTCTTCAGGTGGATCAGGTGATCCTCCCAGGTGGAGCTAAAGACAGCAATGTCATCAAGATATGCTGCGCAAAAGTCATCCAACCCAGTAAGGACTTGATTCACCAACCTTTGGAAGGTGGCAGGTGCATTCTTCAGACCAAAGGGCATCACCACAAATTGGTAGTGCCCACCTGGGGTTGAGAATGCTGTTTTGGCCTTAGACTCCTCAGCTAATCTGATTTGCCAATAGCCAGCTGTCAAGTCAAATGTGCTCAAAAACTTAGCAGAAGCTAGTCTGCCCTTGGAATAGGATGTGCATCTGTCCTGGTGACAGCATTGAGTCCTCTGTAATCCACACAGAACCTCATCTCTCTCTTGCCATCTTTGGTGTGAGGTTTGGGGACCAGAACCACTGGGCTAGCCCAGGGGCTCTCTGAGGGTTCAATGACACCCAATTCCAGCATTTTGTGTACCTCAGCCTTTATACAGTCCCTGACGTGGTCAGGTTGTCTGTAAAGCTTGTTCTTTACAGGCAGACTGTCACCAGTGTCCACCACATGGGTACACCAGTCAGTTTGGCTAGGTATCAAGGAAAACAGATGTTGAAATGATTGTAGAACTTGTCTAAATTCAGTCTGCTGATGGGCAGTGAGGTTGCCTCCAAGGGTCACTCCATCAACTGAGCCATCTTCAGGGTTCTGAGACAACAGGTCTGGGAGAGGGTCACTCTCTTCCTCCTGTCCCTCATCTGTAGCCATGAGCAAGCCCATGTCTGCCCTGTCAACATATGCTTTTAACCTGTTAACATGGAGTACCCTGTGGGGACTCCTGGGAGTTCCTAGGTCCACCAAGTAGGTGACCTCTCCCTTCTTTTCCAGGATTGTATGGGGTCCAGACCATTTGTCTTGGAGTGCTGCTGGGGCCACTGGCTCCAACACCCATACCTTCTGTCCTGGCTGAAACTCAACCAAGACAGCCTTTTGGTCATGCCAAGCTTTCTGTAAGGCCTGGCTTGCCTCAAGGTTTTTGGATGCCTTCTCCATATACTCAGCCATCCTGGAGCGGAGACCAAGTACATAGTCCACTATGTCTTGTTTAGGCTTTTTGAGAGGTAACTCCCATCCTTCCTTCACTAAACGCAGTGGGCCTCTTACAGGGTGCCCAAACAACAATTCAAAGGGGCTGTAGCCAACCCCCTTTTGTGGGACCTCTCTGTAAGCAAACAGAAGGCAGGGTAGAAGGATGTCCCATCTTCGCCTAAGCTTTTCAGGTAATCCTTTGATCATACCCTTTAGGGTCTTGTTGAATCTCTCAACAAGCCCATTGCATTGTGGGTGATAAGGGGTGGTGAACTTGTAGTTGACACCACATTCCTTCCACATAGCTGTCAAGTATCCTGACATGAAGTTGGTACCTCTGTCAGAAACTACCTCCTTAGGAAACCCCACTCTGGAGAATACTCCCAGCAGGGCCCTGGCCACAACAGGTGCTGTAGTGGTCCTAAGGGGAATTGCCTCTGGATACCTGGTGGCATGATCCACTACCACCAGTATAAATCTGTGCCCAGATGCAGTGGGAGGATCCATGGGACTCACTATATCTATTCCCACTCTTTCAAAGCGGACCCCCACCACAGGTAGTGGTATCAGGGGGGCCTTTGTTGTGCCACCTGATTTGCCACTGGCTTGGCAGGTCACACAGGAGCGACAAAACTCCTTGGTATCTTCATTCATGTGAGGCCAGTGAAAGTGAGGGACAAGCCTGTCCCAAGTCTTGTTCTGGCCTAAGTGTCCTGCTAAAGGAATATCATGGGCCAAGGTAAGAAGGAAGCCCCTAAATTGCAGAGGTATAACCAACCTCCTGGTTGCACCAGGCTTGGGGTCTCTAGCCTCTGAATAAAGGAGCCCTTCATCCCAATACACTTTATGGGTACCTTGAGCATTCCCAGCAGCCTCAGCAGCAGCCAGCTGTCTGAGGGGTTCAAGAGAGGGACAGGATAACTGAGCCTGCCTCAAGTCAGCCCTTGAAGGTCCCCCTGTCCCCAGAAACTCAACCTGATCAGGTTCAAGCTCTTCGGGGACAGTTCCTTCAGGGTCCTCTAGATCAGCTTCCTGGGAAGGTTGATCATCACTCTGAGGCAGGGGGGAAGGCACAGCCTTGACCCTCCTGTTCTTCTTCTTGGTAGGTGCTTGGTCCATTGTTCCAGGATCCAAGACCTGAGGTTCAGTAAGGCACTTTTTGGCCTGTGACCTGGTCACAGCAAGGACATGTGGTGATATACCTAACATCTCTGCATGTGTCCTGTACTCCACTTCAGACCATAGAGAACTCTCTAGGTCATTGCCCAACAAACATTCTACTGGGAGGTCTGCACTAACCACAACCCTTTTGAGGCCAGTTACCCCTCCCCATGAGAAGTTAACAACTGCCACACTATGTGAAGTAGTGGCATTGCTGGCATTGGTCACCAGGTAATTCTCACCTGGTATGTACTGTCCAGGGTCCACAAAGCCTGGTGTCACCATAGTGACACTGGCACATGTGTCCCTGTAGGCTTGAGCCACTTTTTCATTAATTAAAGGAGTCTGTCTGTACTTGCCCAGGTTACTGGGGCTCACAGTCAGGGACAAATCAATGTCCCCATCACAGATCAAGACTGCCTGTGTCAGGGTTCTGTCTAAGTCAGAATCTCCTTCAGTTCCCATAGTGATTCCCACTACACCCTTTGTCTGGGGACCAACACTGCTAACAGTAGTACTGGGAGCAGGTGCCTTAGGGGCAACAGTGTTGGGGGCTCCACCCTTTTTACAATCACTAGTCCAGTGAGTTGTATTCTTGCAATGATTGCACCAGGGTTTCTTTTGACCTTCTTTCTTCTTCCCTTTAGGCTGGGACCCACCCTCTTTAGCAGTAGTTTGGGGCCCTGTTGAAGACTTCTGGTCTTTAGATTTCTGATCTCCACCCTTTTGGTCTGTTTTCTTCTGATCACCCCCTTGGCCCTGGTTCTGGTTCTTTTGCTTAACCCTGGTTCTGACCCATTTGTCTGCCTTCTTTCCCAATTCTTGGGGAGAGGTCAGATCAGAGTCAACCAAGTGTTGATGCAGTTGCTGGTTTTGACAGTTATTTAAAATCTGTTCTCTCATCATCAAATTGTACAATCCTGTATAATCAGATACCTTACTTCCCAGCAACCAACCCTCCAAAGCCTTAGTGGCACATTCAATGTATTCAGACCAGTCCTGAGTCTGTGTCTTTTGGGTGTCTCTGAACATTAACCTGTACTGCTCAGTGGTTAAGCCTATCCCATCAACTAGGACACTCTTCAGGACTCTGTAATTTCTGACATCCTCTTCTCTAGTAGTGAGGAGTCTGTCTCTGCCTCTTCCTTCAAAGGAGAGCCAGAGGATTGCTGCCCACTGGTCTTCAGGAACCTGCTGCACTTTGCAGGCTCTCTCAAGAGCAGTCATCCATTTGTGGATGTCATCCCCACTTTTGTAGGGGGGCACAACCTTAGACAGGTTCCTATTATCAAAGACCCTATCCTTGTCCTTAGGGACAATGCTGCCACCAGTGGGTATAGACCCACTCTCTTTATGCTGCCTAGCTTTGCTCAGTTTCTCTTCCATCAGAGCTACTTCTAGCTCCTGCTTCCTGATTCTCAGCTGGGCTTCTTGCATTCTGGCCTCATGCTCCCTCCTCTGAGGGGTGGTCATCCTTCTCCTGGAGTGACCTTGAGAGCCTCTAGAGGTATGAGAAGCATTAGATTCACCTGAGTGATTCCTTTGCCTCCCAGACCCCTGGTTAAGTCCACTAGGGAGATCCAATGGGATGATCCCATTGTCAGTCCCCAGTAGCCTTAAGTTAGCTGGGCCACGTATAACACTTGGCACTGGGCTAGTTCTCCCTTCATCCCCACTAGCATCTGTATCCCCATCACTTTCCTCCTCTGTAGTATGATTCTCATCTAAGGGATGGCTATTGGAAAGGGGTACTTCAGTAGCATCTTCAGAAGGGGGGCCTCCTGTTCCTGTCCCTAAGGGGCCTAACTGGGAGGCTTTCCTGAGAGCTTTCTGATCTTCATCAGCCTGTAAAAGCTCTCTGAGTTCAGCAGAAGTAGGATTCTTGGGCTGTTTAAGGCCCCTGATATTTGCCAACTGCCTGAGCTCATTTTGATTAAGGGTAGCAAAGATGGATGGTGCCCTCTGGGGGTCACTCTCAACAGAGATGGGTACAGTGGACCCCTCTGCCCCAGCCATTGCTCTTAAGTGTGGGTGGATGTGTTGCAATCTACCTACACTTGGGTTTACCTACTAAACCTATCTAGTAGTTGTAGTCAGGGTGTGCTACTCCCTTTGCTCTACAACACTGAGTTCAGTAGAATTTAAGTATATCTAATCTTGTTTTATATGTACCTATAGGTACCTATGTGATCTATCAATTGGTAACCAAGAGATTACAATGGTAAAACACAGCAAGCTCAAATCCAACCGCTGCTCACCAATGTGAGAAGTTGGCCTGGTATATGATGCTCACTAGTTAAAGTCACCACCTTGTACCATGCCAAGCAACCCTTATGGTGTGGTTGTAAGTCAACCTTTTCGGACCAGCTGCCCTAGTGGTAGCGTAGGCTAAGCAGTCTTTGAGGCTAAACTCGTGAAACGTGTTAAGCAGGCTGTTTTACCAAATGTAACCCCCCTTTATACCAATGAAAGGACACCATACAGATATATATTGAAAATATATATGTATTTATTTCTCAAAGTATCCCCTAGACTCTTTATGAGCACAGGAGCACAAATCGTTAAACAAGAATACGTTAGAATACACAGAAGTTGCACTTTATATGGATAGGCCCTGGTGGCCGCTCGAACCATATACTAAAATAGTGGTATAAGTACCACAAACAGAAAAGGGAAAAGGCCTAGGGCCTCTAGAATCGCTGGGCCTACAAGGAGCTAACTTTAGTTAGTGACCAGGAGGTCCACGGGTTGCGTGTGCAGAGCAAGTAGTCACACGCGTGCTCCCATAGGTTTTCAATGGGTGCGTAAAAGTTACAAAGTTACTGCAAAAAGGATCTTCCGGATGGACTATGAACTCAAGATTGGAAACACAGACACTAGAGATGATTCTCTACACTTGGGCACCGGAGTGCCAGCTTTACCTCACCCACAGGAAGCGGGTGCATAGGCCTCGAAGTGCGTCGGGTTTCTTCTATCTGTTCAGTGGAGCCTGTGGACAAAGATGCTGCAGGCGGTCGGTCCGGAAGAGATACGGTGGATCCAAGAGTGGATCGGAGTTGTAGAAGACCTGTAAGCAGAGGGGACAGTGTTCACAGTCACTAGCCAGTGACCAGCGTGGCACCAGGTGGGTACCAGTCGATCTCGGGTGCAAACAGGAAGAAAGGTGTAGCTTGTCTCTGCAGCCACGTGGTCCCTGAAGGTCGACGACGTCCAGGAGTCGGTTCACGAGCTGTCCCACGCAGGCTCTCGCTGTCGGCGGTGTCGGCGACTTGATCGAAGCAAACAAGCCTTGGCAAAAGCAATTGTTGTTGGAAACGAAATAAGCTGATGGTTCTGACCAGCAAGGTCAGAGGGACTGCTCCTTTGGAGGGGAGCAAGGGCCAGTCTGGAGCAACCAGACCAGCGGTGTATTTCTTGAAGTTCGTCGCCAAGATGGCCACTAGCCAGCGGCCCAGCAACCGGTTAGGCGCGTCGAGTGGCAAAATGCAGAAGGGCCCCACGCAGATCGTGGAGATGCTGGAGGGCTCACCTTTGGTACAGATGCTGCTCGAGGGTTGGGCTTCTCAGATCCCAAAGCACAACTTGGAGGGAGCCTCGGTTGTTGCACTTACAGCTTGTCGTGGTCGTTTCAAGATGGCTGGCTCCACGTGTCTCGTTGCCTCCACGGGTCTCTCTTTTTCAGGGACTGTGGATCGGGCGGTGAGAGGTCTGGAGGTCCAGGTCTTGTCAGTCTCTGGGCTCGGGCTCCGGCGGGAGGCGGCGGCAAAGCAGACGTTGATTCGCTGGATGGTGCTTGCGTTAGCAAGGTGGTCACTCCCTGACCACAGGGGAGATTGGCTTCAGTCCTCTGTGCGGCAGAGCGTCGAAGTTCCCGTCTTCTTCTTAGTTTCAAGTTGATTCCAGGATGTCTAAAGTCTTAGGACACAGCTCCTACCTTTATTCGGATTCTAGGGGCCAGACTACCTGCTAGGTCCCTCCCTATGGGTGGGACCAGGAAGGGGGGTGGTTACACCCCCAATCCTTTGTCCAGCTCGCCCCAGGTCCAGGGCTGGTGTGCCCCAGGACCGGTTTGAACTGGCATATGCACCGAGGCTCCTTGTGAGCCTCAGGCATGTCTGATTCTATTCAAGCCCTACCTGACCAATACACAAAATCCTGTCTGGGGTGGTGCTCGCACCTCCCCTGGCAGGAAACCCTTTGTCCACACCTCCCAAGCTGGAAGGACTCCCAGCAGCAGGAGGGCAGACTTGTGTCTGTGGTGGCAGCATCCATTTTGTGGAGCTGAGGCTATGTCTGATTTTACCCGGGTTTCAGGTACTGTACATGTCGTGTCCCTCTAGAAGGGTGGAATGCTAACCCCGTCGCCAGAATTGGCGAGGGGTTAGTATTCCAATTCGTATGACACCTTACTCGACATGTTTTGATAAAGCCAAACCAAAGATAGCATTTAACCGCGAGGTTCATAATGCACTTAAGAGTATATGGTATGACGATATCTGGAAACAGTAGAAGGAAGTGGTTCCGACCACTGCAGACAGGCTCAGCTCATGCCAGAGCACCATCTCACATGGAACCAAGCACTCTGCCTTCAGGATTGTTAAGGCCTGCCATAGGAGTGACTTATAGGTTAACATGTGTCCCATTTAAGGTTAGGTATAGGTATACTACACCTAAGTAAGAGGTGCTTACACCAACTTACCCCAGCTGAGTGATCAGCCAGTTGTGTCAAATTTGTTAGGCCAGGCCAGGGGTGGCACAATACATGCTTCAGCCCCTGGTAGGCCTTAGATACACCAATGCCCTGGGTACCTAGTGTACACTGGTACAGGGGCTCACAGGGTGATCCACTTCCAATTGGTTATGCACCTAGGGTGCATAGTGTAAATTTAGTAGAGAGAACAGCAGGCTGGGGGTCTGATTGGCAGGCCCACAGCCTCAATATGTCAAAAACCAGTGAAGCAAAAAGCAAAAATTTGGGGTGACCATAGGATAGCAGACCCTACTCTCCTACAGCCTTTTTTGACTTTTGTCGAAATTTTTTCTTCGTGTGCAAAGGATGTCTTCGAGGAAATACAGGCTTTAAACCGAACGGTACCTGTCACCGCATGATGTCGGTAACTGACCCCCCATCTAATCTGTCTTTGGTGTCTCGAGCGCGAACACAACTCTAAGTCATGCTCAGAATGTCAGGCTATGGCTCAGAAGGCCTTGCTGGAGCAGGCTATAAAGCTCCTTGCGGTCCAGCTGTTGACACCATCCTGCAAGACTCTGCGGAGGTCCCAGTCTAGTTCAAAGAAGAGGAGGCCGTGATACCACTCCCGAAGCCCCAAGTCCTCTTCGGAACACTCAAGGTCATTGGGACACTCTGGGAAGAGGCATAAGAAAAAGAAGCCCAAGCGGACTTCGCCTTGACTGTTGTTATTTGACGAACGAGGTAAGGAGCCCCAACGCTCTAGGGATGGTTCTGCGGAGCTAGGGTCAACTTTGCGCCTCCCTCCCTTCCCAGAAGCAGGAGCGACCCCCGCTCAAATTTAAGATTTTTACGAGACCATGTGCTGTGTGTTTGAGTGGGCCTACCCCTTTGGTGAGCCCTCGGGCCCGGCTGGGTCGGAAGGTGACCCATCGGATTCTACGTTATCGGCTTTGGCTACAGCGCTGGTGGGGCCTCGGGGATCTGATCCCAGATCCGGGATGGTGCCAGTTGTGCTATTGCAACCTTCCCCAGCATCAAACCCAAAGTTGTTGCCTTCGAGGCTGCCACTGCCCACTGACCGTTCCAGCCCCATCCTTATCCCTGACAACACGGAGTCAGAAGGGCATCGTTCAATGCGGATTCCGATGTCGTTCGAGCCCAGGGGTTCGATGTTGTCACCTGAACATTTTGATTATGTTTTAAATACAGGAGAGGATTGGGAGGGGTGTATGGACCCTTTAGAATACCAGTATGTTTCTGCAGAGCAGATGGACTGGTATGGGGAACTTGGGGACGCCAGTGAACTGGACACTTCCCCAGATACTGGCATGGTCTGTCTGCCAACTGTGGCTACGGAGGAGGTGGCATCTTATACCATGGTGGTCAAGAGAGCAACCGAGGTCCTCGGACTGAAGTTGCCCTTTTTGCAGGTTAGGACTAATCTCCTGATTGAAGTACTTGAGCCTGGGGCTTCCACCTCTGAACCCCTTTAGCCCTTCAATGAGGCACTTACTGATGTCCTTCTAGGCACGTGCTCCAAGCTTAGCACAGTGGCTTCTGTAAAAAAGGACAATTGCATGGCGCCATCGCCCGGCTCCGGCCGATCCAAAGTTCCTCAGCCGACACCCCACCCCTGAAAGCTTGGTGGTGCAGGCTTCTAACCTCCCAGGGCGCATTCCCTTCCAACCCTCTGGATAGGGTATCCAAGAGGCAGGAATCACTTGGGAAGAAGTTTTCATTCTCCAGCCTGGCATTATGGACGGTGAAGACTGCATGCTTATTGAGCTGTTTCTCCCACTCCCTTTGGGAGACGGTTGCGCAAGGGCTGCCACAAGTTCCGGAGGATGCCTGGGGCTGTGCTCTCTGTAGCAAAGTAGGATCTGCTTCTTATGGTTACCCCTGCTTTTTGCTTGATTTTACCCTGTTTTTGACTAGTCTGACTGGGATCCTGCTCCAGTCTATCTGCTTTCTCCCAAAAATGTTAAGTCATGTACTTAGGTACTCTCCAGATTGGATACTGGGGTATCCTTGTCAGTCCCTGGTATATGGTACCCATGTACCCAGGTCATAGGTATCCCAGAGGCCTCCCATAGGCTGAAGCACATATTATGCCACCCATGAGAGGACATGCAAAATGGAACTACAGGCCTGCCATTGCAGCCTGTGTAAGATGGTGCATGCACCACTTACTTTAGATATAATTTTACTATATCTGTAGGTCACTACACTTAAAACCTATAATGCACCCCTATAGCAGGCCTTGACAATCCTGAAGGCAGGGTGCTGGGTTTTATGTGAGAGGGTGCCCCTGCATGAGCAGAGCATCCCTGCAGCCTTCGGAGACCATTCTACCGGGTTGTCGGTGACGCAGCCAGACATATAATGCTATCTCAAACGGCTGCAACAAACCATGTCGTGTTCGGTATTAAATACCTTGGAATCGTACCTCCACACCGGTAACCAGTGTGGGAGGCATGATTCCACCCTTCAGAAGCTAGCTTCGTGGGGTCCCTGGTCTTCCTGGTACCAGCCTTCTCAACCTGAACAGCACAAAATGGATATTCAGGTTATTCCGATGTTTCAGCCTCTATCCTGGATTTTGTTGAAACTGACTTTGAGGCTGTTGGGCCTCATGGCCTCCTGCATCCTGTTGGTAAAGCATGCCAGATGATGTATGCGGGCTCTGCAGAGGGACCTGAAGTTCCAGTGGGTGCATCTTTGGGAAAATCTCACAGACGGGGTCCAGATCTTGAAACGAACTGTGAGAGATCTGCAGTGGTTGTTAACGAACCGCGATTGGGTCAACAGCATACCCCTCTCCTTTCCCCAACCAGATCTCACAGTCGTGACAGATGCGTCACTTCTGGGATGGGACTGCCATCTGGGAAAGGTGGAGATCAGGGGACACTGGTTGCATTGAAGGCATTTTTTCCTTCTGTCAAGGGGAAGTTAGTGCAGGTGTTCACGGACTACACCACCACCATGTAGTACTGCAACAAGCAGGGCAGGATGGGGTCGGACCCTTTGTTAAGCGGTCCTGCCTCCCTGAACATGGCTGTAAGAGCACAGCATATCCCTGGTGGTTTAACACCTGGCAGGTCAGACAAACTCAGCCTTCGATGCCTAGTGGATCACAAATGGCGTCTCCAGTCAGAGGTGGCGCAAGGTCTCTTTCAGCACTGGGGAGATCCTTGGTTAGATCTGTTTGCCTCAGAAGAGTACGAGCAGTTTCAGCAATACTGAGAAGTGGAGTTTCCAAGGCGGCTATGGCTCGGCGACACCTTTCATCACAAGTGTAGTTCAGGCCTGCAGTACGCCTTTCCACCCATACCACTTCTGCCCAGGTTCAGAAGAAGAGCTGGCACGACCGGGCCCAAGTAATTCTTGTGTCTCCGGACTAGGTGAGAAGAGTCTGGTATCCAGAGCTTCTGAAAATGTGTATCGATCCTCCGATCAGGCTGCCCCTTTGGGAGGATCTTTAGTCGCACCAGCAGGGAAGGATCCAACACCCAAACCTGTCAACTCTTCGCCTCTATGCGTGGAGATTGAGTGGCCGCAGATGATGGCTTTTGACCTTCCTCCTGAAGTATGCAACTTTATTTTGGGGGTCAGGCCGCCCTCCACTAAGACGGTATATGCCTGCCGTTAGCAGAAGGTTGTATTATACTGTACAGAAAGGTCTATTGACCCTCTTTTTGTTTCTCTTTCCACTGTTCTTCTGTTCATTCTAACCCTTGCCCAGCAGGGCTCTGCTTTGGGCACTCTTAAGGGTTATCTTTCTGCTCTAACCACTTTTTAGCACCTGCCAGACCAACCCTCTTTCTTTAGGTCTCCAATTGTGAATAGGTTTTTGAATGAGCTGGTTCACTTGTTTCCACCCACACCCTTTATTATGCCACAGTGGGACCTTAATTTGGTCCTCACTTTTCTTATTTGTGCTCCTTTCGAGCCTCTGCAGAGTTGCCCCCTTCGGCTGCTCACCAACAAGACAGCCTTACTAGTGGCGATAACATCTGCCTGGAGGGTGAGTGAGTTGCAGGCTCTTTCTTGTAGGCCTCCCTATATGATGTTTTTTCCAGATAAAGTGGTGTTTCGCAACTGTGCTTCATTCTTGCGGGTGGTGATGACCCCATTCCATCTTGGTCAGTCTATCACGCTGTCCACCTTCTTTGCTCCCCTGCATTCCTAAAGAAAGAGGAGTGTCTCCACTGACTGGACCCAAAAAGAGCATTGTCGTTTTACCTTGACCGCACCAAAGTGTTCCGGGTGGACAACCAACTTCTTGTGGGGTATGTGGGATCTAAGAAGGGCCAGGCAGTGTAGAAAAGGACCATTTCTTGCTGAGTTGTTCTCTGTATTAAGATCTGAAATGCCCTAGCTAGGAAGCAGCACCCTGCAGGATTAAGAGCCCATTCCACCAGGGGAAAGGCTGCAACTACGCCTTGGCTCGGGGTGACCCAGTCCTGGATATCTGTCAGGCGGCAATGTGGTAGTCTTTGCACACATTTGCCTGGACAGTCCGGTCTGCAGAGACCGGTATTTTGCTTGTACGGTCCTGCAGGATATCCTAGTGTGAGGAATTGGTCAGCAGCCCACCGCCGGGAGAGTATGACTTGGGTATCTAATTTAAAGGTATGGTATCTGCAGCTAGAAGTCTCTGTCAGATAAACAAGTTACTTACCTTGGGTAACGCATTATCTGATAGAGACTTTCTCTAGCTGCAGATTTCTTACAGGCCCACCTATGCCTCCCCGCTTTGCGGACTGACTTTGTTAGGGCTAGGGTTACTCCCTTTTTCAGGTCCCTAGTTTGCCCATGTTTACATCAGTTACTTTGTGGCTCTGCGCTTCTGGTGTGTAAAAAGCGAAAATTACTGGCGTCCGTGCGCCTAGGTGGCGCCTATATAGGTGACAGCGACGTCATAACCTACTCTAACAACGTCACGCATGGCCGAATGGAGCCACCCGACGGCACGTGCAACGGGTATTGCTCTAGCAAACGTTTCTGGATCCAGCCTGACGCCTGTGCAATTCAAGGTAAGGAATCTGCAGCTAGATCGAGTGTCTACCAGATAATGCGTTACCGAAGGTAAGTAACTTGTTCTTCAAAACGTATGGTGCCAACTGTGGATTTTTTTGCCTACAGACCATTGTGAAACTCAAAAGCAACCTGTTGCCAGTGACATCCAGCAGATATGATATGACTTCACCTCAGAGAAGACTGGCAGATATCTGGGTACTCGCCCTAGAAGGCCAGTTTCAGGACCTTTGGGGAGAGGCCAACCGGTAGGGTGGATGGGAATGCCGTTGCTGTGGCTAGGCTTTTGCTGTTTTCCCAGTGGCCTTTTTTTGTGTTGAGCAGCAGCTGTGGATGTACTTTGGTGCCGCACATGGCAATGCGGAGTTTGTCACCACCAGCATCTATAAATGGTATGCAATGACAAGGATGGCAACTTTTATTAGCTTTCTAGAGTTTTTAATAGCAAACACATTTGAACCGAAAAGCAGGTACTGACATTGTCTATTGGTTGAAAAAAGGTTGGTTGGTTAAAAGGGTCTTTTTAACGATATGAGACTGTAAATGATTATATGATTTTCCAATAAACACTTTGCATTACCAGACTTTGTTTTCCACAGGCTGACTAATGGAACTATTAATAAGTGCCTTCGAATTGGGAAAGTCTTTGCACTTTCACTATGCCAAGTAAATACAAAAGAAGAGTCAGTAGTCCTATGTCCATAAACTTGCATCAAAGAACAGCAAACAGCTATGCTTGAGCTTACAGCGAAATGAAAAAAAGTATTCCCCCCCGGCGTTCACCGTATCATCAGGGGTGGAGTACAGATTTATTGTTGGTGAGGCTGAATGTTTACAAAAATCAAGTGTGAGTAGGATCTATATTTCAGAAGATCCCTTTGAAAAAAGTCTGTGGGACCCTCAAGAACTACTTTTGGTCGGTGGTATATGCTTTGCCACTAACATACTAGTAGTTGATAGTGTCATCATTGGGTCTTCCTTCCTCCAACCAGGAGGTGATCTCTTGTAATCGAAGAATTGTTTGTGGGGATCCACGACAAATTAAGTGTTGTAAAATGACCTCTTGTCTATTGTTTAAAATGTAATAAAGGTTAGACAAGGGTAAGGATAAAAGAAAGAGTGGATGCGTGTAATGGATGTGTAATGTATCCATTGCATCCTGTAGTGAGGTCTAGGTCTACATGTTTGCTTAGTTGCCCTTGAGGGCGAGAATACTATCGGTGCCCCGCTGCTGTTCACGCTGGTCGCGCGCTATTCTTATTCAGCCAACTTTTAAAATACCCCGTTTTGTGGACTTTTTGTTTGTTTTACTTTGCCTTCTCCCCTGCTTTTAAAACGCGCTCCTGGCCCCTACCTTGCACCATAATCTGGAATCACCACCGCTGTTTGGCGGGTCCGGGTTACCGGGAGGTTGTGGGTTTCACTGGGTTCAGCGCCATCTTGCATTGGGGAGGAAGCGCGAGCGCCATCTTTGAGCGTCCAGGTCACCTGGGACGCCGAGACGACGCTATTTAATGCTCGCTGGTCTCGCGCAGCGGTAACGCGCAGCGGAGCGCCTTCCCTGCGCCTGAGTCGTGCCAGAGTCCTGCCCGTCTGCGCTCGTCAGCGTCTCGGAGGCGGTCGAGGTCGGACTCTGGCCTACGGCTCCTGCTGTCTGCTGGATCAGAGGTGACTACCTGCAGCCACGGTATGATTACGTACAGCGCTGCTTCCTTGTGTGCTTTGCGCCCCACTCGCTCGGCCTGTTTGTCCCTTTTCCCCGGCGGACGCCGTTTGGGTAAGGGCTGCCCCGTGTGTAATTGGCTCCCCACATTATCATCTACTCATAATCTATCTACCCCTCCTCAATACTGTCATTGCGCGTTGCTTAACACTAGGTCCCTGCCTCGTCATACTTCGGATATATGGGATCTTCTCGCGCACTCCAAGATCTCTTGTTTATTTTTAACTGAGACTTGGCTGGGAGTGGGTTCTGAGCCCGACATCGCCTGTGCTGTCCCGCCTAACTATTCCATCTTACGGAGGGATAGAACTGAGGGAAGAGGCGGTGGGGTGGCTCTGATAGTGGACAAGGTCTTTGACTGCTCCTCCTTTGTGGTGGACAACATTGCCGGATGTGAAGCATTAGGTTTCACACTCCATCTATCGGCGTCTCAGACCTGTACTGGAATTCTCCTCTATAGACCCCCTGGACCCATTGGGTCCTTTTTTGAGGACCTTCAGTCGGCCCTATCAGTACCCTGTATGCGTTCGGCGCACTGCTTGTTATTAGGCGACTTGAATTTGCACATGGACTGCCTTACCGATGTTGAGGCTACCAAACTCCGTGAGATTACAGAGATGTTAGGGCTAGCCCCTTTTATCCATAGCCCCACTCACGAGAAAGGCCACACATTAGATGTGATCTTTTCCACCAAGCCTATGGAGGTGTCCCCTCCACTCCCGGTCCTTTGGTCAGATCATTATCTGATAAACTTTGTCTTAGTGCTTGAATATAAGCTTAGTCAAAGGGCTCGGGAGGTAGGCTCCCGGCAATTTAGAGCCTACCACCTAGTGACAGCAGATATGCTTTCCGAGGCTCTCTGCCAATATCCGTGTCTATTGACAGGGGTTCTGGAAACCGACCTCATCGTGGTCCAGAACTGGATGCAGGCAAGATTCGAGGAGCTGGCCCCTTTGAAGCCTGCTAGAACAGCACCTCATCTCAATTCTGCTCCTTGGTTCTCTTCCACTTTACGTACAATGCGACAAGACTGCAAAAAGTTGGAAAGGCGGTGGCGGCGCAAGTACGATCTTGTGGAGCGAATGAACTACCGAGATGCGATAAAATCTTATTATAAGCAGATTGCCGCAGCCAAAAAGAATTATCTGGAGCAGAGAATTGATAAAGCCGAGAATATGAGCAGGGAACTCTTTAGGATAGTGAAGGAGTTTGTCAACCCGGTAGCAGGGACCCCGGTCCATTCTCATTCGGAAGAATGGATCAAACAGCTCGCCGACTTTTTTGTGACTAAAATCTCAAAGATTCAGGCCACTTTTCTAACGGTGGATTCCCAAACGGCTGATGTTGTGTTAGGGGACAAGTTGACCTATTTAGCTCCCTTTCAGGATGAATCTGGGCCCTCATTATCTGTTTTTCCCCAGTTGTCCTGTGAGACTTCGCTTGAGCTGTTTTCTAGGCTGCAATCTGGTTCGCCTTTGGATGTTTGTCCGGCGAAATGCTTGGGCAAGGTGGCCTCGGCGTTGAACAGTTTGCTGAACCCCCTGCTTAATCTTTCATTGAGTTCAGGGGTGGTTCCACGCCAATGGAAACACGCACTCATTCTGCCGCTGATTAAGAAGCCTCTGCTTGATCCCCTGCAATGCGCTAACTATAGACCAATCTCCCTCCTCCCTGCTCTGGCGAAGGTGTTGGAGAAACATGTTCAGCATACTTTGACCACCTTTATTGAGAACAACAAACTGCTGCATGATTCCCAGTCCGGTTTTCGTGCGAATTATAGCACGGAGACGGCTCTGGTAGAGGTTACCGACGCCATCAGGGAGACGCTCGATCATGGGGGAAAGGCTATGCTAGTTATGTTGGACCTATCGGCGGCATTCGACACCGTCCCACACGCAGGTCTTCTCTCAAGACTTAGGGAGATCGGTCTGCGAGGGACGGTGCTGAATTGGTTTCAATCCTTTCTTGCCGACAGGTGATCTGGGCCCCGCCGTTCTCTGCCGAAATGCTTTCGCTGGAGGTGGGGGTGCCTCAGGGTTCTATCCTGAGCCCCACCATTTTCAACATATATATGGCCCCTCTTGCGGAGGTAGCAGAGGCGTTTGGGGCCCGGGTCATCTCATACGCTGATGACACCCAGCTCTTGTTCACCTGCAGGAAGGGAGAGGCCTTCAGCGGCGGCAGAATCAAGGACTGTCTGAGTGCAGTCTTTGCGTGGTTTCAGCGGCACAGCCTGAAATGCAACTCAGATAAATCTGAGCTGCTCTTTTTCGGCTGTGCCCCTGATCCGGGCTGGAAGACATGGTGGCCCCAGGACATGTCCCCCCCCAGAGAAGCCTTCTTCTCAGGTAAAAAATCTCGGAGTGGTGTTTGACGATGATCTATCTTTTCGTCCACACATTCTGGGATTAGCAGGGAAATGTTTCAGCATCCTCAAGATGCTCAGGAAATTTCTTCCTCTACTCTCACTGCAGTACCGGAGGAAGGTAGTCCAGGCGCTTGTGGGCTCCCGCCTGGACTATGCGAATGCTCTTTTTGCAGGCCTACCTAAGTATCTGTTATCTAGACTGCAGATTGTTCAGAATTCGGCGGCCAGAGCTATCTATGGGCTGCCCAGGAGAGCTAGTGCCTCTGCGCTTTTGGCTAGGCTGCACTGGCTCCCAATTTCGGGGAGAATTAGATTTAAGCTCCTCACTCTGGCTTTTAAAGCCCTTCATGCAATTGGCCCTAACTATTTGAGGAAGCGTATTGTTTTCTATGTGCCGCGGAGGCTGCTGAGGTCGGCGGACCAGGCTAAAACGGAGGTACCTGTGGTCAAACGTGTTCGGATGGGTGGTCGGTCCTTCCAATACGTGACAGCCTGCTTGTGGAACGAGCTCCCACTCTCCCTTCGGAAAGCGAATAACCTCCTGGCTTTCAGGAAGGAGTTGAAAACTCTGTTTTTTACTAAGTAACCCACTGTGACGGTAGTAGGCTGTTGCCTTTAGTTTCTTGTTTCTCCGGGCCTCTTTGCCAAAGCGCCGGGACACCCTTCTGGGGTAGCCGTGCGCTCAAAAAGTGCGGCTTAACATAACATAACATGTTTTAGCCTCTCTGCTCCCATAGAGAGTCGGCAGCTTTCTTCAGGACTGTTCAAAAAATTGTTTTCGGAGGATCCCTTAATGTCAATTAGGACAGGTGGAACACTTTCCATGAGTAGTTACGAATAGGTGGAGTACTGTCCCCTAAATTATGTTATGGTATAGTTCAGCTATTTGCTTCCTGTATGGAGAGAACAATGTTTCCATCTAGAAATAGAAGAGACAGAAAGAATAAAAACCAGACATTGTTCCCATTAGAGAATGCAGAGTCAATCGTCCGTGTATATGTTTAATCATGCGTTCATCTACTGATTTCTATCATTGTCACTATTTGTGACATGTACATCTTATGCGGAATGTGAGAAATGTTCTTCTTCGCTATCCAGCTTTGTCATCGGCGCTTGTTAAAAGCTGTCTCTTAAATGTGTCCTGTGTATGCATCTATACTTGCTGATCTTGCCCGTTTAGTGATCTCTTTTCAATACTCCTTGAGAACGAATAGTGTATGTATTAAAACATACTTTCCTTGAACATCTGAGCGGTCTCTGGGTTCTATATCCTTTACATTGGCTTTATCAGGGTGATATTTCAATACTTTGCTGTAGTGTTTCGTTTGCACACACCCATACTTTAACAGGTATCCATTCAGTGGTGTAGAATTTGTCATTAGCCAAAAGTGAATATCACTAGGTAGGTGTAATTGGTCTATGCATGTGGTGTTTCTCAATTGTTGTGTTTATCGGATCATGAACATTATCCCCGTTGGTAACTGTTAGTGCGATCATTATCATAGGTTGCTGTTTCTATCCTCAAGGGAAACTGATCTGGGAGGTGGTGCAGTGCAAACTAACCGTCTGTAGCATTTCCTTTCCCAATTTTTTTCTTCTTTTTTTACGGAGTTTTATATAGCGCTAACTTGACCCGAAGGTATCGGGTATCCAAGCTCTTTACATAGCACCAGTTGCATTACATGAGGACACATTCATTTTTGTTAGGCTCGGTGAGATTAAGTGATTAGCCCAGAATCACAGGATGTTCAGCGTCATTGCCGAGACTCGAACCCGGTTCCCCAGATTCGAGGTCGAATGCCCTAGCCTTTTGGAAAACTCCTCTCCCCAATACCTTCATTGTTTTCTATTCGGGCCCCATAGGAACAGGAGAATGATGTGGCTGCCGCTCTCCTTGAAAGAGAAAAGGGTAAAACGATTAAGTACCACGGTGGGGCGGTCACTGGATAAACGGCTGTCCCTACTGACCCAACACTCACTAGCGATTAGGATACCCAGCATACTGCATTCGTGTGGGCCCCACTTACTTTTTGTGCAGCACCTACGGTTCACATTGTTCCTCCTGTCCTGGATGTTACCTGGCTCAGCCGTCAGCATCTCCTCTTAACGGAAGTGTTGCGGCCAGTGGCCTCGGACGGCAGTATAGGCATAGAAAGGGTACTACTCGAGGATAGACGTGAGTCTTTCTTCTTAGTCCAGGTAACCATCCGTAGTAATAAAATACATTGTGTCAGAAAATGCAGTATTTAAACCACTGGGGAGATATTTAAATCAGTCTTGTTAAAAAATCAACTTGGGAGATTTTCATTAAAGAGTTATTCATATATAAGTGTGCCTTATTTGGACTTGGGGGTGATAGGACACTTCATCTTTGTCGATGGGTTAATAAAAGTAACCTTCAAGTGTCTCGTGTATTTTTTATTTGTTCACAAAGTTGTTTTTTCATATCACTTTTATTTTTGAGTCTTTGTGGTAATAGTTTGTGTTCTGTTCCATCATTTTTTCGACATGCCTGTGGAGTGAGTAGGAGCTCTTTTCTGCGGGAATTAATCTTAGTAGCTTCGGTGCATTATTAATATTTTGGGAAGACGTATTGTCGTCAAATAGAACGATTATTGCAATCCCTAAGATGTTAATACATGGCGTTTTCGGTGGGCTATTTCCCATCATTTTGTTTGTTTATCTGTTAAACTAGTCTGTGTTCTCATAATTCGAGAGATCCTTGCCCTTTCAGCTTGTTTTTGTACAACGCTGACTTAGTTCCATGTGGGCGTTCAGTTGTCTTCCAGCTGGCACTCCCAATTTTCCTTGAAGGTCTTCATATGTCTTCGTTTATCTAGATCCAAGGTAATCGCAAAAAGTTGAAGCTTGCTGATTGTTTACAGGAACCGTCCGTTGATTTGTTTGCTACTGGTCACTGTCTTGTATCTCTGATTATTATCTCTAAGGTAGAACCACAGTCTGGTCTCCAGATGTTTCTTTGATTAGTTCAGTCAGTGTTGGAGGCTTGTGGCCATTTCATAAAGCTATTCTCTATCTAGTTACATGGTTCCAAGGGATCTGGTCCTTAATCCCGTTGTTGAATGTCCCCAGACGGTAAATCCATCTTTGCTCCTTTTGAAATAGATTGCTCTCTGCATTGGTACCGGCATAGTCCAAGCTCTTTTAGAACGACCCACTCCATGTTGTTTTCTCAATGGCCCACAGTGAAAAAATTATTACTCATTTTGGTAGTCAGCTTCTTGCATCTGATGTTGATTCTATGTTCACAGGTGCAAGTTTTTACCTTCCTGCAGGCCATTCTGATATAGAGTAGTTTTCATGGACATGTAATATATATGATCACGTGAGCTTTTGCAGTTGGTATGTTTCCTTAAGGTCCACTTGATATCTTCCTTAAGATCCATTGTTTTTGTGGTCTTTGTTAGATAGCATACAGAGCAGTTACCACATGGATGGTGGCCTACTACAGCAGGAAGACCCCATATTGAAGTAATAGTCTCTCTTGTCGTACCTCTCTTGGCTGAGGCTGAATGTTTGACAGAATCTGGTATGAATCGTGCATGCTGGATGACTGTCTGCAGAGTCATATCTTGAGGTTTGCCTTTTGTTCATGAATCACTTCCACTAATGCATTACGTGCTGGTCATTCGGCAGAGTTGATCATTCTGCTAGATGCCTTATTGACGGACTCAAGATACCACAACCAGGATTCCCCTTTGGAAGATGTTTGAATAGAGTTAAAGGGCTATTTACAAATCAGACCTTCACCTATCAGCAGTTACGTGGAAAGACCCATCACAGCTCCATCACCAACGCAGCCGGGTGTCCAAGCTCTTTGCCTGTTCATGCTTAACCAGCATGTACAGTATACACATTTACCCACACAAACTTTCTAAGGTGGGGACGACTCAATCAATAGTTTGACACTAACGAAATAGCGGGGACGTAAACATTTCGTTACATCCAGGTCAAACATGCCCTACAATCGGCCATTTCAAAAGGCCAGGCGCTCCCTGAGTCCTCACCACTCGAAGACAGAATTCTAGATGAATACATACTCAAAAGGGCAATCTCATTGACCTATCGGACATTAATTAATAACATGCCTGACCCCCTCTTGCAACTTCGTAGTCAGTGGGAAACAGATGTGGTGGAACTGGAGGATGACGACTGGCACGATGCCCTCGCATCTCCCAAAGAGGTAGCGATCTCGTCCCGGCAGACGCTAGTTCAGCTTAAAATACTACATAGACTGTGTCAAGTACTACCCTTATCAAGATGGGATACAGAGACGACCCCGGTTGTAATAGAGGATGTGGTCGGGAAGGCACTTTTATTCATACCATATGAGAATGTGATTGCATCCAACGATACTAGGCAGAAGTGACTCCACGCATGACAAGGGTTTCGGGAAAGCGAGTAGAGTTCAAGATAAAACGTTGTCTTTTAAATGTGTGGGACCCCACCAACTTGATCGGGCAGAGAAAACCTGGGCGCCACTTGGGATGATAGTGGCTAAGCGAAATGTGGCACAATTGTGGAAAGCTCCCAGCACTCTGCAATACTGGGCACATGGAAGAAAGACATAGACTGGTGCATGGTAAGGGAGAAAACGGTTTGAGTCATGTGGATGTCCCAAGAAATGGTCACAGGTATGGGGTAAATGGAACGAGTATAGAGGGAACATCTGCGAGCCTCCTCAAGCAGCACAAGAGCCTGTTTCTGACATTGATTAATAGTGGTACTAGAGCAGGTGTCTCCAACAGGTGTCTCCAACGAGTACCTCATGAGCTACCAGTAGCTCTCCAGCACTTTGTGAGTAGCTCTCCTGTGTGTAGCTGAGCCTCCTACAATAGAACCTTTAGCTTAGTTGAATTATTATTTGTGTGCCAAAATTAAAATGCATATATTCGAGATGGAAATGTGTGTATTTTCAGGACTCATAAGCTGTTGTTTGGAGACAAATATTTGAATTCTCAAAATGTATTAACCCCTTCAGTGCCACGCCCTTTCCCCCTCCTTTGCCGGGCGTTACATTAGCGGGCGGGGTTCATGACGAGATAGTCTCGTCATGGGCACAGCACAACCGTGCTCCATGACGAGACCATCTCGTCATGGGCACTGAAGCGGTTAAACGCTATTATTTGAGTTGGTGAGATTTATTACTCCGCTTATTACCTTGGTGCCAGGTGGGTGCAGCTATATATTACCCATGTAGAAGGGAATTTACCGGTAACCCTCCTTAATACACTGATGTGATCACTGCTGACAGTCTTGGTTGGGGTGGCCACTCATACATCACTAATATTAGTAGCTCAGGATGATTTTCATTGAACATAAGTAGCTCCTGTTACAGAAAAGGTTGGAGACCCCTGCACTAGAGGGTTATGTGAATCTATGCACAGCAAGAAGTTAGAGATAGTTACACTCTACATGATAATGTGTAAAGTTAATGTCGTAACATACAGCTTGAAATTGTACCTGAATTGTTTTAACTTGTCATCAATAAAAAGAAGTTGAAAAAAATAGTTTGGCACTAAATTGTATTGTCCTAGGGAGGATGTTGGGTTTGTCTAGTCACCTGATAATGAGGTTCACAGCAATATAGGGCCTTATGTGTTAGGATAAGTGTCTTGAATTCTATTTGTTCTGCAACAGAAAATATTGTAAATCTCTAATGATTAGTGTAATAGGTTTTCTGTTTTTTTTTTATCAAGAACTTAAAATGTGAAGTCTTTGTAGGTGTTTTCTTTTTATCTTTGATATTTTGCAGTAAGACTCTACAATATACAATTTTTTACCCCGCAATAGCCCCGATGACATTGTTCTGACTCTCGGACAGGAAAGGATGAGTTCTGGTAAGAAATTTGTGGTAGCATTTAGAGGTACCCACTATTGTGTTCTCTTATATAAAAATTGATGAGGAGAACAGAAGATGACAAAGATCTTTTAAACACTTGGAGACAGTGATGGAGTCCTAAGCTGGTATCTGTCGATACAGATGCTTAATTCTGTAATACTTGTTAAAGGAAGAGCAAAGTGTGACATTATCTCATTAAGAATGAGCAGATTATTTGTCATTAACATCTGGAATCCAAACCCATAAAATATAGCCGATTATTTAACCCTGCCATCTCCAGTCCACCCTCAAATTCGACCTCTTGTTTCTTTTCTGTGGTTTAGGAAAAGGCACTGCAGTTATAGAAGAGGCTGTACAACATGATTGGGCCTTTCTCCAGATGAGAGGTCCTGCCATTCAGAGTCCTTAAGGAGGCTTTATCCCTAGGGAAATCCTTCTCATACAGGCTTTATTTATGCCTCTTGTTGAGGCTGTTCTACACTTCTTCAACCTGATGACGTATTGTTCCAAGATGAAACTATGTTAAAGACCAAACAAGAGTTGTGCTTCTTGAGTGGATGGTGATCTCAGAAACCAGATATCCTGTGAAAAACATTGAAATGTCTTATTTGGTGGAAATGTTCTTTCCAAGAGGAGGATCCCTTTCACCATACAGAGTCTCCCTGAAACAGAGGTGCGTCCCCACAAGTAACTAGAGATGCCCCAAACCATCCTGAAATAATATATGTACATTTCTTCCGGTATTCCAACTCTTATGTAAATGTAAATGTTTTGTACTTGTATAGTGCGCAGCTACCCACCATGGGGTCTCCCGGCGCTTGTACGAATACCACAAGGGAACCCTTCCTGGTTTTCCTTGTGAAGTGTCCACTCCTGGGCACCCCCGTGGTGAAACCAGGCATCCCTCGCGCTGTGGGGGCCGTTGTGGAGACTAAGCAAGCTATTGCCCAGAGTTGCAGCGTGGGACCCATGATTAGAATAGGCACTGAGGCGAGAATATCCGGTCAGAGGAATTTATGAGCCCGAGACCTGTCGAGGCAGGACTCGAGCCCTGGTCCCTGGCCAGAGCTCTGCATCGAGGTCTGCCACTCTAACCACTGAGCCACACTTCTCTTATCCTACCCCCTCACTGACTCCCTGTATTTTATCTTCCAGTTGCTAGTGTGACTCAGTTGTTTTAAACTCGCAATTGTGGAAGGGGTATCTTTTAGCTGGTCATTTTGTTTACGTGTATCTTTTAGCTGGTCGTTTTGTTTAAAATAGAATGCTTGCTCAGTTTATCTTTTTAATTTCAGTTGTGGGTTTTCTCCAAAAGCAGAGTAGCTTTACAGTTTTGTTGTCTTTTGGCCCATCCTTCCTTTGGTATATGGAAGAAAGCAGATGAGGTCAAATACTGTATGTTGCTGGCTCAGTTTTTGACCAAAAACTAGGGGCATAAAGTAAAAGTGTGACCCGGCTACTCTTCTTTTAATTTGGAGCACAGGGTAGAACCTGAGGTTTGCTGTTCTCTATTGTGTTTCCGGAGGGTCTCTTAGACAATTGTCTATCTCGAGCACCAGTGAACCAATTTACTTCAGCCAGTCTGTAGTGTGTGTAGTGGCCTGCTTGCCTCTGTAGTTCTAGCCATTGTTATAGTAAAACAGAGGAACAAGCCCTATGGGAGTCTCATGATTCTTGAGGGTCTAGGCCCATGCCATCTATTAGTCCTCTCTACCGTTTAATGGACAGGGCTGTTTGGAAGGGGGTGTGTTTAAGTGAATGCTCAATCTTGGTACTTTGCTTATTTGTATAGCACATAACATCACAAAGGTAACTTCAAAACACTGACCGGGAGACCAAGATGGCCGCGTGAGCTTTGAGCTCCCGAGACCCTCGTGCCCTCCGTCGACTATCCTGTCTCTAATCCTATTTGCATGCATGGCATCGTGCAGATGACTTGTCAGGGAGGCGATTGATGCTACCCGCAGTCGGATCGCCCACCGGGAACCGGAGTTCTGCATGGAGGAAGATTGAGGCCTATCTCCGAGGGATGCCAGGGGCTAGAGTTGGCAGGATGCCCGACCTCTAATTGAACAACAGCGGCCAGGCGAGGTGTGAACTACCGGACGGAGGTCCCCATCCTTTCACTTTCTCGCCCCTTGTTTGCCCTGCCCAGGGAGTGCTCTCGGCTGCCTTATTATCATTTGGACGCTCTGCACGCCACTCTGGCGGCCCATCGCAGGACTGAGCACTCCTGACTCCTTTCGCTGAGAGAGGGTCGTCCTGTTTGAACCGACCTGCTTGAGCCAACCATGTCGGGCAAAGCAGAGGTGGATCGGCTGAAGCCTAAGGCCACCAGGCGGGGAGCCTATACTCAGGCCAATAATATGGACCGCTATGCCCAGCAGAAGGGGTCACCGGGTGGACCGAGCCAGTCGCCGGATGCACAGAAGACTGCCTCACCCTTGGCCCCGGAGCTCTCGCTCCAGGATGTCATGGGCGCGCTCGAAGGGCTGCAGACTTCGATTGGGAGACAGTTTGATGCCCTGGCGCACAAAGTGGATACCATCTTGGTGGACGTTAATCTGATCCACGCGGATTTGGGCAAAACAAATGAACGAGTTAAAACCCTGGACCTCAAGACCACGGGCCTCGCTGATGATGTCTCGGAACTACAGACCGAGGTCCGTAAGTTGCGGACCGAGAGTGATCTCGCCGCCCGTCGGCTGGAGGACTTTGAGAGCCGGGCCAGGCGCAACAACGTGCGCGTTATCGGGGTCCCGGAGTCCTCGGACGAGACTTCTGTAGACCTGCTAGTGGAGGACTTGGTGCTTAACCATCTGCAGCCTAAGGGTCTTGGGAAGTTTTTCGCAGTTGAGAGGGCCCATAGAGTGCCGGGTGGTAGGCCCAAGGTGGGAGCCCCACCGAGGCCGATTGTCGCCCGGCTCTTTCATTTTCGAGATCGGGACGCTATCCTGCAAGCATCGAGGTGACGGGCCCGGTCCCCTTCCAGAACGCGTCAGTGAATTTCTATCCTGACTTCACCCAGCAGGTGCAGAGGCAGAGGCAGGGCTTCCTGGGGGTGAAGAGGCGGCTTCGGGAGAGGGAACTGAAATATGCCATGCTCTTCCCTGCCAGACTACGTGTGGTGTACGAAGACCGAACATTCTTCTTTGAGTCGCCTGTCATGGCCGATGAATGGCTGGACGCTCTGCCCCGACGACGGACGGGAGAGGACACTGCCGCAGACGGGGACAGTGGCCGGGATGAACAAGGTTGATGTCTTCGGAACCGGACTGACTCGATTTGACTCTAGCTAATGACTTGAACAGAATGCAGTAAATACGGAGGGTTGTGGGAGGACGAGGGGAGCTCTTTCCTCCCTTAGGGTACTTTTTGTAGATTTTGGGTTTGGTAGGGCGACAGGCACACTGCAAGTTGGGGGAGCTTTGTAAGCTGCAGCAGGGGTGCAGAGTGGGGGGGATAGTTGGGATTTTGGGTTTGTTGTTGGGGGGTTCGTTTCTGCAAGGCGTATTGATTATTTTCAGGACTGTTCCATGGTGGCTCTTCGGGTGTGGGGTGGGCCTCCTTACGTTTGGGGATGGGGGGTAGGGGTTTAAGTGTTATTAGCTGGAATGTTAATGGTTTGGGGGATCGCATTAAGCGCGGGATTGTTTTGCAATACTTGAAACGGTCATTGCCGGATGTCGCCCTACTGCAGGAGACGCACCTCATAGGTAACACGTGCTATGCTCTTAATAGGAAGGGTTATAAATTCATAGCTCATTCGGGATTCTCCTCTGGGTCCAGGGGTGTGGGCATCCTAGTCAGAGCCTCGCTACCATTTGAGGTGGACTCCACCATTGTTGACGATAGGGGGAGGTTTGTGGCGGTGGCGGGGCGGTGGGAAGGAAGAACTTTGGTTTTAGTTTCGGTTTATGTCCCGCCGGCCCTGCAGGCCTCCACGTTTACAGATCTGGGTAGGGTCTTGCTGGATCTCCCGGGGGGTATGCTTGTGGTGGGGGGTGATTTCAATGCTGTCGGCTCTGGGCTGCTGGATAGATACCTGCCCAGAGACACAGGGGGGGCTCAGAAGTGGCTTCCAGACTTTTTAGACACACTTGGCCTGATAGACTGCTGGAGGCTCCGGCACCCCACACAGAGCCAATACACCTTCCACTCCGGAGCGCATGGTAGCCTCTCTAGGATTGATTACCTGCTCACTCTGGCTGCGCACGCCTCAATGGTGTCCGAGGCCAGGCACATGGCGCGTGGTATATCGGACCATTCGCCAGTGTGGGTCAGGCTGGATGTCGGCCGTGAGGGAGGGGGAAGGGTGGCTCCTATTAACCCTTGGTACTTCCGAGACCCCAAGATGCGCAGCGCACTGGTGAAGGCAGTTGATAATTTTTTCAAGGACAATCAGGGATCCGTGGACTCGGCAGTGTCGCTGTGGGAAGCATTTAAGACCGTGCTGCGAGGGGAGGCCCTCTCCCTTGTAGTGGCGGCCAAGCGGCGGAGAGATGGCGAGGTTATGCAGGTTGAGGAGGAGATCGTGGCTTTGGAGGGAGCGCTAGAGGAGGAGGTTACAGAGGCCTCACTGCATGAGCTGAGCTTGAAGCAAGCCGAGTATAAGGACCTGGTGACGAATGCCGCTAAGACCCTCAGTAGGGAACAGCAGGGCCGCCTGTATGATGTTGGTGACAAGGCCGGGAAACTCCTAGCTTGGCTCCTAGTGGGACCTTCCCGTTGGATCAGCGACTGGCGACAATTGTTGTTATACACAAAGATGGTAAACCCCGAGATAAGTGTGCCTCATATAGGCCTATCTCACTCCTTAACGCCGAGCCGAAGATTCTGGCTAAAATCCTTGCGGCCCGATTGATCAGGGTACTTGGAGACCTGATCCACCCGGATCAATCCGGTTTTATTCCGCATCGTAACACTGCGTTAAACCTTCGGCGCCTTCATGGTGTAATCGCCAGGGCGGGCACGCTGCGTGAACCAGCTGTTGTGGCGTCGCTCGATGCCACGATGGCCTTTGATACGGTGGAATAGGCATATTTGTGGGCTATGATGGCCAAGTTCGGCTTTGGCCATGGTTTTGTGAGCTGGGTGAGGTTGCTGTATGAGGGACCCCTTGCGAGTGTGGTGGTAAATGGCCGGGCGTCGACTCCGTTTCAGCTTGGGAGGGGCACTCGGCAAGGTTGCCCCCTGTCGCCATTGTTGTTCGCCCTCGCCCTTGAGCCGCTGGCAGCGTGGATACGCTGGCACCCGGATATACGGGGACTTAGATGGTCGCCCGAACACGAGGACCGCATTTCGCTATATGCTGATGACATCCTGTTGTATCTTGCCTCGCCCAAGAAATCACTTATAGTGGTCTGTGACGTTCTTACATCCTTCGGTAGGAATTCGGGTCTCGTCATCAACTGGAGTAAATCGTATTTATATGTTCTGAGTGGCGAGGTTCCACCGATCCCGCGAACGTGCTCGATCCAGATCGCTCAGCGGGGCTTCGTGTATCTGGGGATCTTTATCTCCACGGACTCCGCTTTGCGGTATGAGAGGAACCTGCTCCCCCCCCTGGCGCGCCTGCGGCGGGATGTAGAGGGCTGGCGGAGGCTGCCGCTCTCCCTCGTTGGGCGCGCTGCCTTGTTCAAAATGATGTCTCTTCCCCGGTTCCTCTACGCATTGCAGAATACTCTAGATTGGGTACCGGCCAACTACTTTCGGGAGATCGAAAGCCTCCAACGAACGTTGTTGTGGGACGGGCGGCCGCGAATAGCAATTGCTAAGTTGACGCTTCCATGGTATGATGGAGGTATTGCGCTTCCAGACATCCGACGCTACTATTGGGCCACCCAGCTGAGCGCGATTAATCATGGTCTCTATGGCCCTGCCCTCAGCCCTGGTTATGCCATCGATAGGTGGTTGCTGCGTGGTGGTAACTATCACAGGGCGTTGTACTCGCGGTCCCTGGACTCGTCCCTCACGGGGCCCACTGGGGTGGCGGTGCGTGTGTGGAAGATGGCAACTGACTCGCTGGGCTGGAAGGATAGGCTCACCCTCGCTACCCCGCTGTTTGAATCTGAAAGATTGGGTAGGCTTTGGCATACAAAAGGTTTTGATAAATGGGACTTGATCGGCATCTCCAGGGTCGGAGATGTGCTGATTAAGGGGAGGGTGAAGTCCTTTGAAGAGTTGCAGAAGGAGTATGAGCTGGGGACATCCGAGTTTTTCCGATATGTTCAGGTGCGTCATGCCCTCCGGTCAGTCCTCGTGGAGGGTGAGAAGGTGCCTGAGTCCTCTCCTTTGGAGGACCGGATCCTTGATGGCCATATGCCTGAGAGCACGATCTCGCTCATCTACAAGAAATTGATAAATGTCCGGGCGGATATGCTTCTGGGGCTGCGGGACCAGTGGACTAGGGATGGACTCGAGTTGGATGACGAGGATTGGCAGTCTGCTGTTTCCTCTCCCAAGGAGGTTGCGATCCCGTCGCGTCTGAGGCTGGTGCAGCTCAAAATACTGCATCGAGTGTATGTGACGGGGCCAAGGCTGGTTCATATGGGATTCTCTGAGGAAGGCCTATGTAGGAGGGGATGTGGTATGGTGGGTACTTTCCTGCATATCATTTGGGAATGTGGTGTCATCACGGAATTCTGGAGGAGAGTCCATGCAGTGATGGGGGAGGTGACGGGCATTGCTATGCAGCCGGAAGCGCGGTGTTGTCTCCTGAATGTCTGGGGGCCCACTGATCACGATGAGGCACAGACCCAATGGGTGACTCTGGGTAACATGGTCGCTAAGAGAGATATCGCGCGATTGTGGGGCTCCGTGGGACCCCCCACATTGACCGCGTGGAAAGAAAATATGGACTGGAGTATGCTCAGGGAAAAGACAGTATATTGCGCTAGAGGCCGCCCTCGGAAGTGGCACGCCATCTGGGGGCGGTGGAATCAATACAGGGGGGTAATATGTCTTGCCCCTGATTTGGATCCCCCCGAGGAACAGCTTTCTTCTTGACATTCTTTCCAGCTCAGTATATAAGATGTGATGGTTAATTGACTTCTTGGGCCTCTGCTGTCCCCCTTCTTCCTCTTATCACAGTACTGTGACTGTTAGATGATTGGGGTCCGGCCTCCCCTGGGGGGCTATCACCATGGGCATTCAGTGTTCTTGCCTTGCTGGGGTTTGTTGTGTGTTTGTGTTTATTTAAAAATGGAATCTTTTCACTGCTCCTTTAATGCAATGTGGACGCTTCTTTGTCCTTCTCTATCGAAGCTGCCGAACCCCCGGGTTGTCGGCTGAATAGCTGTGTCCAGACTCTTGAAGAAATAAAGGTTTTTAAAAAAAAAAAAACACTGACCGGGGCAGATGTGATTGGGAAAAAAACTTTGCTTTGAGAGGAAAGGGGGGGATAATGAACAGAATGAGGAAGGAGCCTGCAGATGTAGTGGCCTTTCCCAAAGCATTGAGATTCCACCAGAACATGTAATGGAGTATTGTGCGTATTTGTATTCCCTCTTTCCTCATGGTAGAGGGAAGGAACCTTGCAGACGGAATGGCATTTCCCAAAGCATTGATATCCCACCAGAATGGAGCATTTGAACAGCTAGCCGTAACCATCTGATCGGCACGAAGTGGGAGAGTGTGCAGAAGATGTATTGGGAAGATGGCTGGGGAGATATTGCTGAGTGGAGACTGGGGAGGGCAAGAAGGAACAGAAGAGGGAATCACTTCTCTCCTGGAATCTTTTCCCTTGGCTGACGCAAAGCAGATGTGACTTGCTGGCTGTGGTTGATCCTATACTTTCTGCCCCCAGTTCCATTGCTATACAGTCCTTCTGACTTATTATGGTGTGGTGTTTGCCTTTGATTCAGGCATGGCCATCTTGGCAAATTGCTTGTGGTCTTTGCTTGCTTAAAGCTCTTCCAGAAAACCACTCGCACTCTGTAGCCTCCGACACACTTAGCCACTGTATGTATGAACAAGCCATTTTTGCGATTCCTTAATAGCGATTTTTAGCGAATTGCTATTAAGGAATCGCAAAATGCTATGTATGTAGGAATCACAATAATAATTGTGTTTCCTTAATATTCTTTAATTGCGAATCGCGATTCGCAACTAAGGAATACCTTCCCATTAATTCCTATAGGTGTAGAGGCCAATAGGAATGAATGGGAAGATATTCTCAATTTGCGATTAGCAATTAGAGAATCGCAAATTGAGAATGCGATTTCAAGGTTGCAAGGATGTCATAAGGACACCCTGAAATGAGCATGTGTGCCACATGGCACTTTGGAGAAAGCCAAAAAATGCTTTTTTCAAAGACTTTGCAAATTACCACCAACTGTCAGTTGGTGATAATTTGCAATTTCTTATGCTAAATTCTCACAACTTAGGTGCTTTCTACATTGCATTTAAGGAATCGCAAATAAGGAATCGCAATTTGCGATTCCTTAAATGCAATCGCAAAATATAGAATCGCAAATTTTGCGATTTTTCTAATTTGCGATGCCCTTTTGGGATGATACATCCCAAAAGGCCTTTTCCCGTTCACAAACGGGCCGACTCTGAGAATCGGCCTATTTGCGAATGGGAAAAGGGCTTGATACATATGGCCCTGAGACTCACACTCTCAGCTCTGCTAATCTGGTTTGGATCTGCCAACTTTTGCTTTCTTTGTAGGCATGTTCCTTGCCAGTTTTAGGGGGTACCTGGCTCCTACAAAATTGGGCGCCATATGCCATATTGAAAGGGTGTATTTCCTGTTTTGATGATTTTGTGTTATGTTTTTCACTTTTTATTTAGCTTAAGTTTGTTTTACCAGTAACTTTCCCTTACAGGGGAGCCTGTGAGAAGAGTTCGGGGTTGCTGGACCCTAGTTTGATGAATTTTATTTCTCCCACCTGTTTTGGACTCATGCGCTGCAAAGCGCCAGTTGCCTGACAAACCTCGCTCGCATGAAGGGATATTTGAATCGCCAGATAGCGCATCCGTGCAGCTCTAATTGGATTTCAATCTGCCCACTTTTGCTTGCCTTGTAGGCACGTTCCGTGCAGGTTTTAGAAAGTACCTGGGTCCTACAAAATCGGGTGCCATATTGAAAGGGTGTGTGACCTGTTTTAATGATTTTGTGTTATGATTTTCATTTTTTATTTAGCTTACATTAGTTTTACCAGTAACTTTCCCTCACAAGGGAGCCTGTTGGAGGACTACAGGGTTGATGGACCCTGGTTTGAGTAATTGTATTTCTCCTAGTGGAAACATCTCTGAGGGATTGCTCGGAGCCTGACGTTTTGGAAGCTCTACCTCTGGGTTTCAACATTGTGAGATCTGTGATCGTGTTGGGCAAAAAGCAGGTGGAATCGCAATTATTTTGAAACAAATCTGGATTGCTCCCTTGATAAAATAGACTCTCTGGATAGTGAGGCGACTCAATTCTCAATTAATATATCCAGTAATCAATCTCTTATAGGTCTACCACTGTACCGTCCCCCATGTCCTGCTGGGAATTTGATCTCAAAACTAATGGAATTTTCCACAGCACTAGCTTTGAGGCACAATAAACTGATCATACTAGGGGATCTTAACCTTCATTTTGAATTTCAAGACTGCCCAGACAGTCTTATCTCTAAACAAAGACCTGCAAACCCTACAACTATGCCAACAAGTCATGGGCCCAACACCCAAGAAAGGCAATACATTAGATCCTATTTTCTCTAATGATCCCTCTATATTGGTGGAAGACTCAGTGAAACTACCCTGGACAGACCACTTTCTAATTCCTTCCAGGTTCCTAATCAATAGTGGTCGGGCTAAGATCTTAGCCCTGCCTACTCGTAGGAGAAACTGGGCCAAAGTTACACTTGAGAAATGTATTACTGCCTTGGATAAAACTAAACCCAACCTCGAACAAGATCAGATGGCCGTGGCTACATTAAGGTATGAGACATGGCTAACTGAAACTGTTAATACCATGGCACCTTTAGTCCCGAGACAAAATGTGAGAGCATCACCCTCAGTGCCCTAGTATAATGAGCAACTTGCCACATTGAAGAAACAATGCAAACTCCTTGAGCGAAAATGGCGGAAGGACTATAGTTCCACAGACCGCACTCGCCTTAAAGAAGCACTGAAAACGTACCATAAGCGCATAAGAATAGAACGTTAGGACTACTATGCCCAGATGTTTGATTCAGCTCGTAATCCGTCCAAGCAACTATTTTCCTTGCTTAAATCCTTTACTAAGGCGGAACGTACCTTGGTTAAGATCCCCCCCGTCACACAAGCTGTGTTATGACATCGCAACCTTCTTCTCGAACAAAGTATCTAAAATCTATGAAAACTTTCCGAATTCTCTCAGACTAGAAGAGCCCCACTCTATTCAATGTATATATGAAACCCCTGGCTGACATCATCAAAAAACAAAGTTCAAGTGGTGTCGAATGCTGACGACACCCAACTAATAGTTAATCTGTCAAATTCCACTACTATCACGAGGATAGGTTTAAGGCCTGCTTATCCTACGTTGCAGTCTGGATGACTAACAACAGCATAAAACTGAACGCTAACCAAACAGAGATCTTACTGGTCGGAAGAACTGCTTCAATTTGGGTGTCAGCCTGGTGGCCAGTGACTCTGGGCGAACCTGCCCCTAAACACAAGGCCAAAGACCTGGGAGTAATTTTCGACTCTAAATTAACTTTCAAAGACCAAATCAGGAAATCAGCAGGGAAGTGTTTTGGTACTCTGAAGATCTTGAGAAATATCCTTGCTCTAATTCCGACTAGATCCCGGAGAACCATAGTTTATATGCTCATTATCTCACAGCTGGACTATGGGAATGTACTTTACCTAGGTGCCTCTAAAGGGAATCTAGGACTACTGCAACAAGTCCAAAATGCTGCTGCAAGAATAATTCTTAATCTTCCCAAGAGATCGTCTGCCTCACGCGCCCTAGACTGCTACATTGGCTTCCAGTAACCGAAGAGAATTAGCTTCAAAGCCCTATGTATATGCCAATGCATTTTAAAGAAACAAGGCCCCACTTACCTCCATTCCCTAGTCCAAAACTATGCCCCTACACATAATCTCAGATCCTCTGATGCTAATTTGGCTACCATACCCAAGATTAAAAGGCGAGAATGGGAGCCTTATAGCGCCTAAATTATAGAACTCTCTTCCCAAGGGACTCAGAGACTCCCCATCGGAAACTGACTTCAGAAAGAAAGTAAAAATCTGGCTTTTTAGCAATAACATCCAATTCTAGTCTTCTCTTTACGTCTACTGGCCTTACCAATTTTCAGCATCGATCCCTCTCCTCTTAGCTCATTTCTTGGTCCAGTTCGGGGACATACCATTGTGGTGTAACCATGTGTGATATAAATGCTTCTTCTTTCTCTCTCTCCCGCCTGTTTTGGACTCACACTCTGAAAAGCGCCAGTTCCCTGGCATGCCTTTTCTGCGCATTAAGGGATATTTAAATAGGCAGATAGCGCGTTCACAAAGCTCTGCTAATCAGGTTTGGTTCTGCCCACTTTTGCTTTTTTGTAGACTCATTCCGTGCCGGTTTTAGCAGGTGCCTGGCTCCTATAAAATCAGGCCCCATATTGAAAAGATGTAGTCCCTGTTTTAATGATTTTATGTATTATGTTTTTCACTTTCTAATTAGCTAACATTTGTTTTACCAGTAACTTTCCCTCGCAGGGGAGCCTGTGCGAGGACTGCGGGGTTGCTCCACCCTGGTATGATAGGTTTTATTTCTCCTGCCTGTTTTGGACTCACGTGCTGCAAAGCGCCAGTTCCCTGACACGTCCCCCCTCGCATGGAGGGATGGCAGACAGCGTGTCCACACTGCTGGCATGTCAAAGGCGAGCCCGTCTGCGCCTGGATTGAGCCGAGGGTCCTTCCCCCTGCCAGTTTTGACTCCCACGAGGAGACGCTACACAGGGAAGGAGCCTTGTGCACTTAATAATATGGTCAAGGCAGCTGGATGTGTTTATTTAGACCCTGTCTCTCTCTCTCTCTTGTTACCAACATGGTCTGCCAGGAATGCGATGTCCAAATAGTTAACCTCGACTCACAGGTTACTGTTAACTAAGAAGAGATGCTTTTCATCAAATCGTTGGGCAAGATGACCAGCACAAATGGCAAAATCATATGCGCCCTTATAAAAGCTAGATCGCTGGTAAAACAAAAATTGAATTTGCTGACCTTTTAGATAATCACCATGGGCCATATGTAGGTAAAACGTGTTTTGCGATTCTCAAATTGCGATTTTTAGGGAATCGCAATTAGAGAATCGCAAAACGCAATGTCGGTAGGAATAGCAAATTATTTTGCAAATCTCACATATTCCTTATTTGCGAATCACAAATTGAGATTCGCAAATAAGGAATACCTTGCCATTCATTCCTATGGGCTAGAATGCCCATAGGAATGAATGGGAAGACATTCTCAATTTGCGATTCTCAATTAGAGAATCACAAATTGAGAATGCAATTTCAAGGTTGCAAGGGTGTCAATAGGACACCCTTTTGCACCCCTGAAATAAACATGTGTGCACATGTGGCGTACATACATGCGCTAAGGGCATGTATGTGCGCCACATGGCACTTTGAAAAATGCAAAAAAGTCCATTTTTCTAAGAAATCGTAAATTACCACCAACCTGAAGTTGGTGGTAATTTGCGATTCCTTAAGCCAAAATCGCACAACTTGGGTGCTTCCTACATTGCATTTAAGGAATCGCAATTTGGGATTCTTTAAATGCATTTGCAAAATAAGGAATCGCAAATTTTGCGATTCCTTATTTTGCATGTGGGTTGTTGTTTGCTACATAGCACATTGCCCAAATTGCGATCGCAAATGCTGAAATTCTGCGAATTTCAGCATTTGCGATCGCAATTTGGCTTCCTACATATGGCCCCATGTTACATAGTTTGTCACTGAAACTTTGGCTGATCCCTCCTCTAGCCCTGATCTGGTGGCAGCAATCCCTCCTGGCTATTCTATCTATAGATTAGATAGACCCCTTAAACGGGATGGTGGACTAGTTATCATATACCCGGACAATATGCCAGCCATTTTCTGACCTGCATCATTGCTAGAATGCAAAGCACTCTCCTTTAACGTAGAACTTTCTAACATTCAATCCTTTAATGGATTGTTCATTTATCAACCTCCCGACCCGAGGAACATCTTCACCCAAGATCTCATGGTTCTAGGAGATTTCAACTTCTATCTAGAAGCCTCAACTGATGGATACTGAGGCTTTCATTGGTACCATGGCCAGCATAGGCCTTTCCCTAGTTGAGCACGATCCACACAACTTGCTGGCCACATGCTGGAAGGGATTTTTAATAACAACGCCCTATTCATTGAAAAAGGCTCCGTGACCTGATCAGATCATCACGCTGTGATGTTTGAGATAAATTTACCTAACGGAGCACTTTCCAATAATTCCTCTCATAGTCCTCATAGGTCACATGCATGGAATAGAAATAATACTGATCAATTTAACCAGATGCTGGCACATACTCAGCCCGAATATTTAATGGACCTGGATCAAGCCACTATAAATTATTCCAACTGGTTACACTCGGCCGTTTCCCTCCTGGCTCCTGCCTAGACATCTCATTCTCACAGAAATAGTGTCCGTGCTGTATTATACGGACATTGTTAGAACACAGAAACAATGCTGCAGAAGACCAGAACGAAAGTGGAGAAAGGATTACAGTAGGGAAGGAAAAGAAAAGTATACACAATGTATGGATGATTATAAGTCCTTACTGACTAAAGAAGAATCTACTTATCCTACACAACAAATTGAATCTTCTAAAAATTCCACAAAAGAAATATTCCAGATAGTGATGAAGTTGACAAATGCAAAAACAACAGTTGGACAGATGCCAAGCCAGGTCCTCCCTGGACTGGAACCAAGCATCCTAGGACCAGATAGTGATGAAGTTGACCTCTGTCCGTGTAATTATCTGGCAAGCAGTAGTAAATATTTTTGCCATTCTCTTGCAAATGTTTTCCTAGACAAAGTGGAACAGATCTACATCAACTTTGACTTGAAAAGGAACTAAGTACTCCTCTTTAGCTCCTGAACATGCTACTTCACGGAATCTCCTGCAATTACCACTAACCAGGTAATAATTCAAATTCAATCCTCGAAGTCCGGTT
Organism: Triturus cristatus; assembly: GCF_964204655.1. Classification (NCBI taxonomy): domain Eukaryota; kingdom Metazoa; phylum Chordata; class Amphibia; order Caudata; family Salamandridae; genus Triturus; species Triturus cristatus. Next base: position 132,052,899 of record NC_140594.1, read on the forward strand.
CTCCACTTGACCCAGGCCGCTCCTAAGTGATCAAATTAGCACAGAGATCATTGCTTCCAATCTCACAAGTATTTTCAATTCAATGTTCAGGATGGGCTACTTTCCCAAACCATGGAAGGTAGCCTCTATACTTCCACTAGTAAAACAAAATCTATTTTGAATCCAACGGATTCCAACAGCTACTGCCCAATCTCTCACCTTCCACTACCTGCAAACATTGTTGAAAAGGCCATGAATCAACAGCTGTCACAGGTTATACAGAATAACCATCTTCTGGATACCCCTCAGTTCGGATTCAGAAGTGGCCACTGTAACGGAACTTCCATGATCAAAGCCACAGAGGAGATCAGGTCGATCACGATCTGCTGATTGACCGTCTCCATGATATAGGGATCAAAGGGGCTGCATTTGACCCCCTGGGATCCTTTCTTTCGGGGCGAGAGCAAACAGTGGCGCTAGAACACTTTGTTTCTTAACTCTTCTACTTGCCTTGTGGGGTCCCTCAGGGGTCCTCGCTTAGTCCAATATAGTTCAATGTTTATGTAACTTCACTGGCAACCTTGGTTATAGCTTTCTTTTTGCTCTAGCATCTCATGCCAATGACCTGCAAATTATTGTGTCTAACAAGGATAATAACACCGGTTCCAGATTCCATGACTGTATGTTGGCTATCAGCAATTGGCTGAGCAACAATTGCTTGAAACTAAATTCCGGGGAGACAGAGGTCATTCTTTTTGGCAACCAGACTTGTTTAAGGTCCCCATCTTAGTGGCTGGAGGAATTTGGAACCCTCCTTATTCCTGTAAGGAAGGCAAGAAACCTAGGAGTACTAATAAATAGCAACTCCCTTTTAGAGACCACGTAAATGCAATTATCGCCTCCTTTTTCCAAACATTGCGGATGATAAAAAGAAACATTCCCCTGGAAGCACAAAAATCAGTTGTAACCACTCTGGTCCTCTCAAAATTAGATTATTGTAATGGTCTGTATTTAAATATGCAGCAACAACACTTTAACAAACTTCAAACCTTACAAACGCGGCCGCTCGGCTGCTTACAAGGACCCCTAAGTTTAAATCTGTTTCTCAAGTCATTCATAAATTACACTGGCTCCCAGTTAGGGAGGGAATCCGTTTCAAGGCCTTGTGTACTGCCTACAAGGCATTGCACGATGCTGGTCCTGATTACTTGAAACAGAAATTCAAGTGGTATGAACCAAACGTGAATTTGCGCTTTTCTGGGCCTGAGAAATTGATAGTCCCTAGGTTGAAACGTGCCAACTGGGGAGGAAGAAGCTTTGTAATATGTACTGCCACAGCATGGAACCTCCTACTCTCTCACATTTGATCCATGCCCAATCTGTTATCCTTCAGGGAAGAATTAAAAACTCAGCATTTCTGTAACTAGCATTTCTCCGATCCTTTTCAGCAGAGCTAGCATCAGGACACCCCCTCTGTATTGTGTGTTTTAAAAGTCACTTTAACATAACACAACATAGCCCATGATACTGCTCTTCACATTTTTAGCCTCCTGCAAAAAACACTGTGACCTCCAGTCGCCTCCCCGCCCCCCAAGGCTTTGTGATGCTCTGACCTGACTCAGTCAGTGGTCTCTTTCTAAGCAGAGGAAGGGGATATGTTTTCACATACCTTTGAATGAGTTCAGTGCTCAAAGTGGATCTCTGAACACCTATGGGCTAACAATGTTACCAGGATGACTCGCTTCAGATGCCGGACATCCCCAGTGAATTTACCACCCGGTCTGAGAGGCTGGCTCTTGTTTCAAGCTAGATGAGACAGTGACCCAAATGATGCTTCACCAAAGGCAGGACACTGATTTTTGGGGTTGCCACTTAAACTGTGATCAACATAATATTGGGTCCGCTATCACTACTTTGCTTTCACTTTTCATGCTCGAAGTTTAATAAAAAGCTTAGTGTTAGCTTTTATCCAGGGAGCTAACTTAGCTCAGCTGCAAGCTTTTATTTTGGTGCTTAGATATTTAAAGTATATTCTTTTCCGTCTCTCTGGCTGATGGAATAATGTTAGCTTAGGTCCAGGTGTTCTTGCGATTGGAAGTGCAGGTAGGGCTGCCACAGAAAGCTTTTGTTACAGTTATTCCATGATATTCTGTCTCAGTATCAGGACAAATTGAGCACACACAATTTGATTGTGACTGCAGGTGAAGTGAGGGCTAGGCTTCTTGGCCACAATATTCCTGGCCATGAACCTACGTTCATTCTTCTATGACACTTACCTCTGATTTAACCCCCACCTGTTTTGACCCAAAGTGCACTTGTAGACAAAGCCCATCCTTTGGAAAAGAACTGCAGACGAGAAAATTACAATGCTGAGCCATCCTTCTAGCATTGGAAGTTCTGGTACCAGAACATCGTCTGACATATATATTTGGGCCTAAATATAATCTGCAAAAATATCGCCCAATTGGAATTAATAGCAAAAAATCTAGACCCAAAAGTACAAACATTTTGTAAAATATATTTGGGACCCAGCGTAAGTCCGGCGATATTTGTATACAATATTCTTACATGCAATCATATTGAAATGCTGTTACTCAGCCCTTTGCTTTTCTGCTCCCCCAAAGGTTTTTCATGCTCTTTCCTGGTAATTCCTAGATAGTTAAATATTGTTAGGTCTCTTCTCTTGCTATATTCTCTTTAGGACTGTTTTAAAAAAAAAAAAAGTATTATATTACTGCCCATTGTTCATTTCTCCCTCTGGTGTGTGGTGTTTGTGCTTCTTTTTTATACTTTTAGTTCCTAGAGTGCTACTGCATTAGTTTGTTTGAACAGGAAGACCATATCAATATTGTCTGATTTAATAGTGTTCTCTCTTTCTTGCCATATCCCCTGGTTTGTTTTCAGTGTTTTGGACCAGAGCTCAGTCACTTCTCTCATCAACTGCAGCAGAGACAATCTAAGCAGCCTCCAGTCCGAGCTCCAGGCTGGGAACCATACAAATTGCCTGAAGAGCACAGGCATTGTGAAGTACATCTCAGCCGCCCCACATATTTGCCCTCTTTCTGAATGGTATTTTTAATCAGCTAGAACACCACACGCTCAATGTCTTAGTCCATGTTCAGTGTTGCATCGTTCGTTTCTAGAGTCTTTGAATGGTGGCTGGAGAAGTTCCTTCTCGAAGTTAAGTGTGTTGTGACTGAGATATGCAGAGGATAAGTTAAAGCAGAGCCTGCCACTTTGGAGTCCTACTCTTCCTTTTCACAATCTTTACAAGAAGAGAATGAGCTCTGTCCATAAAGAAGGCCCCTTCTGCACAAAAAACATAAAAATAAAAGTATTGCGTTCACTTTCATGGCGTATATGAAAATCTGTCCATCATATAGTGCCTTGATGCTCCTCTTTCTTCCTTTCCTTACAGTATGAAAACATGCTAATACTGTCAAATATTTGATCACCACCAGTTTTACTTCTGATTATGATTTCTTTGGGTGCTGCAGAAGAATGTTTTCTTTGGGTGCTGCAGAAGAGTGTGCTTGCACCTCCTTCAGATGTGTGCATTTTAGCAATGAGCTACTATAGTGCTATCATAGTGAGCTTACTACTGAGGGTATTATGGGTGGGGTGTCCACTGAAGCCTTGTTTTTACCTGACAAAGGCATAGATGTAGGTATATCATTTTCTGTGTTGACCGGTGATGCAGTGCTATGATGTGAATGCCTTACCCAGACTTGTAGACTTCACCTTAAAAATGTCTACTGTTGATGCTTGCCAGCACTGCACTTTAATCAGTTTTATGTGGACTTTTCTGTTTATGAAGCAGCTTGTGCTAATCAGGTTTGGATCTTCCCACTTTTGCTTTCCTTGTAGGCATGTACCGTGCCGGTTTTAGGAGGTGCCTGGCTCCTACAAAATCTTGCGCCATATTGAAAGGGTGTGTTCCCTGTTTAAATGTGATGATTTTATGTGTTATGTTTTTCACTTTTTAATTAACAAAAATATGTTTTGCTAGTAACTTTCCCTCACAGGGGAGCCTGTGTGAAGACTGCGGGGTTGCTAGACCCTGGTATGATTAATTTTATTTCTCCCACCTGTTTTGGACTCGCGCTCTGCAAAGTGCTGATTCCCTGACACGACCCCTCCCTCGCACGGAGGGATATTTAAATTGGCACACAGCGCAGCCGCACCACTGATATGCCAAAGGCAAGCCCGCCTGTGCCTAGCACCCTTCTCCCTGCCCGTTTTTACTCCAACTTCCCACTGAGGAGATGCTACACAGGGAAAGAGTTTTGTGCACTTAATAATATGGTCAAGGCAGCTAGATTTGTTTATTTAGACTCTGTCTCTCTCTCTGTTGTTACCAACATTATCTGTCAAGAATGCAGTGTTCATATAGTTAACCTTGAGTCACAGGTTAGTGCTAACAAATAAACTTTGCTTTTAACCAAATCACTGGGCAAGTTTACCAGCACAAATGGATAAATCCTCTGCGCCCTTATTAACGCGAGATCGGTGGAAAAACAGAAAACGTCATTTGCTGACTTTTTAGATAATCACCATCCTTACATAGTTTGTCTCAGAAACTTGGGCTGATCCCTCCTCTGGCCTTGACCTGGTGGCGGGAATCCCTCCTGGCTATTCTATCTATTGATTAGATAGACCCCTTAAACAGGGTGATGGACTAGCTACCATCTACCCGGACAATAGGCCAGCCATTTTCTGCCCTGCATTATTGCTAGAATGCAAGGCGCTCTCCTTTAACATAGAACTTTCGAACACTCCATCTTTTAATGAATTGTTCATTTATCGCCCTCCTGGCCCAAGGAACATCTTCAACCCGACGGTGGGCTCCTTATTGGAGGCCGGTTTATGTGCTAAAGATCTCATGGTTCTAAAAGATTTCAACTTCTATCTAGAAGCTTCAACTGATAAAGATACTGAGGCTTTCGTTGGTACCATGGCCAGCTTAGGCCTTTCCCAAGTAGTGCGTGATCCCACACAACTTGCAGGCCACACGCTGGACGGGAATTTTAATAACCATGCCCTATTCATTGAAAAAGGCTCTGTGACCGGGTCAGATCATCACACTGTGATGTTTGAGATAAACATACCTCACAGAGCGCTTCCCGATCCTATAGTCCTCATAGGTCACATGCCTGGAATAGAATAAATACTGATCAATTTAACCAGATGCTGGCACATTCTCAGCCCGAATATTCAATGGACATAGATCAGGCCACTCTAAATTATTCCACCTGGTTAATCTCGGCAATTTCCCTCCTAGCTCCTGCCAAGACATCTCACCTCCATAGAAATAAAGTGTCTGTGCCATTGTATGCGGACATTCTTCGAATGCAGACACAATGCTGCAGAAGACAAGAACGAAAGCGGAGAAAGGATTACAGTAGGGATGAAAAAGAAAAGAATAAACAATGTCTGACTTATTAGAAGTCCTTACTGACTGAAGAAATGTCTGCTTATTTTACACAACAAATTGAACCTTTAAAAACAAATCCTCAACAGAAATATTCCAGATAGTGACGAAATTGACCTCTGTCCCATGTAATAGTCTGGCAAGCAGTAGTCAACCTGTTATTGCCATTCTCTTGCAAATTGTTTCCCAGATATACAACAACGTTGACTTAAAGAAATCATCCCTGAAGGAAATCAGCACTCCTCTTCAGGTCCTGAACAGGCTACCTTCACGGAATTTCCTGCAATTACCACTAACCAGGTAATGATTCAAATTCATTCCTCGATGTTCGCTTCTCCACTGGACCCAGGCCGCTCCTCAGTGATCAAATTAGCACCAGAGATCATTGCTTCCAATCTCATAAGTATTTTCAATTCAATGTTCAGGAGGGGCTACTTTCCCAAACAATGGAAGGTAGCCTCTATACTTCCACATATAGAAAATAAAACTAGTTTAAATCCGACGGATCCCAATAGCTACCGCCCAATCTCTCACCTTTCAATCCATGCTAAAATTGTAGAAAAGGCCATGAATCAACAGCTGGCACAGTTCATACAGAATACCATCTTCTGGATACCACTCAGTTCAGATTCAGAAGTGGCCACTGCACAGGAACTGCCCTGATCAAAGTCACAGGGGAGATAAGGTCGATCATGGTCTGCTGATTGACTGTCTCCATGACATCATTGGGATCAAGGGGGCTGCATTTTCCCAGCTAACATCCATTCTTTCCAGGCAAGAGCAAACGGTGGCGCTTGAACAATTTGTTCCTGAACTCTTCCCCTTGCCGCTTGGGGTCCCTCAGCATTGTTCAACGTTTATGTAACTTCACTGGCAACCTTGATTATCTTTCCTTTTGCTCTAACATCTTATGCCAATGACCTGCAAATTATTGTGTGTCTGTCTGACTGTATGTTGGCTATCAGCAACTGGATGAGCAAGAATTGCTTGAAACTAAATTCTGAGAAGACTGAGGTCATTCTTTTTGGCAACCAGACTTCTATTTAGTCCGCATCTTTGTGGCCAAAGGAATTAGAAACCCTCCCTATTCCTGTAAGGAAGGAAAGAAACTCAGGAGTACTAATGGATAACAACTCACTTTTGGAGATCGCGTAAATGCAGTTATCTCGTCTTTTTTCTACACATTGAGGATGATAAAGATTCTCCCTTTCATTCCCCCGGACGCACAAAGAAACTGTTGTAACAGCTGTGGCCCTATCAAAATTAGATTGTTATTGTCTGTATTTAAATATGCCTCAACAACACTTTAACAAACTTCAAACCTTACAAAACGCTGCCCCTCAGCTTGTTTCAAGGACCCCTAAATTTATATCTGTTTCTCGAGCCATTCATAAATTACACTGCCTCCCAGTTAGGCAGGGAATCAAGTTCAAGGTCTTGTGTACTGCCTACAAGACATTGCACAATGCTGGCCCTAATTACTTAAAACAGAAATTAAAGTGGTATGAACCGTAACATGAATTTGCGCACTTCTGGGGCTAAGAAACTGATAGTCCCTAGGTTTAAACGTTCCAACTGGGGAGAAAGAAGCTTTGTAATATGTACTGCCACAGCATGGAACCTCCTACCCTCTCACATTGGATCCATGCCCAATCTGTTATCCTTCCAGAAAGAATTACAAATGTGGCTTTTCTGTAACTAGCATTTCTCCGATCCTTTTCAGCAGAGCTAGCTCCAGGACACCCCCTCTGTATTGTGTGCTTTAAAAGTCACTTTAACATAACACAACATAGCCCATTATACTGCTGTTCACATTTTTAGCCTTCTGCAATAAACAGTGTGACCTCCAGTCGCCTCCCCGCCCCCCAAGGCTTTGTAATGCTTCGACCTGACTCAGTTAGTGGTCTCTTTCTAAGCAGAGGAAGGCATATGTTTTCACATACCTTTGAATGAGTTCAGTGCACATAAGCTCCAGTGAATCTCTGAACACCTATGGGCTAACAATGTTACCAGGATGACTCCCAAAACTCATTTCAGATGCCCGACATCCCCAGTGAATTTTCCACCTGATCTGAGAGGCTGGCTCTTGTTTCAAGCTTGAGGCAGTGACCTGAAATGAAGCTTCACCAAAGGCAAGACACTGGTTTTTGGAGTTGCAACCACTATCACTACTTTGCTTTCACTTGTGCTGCTCAAAGTTTGATAAAAAAGCTTAGTGCTGTTTTACCCCATTTATCAAGGGATCTAACTTCGCTCAGCTGCAAGATTGTACTTTGGTGCTTAGATATTTAAAGTATATTCTCTGTCTCTCTGGCTGATGGACTGATGTTAGCTTAGGTCCATGTCTCTTTGCGGTTGGAAGTGCAGGTAGGGCTACCACAGAAAGCTGTTAGTTATTCCAGGATATTCTGTCTCCGTATCAGGACATGTTGAGCACACATAATTTGATTGTGACTGCAGGTGAAGGGAGGGCTAGGCTGCTTGATAACACCATTCCTGGCCACAAACCTACTGTCATACTTCTATGAAACCACTGATTTAACCTCCACCTGTTTTTCCCCAAAGTGCACTGGTAGACCAAATCCATCCTTTGAAACAGGACTGCAGAATTTTATTTTAAAGGTTTTATATAGCGCTAGCTGGACCCGGAGGTATCAGAGCGCTTTACAAACTCAAGAGCAAGGTAATCATCAAAGATACCAGAAAATACATAAAATATTAAAACAAGGGAAGAATAATTTTACAGAGGAGTACACAATGAAGTAGACATCAAAACAAACTAAGCTCAATTAAGCATGAAAATAACTGAAAAGTGATCCATTAAAAAAACACTTGGGGAGAGGGACATCGTAAGCAAAAAGGGTGAACACAGAGAATGAACATAGCGAACGGAGCAGCAGAGGTATGAACTGAACACGTGAACCTAGTTGAACCAGATTCAGATTGATTCATGAGCTCCAGTATTTATTGAGGAGATGGCGTTTCAGATCTTTTTTTGAAGCCAGGGAAGGAGGGGTTGCAGCGAAGGTCCCTAGGGAGGGAGTTCCAAATGCTGGGAGCATTACCTGAAAAAGAGCGAGTCTGGGTAATTTTCCTTTTTAGTTTTTTTGGCACGAGAAAGAGCGGTGGAGCTTCTCAAAGGTCTTGACCTTCCAACTTTAGTGAGTTTGTTGTCTAAATAGTCGGGGGAATGAGAATTAAGTGCTTGGTGGGTGATGCAGGCAGTCTTGTAAATGCATCTTCCTTCAATGTGTAGCCAGTTTAAGGACTTGAGGGCCGGTGTGATGTGGTCATGCTGCTTGAAGTCTGTAATAAGCCGCGCCGCCATGTTAAGTACTAATCTGAGGGGGGCGAGGTAAGTTTTCGGTATCCCTGTGAGAATAGCATTCCCATAATCAAGTTTCGCGAGGACTAGAGATTGCACAACCCCTTTGAAATCGTTCGATGGAATGAAAGGTTTAATTTTTTGAGGTGTTTAAGCATGTAAAGCGCTCCTTTGGCTGAATTATTGATATGATCCTTCAGTGTCAAATTTTTGTCCAGGGTGAAGCCTAAGGACTTTGCCGAGTGAGATCGAGTGAGCGAACAGTTTAGGGCCTTCAGGTCACTGATCCAGCCTTGGATTGGAAGGTGGTTACTTTTGTGGGAGAATAGAATGACTTCTGAAATCATATTGACGTGCTCTGTTACTCAGCCCTTTGCTTTTCTGCACTCCGAAAGGTTTTACTTGGTCTTTCCAGGTAATTCCTAGATAGTATATTGTTATGATATACCTCATGTACTGCGGTCTTCTCTTTTTTTTAATGCTATTTAGGACTGTTTATTAAAAAAAAATTATTAGTCTCTATTGTTCATTCATCCCTCTGTTACGTGGTTTTTGTGCTTTGTTGTCATACTTTTAGTTCCTTGAGTACTACTGCATTAATTTGTTTGAACAGGGAGACCATATCAATATTGTCTGACTTAGCTTAAAAGGCAAAAGATGGAGCAAGGCACTAGGATACATGAGCCCTGAAAATGGGGGCCTTGGAATACCGGATCTCCTTAACTACTATAAAGCGGCCCAACTGCGGTACTTGGTGGAGTGGGCAAGGCCGGAGTCCGAAAAGCAGTGGCTTTTTCAGGACAGAGCGCTGGCCGGCATCCCCTTATGGAAGGTCCACTTTCTCCGGAGGTCACAACGGCCGCGGGGCCTGATGGGCTCTCCGGTCACCAAGTCAGTAATGACGGTCTAGGACAGGGTGGCGACAACCAAGAAACTCACAACCTTTCCCTCCGCTGACCCCCCTGTTTGGCAATAGCGAATTCACCCCAGGGATGTCTGACAAATCATTTGGGGAGTGGCGTGACACCTTGTGCTGTTCGGTGGGTCACCTATTTGATCTTTCGGGGGTAATCTTGTTTCCCCAGTTGAAGTTAGAAAATGGGATTCCTGAGTCCGAGAGATTGAGGTATTTGAAGATTTGACATTGGGTCCTCTAGCCCAGGATGAGGGAACAGGGGGGTCGCAAACTGACCAAATATGAAAAATGGCTAATCACCAAGCTCACCGACAAAGGGATAATATCTGAAATGTACTACATGCTCCGAGATGGCCCACGCCCACAAGCAACCCCGAGTCAGCAGCGATTGGGGATAGAACTGGGAGGGGACCTCTCTGGACAGGACTGGGAGGGCATTTATTACAGAGCAAAGCACACTGCCCGAAATATAGCCAGTATGGAAACTGCTATGAAAATAGCGACATTTTGGTATCTAACACCCGTGCGTCTCCACAGGGGCAATCCACAAAGGAGTCCCACCTGCTGGTGAGGCTGTGACAAAGAGGGCACTCTGCTTTATATACCGTGGGAATGCTGTCTTCCTATTGGTCCAAAATTCTAGACGAGATAGATGAACTATTCGACACTGAAATCCCGCGACTCCCGGTGTATGTGGTCCTGTGCCTACCCAACCCCATTACATTTCCTCTGAAGAGCAGGAAAGGGCGACAGATGGGGTAAGCACTGGGTGCAGCTTTACAGAATATCTTGATGCATTGGGGGGCGAATATTCCTACATACGTAGTGTGGCTTCATTGCATATGGCATATCATTGGGATGGAACGCATTTCTGTCACACTGAGTAGCTCGGCTGCCTCATTTCAGAAAATATGGAGTTCATTTTTAAAATTGCTCCTAGCAGAATTCAATGAAATCGCGCAGCCCAAATACCTGAGGGTGTTGTGACTTTCCGACCTGGGGACAGAGCTGCAACCTGCTTCAACTGTATGAAGGAAACTGTTTCTGTGGCGAGACAAGATTTGGTCAGTCAGGGGCCAAGGGATATCAGACGGGGCGGGGGTGGGGGGGTTGTTTCAGTTTTTTGTTTCACATAAAAGGTAGTATCTTTCGCAGTGCAATGTCCTCCTTGCCTTGACAGTGACACGAATGTGCAATCTTATCTGCGAGCACTATGCCTTTTTTACATTGCATTAATGTATGTATGACACATTCTCCTGCACATCACTGCCAATGTTGATGGAATACTTTCTGTTTATGAAAATGTTAATAAAAACATTTAAACATAAACAGCAAGAGATGAAAAGCCTCGCAGATCGCTCTGCGAGAGCAGCCGCCCTGGCAACACAGCGGCAGGTATATGACCTTGGCGATAAAGCCAACAAGATGATCGCTTGGCTAGAGAGGAGAGCTAGAGAACGTAATTGGGTGGCAGAGATTTGTGACTTGCAGGGGACGGTACAAGTAACAGGGGAGGGGATAGCTGAAGCATTTGCGAAACACTACGAGGAGGTTTATGCCTTAAACCCCATTTGAACGGATACTGAATGCAAAGAACTGCTAAGTCGGGGAAGGCCCAAGGGCCGAATGGCCTGCCAGCGGAGCTATTCAAAAATATGACGAGCGTTTTGGCGCCGTATATCCTATCTATGTTTGAAGAGGCCTGGGACGCGGGCTGCTTACCAGTTGACCAAAGTACAGCCACCATCGTAGTTATACCGAAGGCGGGTAAGCCGCCAAACCACTGCAGCTCCTACAGGCCCATATCTTTATTGAATATGGAAGTCAAGGTCCTCGCTAAGGCTTTGGTGAGTCGCCTTACAGGAGTGATTACATCATTAAACCACCCCGATCAGTCTGGTTTTATGCCACACCGGAGCATCAGATTAAATCTACGTTGTTTGTACGTCGTGATGCACCTGACTGAGTCCCGGCCGACTGAGGACGCTGCACTCCTGTCCTTAGACGCGTGTATGGCGTTCGACAGCATCGAGTGGCACTACCTGTTCGCTGTCTTAGATAGATTTGGGTTTGGCCCCCGATTTTCAATCCTGGATCAGGCTACTGTATAACTGCTCTTCCGCCCGAGTACTTGTGATTGGCTTCATCTCCCACTCCTTTGCCTTGCACAGGGGGATGCAGCAGGGATGTTCACTGTCCCCTGTGCTATTCGCGCTGGATCTGGAGCCGCTTGCGGCGTGGGTGCGGCCAGACCCAGTGGCCTCTGGAATTAATGGAGGTGGACAATGGGAAGAGAAAATCTCCCTATACGCCGACGAAGTTCTTCTATACGCGACCAGACCCCGCTTTACAGTCAGCAGGCTCCTACAAATCTTTCCCACATTCGTGGGATACTCAGGTTATCGAATTATTTGGGATAAGTCCCTTCTGTTTATGCTCTTGGGTGGCCCACCAACCGTTCCCTCCCCGAGGGGATCCAGCTTCAAGTGCATGACCATTTTAAATATCTCGGCATTGTAGTAACCAAGACAAAGGCAGAATTCATGGCTCGAAATCTGTTACCCCAACTTGAACGCCTGAGAAGAGACATGGCGCATTAGAGGACGTTGCCAATCTAAATAGGACGGCAGAGCCATCCTGTTTAAAATGATGTCGCTACCTCGAATGGTCTACATACTCCAGAACACCCCATATAAGATACCTGACGGATTCTTCAAAGAGGTCGATAGTTAACTGCGAAAGCTACTGTGGGACGGGGGTGGTGCGAGAATAGCACTAGTCAAACTACAGTGTGGCGTATATGAGGGTGGCCTGGCAGTGCTGGACCTTACGAAATAATATTGGGCATCACAATTGTTAGTAATACATGACTGGGTCTTTGACGATAGGAACGACCCGGCATAACGTGTTGAGCATCTAGTGATAAGCACTGGCGGCTATCCTGCTGCCTTGTATAGTAAACAAGCTGAGAAGTCCATGCCCCTCCATACAACAGCAGTGTTGGATGCGTGAGAAGGGGCTAATAGATTCCTTGGTTGGGACAACAGTTTGACGGAACATACCCCGCTGTGGGAAGTGATATGCTAGAAGAGGTCAGGAAATTGCAGGGCTTTGGCAAATGGAAACTACTGGACATTGCCCACTTAGGGGATGTATGGCAGGGCCCGGCGATCATATTGTTTTAAAACTTAGAGTCTGAGTTTCAGCTCGCAGAAACAGAACGATACAAGTATATTCAGCGGAGGCATGCACTCTGTACACATATCCGTGAGGGGGAATATATTCCGGAGTGCAGCCCCTTGGAAGATCGGCTTCTATTGGATCCTATTCCCGAAAAAGCACTATCCCTAACATACAAGAAGATAGTTAATAATTCACTCGATCCCTTGGGGGCACTGAGGGAGGCCTAGGAAGCAGACATCGGGTTACTAGAAGATGATGATTGGGTAGAAGCCTTACAAAGCCAGAGGGAGGTGGCAATCGGAGCACGATTCAGACTAGTACAGTTGTGGATCCTTCATAAGTCCTACTCCACGAGCACGCTCATGAACAAACTTGGACGCATACATGCAGACACCTGTATTCATTGCTGTGACAGTAAAGGTACCTTATTCCATATCCTATGGGAATGACCTCTTATACACCACTACTGGGAGAAGGTAACACGGGTGATGTCAGAGGTCCTGGGACAAGAAATTTCCATAGACGCCATATGGAATATACTGTTTGTAACGAGGGAGCAGGCATGGCCAAAATACCAGAAACTCTGGCTCATGGTGGCTGCAATGGTGGCCAAAAGAAGTTTTTCCCGGGCATGGGGGGCTGCCCTGTCACAGAGCGTGGGTCAATGGAAGACTGACTTAGACTGGTTTTGTACAGCAGAAAACGTAGTGTACGAAGGCAGGGGCTGCCCTAAGAAATGGGAGAAAGTGTGGCACCAATGGGTCGTTTATTTGGGTCTGTAAAGCAGTGGGGAGGGGGCGGGCGGGGGCGGTCCGGTCACTGGATTGTGCAAGAACTCATGAGTGAGAGCGGTTAGTGATGAAAGTCCTGCGATCTAAGGAACTAATTGTTTGTGAAGTGGAACTGTATTATACAATGTCTTCGTCATCCATTTCCTTTGGTTGCTGTACTGCATACTGCATAATTTTATATTCAATAAAATTTGTTTAAAAAAAAATATTGTCTGGTTTACGTTTTCTCTCTTTCTTGACATATCCCCTGGTTTGTTTTCAGTCTTATGGACCAGAGCCCAGACATTTCTCTCGTCAACGGCAGCAAAGACAATCTACGCAGCCTCCAGTCCGAGCTCCAGGCTGGGAACCACATAAATCGACTGAGGAGCACAGGCATTGTCAGGTACATCTCAGCCGCGCCACATGTTTACCCTGTTTGATGAATGGTATTTTTAATCAGCTAGAACATGCAGGCTCAATGTCTTTTTCCATGTTCAGTGTTGCATCGTACTTTTCTAGAGTCTTTGAAGGCTGGCTGGAGAAGTTCCTCTTGGAAGTGAAGTGTGTTGTGTGATATGCAGAGACTGCCACTTTCCTTTGAAGATCCAACTTGCAGATGAAAAACCTTGGTTACACAGAGTCCTTTCTCAATTGTTACAAGAAGAGGATGATCTAGATCTCTAAAGTAGGCCCCTTCTACACAAAAAACATACAAAAATAAAAGTATTGCGTTCACTTTCATGGCGTATATGAATATCTGTCCATCATTTAGTGCCTTGTTCTTCCTTTCCTTACAGTCTGAGGACATGCAAAAACTGGCAAATATTTGATCACCACCAGTGTTCCTTCTGATTGTGTGTGGTTGCACCTCCTTCAGCTGTGTGCATTTTAGCGATGAGCTACTATAGAGCTATCATAGTGAGCTCACTACTGAGGGTATTATGGGTCTGGTGTCCACTGAAGCTTTGTTTTACCTGCCAAAGGCATAGATGTAGGTATATCATTTTCTGTGTTGACCGGTGGTGCAGTGCTATGATGTGGCTGCCTTTACCCAGACTTATAGACTTCACCTTAAAAATGTCTACTGTTGATGCTTGCCAGCACTGCACTTTAATCAGTTTTATGTGGACTTTTCTGTTTATGAAGCAGCTTATGCTAATCAGGTTTGGATCTTCCCACTCCTGCTTTCCTTGTAGGCATGTTCCGTGCCAGTTTTATGAGGTACCTCGCTCCTACAAAATCGTGCACCATATTGAAAGGATTTATTCCCCGTTTTAATGATTTTATGTGTTATGTTTTTCACTTTTTAATTAGCAACAATTTGTCTTACAAGTAACTTTCCCTCACAGGGGAGCCTGTGAGAGGTCTGCGGGGTTGCGGGACCCTGGTTTGATTCATTTTATTTCTCCCTGCTGATTTCGACTCACGCGCTGCAAAGCGCCAGTTGCCTGACGTTAAGTGATAAGTGCCGCCCTAGATAAAGGAGGGAGTGCAGCCCTTGTCCTACTCGATCTGTCGGCAGCCTTTGATACAGTCAATCATGATCTGCTGATTGACCATGTCCATGACATTGGGATCAAAAGGGCTGCATTTTCCCCATTAGAATCCTTTCGGGGTGAGAGCAAACAGTATCGTTTAAACAATTTTTCCTGAACCCTTCTGCTTGCCTTGTGGGGGGTCCCTCAGGGGTCCTCGCTTAGTCCAACATTGTTCAACGTTTATGTAAATTCACTGGCAACCTTGATTATATCTTTCTTTTTGCTCTAACACCTTATGCCAGTTACCTGCAAATTATTGTGTCACTGTCTGACAAGGATAATAACACTGGTTCCAGATTCCATGACTGTATGTTGGCTATCAACAATTGGATGAGCAAGAATTGCTTGAAACTAAATTCTGGGAAGACAGAGGTCATTCTTTTTGGCAACCAGACTTCTTTTTGGTCCCCATCTTGGTGGTCGGAGGAATTAGGAACCCTCCCTATTCCTGTAAGGAAGGCAAGAAACTTAGGAGTACTAATGAATAACAAATCGCTTTTATAGACCACGTAAATGCAATTATCGCCTCCTTTTTCAGATCTCGCCTAGCGATGCAGAGCCATGCGCTGCTCGCCTAGGCGCGATCTATTGTTATTGACTTGCTTTCGAAGAGGGACAGAAAATGTGCACAGGTCGCGGCGTTTAAGCAGAATGCGCGCATTCCACGCTTTCGCTTTCCCTCCCGTCCTTTCTGTTGCCGTCATGTGTTGACGTCCAGTTCTCGCCCTCCTCCCGATGTCCGCGTTCCTTCCGAGCGCGACTACACCCCCTGGGGCAGACACATGCTGCACACAGGGTGCATTTACGCTACCCCCTTGCACCCGGGACGTAATGCACTGCACTTACAACAGCGCCTGTGCATACTCACCTCCTCCAGCGCCCCTTAGCACTGTATGCCCAGTAGGCACTTTACAGCACTGCACGCTCCAGCGGCACTACCCGTACTGCACCCCCACTGTCACAAGACCATGGATGGACTCACCTAGGGTGTCAGCCAGCAGGCAGTGCAGAGGCAGCACGCCCAGCACCAAGCAGGAGCCCCGGCCGGCTTCCTGGCTACCCGGGAGCAGAAGCATGTTCCTCAAGCGTTGGTCCCTTCCTCCTCTCCCAGGCTCCTCCAGTGCTAACTTTAAGCCGGCCCTCCGCTCCTGCTCCCGTCAGTGTCAACCCTTGCCCGCTGTTGCCTCCTTCCAAGTGAGACTGACCGGCGGCCGTGGTGGCAGCGGGGCAGGCCAGTCCTGCCTCTCACCCGAGTGCTGCGGGAGTTCCTCTCTGGGCTCCATGTTTGCTGTCACCCAGGAGTAGCGCAGACTTCCAGCACTTTCTGTGGCTCCTTCTATCGCACTGTGGGCAGGAAACAGAAACACGGAGGCCGGCTCTTTTCATGGCGCACGCTCCTCGCAGGGATTCCGTGGCCTTGTCGTGCGCGCACCACTTGCGGGCTTGTGTGTGCACCACTAGCGGGACGCTGCTTTCTGATGGTGCCCGCTCCTCACAGGCATCTCGCGGGCCAGGAGATGTGCACACCCGGACAGGAGATGTGCACGCGTATGGCGTCTAGTGCCAAGAGACAAGCGTGCAAGCCACAGCAACAGAGATAGCTCACGGGCACACATACCTGCGGCAGGACTGTGGCCACGCTGGGACATCGGCGGTGAGTTTGTTTCAATTTTCTTAATTGATTTTTTTTGCGGAGCGTGTGCGCAGTGCGCATTCCCACCCGGCTACCATGGCTTGAAGTCTTGTGTTCAACAGTGCCGGCCACCACCACCACACAACTCCCGGGACGCTGTCTTTGAGCAATGGCGGCCACACAGAGGTGCAGCACGCATGTACTCATTGAACCCAGATGCAGCAGATCTTCACATGTGCGCAGGCTGGTAAGGTCTCTTTATTTCAAAGTACACTCATGGCATGAGTGGCTGTACTCTGGGCTCGCCCCAGGCTCTTGGAACAAGCAATAGGATTGGGAGAGGCTGCACAAATCGCATCTAACGTGTCATGCCTCTGCTGCATGAAGAAATTAGTGTAACACCCCACATGTCTGCGTTATGAGTGAGAATCCTAAAACCCACACACTGTACCGACCCACTCCCAACCCCTGTGTGTGGTTTTTGTGCACCTAATAAGTCCTAAAAATAATGGGAAAAGTAACAAACGCAGCTAAGTAAAGGGACTTTAACAATACACTTCATTCAGCCACGTGTGCCCCTCCGTCTGTCCCCCCTCCCCCTCAAGAAGCATAGTCCCCACGGAAAAAAACGGCTCCAAGGCATCCAACCCAAAACCTTGCACCACTTGCTGCCTTGGCATCCTACAAACCCCGATCCTGCAGCCACCCCCACCCCCTCCCTCCTCAGTGGCGGACGGTGACATTTGAAAGTGGTGGTGCGTAAAAAGATTGTCATACTTCAGCATAGCGAGCGAGCGCAGCCAGCGAGCCCGAACAACTTAAGGGGAGTTCGGGGGGTTCTCCCCCCGAGAAAATTTTGAAAAAAGAGTGGAAAAAAGGTGCATTTTCAAGCAAATTTGAGAAAGCAGAAAGGTTAATAAAGCAATTAAGGAAGTGCAGTTATTAGAGTAATAAAGAGATCATGTCATATAACATAGGTAGCTGCTTATTCAGTATAACCACAGAGCTTCATAACAGACTTTGAGATATATAATGCATTTCTGAGTACCTCACAGGTGTTTTTTATTTAACAAACAACTAAACAGGTGGTCGCAAACTAGCAGCATTCAACATATGTTTACTTTTTGTATCTAAAATCAGCACGTCTGTCTTTAAGAGCAGCAAACTTTTCAATAACTTGAACGTTAAATTCTGAGATATTTTGAACTAACTTGCTCTCTATAGAGAGCGTTGCCAAAGCATTTAGTCTTTTCTCAAGCATGGTGTTCCTTAGGAATGTCTTAATCCTCTTTAAGGCGGAAAAAGATCGTTCTGCCTCTGCTGTTGTCATAGGAGTGGTTATGACTATTTTAAGTAAAGCCACTGTCTCTGTAAATGTCTTTTCCATATTAAGTTTATGAATTAAAGTCAGCAAAGACCTGGCATCTCTGGCCTTTTGGTACACAGGCATTGAGTACGGTACAGTCAACTCAGTTTTGAAGTCCTCTTGGTTGAGCATAGGATAAGCTTCCACAGCCTCATGCAGAGCATGCTCAGGGAACGATTCACCATATTTTGCAAAGTTTTCACTTTCCAATAATGCGGCACTCATCAAATGTTTTGTGAAAGCAAAACGTTCTTGTGCATGCACAATTACAATGTCACATATCTCCTTTGCATTTCGGACCAGAGTGGTGATGTTTTTCCTGTGGTTTGAAAAAGTTGAAGCCTCTGGCAGTTTGCTGTCTAATTTGTCAACCTCATTTCTCACTATGCTTATGCGCTCGACAAACATAGCGGTATTTCTTTTCACAGAGACAGTATCAATCTCTCGTGCTTGTAACTGATTGTAAAAATTTTCGACAGCTGACATTATGTCTTGAAATAAAAACAGAAAGAACTGAAACTCTCTATCTTCACTTTGAGTTTTGAAATCAAAGGTTTCATTGGCTTCTATGGTTTCAAAACATTTCACAAGGTCCTCCCTATATTGATATATTAGTTGGACTGTACGTATGTTAAAGTTCCAACGAGTTGAGGATCCCCTTTTGTCCACAATCTCCTGAAGTGCTTCCGTTCTTTTTGGGGAACGTGAGAAGAATGCTGCCATGCCTCCTACATCCTGAAAGAAAATTCGTGTCTCGGAGATCTTTGATGCTGCCTGCTGCATAATAAGATTAAGTTGGTGGGCGTAACAGTGCACGTAATGAGCATAAGGGTACACATCTCTAATTCTTTTCTGTACTCCACCAAGGCTTCCACTCATTACGGACACACCATCATAGCTTTGTGCAATAAGTTTTTTTTTTTTGGTGCACCTCTGGAAAAATGAAGTTCAGTTGACGCAGTATAGCTGCAGTAATGGTTTCTGCAGTAGAGTCTCTTAAATGAGTGAAACCATAGAACCTCTCCACAACATTATTGTCATTGTCCAGGTACCGAAAGACTAATACGGACTGTGTTTGTGTGGCCACATCAGTGGTGTCATTAGCCTGAATAGCCACAAAGTCTGTGTTTTGCAACTCTTGGACAATATGGCTTCTCATAATTTCGAGCATACACTCAAGGAGTTCATTTTGTATAGTTTTAGAGGTGCCCTTAAAGACTGTAGCAGTTGCTAAATGTGCTTCCATTTCCTTGTCTATGCTTGCTATTAAATCCACAAGGCCTTTGAATATTCCTGGATTTGTGGAACCTTCTGATTCATCATGGCCTCGCAATGCCAGTTCGAAAGCACCACAGAAATGAATGCAATCAATTATTTTTGATAGTATGTGCCTATTCCTATCAACTGCTTCATTGTGTTTCTGTATTGGTTGGCGGTATGCACTATTTATGTGCTGCTCAATCTGTGTGTCTCCCAACATTCCCAGTCTTGTCACGTTTTCCATATGCTTTCTTGTGTGTGCATGCTTCTTGATTTTTTCAGACAGATGCTTCAAGTCTATCACTCCTTCTCTTGTCCAAGGAAAATCACCATTAAACAGCAAGCAGGGGAAGCAGAACAGTTTGTTTCTTGACGGACACCCTGTAAGCCAATCAGCTTTTGTGTACCAGGTGTTTGAGAATGTACGTGTGTAAGATTTTCCTCTGTCCTGGGTAACTTGTTGTAGTTGTAGGTCTGGCCGATCAGGTCCTAATCTCTTTATATGTAGTTTCTCTTCTAGTGGCCGTGCATGGAATGACCGTGTAATTAATTGTTGTACCGTATTCATCATGTCGATGCTGTCCTTACCAATCTGAAAGAAGCCTGTCAATAGTCAAAGTACAACGTATAAGATTTGGTGCAATTATATCAAATTTCAGTATAAATACATCTATCATGTGCATTATCGCAATATATCTCCAAAGCTCCCCTTTGGCCAACAGGACTGCTAAATATACAGCCTTACTGCCTGCTGCCTCTGTGTGCCATAGTGGTTGCTGAAGACACTGCAAAAGACACTGTTTGAGGGCCTTGAACAAGGCAAGGAAGGAATAGATAGTGCCTTTACGACCGTTATTGCCCAAAGCACAGGGCTAAGGCTCAGTATTAGTAAATGACGAGCGGTGTGCGACCTACTTTTCCTTTATTAGTAAATGCTATCCACTGAGAGAACAATCTTCAGAATGTGCACCCACCCCAACCACCATCTAGAGTGACCAGTGACCACAAACATAGCCCTATTTCCAATCTGAAAAAATATATCATCAGTTTCCTTACCTTTAACACTGTTGTTTGCTGGGTCGTAGACGGGATGAAAGAGCAGCAAAGGAGGTTGGGTCCTCTTGTTCTCTGTCCAAAAATTTGCCAAAAATTAGGTAGTGGTTCAGTTAATTTTGTAGGCTTTACCAGGTGCTGAAAATAAAAATATAACAATTTATTTTTGAAACATTAGGGTAATCAAACAAAGACGGGGGGGGGGGGGGGGGGGACATAACTCTACAATTTTTACCTGCTTGCAGTTTGCATGCAGCTCTTAGATGACAGTTAATAGCTCACTGTTGTATGTTAGGATTACAACTTACAAACTGCAAGTAACAAAATGATCTCTCTGACAAATGCAGTGACTCACTGACCTATTTACATCATGTGCATTTTGTGATCTGCATCAGGTACATGTTCTTTGCAGCAGGCACATTAACCTTCTGATGTTCTGCGCTACCTTTCCATGAGTCAAAACTTCCATTACACAAAACTCTGATCTTTCTCTAGGAAAAACATTAACAATATCCTTGGTGCAACAACATCAGACAGTAGACTGTACTGAAGACAGAAGGGTGGCACTGCACAGGCAGCATTCATGAGGGAATCTAAGACTCTGGTGTGCGCTGCAGCCTGCAGCGCTGCGTTATCTTATCAAATGAATAAGGTGGTCCACTGGTTCCTTTCTCACAAACGTGAGAAAGGAAAGGGGGCTAAAGAAAGGGGTTTGCAAAAGAGAGGGGAGACGGAAAAAAAAGAGAAGGAAGAAGAAGAAGTGAGGTAGAATAGGATAAAGAATGAGTCAAGCGGTGTGTGCCTGATGCTTGTAGTCTATGAATGTAAGTGTGCCTGTATGTGTTGTCCATGTGCATGGATGTGTCTGTATTGTCTCTGCAAGTGTAAGCCTAGTGGTAGGCTGTTGGTCTGTGTAGGTGGGTGCCTGCCCCTGTCTGTGTGGGGGTGTCACTTTGAATATTGGCTCCGTGTAACTGATGATGGACAGTGTTCTGTCGGAATGTGGGAATGCATATATTCATGATTTTCTGTCTATGCATGCTTCTGTTTAAATGCACCACAATAACGTAATTCCAAGGCCTTTTCTATTGCTTGTTTGTGTTTGGCATTCCCAGCTGGTAAACTGCCTTTCTGGACCCGTTTCGTATAATAAACATAATCACATAGCCAGGTAGGGTGCACACTGGCGACACACGTGCACGCAGTGCATCCATGTGTGTGGAACGCTTGCACAGTGGCCTGTCACAGTACACACACAGCACAGCATCCGATGAGGTATGGCTCCGCGCGCCGAGATGACTGACCAATACAAATGGATTAACACGCTAAGGGTCTTTCAGAAGGGCAATTAATTTGATTATGCGTAAATAAACTCCAGCTTCGGGACGGAACTTGCGGGGATGTTATAAAACTTTTAATCACAGGCAGGAGATGGATCGACGGCGGGATAATGCCAGAGTGCTGGACACAATAACGGTAATTTATGGTCTGCGTTGCCACATAGTCAATTTCGCTCTAATTTTGCTCTATTGCCAATGCCTGGCCTCTTTTATTGCCGCTATCTGTAATGGAAATCGGATGCTGGGAGGCAGCTGCGCCTTTTCTTCATTATCGAAAACGAAAGTACATTCAAATACCGAAGTTCCGAATACCAGTAATTAACTCAGATAATTATTATTAGGCGGCGGTCTTAACGCAGCTTCTATTTTTTGATCCTGACTATATTGTGCCTTTCAATTTCCCGCGCATTCGGATTCGCCACTGACGAAAGTTTCGTCAGCGGCGAATCCGAATGCGCGGGAAATTGCGAGATATGCACAGCCGTGTGATTCGACGAGTCACCTGGCAGTGGAAAAACATGAAGAAGGGAGGCTACCACTAGACTGTGTAGTGTGTATAGAAGGTGGCACTGGCACTGCACAGGCAGCATTCATCATCATGATGATGAGGGAATCTAACACTGGGCCGATTCTGTAAATGACATACTGTTAGCATTAAATGTGACACAACAACACAAATGGCAGCGATAAGATCGGCCTGGAAAAAAATTGGAGCGAAACAATATTTTGATTACGACCTCTTCTTGACGAAAAATAATCATCCAAACGGTAACACACGGTCGGAGGAGGCTATACGCGGTAACGCGCCGGACACATTTTTTTCATTGCTTGCCCCCTGCCCTGGGCCTGGCCCTGGCCCCTGGGCCCTGACACTCAGTCTCAGTCTCACATTAATTTGCAAGTTACTTGACACTCCTAGATAATATACACACAGATAAAAACTTACATTATGGGATAATGAGAGAACGAAGACTGCCTGACTGAGTAGTAGCTCTGCTCTGACTCTCGACTGACTGACTGGCTGCTGCACTGTGTCTCGTCTGTGTGTGAGGCAGGTAGGACGAGTCCGACAGTGACTCGTGCTCGTCTTGACTCTCTCTGAATCGTGTCGTGTGGCAGGCACTGGCGCGGTGACGTGGTGCGCCGACAGCGTAGAGAGAGACTGAGGAATGGCCAATCACTACTGCATGGCTTCACATTGCCGCAGTGTGATTGGCCATACGCACGGCACCATGAGTCATGACCATGCTGCTGCACTGCGCGGTGTTAGACTCTCAGCCAATCCTGGCGCTGCATTACCAGCGCCACTGCGCCAGCAGCGCCAGGATTGGCTTAAGAGCAGGGTTACTCCCTGCCCATAATGAGACCCGGGGGGCTGCGCTATAAGAAGCACCCTCGGGTCCCAGTCGCCACTGTGAGTCGATGGTGCTATAAGTACTACACACACACGTGTGCGCATGTTCGGGCCAGGATTCCAAATTAATAGCCCAAAACTTGACATGCGCACTGCTGTCTGCTGTGCTATTTCCACGTCAGCCCCGCCCCCACACACCCACAGACTGCGACTGAGTGCGTGGCGCGCGCTCAGTCTCTCAGTCAGTGCACTGGCATTTGCAAATATATATTTGGCTGGAATTATTATTATACTTGATTTTGAATTGAAGGCCATCCAGCTTAGTGGGGCAACGCAAGCAGTAAATGATGTACCAGCGAAAGGAGGGACCCCCTGTTATGTTGCAAACCTGCTAAGGCCCCTTTTGCTTTGCTCCCTAAGGCCACTGTCATTGAAATCCGCGCACCAGGCTCAGTGGGGACCTCTGCCACCTTGGTCCAGAAACACAGCGGCCCCATATGACTCGCCATTTGCTCACCTTTTGCTCCACACACACATACCTTAAAGGGAGGGGGGGTAACTCTGTTGCTTGCAGCTTTGACTCTCGCAGCAGTGCTAATCTTCCTCCCCAACGGCGGCGGCCGCCCCTCGGGGGCCAATGCATCGTTGTTCACACACTCTTCACAGCCATCATAGCACAAAGACTGTACTGCCCCCTGGTACTTGACACCCACCCCCATGCATGTTGCCCTTTATGCCTAGTACTTTCACAATAAAAGCACTACATCTACCTCACTTGTTCAACATCACTACCTCAAGAGCCGTCAGTCCTCGATATTCACTTCTAATATCTAGTGACCTCAGCACCTCCAACTCCCCCGCCCCCCACCACCCCTTTCTGCCATCTCACCTGAACTTTTTGTTGCAAGTGTTGTTGGGCATCATGGACAGAGTTTAAAGTTGAATTGTACACTCCATCAGTCAGCTACCCAAGTGTCATCAGTGGTCCATGGTGGTGGTATCTCCTCAAAATAGGAAGAGTTAATCTCTGCACACCACACTTGGAAATAGAGAAGACATCACAATTTCCTACTTAGAGCCATTAAAATAAGTATCTGCAATACAATAGGTCTCGCATTTGTGATAATTTAAGCTATTGGCACTATAAATGACAATACCTTTTATTTATGTGTTTAAGTGCATGTTTACGCACTGCTTACAGGTTTTCAAAACACATAAATAAAAGGCATTGTCATTTACCGTGCCAATAGCTCAAACTCTTGCAAATACGAGACCTATTGCATTGCAAATGCTTGTCTACACATTGAGTATGATAAAAAATAATCTTCCCTACTTTCCCCCTGACGCCCAAAAAATGGTTGTAACAGCTCTGGTCCTCTATAAAATAAGATTATTGTAATGGTCTGTATTTAAATATGCATCAACATCTCTTGAACAAACTTCAAACCTTACAAAACGCTGCTGCTCAGCTGCTTTCAGGGACCCCTACATTTAAATCTGTATCTCGAGCCTTTCATTAATAACACTGGCTCCCAGTCAGGAAACAAATCTGGTTCAAGGCTTTGTGTACTGCCTACAAGGCAGTGCACGATGCTGGTCCTGATTACTTGAAACAGAAATTCAAGTGGTATGAACCAAACATTAATTTGCGCTCTTCTGGGGCCAAGAAACTGATAGTGCCTAGGTTTAAAAGTGCCAACTAGGGAGGAAGAAGCTTTGTAATATGTACAGCTAAAGCATGGAACCTCCTACCCTCTCACATTGGATCCATGCCCAATCTGTTATCCTTCAGGAAAGAATTAAATACTCAACTTTTCTAGAGCTAGCATTTCTCTGATCCTTTTCAGCAGAGCTAGCACCAAGACACCTCCAGGTAATCGTGTGATTCAAAAGTCACTTTAACATAACATAGCCCATGATACTGCTCTTCACATGTTTATCCTCATTCAAAAAACACTGTGACCGCCAGTCGACATCCCTCCCCTCCCCCAAGGCTTTGTAATGCTCTTCCCAGTCTCAGTTAGTAGTCTCTTTCTAAGCAGAGGAAGGCATATGTTTTCACATATCTGTGAATGAGTTCAGTGCTCATAAGCTCAAGTGGATCTCTGAACACCTATGGGCTAACAATGTTACCAGGATAACTCCCAAAACTCGCTTCAGATGCCTGACATCCCCAGTAAATTTACCACCTGTTCTGAGAGGCTGGCTGTTGTTTCAAGCTAGATTATAGACAGTAACCTGAAATGTAGCTTCACAAAAGGAAATACTCAGATTTTTGGGTTTGCCACTTAATTTGTGATCTACATAATATTAAGTCCACTATCAGTACTTTGCTTTCACTTGTCCTGCTCAAAGTTTGATAAAAAGCTTAGTGTTTTACCCCATTTATCAAGGGAGCTAATTTTGCTCAGCCCCAAGCCTTTACTTAAGTACTTAGATATTTATGGTTTAAATCTATTTATTATTGAAAGAGACGCCAAGAACAAAGAGTATGCATTATTACAGGTGTCCCCTTTAATCACTAGTGCTAGAGTATATGGTATTGGTCAAAATAGCAATTGGAAAGGAGAGAGAGAAGACGTTTCTATTCAAAAAGGAAAAAATAAACTTTCCCTTCCTGCACCCTCCCCCACCGACAAAACCCGGTTCATTTTTGCTCTCAGAGTTGAGAATGAATAAGTCGCACCTCAAATAGTCATAGCCACTTCTCATCCAGGGGATACTCATCAATAGTCATAATCTATGAATAATCCCCGCCCATGTGCGGGATCCCGGAGCATATAGAAAATACATATATATACATATATATATACATATGTGAAAACATATACATGCAGCCTAAAAATGTTCAAAACATGGCAATGCTGTAAATTACGTATGTTTGCATAGTAGTGCCCCCTAACCCGTAAGGAAAAAAGGAAGCATCAGGCAAATTATAACACAGCACTGCTTTATTGTCATAAAGCAACTTGTAATTGTAAGCATTCGCCAGTAGGCTGCAGCAGAGTATCAAGAAACAATGAAAACTGACACCTTGCCTTTAAGACATTAGAGTAGGGGGACCGTGCCTTTAAGACCTGCATGAGACCCCCTGCTCCCATGATGCATTACAGGTGGCAGTTGGGCCAGTTCTTTTTTCCGGCTCCTTCTGTGAGGATCCTGGAGCTTGAGCTCTTCAGTTTTTGACTGAAATTTTGGAAATTACAGCTTTTTCAAGCATTTTTCGACGTTTTCTGGCTTCTGGGGGCTGATTCTGCTGGTTTCCAGTAAAATTTCGAATTTTTTCCATTCAGAATGCCTCCTTTATTTCGGAAATGCCCTTCTTGTGGCAACAAGATGGCACTGGCAGATCCACACTCGGTGTGTATTGCGTGTTTACCATCTAAACACGATCCTGACTGGTGTCCTCACTACCAGAAGTTCTCCAAGCGCACTCTGAGGGATAGAGAGCGCATTAGACTACAGGCACAGCTGGAGAAGGACAGAAGCCGTCGTGAAGGCGATCCTTCTTCATCAAGACCACCTTCTTCAGCTACACAATCGCAAAAACAGCAACACACCAGCTCTCCTGGCTCCAGAAAGACCAAGAGTCCTAGGGATTCGTCAACGACGTCGA
Source organism: Triturus cristatus (assembly GCF_964204655.1). Lineage (NCBI taxonomy): Eukaryota > Metazoa > Chordata > Amphibia > Caudata > Salamandridae > Triturus > Triturus cristatus. The sequence goes on from NC_140594.1 coordinate 132,079,666, forward strand.
AGAGGCCGTCGAAAAGGCAGAAGACAACTTCGGCGTCAAGGGATTCATCTCACCGTCGAGATTCTCCACCGCGCAAACGTAAGTCGGCGTCGAGGCGCAGTCCTTCGGGCTCGAAGGCTGCTAGTCCGGGGAGGTCTGGACTGTCTCCTTCGACGTTGAGGCTTTCGTCGACGTCGAGGCACTCTCCGCCACCCTCGAGGGGGTCGGCGTCGAGAGATGCGGCGACATACGTTCCGCCGCGAGTGGGCAGGTCGCCGTCGAGGGATACCCCCACTCGGCGACATAGAAGGTCGACGTCGAGATCACATGGAAGGTCGACGTCGAGATCAACAATTCGACGCCGTGAGAGGTCGAAGTCGCCCACTCGACGTCGTGAGAGGTCGACGTCGAATTCGCCCAGTCGACGGCGTGAGAGGTCGACGTCACCCAGTCGACGGCGTGCAAGGCCATCCAGTCGACGTCAGGTGCCAGAGAAGAGGATATCGACGTCGAGGTCTCCCCGGTCGGCGTCGAGACCGCCGTCGAGGCCAGAACGCCATACCACACACTTGCCGATGGTGACGCAGACGTCGTCGACGTCGAGGAATTCGACATCGAAGGGTACAGCTGGAGCTCCCACAGAGAGGTCTCGATCTCCAGGAGAGCAGTCATCATCTCCGAGACTGCACATCGTGCAAATATCTCCGGAAGGCTCACCCAAGTCTCCAGAGAGGTTCGGACTGTCACCTTGCTGGTTGCGGGATGTGGGCGCTGGCACATGTCGAAGTCCTGGATCGGACTACTCCCGCAGGTATTCTCCACCGCGCAGGAGTAAGTCTCCTCCAAGGGATCCAAGGCCACCTACTCCCCGCCGGTCTCGTTCCAGGGACCGCCGCTCCACGCACAGACGTCCAAGATCTCCGTCAAAGCGCAGCTCAAGGTCTAGGGCTCACCATAGCGAACGCTCTCACAAGAGGCAACGCACCAGGTCGCCCACTGGGACTTCATCCACAAGGTCCTCAGTCCGGGACTACTCTCCTACTTTTTCCTCTACACCTCCATCGCGAGTGTCCCCGGTGGATGACATCGCTACCTTCTCAGACGTCCTGGGTAGAGGGGCGCAGAAATTGAACATCGCGCTGCACATCCCTCAGGCACCCACTTCAGTGATCTTTGACACTTTGCATCATCGGTCGGCTCCCAGACCTCTGCTCCCTTTGGTGCCAGGATTGTTGTACCCAGCTATGGCCACGTTCCTCACTCCGGCTACGGGCTCCGTCAAGAATAGCAAAGAAGTATAAGGCTCCAGCCGAGGATCCTTTGTTCTTGAGGGCGGACCCGCCAGCGGACTCAGTGATCGTGGCAGCAGCTATGAAGTCCCACTCTACCTCAGTGTCTTCTTCTGTCCCCCCTGAGAAGGACAGCAAGCTGATGGATTCCTACGGCAGGAAAATGTGCAACACTTCTGCCTCGCACATGAAGGTGGCTAGAGCTTCAGCTCTGCTGGGGCGGTATGATCGTTCCCTGTGGGATTCCCTCGCCAGATTCGCGGAGAAGCTGCCTAGAGAAGACAGGCGGGACTTCACAGAGATCCTACAAGAAGGCGGGCTGGTGGCCAATCAAATAATCAGCGCAGCGGCTGATGCCTCGGACCTTGCCGCACATGGCTACTCACAGGGCGTCTGCTCTCGGCGTTCGGCCTGGCTGAGACTAACGGGCCTCAAGCCTGACGCACAAAAGAGAATTCTCAATCTGCCCGTTAACGGATCATCATTATTTCTCCCATTCAGCCTCAAATCCGCACCACGAACTTTCTCAAAGTGCATGGCGGTGGTGGATGCCTTTCTCCGCAAGCGGAAGATATTCGTCTACCCCTATCTCGACGACTGGCTCTTGAAGAGTTCCACTCCTGCTAGACTCCAGAGTCATCTTTCGTTTTGCCTCAACCTTCTGCACTCGCTGGGCCTCCAGGTCAACTACAAGAAGTCGGTCCTCAATCCCACTCAGCGGATCCACTACCTGGGTGCCTCTCTAGACTCCGCAAGTGCAAGCGTGTGTCCTTCGGAGGAGAGGTTATCCTCCATGCTTCAGAAAGGCCGCTTGCTTCTCAGCACGGCATTTCCCACAGCCAGACAAGTGTCATCTCTCCTGGGGTCGATGGCTTCGTGCATTTACATTGTGCCCAATGCACGTCTGCACATGCGTCCTCTGCAACAAGAACTAGAGGATCAGTGGTCTCAGAGGTCCGGCCGCTGGGAAGATCCCATCACCCTTCATCAAGCCGCCAAAGACTCCATCCGGTGGTGGATGTAGCGCTCCCATCTGCTTCACGGCGTCCCTTTCCATCAGGCGCCTCCGACACAGACGGTGGTCACAGATGCCTCCATGCAGGGCTCGGGTGCTCATATGGGCCAGCTTCAAGTACAAGGTCTCTGGTCCGCTATCGAACAGAGTTATCACATCAACTTCTTGGAGCTACGAGCAGTCCACCTAGCTCTCAAGTCCCTGTATCCATCCCTGCAAACCAACTATGTTCAGGTTCAGACAGACAACACCACAACTATGTTCTATCTGAACAAACAAGGAGGCACCAGATCGCGGGTCCTGTCTCTGGAAGCCCAGTCCATCTGGAGATGGCTTCTGGCGAGAAACCTGGCGATCGTCGCTGTTCACCTGCCAGGGACCCTGAACGTGCAGGCAGACGGCCTCAGCAGAGACTTCGTCGAAGCGCACGACTGGGTGCTCAACGAAGACGTCGCTCAAGAGATCTTCCGGTTGTGGGGCGTACCGTACATCGATCTTTTCGCAGACGCGGAAAACAAAAAATGCCCCGTCTTCGCCTTCAGGTTCCCTCAACGGGGGTCGGAGGGGAACGCACTTTTGATCAGCTGGTCGAGGACATTGCTTTACGCTTTTCCTCCTGTCCCTCTCATCCCGGCTGTGATACAGAAACTCTACAGGGCCAGGACTCGGATGATCCTAATAGCCCCGGAGTGGCCCCGTCAGTGGTGGTACCCGGATCTACTCCAGCTGTCGGAAGTACCACACAGGAGGTTGCCTTGCCTACCGAACTTGCTGACCAAGGACAAGGGGAGGGTGTTTCATCCCAATCTTCCCTCCCTCAGCTTGACGGCATGGCTCCTGAATTCATCCAATACGGACATTTAGATCTTCCTCGGACTGTATGAACATTCTCTGGGAGGCAAAGAGGCCCTCCACTAGGAAGTCTTACACCTTTAAGTGGAAAAGATTCTGCGTTTGGTGTAGAGATAACACCCTTGATCCGATGCGGGGTCAAGAACAGGTTATTCTCCCCTACTTACTGTACTTGGCGAAGTCTGGGTTAAAGTACTCTTCCATCAGAGTACACTTAGCTGCTATTACAGCCTATAGGAAGTCTCCTACCCAGACCTCATTCTTCCAGATGCCAGTGGTAAAGGATTTCTTAGAAGGGCTTAAGAAAGTTTACCCTCCAGTGAGGTCTCCTTCCCCTTCCTGGGAACTTAACATCGTTCTCTCTAAGCTAATGGGGGCCCCTTTTGAACCAATTCATAAGGCGTCCTTGCAGCATCTGACCTGGAAGGCTGCCTTCTTAGTAGCCATCACTTCGGCCCGTAGGGTCAGTGAAATTCAGGCCCTCTGCTGCAAGGAACCTTACACTGTGTTTCATGCTAATAGGGTGGTGCTCCGTACTCATCCGAGCTTCCTGCCCAAGGTGGTCTCGGACTTCCACATTAATCAGGTGATCACTTTGCCCACCTTTTTTCCTCAGCCATCCACTCCCCCGGAGAGAGCCTTACATTCTCTTGACCTCCGGAGGGTTTTGAAATTCTATCTGGCTAAGACCCTTCCACTTAGAAAGTCAGATAGGCTCTTTGTTAACTATGGGCCCACGAATACCGGGCTGGCTGCCTCCAAGAGGTCCATTTCTAGATGGATTGTCCCATGTATAGCCTTGTCTTACCAACTGTCCCACAAGGTTCTGCAGGGTAAACCTAGAGCACACTCTACTCGAGGGAAGGCTTCTACTGTTGCACTCCTTCGCAACGTTCCCATGTCTGAAATCTGCAAAGCGGCTACATGGCGCTCAGTTCATACCTTTACGCGCCATTATTGCCTGGATTCAGACGCGCAGGCCGACGCCCAGGTGGGGCAGGCTTCTCTGAGGAACCTGTTTGCATCACTGTGATGCTAAATGTGCTTTTACTGTATGTTTTAAATGCTGTCGTGCTCGTCCGCGAGACTTTGGGTATGGGCTTGCTACTCTATTCATAGATTATGACTATTGATGAGTATCCCCTGGATGAGAAGGATTAGTTACTTACCTGTAATCCTTGTTCTCATCCAGGGGTATACTCATCAGTCATAAGCGACTCACCCACCTCCCCGGACGAGCATGGTTTCTCTTTAAGTACGTGATGTATGGTATGCAGATCTACTCAGGTGCGGATGCACCTCCAAAAAGAACTGGCCCAACTGCCACCTGTAATGCATCATGGGAGCAGGGGGTCTCATGCAGGTCTTAAAGGCACGGTCCCCCTACTCTAATGCCTTAAAGGCAAGGTGTCAGTTTTCTTTGTTTCTTGATACTCTGCTGCAGCCTACTGGCGAATGCTTACAATTACAAGTTGCTTTATGACAATAAAGCAGTGCTGTGTTATAATTTGCCTGATGCTTCCTTTTTTCCTTACGGGTTAGGGGGCACTACTATGCAAACATACGTAATTTACAGCATTGTCATGTTTTGAACAGTTTTAGGCTGCATGTATATGTTTTCACATATGTATATATATATGTATTTTCTATATGCTCCGGGATCCCGCACATGGGCGGGGATTATTCATAGATTATGACTTTGAGTATACCCCTGGATGAGAACTAGGATTACAGGTAAGTAACTAATCCTTATGTGTCAGGGTTCACTTCTGGGAGGTTCACTTCTGGGAGCCGTAGAAGTCGTAAATATTTGGGGCATGTCAATTCTCTAAAGTCTTGTGTTAGAAGGGATATACAAGGGCACCACAATTTCCCGAAGGCCTCGCCTTGGTTTGTTAGTGTCAAGGATATTCTTTCCATGCCTAGAATATTCCATAGCTTATGTAGCCATCCTGTGTGAGTTGGTAGTTGCAGCGTGCCCCAGTTCGTTAGGACATTCTGTGTCGCTGCCTGCAGCGCCAGACCTATCTGTCTGCCCCGCCTGGACTTCAAGGGATATGTTAAGGGGTTTGGTAACCCTAACAACACGTAAGCGGGGAATCTAGGTATTTGTGTCTCTAAGTGAGTGTCCATCTCATCAAGTATTTGAGTCCAGTATGGTTGGAGTTGGGGGCAGTCCCACAGCACATGCACCAAGGTCTACTGTGCTCCGCAGCCCCTCCAACACACATCACTGCGATTTGGATCCATTTTGTGCAATCTAGATGGATTGAGGTACCTCTGTGGTTATTTTGATAAAGGTTTCGGTGAGGGAGGTATTTGTGGCAGTGTGTCTTGCCCTAAAACATATATCACTCCACTCTTTCTTGTTTAGCTGTCGCCCCAGTTCCTGCTCCCACCTATGTTGACTGGCTTTGTACGTGTGCTTGCAGTGCTGGATCAAAAACGCATAAATCTCGGAGATGAGATGTTTACCTGAAGTATGGGAGACCAGCCAATACTTGTATGCCGTAAGTGGTCTCTGAATGGAGTGTTTATTACCGGGGTGTGTTAACCAGTGGCAGAGTTGTAGATAGTGTAATCTTTCAGATTCGGGAAGAATAAAGTCCAGACTCGGTTACATAAAGTGAATCACCCCGTCTATCATATGCCCTATTGAACGACACTCAGCATCTCCATTCCATGAATGCCCCAGGGTCAACCCCTCAGGTAAAGTCTGGATTATTGAGTAGTGGCGTCAGCGGGAAGGGCAAGGAGGTAAGACCACATTTGATGCCTATTTGATCCCACGCATCCATTATCACTTGTGTGATGGGCGAAGGTGTAGGTTCTTGGTCTATCGGTTTTCTTGAGGAAGAGAATCTTTTACAGAGAAGTACCCGCCACTGCTTTGTCTTGGAAAAGCCCATGATTCTCTGACACGGACTGGTGCCACTCCATCAGGTACTGTAGCTGCGCCGCCGGGTAATACAGGTGGCGATCAGGAATGCCCGTGCCTCCATCCTTGGGTGGGATGTAACACAACTCCCTCCACATGCTTGGTTTCTTTCCGGGCCAGATACATTGAACGATTTCAGCCTGTAATGTATTAAGCATTCCTTTGGGTGGGGCTAAAGGCAGTGTTTGGAATATATAGACGATCTTGGGGAGTATGGTCATTTTGACCGCAGCAATACAGCCTAACTAGGAGTTCTGATGGTGTTTCCAATTAGTTACCTCGCTCCTAATCTGTCTTAGTAGGGTTTGATAATTTATTGAAGCGGTCTATTGGATGGTAGGTGCTAGTTCAATTCCCAGATATGGAAGTGCAGCAGGTTGCCATTTGATAGGGTATTGGGCTTGTAAACGTGTCACTAACTCCTGGGGCATCAAGAGGCCTATTGCCTGTGATTTCTCGACATTAACTTTAAAGCCTGCTGTCCATCCAAACGCTTCCAGTTCCTCTAGAGGTATCGGCAGTGTGCAGGCAGGATTACCCAAAGTGAGCAGTATGTCGTCTGCACACAGACTTAGTTTGTGATGCTCTCCCCAAAGATGACACCAATAATCCCGGGGTTATCCCTCACTCTTTGGACAAGGGCCTCCATGCATAGAGCAAATGGGAGAGGGAATAGTGGACAACTGTGTCTTGTACCTCTACCTATCTGGAAAGGGTCGGAGGTGTGGCCATTCGCCCGCACTGACCCCATAGGGAGATACTAACAATTCATAATTCACGTCTTTAATTTGTCACCTAGACCAAAGTGCACTATAACCTGCTCTAGGTAAGGCCAATGTACCCTATCAAAGGCTTTTTCGGCATCTATGGCTAGCAGCATAGTCTCACCTGAGGTTCTCGTTGCCTTTTATATGTAAAATGTGTTTGGATTTAACACCAGTTTGTCTGTGTGGAATAAACCCCGCCTGGTCTGGGTCTATGATTTTGGGCAAAAACTGACATATTCTGTGTGCTAAAATGCCAGTGAATAGTTTAAAATCTACATTCAGCAGAGAAATAGGTCGATAAGAGCTACACTGCTGTTTGTCTTTCCCTGGTTTGGGCACTACCGCAATAGAGGCAGCTAGCATTGATGCAGGGATTGCACCAGGTTGTGTGAAGGAGTTAAAAAGCTGCGTTAATACAGGAGCTAAAACATTGAAGAATCTGTTGTAGAAAATAGGCAGGTACCCGTCTGAACCTGGTGACTTGGAGAGTTTTAAGCGAGAAATGGCTGAGATTACCTCCTCAGGTCGTATGTCCTCCTCTTGTGTCTCTGCCTGCACCTGGGTAAGGCAAGATGTGTTTGCTCCTTGGAGATAGATAGTGCTACCTAGGGGGGGTCTAGGTCTTGCCTTGTATATACTGTTTGTAGAACCTCTTAAATGAGTCCGCTATATCTCTGTCGCTAGTGAGGAGCCCTTTCTCCTGAGACTGCAGCGCGGCTATTCCTGTCGCTTCATGCGCAGTTTGTTGGCCAGGAGTCTGCCGCACCTGTCCCCCCAACATAATATGAGTGTCGTTGGCGGAGCGCCACATACTTGGCTCGATCGATATCTTGGCCTGCCAGTTGAGCACGTATAGCAGTTAACTGGTGCCACACCCTTGGCTCACCAGTGCGTTGTAGAATGCGTTCTAATTCCTTAACCTGAGTGGAGAGAATGTCTCACAGCGAAGGGGAAATGTCTCTCTTTCCCCTTCGCAGTGAGTTATCAGCAGCAGGAGTAGAGAGGAGTTTCCCCCTGATTACTGCTTTCAATGCCTCCCACAGTGTCGCAGTAGATACCGCAGGCGTGTTGTTGAGTATTAGATAGTTTAAGATAGCTGTTTGGATTTGGGATATCACTGCGGAATCTTGTAGCATAATTTCACGCAGGCACCATGTCCGGCGAGGGGGCTGTATTGGAGGCAGAGATAATGAGTGTTACCGCTGAGTGGTCAGAGAGCACTATTGGGAGAATTTCTTTCTCTGTGGTGTAACCATGTATGTCTCTTGTGCCCAGGAAATGATCTAGTCTTGCATATTTTTTGTGCGCAGAAGAGTAGAAGGTGTATTCCTGTTCCTCTGGTTGGAAATCTCTCGATATGTCACAAAGCCCTATGTCTCTAACCCACTTATAATGCCCCGGTTTGTCTGTGTCGTTGTGTCAATCTATCTAGGTCTGTATTAAAAACTAAGGTTTTTTGGCCTTTATTTGGCCTGTACAGTGATCCCACAATGAAAGTCCTGTTTCCTAATGTAAGCTGATATGTGAGTAGCCTGCCCCTAGTCTCCCTACGTCCAATTGTCCCACTAGGAGGAGCGCGCCACCAGTATGGCCACACCTGCTCTCTTAGAGGGGGTGGAGGAGAAGACTTGATGTTGGGAATGCCCGTGAACGGAGTCTGTGACAATCCCTGGACAGGAGGTGCGTTCCCTGGAGCAGGCATATGTCTGCCCCAGAATTCTCTAGGTAGGACAAAACTGCCTTGCGTTTGACTGGACTATTGAGACCTTTGACATTCCGAGTTAATATTTTAAGGGTTGTGTCTGGCATCTAGTTGTAATAAAGAGCTGAGTGGCTTTCCTGTGGGCCTGTGCATTACCATGAAGTGGACTAACACTCTGTATAGAGGTGTTGTATGAGGTGCGACGTGTGACCATGGTGAACCTGAAAATAGTCCCCAAACCCAAAAACCAGAGCAATTTGTAGATTAAGATAGAAAACATTTGATATAGATCTAAGGGCCGCTTGCTGCCCCTCTGCTATCTGACTGATTTGCATATGGCTGGGTTCAAACTGGAATGGCATGGTGAGCAAAAAAACGATGGGTTTAGGCCAAGATGTCTGTACTGGGGTGAATGTATGACATTGTTCTGCATTCTGTCCATCAATTGTTGTTTTTGCATTTGTCACCCCGAGTGGGACGGGTATGCCCAGACGTGGGTCCCGTGCTCTCCATGCCACCGGGATCAAGCTATCCTGGCTGAAGAGGGGTGAAACCCCGAAACCGGTCCTAGGATGCTTGTTTCCAGCCCAGGGAGGACCTGGCTTGGCAGTTCGGTCTGGACTGTTCCCAATAAGGCACAGGGTCAAGACTGATTTTCATATGGCTGGGTTCAAACTGGAATGGCATGGTGAGCAAAAAAACGATGGATTTAGGCCCAGATCTCTGTACTGGGGTGAATGTATGACATTGTTCGGCATTCTGTCCATCAATTGTTGTTTTTGCCTCTGCTATCTCGGCTGGGTACTGCCATGTCGGTCCCGTCTTCACTCCTCGTTGCTCCCTCGGTTTCTGCGAGCTCTCTTGTGTGCAGGAGAGGAGTCTGACAGCTGTCTTTTTGCTCGGGTTCTATACCGAGGATTTGGCAGATCTCAGGCAGGGAACGTAGCTGGTGGAGCTTCCCTCTAGGCAAAAGATAATACTGATAGGGTGGCCCCAGGAGTAAGCCACTCCCTTGTCCCATAAGTGCTGTGTGACAGACCTAAACTTGCGCCGTCTTTGTAGTGTGATGGCTGCCAGGTCTTGAAATAGTACAGATGTCTGGCCTCAGAAGCTGAGGGGGTGTTTCTCACAAGCTTTACAGAGTATTTCATCCTTCATAGGGAATTAATGTAAACAGACCAATATGTCCGCTGGGGGTGTCCTTTCTGGTTGTGTTCTCCCGGCTCGGTGGGCACGATCTATTTTCATTACAGTCTCAGGAGGTGGCCCTAGAATATGGCGTAAGATATCCCCTACAAAGGCGAACATATCCTCTCCTTCGGTTTTAGATGCCGCTTCCTATATCTGTATGTTGTGGCACCTTGACCTGTTTTCGAGGTCTTCGGTGTGGGCTTGTAGCTCGAGGTGTTGCTCTCAAAGTCTAAGGACCTCCTGCTGCAGCGTGTTCATTTTTTTCCTGGTAACTGTCGCCACGTTCCTCCAGTGTTGCAACTCGTTCCCCTAGTGAGTCAATATCCCTACGGACCTCTCGGATGTCCTGCGATAGTTCTCTTTTAACCTCCTGTAGATCATCCCTGAGCGAGGAGAACAAAGATTCTAAAAAAGCCCGAGTCACCGGCTCCTCAGGTGTGGCTTTGTCTCAAGATCTTAACAGTTCCAGGGGAGTGCTCCCGTCTCCAGTGGCTGCTCCCGTGGGCCCTACGAGCATGTCCTTAATTGTACAATCTTTTTTGGAGTGGGCGGATGTCATCTCTGTTGCCGGTCGGGCTGGCCCGTTTTGCTGTGAAGTATCTAATGTGGTATGGTCGTTTCTACTGGGCTTCCTGTCTTACACCTTGTGTTCGGATCAACTCCCCCAGCTCCCGGTCACATTAAGAGGCTGGGTCCTTATCCCAAGATTTCTGACAGAGAAGTTGCGGCCATTGACTTCACCAGCAGTTTGCTCACAGGGGCCGGCAGGTGGGAGTGGTGTGCAGGTGTTCCTAATCCTGTCTGGGGCCACAGTTCGGTGTAAATAGGGGTATTTCCCCAACGCTGGTATGTCGTGGGCCACCGCTAGTAAAGAGCACTTGCCTGGTGGTGTCTTAGAATGAGGGCTCCCCCCTTCGGTCTCTTAGAAAGAGTAGCTCGTCACTAGTGTGTTTTACAGCTGGCCTCCCCTAACTGTCGGTCGGTTCTACTCCTGGAGCCCGCGGTAATATTCCGTTCTAAAGGACCTGCTTGTCCTGGGCCTTCTCGTTTATCCCCCTGTCTTCCTCTGGGACAGGTTCAGCAAGGTCTGCACTTTCGAGGGTTTCTCTGCCACGGGCCCCTCAGTTGCGCAGTTTGCGCTGTATTGTTGCAGGCTGTGTCAGGGTTGATGGGGCGGGTGGTCCCCCCCCCCCCTCACCACTCGCTTCGCTCCAATTGCAGCTCAGGAACAGGGCCAGGTCCCTGGAGTTGGTAATCAGGGGGCCCCTGGACCCAGCCGCAATCGCAACCGGGCGAACTTAGGCCCCACTCCACTGGCCACGTCTCCTTCACCGTGGTGCTATCCTCTGGCGGTAAAGCAGTCTCGTCGGTGAGGGAGGCTGACTTCTCCACCTTCTCCACGTTTCTTTAGACTCAGCCCGGCAGAGGGGGCTGGGCTCAGCCTCAGTGGCGATCTCAGCCCAACGATGGCAGGCCTCACCTCGTAGGCTCCGGCTGCTTTTGCGTTGCGACCCTCCGATGTTCAGCAGCAGAGCTGGGGGTCAGGCCGTCTCCCATTCGATTTCCTCCTCTCACCGGTCTCTATCAGGTGGCAGGGTGAGGGTCTATGCGTTCAGGCTCAGCCTTGGTCACAGCCTGGCTTGCGGGCCGCACTCCTTCCCCACCGTGTACACTCTCCGGTCTGCTTAGGACAATCGTTTTTTTTTCTCCTCTGATACCATCTCAGGATTCCCCGGTACCTCTGAAATAGTTTCACAGGTCCTATTGAGAAGGATATGAGCTATTTGGCGGCCAGGTTGGCTACAGGGACGGAGTGACGGGATCAGGACATCCTACTTGTCCGCCATCTTGGCCACGGTCCGTACTTAGATATTTAAAGTATATTCTCTGTCTCTCTGGCTGATGGAATGATGTTAACTTGGGCCCAGGTGTCCTTGCTGTTGGAAGTGCAGGCAGGGCTGCCGCAGAAAGCTTTTGTAACTGTTATTCCAGGATATTCTGTCCCATTATGAGCACAAGTTGAGCACACACAATTTGATTGTAACTGCAGGTAAAGTGAAGGCTAGGCTTCTTGGTCGCACCATTCCTGACCATGAACTACTGTCATTCTTCTATGACACATACCTCTGATTTAACCCCCACCTGTTTTGCCCCAAAGTGCACTGGTAGAAAATTACAATGCTAAGCCGTCCCTCTAGCATTTTAAGTTTTGGTACCATAACATTGTCTGACATCAATATTTTGGCCTAAATATCATCACAAAAATATCGCCCAATTGGAATTAATAGCAAAAAATCTACACCCAAAGGGACAATATTCTTATAAATTATATTTGGGACACAACATTTACATCAGGCGATATTTGTATACAATATTCATATATGCCATCATATTGACATGCTCTGCTAATCAGCCCTTTGCTTTTCTGCACTCCCAAAGGTTTTTCATGGTCTTTCCTGGTAATTCTTAGGTAGTTAAATACTGTTATGATGTACGTCGTATATTGCTCTTTTGTTTCTTTTTATGCTATTTTGGACTGCTTTAAAAAAATATATATTATTACTCACCATTATTAATATCTCCTTCTGTTACGTGGTGTTTGTGCTTCTTTTTTATACTTTTAATTCCGTGATGCCTACTGCATTAATTTGTTTGAACAGGAAGACCATATCAATATTGTCTCATTTAATAGTGTTCTCTCTTTCTTGACATATCCCCTGGTTTGTTTTCAGTCGTTTGGACCAGAGCCCAGACACTTCGCTCGTCAACTGCAGCAGAGACAGTCTAAGCAGCCTTCAGTCTGAGCTCCAGGCTGGGAACCACACAAATCGACTGAGGAGCACAGGCATTGTCAGGTACATCTCAGCCGCCCGCATGTTTGCCCTCTTTCTAAAGAATGGTGTTTTAATCAGATAGAACACCACACGCTCAATGTCATTGACCATGTTCAGTGTTACATTTTCAAGAGTCTTTGAATGGTGGCTGGAGAACTTCCTCTTTGAAGTGAAATTTGTTGTGAGAAATGCAGAGGATAAATGAGAGCAGAGCTTACCGCTTCCCTTTGAAGATCAAACTTGCAGATGAAAACCTTGGTTACACAGAGTCCTACTCTTCCTTTTCACAGTCTTTACAAGAAGAGGATGATCTCTGTCCATAAAGTAAGGCCCTTCTACTCAAAAAGCATAAAAATAAAATAATTGCTTTCACTTTCATGGCGTAGATGAATATCTGTCCATCATATGGTGCCTAGACGCTCCTTTTTCTTCCTTTCCTTACAGTATGAGGGCACGTTAAAACTGTCAAATATTTGATCACCACCAGTGTTCCTTCTGAATATGTTTTCTTTGGGTGCTGTAGAAGTGTGTGTTTGCACATCCTTCAGCTGTGTGCATTTTAGCAATGAGCTATCATTGTGAGCTTACTACTGAGGGTATTATGGGTATCTTGTAAACCCCTCTTGCCCTTCAATGAAGCCCTCATGGACGTCCTTCTGGGCACTTGGTCAGTGTCTTTCATGGCTCTGCACTTCTGGCGTGGAAAGTCTTGTCAGAACTGATGCACGCACGGGCGGCGTCTAAGTAGGCACCCCGAAGTCATCCCGGCGACCACGACTCCGGCGATAGACGCGAAGGCGACCGACGCCACCTACCGACGCGCAGGGGTTTTGCTGAAGAAAAATTCTTCAGATCCAGTCTGAGGCCTGGGGGTTATTCTAATGTAAGGAATCTATAATATATGTCCCTTTCAGATTCATCGTTACCGAAGGTAAGTAACTCGTTCAATGTGTGTGTTTGGCTGTGTTTGGTAATGTCTTTCGTCCCAATAAACAGTGTTGTTCCATGTAAGCTATGCCTGGTGTCAAGGACTAACAAAAGTATATGTTACTTCTTATCATACTGAGTTTAGCTCTGGCACAATTGTGTGCATTCTTGGCATAATAGTTGTCATCCTGGACATATTTTGGGTTTTCTTGAACTAGTTTTACCTACTGGCAGCCATCACTGACTAATTGTGACCATGACTGACCTAATTTTCGCCACACTTGACATTATGATGGCCGCATTGGGCATAAAAATGGCCGTGACTGATGTACTATGAGCATCCTGCCCTTCATGGTGTTCAGCCTTGCCACGGTGATGCCTCTGATATAATGTTGATCCTTATTGGGATATTATAGGCATCCTTGGTATTACGGTTCAGCATCCATAGCATGTGATCATAAAGTGTGAGCATTTTAACCAGATTTTGTACATATGAAGCATTTATACATGTGAGTATGTGGTAAAAATGACAAGCTGATGTTTGGGGACTGCATATTTCCTAAAATGAAAACTGGTGTTTTGAATGCAAAAATTATGTTTCTTTCAGAAAAGAAATTTGGATACTTGAGTTTGTTTGCTCAAAATGGAAGAGGTATTTGAAGAAAAAAACTTATTTTCAGAAACTGATATGCAGATGAAAACAAAATGGTTGCATTTCCAAAAGATATTTAAAGATGATAGTTTGAAATTGACGATCTCATTAGTGCTCTGGACTCCACTGCCAGCTGTGGTGCTGCTGGACCAGATGGCATATCTGTTGATTTATTCACATTTGAGAGGGATAGCTGGATCAAGCATTTGCACGATGTGGCAAACAGAATCGCAAGGGATGCTTCAATTTCGGAACCTTGGAAGAGTGCGGAGGTGATCCCTATCTATGAAAAGGGGGACAGGTGGTTGGCAGCTAACTATTGTCAAATTAGCCTAATAGATTATGTGCAAAATATTTTTTTGTGGCTTTATTGAACAAAACCCAATTATGAATTAAGGAAATACTGTCTCCCTACCCAGCTAGTTTTTGTAAGAAAATCAGCACGTTTGACCAAGTGTTTCACTTTTTGCTCATTTACAGGAAGATGGTAGTAGTTGGGAAGGCTAGCCTATATGTGGCCTCCGTCGACGTTAAGTTGGCTTTTGGTTTGGTGCCCCGCTACAAGTTGTGGAAGGTTCTTATGGACATGCCTTCTTCCATCCTAGATTTGGTCATTCACCTGCATGAAGGAAATTGCACCAGAATTCGGTGGGGCAGCCAGGGCCAACTCAGCGACTGGTTTTCCATTGCCAAAGGTGTTAGGCATGGATGTGTCTTGGCGCCTACATTGTTTTCCCTCTATTTGAATGATGTTGTTCAGTCACTCTTACAAAATCTTACTAGTGCACCTAAGTTAACCTCTGTAAAAGTGCCTATTTTGCTCTTTGTGGACGATGCATTATTAATTTCAAAAACCCCAAGTGGGTTTCAACATTTGTTTAGTTTCAAGGAATTTTGTGCATCCAGTGGTTTAGAGATTAATACCGACAAGACCAAGTATATGCCGTTCAATCAATATAACATTTTCAAAAGCAAACTAGCTCTAGGGACTGCAGCACTTGAGAGAGGGTAGACTCTTTTAATTATCTGGGGATTAAACTATCATCCAACATGACCTGGAAAGTAAATTTAGAGAAAATTACCCTGAAGCATAAGCAGATTGCTGGTGTAATTTGTAACGAACACTCTGCGTCCTTTAGTAAGCTAATTGCCCCCTGCCCTTCAAATATGAGGCGAAAGTTGGATCAGCTCTGCATTATGGGGGTTTATAAACTGTACAGGCCTTACAAATTCAGAGAATACATTCTTTAGGAGCTTGGCCCACCTCGTGCCCAGTACTCCACTACTTCCCATGTTGTTTGATATGGGCAGTGAGACCATAGCCCATAAGGCCAAAATTGCGGCCTCTAAGGACCACACCAGAGCTCATTCACTATGCTTCCGCCTTGTCATAAGTTAAGCGGCTTGATAGCTTTAATACAATTGGTTGTCTTGTGCAACTAAAACAACAACTGTATTCGCTTGGCCTTAAAGATTGGTGGTAGACTCCAGCATGTTATCCTGTGCCCTAAAAAGAATTGTTAAAAAAGCTCTACTGGAGCTGTGTGACAGTCGACTGTTCACTATGTAGGGGGATCATCAGTAGCTGGGGAATTTATTATTCCTATTGGGACACCTCTGGAGAGGAAATTATATTTCCAGTTTAGGGTTGGTACGCTTCCCCTAAGATCATTCACCAGCAAATGGAATGTAAATTAATCTGGCTCGTGCCCAGCCTGTAGCAGTGTTGTAGAAACTGTTGCCCATGTCGTCTTTAGTTGTCCAGCCTATGTGTCAGTTGTAACTAATGTAATTGTGTAGGCAGTTGAGCACACAACTATCTCGTTTCTGCTGCATGCTTGCACTGTAGCAAGATTCTTAGGGCGCTTCTGGTACATAAGAAGGAAAGCGCTATCCGCACAGGATACTTGATGCATTATGTCTTAAGGAATAATTAATTGATTTAACCCTCTGGTGAGCTGTTGATTTGACAATGTTAATGCTACCCAACAAAGATTGTGAGACTGTTTAGTATGGTCATAGCGTCAATTAATCTTTTAATGGGACCCCCCCCCCCCCCCGATGACCGCCGTGTAGGAGCCCTGTCCAGAGCTCCGGGTTGGGGATCACCATATCTGGTCTTTATCCCCGAAAAACCCTGCCATCCACTCCTCGCCGCAGCACGCCCTAGGTATACTGCAAACTGCGATCACGTAGGAACAAGTTGTGGCTTTCTGGACTTACCAGCACCGAAGATTTCCGGTAGAGGATTTCTGCACCCCGACGCCGTCCATCCAGACCGTGAGGAGACACCGCAGCGTCCTGCTGGAAAGCTGGTCCGCGATTTGCCTTGCCCGGTGTCACCCAGTGAATCGTAAATCGGGCTGGTGGTGCCCAGGTGAGGAGACGAAATCGCTTGCTGCGACTCCCCCCTGCCGGAGTCGGTGCCGAGGCTGAGCTCGCCCTGGGTGGTGCCCAGGTGAGGAGCCGACCTCGCTCGCTGCGACTCCCCCTGCCGGAGTCGATGCCGAGGCTGAGCCCGCTCTCCCACAGATGCGGAGCCTATTTTTCCACCCGCTGGCATTACCAGGGTTAAGGCCGGTGCTGTGGCTGCCAACCTCTTCAGTGCCCATCTTTCTGCCCGCATGTTTCATGAGCCCACAGGGATCCGAGCCTGCCCTCAGCTGTGCCCGCCATCCTCTACGGTGCCCATCTCTCTGCCCGCATGTTTCATGAGCCCACATGGAAGCGAGTCTGCCCTCAGTCCGTCTGCCTTAAATGCCGACGCTGAGCCGATCCACCGGTGACCCGATCCTGCCTTCGGCCCGCCTCTGATGCCGGAGCCTGGCCGCTTTCCCGCCTGCTCAATACCGGCGCTGAACCGGCCTGCTGCCTTAAATGCCGACGCTGAGCCGATCCACAGATGACCCGAGCCTGCCTTCGGCCCGCCTCTGATGCCGGAGCCTGGCCGCTTTCCCGCCTGCTCAATACCGGCGCTGAACCGGCCTGCCGCCCACCGGTGATGCCGAAACTAAGTCCCCTTTCTGCAGCCCGTGACGAGCCAGCCTCCCGCCCGCAGATGACTCCATCTAGCACCGGAGCTGATTGCGATCTTTGAGCCCGCTTCAGATATCATTTCTCACGGTGCCCCAGCGAAAATCCGGCTCGCCTTTCAGCAGCTCACTGCCTGCCTCTCCTAATTAACGGTGTGCGCAGCTGATGCCGGATACCATCAAACGGTGAGCGCTTCGCTACCTACTTTATTTTGTACTCAGTTAAAATTAACCACCGTCTTAACCATGTGTGACGCCACTTTACAATCACCCTAGTCTGTAACTGTTTGCGATGGCCATCTAAATCTGTTTCTATTTTGGATGCATTCATTGCTAGTTTAAATTGAAGTGAAAGGGGACTGATCATCACTTGCCCCATAAATAGTAATTGAAAGAGGACTGCGCAGCTGACTCCACAGCAACAGACAGGGGACAAAGCAGAATCCCACCTACAACAAGAAGCCTCCCACAACAACGGAGAGAGTCATCTGGAAATCGGTTTTTATACTCCAGCTTCCTCAACTTACTGCTCTAGAAACCCACTTGCACCACCCTTAGCTATAAAAAAATAAATAAATGGTCTGGCCACACCTGCCCGGCACTTTTCTTTGCTACTCATCTAAGGCAGGCCCTCTGACGAGGTAGCACCTTCAGCAGCATACCTTGAATGTAGGGCAGACTTGTGAAATCATATCTCCTCGCAAACCGACCACCTGGGATGAAACTTCTTTTCTCCCCCCAGCATGGCTGAGCCGTGCCTGTCCTCCACGGGAACCAACTATTACACCATTATCTACCCCCCTAATCTCTCCAAATCTGCCTCCAAATCCATTAAACACTCCATCCTGAAAAGTCATCCTGAAACGCTGATATCTGACCATCGTCTCTGCGTAAACCAGGGCACTGTCATCAATGACCTCATCTTCCACTCCAGGAAAACGTCCCTCTGGCGCAATGCCTTCTCGAGCCTCCCCAAAGTTCAAGAAACAAGGGACCTCCCTCACGGAAAAAAACTCACAATCACTCCTTCTGCAAATCTGCATGCAGACCTTACCATCACCTTATACAACAGCGGCACCATCCTGATTCAAGGGCCTCCCAAAAACCTTATCAAGTTTGCAGACCTCTTCACCCTCCTTAAAAAACATATTCACAACCCATCCTAGTCCTCGCTCCGGCCACTCCACCCTGCACCCACTCTACCAAGTATACCCTGCATCTCACCAACCACTCCTGCCAGTGTCATTGCCTTGGGGCGACCCGGCCCTGCCTCCCTGTCACCCAAGCATGCCATCCACTGTGCCCCATTACCACCACACCCAGACCTCCCAGGAATCCCCTCTCCATCGAACTCCGAAACTCCCCCTAGGGTCCTCCTTTCACGTCAACCCAGCCCCACCATCACACTTCCAGCACACACCAGAAGTGTCCCCAAACCCTTAACCTCCTGCCACCGGCCCCCTGTAACACCCGTTAGGGTTCACAATACTGATATGGAAACACCTAATTTGGCCCAGAACTCCGGTCGAGTTAGCCCCTCCACTAGGTTCCCATTTCAATCAGACGAAATCGCTCCCACCCGCTTGGCCCCTTGCCCACAAGACCCCCCCCCCCCTCACATAGGGACACGGATCGACCTAGCCCACCTCACTCTATCCCAGTAGCACGCCGGCTTCCAACCCTCAGCCCACCTGAACCCACCGCTAGTTTACCTGAACATACCATCAGAACCGCGCCCCGGCAACGGGTCCCAGGCCTACCAGAACATACCTCTCCTAATGATATTGATATTCTCCACCGTAGATCCACAGAATTAACACGGAGTATCCACAAATCGATTCTGGACCTGAAGCACCTCCTTCACATCACTGAACTCTCCTTCTCTAAACTATGGCTCTCACAGACTGCGACTCACATCCCCTTCACAAAGCCCCTCCTTCATCCTCTACCTCTATCCCAGAGACACCTGCGCCCTCGCAAGCAACCCTGCCACCTCTCTGAGGAGGAAATTCTTGCTCTCCTCCACACCTACAAACCCTCCCCTGGCATGATCAATCCCTCAGAACTCACGGAGGAAGAAGTAGCTGACCTCCTACGTAGTTACGACTCTGCCTTGACAGCCCCATGCCCCTTAGACCCGGAAGGAGAACACCCTATCTGCACGGTTACAACCAACCCTAACAGAGCTGCTACCCGCCGCGTCCGAGGGGTAGTCAATAGCAATCTAGCTAAAGTTCCCACCTCTGCCTCTACTGTCGACACCCACTCCTACCCCTCCCTAGCCGGCCTCCTAATAAACTGCCGGTCAGCTGTAAAGCATGCATCCGATGTCGCCGACCTCATCATGAAACATAAATCGGACCTAGCGATCCTGACTGAATCTTGGCTCCAGGATTCCTCATCGCCATACCTTGACCTCTTAGTCCCACTCAACTATAGCATCGTAAAGTTGGACAGGTACTCAAAGAAACAAGGGGGTGACATTGCCTGTATCAACCTCCTTGTTACGGAACTGCTGGTGAACCCCACGGACTCTTGCGAATACCTCGCACTCGCCATCTCCAACACCTCACAGCTGTGCAAACTGCACATGTTTTACCCCCTCCCCCCCCCCCCCCCCCCAGCAAGAACGACACCTTTACGGACCTCCTCATGGAAATCATCACAGCCAAGGTGTCCCCAAGCTCTAACGACATTTGCTTGGTGACTTTAACTTGCATTGGAACGATCCTAAAGATCCTCAGGTCAATGCCATCAGAGACCTCTTGGCCGATCAAGCCCTTACCCAAGCCTGCTCCCTCCCCACTCACGCAAAAGTTGCCACCCTCGACTGGATCATTGCTAAGGAATCAGCGGTCAAACTTATCTCCATTGATCCTTGTGATTGGTCTGACCACCACGCCATCACTTTCCTCCTGCCCAGCACCCACAAATCATGGGCCCCCAACCCGTGATTCCCAAACGATGGGTTAGGGACACCAAGAACCCCGACCACGAGAAACTGGCAGCTCGTTGCGAGTCTGACCTTCAGCCCCCTCCACAGTGCACATCGGTCACAAACCTAGCGGACCACTACTCCTCCACCATATCCGACATTCTTGATGACCTGGCACTGCTAAAACTAAAAAGAACACAGATCAAAGACAGAAATCCCCTCTAACTGCCTAGCTGCCGCCTCCAAGGCCATCATCCCTTCCTGGACCTCAATAATCAACACCTCCCTCCTACAGGGCTCAATTCCTGATTCGCTCAAGGCGGGCCAAGTTGTCCCCATCCTAAAAAAACCTACGCTGGACCCTGCCTCCGCCGAGAACTATAGACCCATATCCAACATCCCACTCCTTGCCAAAGTTCTGGAAAAATGTGTGCAACAGCAGCTAAGCCTACACATCAACAACTTTCACCTGCTAGATGACTTTCAATCAGGTTTCAGACCTGGACATAGCACGGAAACCATCCTCCTCCACATTGTTGATGACGCTTTCCAAGCCCTAGACCTAGGCAAAACCTGTCTCCTAATCCTTCTAGACCTTTCTTCCGCCTTTGATACGGTGAACCACGAAATTCTCCTTGAACGCCTCAAACTCAGGATGGGGTTGGATGGCACCGTCCTTGAATGGTTTAGATCCTCCCTCCAAAACTGCTCACAGAGAGTCCTCATCAACGGTGATCTATCCGCCCCCTCTCCAGTTTCTGTTGGAGTCCCCCAAGGATCAACCCTCTCCCCTACCCTTTTCAACCTTTATCTTGAACCTCTCACCGAGGTGCTTCGTGCCGCCAACATCTCCTACCTTATGTACGCCGACAATACACAGGTCTACATAAAAATCTCTTCCCCCGAGGACATTTTCTCCCTAAACAAGGCACTGAAGCTGACAGTCCACTGGCTCACCGCCAACCAGCTTAAACTCAACGCAAACAAAACCGAATTCCTTCTGATCTCCACATCCAGACATCCAGGAATGAATCAAGACCATCACTGCACTAAACTACCCTCATACCATGGTTGACTCAACAAAATCCCTGGGAATAACCCTTGACGGCAGCTTGAATATGCACGGCCATATCAACGCGATGGCCAAAACGGCTAGATTCCATCTGAGCTACCTAAGAAACCCTCAACCCTTCCTCGATGTGTCCGACCTTAAAATGGCAACCCAGGCCCTAGTCATTTCCAGACTTGAATATGAATGGTCTACTCTTGCAGGGCTACCCAAGAACTCTCTGGCCCCATTGAAAGCCTGCCTTAACACCGCTGCCAGACTCATAACGGGCTCAAAATAATTTGACCACATCTCTCCCCACCTCAAAGCTCTGAACTGGCTTCCCCTGGCGGTCAGAATACAATTTGAACTGGCTTGCATAACTCACAGACCTCTGTATGCAAATTCACCTACATTTCTTGCACAAAAACTTGTGATATCCGGACAGGCCAGAAACTCCCGATCTGCCAAAAACCTGCTGCTGCAGCCAGCACGCTTACGGAAGAAAAAAACCTACAATCGAGCCTTCTCTGGGGCCGCTCCAAGAATCTGGAACTCTCTCCCACCCTCCATCAGAAGACTTCCTTCCTTGGCACACTTTAAGAAGGAGACCAAAACTTTCTTAATGGGAAAATACCTCATCTAAGGAACACTTTACAATCCCCTCATAGACTTGTTTCCACCCGCCACCTCGGAATTATCCACGGCCTCCATAGATGACACATCTTTCTGGACTCCTGGGCATCCCCTCATGAGCTGTGACTGCGCGCCTTCTTGTATTTTATAACTACCCGCTCTAAGTTTTTTATCCCACATGTAGCTTCGATCTCAGCTATGGTGCACCTCTTGGATTGGAAACATTTTTTTATTTTTTATCTGCATGCTTCAATTTTTCTCCCTCATGTAGCTTGGACTTTAAACTGCGTGCTCCTCCTGGGACCCTATCTCTCCCAATCTGATCCCTCCCATCCTTATGCTTTATTTCTTTGTTTCTTTTTGAAAAGCAATACCCACGCCTGCGGTAAAGGGGGGAGAAGAAGGAATAAGAGTAGTAGAATCACCATGAAGTTACTTTTGCCTTTTCAGCCCCCATTAAAATGAAATCAACTCTGCCCAGCATATGAAAGAATCTAGTGAAAAATGTAACTAAATTACTATCCTTCGTAAACAACCACCACCAAATTACATGCCAAGAAATATTGGAATACAATGGGTTTACCCTGCAGCATTGTTCCATAAAGGACCGTGTTTAACCAGCCTGCAGCTACAACTCAATACAGTCCTAAAATGGAGAGCGAATGAGACATAATAGTACTGTGATTACTGATGGGACTTAACTGTTTAATTGGTTCCTGCTCAATGGTAGATTGAGCAGGAACCTTCAGAATGTGTGCAAAAAAAGCTTCTGCGTTAAATTGGACAGCTCCTTCTAGAGGGTCTGTTGTCGATGCCTGTTCTTTAGCTAACACTTCTACTGTTGACGGTGTACTTTACTTGGTATTGTCATTGAGATACTTGATAAGAACCTGGTTATAAAAAGTAGTTTCATCCTTGATACCAAGAGAAAGCGCATGCTGATCTCTCTTTGTGAATGGACTTTGGAGCGAGGGAGCATCTTTCCTGCTGCAGGTTCTTAATGTTGGAGTTGTCCAAGACCTTCCCTGTTGCAGCCATGATTGAGCCTGCTAAACCTTTTCACAATAATGATGAATCCGGCATACGCTGTTATCAAAGACTCTCCTGGTGTTCTGGCGATACTGCAAATACTGAAGCCCTCACCATCATTGGAGTGAAGTGTGTAATATGACACTGAAAGGGAATCGCAAAGCTGTGAAAAGAGATGGCAGTCTAATTAACATTGGATGGTGCAATGTTTTATACATTCCAGACAGTAAAGCTTGGGCAGTCAACCAGCCTTTAGCTTATCTGCTACAGGTACCGTCCATGTGGCCACAGCTCAGTACCCTGAATATCTACTTGTAGAGAAGGTCTGGCACTTGCCTCCGGGCTAAGAGACCCATGCATTGGTCAATAGTGCGAAACACAAGTGATTAGATAGGAGGACTAGAACTGTGCAGGTCCTCCTGCAGCTGACTCACCAGTTCCAGGTCCAGTTTTAAAAGGCCATATAAGGCGTAACTCTAGGAGAAGCAGAGGGTAGCCTACATCAACACACTCTAAATGTTACATCACTGACCAAGAGAGCACAAGGCACCACACATCTTCCCCTCAAGCACATTTAAAACAACATTCAGGGAACAATATTTTTACGTAAAATAAGAACCTTTCAACCAAAAACATAGTTGAAAACATGACGGAGGGAAATCACACTACAAAATTTGAGATCTATAAAATAATCATGCAAAATCTCTAAGAGATTCAGGTGACCTTTTGTCCCTGAAAGATCTTCATACACACACATCAGTGTAACTTTCAATATCAGAGAATGCTACACTTTTACTGAGATTGTTCTCACATAAGATCTCATGCTTTCTTGGTGTTAAAGCAACTTGATTCAAGTTCCGTGTTTTTCCATCTTCTGTCTTAATAGCATTTTTTTTTACAGTTTAATTACTTTTAAATGAGCAGAAAACTTTTAAAATGGCATTGCTCCTCAGGGAGTAAACACCTTAACCCAATCCCTTGTTACACGCATCCTTTTTCTCTCATCAAAACTCTTCTTTCATCTTTCTCACAATATATCTCCTTCCAAGATCCATCAAATCGATAACTCCATCCTTTTATCCAGTATTGGGGTATCTTTCAAAGATTCACATGCCTGAACCATTCCCCGTCGCCGAGGCGGGAGTCCCACGGTAAAATACAAAAGCAGTGCCTAAGTAAATAATAGTAGTAGGCTAAAAGAAAGCCAGAGGCCTAAAACTTAGTAGCCTATCTACAACATTATACGAAAATAATTAAAAAATAGTTCTAGGCAATCAGCTACCAGCACCCTGTAGAACCCTCACAGCAGAGGCAGTTCTCAGATTTTCACCGCACGTCTTGTGGAAGGGAGTCTCCCTGAGTGCCTACTCAGTTTCTTCACCTTTTCCTCAGTATGTCTGACAAGAAAGCTCTTTTCAGACCCTGCAGGACCTTTGAAAAGAAGAGGGTCCATGTGGACGACCAACATGAAGATTGTATATACTGTCTACATCCTAAGCATGTTGCTAAGGATTGTAGAATTTGCCAGACCTTCTCTGCTAAAACCTTAAGGGACAGGGAGGCAAGGTTGCTGTTATGGCTAAAATCTTCCTCAGTATTCCACCAGACTGAGAGCTGACAAGACGTGCTGAACTACAGATCCCGTAAATGATGGGACTGGCTTAAAAGTAAAACCCCAAGTTTATTGAAGACATCATCCTTTTACCTCAAAAATCTTCAAGGCCTCCTCCTGATTCACCAGGACTACAACTTTGACTGAGAAAACCTTCTCGGCTGCAGATATTAACCAAAATCTGCGCTTGGTCTGTATACCCATCTGCACTGTCCTGAGGAAGACCCACCGTGACGCTTATTATATTTTGCGCAGTACACAGGGTCGAAACGTCGACGCACCCTTATATGTCTACACAATGCTTCTGATCACAGATTAATTCACATAGGATCTTGTAGCATATGTGAAAAACCATAAAGCCATATCAAGCAATAATGTACCTTTCTATTCTACTTATTCACTTTTACCGCATTTGAAATATATTGTATATACTATTTATCATCACGTCACTTTATCACCACAAGTCACCAATATTTTGCTCTTTTGAACTTATGTATTACGACAGCCCATAATACTTTATTCCCTTAAATTACCAAATTGCAAACTTCATTGGTGTGTGCCTTTTTTTCCTCATTTGTCTGATATCTGTTACATGTAATGAATATTTTTTGAACTTTCTAAAAGAAATTAGAAATTCCCGACAGAACCATTGTATTTATATAATAAAGAGGAGGATTACAGGGCCTCGACGTCTAGCAAAAGAGCTAGATCACTTGATAGCTCTTCCAGTGAGGGAAGAAAGCATCACAAGGCCTCTCATGAAGCCTCTGACCATTCACAGAGGTCACAAATATTATCCTCTGGGTCATCGCTGTCTTCGCAATCTGAGGTATCCAAAAGATCTTCATCGTCTAGAACCATGAGTAAAACCTAGATTAAGACTCTAACACTGGTTTCTTCTCATACGGTTTCTGTGACTTCTGCTGCCCCTCTGTCGATGACAACAGTCTCCACTACGGCTATTTCTTCACCTATTGTGTCTTCTAAGATATCTACTATCTCTCAGAACCCTGTTTTAAAAGACTCGTCGCCAAACAGTTCATTTTCTAAGTCTCCGTCTCAGTCGACGAAAGTCCCATTGACGACGATGGCGTCGCCGACAAAGATTCTATCGACGACGAGCTTGTCGACGGTGAAGAGCTCATCAACGAAGAGCCCGTCGATGACTACGATCCCGTCGATGACCAGCCCATCGACGAAGGATACATTGACTAAAGGAGATTCCACCAGGTTCTCAGACTACGCCTGTCTCTTATACTCATTTTCAATTAAAGACTTTCCATAGGAAGGATTACAGCAAGATATCTCCTCTACGGCCATCTCATATCTTAGAGACCTATGTAAAGGGTGAAGACTTTGATGAAGATGATGAGGGTCTGTTTGGCATAGCGCGGCACCCTTGGGAACTTCATATAAAATGCCAAGACGAAGATGAGGAAGAGGATTACCAGGAGCACTTTTACCAGGAAGGCTTCTCTACACCACATTACAGACATCCCAGAAGGGATTGGGATCATAGGGAAACGAGTCATCTCCCTCCTACACTCATACAGGATCTTCAGGCCATGTTGGCGGATTACCGCCAACGGTTTCCCCCACAACAGGCTGTCCCTGATTTACAACCTGCTGAAGAGTCACTCTCACTACCGCAGAAGGAAATACCGGGTTCACCGCCTCATCCTTCTGGCTCGGCCCACAATCACACCATGATACCACTTCCTCTGATGTGGAAGAGGTTGAAGTTCCGGATAAAGACACGACTCTGGATCCTTGGGATGACTATATCATACCAACGCCTTCTCCACCCATTCCTCAGCCTTCGGATTCTCCTCCTGAGGATATTGGCGGCTTTCATAACCTGATGCAATGTGCCGCAACCAGATTTCAATTACCAGTCACAGTGGAACATACGGATTGCTTCCTGCATGACTTTAAAGAAGAGCACAGAAAAATCACCAGAGCGATCCCCATCATTGATTATATCTGGAATGAGGGGATAAAAATTATGAAAACACCTGCCTCTATTCCTGCTGTCCTCCCTCGCATTGACAAAAAATACCGTGCTCCTCCGGAAACTCCATCTTGTCTAATTGGAAATCCCCGACCAGATTCCGTTATATCACAAGCCGCCCAACAAAGATCCAAAAATCCAGCTACGCCGATATCAACGCCACCGGATAAGGAAGGACGGAGATTAGACCTTATTGGTAAAAAGTTCTCTACTATGGCGGCAACCTCCATTAAAGCAGCAAATTCTTTGGCCATACTCGGCCGTTATGACCGCCAGATGTGGTCAGAGTTGTCGGAGTTTGTAGATCTCATGCCTGAGGAACGTAAACAAGATGCAAAGAAGATACTTTTGGTGGGAGAGTGAGCCGTATCCGAGATCATAGACTGCGCTCTGGACATTGCTAACACCAACTATAGGCAACTTGCCGGTGCTGCAGTACTTAGACGCCAAGGATGGCTTAAAGCAACATCTTTCAGGCCAGAGGTACAAGCAAAAATTTTAGACATGGCCTATGATGGGGAGTCCTTATTCGGGAAACATATAGATGAGGCACTCCTCGCGATTAAGACGGATACAGATACGGCTAAATCATTGGCGGCTCTCCAATATAGGTGTGGATCTTTCCGTGGTGCAAGAGGTCGTGGCTTTCCATTAAGAGGAGGGTATAAAAATCAACAAAATGGACAATATCAAACACAGTATAGATAGCCTTACGGGCGATCATCTTACAGGCAATCTTCCTCGAATAGTTTCTCTTGCCAGGGCGGACGAAAGCGATCGAGCAATCAGGGCCGCAATGGCAACAGAAAACAATGATTTACGCAGGACGCCAGTCATCCCTCCCTCCTCCCCGTGGGTGCAAAAATGTCAACTTTTGCACACAAGTGGGAACAGATCACCTCGGATCGATGGGTTCTCGACCTAGTCAGCAACGGTCACACCCTGGAATTCTTAAAACAACCACCTACTACCCCCCCTCCCCCCACCCCTTCCCCTCGTCTTCACTTACTGTTCAAACAAGCCTTAAAAATGCTCTACAAGAATGCAATAGAGAAGGTTCCATCATCTCAAAAGGGAACCGGGTTCTATTCTCATTTTTTCTTCATCAAGAAAAAGTCAGGAGAGTGGCGCCCGATTCTGGACCTCCGCAAACTCAACAAATTTTTGAAGAAACAAAGTTTCCGGATGGTTACGCTGGCCGAAGTTTTGAGCTGCCTCAACAAAGGGGATTTTATGGCTTCTCTGGATCTGGAGGACGCGTACTTTCACATCCCTATACATCCCAAGCATCGCAAATACCTACGATTCACAGTAGCTGGCGTCCACTATCAGTTCAAGGTCCTTCCGTTTGGACTGAAATCGGCACCAAGGATCTTCACGATATATGAGTCGCACCAGTGGCAGCGACTCTAAGGTCTCAAGGAATACAATTTTCCCTTATTTAGACAACTGGATGCTCAAAGGTCCTTCAAAGCAGGCAGCCGAGGAGGCTGTCTCAGCATGCCTATGTCTATTTTCAACCCTAGGCCTCACTCTCAACGAAAGCAAATCTCAACTACGTCCTCTTCAGCTGATTCCTTTTCTGCGAGCGATGCTAGACACCATACGGTGCAAAGCATTCTTGTCAAAGGACCGTCAGCTACGTCTACAAAAATTGGCAATATCAATCGCAAAAAGAAAGTCCGTTTCTGTCCGGATGTTCGCGTCTCTTCTGGGGATGTGCTCATCTGCAATAAACCTTGTACCATTAGCACGACTCAGAATGAGACCGCTACAGGAGGAATTACATCTGCAATGGGAGCAAGCCGTAGGGTCGTTCGACGACTCCATTATGATTACACCGCGCATGATAGACTCACTGCATTGGTGGTTCCAGACGACAAACTTGGCTCCGGGTCTTTCTTTTCTACCAACTCCTCCAGAATTCGTTCTAACAGACGCTTCCATGGAGGGATGGGGAGGCCATCTCCAAGACTTACAGATTCAGGGAAGATGGTCCCAAGAATACCGTCAACAGCATATCAACAGATTAGAGCTTCGCGCCATCTTTCTCTCTCTGCAAGCATTTCTCCCGAGGATTGCGGGCGCTTCAGTGGTGGTCCGGACCGACAATACGACCAGCATGTAATACATCAGCAAGCAAGGGGGAACGAGGTCGCTGTCTCTTTCGCAGGAGGCTCAGGAGCTGTGGGAGTGGGTTACAACACACAAGGGCCTTCACAACACTTTGGCCGAAAACCTAAGCAGGTCTCTTTCGGGCTGTCACGAATGGGAATTGGAGCAGAAGCAGGTGAACAGGATCTTCCAAGTTTGGGGCAAACCAGCACTGGATTTGTTTGTGACAAGAGAAAACAAGAAATGCCGATATTACGCCAGCAGATTCCATCAAGAGGGAATGCCCTGTCCATGAGATGGTCAGGGCTTTTTACATATGCTTTTCCCCCGATACCCTTGATTCCGAAAGTACTCCGCAAAATAAAGATGGAGGGTTGTCGTCTCATCCTGATTGCACCCCGTTGGCCAAGACAAATATTGGTTCCAGGAGAAGCTTCTTCTTTCTCAAGACAATCCTATCCATCTAGAAACAACACTCACAATGTTGACAAGGGAGAAGGGTCAAATACTTCATCCAGATCCACAGTCGCTGCGCTTGCACGCATGGCTCCTGATTTCTTAGAATTCAAAGATCTAAATCACGTGCTCAGAGTACATTAAAGACTTATCGCTTAAAATGGAAGCGATTTTGTCATTGGTGTGAGAAGAAGAATGTCCATCCTCTACAAGCTCCTGTAGAACAAATTCTTCCTTATTTGTTATCCTTGGCCAAAGCTGGGCTTGCTTTTTCATCAATTAAAGTTCATCATGCTGCTCTTTCAAGATTCAGGAAGAGTTCTAATAAACCTTCGCTCTGTTCCTCTTCGCTGATAAAGCAATTTATGAAAGGACTCTTTCGAGTTTTTCCTCCAATACGTGCACCTCCTCCAGAGTGGGAGTTAAACACAGTATTAGCTCAATTAATGAGAAGACCATTTGAACCTATCCACAAGGCTGATGTTAAATTTCTGACATGGAAGGTAGCTATTTTACTAGCACTTACATCGGCTCGAAGGGATAGGGAAATCCAAGCTTTCACCATCTCAGAACCCTTTTTGCATTTCTCTAAGGATTATGTAACTCTCCGGACGAATCCCAAATTCATCCCTAAAGTACTGTCCCAATTTCACTTAAATGAGCCAGTAACACGTAGTTTTCTTTCCAGATCCAGCCACTCCAGCTGAGCGAGCATTACACTCACTCGATGTTAAACGTTGCTTAAAATTCTATTTGCAAAAGACTAAGGACATCAGACGATCCAATCAATTGTTTAGAGCCTATGGCCAAGCTACACTTGGGACTGCTGTAACTAAGGCTACAATAGCCAGATGGCTGGCTTCTACACATTTCTGTCATGACAAACCAAACAAACCTTTACAAAGAAAGGTCAGGGCGCATTCTACCAGAACTGTGGCAGCTTCTACTGCGTTATTCGCCGGAGTAACTTTGGAAAGCATCTGTCGTGCTGTGACATGGAAGAATGTCCACACGTTCACGAAACACTACTGTCTGCAATCTGCTCTGCAGGAGGATGCAGCTGTAGGACAAGCCGTACTTCAACATCTTTTAAACTAAGGTTAGATTTACATTTTTACTTATACTGCACTGTTTCATGTGTTATATATATCTATAGATATATGTATTATATTTATGGTTTTGACTTCGTTTCTCTTTATATATTTTTTAAATTTGCTTTTCATAGATACTGTTTCTTAAACTGCATTCTGTTTGTTTGACAGCATTATTAGCTTGTTAATATTCTAACTTTTTCTGGATGTGTTTTGGGAATTTATGAATCCTGTCTCCCACCATCCGCAAACGACACTGTTCTGGCTTACTGCTTGCTATTCTGATTCAGGCATGTGAATCTATGAAAGATACCCCAATACTGGATAAGAAAACAAGTTACTTACCTGTAACTACAGTTATCCAGTATTGGTATCTTTCATAGATTCACATGCACCCACCCTCCTCCCCGGCGAGACAGTTATTTTATTGGGATCCCTATTTCCCACTTGTGCTAAGAAAATCTGAAGAGAACTGCCTCTGCTGTGAGGGTTCTAGAGGGTGCTAGTAGCTGATTGGCTAGAACTATTTTTTAGTTCTTTTCGTAAATAATGATGTAGATAGGCTACTAAGTTTTAGGCCTCTGGCTTTCTTTTAGCCTACTACTATTATTTACTTAGGCACTGCTTTTGTATTTTACCGTGGGACTCCCGCCTCGGCGACGGGGAATGATTCAGGCACGTGTATCTATGAAAGATACCAATACTGGATAACTGTAGTTACAGGTAAGTAACTTGTTTTCTTCTCCAACTCAGCCAAGAGGGAATTAACTTACTGTTTGGAAGTCTACCTCTAAACAGCTCAAAGGAAGACTTCCTTATAGACGATGCGGAGACTACCAATAGGAATTCCAGTCTATCATTTAACACTCTTTGATAGTTCTGTTAAACCACTCTACAACACCATTTGGCTCATGGTGATGAAGTGAACATTTTTTAGTTTTAATTCTCAACAATTTCAGAAGCTCCTCCATTTGACGCGAATACAGTTGAACACCATTATCTGTCAGTAATGTCCCTGGTAAACCTTCACTTTCAAACAGTGAATTAAAAAACTTAATGACACCCTTAGTAGTGATATCATTGACTGCCTGAACCACTTACCACTATGAATACAACTCCATTAAAGCCAATAAGTAAGGTGTATCCATCACCCCCCTTAGAGGTCCCTCCAAATCCAGTGCAATATCCTGCCAAGGCTTAGACATTGTTTGCTAACAATCAACGGTGCGGCTCTCAGTGTAAGACCTTAATCGCTATTAGCACACTCAGGAACTCCCTTATCGTACGCTCAAGTTATCATACACTCAACCTGCAAATCCAAAACTGGCCACCAGAAATCTGATCCAATTCTCTCTTTTGGTCTTTTGGAGATATCACCTTCTTACGTATTTGTGTAGAGATATTATCCAAATCCTTTGAGGAAAAAATCTCCATCAAAGGCTTGCAGTCAGTTTTAACAACAAATGTCTTCCCCACAAAAAATTACCAAAAGCCCACTTGACAGGCAATAATTTAATTCAGCATCCATTCGGCATCTTGAAGCAAACACTGTTGTTCTTTCCTCACCTTTCGTATTCTGCACCAACACAGCCCCCAAACCTTTCTGACTAGCATCAGTGATTAACATACACTCCTGCCCTGGAATGAAAGCTTTTAAGCTTTGAGAATTTTGCAAATCTTTATTAATCAAATTGAATTCACTTTCACATTCTTGTGTCCAACAAAATGCACTCCTGTTCTTGGTTAATTCTCGAAAAGACTCTTTTCTGCCAGATTTCTACAAATCGGGCATAATACTCAATCATGCCTTTACACTTTGTTCTTTCTTATTTCTTAATAACTTCTGCCAGATCCATATTTGCACAAACCCCTTGAGCACTGATTTGATGACCGCAAAGGAAATTTTACTTCTCCCAAAACAGTATTCCACTTGATGTGTTAATAAGCAAATTCTAGGCAGTCCAGCGTGGCCTAAATAAAGATTCAGAATGGCATTACTGGCTTTAAGACAGTAACATGCAGATCACCTATGTAACCACCTGAAATGTCTTCAAAGCCTGAAAGAATCAACTATGCTACTAGCATATGAAATAGAATTATCACTTGTTTTATAGTTAGAACAAGTCCCTCCTGGACTAGTAATTTTACTTTAATTCACATAAAATTGACGGATAGGACTGAAACAATTGTTTAATGATCATCTAATCAGTTAGATTGTGCAATCTCTTTGACACATTATGGCACATTAAAATTCCCCATGTCTATTGGACGACTTGAGTGGTGTCTCTGGATCACCACAGCCAAAGCATAAACGGATCCTAATTTATATATCAAGAAAAGTCTTGCTCCCTTGCTCCAAGATTGTTACGGTCTTTTCCTCATAGCCTAGTTCTTGATCCCATCTCCCGCTCAACCACATTACTAAGAATGCCCCAGGTCGGCATGGTCAATGCCGCTCTGTCATGTATAATAGCAGAGACCTCGCCTCCCTTTTTTGTTGCACTAAATTATTGATCCACAAAACTGTAACTAAGTCAACATTATAGTAGAGACCTCACTTCCTCCTTTTTTCATTGCAATAAATATTAATGAACCACAAAATGATAACTAATACAGTAATTTTGACAGGCGTCCCTTACCTCCACCCAGGGCATCAAGAAAGTTGCTCGAGCCTTATAAATAAGGCAGCACATTGGTGCTCTAGGAGAATTCCATCGCCCTTTAATTGGTCCAATGTCATTATTCTGGCTAGGAGGGTGGGCTGGGTAGGCCCTACAACCAAATGCTTAGAAGCGGACTGCGTTGTACTTAATTTCAACAACAACGGTGTGCGTCCTTTGCTTTGAAGCACACCAGAGACTCATTAAATGATTCAATAAAGGTCTGCCCTCTGGGCTTTTTCTTCCCCCCCTAACCCCAACAGGAGTCAAGTAGGTGGCAACATTTCCTGGGGTATGGGACAAAAAGACCTCCTCCTTTCCATCACCTTTCATTTACTCACCCCAACTGCTTTGACATTCTCTTGGGTCTGACAGATATTGATTGACTGCCTGTTCAATCAGGCAATCTAGTAGATCGGAAAAGATCATGGCCATGGCGCCTTGTTTCAGGGAGAAACTTAGAAACAGATGGCATCAGGAGGAGGCAACTAACGGATTTATCTGGCCCCTTGCTGCTAAATATCAGTACCCCCAGCAATGATTTGAAGACCCCTGAATCTCTCATTTGGGGATTTAATTCCTGTTCCTAATGCGAATTTGGGGAGAGAGGGGTCTGGTATCTTAGCCACACCCACCGTATCTGCAATGCAACCAACTAGGGTGGGCCTGGCGAGCCAGGACCCTGCTACCCCCCCCCCCCCCCATCCCCCCCCCGTGTAGAATCATCTCATGGAACATCGCAGGAATACGTGTAAAACTAATCAATGAGGATTGAGTGAATTATATTACGGATTTTGATATTATTTGTCTCCAAGAGACATGGTACTAAGCTGATGTCATGTTGGACGTTTATTGTACTCTTAATGCCTACGCAACACCTTCAGCGGCCTGTAGGGCGAAAGGAGGGCTTGTGATTTTAATTTCAGTCAAATATGGGTATATACAAACCCATGTTGTAAAAACCACACCCTGATATCAGTTAGTCCTCATCTCCAACCTAATTCGGGTTAAGTTACTGCTAATAAACTGGTATCATAATATCTTTGACCAGAATAGCAGTCATGTAATTGAGGACTTACAGGTGCAGATTAATAACATTGCAGGTAAGTGGCAGCCCTTATGTATTCTGTGGGTTGGGGATTTCAATTGTACCATTTGTGCGTTTAGTAATACTGGAGTTTGTGGGCTGCTAGACACAGACGGTCAGCCACAGCCACATTTTACCCATACTGTGCAGGGTGAGGCCTTGAACGCCATTATTATGGATAACGATCTAGGTCTTATTAATGCTAATTGTTTGGATTGTAATTCTCTACCTCACTGTCCCACATATGTTGGAGGAGGTAGAGGAAGTACAATTGATTTTATGTTTATAACCAGGAAGTATTCCCCTCTTGTTGGTGACTTTGAGGTAGCACCAAATGTTGCAAGTGACCATAATCCACTAACCGTATTTTTTAGAATAACAGCCAGGATAGGGAAAGGTGATGGATGCCCTATTGATTTTAATGAAAATATGGGAATGGGGTAAAGTTGATCCCATCCAATTTGCAGCAAAAATTATTAAGGCAAACTTAAATCTTATTATGAATTGCCTATGTGAGGACTCTTTCCCAGATGAGGTGGTTCACGACTTCAAACTGATCTGTGCAGATGTGGCAAAAGATCTGACTGTGATCTGAGGAGGTGCGATGGTTAAATGTGCAGTGTTCTAGAGCACATAGGAATCTAAAAATGGCCCGTCACACCACCCCACATGATAGAACGCAGATTAAAATTATAAGGCAGATTTATAAGCGTACTATCAAACAAAGACAAGATGAACTGAGGAGTTTGGCATGGGAGGACCTAGAGAGAGCAAGTGCTCTGAAAAACTTAGAGTTGTTGGGACATAATTAATAGCCCTCTATTTAACGATGAACCTAAACTTGTGGACTCACTGATTTTGGGGTCTGTATGGGAATCTCACTTCTCAGCTATGTTTAACCCAAAAAATGCCTCAATAGACAAAGTAAAAGGGGAACCGGTATTTGACTTAAGTTTTGCCTCACAACTAAGTTTGTCGATTACAGTGATAGAGGTAGAGGACGCGCTAACAAGGGGAATAAGTATGAAAGCTCCTGGCCCCGATGGAGTTCCCCTTGATTTGTTTAAAAATAATCCTAAATTATGGGCCCCCTTACTCACTAATGTTTTTAAAGATATAGTGATCGATCCCATCCCATTAACCTGGAAGGAGGCAATTGTTGTCCCAGTATATAAGAAAGGTAGTATGAATGACCCTGCCTGTTACAGACCAATTTCATTAATTGATGCTACTGCAAAAGTACTGAGAGAGTGGTCCTTGCGCGACTTGAGACCTGGGCGACTAGTACAGGGATTGTGTCAAGATTGCTATACGGATTTAGAAGGGGGATGGGCACTACTGAACAGTGCCTAAACCTGTCCCTTATTATGGGCAAGTTCATGAAGGCCAGGAGGGGCTCCATCCATCTGGCCTTCATGGACTTGTCCAGTGTTTTTGATACAGTCAACCGGGAGAAATTGTGTGGGTTGATGGAGCAAATGGGTTTCAAAGAAGCTCTTATATCCCTTCTACGCAGGCTTCACACCTCCAAAACGGTTGCCGTATGTTGCGGTCCTAGGGGGGAGAAGACGGGACCCATTGTTTCTACAGAAGGAGTTCGCCAGGGATGTATCTTAGCCCCATTCCTTTTTTAATTGTATATAAATGGTTTACAGGCCTTTTTAATAGTGAAGGAACTTGATTTCCCTAAAATAGGAGACAAACCAATCCCATTGTTATCTTATGCGGACAATACTGTTTTAATGGTTCGACAGCCAATAGCCTCCTAAAGTCACTTCACGCTTTTACTGATTTTATGGCATCATTGGATTTAAAAGTGAATTTTATTAAATCTTATGTCATGGCCTGTGGCCCTAAAGGTACTAAAACAAGAAATGTTGTGGTTAGGGGAAGATCATTGACAAGTTATTTTTTTTAAACATATTTAGGGAATATTTTTAACGAAACTATGACTTGGGATCATCTCATTGCAGCTAAGGCACAACAAACTCGCCGGGCTGTAGAAGGACTATTTTGATTTGCTCGCAAGCTAGGCCATAAACTAGTGACAGAACTAGTTACCCTCTATAAAGTGAAATGTTTGTCGGTGGCATCACAGGGGTGGGAGTCTTGGGCTACTATAACACCCGACAGTTGCAGGTCCTGGAAAACAAATTTATACAGAGATTATTACTGGCTCCTAATAATGCCCCCACATATGTTTGCCTCCAGGAGCTTGGGTTGGCCTAACTTGAAGATCGAATTGCCATTGTCCCATTGCTTCTTTGGGCCAAGATTTGATTATCTGAAGACCTAAGGTTCTCACCAGATGTTATCTTATATTGTACCAACTTATATAGTGCATTGTCCATCCTCTGGCTTCTCTTTGTGAAGGAAAACCTATATGGGTTAGGTTTGGAGTATTATTACGATAATCTTTCAGGCATTAACACAAATGCGAGAGATGTCAGGACTCTGTTTCAGGGGTCCTCTGAGCAAGGGGGTCCCCCTCCTCTGCAGGGTCTTGAGGGGGCACTAGGAGGTGTCCATGGTCCCGTCGTTTAGGGTGTCCAGGAATGCCCCCAGTTCCCCTGTGTTGTAGAAGTCCTTAAATTTGCTGTCCATGGTGATCCACATGTGTGCTAGCTCGAAGAGTCCATATTTGATGTCCCATTTGCAAAGAAGGGGAGTCGGAGAGAGAGGAAAGCTCTCCTTTGATCGTTAGTCTCTTTGGAGAAGTCAGCTGCCACCTGGATCTTGTGGCCATTGAAGTCATAGAACCCTTGGACCCTCACTACTGTTGGGATCTGTTGCGCCTGTTTGTGCCGGAGGAAGCAAGCTATGAGGGGTCTTGGGCCACACGAGGCTATTGCCTGCTGTGGTCTTATTCTGTGAGCTCTTTGCATCTCAAGGGGGGGGCGAGAAGGCAATCCCCAGGAGAGTCGTCACACTAAGGAAGCCCTTGACGTTCGAGGCATGTGGGCTGCTGAATTCGTATCTGTGCATAGATCGCCGCGTAGTGTTGGGTCCGGATGTTTGCACGTTGTTGTCCTGGAAGAGTCTTCGAAGTATCCTGAGATAGGTGACTCCTCCCCTGGACCACAGTGCGCATGGGCATCCTCTCCATCCTCAGATTTTTTTTTTCCGCCATTGGGTTCGGATGTGCTTATCTTGACTCAAGTTAGGAAAATTTAGTTTTCAGGCCAAAAGACCTTTAGTTTGCGTCGGTACTGTTCCCGATCGGTATCGACAGTTTACTGGTTAGTTTAGCGACTTTAACAACTTTTTCGGATCCGTTATATCCGACCATCGACCCAACATCGACGATGGAATCGAGGACCCCATTCAAGCGGTGTCCTGTTTGCCACGCGAAATATCCACATATCGACGTCCACCCGGTGTGCAACAAATGCCTCTCACCGGATCACGATGAATCGAAATGTATGGCCTGTGCCCGATTCAGATCCAAGAAGACTCTACGGAATCGACGAGCCGCGAGACTTGAAGCGCGGCAAGCGGCACCGGCCCCGACCAACATCTTCAGCACCGAGGACGAAGATGTTGAAAGCGTGGAAAACATACCCTCCAGCCCCGCTTCCGAACACGGTTCCAGATCGGAAGACGTAGATGAAGAGCTTTTTCACAGGGAAGAAGCCGACGATGAGGTAGGAGACTACGATGAGGCCTTAGGGGCCGAAGAAGGTAGCTCTGGTGACGAGCAGGGTCTACCCGTCCAAACAGAAGATATCCCAGTGCGTCAGTCTACGGCTCCGGTCGAAGGATCGCCTTCGGGCCTTACCCAAGACCAATTCCGGAGTTCCTCGGCCCCGCCCTCTGGCCCGGCCTCGGACATCCAGCGAGAGCCATTATTAACCAAAAAGACTGGTTTCCCTTCCACGAAACCGAAACCAATCGTCGCACCGGTTCACCAGAAACCGAAAGTGAAAATAACACTGGTCGGCTCGAGGACCACCACACCTTCGACGCCAGCCAAACCCGTCGGCTCCGACCGCACCAAAAGGGACTTCGGGGCCGAACTCGCTGCAGCCGATGTCGGTGCCGACCCAAAGAGAAAGACCATCGGTACCGCCAAAGCGCCTCGGCCCCCGGCACCGAAACAATCGGCACCAACCACCAAGATTAAAATGGCCGCTGCATCGCAATTCACCTCGAAAGCAGCAACTACGGTCCAATCATCGACGCCGTCGACAGCTACTACCTCTCCTCGACTCGATGACCCTGTGGCTCCAAAGAAGTCCACACCTACCTCTACGGAACCACTCTGCGCCAAAGAACCGTCGGCGTTCCAGGTGCGACAAGTTCAAGCGTCCTTGCAACGCATCAGAGAAAAGGCAGCCCTCCATGCCACGTCGGGCTCCGAGCCAAAGAAGGCTCAAAAGGCACCTTCGGCACCGACCAACATCACCTTTGGTTTGCCGCCATCCACTGCACCGAAACTCTTCGAGATCAGAACACGTGTCACCCAGACAATGCCCCCATCTACTGAACACTCTCCTACTGGGACATCACCGTCCCACTTCATCGACGCCGACACCGGCAGGCTCATGCTCCGAAAGCGGAAGATCACTTCCGAGCAGGCTTTGGACTCTTACAGGATCCCGCTAAAGCAAAAACTGCTGGCAGAATCGGAACCCGTTCTTTATAAACGCCTCCACACCTCTTACCCAGATCCACAGTCCTTCTCTCCGACGCACTCCGACACGGACGCAGTAGAGGACTACATGGGTGACGACACCACCTACCCCAGGGATATGGACCCTGAAGGCCAGCAGGACCCTGATCAAGTTTGGGATGACCCTGTAGACCCAGGTGCCGCTCTGGATACACAGGACACGCAGCTTTATGGCGCAAAAACGTCTCCCACAGAGGACACTGCTGCATTCAACGCACTCATTGAACGTGCCGCAGCCAATCATGGAGTGCAACTCCACTCCGACACAATCGAGGATGATTTCTTGGTGGACACTTTCGCATCCTCAGAGAGGACTGTAAAGACTCTGCCCATGTTGAAAGGTGTCCTCAAGCCAGCAAAGGACATTTTCAAAGAAACCACCAGGGCACAGGTAATAACCCCCAAGATCGAGAAAAAATACAAGCCTGCACCTGGGGACCCTACGTACATTAGAGGCCAGTTACCTCTGGACTCCATCGTAGTTGCTAATGCTCGCAAACGGGCACACTCGCAGACAACTGGTGATGCTCCTCCCCCGGACAAAGAGTCCAAGGTTCTAGAGACCTCCGGCAAAAGGATTGCAGCCCAGGCGGCAAACATATGGCGCATTGCCAATACACAGGCACTCCTAGCTCGCTACGATCGCTCACACTACGACACGTTAGAGACCCTACTCCAACATCTACCAGACGAGTACAAAGAGGCAGCGGAGCTCCTCATCAGGGAGGGACAACTTCTCACAAACGCATCCATTAAGTGTGCACTGGATGCCGCCGACACAGCTGCGAGAGCCGTAAACACCAGCGTCATGCTACGACGACACGCCTGGTTACGAATCTCCGGATTCAAACCTGAAGTTCAAAATAACATCCTCAATCAGCCTGTCAATCCCGACTACTTATTCGGACCAGAGGTTGACAACACCCTAGAAAAGATAAAAAAAGACACAGACACTGCGAAATCGATGGGGGCTCTGCAAACGCAGACATTTCGTAGTGGCTCCTTTCGTCGCCCCGGAAATAGAGGAGCGGGTAGAGGACAAGGGTCACAGCAAACCTACAACAAAGGGGGCACACAAAGTACCTATGATAAGAACACACAAGGTAGATATCGTGGCTCCAGCACAAAGGGCAGAGGACGTGGTTATGGCAATACCAGGTCCTCCCCCAAAAACAAACAGTGACGCCCTCTCCCTTCCCCCCGACCATATAACACCTGTCGGGGGAAGACTCCAGCGGTTCCTGTCCACGTGGAATACCATCACCACGGACAGGTGGGTCAAAGATGTTATCCAACACGGTCACTGCCTCGAATTAACCTCCACTCCACCCAATATACCGCCAAAGCACCGTCCTATGTCCTCAGAGCACTTAGCATTATTACAGCAGGAAGTGCTAAGTATGCTGCAAAAAGGCGCAATAGAGGTCGTGCCCGTCCACCAGCAGGGGACAGGGGTGTACTCTCTGTACTTCTTAATACCAAAGAAGGACGGGTCACTAAGACCTATACTAGAGCTGAGACCCCTCAACCACTACAGTCTCTCAGAGCATTTCCACATGCTCACCCTACAGCAGGTTCTCCCGCTGCTCAAACAGGGAGACTTCCTAGCCACACTAGACCTCA
This sequence comes from Triturus cristatus, assembly GCF_964204655.1. NCBI lineage: Eukaryota > Metazoa > Chordata > Amphibia > Caudata > Salamandridae > Triturus > Triturus cristatus. Next base: position 132,119,819 of record NC_140594.1, read on the forward strand.
AAGATGCGTATTTCCACATACCCATACACCCGTCGCACAGAAAATATCTCAGATTCACTATTCAGGGGCAGCACTACCAATTCAAAGTCCTTCCCTTCGGAGTGACAACAGCACCCAGAGTTTTCACAAAGTGCCTAGCTACTGTGGCCGCACATCTACGGAGGCAACACATTCATGTCTACCCCTACCTGGACGACTGGCTTGTTCAAGCAAAGTCAGCCCAGCAATGTGCCAGCCACATGTCACGCACCATTCACCTTCTTCACAGTCTGGGATTCTCACTAAATTACCCAAAATCACATCTCCAACCCGCACACGTCCAACAGTACCTAGGTGCGACCATAGACACACTGGCAGCCACAGCTCAGCCAAATTTAGTGAGGATCAACAGCATGCAAATGCTGATCTCAAAGTTCAAACCCCAACGCTCCCTTCCTGCGCGAGTGTTCATGCAGTTGATAGGCATGATGGCCTCCTGCATTTTCATAGTCCCGCACGCGAGACTACATATGCGCCCGCTTCAGGAGTGCTTGGCACGTCAAAGGAATCAGGCTCACGGGCAATTAAAAGACCTAGTGTTGGTGAGCGGTCGGGCATACAACTCTCTGCATTGGTGGAATCCACAAAACCTTTGCAAGGGCCGACCGTTCCACGAGCCTGTTCCACAAATAATACTGACAGCGGACGCGTCTCTCCAGGGATGGGGAGCTCATGTACTCAATTACACAGTGCAGGGACTATGGACAATACAACAAAAGAAGATGCACATCAACGTTCTGGAACTGATGGCAATCTTCCTAGCCATGAAGGCATTCAAAGTACACTTGTGCAACAAAGTCGTGTTGATCCGGACGGACAACATGACTGCCATGTACTACATACAGAAGCAGGGAGGAACGCACTCTCCACAGTTGTCTCATCTGGCTCAGAGCATGTGGAAGTGGGCCATTCAGAGGAACATATTCCTCATGGCGGAACACCTCCCAGGCAAGGACAACCAGATGGCGGATCTGCTCAGCAGACACAGCCACCAGATGCACGAGTGGGAGCTACACCCGTCAGTACTCCAACCGTACTTCCAACAGTGAGGTCATCCAGAGATAGACCTATTCGCCACAAGCGAAAACGCAAAATGCCAAAACTTTGCCGCCAGGTTCCCACATCCACAGTCGCAGGGCAATGCAATATGGATGAACTGGTCCGGCAGATTTGCGTACGCTTTTCCCCCAGCGCCGTTGATACCGCTGGTGGCACGCAAACTGCGACAACACTCACTAACACTCATCCTGGTTGCTCCAACATGGGCACGCCAGCCATGGTACACCACCTTTCTGGAACTTTCCGTGGTGCCGCATCAAAAGCTGCGGATCAAACCCGCGCATTTGACGCAGAACCATGGAGAAATTCAGCACCCAGATCCGCAACAGCTGAACCTGGCGATCTGGCTCCTGAAGTCCTAGAGTTTGGCTATCTAAACCTGCCACATGACTGTATGGAGATCATTAAGGAAGCTAGGAGACCCACTACCAGAGCTTGCTATGCAGCCAAATGGAAGAGGTTTGTCATTTATTGCAATAACAATGACATTAACCCGCTAGATGCATCCATTCAAAACATAATCTGTTACCTCTTACACCTATACAGATGCAATCTGGCATACACCTCAATACGTATCCATTTAACCGCAATAGCAGCCTATCTCCAAAACAGGCAGCACCTCTCTTTATTCAGAGTGCCTGCCATCAAAGCCTTCTTGGAGGGACTTAAACGAGTAATTCCCCCAAGACACCCACCAGCACCAGTGTGGAACCTCAACTTGGTCCTCACCCGACTGATGGGTCCACCCTTCGAACCTCTCCACTCATGTGAGATTCAATTCCTCACCTGGAAAGTAGCTTTCTTAGTAGCAATCACTTCGTTGAGAAGAGTTAGTGAACTCCAGGCACTAACCATTCAAGAGCCATTCATACAGGTTCACGCAAACAGGGTCGTACTACGTACCAACCCCAAATTCGTGCCTAAAGTAATATCGCAGTTCCACATGAATCAAACGATTGAACTGCCGGTTTTCTTTCAGAATCCACAAAATGTCGCTGAAAGAATGCTCCATACACTAGACGTCAAAAGAGCCCTGATGTACTATATAGACAGAACCAAAAACTTTAGGAAGACAAAACAACTTTTCTCCACAACACAAAGGCAACGCCATCTCCAAAGCAGGTATAGCCAGATGGATCGTTAAATGTATTCAAATTTGCTATCAAAAGGCTAAACGCACATTAACGATTCCCCCACGAGCCCACTCAACACGTAAGTTAGGGGCCTCCATGGCTTTCCCGGGAAACATTCCTTTACATGATATATGTAGAGCAGCCACATGGTCCACTATACATACATTTACCAAACACTATTGTGTAGATGTACACTCAAAACAGCAGGCAGCTGTAGGACAGGCTGTTCTCAAAACTCTTTTTCAGACCGCTGCAGCTGGCACTGGTAGCCGCCGCTAATAGGAGGTACTGCTATGTATTCTATGCACAGATATGAATTCAGCAGCCCACATGCCTCGAACTGAATATGCTACTTACCAGTATGCATCTGTTCTTGGCATGTAGAGCTGCTGACATTCATATCGCCTACCCTCCTCCCCGGCGCCTGTAGCAGCTGCAGCTCTCAGAATTACTTTATAGCATGGTCATCACTTTCTGTATCTACTCCATCACTGCCACAATGGCGAAAAACAATCTGAGGATGGAGAGGATGCCCATGCGCACTGTGGTCCAGGGGAGGAGTCACCTATCTCAGGATACTTCGAAGACTCTTCCAGGACAACAACGTGCAAACATCCGGACCCAACACTAGGCGGCGATCTATGCACAGATATGAATGTCAGCAGCTCTACATGCCAAGAACAGATGCATACTGGTAAGTAGCATATTCAATCGCCGCCTTCTGCCTTCTCGAGAATCCAGAAGAAGCAAGCGTTGTTCCTATGGCTACAATCCTCTAGTTCCAGAAACTTGCTGCACAAAGCACGCAAATTCCAGATCCCTGTCCCAGAGGAGCTCAACCTAGGATTCGAGGGAGGTCTTGGAGGTGATGTCGGTCATTTTCAAGTCAATCACTTCCAGTCTGTGGCCCAACAAGGTGATTTCTGTTAGGATTAGGTGCATTGTAGTTTCCAAAGAACCCTCCGGAAAGGGCCAGGGCTTGGATTGAGAGACCACCTCGGTGAAGAGCAGCTGCCTTGTTGGCTTCCCAGTTGCCACTTGGCGGCGCTTCCTAGTGGCAGGCAGTGTACAACCATGCAAAAAGAGCGAAGGCCAGTGGGTCCCAGTGTGTTGTGGGTGGAGCTATGTGCTTGGAACTGTCAGACACTCTTTGGGTCACCTGGGAAGTTCCTAGAGCAGGTGTGCAGTTCGAGCTTGGGATCGTTCAAGAGTGCAGAGTTCAGAGGTCACAGATTACAGTCCCACCCAGGAGATTATGATCAGCGTATGAGATGGAGGGGCGAACCAGCCGACTTTGATTGTGAGCTTCCCTAACATCGCAGAAGTGGACAATGGAAAATGGTACATTATCCTCTTTGGCCAGGCTTTGGACTCCCCTAATGCCCAGCTATGACTTGCCCCGAATGTTCATGGAGAAACTCTGTGCGCTACATTGCACAAAGTGTGATCTCTATCAGTCGACCGCACGGGCGATCACGGCCTCCACTGAGAAGCGCCAGGCGTGGCGTCTTTGACCCTTATAGAGCAGCCCCAATAGCCACTGTGTGCAGTTGTAAGGGCTGGTAAAGGGTAGTCTCAGGACCCCAGTGCAGGTCAGGGCTGTCCTGGGTTAATCCAGGAAAGTCTTCTGCCAGCTACGGAGGGTAGCCATGTCACCAGTTGACGCCCCATGTCCCTCAAACACTTGTAAGGACTTATATGACACACCAAGGCCGGGTGTGGTAAGCTTACAGTTGTGGCTCTCCGCTATGCATGTCCAAAGGAGGGCACCTCTCCTCAATGGGGGCTGAGCTCTCCTCCCTGAGCCCCACGATTCTGGAAGTGTGATGTGCCAAGCGGTGTGTATAGGGTAAGCTCCTAATTGACCTCACAGCCCCATGCACTGCAATGATGAGAGAAAACGCTGGGCAGAAGCAATTGCAGTCTCCCCTGGCCCCGTAGGAACACTCCATGGCAGGGCTCTCTGAATCAGTGTGGGGCAAGGGGCTAAAGACCTGTACAATTGAAAAAGAGTCTGCTGTTGGCTTATAGTCCCATTTTTGTTCACCTCCTTTAGTAGGCCATGCCAGTGGTGAGAGCCACCAACAAGCCATGCCAGTGGTAAGAGCAGGCTTGGGGGAGATGCTGCATGAGCGCCAAGTGTCTCCTACCTCGGGTGCCCCAGCGCCCGCAGAACCGCCACAAAGCATACACTGCATCAGCGGTAGGGAAGCAAGGTCGTCGCTGCCGGGATGTCCGCTTCCCCCAGGGCCGCTCAGTAGTTGCGGTGCACCACACTTCCCTCCGCTTACCACCCCACTCTGGTGGCGGTACAGGGGCAGTGGAATTTGGCTGGGTCTTCCATGAGTGCCCCGGTCACGCAGGGGCGATCCCCAGTGATATGGCAGCGCATCGGGGGCAGGGAGCGGAATGCTCCAAGAAGTCAGTGCTCTGCCTCTGGGGCTGATAGGAGAGCGGCCATGTGTCGAAGACCATATGCTAGCTGCAGGGCCAGGAGTCTCCGTGTCTCCCCAGTGCTTAAAGTGACGCAGTCAACGGCCTCAGTCGAGCTCCCCACTGTCCCCATATGGACGGATTCACGACCAGTGATCTTGGGGGCTGGGGGCCATCTGATAGCAATGTTCGGAACCCCCGGGCCTTCCCATGAAGCAGAGCTCAAGAGTCAGGCAGCCATCTTCATCGACCCTGGACATTAGACTGCAGGATTTTATATCACCGACCTGCCCGCCCATTAGCGCTACCTGTTGTTTATGGTCGAAGAGGAGCATTTTTAGTTTGCTATGCTGCCCTTTGGTCCCACCAACGCCCCTCGGGTGTTACCAACAGTGATGGCGGGGATGGCAGTGCACCTTTGGAGGTCGGGGGTACCAGTCTTCCACTCCCTTAACAACTGGCTGTTGAAGACAGGCTTTCCCCCGGCACTCGTTAACCACCTCCAGACTACAACAAACAACCTGTCTTCTTTGGGGTTTAATATGAAAATGCTGGAGTCACACTTGACTCCTTCCCAGATGCTCCCCTTCAGCTGAGCTATTCTGGACACAGTCCGTTTTCCTACCTTTGCCCCAGGAAAGAGATTCCAGGGCATTCGGACTGTGATCTTGATCTAGCTGATAGAGATTTCTAGCTGCAGATTCCTTGCGTTAGAATAATCCTCAAGCGTCAGACTGGATCCGGAAATATTTTTTCAGCAGTATTTCTGCATGCTGGTAGGTGTTGTAATTCAGCTCCGCGTGGCATTGTCCGCACTGAATGTGGCGTGCGCAGTGCCTGTATAGGTACCACCCCAGCTCGCTGACGTAATTTCTTTTCTTTCCGCGCAGATTTAGGTAAGAGCTACCCCCAGTCTTTTTAGTCTGATATATTTTTTTTAATACTTTTTGTCAAAAAAAATTCGAGACTTGTCTTCTGGTGCATCAAGGATGTCAGTTAAGAAACCTGGTTTCAAGCAGTGTGGTGCCTGTCACAGTTAGCACCCTTATAGTGTGTGGAGCATGACCACGGAGCCACGACTTGTGTTGATTGTCGCACCATGCACCCCAAGGCCTTGAAGAGTGGGCCCTCAAGCTCTTTGCCGCGTGACTTCGCAACATTCTAGGTCAAGAGAAAGGTCCTAGGATCAGTTGCAGAGCCACTCCAAGTGCTCCCCACAGGCTCAGGAGCGGTCCCTACTGGTGTTCTGACTGTGGGTTTGCCCCCTGGGCAAGTCTTGCTCTTGGATCTGTGTATGAATCCGCAGCAGCACTGGTTGAGCCACCTTGACCATCCCAGGCACCGCCTTAAGTGCTGAAACCCCCAGTGCTACTGATGCCCCACGGCATCGTCATCCCGACTCTGACACGGAGCCAGTGAGCAGACTCCTCATGATGGAGCTAGTGCTTTATTCCTATGATATGTCTAGATTGGGAGACAAATGGGAGGGGTCTGCAGACCCTTAGGGATACCAATTAGAGGAGCCTAAGCCAACTGGTAGAAGGATCTGGCAGATGCCAGTAGCCCGGAGACCACCCCAGACACTTGCCTGGTTACTCCCCCTACTGTAGCTATGAAAAAGGGTGCCTCATTCACAATGGTAGTGCGGAGGATGGCTGAGGTCCTAGACTGTATGCTACCCTCAGTGGCAGTCAAAATGAACTGTTACCCCCATTTAATGAGGCCTTATTGCAGTCCAATTCGGGGCCTGGTCCAAGCCCTGCACAAGGGTCCTGTGCATAGAACAGTTGCCTGCTGCCATTGCCCCAGGGGACCCCAGTTTCCTCTCTCAGCACCCCATCCCGGAGAGCTTGGTGGTCCAGGCCTTCTCCTCCGAAGTTAACCCTAGCACACTCCCTACCACCCCACTGGACAGGGAATCCCAAAGGCTGGATACCTTTGGGAAGAGGATGTTCTCTTCTGCCAGCCTGCCACTGTGGTTAGTGAACACCGTGTGCCTCTTGGGCCGACACTCCCATACCATCTGGCACTCGGTTGCGCAAGTGCTGCCCATGGTCCTGGAGGAGGCTTGAACCATACTCTCTCAAGCTATTGCTGATGGAAGATACGCAGCCAAGTTCACTATACGATTTGAGCTGTATACATCCGACTCGCTAAGCAGAGAGATTTTATAGTCAGTGGTCGTTAGGCACCAGGCGGGGATTGAAAATCACTGGCTTTTCACGGGATGTCCAAGCCTCGCTCATGGATATGCCCTTTAATGTCTCTCGGTTGTTTGTATGAAGGCGAACTCTGAGCTTGAGCGCTTTAATGCTATCAAGCCAGGTCCTTGGGCCTTTCCATGACCCTATGCCAACCTCAGTCCACCTTTTCCCCCTATCATGGCCATGGGAGGGGCTTCCAACCACATTTTACATGCCCAGCCACTCCAAACAGCAATCTGCACAATCTTTTCGTGGCCGAGTACGCAGTTCCACAGACCACTTCGGACAGGCAGTCAGATGTTGAGCCAGTCCAATACCCCCTGGCAGCTGCAGCATCCAAAGCCCTTTATTTAGTATGCCCTCTGATCAAAATGGGCATCCAGTGGGGGGCAGGAAATGCCATCACATGCACCACTGGAGTTCAATAACATCCAACTGTTGGGTTTTGGAGTTCGTCCAAAAGGGCTACTACTGCCCCTTTATGACCACTCCTCCACCCAGGCCACCTACCTCCAACAAGCTGATGGAGGACGAACACATTTCATTGCTGCGTCAGGAGTTGTTAGCTCTCTTGGCCAAGGGAGTTATGGGGAAGGTGCCTGCATCAGACGTAGGTCATGGTTGATATTCTCACTACTTTCTGGTGCCCAAGAAGGACGGAGGACTTAGTCCTATTTTAGACCTGCACCTTCTCAGTCTCCTCCTGAAAAAGGATACATTCAAAATGCTCAATTGCAATCTTTCCCTGCCTCGACAATTGGCTGTTGAAAGCGGGCTCACCCCTGGCAGTCGTCTTTCAAACCTTCTACACTCACTGGGGTTCACTATCAACGTGCTGAAGTCACACCTGACTCCTTCTCAGACGCTCTCTTTCGTCAAAGCTGTTTTGGACACAGTGCAGTTGCGGGCCTATAATCTCCTGAGCGGCGGGTCTAGGATATTCAGCCATTGATACCGATGTTTTAGCTTCTATCCTAGATTTCAGTGAGACTGACTCTGAGGCTGTTGAGCCTCATAACCTCCTGCATCCTTCTTGTGACATTTTCGCACTGGCATTTGAGGGCTCTGCAGTGGGCCTGAAGTAGTGGGCACAGTTTCAGGGGAATCTCTCTGACATAGTCCCGATCTCGTAGGGAACTGCAAAAGACCTGTAGTGGTGGCTAACGGACCGCAATTGGGTCAGTAGCAGATCCCTCTCCCTTACGTACCCAGAGATGACTGTGGTGACAGATGCATCACTTCTGGGCAGGGGTGGCCATCTAGGAGAGGTGGAGATCAGAGGACTCTACCAGAGCCATAGCTGCAAGACCACAGTGCTAGCTCACGGAGTGCCTGTCCTGGATATCTGTCAAGCAGCAAAATGGGCTTCCCTGCACGTTTACGAAGCACTACTGCCTGGACAGTCAGGTCTGTCAAGAAGGGCATTTTGCCCGTTCTGTCCTACAGGAATTTCTAGCATAGTCCATGTCGCAGCTCCACCTCCGGGAGGTATTACTTGAGTATCTATTCTAAGTTAAGTGTGAGAGGCTGGCTTAGTATATGGTGCTCACTTATGTAAGGTTAGCACCCTGCACTAATCCAGACAACCCTTATGGTGATTTTAGTGGTCTTAGACAACCTTAAAACACTCTCTAAGTGGTAGCTGTGGAGAGCAGCCCTAAGGCTTAGTCCAGAAGGAGTGTAAAGCAGCTTGTTTTACAAGTACTTAATCTTATGGTATAGGTTAAGTGAAAAAGAACCACACAGTGTAGTTATTATTAACACTCACTAACAGAATGTATTTCTCCTACCCGGAGATACAACACAATACTTCGTAAATAGACTTCGTAAATAGCACAGAATACACAGTGGTCTCCAGGGGGAGACCAAACCATATACTAAAATAGTGGAATGTGAATGCGAACCACGATCTATGTCAAGAATGGACCCAGAAGATGTGCCCGGGACCCAAGGAACCACCCAAGTTGAGTATCTAGGAAGCCCACGGATGTCGTGGGCAAAGTGGGAACACAAACCATGTGCTCATTGTTAGTCAATAGGTAAGTTGAAGAAACCCTGTGGAAGATGGAATGTTGAAGAGTCACCCACCAGTGGATTCCCCAGGAACCAGGATACCTACACCAGGGTAGCCTGGTGCATAGGGGCAAAGTGACGTCGGAATCCGCCATAGAACACAATGTAGGATTTCGGGAAGATGCCGCGGATGAAGAAGGTGAAAGTGTCCGGTGGAACCCAAAGGTGGATTCAAGGTTAGAAGTACCTGCAAGCAAAGGGGACAAAGTCTATGCCACTCAGGAGTGACCAGGAGGCACCGAAGACGACTACCCACCGATGTCGGGGATGCCGGAGAGTTGACGGTGCCCTTGAAGTTGCAGCTGTATGGACCAGACGACGCAGAAGAGGACCAGTAGTCATGCACGAGCTTTCCTACGTCCGTTATCAGGAGCCAAGGGGTCAGTGTCCACCAGGGGCACCAACAAGCCTTGGCAATGGCAAACAACGTAGTTGAAGAAAAGGGTGCAAGGTCGAGATCAGCAAGTTTAAGTGACTTGCCACGAGCAGATAAGTCATAGCAGAACCGTAGCAAGCAGGGGAGCCCACTGGAGTCAAAGAAGACCCCCAAAAGGACCCACGGGACGACGGCATAGGAGTCGCAAGAGGACCTCGAGCAGCTCACCAAAAGATAAAGGGCCATGGTGCAGAGGATGTGATGCAGGCAAAGATCTTGGCTGCAGGAGATGCTTGACGTTGGAGCTTCTTTGTGCCCGAAGATCTCTGGAGGAGAGACTCAACGAGCCTTGGCAATGGCAAGTCGATGCGGTGCACAGGTGTCTTGTTCCAGCGGTTCCGACGAGGGATACTGGCCTCAAACTCTCTAAGAAGACAGTGCAGGCCTCGAGAGAGTTGCAGAACTACCACCTGTGTTGCTGAGTCTTTCGGAGTCTGTGAGAGCCCAGGATCAGCAGACCAGTCAGCTGCATTATAGTGCCTGCAGATGTAGGGAAGTGACTCCTTCACTCCAAGGGAGATTCCTTCAGGTGTCTTGGATGTCCAGAGGTCCTGTGAAGATCCTGTATGGAGCCCAGGCACAGACATTGCAGCAGACTTGCAGGGTGACGAGACTAGGAGCAGCAGGAATCTTCCCAGTTGCAGTCTTGGTTCCCAGCGCGAAGTCCAGTGAGGTCCAGAGTGTCCAGACGGTTGAAGTTGAAGTGGTATGTGAGCTGCATCTTGTCCCAGGACAGATAAGGGCTTACCCACAGGTAAGCCCTTAAGTACCCTAAGGAAAGGGTTGGAACGATTCAGGGGTCCCTCCCAGAGGAGGGGCTGGACAGTGGGGAGGCTACTCCCATGTCCTTTGTCCAGTTTCGTGCCAGGGTGTGAGCCAATGGCTTCCTAAACTCGTTTGGACTGTAGTATGCAAGGAGGGCACCAAATGTGCCCTTCAAGCAGTCTGAGTGGCGCTGGCAAGCGCCCCCACCCTGTCCCAATACACTAAGTCCTGTCTGGGAGGTGGTCAAACCTCCCTGTGACAGGATACCTACTGTCCTGCCTTCCTCTGCTTGTGCTTGACTCAGAAGCAGTGAGGCTGAATTGTGTCTCTGGTTGGCAGCAGCATTAGTTTGCTGTCGGAGTCTAGAAGACTGATACTGGGGGACTGAGGGCCCCTGAAGGAGCTTTACAGTGCATGGAATCATACCTCCCTCACCGTCTATGGTGTGGGGCTATGATTCCAACATGTTTGATCAAACACAATAGGGTTTGTTAAGGCCAGTTTATGATGGTCATCGCGCAATGATGCATGGCCACTCTATGTATCTTAATGGCTGATGCACATCAAACCCTGGAGAATGGAGGTTGTAGAGGTGTCCTGCTCATGCAGGGGGACCCTCACACCCTGCCTTCAGGATAGAATGACCTGCTTTAGGGATGACATAGGTTTTGAGTGCAGTGAGCTCTTATATAAGAAAACTTACATCTGTGTAAGTGGTGCTAGCACCAGCTTACATAGGCTGCAATCGCAGGTCTGTAGTCACAATTAGAGTGACCTTTTATGGGTGGCATTATCCAGGCTTCAGCCCATGGGAGAGCCCTGGTGTACCTATGCCCTGGGTACCTTAGTACCATATACTAGGGACTTATCAGGGTACAGCAGTAGCCAATATGGAGTGTACCTAAGTACTCACCATGTCCATTTTAGGGAAGAAGCACAGAGACAGGCGTCCTGATTAGCAGGATCCCAGTCCGACTAGTCAGAAAAACATAATGACACTAGCAACAAGTGTGGGCGACCATGAAAGCAGATCCTACTTTTCTACCGTAAGGAATCAGCGCGAGAAGTCTCTATCAGATAAACAAGTTACTTACCTTCGGTAACGCCTAATCTGGTAGAGGCTCTATCTAGCTGCAGATTTCCTTACCCCCCCATCCATCCTCCCTGCTCCGCGAATGTATTCAGAGTGGAGGGCTGTTACCCTTTCAAGGGCCCTAGTTAGAGGCACCAGAGGTAAGTGTTCTTTGTGGCTCAGCGCTTTTGGCGTGGAAAGTCACTAAAAGAATCACACGTCAATGACCTGGGGTAGCGCATATATAGGCACCAAGCATGTCCCTTCCAGCTCAAATGTCACTGACTGTACAATGTGGGGCCAAATGACACCACCTTACACATGGGTGTACTGCTCACGAAAGATTTCTGAATCAAGTCTGATGCCTGGGGATTATTCGAAGGTGTGGAATCTGCGTTTAGATAGTTTCTACCAGATAAGGTATTACCGAAGGTAAGTAACTTGTTCTTCAGCCTCAGTCCTGGATTTCAATGAGGTCAACTCTGAGGCTGCTGGGGACTGATGACCTCCTGAACTCTGCTGGTTGAGCATGCAAGGTGGCATATGAGGGCTCCGCAATGGTATCTGAAGTCCCAGTGGGGCCAACATAGAGGGGGCCTCTTCGGCCACATCCAGAATTCTGAGGAGACTGTGAAAGATCTGCAGTGGTGGACCGCTATTGGGTCAGCACTCACTGAGAGCTAATAGTATTGACCAATATGTCACTTTTCCGCTGGGGCTTCAACCTGGGAGAGGTGGAGATCAGAGGCCTCTGGTCTCCGGCAGAGTCCTGGCTCCTCATCTGCTTGGCGCTTAAAGCCTTACTGGCATTCATCAAGGGGGATCTGTTACAGATGATTGTGGACAATTTCACTGCCATGTGGTACTACAACAAATAATGCAAGGTGGGGGTCACAAAACCTGTGCCAGGGGGCTTTTTGCCTCTGGAAATTGCTAGATCGTCAGGTCATCTTCCCTGGTGAGGTGGGTGTGAGAAGTTGGCCTGGCATATGCTGATCACTAGTTATAGTGGCCACCTTGCATCAGTCCAATTCAGCTCTTATGGTAGATAGGTTTAAGACAACCTTTTAAAAAAAGCTATCCTAGTGGGAGCTGTGGAGAGCAGCCTTCAGGCTAAGTCTCCGCCTGACTCGTGCTGGCTAGCTTCTAACTACGGACCCTTGACCCTTCCCGCTGATTCATTCGCCTCCAATTCTTCCTCATTGATTGCGTCCCCCTCCTCGATCAACTACGACCCTCACGGACCGACCCGAAATCCCCCGTGGTCGTCTTCCCATTGTTGCTCCCAGTTCCGTGCTACACTGCCCCAAATAGGTGTAACCAGTCCTGAGGATGGCCTAGAGTGTTACAGGCCGAAACGCCGTCGACTACAACAGCGTTACTTTTGGCGCATTTGTTACATGGGCATTTGCTCTACTGTTCTTTGTAAATTCCTACATTAATTGTGTAAATGCCCTAACTCTGGCATATTTAATGTACCATTTGTTCTTTGCGCCCCGTCACCGCTGTACATACCACTTTATGTGTCACTTGCGCCGTGACAAAATTCCACGAGCACTTGTGCACAGTATTTTGTTGGTTACACTTTCACTAAGTGTCACGCAGTGCTTTTAACCTATATGATTTGTACATATGACGTAATATGTCCATCATGTGTTAAAAAATACAACTCTCTCCGGCACTCTTGGTCTCCCTGTGTCTTCTCTGTATGGATTGATTCCTCCTATACTTCCTGATACGATTCACTTTTGAATAAACTTGTCCTCCCAATGAATTCCACATTGAGACATTGTTGTTAGATACCTCAGAGGAATGTAAAGCAGCTTGTTTTACCTTATAATCTCTTGAATTACCAAATGAAAGGACACCACACAGGTATATATATCAAATATATATGTATTTATTTCTAGACACACTCTACTAATCTCTTTATGAGATTAGAAGCCAGGTACACATTCAAAATTCAACGTTTCTCAATAAGTTAAGCACAATTATGGCTGGAGCCCTAGGGGCGTACCAGACCATATACTAAAAAAATGTTATAAGAAGGTCGACTTGCAAAATGACAAGGCCTAGGGCCTGTAGAATCGCTGGGGCTTCACCACTGCAGTGAAAGCAGGTAAGTAGTAGGCCCACAGGAGACGCGTGCAGTGTGTGAACACAGCCGCGGGTTCCCTATTGATTATAATGGAGCAAGTCGCGGTTTGATTTTTAAAGTTTTCGGGTACTTCGAGGAAGTCTACAAGCAAGCCACTTACAAGGTATGTAATTCGAGGGCCAACACACACTAGGGCACCGGAGTGCACAAGTTACCTCACCCAGGGGAGCCGGGTGCATAGGTGTCTTTTGGTGTCGCGTCGCGTCGCTGTTTTCTATGGAGACCAAAGAAGACTTGCAGCTTGTGTCGACTGAAGAAGTTTCCGGTGGAATCCAAGGGTGGATTCGAGATGCAGATGACCTGAAAATTGAAGGGACAGTGTTCAAAGTCACTTGCCAGTGACCGGTGGCCAGGAAGATGGATGACTACAGATGTCGGGTGATTTCAGGTCGTCAATGGTGTTTTGACTCTTTTCTCACGAGGTCCAGGAGAGATCGACGATGACCAGCAGCTGGATTCGGAGTGTCCCACGACGTCTGCAGCTGACTTGGTGTCGGCAACCGGGTTGGAGCCAACAAGCCTTGGCTTGGCAACTGCAAGTCTCGTGTAGAGTGAAGAAAGTCGATGGTGCAGACCAGCAAGGTCTGAGGGACTCACCCAGTGAGGGTAAGTGAGGGCAGGCCTGGAGCAACCAGGGGAGCCCTTTGAGTCAGTAAGAAAGTCTTCGGGGGACCCGCAAGCTAACGGGCAAGGGATCGCGAAGACGCCTCTTCAGGAAATGCTTCACAGGAGCCCACGGTCACTCGGGACGGGGTAGGCCTCTGATTTTCGCTACAAAACCTGCTGGAGGCTTGGGCCACAAATGGTCCAATGCATAAGTTCGTTGAACGTCGTGAAGGGGTTGCACTTGACAATAGTGCACGGTCCCCGGGTATTGCTGTTCCTCGTCACTCGTGGGGTCCACTCGCCACAGCTTTGCTGGGGACTCACAATGGCCGTCGAGAAGTCAGGAAATCCACTTACGGGGCTGTAGGGACTTCGAACTCCAGCGGGAGCGGGAACGTTTGTGACCGTTAATTAAGGTTTTTGGTGCCTGCCAAGCAGGGGAGTCACTCCTTGACTCCAAGGGAGATTCTTCTGTCTTCCAAAGGTAGTGGAACGTCGAAGGGCCAGGATTCTTCTTTGTAGAGCGTCATCCAGGGTTATCTGTTTTGCAATGGCAACGTTTGCCATCTTATACTGAAGATAGGGGAGGGACTAGCTCTATGACCACTCTTCTGGGAGGGTCAGGGTAGGGGGTGGTTACACCCACTTCCCTTTGTTCAGTTTCGCGCCAGAGCAGGGACAGGTAGCCCCTGAACCGGTTTGAGCTGGCATATGCACAGAGGAGCCTACTGCTCCCCCAGTGCAGGACTTCAAAGCACTCTAGGAGTGCACCCACCCAGCTCCAATACACTAAATCCTGTCTGGAAGGTGGTGACACCTCCCTGTGACAGGATGCCTTTTGTTGGGCTTCCTCCACTGCGGGTTTCAGTCAGCAGCAGGAGGGCAGCCCAGTGTCTGTGCTGGTGGCATCCATTTTGTGATGCCAGGGCTCTTTCAGATTTCTGTCGTTTTACATGTCGTCCCCTCTAGAAGGGTGGAATCATGCTCCCACATCATGGACTGATGTGGGGGTATTATTCCAAGTTGTTTGACACCAAACACGACATGTTTTGATGCAGTCATTCCAAAGTTAGCATTTTAATGCACTTAGAGTATATGATTTAACCACATCCACAAACAGCCATAGAGAATAGACTCTGGTAGCTGCAGAGGGGCCCTGCTCAGGCAGAGGCACCCCCTCACATTGTAAACCACGCACCCTGCCATAGGGGTGGCTGATAGGTTTATATGTGTGTGTATGGTGAGATATAAAAACCTATATCTCAGTGAGGAGTGCTAACACTACCTCACCCAGGCTGCAGTAGCAGGCCTGTGGTGTCAGATTGAGAATGCTTCCCAGGGGTGGCATAATGCATGCTGCAGCCCCTGGTAGGCCTGTGAAGTGCCTATGCCCTAGGTACCTAAGGTACCATATACTAGGGGCTCATAAGGTACCACAGTATCCAATCACTAGTGCATCTAATATGCACACCAAGTCGTTTAGAGAGAATAGAGAGACTGGGGCCCTGATTAGCAGGGACCCAGCCAGACTATAGCCAGAAACCAGTGTATACATCAGCAAAAAAGTGGGGGCAACATAAGTGCAGATCCTACTCTCCTACAGTGGACAAACGCACCTGGTGGATCACAAGAGGCAGTTACACCCAGAAGTGGCTCACAGTCTCTGTTCCCCTAGAACTTGAAATGCCTGCATTTCTGTGTGTTGGAATTTTGAAGGCGTCTCTCGCTCTGAGACACGTTCCGCCTAGGGTGGATTTCAGGACTCCTGTATGCCTGTCCATTGATACCACTCCACTCCTACCCTTTGTTCTCAAAAACAGGACAGACCAGGCCCAATTCATCCTAGTGGCTCTGGCCTCGGCACGGAGAGTGTGATATCCAAAACTCCTGGTCTAGAATTCTCCACCCTAGCCTCCACATCCTCCACCTTCATGCCTTGAGATTGAGCAGCAACATCTCAGACCTTCCTCCAGAGGTAGTTCATGTTATCTTAGCAGCCAGAAGTCCCTTGACGAAAACTGCATACACCTGTTGTTGGGACAAATATGTGGTTTGGTGCGACACTCACCAGATTTACCACCTCCAGCCAACCTGTCTGTTTTGTTATTTCGTTTGCCTCACGTCCGGCAAGGCTTTGTTCTGGGCGCAGCTAACGGTTATCTTTTGACCCTCTCTCCCTTCTTACGGTTGCTCAATCAACGCTTTTTATCCAGTTGTGATGTGCTTCTTGAAATGGTTGCAACACGTTTTCTACTTCTCTCTTTGTGATCCCCAATGGGACCTCAGTCTTGTCCTTACTTATTTATTGAGTACTACATTTGAGCCGCTCCACATAAAAACCGTGTTCCTCATTGCCATCACCTCAACACAGCAGGTGAGCGAGCTTCGGGCTCTTTGTTCTTACACTATACACCACCTTCTTCCATGATAAGCTGGTTCTGCGAACTAGGGCATCCTTACTAGTAAAATTGTGGTGCTGTTCCGCATCAAGCAAACCATCGCCCTGCCTACATTCTATGCTCCACCTCGCGTCTCTAATGAGAAGACAGTCCATTGCTTGGACCCAAAAAGAGCACTCAGCTTCTACATAGATCGTAGCAAAGACCACCGGGTGAACGATAAGCTCTTTGTGGGGTTCCCCGGAGCGAAAAAAGGCAGGGCAGTGCAGAAGAGTGCCTTCTCACGCTAGAGCGTGCTCTGCATTAGGGTCTGCTTAGCATTGGCAAAGAAGCAGTCTCCAGAGGGACTGCATGCCCATCGGCCAAAATGGTCACCACTGCTTTAGTACGTTGATCCCTGTCCTAGACATCTTGAAGGCAGTTATATAGGCGTCCCTTCATACATAGCACTGTTGTCTCAATAGCCAAGTCTGCCGGAAAGAGCACTCTGCCCACCCGGTCCTGCAGGACTTCTTGGTTTGAACCCACCCACAGCCCTCCTCCTGTTGGGTACTGCTTTGGTATCTATTTAAAAGGTGAGGAATCTACACCTCCCTCAAGAACTTCATCAGGTGACAATTCAGCTGCGGGTCCTCGGGTGTAAAAGAAGCCAACACAGCTTGTCTCCGCGTGCGAATGCCTCTTTGATTAAAAAATGGTTTTAGAAGTTGTTTTTGTTCATGTGTCAGTTCTTTACAAGTACACACTCAATCTAGCCACAGATTCCTTACTGACCCTCCTATCCTACCCATTCTGTGATTGGACTCTGCCCGTTAATAAGATCCCAAGACTAGGAATCTGCACACTCCTCTATAAATTCACATTTGTGGCACTTTGTCTAGAGGCGCAGACATTCTCGAAAGATACTCATGTAAGCGCGTGGGAATGGCGCCTATATAGGGTCCACATGTCAATCACGGAGTAGAGCGGCGTCCATGCGGAAGTATTTGGTGCCACTTTCCGGCACCCTGAGTACTATGCAAAAGTTTCTGAATCCAGTCTGACGCCTGGGGAATATTCAAAAGGTGAAGTCTGCGACTAGATAAAGTCTATACCAGAAAGAGCTTTACCAAAGGTAAGTGACTTGTACTTCACAGCAATGATATCACAAGTTCTTTTAGGGTAACTACATGATAAAAGTGCTTAGGTCAAAAGTGTTGGGAGACTCAGTATTGTGAATTTTTCACTTTTCCGCATTTTGAGGGCTTATGTAAACATAATTTATATTGTCAATGACAGCATGCATGTACTGTCCCTCCTGCAATGCGGGTTCACTGTCATCGGTATTATCAGATTGTTGTTTTTTTCCTGTTCATAGTATCTTAGCCTCAAACTGAGTTTTCAATTGATTTAAAAATGTCCTTATTAGTAGCCTTTTGAGTTGATGTACAGACTATTTGTGCTTCAGAACCTTGTGTGTTTGTTCTGTGAAACCAGGTGCCCCCAGCCACAAACCCAACCACCATAAGTGTAAAGGCTGTTCTAGACTTTAATTTGAATCCGGAAAGTGCTTACACAGTTTTATTTTTGAAGCCAAAAAAATTCTTTGACAGTTTGGTATGAAGGATTCTGAGATAAGGCATCAGTCATTCTTCTGATGAAGACTCAGGGGCTTTTGTTGGACTGGAAGGAGCATACCTGGCAGATGGTCTTTCATATTTCGCTGGATCGTTTACATCACATCGACTTTGACCAATCCACAGATGCAAGCCGAACATCTGTGACTTTCCGTAAGCAGATTTGTAGTGCTCATTTAGGTTCTTACACAGGAATCTGGAGTAATCATTTAATTCACCATATGTTTTCACTGACTGAAAAATCAGATAGGTAGGGGGTAACATAAATGTAATTGAACTATAGAGGTGTGGGAAAGTTCACTTGTTTGGTAAATTAGATAATGGTAAGAATTATGATAAAAAACAAGTGATAGGCAAAGTTCCCCCATGTGAAAAATGCAACAAATAAAATGTTGTGGCATGCTGTAGAATTATGTTCTGTAAATCTTCTTCTCTAAATTGCATTTCCAGTGCCGATACACTGTTTTTCACAACTTGTTTCGCTGAAACCCAGTTTGCATCTTTGCTAGCAGTGCCTTCCTACCTGCATGATTTTGTGATCTGTCACATAAATTTATAATACAGACGAGCCAGAAAGCAAGAGTACTGAAATATTAACTTTCCAGTAGTTACTCCAACTTAGCTTCTGCTCAGCATAGCTTTCTAAACCAAGGTTGAGATTCACAAGACATGATGCAGGATGCTTGGAATAGCCCGCATGCATAATCCGCCTACCTCACTTTGTCCTAAAAATGTCTTATGGTTTAATAGCCAACTACCATTTGGCACAATGCTTTTCACAAATGTGGATATGTGAAGAAGCTTAAGGACTTGCTTTACTATAAGTAACTAACATTTGCTTAGTAGCGGCTCTATTTTTTGATCCTCTGCAGGTCTCCAGGGGGCACTCCTATGGTGGACTCTATTACGACAAGCACTCCCTCGCTCAGCTTCAATACATCTCTTTTGGCCAAGTTTCAGAATGTAAACAGCCCAGAAACATCAGACAGTGAAAACTCGGGGTTCGAAACGCCATCGGGAACACCCACTGGGACACCATAACAGTTCACTTTTCTGCTCTCTATAAGAAACCAATAAAAAATACAGATGCGAATAATGTGTTAAAAGTAAAGACTGAGACTGCTGGGTTAATATGGCGAATGTGCCACGTGTAGTATAAAATGAAAGTTGCATGTTGAGATGTGTGGCTACTCTGTTGATTCAACCCACAGGTGAGGTGTACGTCATGGAAAGACTAATTTGAATCATTTCTTGAAGGCATCACTTTGCTAGAAAAATTATGAAAATGGAGTGCTAGAAGTGTTACCTAAATCCCTTAATCGCGGTGTAGGCTTATTGTAAATGCACTATTTTATATTTTGTATAGTTTTGGAATGCTGTTCTTATCCATTTTTAACATTTGGTTATGCCCGTATATTCTTCATCTGCAGCTGGACGCAGCTGTGTCATATTCAGGCCATATGTGTTCTAGGGAAATCCAAGGGTATCAAGAGACTGTGGGAATCAATATTTCAAGGAACAATGGTTCTTACTATGAATTATTTAAACAGTGTTACATAAAAGTATGATAATATCCAAGTTAACTGTCCAAATGGAATAGCAAATGCTATTATTAAAACATATAACACATTAATAAAGTGGGAGATGCAACAAAAAAGGGGGTGAACAACCTTTAGGACTCAGACATTTTACATGTGACTATAATAAAGACAAGGAAATCATGTCACATATTGCAATAAGTACCAATGTTTGCATATTTACTTCTATATCAATTTTAGGGGTCAGGGTACAGTTAGTCATCGATATTTCGAGCCCATCAGAGTATTGGGACCACCATCAGGACGTAGATATTTTCATACTTCTATGAAATATGGTCTAAGAAAATGATTAGTAAGGGACCCTCGTTCTTTAAAAAAAAATATTCAGGCCATATGCACAATTTCGCAACATATAAATGACAGATTTGTTTTCCCAGTCTACTACCAAAATGTATGACATAGGAATTGCTTATGAAACAGTACCCTCTACTTCTAATGGGTAATGTATAGAATAACCTAATACATAGGTAATGACTTCTGGTTATCACAATCAGCTCACTCCTAATATAGAAATGGCAGTTGTTCTGTCACCTGCTGTTTACCTGAATGAGTGCAGAATCTCGTAAACACCATCTTAGTTCTTCTCAGTGATTGTTATTCAACATGCGTAGCCTAATGCAAAATTGCACTTTTCTCGTACCTTATGTATTAGCTATTCTGGTGAAGCCCAATTAATTTTTTTCATATGTGAATTTCAACCACTTAGATCAGAGGATTAAATTAACGCTACTTTCTCTATCAGCATTATATGATACTCCAAAGACAGGCATATTCCTGAAACTTGCAAGTCATGGGTGCATCTTTCACAACCCCTTTCATCTCGAACCTTAATTCAGTGACTTGATTTTGAAGATATATTCTTTGAAAGGATAGTGTAACCACACAGCAAAATTTGCAGACTAAACTAATCAAATTCCAACATGATTTTATGCTGTAGTTTATCACATTCAGCATGCAGCTCACAACTTTGTGGATCCTTCTCCCATTATGAAGGAGGTTACGGTAGAAGACGTTATCAACTTGATTTATTTAATATTGTAAGATCAGTCGCCTATACATCCACTTCAACTGATATGTGATACAGTCACTACTAATTTTTTCCCTGCTGTTATAAGATCACAGTAGTTTGTTACTCACGCCCCAGGGTCACCAAGCTTGTTCTTTTTAGTTTTATAGATTCAGTAGATTTGGTATGCTGTGGGTATGTCAGGTTTAAGTAGCAATCCATTGCCGCAAAGTAGTGCTGACCAGTTGCCTGAATAATATATGCATTTAGCGCAGGATGTGCAGAATGTGATGTGGGCCTTACCTGGCTCAGAAGTCCCGGTGTAATGAGCCAATGAACTAATGAGCAAGACTTCTCAAAGCACGCTTGGAAAAAGCAGGCATCCAGTTCCACGGTTATTTTTCTCTTATTTGTGATTTCCCAATGCACTTAATGTATTCTGTATTCATGTGTTCTCTACATTCAGTTTTTATATGTCCTTCCTGGTTGCTTCCAAGCTAGATGTGCTAGCAGGATTTAACTTTCCATGTGCTTTGTTCAGTCTTTTTACATGTTTTAAACATTTCTTAGTGTATTGTCTTATACCTAAAACATATATAAAGTTTGCAACATTCCAAAGATATGTACAAAATAAATAATTTTATATGACCTATTTGCTCATTGCATTTTTAAAAATTCTGAATGGATGAATGACTGAAGGTCCTTACGTTACATTAATTCTACCTGCAACCAAGTTGCGTCTGAGCACTTGAAACTGGGATTATAAACATTTTGGAAGCATGGCCATGTGTAATTAATTAGTCATTTTTCGAGGCTCTCCTAACGATGGCAGCTTCCAGACCCAGAGGACCGTGGAAAGCACTGATGGCTGTCGGGCCAGTACCTCCATTTTTGTCATTGTACCCTCCTCTCTCACTTTATTTGCTTTCACCTTCTCGCAAAACAAATCAAAAGGTGATTTTAAATCAATGGAGGTTTTATCCCCAACAGAGGTCTGGTTATGGTCATGTATGTATGCCATTATTCACAGGGTGGTTTTGCAAATATATCCCAGACGGAGCCATTGGGTGGAAAGACAAGCAAATAATTGTAACCAATTACTGTTGTAAAACTATTGTGACAGTTAAGCACTTTTCCTTTTTACTTCATTTCTTTGGCTTCAAATGTAAGGATGCTACTTATTTTGCTAGCTTTTTTTTACCAGAGTACTAGATCCTCTGGACCATCTTTGGCCACAATAACCTGTAGCCCTGTCTCTTTCTCCTATTTGTGAAACACCCACAGCAACTTCATTAAAAGTCTTGATATTAAGAATTAGTAGAACTTGAACAGATGACTAGCCTGGTCTTGATTCACACACTTAGATCTGAAATTCCCATGGATTGCTTTTAAGAGGAATGTCAAGGGGTTCACGCTGTAGCCTTTTAGGGAGATTCAAGGATCGGGGAAGTTGTTCTGCCTGATTTTTTTTTTTTTTTTTTTTTTTTTTTTGAAACCGTTTATTACAAGGCTCAAGAGTATACAAGTATGGGCCTACAACCTTCCGGCCGGCCGCTAGCAATGACAGGAACATACGACATACATTTATGGAACACGTGGTGTTGCAGAGGAGCATGCTCAGGAGGTAACAACGTCAAAAGCCACATCAGCCAGACCTCACTATACGGTTTCATTTTAAATTAAGAACAACAAGAAAACCACACCCACAAGGCAACCCACAATCGGAAATAGCAGCACGTGCTCCCCTAGAGGGGGGATCCCAACTATCCACAGGAGTCCAAAGAGGGGGAAGAGAGCAGAGCGAGGACTGGGGGAACCCAATGCCCGGCAGCGGGGGAATGAGTCGGCTAAGGGGATGGGGCTGGCGAGGTATCAGGCAGCAACGGTGGTACACAGATACCCCCACGGTAGGCGTTCCAGGGGCCCCATACTTTCACCCATGTCCCAGGCTTACCCCTCGCCACATACACCACTTTTTCTCGAAACATGCACCAGTCCATGTGTTCTTTCCAGGCCGAGACCGTCGGGGGCCTCTGGGATCCCCACAGTTGAGCAATATCACGCTTGGCTATCATATATCCCAGAGTCACCCACCACGTCTGCGGCGCCGAGTAATCAGTCGGTTCCCACACATTCAACAGGCATCTCCTCGCTTCAGGCAACAGCGCCACATGCGTAACCAGTCGCAGCACCTCATGTACACCACGCCAGAACCCCTCCACCTCCGGGCACTCCCACAAAATATGCAGAAAGGTCCCCAAAGCACCACACCCACGCTTACACAACCCATCTCCAGCATAGCCCATACGCAGAAGCTTTGGCCCCGTCATGTAGACCCGGTGGAGTATCTTGAGCTGGACGAAGCGAAGGCGAGCCGGTATGGCCACCTCCTTCGGGGAGGCCACCGTGGAGGTCCAGTCCTCGTCGTCCAACTCCAGCCCGTCGGCAACCCAAGCCGCACGAAGGGCAGTCAACAGGCCCGAGCGGTCGTTAATCAGCTTTTTGTATATCAGTGAGATCGTGCTGTCCGGGACGTGCCCATCCAGCATTCTATCCTCCAGGGGGGAATATTCCGGAATGGAGGCAACGTCCGAAAAGACGGAGCCCAGCGCATGACGGACCTGCAAATACCGAAAGTATTCACTGCCCTGCAACTGAAATTCCGTCTGCAGCATATCGAACGTTTTAAATCCTCCCCTCGTCCAGAGATCCCCCACTTTACTGATGCCTATTATGTCCCACTTCTCAAAGCCCTTAGAGGTCCACAAGGAGCCCAACCGCTCAGACGCGTATAGTGGTGACGCCCGGGTCAAACGGTCCTTCCACCCCATAGCTGCATTGGCCGCGTGCCACACTTGCACCATGACACGCGTGGGGCCCGTCAGACGAGCGTCGGGCGCGCTAGAATAGAGCGCTCGATTGTAGTCGCCACCTGGCAGGAGCATCTTGTCCATTTCGAATGCCGGGTTTAAGGCGGGCCCGTATAGGCCATGGTTAATTGCAGCTAGCTGGGAGGCCCAATAGTACCGTTTAATATCCGGGAGGGCAATCCCCCCGTCATACCATGGGAGCGTCAACTTCGCATGGGCAATACGCGGCCTCCCGTCCCAGAACAGGCGGCGTTGCAAACTCTCCACCTCACGGAAGTAGCGCGCCGGGACTAAGTCCATAGTGTTCTGCAAGGCGTACAGGAAACGCGGCAGAGACATCATCTTGAACAATGCCGCCCGGCCGAGCGGCGAAAGCGGCAGGCGCCGCCAGCGTGCGACATCTACCTGCAGGCGCTGGAGGGGGGGAAGCAGGTTCCGTTCATACCGGGCCTCCGGGTCCAGAGTAATGAAGACACCCAGGTACCGAAATCCCTGCGGGGCGATCTTGATCGGACAGCCCCGCGGGAGAATAGGAGCCTCCCCAGAGAGAACATACACGCACGATTTAGCCCAGTTGATGACAAGACCGGAGTTACGACCAAATGAATGTAAAACATCAACCAGTACTATAAGTGATTTACGTGGGGAGGCTAGGTACAGAAGGATGTCATCAGCGTATAGGGATACGCGGTCCTCATACTCGGGGGTCCAACGGAGACCACGGATGGAAGGCTCCCACCGCAGCCACTCCGCCAGGGGCTCCAAGGCAAGCGCAAAAAGAAGCGGCGATAAGGGACAGCCCTGTCGCGTGCCCCGGCCCAGCTCGAACGGGGCCGATACTCTTCCGTTCACCACCACCTGCGCCAATGGGCCCGAATACAACAATTTGACCCAACTGATGAATCCTGGGCCAAATCCAAACTTCGCAAGCATCGCCCAGATGTAGGGCCACTCAAGCGTATCAAACGCCATGGTGGCGTCCAAGGACGCCAAAATGGCCGGTTCCCGTATAAATGGGACGCGTGCGAGCACCCCATGCAAACGCCGCAGGTTAAGGGCTGTGTTGCGATGGGGAATAAAGCCGGACTGGTCCTGATGAACCAGATCGCCCACCACACCGACCAGCCGATTGGCCAGTACCTTGGCGAGAATTTTGGGCTCCGCATTCAGTAGTGAGATAGGCCGATAGGAAGTAACCCGGTCCCGAGGTCTCCCTTCCTTGTGGATCACCGCGATTGTAGCCAGACGCTGGTCGAGCGGGAGGGAGCCCAGCGAGTGGGCCGCCAGGAACATTGCGCGGAGGTGGGGCGCCAGTGTATCCGGTCGCAACTTATACAACTCGATAGGGATACCATTCCGGCCCATGGCCTTGCCAGAAGCGACCGAGCGTATGGCGAGGGCAATTTCGTCGGAGGTGGGAGCGGCGTCCAGCGACACCCTGTCCTCCCCGGAAAGGGACGGCAGCGCGATATCCCTGAGCAGGGCACGGGAATCCTCTTCAGAGCAGGAAGAGACCGGGGAATACACCTCGCGGAAATAATCCGCGAAACAGGAGACAATTTCTTCTGGCTCAGTTACACACACACCATTCGTTTTCTCAATCAGCGGGACCACACGATTCGCTCTCTCCTTTTTATCCAACCACGCTATCAGTTTACCAGCCTTATCACCCACATCATACAGTCGCCCCTGTTGCTCTCTACTAAGGCCCCTGGCCGCCTCCGTGACGAGGGCCCTATAGGCCGCTTGTTTGAGTTGGAGGACATGTAGTGCAGCATCCGTCACCCCATCTTCTAGATTACCCTCCAACTCGGCTATTTCAGCCTCCACCCGGGTCACCTCCTCCCGCTCGCGCCTCCGGGCGTGGGAAATAAGGGATAGGGCCTCCCCTCTGAGTACTGTCTTGAAGGCCTCCCACAGGGAGACAGCCGAAGGCACTGACCCCACATTCTCATCAAAATATCGCTGGAGGGATTTAATCAAGTCAGCGCGAATGGTGGGGTCGCGCAGGTACCAGGAATTGATTGGGACTACCCTACCCTCACCCCTCGGAAAGACATCGAAATGTAACAGGAGCGGGGAGTGGTCCGAGATACCCCGTGCCAAATGGCGCACCTCCCCCACCCTCCCGACATAGGCCGCCGGGACAAGGACATAATCAAGCCGTGAGAGACTACCATGGGCCCCCGAGTGGAAAGTGTACTGCAGCTGCGTGGGATGTTTTAAGCGCCAGCAGTCCACCAATCCCAGTGTATCCAAGAGGCCGGATAGCCAAGCCTGTGCCCGGGGGAGGTCCCTAGGTGGGTGACGATCCTCAGTCCCAGAAACCACCGCATTGAAATCCCCCCCCCCACCACCAGAAGCCCCCCCGGAAGGCCAAGGAGGAGGCGCCCCAGGTCTGCAAAGGTGGTCGACTGCAGCCCCGGTGGGACGTATACTGACACAAAGACAACCACTTTGCCCTCCATTCTCCCCACCAAGACAGTGTAACGTCCCCTATCATCGTGGAGCACCTCATCAATTTCTAACGGGAGCGAGTTCTTTACCATGATACCCACGCCCCTTGAGCCTGACGTGAAGCCCGAGTGGGCCACGAGGCGGTAGCCACGCCGATTCATGGCACAGAAGGAATTGCCAATAAGGTGTGTCTCCTGCAGAAAGACTACATCGGGCGAGAGTCGCTTCAAAAACTGCAGGACCACACCTCGTTTGATCCTGTCCCCCAGTGCATTAACGTTCCAAGACAACAAAGTTAATTCCCTACCCCCCATCATACACAGAAACCATCATTCGTCCCCCCGAGAGCACCTTAGAACCAACACAAAAATAAGTTTGCCTTGTGATAAAAACGAACAACACCCCATCCCTGCCCACCCACCCCAACAGAACTCCCCCCTCCCTGCACCCCTGCATGAGCCCAAACAGCCCCCCCAACGTGCAGTGTGCCTGTCGCCCCATAGATAGTTAAACTAACTAGACCCCCAGAGGAGGAGGGAGAACCCCCAAGAGACCCCATACAACCTCCATAGGAGGGGAACTTAAGCGAACAGACGCATGGTCAAAAGTGGCATCATTTTTGTCCCGAGCGAGGCCTAACATTAGTCCCTCAGTCCTGATCCGGCGAGCCCTCTCCCCCCACCGCTCCCCCCCCGCCCCCCCGATCCCGATCCCGATCCCCAGACAGAGTATCCAGCCAGTCCCCGGCCGCTTCAGGACGATCAAAAAAGTGCGTGCGACCATCCACCTCCACTCGCAGCTTAGCTGGGAAAAGCATGGCGTATTTGAGGTTTAGGTACCGAAGACGGCGTTTGACACCGAGGAAGCTCAGTCTCTGCTTCTGGACCGCTGGGGTGAAATCAGGATAAAAATTAACGTCCATATTTTCAAGTCTAATCGGTCCCTGCAGTCTGGAGGATTGCAGGATAGCGTCTCTGTCCCGAAAATTGAAAATCCGGGCAATGAGAGGTCTCGGAGGGGCTCCGACCTTAGGCCTTCCCCCGGGAACCCTGTCGGCCCTCTCCACAGCAAAGAATTTACTCAGCCCCCGTGGCTGGAGATGGGTAACAATCAGGTCTTCCACGAAGAGGTCCGCCGCCGCCTCCTCACGTCCCTCAGGCACCCCGATGATACGGATGTTGTTCCTCCGGGCCCGACTCTCGGAGTCCTCCAGGCGGCGATCCATCAGCGCACTCGCCTGACTAAGCCGGCGCACCTCCGTTTGTAGGGCCGCCACATCTGTCGTAAGGCCCGATGCGGTGTGGGCCAAAGAATCGACTCGGTCGTTGGTTTTGGAGAGATCGGCCCTTACCAGGCCAACATCCACGAGGACCGAGTCGATCTTCTGCGCCAGTGTATCGAAACGCTGGCCCACCGAGGCCTTCATCTCGGCGATGGCGCCCATGACATCCCGGAGAGTCAGATCCGTGGGCAGATCGGGGGCATCAGTAGGGCCCTCAGGGGACCTGCGTGGCACCTCGGGAGATCCCTTCTGGAGGGTATAGCGATCCATGCTGTTGGACTGATGGACTGCGCCACGCCGGGTCGATTTTATCTTTGCCCGGTCACCATCTTGTTTCGTGGCCATGGTCCCAGTCTCTCGATCGCTCCAGCCACGCTGTGAAGAGCAGGCAAGCCGGTCCACGGGCTCCGGGGGGGGGGGCCACCCCAGATCTGCGGGGTGGATCACAGCCGGCGGGCAGGCAGGGTCCCCCAGCGAGGCCACACCAACACACAAAGCCCCGCGACCCAACCTCGCAGAGACAGCAAGGGGGGTGCGAAAGTGAAAGTGCGGAGTACGCGAGCCACCAAGCCCTGCCCGCTGCTGTTGTTCACTTTGTCACTGGATCGCCCCACAGCGCAAATCCGGGGTTCGGCTAGGAGAAGGCCGCAAACCTCGATCGATGCTCAAGCCGGTGTCCGAGGTCCGATTTGGAAGCGGAAAACGGGTGCCACCTCAGCTCAGGCTCACCAACACAGTCCCCTCATCTGGGACAGGATAAGTTCAGGATAGTCGTAGGAGGTCGCGGAGGTCCTCGGGAGCCTCGCACCTACGCGGCCATCTTGGTTGCGCGCTAGGCTCCTCCCATCTGTTCTGCCTGATCTTGATTAGGTTTCGGGTAGGGGAGTCTAGTGTCTGGGTGATACCAGTAGTAAGAGAAGTGGCACTTTGCCACCAAATAGTATGAGCGGAGATCTAGCACTCCAAAACCACTCTTAGCATATGGGAGAGTCAGGCTTTCCCATCTAATTCTCGGGCGGCAGCCCACCCATATGAGACTTGTCAGAAGGCTGCGTATCGTGCAGAAAAATGAATTGTTTAATGTAATCAGAATGTTTAGGAACAGATCAAAGAAGCGTGGAAGCACCATCATTTTAATGATAGCGATGCGCCCATAGTGGTAGTGGTAGCCTAATCCACCTGTCAATTTGGGTGGTGAGTTTGTCAACTGCGGGCCCATAGTTATGACATATCACCTCATCCCTTTGTCTATGAAGGATAACACCAAGGTACTTAGGGCAATCGTCACACCAGCGCAGTGGGTACTCCAGGGCATAGGGGAAGGTGGCATCTCCGAGTGGAACTAGTTCTGACCTATTCCAGTTTATTCATCGAAAGACTGGAAAGGTCCCAGTAACATCTGATTTCCCTGATAATGGGGGAAGGTGTGTGGGAGAGTCCCGGACAAACAAGAGTAATCATCGGTATATACAGACGACAGGAGCCAATTCCTTCGGAAGGTAAGGTTCCTGTGAATATGTCGCTCTTGTAACCATCGGATTAGGGGGTCTAGGGTTATAATAATAGTATAGAAGAGAGGGGACAGACCTAATGAATGCCTCTAGAGCTAGGAAAGGTGTCAGTGAGTTGATCGTATACCCGAAGGGGAGCCATGGGGTTGGTTTATAATAACTTGATGAGGTTAAGAATGACCAGTGACTGCACTTGTAAGGGTTAGGGAGATTAGACCCAGACAGTAAATATAGTACGTAGATTAGTAGTGGTGGAGCGATGTAGCACTGGGAAGGAGAGATTTTGTTTCATGAGGAACGCCATGCAAGTTGCAACGACCTTGGCAAGTATTTTGTTGTCATAATTAAGGAGCGACAGGGACCTGTATGATGTGCAGAGATGGGTGGGCTTGTCAAGTTTGAGCAGGAGAGTAATATCAGTCTCCTGTAAGGTGGGGTAAAAAATACAGTTCTCAAGTGCCTCGGCATAGACCTCGGAGAGGTGGGGGACTAGCACATGTTTAAAAGCTTATAGAAGTGTCCTGAAAGACAGTCTATGCCAGGAGCCTAGGACCCTTCTGTGGCATCAGGGGCCTGCGAAATCTCCTCTCGTGTGATGGGACCTGCCAAAAATTGTTGCTGCCCGTCCGTCAGCCAGACCATGACTATCTCAGACAGGTAGGTGCCAATCTCATCAGAATTGCCCACGGACCATGTGGTATACAGTGATAGGTAGTAAGCAAGCAGCGTTTGGGTGTCATCTACTACTACTACGCTACTCCGATTAGAACGGTATTGGCTGTTGCTCTTTGCTCTTACCCATGCCTCTGAGATCGCTATACATCTAAAATTTAAAAACTGTGTTTTTAATGTGTTTGAATTGCCCTGACAGTTTGCACTATTTTTCCGCCACATTCTGCTCTTAATTGAGAATGTCTGAAAGGTCACTTCTGTTTTTAAATTTTAAATATTTGAAAGGTCATAATTACTGTGTTATACTGTTTAACCTACCTGCACTGATCACTTGCCTCCTGTTAGTCACAGCCCAGATCCCGTTCCGTCACGGCGTGTGCCGATTGCACGGCGGGTCAGTCGAGGCTTGTACAACTCCCGGTTCCTGGCGGAAATCTAGGGACACGCTCTAGTCTCTTTACCACATTCCTTATTTAAACAGGGCGCGGACGCGCGCAGCGGCGCGCCAAAGGCAAGCCCATCTGCGCCCGTCCGAGCCCGGTCGCGGCCAGCGGCCACAAACTCTGCCCAGATTGGGTCGTGCCCCTAATAGGTTCGGCATCCTGTTTCCCTCTATTATCTCCGGCCATCTGCTTGGCTGACTTTGATAATGGGTTTAATACAATACTCAAGTTCCCAATTGAAATGCCTCAACATCCCGCCAATTGTAAACTCGGGCTCCTTTGAAATTGGTATGATTCAGTGTCAAGAAATCAGACGTCCTTTTGTCCGGAACTGTCCTATCCCATGTGCCAGACCAAAATTTCTCAAGAAAGATAGTGCTCCTCCTATTTCATTGAAAGCAATTTATTTTAACGCCCGCTCTATTTCTAAACATGCTCTGGACTTATGGGATCTTCTGACTCACATAGACCCAGACATCTGTTTTATTACTGAAACCTGGTTACAGGAGCATTCTTGTCCTGATTTACATGTGGCCCTTCCTCCCGAATATAAAATCATTCGAATTGACAGAAAAGAGAAAAGAGGGGGTGGGCTACTTATTATATATAAAGGAGTGTTTTGGATTATGTATCTTGTAGCAATATTGAAATCTGTTCCTTTAAAATCGTCGGTCTTTCAAATGGCTCCTGGAGAGGAGCCCTGGTCTATCGCCCCCCTGGTTTAAAGGGCGACTTTTCTGACCAGCTAGTCGAAATCATCGCCCCTCATGTGTTAGCTTCAGATACATTTCTGCTTATTGGTGATTTTAATCATCATGCGGAACTACGTGCCAATCCTGACACAGATAAACTACTCTCAGATATGAGTACCCTTGGTCTAGGCCAACTGGTGACTGGGCCCACCCATTGTGCTGGCCATACGCTTAACCTCTTGTTTACCAATGTATTGGAATTGACTGTCGAAACCCCAGTGCCATTAATATGGACGGATCATTACCTATTGAAATTCACCATCCCCTCCGTACCTAATAAGAAATCCCACCTGGACAATGAGTCTGTATTTCGCAGGCCTTGGCGTAAAGTTACTACACCACTATTCAAAGATAATTTTTGCTTTTATCCCCTAAACCCCGAAACGAGTGTTGATTACGATGTTTTACAACTAAATAATGCTATCTTAACCACACTAGACTTAATAGCCCCGGTACAGAACACCAGGTCCAAGACCAGAACCTCCCCATGGTTTACTGATATACTCAAGGCCACTAAACGTTTATGCCGTACCGCAGAAAAACTGTGGAGAAAAACAAAAAACCACGTTGATCGCGATAATTATAAAAAGTTGCATAACGGTTATATGCTTGATATTGAATTAGCTAAAAAATCGTATTTGGTCAACAGGATAAATATGGCAGAGAATTCCTCAGAGGAGTTGTATCATATCCTTAAAGAGTTCACGACCACTACTAACGTACCCACAGTCTCTGTCTCTCAAACGTGGACCGATTCCCTCTCAGACTTCTTCGAGGCAAAAATTACGAACATTCATCGTACCCTTCCGCCTACCCTTGCATACACTGACACTGACCAGGAAGTACTTCCCTATACCCCATTGAGCTCAGGTGAACTTCTATTGAATTTCAAGGAATGTGACCTCAAATCTGTCACCGAGGCCTTAATAAAAATCAAATCTGGCTCCCCTGATGATCCTTTCCCTCCCAAAATATTTTCCTCGTTGGCCCCTACAGTCTTAACTGGATTAGTAGAAATATTTAATAAGTCCCTGGTAAAAGCTGACTTTCCTTCGTGCTGGAAAAAGGCCAGAATCAGGCCTATTCTAAAAAAAAAACCTTCGGCGGATCCAGAGATATTTTTGAATTATCGGCCAATTTCTCTGCTACCTTATTTTGGAAAAATATTGGAGTCTCTAGTAAATAAGCAGCTTGTGAACCATCTTGAGAGTCATGGCCTTTTGGACCCCTCTCAATCCGGTTTCAGAGCTGTACACAGCACGGAGACGGCACTGATTGAGATCACTGACAACATTAGATTAGCCTTAGATAAGCTGCAGTCAGCCATCCTTATCCTGCTTGATTTGTCGGCGGCCTTTGACACCATCTCCCATCATATTCATTTTTTTTTTTTTTTTTTTTTTTTGGTAAAAACCTTTATTGACATTTCAACCAAAGACACGTATGGGCCTACAACCCCCGGGGCCGGCCGCTAAGCAGTTGGATTAACAGAAAACAAATTTTAATCACAGGCAGCACCTCGGGGAGCAGAATCTCCATGCTAGTATACTCTTGGCCACTTAGCAGCCCAAGTAGGAAACCAGGATATAAAAGGTCTTCATTTTATGATCGAGAATGGAAGGATCAGGTGCCAAACAATTTCCCAGTAGCGAAAAATGGCGGGCAGAATAGTAAACGTCAACAATAAACAGCAATCTATCAAGTCAATGGCGCAGAAACAGGAGGTTCAGGATGTGGAAGAATATCACGAGCCGTTTGCGCCTGCAGTCCCCTGCCCTAAGACCCAGAAAGCACCACGGAAATTGAGGCACAAATGAAAAAGCAGCGATTGACAGCGAAGGAAACCTACCGTACTGACCCCAGAAAAGAAAGACAAAGAAAGATAAGAGAAGAGGAAAGAGGCCATAGAAACAAAGTAAAAAAAAAAAAAAAAAAAAACTAAAAAATCTCCTCCCCCAGCCCCCCACCCTGCACCTCTGCAGATGACTACGGCCCCCCCCCCCCCCCAGCAGTGTGCCTGTCGCCCCAGAACCAGACCCGAAATATAGAAGAAACAGAGAAAAAGGAGAAAGAAAAGAAACCCCACCTAACGGGGGAGTGGAGAGAGTATTAATAAACTGGAGGAGGGCCTTCAAACATGCCCCCGGCTTCTCCCTCCCGCACAATGTGTTCCTCCCCAAAGCAAACAGTAATCAACAAAAAATTTTCCCATGTCAAAGAAAAATGGGGAGCGTTATGCACCTATTACACTATTAGTTATGCCGTGAGAGCACGCAACCCCTGTGCCCGCCCGCCTATTAGATGACACCCTCTGAGGGATCAGTCTTATCCTTGGCCTCTCTTTGCGAATCCACCGATGCATACCCATCGACCCAGTGCCATGTCCAATGTTACAAGGAAAGGGAGCGTCCAAAAAGGAACCAGAAGCGACACGCACATGTAGAGTGGACGTCTCTGAATACCAACACAGTCATCATCATGGAGGATCATCTTTCCCAGTACTGCCCCAGGACATGCCCTGCACACAAGGTCCAGGATGTAGGAATCAGCCAGAGCAGGCGACCATTGCTTGATTATTGCCTGGGTCGCCGGAGGCTGCGCGTGGGACAAAGCCACCACCTTCTGCTCAACTCTAAGACCTCCGGAACAGACCCGACCAACAGCCAGCCGACCACACGTTGGCACATTGTCAGGAATTTCCAGCTGTCCCCTATTCACAGGGGCGGCCACGACACTGTCCTCCTGTGTGAAGTAAAACGAGTCCCTGGTTACCTGGGGACAGGCAGATCGCAGCTGTTCCGACGCTGACGCAATACCATCAAGCTTTCTCCCCAGTACCCAGGCGCCGTGGACCAGGGTGGAACGAAGGGCACCGAGAGCTTCGAGAAGGTCACCGTACCCCAGAACAGCTCCTCGCGCCCGCTGTGCTACGCTCCTCTTAGCCACACACTCCCAATCTTGCTGCGACCCAGTGTACAGGATGATAGAATCCATCCTATCAAGATGGCCGCAGGGTAGTTCCACCCCAGATTGGGACCGGGAATCAGGCACAAGCGCATCAAGTTCCATGGTACTGCAAACAGGGTTCCGGGGGCAGGCAAAATATGTATCCGGTGTATGGTCACAGATAACAGTTATCCTCACCCTGGACGAGCGCCCGCAAAAATCCGGGAGCAGCCCGCGAAAATCGGGACGAGTTACAGGCAGCGTCCGAGCAGCTCACCGGCGAGGGCTCAGGCAATTACCGAAGAATCTTGGAATTGTCACCTCGGGCATGCACTCGTTCCGCTACGCCCAGTGGTAGGAGTGACCATGGCGGAATTCAGGCCAATATCCGCACCGCTCCGGTATTCCGACTCCACCCAGTCACCAATGGCCGCTGTTGTTGAACTGCCGCCCGGCCATGTTGTCCACTCGAGGTCCCGGTTTCAGGGTTGCACAGGCCGCAAACTTCAGGTGAACATTTCTCCGGCGGTACCGCCGCCAGAAACTTCAGAATCACGCGATCGGTTGCCGCTCTCAATCACCAACACGGGCATGTAGTGCAGGCTAAGGATCTCATGCAGGATATCTGTGTCCCGATCGCCATCTTGGCTCCTCCTCTCCCATCATATTCTTGAACGTCGACTTTGGGAGATGTGGGTCAGGGGGCCGGTCTGAACTGGTTCAGCAGCTACTTGAGGGATCGCAAAACTATTGTCCAGATGGGTACCATCACGTCTAGTGAACGAACAGTAAAGATGGGTGTTCCTCAGGGCTCTATATTGAGCCCCACCCTTTTCAATATTTATATGACCCCGCTGGCCGCAGTGATTAGGCAATATGGCTTTGATGTCATATCTTACGCTGATGACACTCGGATCCTAATCACCTTTGGCCCTGATCCCGGTGAAACTAGGCAACGTTTTAAAGACTGCCTGGTCCATGTGGATGTCATCCAACCATCTCCAATTAAATAGAACCAAAACAGAGATCATGCTGTTTGGCAAAGCAGCTGATCATTGGACGCATGACTGGTGGGCGTCTAGGCTCGGCCCATGCCCTTCACACAAGAACGTGGTCCGGAACCTGGGCTTCTACATCGACAATAACTTGTCTATGAGGGGGCACGTAAATCAGGTGATCAGCACGTTATGGTGTTATGCGAAGCCTTCGCAAAGTTTTTAAGTGGCTTCCTCTCGAGGCCCGCAGACCTCTAATACAAGGTCTAATTATTAATAGAATGGACTATGGCAATTCGCTTTTGCATGCTATTAATTCTGATCTTTTGGCCAAACTTCAAGTCCTTCAGAACACGGCCACCAGGTTAGTTCTGGACCGTCCGTACAGGTCCTCGGCATTATTTTTCTTAAACACCCTTCACTGGCTCCCAGTGAGAAAACAAACTCTTTTCAAAACGTTATGCTTAACTCACAAGCAAATGTATGAAATGGTCCTAAATATTGGTTGCCGAAACTCCGTTGGTACCAACCCTTTAGGGCTCTGCGCTCCAGTGATGCTACCCTGCTCACCCCCCTCAGAATTCATACTGTTAGGCAGGAAGGCCGCGCCTTCTCCTATTTGGCCCCAGCTTCATGGAACAAGAAGCCTCACCATCTCCGCAATATGCCAGATCACGGTAATTTCCGTAAGAAGCTAAAGACCTGGCTCTTTGGAAATTAATCTGTGGTCCCTTTCTTCTTTTCGGAGCGTTTCTGCAAGCGCCATGAGACTCGCAAGAGTGATGTGCGCGATATAAGTACCTCTGACTTGACTTGATCTGTTAGTCATGCTATCATCTGCGAGAAGACTTGTAATGTACTTTTTTTGATAGTCTGGTCACAATATCCGTGCTAGGGTGCGGCCTGGGCGTTCACCCTCCCTGCAGCTGCGGGCTCTGACATATTTATCAAGGCAGGTTAACTCTGGGTCAGCCAGGTCTTGAAATTCCTGCAGCAGAGTCGAGCGCTTGCCGAATTGAGTGATCTGGGCACCAACGGTGGAAGCGGAGTCAATGGCCTGCAATTCCCTCTCTACTCGGGCTAGGTCATCACGGATACTCATCAAGACCTGAGTGTTTAGATATACAGACCCTTCTGATACAGGCTTTAAAAGCCTCCCATAATGTACCTGTCGTAACCTTTCTCTTGTTGCCTATGGTATGTTCCGTCCCCCCCACCCCCCTCTTCCCCTTTCCTTGGTTCCTTACACCTGGAGCTGACAATAGAATGTTGACACCTTGCTGCAGTTGTGGAGAGCAGATCGGGCTGAACTGTTCCCATTGTGGAGAAGTGTGGCTCAATGATTAGAGCGGCAGACCCTGATGCAGAGGTCTAGCCCGGGACCAGGGTTCAATTCCCCGCCTCGGCGGGTCTTGGGCTAAAAAAAAAAAGAATTCCACGGACCTGATAATTCTCGCCTCGGTGCCATTCCAGTCATGGAGTCCCACTCTGCAACTCTGGGCAATAGCTTGCTTAATCTCCACAACGGCCCCCACACCGCTAAGGATGCCTGGCCTCCACCTTGGGGGTGCCCAGGAGTGGACGCCTCACAGGGAAAGCCAGGATGGGTTCCCCAGCGGTATTCGTACAAGCGCCTTGAGACCCTTGCGGGTGAGTAGTACGCTATACAAGTATCAATTTACATTACATTACATTGGGCACAGGGTCCAAGACTGATTTGCATATGGCTGGGTCCAAACTGGAATGGCATGGTGAGCAAACAAACGATGGATTTAGGCCCAGATCTCTGTACTGGGGTGAATGTATGACATTGTTCTGCATTCTGTCCATCAATAGTTATTTTTGCATTTGTCACCTTGAGTGGGACGGGTATGCTCAGACGTGAGTCCCGTGCTCTCCATGCTACTGGAATCAAGCTATCCTGGCTGAAGAGGGGTGAAACCCCGATACCGGTCCTAGGATGCTTGTTTCCAGTCCAGGGAGGACCTGGCCTGGCAGTTCGGGCTGGACTGTTCCCATTGAGCACAGGGTCAAGGCTGATTTGAATATGGCTGGGTCCAAACTGGAATGGCATGGTGAGCAAAAAAACAATGGATTTAGGCCCAGCTCTCTGTACCCGGGTGGATTTATGACATTGTTCTGCATTCTGTCCATCAATAGTTCTTTTTGCATTTGAGCAGATGGCCAATAAAGCAGTACTTCTACCTACTCTACCTACTCTGGTTCTAGTCATTCATCCTTTAAACACTGGCGACAACTAACTGCGAATGGGGCAGTTTTGGCCATCTCCCCTCTGTGTACTCTTTCCAGTTACTAATACTTCAAGTTAAGGAGCGAATAAAGAAACAAGAAAAGGAGCTTACCTGGTCGTTATGATGTCTATGCCAGGACTTATTCAGAAGGCGTATTAAAGAGTAAACAGAGTACAGTAAGGCAGCTCCACCGTGGACTTTACAGGTGTTCATCTCGCAATCCTCCGTAAATTTGGCGAGATTCAATACATCGAAGTACAGTAGTTTCCTGTTTGCGTTGTTACCGGGTGTGCCTCAGCGTTTGAAGCATCAATTCATTGAGGCGTGAGGTGCAGAGGAGACCTTCGGACTGGCGGGTCACGTGGTCCATGACAAAGACGGTAATGGGCACTCAGGAGGAGTGGACGTTCATCGGAGTCGAAAAAGTTGCGCTGTGGTCGCATGTCAGCCTCTGCCTGACGAGTGAGGGGTGAGCGTCTGACAGGACTTGTGGAGGCCCCGGGGTGAATTGTAGCAAGGCTGTTGCCTAACCAGGGGATCGCGTTATCTTAAGGACAAGGAGTGGTGTCGAGAGCCTCGAGGGAAAGCGTCGCAAGTCATTGCGTCTCGAGTGAGGGGTGGCGACTGTTGTTCTCCACCTGTGGGAGTTCAGGAGTGTTCCTCTGAGGAAAGGCGGAGAGGTGATGTTCGTTCCCTCACTCCGGCGAGCTTCTCCTGCTTCTGCGGCGTGCAGCACTCTTCACATTCCCCATCCTGTCAGCGTGTTCCGGAGTGTGCAGAGCTGAGACACTGATCTCCTGAACATGCACGCTTTTCCTGTCAGAGCGCTGGTGCGTTACAGTTAACCTCCCTTCGCTGTGTCAGTTTCAATAGATGTTGGAAATCAACGAGTGGAGTTGTGGCATTGCGAGCCTTACGGCATGAGTTCAAGTTGTTCTGAAGTAATGAAAAACTATAGTAATCCATTTTTGACTGTCCATAGTTTTTGTTTTTTCCTGCTGGCATACGTGAGTCTCCGTGATCCTGCAGCACTTTAAATATCTTTGGCTGGTTTTCCACGTGCACTCCCTTGCCAGAATCATAGTTGCCCCACAGCTCAGCACCACCTTGCGGGCTACTTTTCTCACATATATTTCAACTCTTAAACTACTGCGAGGCAAGGACTTAATACTGTGCAGCCTATTTATTCCAGTTGAGTTTTCCCCGCTTATATTTTTAAAGTGCCCGCTGGCAACCCTACTTACCCACTATGATGGCTGCAGCCAGCATGACCCAACCCCCATCCTTTTTAAATGAGGTTGGAGAGCCTGAGAAAAGCTGAAAAGAGTGGGTCAAATTGTTTGAGTCTTACCATATTGCCATTGGTGAAGAGCGCTTCTCTTCCATGCGTAAGCTGCACATCCTTCTTCAAAATTTGGGAGTATACGGGCGCAAAATTTACGAGACATTACCTGAACCAGAAAGTGAGGGAGGTGAAGCAGTTGTGGGTATGGATATTTTTGAGAGCACCATGGCCAAACTAGAGACACATTTTGGGGACAGAATAAATGTAGTGCTGGAACGACACAAGTTTTTCGGAAGAGCACAAGGCAAACCAGAATCTGTAACCAACTATATTGCAGTGTTGAAGTCTCACCCAATTTTGCGAATCTGGCAACCTAACAGATTCACTAATAAGGGACCAGTTGGTGTGGTGCACTAACAATGTGTGCATTCATGAGAAACTGATGGCCAAGAACCCCAGTCTAAGAGAGGCAGTTGCCATCGCAAAATCAGTGGAACATACCGCCAGGTGTATCAAAGAAATGACGACCACAACTAATGTAGTGGCCAGTATTTAGGAAGAGGAGGACAGCGAAGTTTTAAAAATAAAAAGTAGAGAAAAGTTGTACAACAGCACCTCTGGTAGTGAGAAAAATCTAAGGTGTTCCAGGTGTGGTAGTAGCAATCACCTTGCTAATAACATTCATTGCCCTGCTAAAAGTGTTACTTGCAAAAAATGTAATAGAAGGGGACATTTTGCCATGGTGTGCAGAGAAGTTGACCCCCATGTCAAGGAGGGTGGGGGTGTAGAAGGATCTGGGGGAAAGGAAGTAAAATGCGTACTGCCTATTGAAAGTATGTATTGCAAGTTAAAGATTGCTCAGGAGGTGTCAATATGATTTATCCAAAGTGTGATTTATCTTTGAATAACACAATCGTAACCATGTTTGCAGATTCATGTTCCCCTTTTACGTTGTTGAACAAGAATGATTATGAGTGCTTTGAGGACAAAGGAAGGAACACGTTACAGAAAGCAGACATTCCACCCACAGGTTATAATAGGGAGCCCATACCCCTTCTGGGTATGAAGGAGATGCGTATTGAGTTCAAAGGCAGGAATACATATGGGAAGGTATACATTGGAGAGTCCTGGGCAGCATTTCTGGATCCCAACAAGGAAGAACAAATTCTACTGATGGCAGGACACCTTGGTGGTGGCAGTATTTGTGACGAGTTTCCAAGATTGTTTCGGGAAGAGCTGGGCCTTTTACATGACTTCCAACATAAAATAAAACTCAAGACCAATGCCAAACCAGTGGTACATAAGCTGCGCCCTGTACCACAACAAATTAGAGAGCCCTTGGAGAAAGAGCTTAACAAACTGTGCAACATGGGAATCATACAACCTGTGGAATGTTCTGAATGGTTGGCGCCAGTCGTGATCGCTGCCAAGGCCAGTGGAGAAGGCATCCGTCTATGTGTAGACTTGAGGAGCCTCAACAAGAGTATATGGATAAAAACACACCCACTGCCTAAGATAAATGAGATGCTCAGCACCATGTCCCAAGCGAGGTATTTCAGCGTCCCCGACCTGTCGATGGCTTACCACCAGGTGGACCTGCACTCAGAATCTAGACCACTCACCGCATTCATAACCCCTCATGGTGCGTACATGTTCAGAAGGATGCCTTTTGGATTAGCATCCGCTGTGGCGGATTTCCAGAAGGTCAAGGAGGAACTTGGATCTTTCCTAGGGTTGATGGAATACATGGCCAAGTACATTAAGAACTTTTCATCAAAATGTGAACGAGTGCGAGAACTACAAAAAAAAAAACCAAGGTGTTTCAATGGAATGAGCAACATAAGTGTGTGGTGGATGTGTGGTGGATGCCATCAAGGAAGAGATCTTAAGTTCGCCAGCTTTAAGGGTATTTGATCCACATAATAAAACCATCCTCACCACAGATGCATCCAACAAGGGATTGGGGGCCACCCTATCTAAAAAAAATGGAAAGGAAAAAAGGATTATTGCCTTCGCATCCCGTTGCCTTACAAATGCAGAAATAAATTACTCTGTAATTGAAAAGGAGGGCCTGGCATGTTTCTGGGCAGTGAAGCATTTTAAATTCTTCCTGTGGGGGCTGAACTTCACCATTCGTACGGATCACAAGCCTCTCACTTCCATCTTCACGGTGAAGGGTATGGAAAATTGTATTCCACGCATTGGGAAATGGAATCTGGGCTTAGAAAATTTTAATTTCAAAGTGAAGTACGTCTCTGGCGAAGACAACAAAATTGCAGACTTCTTGTCTAGAACGCCCTTGGAAGTGGAACAACCTGAGGAAATGCTTGACAGCCCCATCATGGTTGTAGACAACCCTGCCATTACAGACGAAGAATGGAAGAAATGCATGGAGGAAGACAAGGCTTTGGGCAGACTGAACATTGTATTGAGAGAAGGGTGGCCTAGTAAATGCAGTGATCTGGGATCAGAACTCGGGTGGCCTAGTAAATGCAGTGATCTGGGATCAGAACTCAAAGACTTCTGGGAAGTCAGGAACGAATTGAGTGTCCTAGAAGACAGAGTCTGCGGTCAAAATAAAGTTGTACCACCTGTGGATCTCAGAAGAAGAAGAATGGATCTGGCACATGAAGGACATTTGGGACGCAACACTACCAAGATTAGAGTTTGTGCGAATTTCTGGTTCCCCAGGATGGGACGCCATGGCAGAACAGTTAGTGAAGGACTGTGTCAGTTGTGCCAGAAGTGACAAGTCGAAGTCCTTAGGCAAGGCCCCTTTGTCCCCTGTTACTGTGGTAAATAAAAATTCCTTTACCGGGACTGAATTTGATACAGGAACATAGTAAAATAGCTCGATAAAATGAGAGGCAGAATCCGTGGTATTAGAGGTTCGGAATGGGCTTTATTCCAATAATCGATTATAATCGGTTGCTCCCAATGTTCCGTCACCACGAAGGTTCAGGAAGTGAAGCACCCACTTTATTGACAAGAAGTAACTTTTATAGTACATACATTATAATGAAGTGAATACAGTAGGCGTAACAATTGATAAGGAAATTGACGTTTGGTTTGCGTAACCGAAAATGGGTGTAATAATGAGTAAAAAGGAACATGATTGGTTATGATGTCATACATAGGTGGATCTATAAGATAATACTTGGCCTAAATGCGCGCGCAGCAGTATGACGTGTAATTGACGTGTAACTAGGGGGTGAAGGGGACTTGACATTTAGCTCTACATGCGGAGACAAGAAGTCTGGGGGGGTCAAGTCAACCTAATCCCAAATCATATCTAACATCCTATGTTTAAAGAACTATGTTATCCACAAAAGAAGGACTCTCGGACAGAATCTATTCTATACTGACTATGTGTGCGTGTACAAGCGTCTAAGTGTCTACACTAAACACGAGGGGGTAGGAATATTCCATGGTAACAGGGCTATGAATTACTTGCATGAGGACAGAGAAGTTGGGCCTTTTTGCTTGGTAACTGGAAGAATGTTTACCTAAACTACTAGGCAGGAATGCATCGGCTGAGGGGGAAGCAGATAATTCGAAGGTGAAATACAGTTCTTGGCAGAGAATGGGCTGATGTCAGGCTTCGTGAGCTGCGCAGAGAATAAGACAAAGTTCATGGTCACAGATGCAGGCTCAGACTGGAGCTTTCAGAGGCAGAAGGCAAGAAGAGTTTGATGACAGAATCAGGGCCTACTTGCCTGGACTGTAAAATGGCATAAGTGAACCATATAAAGCCGGTGGCTTTTCATACTTAGGAATGGAATATCCGGCCTATTCATGGCGGATCTGACAAAGGACATGTTGACGGTGGACGCACATGTATTTGCGTCTTCATAACTGGAACTGGAGGGAACATACATGTACTTGTGACATGCACATGGAACCGCTGGGGTCCAAGATAGGGGACATAACTGACCAGAAAAATCCATATTTCCACATTCCCTCCTTGTCCCCTACTTGCCCTTCAAGAGATATCAATCTTCATCAATCCATTGATCTGTTCATATAGCATCATTTGTTCTTCTTTCTTCTTCCGGGATCTTGAATGAAAATCTTGATGTGGAATGCACGATGTGGTACACAGACCACAAATCGCTGGTCCACATTGTAGACATAGACAGCAACTGAATAGTATGAGAAGGCCAATACCTAGGAAGGATAAAACTCTCCATCCCCAGGCTGACACCGCATTCCAAAACCAACTGGACCAAGTCCAAGTGCCTGGGTTCTGGTGTATCTGGCTTACAATCTTATGAAGGCGAGTGATGGCTTTATATACAGATGGCGAATTTTCTGGTATGAATACGCAGCAGCTTGATCCGATGACCCTACAGGCTCCGCCCCTATCAGCCAGGATGACGTCAAGGACAAGACGATTTTGAAGCACAACAATCCGCATAGCAGACTGCTCTTCTGTTAAATTGCCTAAAGCGGAAATAGTTTCATTCACTACTGCTTCAAGGGTTCTAGTTAATCTACGTATCAGCTTACTATTGGTAACTGTACCTATATAGGGAAAGATGCCTTTATTGAAATCTACATACTTGTCCCATGCCGTCTCAGTATAATCGACAATTGGGAGATCTCTCCGCTCTCTATTGTGTACTAAATGAATATTTCTATAATAATCAGGAGGAGCTAGGAAAACAGGTGGCAAAAGGAATGCAATGTAGCAGGTACCATCCCAATCTAGGGGTAGACGCATATATGTCGTCTGACCACATATAAAGTAGGAGTGGCGGGAAGCTCTAAATGAAGATTTTCCTTGATCACTGAATTCTACTATAGTAGTGCATTTACTATGGCCCATATGTATGGAACCAACCTTTCTTACACACAATTCACCCTTCGCTGGGAATACTGACATGGTGGGTAAGACTAGCTCAACTTCGGATACGACATTTAGAATCATGAGATTAGGTGTAAAATTACCTAATCCATACACTTCATTTTCTAGATCAGTTCCTGTTCTTTTGGGGCGACCCTCTTTGTCAGGGTAGCAGACTTTGAGTAAAACTAGGTTCAGGTTTCCCCATATCCAATGATCTTGGTAAACTGCTGTGTCTGAGTCTATGGAATTGATTAAACTGAACCATGCTCCACAGGAGCCATTGTGTGTAAATGGGTGTGGAAAGAATGGCAGGACTCCTTCATAATTCTGATAGGGAGGGAGTCGGCCACACACCCAACAATTAGTAGCATTACTAGTCTGATGGGAATGATGTAACATACTGATGAAAGTGTTATTGCGCAGCGCAAGTCTATAGGACAATTCATGCGGGGGTAAGTCACTAAAAGAATGTTCTGCAATAACATTGTGAACATTTCTGGCAATAGGGTAATATATGTGCAACAACATACTGGTAATAATTATTAAAAGACTTAAGGAAAACAAAATTAATAATGTCACTATGCAGTGGCTACGCAGTGATTTACAATACGCCTGTCGTTTCAACATTTTTCGGGTATTTTCTCTACTCAGGTCCAAGGGATACATGTCAGAGACAATTCAACCGCTTCACCTTGGAGAGGACTTAAACAATCAAATTGCTCGACTTGGTGGGCCTAAGCTTTAGTTTGTAATTTTCAGATTTGTTCGGTTCAACAAAAGGGAGTTTTGTATCAGTCTGTGAGGGAGTGCAGGGCACAATGTCTATATCCGAGGATAGTCCATGAAATTTCTTGATGTGGCTTGAATGAATCCAGCCCTTGCGGCCCTCGATCTTCACGGCTGTTCTTGTGGTCAACAGGACCAACTTGGGTGCTTTCCACCTGGGCTCCAGCTGAGTCTTTCGGTCGAAATTCCTCACAAAGACAAGATTACCCGGAACAACGTCATGGGGTTTCACCTCAGTGTTGTCGGGAAAGGCTGCAGCTACCTGTGAACGAGAAGATTGTAGTGCAGACATCAAGGAAGCCAAGTAATCTGTCAGCATATTACAGTCAATATCAGTTATTTTGCGTGGTATAGGCGTCCCCCACATATTCGGTGGTCTACCGAAGATCACCTCATACGGGGATAGCCCTGTTCGAGAGTGTGCTACCATTCTCATGTAAAAGAGTGCAACGGGTAACGCTACTACCCAGTCTATACCTTTTTCTCTGCATATTTTGGACAATCTGATTTTCA
Organism: Triturus cristatus; assembly: GCF_964204655.1. Lineage (NCBI taxonomy): Eukaryota > Metazoa > Chordata > Amphibia > Caudata > Salamandridae > Triturus > Triturus cristatus. Next base: position 132,164,029 of record NC_140594.1, read on the forward strand.
GTATCTGGTTATGTCTTTCTACGAGACCTGCTGCTTCGGGGTGTCGGACACAGTGGAATTTCCACTGATAACCTAACAGAAGTGAAACGTGTTTCATTAATTCGGATGAGAACGGCTGGCCGTTATCTGAGTAAACAACACGTGGTAAACCGTATCGTGGGAAGAATTCTCGAACCAACTGTTTGGCAGTAGTCGGGGCAGTGTAATCTGAAACCGGGTACGCCTCTGTCCAACGGGACAGAGCGCAGACAACTACGAGAACATATTTGAATCCTCGACATCGTTCCATCTGGATATAATCCATCTGTAGGACTTCAAAAGGATGATTAGGGGTATGAAATCCACCCTGTTCTACGGGAACGCTTTTTCCTGGGTTGAACTGACAACAGATCATACAGGTACGGACCTTTTGTTTTGCTGCTGCTCGTAAATGTTTATTGAACCAAATGTGTTGAATGCTGTCCAGCATAGCTTTTTCTCCTAGATGTGCTGGACTATGTATAGTGTTAATTATAACTTGGACCATTGAATCAGGAAGGAACCACACAGACTTTTCCTTCATCATCCATCCTTGGTCCGTTTGGATCCCTCCTAATTCAGTCCATTTCTTTATTTCGTCTGGTGTAGCATGTGTCTGTATGTCAATTACGTCAAGAGTAGGATCTTTAACTGTCATACAATGTGTCGGCATCGGGACTATTGTCTTTGTCATGTCGGGAGTTTGAGTTTGAGCAGTCTGTTTAGCCGTTCTGTCGGCTAGATCATTGCCTTGGGAAATGATATCAGTAACTTTCGTATGAGCTTTACATTTCATAATTGATATTGCAGTAGGTAGATGTATTGCATCTAATAAGGCATGAATGAGGGGTCCGTGCTGAATGTGGGCACCGTGGGAAGTTAAATAACCTCTCTCTCGCCACAGCACGCCGAAGTCATGTACAACTCCGAATGCATAACGTGAGTCAGTGTATATGTTGACTTTTTTATTCATGGCTTGAGTACAGGCTTGTGTCAGAGCGATAAGTTCTGCGGCTTGAGCTGACAAAGTATTTATACGATTAGTTTCGATGACCTCAGTATCTGTTGTGACTGCGTAGGCGGCTACTAACTCTCCTGTGCTTGTTCTCATGCATGAACCATCTACATACAAGGTCAGGTCTGGATCTGACAATGGGACATCGGTCAAGTCTTGTCTAGGTTTTGTCGTTACAGTAATAACTTCAATACAGTCATGGGCTAGTGGGTCTGTTCCGGTTACTGGCAAAAGTGTGGCAGGATTCAATGTGTTACAGCGTCTGATTTCTATATGTGGCTGAAACAATGTAAGCTCGTATCCTGTAAGTCGCGCTATAGTCAAGTGTTGTGTTTGCGTTCTATTTACAAGAACCTCTACTGCGTGTGGTACTTGAACTGTCAATGGATGTCCTAACACTATGGCATCGCTTTGTCTGATTGCTAAAGCTGTCGCTGCCACTGATTTCAAACATGCAGGCAAAGCCTGAGCTACGGGATCTAATGTACTAGAGAAATAGGCACATGGTTTGTGTGCTCCTGCTTGATCCTGTGTGAGTACTGACAAAGCAGTACCTTCGCGTTCTGTAACAAAGAGTGTAAACTGTTTTCTGTAACATGGCGTTGCTAAAACAGGTGCTTGACATAAAGCTTTCTTTAGGCTTTCAAAAGCTTGTGTATGTTCTTGAGTCCAAGGGAGAACAGTCGGTGTGGCTGCCTCCTGTGTTGTCAATTGAATGAGTGGTTTTGCTAGAAATGCATACTGAAGGATCCACTGTCTACAATATGAAGTGAGGCCTATGAAAGCCCGCACCTCCTTTTGTGTCTTGGGTATTGACATGTTAGCTATCAACTGAATGCGGTCGGGTGTAAGCTGCCTTCCCTCCTTGTCCAGCGAGTGTCCAAGATAAACAACTCGCTGGACACAGAATTGCAGCTTAGAAGGGGACACCTTGTGCCCTTTTTCGGCTAGAAATTGTAAAACTGTCAGTGATGCTTTTTCACATTCAGGTTCGCTTCGGGCGGTGATCAGCAGATCATCGACGTATTGAAGCAGAGCAGTGTTAACTGGCATGTGGATACTGTCAAGTTCTCGTTTCAGTGCTTGGCTATAGATGCTGGGGCTTTCTGTAAATCCTTGAGGTGCGCGTGAGAATTTAAAGCTACGTCCATTTAAACTAAATCCGAACAAATATTGGCTTTCCGGATCTATTGGGACGCTGAAAAAGGCATTTTTGAGATCAATTACAGTAAAGAATGTTGCTTCGGAATCAATAGCTGTCAGTAATGACGAGATATCTGGGACCACAGGGAATTGTGGCACAATGCATTTGTTTAACTCGCGCAGATCAATAACCAATCGATATACTGGCGGCGCTGTAGGATCTGTTCGTTTAAGAATCGGTATTATCGGTGAATTACATATATTGGAGTCTGTTTCCACAACTACTCCTTGGGCAATGAGCTCGTCAATGATTTGTAGTAAAGCCACTACAGCATCTGGTGGTAACTTGTATTGTCGCATTCGTGGTAGCACCACTCCTGCCTTTAATGTGACTCGATATGGTGTAATATTCATGCATCCAACATCAGTAGGGCCTTGTGCCCATAGATGTGTAGGTAAAGTCTGCAGTCGGGGATCCATGTCTCTAGATACATAGTGACCTTTAAAATCACGTAAAAACAACCTTACTCCTTCCGGAGAACAACATATTATGGCTCCTAGGGCTTTCAACGTTTTTATTCCTAACAAGTTTTCTGGACATGATTTAGTAAGCAATAGATCTGTAGTTCGGGTCAGAGGTCCTATCGTAAGTGGAAGAGGCTGTGATACTTCATTAACAATAGGTTTTCCTGAAAAACCAAGGGAAATATTCTGAGAGCCTGAGAGGGGTGCCCCTGGAACTTCACTACGTTTTATAGTTGTTCGACTTGCCCCTGTATCGAGTAAAAATTTTCTATCTTGACCTAATAATTCACTATGTACATAAGGTCCTTCTTGATCTACAGGAATCTCGATAAGGGGTAAGTCAACTTCCCTCTCTAGGCTAGTTCATGCGTAACGCTGATACTCGGGATATTCATACTGTGCGGTCTGATACATTTGTCGTGTTGTTGTCTGTGTGGCAGCAACAGGCAACGGTGGTGCAGCTGGCACAAACTGTATTGGCTGTTGTGCGGCTGGCATGGCCTGGGCATGCTGCGTAGCTCCTTGTTCATTCTGATCTTGTCTTAGTGGCCGTGATCTTTCTTGTGTTTTACCTATGGCGATATTATGTTTTAGCACTGGGCAATCGTGTACGTAATGACCTGGCTTTTTACAATAATTGCATGTCCCTTTTACAGGTCCTGCTGAATCGGAATGTGTCATACCCTTTTTATGCCCTTCAGCTGGAACTGTCTGGGAGACTAGCATTTTCATTTTTGTGTCTTTCATGCGTCTGTGTTCATGTTCTTGTTCCTCTCTAATTCTATTGTGGTGGTACTGTAACATTTGTAACATTTGTGTTGGAGTGTTACCTTGCCAGGTACTCTCGAATTTTAATACTCTATTCTTTACTGGGGGCAGGGCATTTTCCACTAATTTTGTTACAAACAGATGTGGGTATGATTCGCTACTTGCTTTTATGCCACTATTTATACCAAAACATTTCTCGAATCGGGCATAGTAATCGCTAGTGTCTTCATCTTGCTTCTGTTTACAGGCTGAAATTGTACCCCAATCTTCCTTTTTCGTAGTTAATAAACGTGGCAGTACCTGTACTAGTAGACCTGGTAGTGCTTTAGTTTTGTCCCCAAGCCCCGAACCTGGACCTCGGGCCCTTTCTTCTGCTTCTAATGCTGACCATTCTATCTTTTGGTCACCTACCTCCCACTCTTTTTCCTTGAGTTTCTCATAAATGCCAGCAGGCATCAGCACCTTTAATATTGTCATAATGTCGGGGTAGGTATACTCTCCCATGAGTAACATGTCTTTAATTTCTCGGTGAAAACCCGCTGGGTATTTGTCATGACTGGGTACCACTTTCTTCATTTCTAACAATTCTATTTTCGATATGGGCGTATATACAAATACGCGTTTAAACTGATTGTCCTCACCTTTTATTGGGTGTACTTCTCGTAAGGGATTCTGTCTATCCAGGTGATACGTGGTTCTTTCCTTGACAGGCAATGAGACATGCTCTGAGCATACAAAAAGAATATACTGCTTTCTTGATACTAGAATTTCTTTAATTAATTTAGTACCTGGACCTCTCCATTTATTCATAAGCAATTCAGTCAGTATGTCAGGTAAGGGACCAGGGTCCGAATGCTGACTCCGATATAGTATAATGAGTTGTTGAATCATATAAATCCCAGCTAACCTTTGTTCATCTGGGGTAAGATTCAAAAATGTGCGTACTACTGTCTCATCACTATATTTTCCGGGACTGTCCACCCAATGGACAGCTGCCCTTGCTAAATCTTGTTCATCCATAGAATCGAGAAAATGATAACCCCTTCGTTCTCGGAGTAGTTTGTCGGCGGTTTGGAACGAATGCTCGTTAGACTTTATGTTAATTATAGGTATTTGGTAATTCCTGTCATTATCTGGACATATTGGACGTATTGAGTCAGTATGACATCTAGTCTGATCCCTATTACAAGATCTTCCTCTACCTACATAGGCTATGGTGTCCGACTGTCCTGCAGGCAGTCCTGACCCTTCTTCCTCGCTTTGTTCGAACTCGTCTGTCTCTAATCTCTCCTCGTGTAGGCGTTCTATTTCTTTACGGATTTTTCGGCACATGGCTATTATACAATTTTGCTTATCGTGTCTCCCTTCTGATATATTCTGGCTCCATTTTGTAAGAATTTTCATTGCTTCCGGATCTACCCCCGGTCGGTCTTGATTTCTGATCACACAGTTTATGAGGAAACGTAACAGTTCCCCCTGTATCTCTACTTTCTGGTATTCCATAGCTCTGTTAATACATTCTGGATCTCCCCCTGTTTGAACAAAATGATATATTTTATCTAGATGCGCAGTCATTCCTGGTAGCTTCGCTAAATACCCTGCGGCTCGTCTGATACGTAATGATGCCAGGATCATTTTGTCCTCTTTACCGAGCACCGGGTCATATCTACAATCTATAAGAAGTTCCTTAAGCGTACGATCACTTACGAATTTGGGTGTACGTGAATGCGCTGACTCTTGAAAAATAAGTTTATTTATTCTAGGTGGCGTAGAAAAAATATTGGTAGCACCTCCCGTGGCCCCGTCTGGGGCGTCGGGTGTGAAAGGATTCGTCGAACGTGACACAGCAACTATAGGTGTGGACTCAGCTATAGAAGTACCTGTAGGAACAGATGCAGAAACAGATGTGCTTGCCGGAACTTGTGACTCGATTTGTTGCTGTAGGGATACGGGCACTGGATCTTGGCGTTGAACCTCCCTGGTATGCAGTCTATGTGGGGCGGAATTTGCATACTCGGGAGCTGCGTCATCTAAATATGAGGAAAGAAAAACATCTTCTGCGGTTCTAGGATGCCCCTTAGGATGTACCTTGATTGGGAACAATGGGGTTGGCAAGTCTTTTGGTGTTTCAGGAGTAGCCTTAGGTAATCCTTCGGCCAGAAGGGGATACATACCATTCATAAGGGCATTTCTTTGTCTGTCTACTTGTTCTGATTTCACTCGGATACCTTCCTCAATTAATAGATTCTCCCGAACTTTATTGGAATTCTCTTTACTCTTCTCTTCCTGTCTACGTGCTTTTTCTGTTCGTCTATGTGATTCTTTACGCCATAATTCAACGGCGTCTTTCTGTGACTGTCTGACTTTCCTTTTCCATAACTCTTCCTCGACTTTCATGATGCACTCTGCATCCCAGGTCCCCGCTGTGGGCCACCTCTGACTTTCTGGTAATCCCTTGGTATAGTCTACCCATAAATCAAGAAATAATATAGCGTCTAAGCCATGTTTGTGATACATAAAGTGCCCTGGAGTGTCCCTAGGAGGAATAGGGACGGCTTCTTCGAGAACCCCTTTTCTGGTAGTGATCTGTCTTAATTTCGAAAAGAGCGGCATCTTGAGAACTGACCTTATACTTGATTTTGACCCGCTACTTGAATTTGAACAGACTTAATACAATAAACACGATAATGAACAGTCATTCATACCACGATATACAGAACATACTTAAACACTTTAAACATTAAACATTAAACCTTTAACTGGAACAACAATGATGATCGTCTGCATAACTAATCACCAAGCTTAATTCTCGACAATAACTAGACAATAACTAGACACTTCGGAATACTTCGGAATACTTGATATACTGCTAAACAGTACAGATACACTGCTAAAACAGTGCAGACCGGATTTGTGTACCCAAACCCGTCTTGACCGGCACAACCTATGTGCACGTCAGAAATGCCTCCCCAGCAATGGTACTCACCGGGTAGCTTCGGAAACGGAAGGCCTCAGTAACTTGAACTTGAACCGGACTGGACTCGACTCGACTCGTCGGACACTGGGCTTGACTTCGGACTGGTGGGTCTCTGTATACCTCGGATCTTGCTCTCTCAGCTAGGCTCTGGTCGGGATACTTCGCACTTCTCACCGCCTCGTCTGGGTGTTGATCGCAGTCTCAGTCGCCCCCGCTTGACCGGAGGGAGATACAGGAAATCCTGCTGGTACGCGTTATTGTCCGTCCAGCTGTTGGCAGGAGACCGGGCCTGCAACGCACCGCCGGCGCGTGAGATGAGAAAGTGTCCCTGTTCGGGCGCCATCATGTGGTAAATAAAAATTCCTTTACCGGGACTGAATTTGATACAGGAACATAGTAAAATAGCTCGATAAAATGAGAGGCAGAATCCGTGGTATTAGAGGTTCGGAATGGGCTTTATTCCAATAATCGATTATAATCGGTTGCTCCCAATGTTCCGTCACCACGAAGGTTCAGGAAGTGAAGCACCCACTTTATTGACAAGAAGTAACTTTTATAGTACATACATTATAATGAAGTGAATACAGTAGGCGTAACAATTGATAAGGAAATTGACGTTTGGTTTGCGTAACCGAAAATGGGTGTAATAATGAGTAAAAAGGAACATGATTGGTTATGATGTCATACATAGGTGGATCTATAAGATAATACTTGGCCTAAATGCGCGCGCAGCAGTATGACGTGTAATTGACGTGTAACTAGGGGGTGAAGGGGACTTGACATTTAGCTCTACATGCGGAGACAAGAAGTCTGGGGGGGTCAAGTCAACCTAATCCCAAATCATATCTAACATCCTATGTTTAAAGAACTATGTTATCCACAAAAGAAGGACTCTCGGACAGAATCTATTCTATACTGACTATGTGTGCGTGTACAAGCGTCTAAGTGTCTACACTAAACACGAGGGGGTAGGAATATTCCATGGTAACAGGGCTATGAATTACTTGCATGAGGACAGAGAAGTTGGGCCTTTTTGCTTGGTAACTGGAAGAATGTTTACCTAAACTACTAGGCAGGAATGCATCGGCTGAGGGGGAAGCAGATAATTCGAAGGTGAAATACAGTTCTTGGCAGAGAATGGGCTGATGTCAGGCTTCGTGAGCTGCGCAGAGAATAAGACAAAGTTCATGGTCACAGATGCAGGCTCAGACTGGAGCTTTCAGAGGCAGAAGGCAAGAAGAGTTTGATGACAGAATCAGGGCCTACTTGCCTGGACTGTAAAATGGCATAAGTGAACCATATAAAGCCGGTGGCTTTTCATACTTAGGAATGGAATATCCGGCCTATTCATGGCGGATCTGACAAAGGACATGTTGACGGTGGACGCACATGTATTTGCGTCTTCATAACTGGAACTGGAGGGAACATACATGTACTTGTGACATGCACATGGAACCGCTGGGGTCCAAGATAGGGGACATAACTGACCAGAAAAATCCATATTTCCACATTACGGTGCCCCTTAACCTGTGGAGTAAACTAGCCATGGACATAATTGGATCCATGGACAACCTGGGTGTCCAAAAGTAGTTCATGTTGGTCTTAGTTGACTACACCCCCCATTGGGTTACTCAGAAATTTGTACATCGCATAAACACTAGTGCAGTCCTGTATTTCCTCAAAGACGTGTTCTCAAAAGAGGGCATACCTTCCACCCTTATCACCGACAATGGTGTACAATTTACGTCTCAACCTATGAAGCAGTTCTTAGACAACATGAACATCAAACATGAGCTGTGTTATAGCTCAGGGGGGAACACGGTCCTTCTCTTCCGAATTACTGCACTCGGCAGCCATCTTGGGCCAGCGCTTTAGTCGCTGGACCCTGCTCGGGATACTTCAAGCCCGATGACGCAACCGCGCAGCGGGCATTGATGCCGCTACGAGGTTTCTAGCGCGATGGGTTGTTAGCGCAAGGCGCAAACAGAAATCTGAATTGCTTGCTCACCAGGGTTATTGTCAATCGTTTTATGAATTTTTAACCATTTTTAAAACTTATTGCTGCTATTACTAATTGGGTTGCACTGTTGCACTTGTTACATTGAGCTGTGTTATAGCTCCTTGGGGAACACGTCCTTCTCTTCCTAATTCCTGCACTCGGCAGCCATTTTGGGCCAGCGCTCTAGTCGCTGGACCCTGCTCGGGATACTTAAAGCCCAATGACGCGACCGCGCAGCGGGAATTGATGCTGCTACAAGGTTGCTAGCGCGAGGGGTTGTTAGCGCAAGGGGCAAACAGAAATCTGAATTGCTTGCTCACCAGGGTTATTGTCAATCGTTTTATGAATTTTTAACCATTTTCAAAACTGTTATTGCTGCTATTATTAATTGGTTTGCACTGTTGCACTTGTTACATTGAGCTGTGTTATAGCTCAGGGGGGAACACGGTCCTTCTCTTCCTAATTCCTGCACTTGGCGGCCTACTTGGGTCAGCGCTCTAGTCGCTGGACCTTGCTCGGGATACTTAAAGCCTGATGACGCGTCCGCACAGCGGGCGAGCCTAAGGCAAGCCCGTCTGCGGCCGTCCGCGACTGGCCGGGGCCAGGGGCCATGAATACTGTCCCTTTTCTTCAAGAGAGGTATTGTTATAGTTCAAACCATCTAAAATGCTTAAGGCAGACCTATGAACTAGGTTGCTTTCATAATATCAACTTTTAGGCCTCAGAGTCCCTCCCCCCCCTCCCTTGAAGGACCGCTTGCTGGAACTTTTAAATTTCCTTTGCTCAATCGCAGGTCACTACCAAAACACTTTGCAGAGTTGTTCATTCTGCTATCAGATGAAATTCCGGACATTTTGTTTCTTACCGAAACTTCAACTAATTTCCTCTCTGAACCTGACATTGTTCAAGCTCTCCCCCTTGATTATTTACTACAAAGGTTAGACAGGGCAACAATGAAAGGAGGCGGTGTGGCTTTAATCTACAAAAACCATCTTATTTGCCAAACCTTTGGGAGCCCCCTTAGTGATTGTGAGAACCTTCATTTTTCTATAGGACTCACACCGATTCTCTCCCTTTCAGACATTCTAATTTACTGACCTCCTGGTCTCATAGGCCAGTTCCTTAATTCATTGTCAGAAACTGTGACGAAGCTGGCTAGTACTGCCTCAAATTTTACTATCTTAGGCGACCTAAATATTCATATTGAAGGTTGGTCAATGGCCACATCAGAACTTATTTCCGCTCTCGCTGCCCTCCAATTTATTCAGAAGGTATCCCATGCAACACATCTAAAAGGGCACCTTCTTGATCCTGTTTTCTCTAACTTGCAATAGCTACTTTGCCTTAAACCTACCCCTATCCCCTGGTCAGACCATTATTTGATCTCTCTATACTGGTCTCCTAAGTCTGTTATTCCATCTGTTCGACCTTCAAGAAAAATAGTTTGTAGCTGGCCAAATCTCATGTTAGAAAATTGGACCCCCCTATTGGAAAATACCAAACCTCCCACTCATACCGATCCTATATTAGCTAATCAGCTCAACAATTGGATCGAAGAGACGTTCAACCAGTTTCTCCCTAAGAAGAGCACTCAGATGATCATAGGGCCGAATAGATCAGCCTGGTACACACCCAATCTTCGCGAGTTGAAACAAGCGTGTAATAGAGCTGAGAGAATCTGGAGGAAAGACTTCTCCCCTTCTAAGAAAAAGCAGTACAGGGATAGTATTAAAATATATAAGAATGAGATTTTAAAAAACTCAAGCTCAATATTTTGGCAAGAAAATCTCCTGTGCAGCTAACTCCCCCCAGGAGACTTTCCGCATTGTCAAGAAACTTATGAAAACTTCTGCCCCCTCGGTCACCCTTGAGGCAACAGATTGGCGTTGTAATTAACCCGCGGACTACTTTTATAATAAAATTCAAACCATCTGTCGTTCCTTCTCTGACCCTCTGTCTGTTCCCTTACCGGAGGAAACCAATATCTGGAGGGGAGAACACTTATTAGAATGTTCCCCCTTATCGACAAAGAAGTTTTCCAAACCACCTTTGCACTTGTCAAGAGTGGATCTCCCAGAGACCTTGCCCACCTCAATTCCTGAAACTTGCAGCTGACTCTGTCAGCCCAATTATGATAGACTTGATTAATTCCTCGCTTTCCTGTGGAGTAGTTCCTCCCTCTTGGAAAAAAGCCCTGTTGAAAAAACCCAGTTTGGATCCTGAATGTTTCAGTAATTACCGACCCATCTCGCTCCTTCCAGGGGCCAGCAAAATCGCAGAAAAACATGTCAATCTGGTGCTCTCCAGACACTTGGGGACCACAAACCTTCTGCACATGTCCCAAATCGGGTTTCGCCCGTGTCAAGGGACTGAGACTGCTCTACTGGCAGTCGTTCAAAACTCCAGAAGGATTCTTGATGCAGGAGGTTCTCTGGCCGTGCTACTTTTAGATCTTAGTGCGGCCTTTGATACAGTGAACCACCACATCTTGGTCCAACGTCTCCAAAATATGGGTGTATCTGGAGTTGCCCTGGATTGGCTGCGATCCTTTTTGGAGGACAGATATTTTCAAGTATTTGGGGGCGAGGCCATATCAAGCCCACGGCCTCTCCACTGTGGGGTGCCTCAGTGGTCTTCCCTGAGCACCACCCTTTTTAATATTTATTTGGCCCCTCTTGCTGACATCGTCCTTCCTTTTGGGGTACATATCGTCACTTATACGGACAATACCCAAGTGGTAGTCGCATTGAACCATAAAGATAGAGCCCCTACTCGTCTTGACCCTTGCCTCGAAGAGGTGACGAGCTGGATGAAACTGTCCCACCTAAAACTGAACGGGGACAAGACCAAGCTCATGCTTCTTGGTAATCCATCTCTTTCCGAGGCTGCCCTCACCTGGCCAGCATGCGTGGGTCCTGCCACCGCCCCTAAATTGGAGATAAAGATCCTTGGCTTCTGGTTGGATTCTGAGCTCTGTTTTAAATCCCAAACCAGAAGGGTGGTGGCCTCCTGCTTTGGTATACTAACAATGCTGCGTAAAGTCATCCCCTTGCTACTAGCTTTAGCAAGAAAGCTCGTGGTCCAAGCGCTCATCTTATCCCGCCTGGATTATGGAAACGCATTGTATCTCGGCGCCCCTTGTTCGGTCCTGGCCAAACTTCAAACTATGCAAAACTGTACTGCTAGGACCCTTAAGGTGATTTGGAGCCGCCAATCAGCAAAGCCGGCCTTAAAAGCTCTCCATTGGCTCCCAATCCTAGAAACAGTCCATTTTAAAACCCTGTGCATCACCCACAGGCTGATAGGAGGGAAAGGACCAGCCATAATTTCTTCTTTGGTCCAGCCCTACCAAGCCAACAGGCGACTACGCTCGAATAACCTTCACCTGGCATTCGTTCCCAGAATTAAGAGGGCCAGAAGTGGCGGCCGGCTTTTTTCCTACAGCGCCGCCCAACTTTTGAACTCCCTCCCGCTCTAGATACGTAAGGAACCTGATTACATGACTTTCTGCAGGTTGCTCACAACTTGGCTCTTCCCCAAATGATCTTGTTGCAGCCTCAGCTGGTTCTGCCCGTAGCGCTGGAATGCCTCCGGGTAACCACACCCTTTATAAATGCTGTTTCAATTTCAATGAGTTGAAGGCCTTATATTGTCCTAAAGCCAATGGCCTGGTTGAGAGGACAAACAGACTAATCAAGGAGCACATCCAACTGGCCACTGCCAATGGTCATGACTGGGAATCATCCCTACGTGACTGTTTGTGGGCATATCACACCCGCCTAACCGTGTAACAGGGATCTTCCTTTTTGTTTCACTCAGGAGGAGAGAACCTTGCACGAAACTTAACCCTAGTTGGTTGGGTGGAGGTAGGGCTGTGAATACTAGCCTCAAGGACTTAGGTAGGAAGGTTGACCTGCACCAAGCGAAGTACAAGGAATGGTACGACAAAAAGAATGGGATCAAAACCCCTATTGGGAGAGTAGGTGATGTGGTGCAGATCAAGAGAAATGTGAAGGACCCTCACAGTCTAAGTAAATTCTACCCTCCTTGTCACATTGTAAAAGCGTTCAACAATGTAGTTCTCCTTGACAATGGGCAATGGTGGAGTTGTGACAAAGTTGTCAAGTCCCAAATGTTTTCATTAAATCGTATCCCTATGTTTGCATCTTTTCTCATCATATAGGGAGGGAGGTGTGTTGTAACCTTTCTCTTGTTGCCTATGGTATGTTCCGGTACCCCCCAGCTCTTCCCCTTTCCTTGGTTCCTTCCACCTGGAGCTGACAATAGAATGTTGACACCTTGCTGCAATTGTGGAGAACGGATGGCCAATAAAGCAGTACTTCTACCTACTCTGGTTCCTGTCATTCATACTTTCAACAGTAACATGTTTGGGAACTAAGCAAGAGTTCAGGACAATGTACTCGTTAATGGCCTCCGGGAGATTCGAAGACTGCATCATGAATCATGTGTTCTAGGAAGGGCCATTGTCTCTGTGCACTTCCAGGGTGCGTAAGAGCCTGTGTGAGCTTAACAGAATGTGGTCAAACAGGGTGCAAAACTTGTGTCACTTCTGACAGCCATAGGAGAGTGCTGTGGGAAATAAACCAATATTCTATGCAAATCCAGGAGTCGTGGGGGGCCAAGTAGAATGTGGACCCTTTCACCTGTTGGTGACGAGTGCGCCATGCGTCAGAGGTGGTTTGTGTCAAGAAGGTCTTGAAGGACTCATAGCGAATGAGGTTTCGAACTACTGGAGGTGCCAGTACAGTCCACAGAAGGGCAATGGGTAATATTAAAATCCCCTCCCAGCAGAATCAAGTCCATATGCAGGTGACATATCATGGCAGAGATATTGTGGTAGAACTCAGCGGTGTCAGTGTTAGAGGCATAACAATTTACTGGAAGCATTGCCCTGCAAGCCATAGTACCGGAGACCAGCACATAACCTGCTGTCTGCAAGTGATCATGGTATATGAATGGGAGGGTTTTATGTATGAGGATACAGACCCCGCAGGAGTAAGAGTTGTAGTAGGAGAAGTATCAGTTAGCGCCTCATGTGTGACGTTCTGGCAACTATCTCGTGGGCACAGGTGGGTTTCTTGAAGAAATGCTAATTTTATGTGATGTCTGTTGAGATAGGATAATACCTTTTTCCCTTTCCTGGGGATATTTAGGCCATGGATATTCCAGGTAATGTATGTTAAGTCTAGATCTCGAGCAGCCACAGGGCGATGGTCAGCATATAATGCGATGGAATTTCAACATGGGGGTGTAAATACTGTAGAGCGTGGGGATGTGGTGTAGTAATGGGCAGCAAGAATAACACAATGAAAAAATACAACAGAAGCCCTTCTCACCCACACCAGCAATAACATTATCTAGCAAATCCCTGTAAAACAGTTAAGAAATCAAGGAAGTTAACATTCAGGTGTACACTTTTGGAGGGGTGACAATGCTTCAAGAAAGCAATGCCTTCAACAATGTTCTACGATCGTTCATGTCAGCGTACCTTAGCTGGAACGCTTGTAGGGCTGGCAGGTTGGCTACGGGAAGGGTCATCTGCAGAGGAGACTCGAGCAGGATGACTCTTAGGCAGTAACATAGCAGGAGTTTTAGTCAAGTGGGTCCTGCAAAGGTATGGAGACTGAAGAAGTGGGTGATTGCTCCGGCGTCGCATTTCCAGAAAGTCCTTGCCCCCGCCACACCGTTTATAGACCTGGACCACCTCTGCAGGGTTGTTGACGATCAGGTGTCATCCATCTACCTCAACTCAGAGACACGCCAGGTATAGCATGTTATACTTAAGACCTTGCTTACGGAGGGTGTTTTTCACTTCAGTCAATTTAAGACTGGCCTCTTATACAGCAAGGGTGAAGCCTGGAACAATGACAGCATTAAGCCATGATACTGACGAGGGCCATTCTCCATGGCCAGGAGCAGTGCAATTGCAGAGGAGTTACCATTGGGCATGGAGGCCCCAGCAGGCGGACAAGGGCCCAAGGACCTATGGACTCTTTACACTACAAAAGTATCAGTGAAAGATTGGCAACTAAAGTTTTGTAAGTAATTTTCTCAACAGAGGTATCCGGGAACATGTTGTTTGTTTCAGCAACTCCAATAATGTGCGGATTGTTCCGCTGTGACCTAGCTTCAAGGTCTTAATTTTTCATCATGGTAGATTTGAGCAGGCACTCATCTTTTTCTAGGCACTTTGTGGTGTTGTGGCAACCCAGATGATCCCCCATGCAGTCTAGACAGCTGTTGAATGTATCAAAGCAGGTATCGATGCCTAGGACCCAGCTCGTAATCCTGCCATGATGGTGGTCGTGCCACCGGCTGATAGTTTAGTGAAAGCACTAGTAGGAGGCTCCTCTGTATCCGAGAGTGAGTAATGTTGCCTCGGGCCCCTTACGGAGTCAAACGCCAGTTTTCTCTGCTTGGGGTTCCCATGCCCCCTTGTGCTAGAGAGTCTAGGAGGTATGAATATCGCTGCCAGGGAGCGTTGGCGGTGTAGGCCTATTGAGTGAGAGCACCTCCACACCAGCCGGATGACGAGCTGTACAGGGGAGCAGAAAAGAGTAATGTGAGGCCTTGACGTGATGTCACCAAGACTTTGGGCAGAGCGCAGTGTGTACAATGCACCATTATCTGCTTAGAGGCAAATGGGAGCAGGTGGATGTCCGCATGCCCCCCCACTGGCAGAACGAGATGAGAGAAGTTGTTTTTGCACCTCAGGGTGTGGGTCGTCAAGCGTAGAGCTGCATATGCAATCATGCAGGCGTTCTCCAGGATGAGGGTTTATAAAGTAGAGGCCACGTGGGCGGTGAGCAGTGATCTCAGGGCAGAGGCTGACCCACCGCCCAGAGGCAGTGTTAAATCTGCAGTCCATGGAGGGCCAGTCGACACCGCTGCAGACCTCAGCGCAGATCCAAATGGGGCCCGCCCAGGCATAACTGCCTGAATTCCACAGTAGGCGGACCCTGATTAGTAGGCTAGGCGAGAGGGAACCACATCCAGCAGGCAGCAGCCCGGGGGTAGGTGGCCGCCAGCAAAGCTTCAACAGAGGAATGAAGGAGGGGGAGTCTGTGCACCAATCCAGGCACGCCACACTGCCCTGAGCACTAGCGCTAAGCCCAACAACAGCAGGTAGGGCCCAGTCACCACGTGGGCAGCTCTGCAGCCACTGAGCGCAGATGGCAGTGCTCCCGGAGCCAGGCTCGAGGCTTCTGCTCTCCTCACCACAACTGTTGAGCAGAGCCGCATGTGGACGATGGGGGTGCAATGGCAGTCGCAGTGGCCCTGCCCCAGGCCCACCTGTGGCCCCTGTCACAGCGGGGCATCCGGGGCTCCATCAGGCAGCAACGTACTGGTGGTGCGCTGGCACTACAAGGCAGTCCCTGCAGCTATCACCCGTCCAGGCATGGTGGAGGCATCCCACAGGTTACTACATTCCCAATGCCAGCATTATGTGGCGGATTAGGGTGGAACTGCTATATTTTGGGGCATACAATCCCAGATCTTCAATGCTGTGTGGCCATCTTGGTCGCCGGCATTGCCACGCCAGAAATGGGGATGTTTCTTAAAAGCTGTATTTGCAGCATTTGCCATGGTTGATTGTACCTTAGGTCTACAAGGTTGGGCTTTATTTGCCAACTGGTAACATTGCTTAATGTAAGAAACTATCCGCCTTGAAATGAATTGTCATGTCCTAGGTAAGCCTGTTTAAGCAGGTCCACAGTATATAAATAAAAGTGATTTGAATGCTTAAAATTTTGTCTTGCAAAAACAGAACTTCAGTACTCTTCACAACTGACGTGTGAAGAGCTCGTTCTGCTTGAGTAAAAGGGTTCAGAAAGACAGTCAGTACAGATATTTACTGATATACATGTAGGTCTGAGATTACTTCATGGAGAAAATTCTGTTCCTATTAAAAACTGCATAAGGTTCTTGTGAAAACAAATTCTAAAATGTACTCACTCTGAGAGTGTAGGTGATGCCTCCTAAGAAAGCAAATCTATCAACAAAGAGACTGGGAGCTCTCTTGGATATCAGTTGGGAAAAATATTCCTGATTCTTTCTGTATCTCAACAGCGCGAGAAAATAAATTTGATTTGATGCCCCTACCCTAATACAATTTTATCAGATTTTACCCTCATTATACAAACTCCTCTAGGGCCATATTCTTGCACAGAGCCCACGTGCACTAATAGGGTGCTGGTAAAGTAGGCTCCTATGATGAAGAATGTCACCAAGCATGAGTGAGGGGTACTGTCCCTTTTTTTATTTAATTATAATTAAAACCTGAAAGAAGACAAATGTGAATTTATTAGCTGCTGGCACAGGAGAGTATAAGATACAGAAACATTTTGGAATATTTTTCTCAAACGATGGTACAAGAGAGCCCCCCAGCATTTTTGGTGATAAATGTATGTATTGCGTGGGAGGCGGTGCTAGCGGCCGACTCGTTGATTACACTATCGCCCCAATAAAAACATTGGTTTACTAAGAAAACAGCCTTCCAAGTTAAATGTTGCAGTGTTGTGACCTTCAGCATCAAAGCCTAGAGGACAGTCATCTTCTCGAGCCCGCCGTGGCCGAAGGCTTAGATTATCCCCAGAATGGCTCTGCCATTTTAAACAAAAAATGGTCCTCAAGCCCTTTGATACAGAATATACTCTAACCAAAGAGGTCACTCAAGTGGCCATCCTTTCACTAGTCTGCTCCATCTGAGGTCATGCTTAATTTTTTTTCACCAGCACCTCCTACGTCACCAGTGCTTTAGTCATCTCCGCACCTCACAAAGTTGCTAGTGTTGCCATAACCTCCACCTGCACCACTTAAATTGACAAAGTCAAAGAGTCCACACTGGAATAGAAGATCTCATTCCAGAACATGATCTCAAAGCAGGTCTGGGCAATCTAACAGAGGATTTAAGTTGCATGGAAACTATCTGAGGCCCATACGAGCTACTTTCTGATCGTTGCATTCTTCTGCCCATTCCGCCATCAGGTATTATTCTCCAACACTGGCTGATTCACCTCCTGCTCGAGTCGTTCCAGTGGATGGCATTAATATTTTTAGTGACGTCGTGGTAAGGAGTGTAGCCAAGCGGAGTATCCTAATATCAACACTAACGACTTCTACGCTGGTGATAGTTGTACCACAGAACATCCTCCGGACCTCTCTTGGCTTTGGTACCTGGCCTAAAAAAATATGTGATGCAGATGTTCCTAGTTTCAGTGACTTCTGCCTCACTAGACTTCAAAAAAATTACAAAGGTCCAGACCAGGATCCACTCTCTCAAGGACGGACCTACCACCTGACTTGGTTATAGTTTCTGCGGCCAGGAAATCACCTAGTATTGCTCCTTCACTGTTCCACTGTTCCTCATCCAGCTTTTTTGTGAGATTAGCATGCCACTAGATAACTCCCTGCCTGTTCTTCAATGTGTGATGAAAGAGTGCAATTTTAGCAGGCGGGGAATAAAAATAAAAGTGGAGAGGGTTGGGGGGGACCTTTCCTCTTCCCTAAATCAAAGAAACTAAATAAAAAAGATCTGCACGTTTAGACAACATACACTAAGGGTTTGGTGTCTACACTGATTCCAGACACCCCCAAAGGATATGTTAGCCTTTAGACCAGCTAGCTCGCAGTGCCCCCTAAAATTACCAAGGAGCTAATAGTGTCTGACAACTATCTAACATGACAACCATGGATCCTTCAGGGATCATGGAAACAGTACAGTACTTTTTGCTCAGTCACTCGTGCTCACTTGGTCTCAGAGATATACACAGAATAAACAATGGGGATGTTTACAATAAGCATTTATTGAACCATCGTCATTCTAGTATAAAACATGTTTGCTGCAACAATCATTAAACAGAAACAGATATATAAGATTACAGGCACCAACAGAGTAAATAAAAGGTAGGATTCTACCATGGTGCTAAAACAGTACATCTATGCAGGCATATCGATACATGGCAGTAATCAAGCATATTCCTACGATGCAAACCCTGTCTAAGTGTACCTGGAATGTATGTGGGTTTAAAGCCAAGAATCCCCTTGGAAACAGCTAACTCCATTACCTGATGGGAGAGAACGAAGACCACATCTTGGTCTCGAGTTAGACATCCAGCAAGGGATGTCAGACCACTGTGTGCTGGAGCTGCTGCAGGCCGGGACCTCAGCGTCTAGTGTCAGCGTGAAAGCTTCTCCTCCAGTTCCACAGCAAAGATGTGGTTGTTTTATACCCACAAAATGCCCTCAGGTATTCTTCCTAGAAATGTAATGGCTTGCCATTATGTATAGAGGACCTGTTGTTTAAGGATGACGTTAGCAGTAACTTTTGTACAGAGTTATTATACAGAAGATGGTAATCCTGCTGTGTATGTCCTGGGCAGGGGATTAAGATATGATGCTAGGAATCCTCATGCATAATTAATGAGACCAGTTTCGGAGGAAACTGATGACATTTATTCAGCACCTAACTAGGTAAAAGGTGAGTGCCCGAACTGTTTTTTAGAGCAAGGTAGGACGAATGTAGGTAAAAGGTTTTATTGCTACCTAGGCCTATATTGGGGTACACCCACTTCTAACGAAGGTCGTTAAGGTCAACTAATGCTAAAATATGCCTGTCTAAAAAGTATGAAAACATTGTTATAAAAATCAGTGTAAAAACATCTAAAAACATGGTATATGTAAAAATTATGTATAGAAATTAATAAGCTCTATAAGTCCTCTAAAATAGTCAATATATTGATAGACCAACTGGGCACATCAAAAGGCTGTTTTGGAAAAAGGTCAAATTGTTCCCAGCACATGGAGAGTGAAATGTTTGTGTGTCCTGTGTGGGAGACGCAACATCACTGCCGCTTGCATTCGCAGACGACGGTCCTTGTAACACCTCCTGTATCAGGTCAAAAGAGCAAATGTGATCATCTTCAATTCCCGTAGCAGCCGCTGAGGAAATACTCGGTACCCGTGTGTTGTTGTAGAGCTGGTGTCCAGTCCGACAGGAGTTGAAGCATCCCGTGGAGGCTCCAAGAATGGCGTCATCAACATGGGAATATACGCTGAGGACACTAATACGTGGGCCTTTAAGGGGTCCAGTTGTGGAAATATGGATTTTTCTGATCAGTTATGTCCCCTATCTTGGACCCCAACGGTTCCATGTATAAATCACAAGTACATGTATGTTCCCTCCAGTTCCAGTTATGAAGACGCAAATACATGTGCGTCCACCGTTAACATGTCCTCTTTCAGATCCGCCATGAATGGGCCGGATATTCCATTCCTAAGTACGAAAGGCCACCGGCTTTATATGGTTTACTTATGCCATTTTACAGTTCAGGCGAGTAGGCCCTGATTCTGCCATCAAGCTTTCCCTGCCTTCTGCCTCTGAGAGCTCCAGTCTGAGCCTGCATCTGTATCCATGAACTTTGTCCTCATTCTCTGCGCGGCTCACGATGCCTGACATCAGCTTGTTGCCTGCCAAAAAACTGTATTTCACCTTCGAAATTATCTGCTCCGCTCCCTGCCCAATGCATTCCTGTCTAGTAGTTTAAGTAAACATTCTTCCAGCTACCGAGCAAAGGCCCGGCTTCTCTGTCTTTATGCAAGTAATTCATAGCCTTATTATTATGGAAGACTTCTGCCCTCGCATCTAGTGTAGACACTTAGACGCTTGTACACGCACTAACAGTCAGTATAGTCAGTATAGAATAAGATTCTACTCTAAGAGACCTCTCTTTTGGATAACATAGTTCTTTAAACATAGGATGTTAGATATGATTTGGGATAAGGTTGACTTGACCCTCCAGACATCTGTCGCCACATGTAGAGCTAAATGTCAAGTCCCCTTCACCCCCTAGTCGCACGTCAATCATACGTCATGCTGCTGCGCGCGCATTTCTGCCAAGTATTTCTGCTGACATTGCGAAATTCTTTCATGGAACCACCCTATTATGACATCACACCTGATGACGTTCTTTAGTCACACCCAGTTACGCCCACTTTTGCTACGCATGTATGTTTTATCTACACTATCAATTATTACGCCTCTTGCATTTGCTTCACTGTAATGCCTATTGTATAAAAGTACTTACTTATCACTAAAGTATGTACTTCACTTCCTGAACCTCCGTGGTGATGGAACTTGGAGTCAACGATTCGAATCGTCCATTGGAATAAAGCCCATTCCGAACCTCTAATACCACGGATTCTGCCTCTTATTTACTGAGCTATTTCTATTATGTTTCTGTATCAAATTAAGTCCCGGTAATTAAATTATTTACCACACAGTAGTGCATCCATGTCCAGTGGCACGACCGATGGAAGTGTTAGACATTATGTCTAACACGCATTCATATCTGCAGAATAGGCAGCGGTGCACAGGCAAGATGCAGTCATCCCAGACTGATCTGAACGATTGGAACCAATACTCGCTTAGCTCTCAAAACCAAGGTGCGCCCAGATGGAGTACCATGCGTTCACGGCAATGTCACACAAGGAGTGCTTTTTTTAATCTCTGGTGGAACTGGGCCGTCCTTTGCTTAGCATGAAAATTAAAACCAGGATATCCACTACAAGTAGTAGGACCAGCAGAAGCACTCCAAAAACGTTTCCCATACAGAGTGGATGAATGCTGGAATAACTCCAAACATTTTCTGCAAGGTGCTTAATAGTCCAGAACCTATGCTCTTAAATAAGTGCACAATCCCACTCATATCAGAAATGTTAAAGAGACAGTGTAGCATTTCTCCGCAATGGAGCAGGAAATTAGTTCGGACTGGCCCTGTATCTCTGCCGAAGACCTTGCAACCTGGAGATCAAAAGTCCCTCAGGCTGAGGTTAAGGCCACATCCTTCTGTAACAGAATGGCTTTCAGTCTGCTCAGAGAATCAAACCGTATAAAGGAAACTTCCAATGAGGGCCATAGCATTGCCTCCCTAACTGTGTGGGTCGATGGAAACAATACTTGCATACAACAAGTAACCCAGGAACTTACTGTGACCAGATTTGCAATGCCTGGTACCATCCATCAACAACCTTGATCATTCAACATCAAAAATCTCCAGTTCGAGAGCAGTTTGAACATTGGATGAATCACGGCAGCTGGGGATCCTTTCAAATGACATGATAGGTTTGCAACTGAAGCATTACAGGCTCTGTGAAGCAAAATATCCTGACAAATTAGAGAACCACTTAAAGAACTCTCACAGTCTGAACCGCTGAGAAAAACTTCAGTTTACCCATTCCTGCATCTAAATCTGTACGGCAAATCCCACGACTCAAGTATGTATCCCTGTCCCAACGCTTCATACCTGCCTACCTGGTGATATTGTAGACAGTACTGAAATTGGAATGTTGTGACCAGCAGTGTAATATGGCCATGGATTAACCATTCAGTGGAAGGTGACTCACCCATGGTAAAAGGTAATTGGTCAAATGTTTCAATGTGCAGCTTTGTATACTTTGCATTCTCTTCATTTCATTGTTGTCTGTCTTACTGTTAGATTATATGCAGAAAACAGAATCGTACGGTTGATATACTGCCAGGGCTCATGACCAGAGCGTGAGTGTAGCGTCCAGCTTAATAATAGAATGGATCACAATTGCAATTGTCCATGTTAAAGAATAGACAAATCATGTTCCATCATATTTATTGCACAAGACACAATGTTGCCCACTGAATAAATCCTGGATGATAATGTGGTCATGCCATTGTCGATCACTGCCAAAGCCTTTTCTGAGTTAACCCTATCAATTTCACGTAGTCTCTCAGCAGCTTCTTGTTGAGAGGTTTTCCAAACCTTATAATTAAATAGTGTATAAGAAGCGTTTCTGACGTGGCTTCTGGGGACCTAACAAAAATCCCTGCAATCCATGTCATCTGACAGTAAGGACAAGTGTTGCTTCACCTGGGACAGTGTTGAGGTTCTTAGTCACTCTGGGCATAACTTCCCAGGCTCGTCAGGCCTATGGGCACTAAACCCTTCGGTGTTACACCGGAATCTTGACTGACACCTATTTGTGTCGATAGGCCAGAGCAACCATCCGTTCCAATTGGCGTCAGATGATTTGTATGAGCCATCATGTAGAATGTCATCTAATGTATCCTTACTGTTATGCATAATTTTGCCATTCCTCTAAGCGTGTAAGTGTGGGAATCCGTTGAGTGTTCAAGTTCTTGATCTTGGCTAACCCAAGACAGGAAGTCTGTTGCACTGTGTCGTTCAGGAATAATATCTGAAGTGGTATGAGGCATGCTCTAAATAAGGCCTCAGTTCCTTGACCCTGACAATCTTTAGTTCCCCAGACTGATTTTGTGTCCTCCCAAAAGGCGAAACCCCTGTATGGACAGCTGGGAATGAAAGGAAGCAGAGTATATCTGTTTTGTGTTAGTGAGCATATTTTTCTGTGCAAAAAGTGGTCAGGTCTGATATGTTAAACCCAGAAAAATAAGCAAACATTTGTGCAAATGTAGCTGAACTACCGGAATAATAGCATTGTGAAGAAGTGATGACTATAGTGTTGATAACAAAACATGGTGTCAAAATTAGATGTATCATCATACAATTCATCTCTAGAAAATGAAGCCGATTGTTCTAAATCAGACAGCATAGTATTTATAGTTTAAAAGTCCCAATCATAAGAGAAAGTACTGGAGGTGATATCACTTAATGAAATTTTAAACAAGTGTAGTATTTTTAAAAGTCCTGTTGGACCATATACATGATACAAAACCCTGAACTCTAGCAATCTAGAGCTGTAGCCAGGGTGAAACAATGTGTCTTTTTCAGCCAAAGGTAGAAATTACAATTGTGTTGTGTGCGTGAAAAAGGCAACGATGGTAACTCGGGTTCACTTGGATCCAAAGAGAAAGTCTCAAAATCAGTGAACTGACCAGACGCAGTTTGATCTATTTTTGGTAGCTCCGCAGGTTTTGTAGAACTGGCAGATTTCTCCTGTAGAGACATATACACTTAGATGCCTGTATCTGATAGAGACATCTAGCCGCAGATTCCTTAACTTACAATATCACCAGGCGTCAGACTGGATCCGAAAAACTTTTTCTCCAGCGGTGCCTCTGCACGCCATATAAGACCCCCCTTCCCCCAGCGTGCTAACGTCAGTTTTTTTCTTTTTTTCCGCGTCCTAACGCGGATCCGGGAGAAGCAGTACCTCTGGCCTGTTTTGTTTTTTCAGGCCTTCTTGATGCTTTTTCGCATTGGGAACAGTGTGTCGATGCCTGTGGGCTTCAAATCGTGCCGATCCTGTTGGCGGCATGTGACGGTGACAGACCCACACAAATTCTGTATGTGGTGCTTGAGCGAGCACCATGACTCCGTAGAGTGCGACGCCTGCCGGTGGCTGAGACTGGAGTCCCTGAGGTAACAACAAATGAAGTTGCTGGATGTCCCAATCTGAACCCTCGTGGCGCCAGTCTCCCTCTCCAGCGGAGGATCCCAAGTGGCGCCAGTCTTCCCAGGAGGAGATTCCTTTTAGGGGCAGGTCCCGGAGTCGTGACCGTCATTCACCTACATCAGGTAAGCACCGGAGGAAGTCGCGGAAGTCATCGGCTTCACGTCGACATGACATTGGGGGCCGCTGCTCCCGGTCTTTACCGGACATGGGCTCCCAGGAGTCGACCCCCGCATATCCACCGTTTCCCAGTGCTGGGGCGACTCGGACCCAGATGGAGGCCTACTGCAGGGCCCTGCAGTCCATCTTTAGGTTACCCCCTCTCTCTGGCATGCCTTCGGGCCCACAGGGGTGTAGGGACTCAGGTTGGGACTCCACCGGCGGGTTTACCCTCGGTGCCGACCGAGTGCTCTGACTCCAATTCCGGAGTCGCTACGACATCGGGAAGCGGCCAGGTGGGGCATCCCACCCAGATGTCTAGCCCTCCTATAGCGCCTTCGCACATCCTTGCGGCGTCGCTGGATGCGGCTGCAGTGCGGAGCCAGACTCCGAGTCAGCGGCATCTCCCCCCACAGGTTTCCGCCTCGGGAGACCTTGGGTCAACGCCGGTCCGACGCAGGACGGACGAGCCTCCTTCGGAGGTAGTCGACGACATGCTGATTATGCAGTCCGGTGCCTCATGTCTATGTTCCCATGACTTCCCTGGGTTTGATACTCATGGTGGATTTTGAATTTGTAACGGTGTTGTCACTGTTTTCTGGTGCCCGTAGGGTCCCAGTCGTTCTTTGTTTTCTGGCTGATTAGCCGTGTTTCTTTCCCTTACTCTGGTACAGCTGGAACAGCTGTTTATCCCTTTCTTTTAGAGCCTTTGCCTACGAGCTTGTCTCAAGAGGGTCCCTTGTTTTTATAGGGATGTGCCTTACCCTATGTGGGGTAATTGTTGGCTATTGTATAGCTGCTCTTCCTTGCCCAGGAACTTTTGCCAGTTCTAGTTTGTCTCTTTCTACTGTTGTAGAACGTTCCCTCTGGTAAGATCCATGGCGTTTGTTTGATTCTTTCTTGAGGTTCGATTTGGTTGTCTACGGTTGGTCCGTAGTTCTCTCCTGTTTCTGTAGTGGCATACTTCCCCGCAGTATCATTGGGTTTCGGCCACGCCTGGCTTTCTAGGTGTGTTCTTGCAGCTTTCGCTGTGCCTTTCCGGCCTGCGTTGCCTGACTGGATATGGACATGCGCCCCAAGGGGGGCATGTTGCTCTGTTCCGTTCCCAAACTGGTTCTTCTGTGTTATATGTGCATTCGGCATATGGGTACACACAGGATATGCCGCCTGTCAAAGTGTGGCAGTAGTGTTCCTTACACCCCTGTCTAGGCTATGTCCTCTTCTAGCTCACTTACTGGGGTGGGGAAGTGCTTATGTCTTCTTTTATGGCTCAGGCCCTATCGGGGTTCTTGCCTAGGGCAAGAGGAGTTTTCCGACAGCTCTGTCTTGGCTGTGCGTTGCCTAGTACTTTATTTCCGTGTACTCTTTCCTAGCAAGATCTCCGGTCCCTTGCTTCTTGCCACGCAGGGGTTTAGGTTTTTCTGTTCCTGGCCTTGATCATGTTTTATACCTCACTATGGCCAAGTGGTTCAAGTCTATGCCTCTTCCTCCAAAGGTTATGTGCTCCACTCCAGGTGTTTTTCTGGGTGTGAGTTCTCATTCATAATTCTGGCACAGTTGCTTCTTTTATGTATGTTTACGGTACATGTATTTTTCTCAAAATACTCCTTGTCATTATACAGTATCGGTATATGGTGGTGCATGACTTTTCTCACAGACTTCGGTCTGTGTATTTCTCACTCCTTTCTTGTGAGTGCCATGGTCTGTGTACCCGCCTGTCTCGCGGCAAACCAGGTTCCTTTCCCGTCGGGGAGTTGCTGTCGCTTTTTGTGTGTTTTCACTTTGTTTTGTCCTATGCCGCACACCGGTGCCGTTGTACCAATTGTGCGACCTCCCTTATCTAGGGTTGCATTAATTCCTATATATATACATCCTTGTCTCTATGTATATGTGTTGTGAGTTATAGAGGTGCCCCCATAACTAGGTTCTTCCTTGCCCTAGTATCAGGGATTTTGGTTCCAGGGTCTCTCTCGCTCTCTTTCTTTCTTTCTCTCTCTCCTATGGGAGCGAGCCTTCTGTGTGTTCCTGGCTTTGCCGATTTCCCTTTGCCGTTATACCTTTGGGTGCGGTTGGCTGGTGGACTACCTGGCGATACGCCCGGCCCTTTTCCCTGCTGGCGCGAGCGTGCTGTTGATACTCCTATTCTTGGGCCTTTGCATCGGTGTGGTGTGGTTCTCACAGTTCACACTATTTTCTTGTGTGTATCCTGTAATCCACATACCTGTTTTTCCTGGTAGTCAAAGTCTTGTTCACTTTTTCAACTTTTGAAATCCACTGTGGCGTATTTTCAGGCGGTATGCTCTGATGTTGTCATACTGTATTGTCCCTTTTTGGGACTTCGTTCCTTGCGGATCCGTGGGATCCGGTGCTTAGCTACCTCCTTTCTTCAGAAGCTCCTGCATTTTCTTCCTGTTGGAAATGGCCCTTTTTGCAGGGTCATACCTAAACTTTTTGCCTTCCTCCTGTATTTTTTATGACCTGTTTGTGTTGATTTTATGACTCTGGGCACTTTACCACTGCTGATCAGTGCTAAAGTGCATATGCTCTCCCTTTGTAAATATGACATGTGAATTGGTATATCCATGATTGGCTTATTTGGTTTTCCTGTTAGTCCCTAGTAATGTGGCCTGTGTGTGCCCAGGGCTGGTAAACCAAATGCTGCTGGTGGGCCTGCAGCGCTGGTTTGCGCCACCCACAGAAGCCGCTTGTAAAGGGTATCTCAGACCTGCCACTGCAGTGTCTGTGTGCAGTCTAGAACTGCCATCTTAGCTGTGAAGTGCACCCACTTCCCAGCCCCTGAACCTTCCCTTGGCATCATGTAAGCCACCCCTATGGTAGGGTGCATTCTATGTGTAAGGTAGGACATGCTTTGATGTGTGTAGCATGTCCTGGTAGTGAATTACACCCAATTTCGTTTTTCACTACTGTAAGGCTACCTGTTCTCCATAGGCCAGAATGGGCAGTTTGACTGTTATACTCTATAGTCCTAACTGACCCCAGGAACATGGTAGAAAAACGAATTTAGTATGCCTGAGCTCAGAATATTAAAATACATCTTTTAGTGAAGCTTATTTTTATCTTCTGTTTGAAAATACCACTTTCAGAAAGTAGGCATTTTCTTGCCTAAATATTCCAGTGTGCTCTGCTGTTATGTGTATTGGCTGTCTGGGTTTGGAGTGACAGGGCTGGGGAATTCCAGGAGACAGGGTGAGGTGTCCCAGTGGTGAATAAAGAGATCTGCATCTAGATGGGTGGGAGGAGTTGCACCTGGGACCTGAATAGGGCTGTGCCTTCCCTCCACAATGCTGGCTCCACCTCCTGTGGTGCGTGTGATGTCTCTGCCCTGCACCCTGAAGGGAAAGAAGCACCCTGGTAAACAAAGTGCTCCAGGACTGAGCAGAACTGGTTCTGGCTGGGTTCAGTGACTTGTGACTCTTTAGAACAAAGACTTTTGGGGTATAAATATCTGTGCTGAAACCCCTACAATTTGTATTGCCCTGGATTTCAAGACCAACCTCTGTCCGTGGAACTGAAGAAAGCTGCAGGAGAGGACTGTCCTGGTGTTGTGTGCTGTTCCCTGGATTGACCTGCAGTAGTTTTCATTGAACTGGAAAAAGGAGGGAAAAGGAGCTGTAAGAGAACTTTTTAATCTTGACCCTGCAATCACCCAAGGGCTAGAGAGAGAACTAGCCTCCTGACTTAAGTCTCAGGACCAGTAGACTTCATTTTCGTCGCTAAGGCCTGTTAGCGAGCTGCCGCAGCCGAGGAGCGTGAAGAAAATCATCGCAACATCTCCAGAGCGTAAAGAAAATCGTCGCATCACTGCCGCTGAAGGCCCGCTGGCCTGATCATCGCCCCACACGTTTGTGGCCAGAAAATCATCGCTTCAGCTGCTGAGCGTCCGGAAAATCGTCGCTAACCCCCGTTAGCGAGCGGCCGTGACCAGAGTGTTAGGAAAAACATTGCTAACCCGCCGGAGCGACATTTCTTGTGGATTATTTGCCAACATCTCAGAACTGTGAGTAAGAGGGGTCGCAGAGACCACTGCCCTGAACTGAACTTTACCTTACCCATTGGAACTTTTTTTGCAGCATCCAGAGAGAACTATTTTTGTACAGTGTTGTTGTTTTCTCGTTATTTGTTCTTGTGATAAATCTCTATAAATATAACTATTTTCTTTGATAACTACCTGTGTTGTGTCCCTTTGTAGTGTTCCTCCCTGTATTTACTGTGTATGATTATCAACACTTTACACACTGCCTCTGAGATTAGCCTAACTGCTCGTGCTATGTTACCACAGGGTGGAGCAGGGGTTGTCAAGGGGGTGCAGCCCTTCACTCGGACTTAGAAAGAAGGGTCCCTGCTTGGACACTGGCCATCCACTGCCAACCAGAGACCCCCATTTCTAACACTTCCATTTTGCATTGACCTTTCTGGTTCTCTGTTTTCTTTGTGTCCATGTCTGGCCGAGGGAGGTCTCGTACCATCCTCTGACGGATTATGGTGCCTTTGCCGCCCCTTGTTCCTGCTCCTTTACAAAGTTTTCCCGGTCTAGTGTCCGCTGCGCTGGCATTGCTGTTCCCACCGTATTTAGTCAAATTTTTTGACAGATAAGTTCTCTCAGAAATTGACGGGTTTCTCTCGCAGACTCTCCTCCCATGGGGTATGGCTTTGGTATCGACTCTAAGTTAAGGAATCTGCGGCTAGATGTCTCTATCAGATGAACGAGTTACTTACCTTCTGTAACAATGTATCTGGTAGAGACACAGTCTAGCCGCAGATTCCTTAACGCCCACCCCTCCTCCCCGATCTGCGAGGACCTTTCCAGGTGGGGTTTTACCACCTTGCATCCCTACAGGCGGCCTTGGTCGTCCTTAGGGGTGCTCTCATGTTCCTGCCTTCAGGGCAGGGCGTGTCATTCTGTGTTGGCACGTTAGCTCTCCACTCATTCTCGTTCTTGGATGGCTTAGTAATGTGTTTTTCAAGGCTCTTCCGCCAGTTTCTTTCGGCGTGGAGATTCTCATGTTCCTCTACCCTCACTCAGCTCTTGTTTATCTCGATTGGGTTGCGGTTTTACTTGACTATGCTACAGTTCATAGATCACTGTGGTGGGTGTGGTGCACATTCTACCTTGTTGTTCCAGTCTTGTGGTCCCTTACAGTTACATACTGCGGTCAGAGGTTGTTTTTCATACTGTTTCATCCTGTGGTTGCATACTATCCTTCAGTTGTCATGCCATTCGTTTCCACTACCATTGCCTTTTAGAGGGCTCAGTTCTTTGCTTTGATGGGACTTTTGCTGGGACGGGTTCCTTCAGTCCCTTCCAGTGTTGAGTACTTTTTCAATATGGTGTTGTTTTTCGCACTATGATTTCTTACCATTGTTTTAAGGATTTTGTTCTGTTTTTTATACACTGTTCCTATACGCTCACAGTTTTTGTCATGGCTCCGCGTTGTGGTGTGGAAAAGTTTCACTGTAGAAAACTGACGTCAGCACGCCGGAGGGGGGGAGGGGTGTTATATGGCTCCATTGACGACACTTCCGTGGACGACGTCAGGACGGAGCCAGGCGGCGCCTACCCCTGGCATGCAGAGATACTGCTGGGGAAAAGGTTTTCTGGATCCAGTCTGACGTCTGGGGATATTCTCAGTTAAGGAATCTGCGGCTAGACTGTATCTCTACCAGATACATTGTTACCGAAGGTAAGTAACTCGTTCATTAGGTCGAATTGAGATGTGTGTTTCATTTGTGCTTTGTTGATGTTCAATTTCAACAGGTGTGAGTTCCATTCCAATGTTAGTAACTACTTCACTTCATAGAGTAGAGTCTTCAAACGTTATTATTCTTTCTGTATGAACTTCCTGTTTGGTAGCGAGTGGAGATCTGCTGCTACCCAGGTGCCCATGCAGCCTACAATTGAGTATCAGCCACATAGTGTGGTATGATCAGATCAATTGAGACAAATCTTTTTTTCTTTCTTGCTGGCGAGAGGCTGCAGAAGTACTGTTCTTGTGCCTTCGACAGACAGGACAGGTACAGGTGCTCTGTAAGATGGTCAAAATTATTTCTTGTCCACAATCTTTTCACCTACCAGATCCCCAATCTTTGAGGTCCAGGCAGGTCTTGCCGGTACAGCTTTCACTTCCCCAGTGGTGGTGCGTTTTACTTGGACGTGCTTTGTAATGCCAGGAATTCATTGAGTTCCTGTAAAACAGCCAAACGATCATTGATCAGGTGTCCACATTCTAATCCCAAACAGGACTTCAAATAGAGTACAGCCCGCTAGGGAACTTCTTGGCATGTTGTTAGGTACCCTCTGGACCCCATATAGGCGATTGACACAACTGCCACCGAGCCTATTACCCTTGCTGTTAAGGGCTGCTTTAAGTCTTTGTTTTTCCTCTCCACAATCGAATTTCCCTCAAGATGATACGAAGAGGAGTACTGCAATGCAACACCCAAACTTCCCATGGCTTCTTTGTAAGCCCGTCAGCTAAACTCAGGGCCACGGTCAGACTGTAATGTGCCAATTGCGTATTTCCCTATAAAGACTCGCAAATCCTTGATAGCAGTTTGGGCGTCAGCAGAGCGCTGAGGCCAAATCCACAAGAATCTAGAGAATGAATTCACTGCCACCAGGATGTACCTGTAAGCCCCATCAGATTGTAGGGGGCCGCAGTGGTTCAAATAGACACATGTGAGAGGTATGTCTAATATCAGTAATGGTGTTTGCGGTGGATGTGCCTTGGTGGAACCCTTCATCTGCTGAAAGATGTCGCACTTAAGGATAAAGCCATTAGTTTGTTTAGTGAAACCCGGACACCAATAGCGCTGTTTCAGTAATGAAATCGTAGCAGTAACCCCAGCGTGAGCTGAACTCAGACCCTCGTGTGCAGCTAGAATCAATCCAAATGTGGGATGCATGTTTGGTATTACTCTATCCCCCAATCACGGAATTTGAGCATACAGAATATTTTGCACATATAACTTGTAGGAGTACTTGAGTGGGAAACCTTCTGGCAAGGCCGAGCTGTTTTTGCGAGTAGCGCTCACAGCTATCATTATCTGTCCGTCTATTCTCATACTAGAACAAGTGATTCCAGCAATGGCAGCAGATCACACTGTTGCCTTGGCGGATTCATCAGCTAATGAATTCCCTGCAACGTGTATGCCAACACGCTGATGACTCAATGTGTGAATTACTTGAGCCTGTGGCAAGCCTTTTGTCAGCTCTGCCACTTGTTACCGAAGCAACTTGTGCTTTATTGTGCAACCTTTGGAATCTCAAACCCCATTCTGTTCCCAATAGTGAAGATATTTATTGTATGACTGGACACAATAAAATGAATCGCACACAATGATCAATCAATCAATCACGGAATTGTAAGCGCGCTACTAACCCGTTAGGGTCTCAAGGTGCTGAAGGGGGGGGGGGGGGTAAGGTCCGCAGATCTGTTACCCGAAGAGCCAGGTCTTGAGGGTTTTCCTGAAGGGGTTCAGGGAGGGGGCATGTCTGATGTCTGCAGGGAGCTCGTTCCAGGCTTTGCCCGCAATGTGAGAGAAGGATCTTCTGCCTGCCCGGGCTCTGTGGATGCACAGGGTTTCGGCTAGTGCGAGGTTGGAGGAGTGTGGGAATTCCCAATCTGTATTTTTTAGTGCCAGTATCAGGGCTTTTACTTCTGCCAGCTGTGCCGTGCAATCTCCTAGAGACTGCATCTGTGTATTGCTGGGACAGAACTTACTATCCTGCATACGTTCCTTCACAATCACACATGCTGCGCTGTATTGCTGTTTACTTCCTAAAGCAGGGTGATCAGAACCATCAGTGTAAATAATGTATTCATACTGATCTAGAGGCATTATTTCATTTGGGAGAGGATATTCTAGTTCTTACTGCAGAAATGGTTGTGTTTTTAATGTTGAGTCAAACTTGTAGTCTACATTTGTTGCAGTGAGAGAATTAGCCCATTGTATCCATCGTGGATGCAATACTTTCGCTTTTGGAACGCTTGCTTTGGTAACAGCCTCCAAGGTTGGCACCAGAGTCATGACAATTATTCGTTTCCCCTGAGCTAGTGCTCTTTCTCTCACTAGAAGTCTGTACTGCTGTTAGTATCTTTTCAGTGGATGGAAAGCATATCTCAGCATTTGTATACAAATATGATTTATATGCAATGGGTACCTTTTTGCCTTCATTGAAGGTTAAGTAAGTGTACCCTGATAGACCCACGACTACACGGATCACCGAATTCGTGGTATTTACACATTTGTGTTAGTGTTTGGAAGCTATTATGTCAGCTTGTATGGAACTGAGAATTTCTGTGTGTTCCTGTGTCCAATGTCGAACTGAAAAATGAGGTCTGATCAGGTCAAAAAAAAAAAGTTTTACTTTTTCTGCATAATCCAAAATGTATGTTCTGCCAAAATGTAGGAATCCTAAAGCATTGTAAAACTTTCAGTGTCTTTGCAGGTTGTAGCTTAAAAAAATTAGCTGCCAGGCTTTTCCCTTCACTCGTAAACTCATATCCCAAAAATAGGACATTGAGGTGAGCAATTTTTGATTTATTTTAAGTTAAATTTGCAGCTCACGGTGGCGATCCCCAAGATTATGTTGTTCACCCTGTGCAAGTTTATCCAATCGTTCGTCTGTCAGATAAATATCATCAACATAGGACAATGCCTCCTCATCACAAATTTGTAGCAGCTCTATCACTTTTGCTGAGAACAACCAGGGCTATTCTTATACCCTTGGGGAAGTCTACAGAATTGGTGTTAACCTCTTCTATGCCCATGACGAGATAGTCTCGTCATGGAGCGCGGTTGCGCTGTGCCCATGACGAGACTATCTCGTCATGGACCCCGCCCGCTAATACAATGCCCGGCACAGGAGGGGGAAAGGGCGGGGCACTGAAGGGGTTAAGAACCAAGTGCTGAAAATGCTGAGAAATGTCTGCTTTTAGGCGCTATATTTTGGCAGAAAAATCCATTTGGGATGTCTAGTGTTGTTTTGTATTTCTTCTGCACAATGTTATTCATTAATTCAGCACTGTGTGCATTCTTTACTGCAAATGTTTTTGTGAATGTGTTTAAATGCCTATGGTCTAAAACTAGACGGTATGAATTGTCTGGTTTCATTACGAGAAACAAAGGATTATTCATGGAGGAAGTGGAAATTTCGATCACACCTTGGTTGATCTAAGATCTCCCTGACTTGTTTCTTTGCATCATGTTTTATTGGGTACTGCCTTTGAGGTGTAGGAGTTGTTTAACCGGGATTTCATGGTGAGGTGACTAAGCATCCCCCCTACATGATTGCTGTAAAGTGCGGGAGCTAGTGCTAACGCCCACTCCTGTGCGTATGTATGTTTGAATGACTGGAACGAGGTTGGAGAAAGCCAGAAAAATTACCTCTTCCCCTTTGGGCAATCCATGACCAACCCAGGTGGCCAATCTCTTTCAGCCAAAAGGATATTGTATCCAAAAATAAGTTTCTCCTAAAAGAGACCCTTCACTTTTCTGGAAATGTCCCCCCCCCCCATTTTGAGTGTTATTTTAGCAAACTGATTTGGGACACTTACCCTTGTATCAGGTGTTTCCACTGTGATATGTTCATTCAACGCTGCTGTCACCAGAAATTCCATCAGGTTCAGGCGAGCTTTTGTTACTTCTGCTGCGCTGTCTAGCATTGTCAGAGCCCATTCCCCTTTCAGTAGTAGAGTCCTCAATAACCTGGGCATTTCGTATTTTAAGGCCAGCTACTTTCTTCTTTGTAAATTGAGGTTTGCTTTTGGATTTAGCCTCTTGTTTGATAATGTAGTCTGAAGTGCGATGTGTGTGTCTTGGCTTTGCTCGCTCTTATGTTCTGCATTCGGACCGTTCTTCCCTCTCAAAGGTTTTTTTAGATGAAACCTGAAAGGAACGAAATACCTGTCAGGTTTTTTAATATTATCACGGTTCCTAAGATTATATTTTCTATCAAAGGGCTCCTGTTGAGGAGACCACCCTGTGATTGTGATGCATTCTGCTTAATATGTTTTTATTGTTTGTTGTCCCATTTCTTTTAAGAAGAATTGGGTGCTTGCATTGAGTTGTCCTTTTTCAGATTACTTGTCAATTGTGATTTCACAGGTCTAGCTCCCAAGGTATCTCTACCCAGCGAAGCATAGGTGTCTTCGATAATTTTGGGCAGTTCTTGCTCCTGCTGTGCAAGAGTGCATTCCCTTAGGTGTTGGCATATAGCCTCCGTTGCTGCCTCCCCTTTTATATTGAATAACATAATTGTCGATACCTGGGCAAAATTGCCTATCAATTTCATCCCTATGTCTAGGCCAGGTTCTGCACCGTACTCATTCTATATTGGTTTCCATACTTCTGGTATAACCGCTATTGAGGAGGTACCATGAGTTCTAATGTAATCGGCAGCAAAAAATGTACCCCAAGGGGTACAATCCTCTATCGGGGGAGCTATTCCCATTGGCAAGCAAATAGCCTGTAATCTGTGTTTTTCTTGATGGGCTCATATGTGGAAATACTGCATCGAGCTGGGCTATTTTCTGTACTATCCAGAACGGCATTTGCTCACGTCTAGTGGGCATTCTTACCATAATTGCATTCATCGTTTGTGGGTGATTTTTGTTGCAGTCCATTGTGGTTGACGAGCTTGAGTGACCCTTGAAGGTTGAATTGTAAGTGTTCGCATTATGAACTGTGTAAGATTTCCGTATAATTTTATTATTTCTCTATGAAGTAGACAATGTGGTCTGGATGCAGTGTATAAGCAGCTAGGACTGGCCAAGCCGCTCCGTCTCTGCTGAGTGGACCAAGTCTCACTTTATCTGTGGTATGGGGAGGGTGCCTTTAAATCACTTTATATGCTCTTGGTAAGTTAACGGGACTTCTATGTCCTTGTATGGAATGTATTCTTCTGGTAGTTCATCTGGAGTATAAGAATGAAACGTATGTGTGTGTGCATCTGCAGGTGGGAATTTAAACCAAGACTAGAATAGTTGTATTCTGAATGCCTTGTTTGCCTCATTCACGAAGGTTAGGTCCCACCTAATGATGTGATACCATAGTCTAATAAGTTCATAGTAAGAGCATGTCTGCAATTTTCTGAAATGTTAAGAGCACCTTCCTGCTCAGCTTCCCCTGTACTAGTACCACTTGCACCACTCATACCAGCGTCTTCAGTCTGAGACATTATGAGAGGAATTTTTTACGAAAAAGAGATAAGGTATATGCACAATGTAGGGAACTATAATCCTTCAAGCTTGAACAAATCCACATCTAATACATAAGATATACCTACTCCCCTGCGGCGGATTTTCCGTTCCCCCTCCAGACATCTCTGATTAAATATGAGATTGGGTCTCTGAGAAAGCACGACTGAACTACTCAGATTTGACCGTTAAATAAGAACCAAACCAACCTTAGGCGCCATGTTGTGTAGTTCCTAATAATACATAGGATCTGCAAGTTTAGACAACATAAACTAAGGGATTGGTGTCTAGACTTATTCCAGACACCCCCAAAGGATATGTTAACCTTTGGACCAGCTAGCTCACAATGCCACCGTAAGCCCCCCAAACTTACCAAGGAGCGAATAGTTTCTGTCAACTATCGAACATGATAACCCTGGATCCTTTGGGTATAATGGAAACAATACTACTTTTTGCTCAGTCACTCCTGCTCACTTGGGGGCATATTTACAAGCCCCTATCACCACGGGAACGTCACTTTTTACGATGTTCCGGTGGCGATAGGGACTTCACCTTAGTTACAAGGCAGCGTTAAGCTTCGTAACATGGCTTAACGCTGCCTTGTAAATAAGGCTCCCTTTCACCCTAAGCTTGGTGTGAAAGGGGAGGGCAATGGGTGTTGCTGTGGACATTCCACCGCAACACCCATTGATTTTGACACTGCCTCATATTTACAAGGGCAGCGTAAATATGGGGCAGCGCCAAAATTAAGACCAGGGAAAACCTGGTCTTACCCTGGCGCAATGCGGAGAAATGTTTAATTTCACCTCGTTTCTGCTGTTTTCATGTGTGCTGCGTTGTGCAGCACAAGTGGAAAGAGCAAAATGCCAATGATTGTTTATGTACAGGAAGGTGTCCTTTCCTGCACATAAACTGTCATTTTTTTTTAAATGCCGTTTTGCAACTACTATGTGTGCTGCATTAGGCAGCACATATAGAAGTTACAATACGGCATTTAAAGACTGTTTATGTGCAGGAAGGGGGACCTTCCTGCACATAAACAATCTTCTCCTCAACGCAGACACCCTTGCACTATGGTGCAAGGGTGCCTGCATTGGTTCTATAATAAGTAAATGTGCCTACAAGGGAATTTGCTTATCTCTAGATTTTCATACTATTTTCATATATTCATGGAGTCCTAAACAGTGACTTCAAACAATACATTTTTTGAGTTAAACATAGTGTTGGTGTTAGGCTGCTACGTTTAGCCCAGTGCAGGGGGAAACGCAGGGCTGCATCATATTCTTGTAAATTTGGTGCTGCCCTGCTTTTCTGAGGTGGCCTAGTGCGGCGTTAAGCCAGGCAGGCTAACGCCTACTCCGTCACTTCTTTGTGAATATGCCCCTTGGTCTCAGATATACACACAGAATAAACAATGGGGACATTTTCAATAAGCATTTATTGAACCAGTGTCATTCTAGTATAAAACATGTTTGTTGCGACAATACTTAAACAGAAACAGATATATAAGGTTACAGGCACCGACAGAGTAAATAAAAGGTAGAATTCTACCATGGTGCTAAATCAGTAAATATTTGCAGACATATCGATACATGGCAGTAATCAAGCGTACTCCTACCATGCAAACCCTGGCTAAGTGTACCTAGCTGTACCTGGCATGTATGTGGGTATAAAGCCAAGAATCCCCTAGGAAAGAGCCAACCCCATTTCCTGATGGGAGAGAACGAAGGACCACGTCCTGGTTTCAAGTTAGGCACCCTGCAAGGGACGTTCAGACCACTGCGTGCTGGGGCTTCTGCAGGCGGGACCTCAGCATCTAGTGTCAGCGTGAAAGCTTCTCCTTCGGTTCCCCAGTGAAGATGTGGATCTTTTATACCCACAAAATGCCCTCAGGGGTTCTACCTAGATATGTAATGGCTTGCCATTATGTATAGTGGACCTGTCATTCAAGGATGACGTTGGCAGTGACTTTTGTGCAGAGTTATTATACAGAAGATGGTAATCCTGCTGTGTACGTCCTGGACAGGGGATTGAGATATGATACTAGGAATCCTCATGCATAATAAATTAGGCCAGTTTCGGAGAAACCTGATCGACATTTATTCAGCACCTAACTAGGTAAAAGGTGAGTGCCAGAACCGTTTTGTAGAGCAAGGTAGGACGAATGTAGGTAAAAGGTTGTATTGCTACCTACGCCTGTATTGGGGTACATTGGTGTTCATAACACACTGGAACAAGTAAAAAACTACTAAGGAAGGGCAGCACTAAACAAATGAAGATCAGGCAGGGACAAGGGCCTGTGAAGCGGCATTCTTATCTTGAGAAAATCACTGATGGTAAACGTCTGTTGAGGAATCTCCTGTGGTGATATACCCTACCACCAGAGTAGACAAATGTATTTAGTAGAGTGAAGATTCATGGCACTTAAGCAACAGGCATGAAGATGGCTTGAAGCTCTGTGCTCTACGGCTGTAATGAAAATTTCATCTGGGATACCTTGCAGAAGTACTGAAGCCATACCAGACTTTTAGTCTGGTCCCAGGATATATGCTAGTTCTTCTGTGCCAGCACCAATGCCAACTTCACTGGTACAATCCAATCGCGATGCCAGTTTCTGACCCTGCATCGATGTTGGCCTGTGCTAGGCCTATGTTGCACTATGAAATATGGCAGGATCAGTAGATTACAGTGAGACCTTCAGCGTTGGCCTCTCCTTCGATGCCAATACTATCAGAGGACAGAAGCCTTTTTTCACACACAATCTGTTATCCCTCTTCCAATGCCAGGCCAAATTCTGGCAGAGCATGCCTCATTCCTAATGAAGGAAGTCAGCCTTCTCCTGGCCAAGGGTGCACAGGGCTCTGAGAGGGGCCAGTGATGCTACTCCCTCCTGCTGATGAAGGTAGGGTGACAGTCTGCTACAGTCAAATTCTGGGCAGGGACTATAAAAATTCAGGACAAAGGGTCAATTTTACAGACACATCTGTGTAAGTTAAGCAGCAAATAGATGGCCGACACAAGAACAAGTCAAAGTTGGTTTATGTTGTTTGGTTTGTATTAGACACAGCACTATTGAGCATCATATTTAACTGGGTGTATTTACAGATTGAAAACAAGGTAAACTTTGACATCCAACATAAGGGATAGTTAACACACTATTCTGCCCCCTTGCTGTTGGTAAACATGGATTTCCCCCTCATGGGTCGTATGTCCAGAGCGGGAGAGAAATGTAGAGTAACTGGTTACAGCTTATTTGATGGACGTAGTGTGTGTATTAATGTACCAAAGCCCATTTGATTAAGCATAGAATACAATATGTGCACCAAGAATGATGCAGGAACAATTACACTCAAACCTAAAAACATGAATGAGAGCTAGGAAAGAGCAAACAACAATGTGAAAAATCACACACATACAATCCTCAATCATTATACCAGAGTTATGCCAACTAGTGCACCATAATATGCTGTTTGCCATGCATCATTAGCCACTGCACAGTGTATCTCCATTAACAACATGGCTTCCACCACATGTACCACAGGGCACTACAACTAAAAGAGCAGTGCAGCACCACGTACAGCATACTCAGCTATTACCTGAGACACACTGCACATTCACCCTCAAAACTGTGCACTACCACCTGCAGCAAAGTGCACTATCACCCACGGAGTAATGTACTCCTGCTAATGACATAGCGCATCAACACACCACCATAGGCACAACTACCACGAAACAGTGGACATTAGTCTCAATTTAAAGACAGTCCATGTAATTGTAATGATGTGGTAGCACAAAATTACCACTTACAAGATCCAAGGCTTTTCAGAGGCTCATTTGGATTGCACCAAGAGAGCATAGGAAGGGGCATATTTACAAGCACCAGCATCGATGTGTCAGATATTTACAAGAACTGATGCACCAGCATCGATGTGTCAGATTTCTTGCGCCTGCCGCAAATGCTCTAACGACGCCATGGATGCGCTGAATTTACAATATCAAAGTCCAAACCCGAATCCCTCTGCCTCCGGCAAATACAACATGCTGCAGCTCATGTAATACTGACACTCAACAGAGAGGTTACTACTCCATGGTTCTGAAAGTGGACAGTACGCATCAAGGGATGGTTCATATCTGTTGATCCTAACACCCACTCGTTCAAACACACTTTTTTCCATCCATCTATGTATTTATGAAGATGCATCTATGAATGCGTCCATCCATCCAACCACCCAGAT
Source organism: Triturus cristatus (assembly GCF_964204655.1). NCBI lineage: Eukaryota > Metazoa > Chordata > Amphibia > Caudata > Salamandridae > Triturus > Triturus cristatus. The sequence goes on from NC_140594.1 coordinate 132,203,513, forward strand.
TCATTCACTCACCCATCCACCTACTAACACCCACCCGCCCCCTGTCATCCATCCACCCAGCAATTTAACCACCATCTACACCTTTATTGTTCATGGTCAAACTCTCCATCCATCCACCGAGCTACACCCTATTCAATCGTCCTGACACACTGCAACCATCCACCATCTACACCTTCATTTACACCCCCATTCATCCAAACCCCCTTAATTCATCCCAAGAATTATACCTCCCTTCAACCCTGTTCATTCATCTTTGCACTATTCAGTCCATCCATCTGCACCCTCTTCCTTCATCTCTACACTCTCCAAAACAGCTTGTGTCCACATTAAAATGTTTAAGGAGCTCTTCTTGGTTCACAGTCCATTTGAAGTTTGAAGGGCAATTAACATTTTACATTTTGTAGAGCTACGCAATAAATAGTGGGGCATCTAAGAGCAGCTATAGGAGTGTTTGTGGTTAATTACAATGCAAAACATAGACGAGCTCTGCTTTAAAAATAAAAGTACCATGCAATTCAAGTCAAAGCCTGGTATGAGAAGCCTAACCTAAATCAACATAAGAAACGGCGCCCTTATATAAAATTGATAAGTAGTTTGGCGGCATTACTGCACTGAAACAAAACAGGCTGAACAGCAAATAATTTGTTACTCTGAGAATATAAAGCACATTGAGATGCCAAAGAAGTGCTCATTTCATTTTGTAAAGGTGAAAACCCAGGACATTTAAATTAACTTTTGTCCTCTGTCACTAGTACAACTTCCTAGGGAGGGCTCACACATTTTAAAGAAACGTGCTCTGTTTTCAAGTATTAACAGGGTGCCTGCATGCATCTCTTTGGAGGTAGAGAACTGGATGCACCTCTCTGAAGACCACCTACCATGCCTTGCTCCAGTTCCTTATGCGAGGGTTGGGTCAGAGAGAAGACAGGCAGGCTTGTCCCTTCCTTCACATTCACTCTCCTCAGTTGTACGTATATGTGGGCATCAGTTAGGTCTTGAAAGAACTTTTACAATGTTTAAAATCACTGGTGTCCCTCAACATTCTGAACAGGTGCAGCACTGAGGCTGGAAATGCACACCGCCTGCTGAGCGTCCGCATTCAAAACCTTTTCAAAGAGGATGGCACTTGTGTGCCTGTCTAGAGCTCAGTTGCTAAGGCTGTGGCTGGGCTGATCCAAATAGCAATGACCTACTAGATAATGGCTACCTCTCAATATGTGGAAAACCAAAGAATCAACACCAGAAGAAGTGTGGAGAAGTGTGGCTCAATGATTAGAGCGGCAGACCCTGATGCAGAGGTCTAGCCCGGGACCAGGGTTCAATTCCCCGCCTCGGCGGGTCTTGGGCTCAAAAATTCCACGGACCTGATAATTCTCGCCTCAGTGCCATTCCAATCATGGAGTCCCACTCTGCAACTCTGGGCAATAGCTTGCTTAATCTCCACAACGACCCCCACAACGCTAAGGATGCCTGGCCTCCACCTTGGGGGTGCCCAGGAGTGGACGCCTCACAGGGAAAGTCAGGATGGGTTCCACAGCGGTATTCGTACAAGCGCCTAGAGACCCTTGTGGGTGAGTAGTGCGCTATACAAGTATCAATTTACATTTACACCAACAGCAGGTCTCTCTCTGGGCCAGAAACAGGACTTTCAGGATGCTGAGGTAGAATATCATCTAAGTGAGAATGGCGTCGGAACTCTCAATTTATTCACTCATCCATCAATACATTCCTTCTCAGAGATTTGAGCATCCATTCCAGAGCTCTGGCTGCACCCTACACATTCTGTGTGCGATTAATGTTGTGCTCGTCTGCCCTGTTGCATCTGTTCTGCGGGGAAATGGAAGATTGCACTTGCTGCCTTTTATGAAAGAGTGAAATTAGCTTTCCTACTGCCATCTTGTCCCAGTTCTGTGAGGAAGATCTTGCAATGTTTCTGCCCAATGTTTCCTTGTCGTGTGATGGGAAACGCTTGCAGTGCTGTTATCCTACCTGCCTTCGGAAGGAGGGAAGTTTGTACTGTTTCTGCCAACTATGTACCTGTACTATGAAGAAGGGCTGACTCCATTGCTGTTGCCCTATCTTATGAGAACACAAAGGATATGTTGAATGCACTTGATCCTCCTGTTTTTAGTCTTCTGGCAGGGGGACACCAGTAAAAACCATTTTTAGCTCACCCACGCAATTTTAATACAGGTCTACTAGTTTAAAAAAGGGAGACTATAAATCTTGACATAGGAGACATGACTTTGGCATACGAGGGAAGCCACACGCAGGAGCCTGTACAACCAGCAAACAGTAGTAACTTGTTTGGTCTATTTACTAAGATTTAATGCCGTGTTTGTGTCGCACAAAAAAAACCGCAAATTATTTTTTGGGTAATTTGCTTTCCAGCGCAAAACATTTAGTTTAGCACTGAAAAACACTTGAAAGTAGCGCAAAGCAGCGCATATCACTGCTTTGCATTACTTAGCACCAAGGAAGAGTACCATGAGTGGGGCATGTGAATTTCCAACAACCACCCAAGGTTTCTTACGCTAAACCCTATTTGCCTGAAAAAGTAGACACAGTTGGGGGCGTGGCCACGCTGTCGACCGTAATGGCCGCATGGCTGTGAAGCACTGGCTCCGGTTGCCTGCATTGGATGGGTTTCTGCACTCCAATGGAATTCAGCAGCACCCGGGCACAGCGACCTTGACCCCCTGACTCCGGCGGAAAAGAAATATGCCAGCAGTAGCCCATACATACACCACATTTTTGGACTCTCGGGATGGTTAGGAGTGGCCTGGCCCACCTCGAATGCCCATGGCGACAGGGGCCACGGGCAAGCCTGAGGCTGGAGGCTACCGATCGTCACTGGGCCCTCCCCCCATTGCCTCCACTACTTAACATCCGCGCCGCCTGGAGCACCCATTGATCTCCTCTGGTCCACGACTCTCTGGCTTGCCATCTGTGAGGAAAAAGTTGTATGATATGAACATGAGTCCAGCAATTTTTATATCTACCTGACTTTGTACATCATTGTCTTAGTTTTTCCATGTACATGCTGAATTGTGCATCTTTTTCATCCCCATGCCCTTGGAAAGTACGGAATGGTTGCTGGAATAATTACACCCTGTTAATCATTTGTACTTCTCTTAGATGGAAAACCACACTTTTTCCATCCAATTTGAAGTTGCTTAAGGCCTGTGAGTCTCTCTCACATTACTTACCTTGAAATGTAGTGTGGTTAGCTATTTTGTTTTCTATGTATAACTGGAAGGAAATTTCCAATGGACTAGAGGAGGGAAGTGAAGGCTGCACGCAGACTTGTTTGTAATATAGTATAAATATGAAAGGATAATTGTTTTAATTGTTCATTCCCTTCACTGACATGTTTTTCACGTGCTGGTTTGTGCCTGCTCGAGCGTGATTAAACTGCTTTGCTTTACCTCCGACTACCTGTACTCCTTTGGATTTAAGTGGACAAGAGTGGTATTATCCAAGGCACATTGGTGCGCTTTCCAAAATGGCGCCTGAACAGGGACCTCTATGTGGGAAATCCAACAGCATATGTGTCTGTGGCTGAGATGACGCGACCCAAGACTAATAGATTGTGGGTGCCCCTGCAAGAAGAGACTGGTTTCTTGCAGCTGCCACCTGAAGTCCTGAACTGCTGTCCCTTGGCCACAGGATCTCCCCAGCAGAGGTTCCAAACTGGTCAAGCGAAAAGTGGCTGAATTGCAGAGTACAGAGAGTCGAACGTTATTTTGTAATAGGCGTATTGAATTATCGATTTGCTTTTGGGATTGAGAATTTTATTGCATTACATTGGTTGGGTTTCAGGTTGGACCTTATAAATAGGCCTGCATTGTGAAGTTTTCTCATTTAGATGGTCTTTGACTTTAAGGCACCGTGAGAAAACAAATGAAATATATTTCACGGTGTTATTGCTGTTTCATGAGTCCACGCCTGGATGAATCCCAACTAGTCCCAGTTGATGGCAGTCCTACATGGAAGATGATGACAAAATATGGGACAGGTGTGAACTTGTGGAACAGATTAAGGCATCGATATACTAAAGGAAATGAGGATTTGAGATGGCAGCTGGACAGTTCATTTGATCTAGATAAAATTCAATACTTGCAGCAATGTTTGTTTGAGAGAGAGGTCAGTCAAGCGATGAAGGACAGTTTCAATAAATGGGGAAAATATGCTATAATGTTAGTGATAAAAGAACAAACAGAGGGAACGAGAACAGAAAAAGAGAGATGCAGACAGCCAAAACATATGAACAATTAAAACAAACTGAAAGTATTGACAGAAAGTTTAGAATGACCACTAACAAGACATATGTGATACAAGACAAACAACATGAGGACAGGGATGAGGTATTAGAGAGACTGCTGGAGAATCCCCCACCATATGTCCCACAGGTTCCCATACCTGCCCCACAGGCACAAAATGTACCACTACAGATGGGTCAGCAGGGAAATGCACCTTTAGTACCCGTTCCAAATGTACCAATTATTCCTGGCCAATTACCAGGTCAGCAACTGCCTGTCCCACCCAGACCAATACTCAATCCGCCTACTGTTCAACGTCAGTCTCAAGCAGGACAAGCGATGCCTGCACCAAACGTACTGACTACCGCTAAGGTACATTTTCTACCAAGGCTAAAAGACTTGCAAAGCCTCCTTTTCCACGACAGAATAATTACACTCAGCCCCTCTTATTGGTCTAGACATAAACAATATGGTTTTGCCCACACCACCCACCTTTTGTACCAGAACAGCTCCTAGACCTTTTGAACTGGCATCTATCATGACATATGAAGCTTTCGAGGGATCAAACCTTCCCAGATTCGGGGTTTCACACAAATGCTCCTTAATGGACACAAATTGCTTCTCACATCCATCGCACCATACAAACTTGCATCCTTTCCTAAGCAAACCCCTCATGCAGGAGGTCTTATCAGCAAAATTTGGCACAAACTTATTATAGAACTTGGCCATTCCCAAAAACTTCACAAGCTCCTCCTTGGTTTTGGGTGATACTAGTTTACAGATGGAGTTAACCAACAAGGGTTTGGGCCTTATTTCAGACGCAGGCACTAGATGACCCAGGTACTCAATTTCATCAACGTCAAACTTACACTTGTCTGACCTAAGTGTGAGACCAGCATCCACAAATTTCTTCAACATTGATCTCAACCTTCCATCATGCTCTTCAAGATCGACCCCAAAAATCAGAACTTCATCCTGATGGATCGTGAATCCCTCAATTCCCTGCAAAATGCCCTCCATTGCTCTCTGAAAGACAGATGTCACAGAAATAAGACCAAAGGTCATCCTCAAAAATGTAAAGGTGCGAAATGGAGTGACGAACGCCGTGAGATCTTGAGAGAGAGGATGAAGCCTGACCTGATGATAGGCCGAACATAAGTCTAAAGAAGAAAAATGTTTTGCACTCCCAAGAGAGCACAACATCTGATTGATGTTGGGGAGTGGGTAATGATCAACCACTACTGCTTTGTTGAGCTCTCTAGTCAATGCAAAGCCTAGCCTCTCCACTGGCCTTTCGGGCCATAACCACCAGAGAGACCCATTCTGAGGCTTCTACCTCCTGAATCACTGCATTCCCGAAACATTTGTCCAGTTCTGCTCTCATACTCTCCTTTAATAACAGGGGTAGCCCTCTCACCTTTGCCACCTTGGGAATGACATTCGACTTAAGTTTGATGCAGGGTATGTAATTTTTGAGACACCCAAGTTCTTTCTTAAAGACATCCAGAAATTCATTGATCCAAATTTCACTCCCTCTTCCCACTCACCTGACAGATGTAATCTCTTTCTAACAAACAGAGGAGTTTCATTGAGATCTAAATTTACATACAGGTGCCCTTGATGAAACAAACTGTTTAACGAGTCCCCTTTCATTGACACATATATCTGCGGAATGATCCTCCCTTTAAAGTCAATCATATCCCAAAAATACCCTAAGAGATCAATTGTCTCACCACTATACCCTTTTGGCTTAATATAAGTTTCAATAAGTGAACTTTCCCTGACAAATGTGGCTTATGAAATATTTTTGGGAATAGAGTAATCTTAGCCCTGGAGTCAAAAAGCATGTTGAGAGGCGCATCATTGACCAAGACCTTTTCAAAGTGCCCTTTACCAGCACGCTCTTTAACCTGGAGGATGTTATCTTCTACTACTTCATCATATACCTCCACTTCTCTGACCTTTTTCGCTTCTTTACCAGACTTACAACACCTCGAAAAGTGACCCTTCCTCCCACAGACGCTGCAGGAGGCCTTCTATCCTGGACATTCTTTAAAATTTGCCATGTGTTCTACATTGCCACATCTAAAACATTTTCCTTGAAAATTCATGGTACTGTAAGATGTAACTATTGTGTTGTTGTTGGCTTTACCTTTAGTGGATTTACAGTCCACCATTTTAACCACCTCTGCATCATTCTTTACTACAGATGCGTCTTTGCGTATTGTATCAACACAAGCTTTAGAATGTTCAGGCATCTTTCCAAGCGTAAGAACTTCTTGCAATGTAGGGTTGTCTTTCTGCCATAAAGTATCACTAGCTTTGTCAAGGGTGCAACCCAACATCAGTTGATCTCTTAAACGCTCCTTCAAGGTTACCCCAAAATTGCAAGTGGAGGCTAACTTCCTTAACACCGTTCTGTACTGCTCTACCGACTCTTCTTGTCTCGGCATGCTTTTCCCAAAATGGTATCTCTCATGAACGGTGCTAATTTTGGAAAGATAATGCAAACCCATTTTTTAAATGCAAATCTCATACTCATTGAGGCTTGTGTAATCACTGAAGATCAGGAAGATGTTCAAACACTTCGTGGCCCTCCGAACCTAGACAATGCATAAATAGAGATGTTTTTCTCTCTGCACTGAGAGAAGTTCCACACACCCTAGCATAATGTGTGAAAAGGTTCTTCCATCTCTGCCAAGGTATAGGCGGGGTCACCTCAGGAAGATTTTAAAAAATGGAGGCGTTGTAACATTTTGCATAATTGATTAATCAGTGTTCGTGGAATAACTATTGATCTGAGTCCATTCAAATAAGTACAGAGAAACCTTTGAACAAGTACTCCAAATAGGACTTTGTCGACATGCAGTCTCAGAATAAAACAAACAAAGTGATACCCCAAATAGCTGCGTTCAGCAACGTGTAATCACACAATGTTGAGATGCAGTCTCGGAATACAACAAACAAAGTGATACCCTGAATAGCTGTGTGCATTAGCATGTAATCACAATGCACTATGAGACCTGACCTGTTCAAACTCTAAAAACGATCATGCAAATGTAGATCATTGAAGATCTCACCATGAGGGAGCTGTGCGCATCAGCATGAACATGAGCAGTATAAATGCAGATTTTTAAAGTTTAATGTGAACGTGACAAGAATCATACATCTGATTGAGGTGGTTTCTTCAGCTGTGCGCATCAGTGCGCGAACAGGATGAACTCCGTGAAGTGATGTGCTGTGTACATCCACGTAAGTGGTATTGTCCAGAACAACGGTGGCCACTAGGAGGATATTTTCCTTTTCCCTCAAAGGCTGTGCGCGTCAGAGTTGAAGACCTTTGCTGGTCGTTGATTAATCGTGGCTTGCCTGCTCCAAAATGGCCACTGCACGCCTTCCGTTACGCGTTTACGTCGAGGACAGACGTCTTCTGCGTATCTTGAAACCAGCACTCCAGCAGAGAAGTTCCACAGCAACGCCGATATGTCTGGCTAAAAGGGCTTGCGCTGGGACTCGCACTGCCTCTAACACACGCTCATTTTCAATTGGCTATCCATTAATGATGGCTCGCACCTGCTAGATTTAACCAGATCCCCTCCAGGCAATATGAAAATGAAAATTACCTTGGATACAGTTAGGGTTCAAAGCGGTGGATAAGCTTGAATTTTATTGTTCTAAACAGCAATGAAAGTGCCGTGTTGAGGGCTCTTCATTTCTTCTGTTTCTCCCCTCATTCTTCATGTTTCACTCGTTGCCAAAATTTAAAAGATAGTACTCGGTAACAAATGAAGGACGTCCCATCCAGGTTGTTGGTCAAGGATATTTATTAGGAGAAACTGCTACAGAGACCTCATCCAACCTTCAGTCAGGTCCAACAGATTTTCTCAACACTCTTAATTCCTACCCTGCAACCACCCACATTGTGATGCCCTACATCATCACTTAGAAACCAAGAATGATGGAGCTAGAAGAAGTGTAAAACACCACACTGTGCTTTGTCTGTTTTGACACAATCCCATGGGGGAGGAATAGACCTTGTTCCTATTTTTCCTCCATATTGGATCCAGTAGCTAAGGCTTTGCCAAATTGTTTGCTCGCAGTAGCAGCTGCTGCGGTCAGACATTCTGAAATATATGTTCTAGGTCACAATTTGACATTTATGGTACCACAAGCCGTGGATGTGCTATTGAACAAAACTCAGACCCAGCACCTGACCAGTGCACACTTAACAGGGTACGAGTTAACACTTTTTGCTCCAAATATCATTCTGAAGCCATGCAATGTTTTGAACCCGGCCGCATTGCTACCCCTCCCCCGTGATTCAGGGGAAGAACACCATGATTATGTGTTCACCACTGAAGAAGAGACCAAGAATACCTGACAGATACTCCCATATCTGACCCACAGGGAAAGTTGTTTGTGAATGTTTCAAATTACCGGATGGTACAAACACTGCTGCATATGCCATCACCACTTTGAGAACAGTGGTAGAGTCATGTAAAACACCTCAAATGTCAGCACAAGCATCAGAAGTAATTGACCTAACACGGGCATGTGAACTGATCAAAGATCTGATTGGAAATATTTATACCCACAGCCAGTACGCATTCGGCGTTGCCCACTCATTTGGGCGATTATGGAAAGAAAGAGGCTTCTTGACCTCACATGGTACTTAGATACAGCATGGGGAATTAATAGTAAAGTTATTGGATGCCCTGATGTTAACAAAAAAGTTGCCATTGTTAAATGCAGTGCCCATAATAAGGTTATTGATGAGATAGGTCAGGAAAATGCTTTTGCAGATGAAACAGCCAAGTAAATGGCAAGATCTGAATATAGTTTAATGTATGTTACAAGGCCAGCTAGATGGGTCCCTGAAGTACTAATATTTAACTATACCATAGAATGTGTTAGAGAGATACAACAGAGAACTACCATGGAAGAGAAAGAGACATTGAAGATGTATGGTAGATTAGATGATACCGGATGTTGGGTAGATCTGTCAGAAAAACAAAGATGGACGCTTCCTAATCGTTATGTTAATGCTATTGTTACCATGGCACACAGCCCGGCTCACATTTGCGCCAAAGAAATAGTGGGTATGTTAGATCATGTATGGTTCAACAAACTGATTCCTAGGGTGGCAGAGACACATGTAAGGAGATGTATGATATGTGCTACTTATAACCCAGGAAAAGGTACCCCTGTCCCAATAGGCCATTTCGCACCCACAGATTTGCCCTTCAAGGTCTTGCAGATAGGGGAGCGTGGCTTAGCCGGCTGCAAGGTGGCCGCACCTTGAGTGGGCTCTGCCGGCCAAGCCGTTAATCCGCCACGATCCTGAGGACATCGGTGGAGCTGACCCTTTGCTCCACGCCATCCTGACTCTCCTCATCTGGGGACGCCGATCGATCCCTCTGTGGGCCCCCGCCGCCGTTTCATTGTGTTTCGCCTCCGGTTCCGGGCATGGCTGCTGGTCCCTCCAGCTGGCGTGCGGCTGGCGCTCGCGCCGTGCTGTGGAGGTGCTGCTGAATTGCAGGTTCTCTTGTGCCGATCTGCGGGACTGGATCGCCTTATAGGAGCTAACCTGCCGCACTGTCCCTTCTGACCCCAGTGAGTGGCGCTGCTGCGGGGGCTTCCCGCGGCGGGGTAGGCGGTGCGCGCGCCAGACTGCGGGGCCTGAGACTCTCCTCTACCCATTTGGCGCCTACCAACACCACCCGGACTCATCTCCTCCAGCTGCCTCCCTTGGGCCCCGCGACGTGTGCGGCGTGCTCCCCGCTGCCTTGCCCCCGCGTGCACGGGCTTCTTGCAGCACTACTGGTTTCTCGCTGCAGGGGCTTGGGCTCACGGGGCTACCATTGGCCTGCCCGCCGCCTCCGCCCGGCGCACCAGACTGACACTTTTCCTTCTCTGCGGCCCGCGGACCTGCTCAGCTGCCTTCGTCGTCCTCCACCGCACACTGTTAAGGCCTGGGTTGATTCGCATGATACACGTTTGACCCGGGTCTAGGCGAAGGTCTCGGATGCCGAGGACTTAACGACAAAGGACCATCACAAGCTTCTACAAATGGACAAGGTTCTCGAATTGAACACAAAAGGAAGAGGGCAGAGGCTATAGAAATCCGCACCCAGCAGATGACAAGTGTCTTTAAGTCCACAAGATAGCGCAAAGAACCAAGGAGTACTCCCCTCTATACTCCTTATTTAGGAACAAGTCCTATTATGAACACAAGATACACAGAGGGTTCAGCGCTATATAATGTACATTTGTTATTCCAAGTTCAGGATTCACATCAAAGAATAAATTATTCAAAAGTCTTCATTTCTTGATAAAATAAATTTCTTCTTTATTTTTCTTTAAAATGTTTTCTTTATTTTCAAGAAGCCAGAGATCATAGCCAACGCGTTTCGTCTCACATCGAGACTTCTTCAGGGCTTGGCAGTGAAATATTGCGTGATCTCGTCAAGTATATAATTGTTTCAAGTATTCTAGACTCCTTCAGAAATTCAGAACATCTATGCGGTACACAGTATCCAGAATGGCATGGTAGCCCAGGTGACCCGGGTCTAGGCGAAGGTCTCGGATGCCGAGGACTTAACGACAAAGGACCATCACAAGCTTCTACAAATGGACAAGGTTCTCGAATTGATCAAGAATGAGGATTTGGAAGCGCGCTCTCGTACGAGCAACCATCGCATCACGGGCATGCCCGAATCCTCCAACATCTACAGAATGGAAGATTTTGTGGAGCAGCTAATTTCTGATTTATTTGGCGATGTTCTCTCCCCGGTTTTCATTGTCGAGCGAGCTCACCGCTCCCTGGGCCCTCGACCTGCTCCTGGCCTGCCGGCTCACCCTATTTTCGCCAAGCTGCTAAACTTTAGGGACCAAGATGCTGTTCTGCGTGCGGCCAGATAGAAGGGGGAAATCCGAGATCAGGGGAACTCCCTGTCCTTTTTTCCTAACTATACCACGGCGGTGCAGGCTGCCCGCCATGAGTTCCTCCCGGCCAAGCAACTACTCCAAAAAGTAGATGTCTCCTATTCCTTGGTGTACCCTGCTAAGCTGCGCGTCCAGCAGGGCTCCAAAATGCACATCTTCACGGAGCCGAAGGCTGCACTGGCCTACGCGAAGAAAGTTGACCAGTCCCAACGCTCTTCACACTCCGTCTCCCAGGCTGTTGTCGACGGAAACTTAAGTGATAATGACTGACTCCTGCCTCTGTTATTGTGTAGTTATAGTCTGTGATGTCTGGGGTAATGCTACCTTCCTTGGCTGTTTTCCACTTTGCTCCAGTTATTGCACATTTTCCTTCCCTCTACAGTTGTGCTCCTACTTGTTGGCTGTTGGGCCTTGGGGCCCGTTAGGGTTGCTGGGCTGCTCACCGTTCCTGCAGTGCTGGCCATGCAGTCATTCCTGCCCCCGCCCGCATCTGATGCTCTCCTGTTCCCTGGCATGCGGGCTCCTAATACGTCGGCCGTACACCCCCGTCTTCATTTACGCAGTAATTGATTGACTCCTGCTCTGGACTACCTGTTATCTTGTTTGCCTCCCTATGATCTGCCCTGGTATGTGAGGTGCTCCATAGGCCTTATATGTTTTCGCTCACTGTCCGCGATCATCCGTGGCTTGGCCACCCTGTCCTAGTGCCAGGGTTGTTCGCTGAGCAGAGCCATGTCTCCACGGGATAATTGCCCCCATTTTTGACTTTGGTCTTCCCCTTCCTAGTTGGGGTTTTCCTGGATGGGTGGGGAGGGTCTCTCAACCTGATTGGGGGGGGTTGGTGTGGGTGGTGGGGGGGTCCATTGGGTATGTTGCCTCCATTTCGAGGCCTGTTGTTTGTTTCGTTCTATGACTCTTTCTGTAGTGTGTTAATGACCATCGGAAGGACCGCCTAGTACATGCCCACCTCACCCGACATCATGTTGCCATTTGTTTCCTTCAGGAAACCCACCTATTACCCGCTACTGCCGCTAGGCTTCACTCTAGACATTGGGGCGAAATGCACTCCTCCTTCTACTCCTGTTACTCTCACGGGGTATCCATCCTCATGCGCAGAGGGCTTCCTTGGCACACATCCCAGTTATGGCAGATCCTGAGGGGCACTTCGTTATCCTGCATGGTACTCTCCTGGCCCAACCCCTGATCCTGGCAGCGGTATATGGGTACAACTCTGATGACCCTGACTTCTTTGCGCAGGTGTGACGACACATCTCCTCCCTGGGCTCTTCCGCGCTGCTTTGGTGGGGGGCGATTTCAACATCACGCTTTCAGCCACTCTTGATCGCTGTGGGCCTCGCACTCTGCACCCGCGTGCTACATCTCTCCTGCATTCTATACTATCCAACAACTCCCTGCTTGACGCATGGCGGCACACCAACCCAGAAGCGGGTGAAGGCACATGCGTTATGTGCTCTTCAGGCTGCTGGTCCCGCCTGGACCTATGAATCACCACTCAGGACGCTTTCGTGTGGGTCACCTCTGTAGAGCACATGGCGCGTACCCTTTCTGACCACGCTCCCGTCCGCCTCAGCTTGTTCCTCCCGCACTCCCCTGAGGCGCATGTATGCCTGGCGGCTGCCCCCAGTGCACTCCGCGATTCGGTGTTCTGCGACGAGATCCAAACTGCAATCGTGAATTATTTTGATCTAAACTCCGGCTCCGTTGACTCCCCTTCCACAGTTTGGGAAGGCTTCAAGGTGGTGATTCGGGGCAAATGTATCTCCAAACAGGCTGGCGTCCTGCGCTCTATTCGCGGTGCCCTTGAACGATTGGAGGGAGAAATCAAGGCTCTTGATTCTACACATTCTCTTAACCCTAATCCCGACATCCTTGCGCAGCTCCGGGGTAAACTTTCTGATTTTAATACTGAGGCCGATAGGGAACTCTCCTTTCTGGGTAGGAAGGCGAGGGCTTGTCACTTTGGTGAGGGGGATCATCCGGGTAAGACTCTAGCTAATCTCCTACGACGGCCTCACGCCGCCTCGTACATCGACAAACCTTTTTCTAAGGAGGAGATCCTGGCAGCCATTAACAGCCTGCCTGGGGATAAAGCTCCGGGCTCTGACAGTCTGCCTGCGTCCTTTTACAAAGCTTTTGCACCCCTTCTCGTTCCACACCTTGCCGCTATGTATAATGACTCCTTCAAGTGCAGCCACTTCCCTCCGTCACTTCACGAGGCCCTGCTATCGCTGCTCTTGAAGCCGGACAAGTCCCCCGAACTCCTTGACTCTTACCGGCCATTATCACTCATCAACACCGACAATAAGATTTTCGCCAAGCTGCTGGCCTCCCGCCTCCTCCCTCTCATTCCCCTGATAGCTCGCCCTGATCAGTCCGGTTTCATCCCTAGTCGTGCCACATCGCATAATCTCCGAATCATATTCGCTGTTCTCCATCAAATCAACCCCGCTCTTCCTGCCGTGGCTGCCCTTGTAGACGCTACCAAAGCTTTTGACACTCTTGAGTGGCCCTTGCTCTTTTACCTTCTCCTTCGCTTGGGGCTTCAGCCCGGTTTTTCTGCGCAAAGTCCACCTCTTCTATTCTCTCCCTACAGCCTGCCTTCGGATCAATGGTCAGATCTCAGAGCCCATCCCCGTTTCCAGGGGCACAAGGCAGGGGTGCCCACTCTCACCCATGCTCTTCACTGTAGCTATGGAGGCCCTTGCCGCTAAATTCCGGCAGCATCATACCCAGAGGGGTCTCAGCTTTGCGGCCCGAGCCTTGGTCATCTCCATGTACGCGGTAGACGTTACACTCTATGTCCGCAACCCCCAAGAAAATCTCTGCCCCATGGTCCGTGAGGTGGTGCGCTTCGTGGGGCCTGTTTGGTATCCAGGTTAACTGGGGTAAATCTATTCTATTCCCTCTAACGGACGCCACTGTTCTCTTCACCCCAGACTATCCATTTGTGTGGGCATCGGGCCCCACTAGATATCTGGGCGTTTGGCTGAGCAGGAACGTGGATGAACTTTGGAGGGCAAATTTTGGCCGGTTGACTGGCTGGAAACTAAGATCCCCCTCTGGCAGCACTTGCCTCTGTCGTTGGCGGGACGCATAGCCATCGCCAAGATGGTAGTGCTCCTGAAGTTTTTATACCTGTTTCGGAACATCCCCATCCCTCTCACGGCTCATTTTTTTCGCACTCTTTGCTCCCTCATTATTTCTCTCGGCTGGGCTGGGCGTCAGCCTAGAATTGCATATGATATTCTCACACTCTCCCTATCGTGTGGCGGGTTGGGTGCCCTGGGTTTCAACTTATAAGCCCTTAGTGCCCAAGCCAGCTTCCTTAAATTTTGGCTGCATTCGACGCCTTTTCAGCCTCACGTAAAGGTAGAAGCTGATCTAGCAGCCCACTCGCCACTCCGGACAGCTATCTTTGCTCCCGCAAAACCCCCACGCGGAGAGATTGACACAGTGGTGACCCTGCGCTGGGCCTGGGACGGTCTTCGGAGATACTCTGGCTCCAGTTTGCGCTCTGCCAATGCCATGCACATCGCGTACAACCCAGTGTTCCTTTCACTACAAACGGCCGGGATGGTAAAACGCGCGACTTACCTGGGGCTGTCCATGTTGTCGGACCTCTACCCTGCCGACGACTTCTTTTCTCTTCCAGCAGAGTCTGGCCCCATGGACACTCTGCTTTATTACCAACTTAGAGCGTCCTGCCGGGAGCTGCACCCCACGTTTACCCAGACCCCTCCTTTGATGGCTGCCCTCGACATTGTATGTACTTCCGCCTCTCCCGCGCAAACTGGTCTCCCGACTTTATACCCTTACGCTGGCGGCATCCCTGATTTCCGCTGACCACGCCCGCGCTGCTTGGAGCGCGGACCTTGGCACCGATCTTTCTCAGGAGGTCTGGCTGTATTGTTGCAAGCAGACCAAACGACTGTCCCCTAACTACCGCCTGCGCCTCATACATTTTAAATATCTGCATAGACTGTACCGCTCCCCTGATCAACTGCATAGACTAGGTCTCGCTTCTAGCGATAGATGTCTCCGATGCTCTGTCCCCGCTGCCGACTTTTCTCATCTTGCCTGGCTGTGCCCCAAGGTTTCTGCATATTGGCGCGGTGTGCACCGCCATTACCGAGCTCACCTCCACGCCTGTCACGCTAGACCCCTTGATCTGCCTCTTAGGCTTTGTGAAACATTGTCCTGATGCCTCCCGTCGGCTCATCGCTATGCTGCTTGTTCTTGCATGATGCAGGGTCGCCATGCATTGGGGTCGGAGACCCGCACCCAAGGTCAGCAATTGGCTTGAGGATGTTGCGCGTTGTCAGACACTTTTGTCCGAATTCTGGGATTTGACACCGGCAACTTTCCGGCTGCTTGACATCTGGGGTCCCCTTGTTTCATACCTCCTACGCCAGAGCGCACTGCCCTCCGCGATCTCTTCCGCGCTCCCTGCTGGCTTATTGCCCGTGGCAGCCGCCGGTGTTGGCATTGCTGGTTCTCTGCGGCCTCTCCCGCCAGCACTTTGCCTCTCCTGGGCGCTCTTCCATGTCCTCCTTGCTCCATCTCCCGTCGCTCCTTCCCGTGTACTGTTGTGGGCTACTAATGTACAATTGTTTTTATGATGTATGTAACAGATTTGGTTTTTCCTCTTTATCTGCGGAATCCCCGCCTGCTCTTTTGTAACTTGATGTGCAAATTTCTCAGTAAAGCTCTTTGAAAATAAAAGAAAAAGGTCTTGCAGATAGATTTCCTTGAAATGGAACAAGGGTAAAAGCTTAAGTATGTTTTAGTGGTGGTTTGTGCATTTAGTAGGTGGCTGGAGGCCTACCCTCTACGGGATAACACAGTCTTGAGTGCTGCAAAAATACTCCTGAAAGAGTACTTCCCAAGAAATGGCTTACGCAGAGTTCTTTGGAGCGGCAACGGGCCACACTTCATTGGCCAAGTGATTGACCTGGTCTGCAAAGGCTTGCAGAAAAGGCACACATTTCACGCTGACCACCATCCACAGGCTGCAGGCCTAGTGGAAAGATAAAACAGTATCTTGAAAAGAAAACTGGGAAAGGTATGCGCTGAAACAAAATTGAAATGGCCTGACGCTTTACCAATAGCTTTGCTTTCTATTCGCACCACTGCACACTCGGAAATGTGTTTATCTCCCTATGAAATTGTCAAGGGGAAGCCCGCAAATGTATGGGGATGAACCTAGAACAAAGAAATGTTCTGAGATTAAATATCCCTTGTTAGTTGATTACTGTGACCAATTGACTAAAGATTTGCTTCTCATTCATCAACAGGTCAAGGTCAGTCTCCCACCTCGCCTTGAAAGAGCCAGATATGTACTGAGGCCAGGAGATTGAGTCTTGACCCAAAGCTTCCAAAGAAAATCAAGTCTTGAGGTACACTGGAAGGGTCCTGTGCAAGTGCTACTCGCCACCACCTAGACAGCTGTTAAGTGTACTGGCCATAAACACTGGTTGCATGCCAGCCACGTCAAGAAAGCTCTATTGCCTTTGCCCTATGATCAATGCGTGAAGCAAGGGATTCCTAATTTTGAATGTGAATAAATTCCACAGTAAGTATCTTTTAATGATGGTGAACTGGTTAAAGAAGGAGAAGTAGCGCATCCATTGATCAACTTCACTCCTGGTGAGCCCGAATTGATACCAATACCTCTATTTGAGTATCTGGATTGTGATTCACCTAGATATGATTTGAGACCTAGGACTGTCAAAAACTCAGAGATAGCAACCCATGCCGGAGTTCAAGACCGCCATCTTCTGGACCTGAACATAAGCCTGCCAGTGAGGCTTTGAAGTAAAGGACACTGGGAACTCTTGGTGTTCTTTGGTAGAGTAGATAGGGATTTTTAGGAGGTCTTAGCCAGGTTACTTTGCTTTTGGTTGTTAGGTGTTTTTGATTTGTTTCTCTTTTGAAAAAAAATCAAGAGGCCTGCAGAAACAAGGTTATCTACACAAGGAAATTCAACACACATATAAAAAGGAAAAACGAGGAGAAATAATGATATTTTTCCTCGTTGTGCCTCCCTTACTCCTCCCATTGGGAGGCATACGTTTTTGGTGCTGCCTTAGATTTACGATTTCTCGTAAATCTGGGGCAGTGTCAAAATGCCATGGATGTTGCTGGGAACGCCCCAAGCAACACCCATAGAACGCCCCTTTAACACAGAAAAATGCGTTAAAGGGGACAATATTTACTAGGCAGCATTAAGCCAAAAAAATGGCTTAGTGCTGCTTTGTAAATATGGAGCAGGTTCCTGCGCCACAGAACATCCCAAAAAGTGACATTCCGATTGCACAAGGGGCATCATAAATGAGGTTCCTCGTTTACAGAACCCCTCCCACAGTAAAGAAGCGGTTAGGCCATTAGTAAGAATGGTGACAGAAAAAAGAGACGTCCCTCCAGTACATTGAGGAAATAAAGAAAACACTTTAAGACTCCGCCTGGCCTTGTGCCCATACTTTATAGTACTGGCGAATGTCCCAGAATTAAGACTGTCTCTATCGGAGTCTACAGTGCAGCTAAAGGAGAAAGCACGCCATTGGTTGTCCAAGAACTCAAGAGTGGGGACATATATTCAGGGGCATCTCCTTATGGTGTAGCAAACTACCTGGATAGGCCCTGCGTTAAAGAATATAAAGAGGGATTGCATTGTAGTTAATTTTGTCAACATAAGATTAGTTGGGGACTTACTGAGACAATTACAGACGGCTCCATCTACTGGGGCCCAGATTTACGCCTTACCACTGGGTAACTTTACAAACCCCAAAATGTTGATATTATAAGGCCCCAGAATGGTAGAGAGGTATTTACGGATACATACCGTACTGACTCCCACGCTAACTCCTTAGTGCTTAGTGATCGCCTTGATCCAAGGGTTTTTTTTTTATCTCACAATCGGCTCACCCCATTAGAGAGCCTAGAGAACTGCGACAGACTCAGTGCAACAAGAAATGGTAACAACCTAGGCGACATCAACATATGCGCGCACCCTGGCTCCCCTGGCCCCTGCGGACCTTTGTTCGGCCACCCCCCTGTGCATGGGCTGTGCCCGAAGTGGGGGTGTGGCTCCCCGGGGCCTTTCCTCCCCCCGGGTTCCCCCGCGTAGGTGTACCTGGTGGTGGGCGGGGGGGTTAGGAGCATGAGAAGCTACGTCACACTGAGACTGCGCCTACACGCAGTGGCAAGAAGCATCAGTACAACTCGAGGGGGGTTGCCCATTCCTCCAGGAGCTGTCAAATGGTTATAGTAGTTTGTTGGGGGGGGGGGGGGGTTGTTTTCATTAAAAGTGTAAATCAACTAGTAGGAATTTGATTTAAGGGCACAACTGCATACGGACTATGGCATGCAGGAGGATCTCGGGGAACTACCCCTTGTGGAGAAGTGTGGCTCAATGATTAGAGTGGCAGACCCTGATGCAGAGGTCTAGCCAGGAACCAGGGTTCAATTCTCCGCCTCGGCGGGTCTTGGGCTCAAAAATTCCACGGACCTGATAATTCTCGCCTCGTGCCTATTCCAATCATGGAGTCCCACTCTGAATATCTCTGGGCAATAGCTTGCTTAATCTCCACAACGGCCCCCACAACGCTAAGGATGCCTGGCCTCCACCTTGGGGGTGCCCAGGAGTGGACACCTCACAGGGAAAGCCAGGATGGGTTCCACAGCGGTATTCGTACAAGCGCCTTGAGACCCTTGCGGGTGAGCAGTGCGCTATACAAGTATCAAATTTACATTTAATTTACATTTACCCCTCAAGAAGCAGTATCAACATGTATAGCCTCGGCCACAATGTAACTGTAAATATAATCCTTTACCGATGCCTCCCACAACATGTGTACCATGAGCTCTGAACGGAGTTTAATTATTGGGTATAGATGGACTATAACGTATTGCTTTGTTGCTTGTAAAGTGATGTTGGAATACTCATTGTACTAATAAACAGATTTACAAAAAAAAAAAAGAAATGGTAATAACCTAGTGAGGGCAGGAACCTATTCTTATTCCAGATTGGAGACTACGAACCAGGTAGAAATCACCAAACCAAAGGTGACAGGTCATCAGTTACATAATAGAAAGGAGAGCAAAGCCAAAGTGGGGAACACTGAACTAAAGGTGACGTCTTGGAATCTCGTAGGGTACAGCGGTAAGAAAAATAATGAGGATTTGGCAACTGAGATCTCCAAATTTATAGTTTTGGCTTTCAAGAAACATGGACGGAGGGGCCATTACTATGGATGGTTATCGATCGTTCCAAACCGCGTCCGTACCGTCCAGAATGGGCAGGGCACAGGGAGGCTTAATAACACTACTGGCCAATACGGTCAGGATGTAAATTGTAACATTTTTCAACACATCTGTTTTTTCATTATTTGGCTTGTGCAGGTCAGGGGGATTGGAACCTGGTTATCCTAACCTAAACTATTACAACAAAAAATTCGGGAATTTAATCTTTGCCGCAGGAGAAGTCGATAGGGAAGTTAGTGAGCTAAGTATTTATCAACGTAAACCTTTGAAAATTCTGTGGTGAATATTTTAATATAAAGAATTGCCGTCTGTGGAGTAGTATATTCGGATGGGGAATCTATTACCCATTTTACTCACTCTATTTATGGGAATGCTCTAAATAGGCTTTTAATTATCAGGTCTATAATGATTGCTAATGGGATGAATAAAGATACAGGAACCATGGATAATATCTTTGAAAGTGCTTGTAAAGGGTCAGCAATAGATTATATCATTACCTCAGAGAACCTGAGAACTACTGTAATGAAATTTAAGGTTTTATCTATAGATTTTAGTGCTCACGCTACCCTAATTTGTGAACTAGTTTGGAGAAGTGACTATCCAGGCTTGGTAAGATCTGTTTCGGAGCCAACCTTAACTAGGAAAAATGGCTACATATTAAAAATGGGATAGGGTAGACCTGACAAAATGAGTTGCTTCAGTTTTGACACTCAATATAGGTGCAGTGATGACTTGCCTGGATGACCAGGCAACCTCAAACTGGGGGGGGGGGGGCATATGTAGAAGCCCCTATCGCCACCACAACGTCACCTATATTGACGTTGTGGTGGCGATTAGGGTTGCGCCTTATGTATAATGCACCATTAAGCCACTTAAAGTGGCTTAACGCTGCTTTGTACATAAAAAACACACAAGATGATGGACGGAATGTTGCACATTGGCAAAACATTCACCCCCAGTCACAGATCTGGGTTTAATCCATCGTTATTTTGCTCACCACGCCACCCCAGTTCAGAAATGGCCATATGCAAATCAGTCTTGAACCTGTGCCTCATGGGAACAGTCCAGCCCGAACTGCCAAGCCATATCTTCCCTGGACCGGAATCAAGCAACCTAGGACCGGTTTCGGGGTTTCACCCCTCTTCAGCCAGGATAGCTTGACTCCAGTGGCGTAGTGAGCACGGGACCCACGTCTGGGCATACCATTCCCACATAGGGCGAACAGCAAAACACACAAGATGATGGACGGAATGTTGCACATTGGCAAAACATTCACCCCCAGTCACAGATCTGGGTTTAATCCATCGTTATTTTGCTCACCACGCCACCCCAGTTCAAAAATGGCCATATGCAAATCAGTCTTGACCCTGTGCCTCATGGGAACAGTCCAGCCCGAACTGCCAAGCCATATCTTCCCTGGACCGGAATCAAGCATCCTAGGACCGGTTTTGGCGTTTCACCCCTCTTCAGCCAGGATAGCTTGACTCCAGTGGCGTAGTGAGCACGGGACCCACGTCTGGGCATACCCTTCCCACATAGGGCGAACAGCAAAACACACAAGATGATGGACGGAATGTTGCACATTGGCAAAACATTCACCCCCAGGTACAGATCTGGGTTTAATCCATCGTTATTTTGCTCACCACGCCACCCCAGTTCAGAAATGGGTGAATATATGACATTGTTCTGCATTCTGTCCATCAACTATTGTTTTTGCCTTGTACATAAGGCCCCCTTTCACGCTATGGTTAGCGTGAAAGGGGTGGACAGTGGGTGTTGCGGTGGACGTTCCAACCCATTCAGGATGACGCTGCCCCCTATGTACAAGGGTGGTGTACATAGGAGACAGCGCCAAAATTAAGACCAGGTAAAAAATGGTCTTAAGTAGGAGATATTAGAAGAAATGCATTATTTCTCCTAATTATTGCTTTTTCCATGTGTGCTGCCTTGTGCAGCACACATGGAAAAAACAAAATGCCATGGTTTGTTTATGTACAGGAAGGTGCCCTTCCTGTACATAAACAAACTTTTTTTTTTTAAATGCCATTTTGTCACTTTCATGTGTGCTGCATGAAGCAGCACGCATGAAAGTGAAAGAATGCCATTTCTAGGATTGCTTATGTGCAGGAAGGAACACCTTCCTACAAATAACCAATCCTCCCCTGCACGCAGACACCCTTGCACTCTGGTTCAAGGGTGCCTGCTTTGGCGCTAAGTTGCTAAACATAGCGCCATCGCAGGGGGAACACATGGCTGCATCACATTCTTGCAAATATGGTGCATGCTTGCGTTTCAGAAGTTGAGGAGAGAGGTGTTAAGCCAGGAAGGCTAACACCTCTCTCCTCCACTTCCTTGTACATATCCCCTCCTGAGTGGCATTAACCAGTTGTTAATACATCCACTATCTACCAAAAAGCGTCCATTGACGTGGTGGTTTGATAGCAAATGCTCTATGGCTTTGCCTAATCTATGTATAGCCTTGAAAGAGGTCTCAAAGAATCCTCAGCTAGTACAGTGGTTGAGGGCAAGTTATAAAAAATTCAGACAGCACAGACTGAAAATGGTTAAAGAAATGGCTTGGGAAAATGTATTGTGCGCCAAGGAGCGCAATGATAATGTTGGGTTCTGGAAGATAGTAAACGCCCCTTTCTAAAAGGCTCAGGGGATCTGTCCCCAGATGTACCTATTGAGGAAGAGGGGTGGGTTATCTACTATCAAAACATTTTTCATAGCAATGAGGGCCCAAGTAATAGAGGAATTATTTCTGATATAATCTACCACTCTCCCTTGATCTTTGAAGTGGTAGAGGTTGATTTAGCCCTGCAGCAGTCTAGCGCTTTAAAGGCTTCTGGCCCTGACAGGTGTGACTGTTGACATTTTTCGATCCAACACCCCATGATGGGCCCCATTGTTAACAAATGCTTTTAATTCAATGTAGGCCCTCCAATGTCCTGGAACCATTCGATAATTGTACCAATTTTTAAGAAGGGAGATTCCTCTAACCCTAAACATTATAGGCCAATCACTTTAGTAGACAGCGCAGCCAAAATGATGGGTTGTCTCCTACTAAACAGGTGAGAAGATTGGACAGGGGAAAAGAGGATTCTCTCTAAGGTCCAATATGGACTTCGGAAAGGCAATGACACTACGGACCAATGATTGAATATGATGCTGGTGGCTGCTAAATTCACTTTAGTTAAACAAGGACAACTTAGTAAAGCCTTTATGATCCTCTCATCCGGATTTGACAGTGTGGTCCACATTAAGCCGTGGACTATTATGGAGAGTATGGGGGGTGGAGGTCACGATCAACTTCATCAGACAGCTATATGGGGGTGCAATGCCTAGTGTTCGGTATGGGAAACAAGGGGAGTGCATGAAAGATTTTAATATTGAAAAGGGTGTAAGACAAGGCTGTGTCCTTGCCCCTTTTTGTTTGCCTTGTACACGAATAATTTGGAAAAGACCCTGGTGGAAATCGCAAAGGATACTCCCTATGTAGAAGCAGCCCCTTTGCCAATTCTCCTCTATGCTGACGATGCAGTGCTCATGACGAGAACCTCAGTGGCCCTGCAGAGCCTCCTAAAGAAGTATACATGTTTCATGAACAGTTTGAACTTACAGATTAACAAGTCAAAGACATACGTGTTAACCATTGGGGCTGGTCTTAGGAACCCAACAAAGTTCTTCATCAGGAAGAGAAGAATAGAGGTGGTGAACAAATGTAGTTATTTGTGATTCCTTTTCGATAGCAAACTAAATTGGAAGATGTTGAAAAACAGGGTGAATCTTATGGGAAAAAGTATTGCTGCCATTTCCAAATACAAAACTGGGTTCAAAACCAATACCTGAAAAGGTGAAGATTTATTCAGCGAAGGCTAAAGCCATCGCCACATATGCCGCTGCAATTTGGGGTATGGCGGACATTGAAGAGTTCCAATGTAGGGAGGATGCCTTCTGAAAAAGCTTATTAGCCGTTCCCAGTACTTGTTCAAACATTATCTGTCATCTAGAACTAGGCCTACCTTTTATTAGTGATGTGATCAAACTGGCCCCAATTTTACTCTGGCAATCAATTTAAAAAGGGACAGTGTTGGTTTGAATCAATTAGTGGTAAGAGACTTTTTTTTAAATGGAACATGCACCTAGAATTCCTTGGCTGAGATATATAGAGACTACTTTCTGACTAAGGCAGAAAATACCAGGATAAACAAAAATAGGGCAAAAAGCACATTTACACTACATCAGACTTAACCTCTTATAAATCACCATGCATTTTCATAATTGGGTAGTGTTCATAACTCACAACATTGATTTATTTTGACACAATTTTGTTTAAAAGTTATCACACTGACGATTGGCTTTCCCAAAAAAATCTATTCACTGAACCAGTTGCCCCCATCCTTGTGATTGAAGATTTAGACAGTCTGTTAGACCTGTCAGCCCTTTGGGTGGTCCCTCCTCATCATTATTTATTTTGTCCCACTTTTGCCTCAAACCCTGTTAGTATTTTTCCTTTTTGGGAACCACCAGACTTTTTAGTGTTGATGCAGGGTCAGGGAGCCATTTTCCCTACCCCTGGAACTTCTGTCTGAGGGCCTGAAACACAAAATGGTGGCCACCCATTGTCACCTGTGACATCACTGGAACCTACCAGCACCTTCCAGAACATTCCAGAACCCTGTGACAGTGTGAGGCAGGTTTAGAATGTTGGGAAGGCATCTCCAGGTTGGCAGTTGGAGTTGGCAGTTGGCACCTGACTGGTGAAGAGAGAGGAGCACAGAACTGAAGGAGGAAGGAGTGAGGCAGCAGGGGTGGAAACTTGTGCCTGGAGTGGGGTCCAGAAACCCACCCTTGATACTAGTCCCTGCTGACTGAGCCCAGCCTGGAGCCCTGTGTGGGAGAAAGCAAGAAAAACCTTCTTAAGGACCTGGACAGCCGGAACAGGCCTTAAAAGTAAAGAACAGCAAGTTCCTGACCTGGTTACTGGTAACTTCCTGAAGTCCGACGTCGAGAAGCCTGGAGACCCGGAGCCCGAGGTGGAGAAGCGGCGCTGACTGGAAAGCAGACGTCGTACCCGGAGCCGCCAGAGGTCGAGAGAGGGCGCCGACGGAGGTCGTGGAGACACCAGAGGTCGAGGAGGAAGTCACCTGAGGTCGAGTGTGCGGCGTCGACGGGGGAGTGAAGTCCGCCCTCCGGAGTCGCCGGAGACCGAGGTGAAGCGTGCCGGAGGTCGGGAGTGGAGATCGCACTCCGGAGTCGCCGGAACCTGAGGAAAGGAGCACCGGAGGTCGGGAGTGGAGATCGTACTCCGGAGCCGCCGGAAGTCGACATCGAGCCAAGGCCGCCCGACGTCATCGAACCGGAGCCGCCCGAAGTCGACATCGAGCCAAGACCGCCCGACGTCATCGAACCGACATCGAACCGGAACCGCCTCCCATCGTCGACAAGAACTGTCATTGAGTCGAGGCCGCTGACATCGAACCGAAACTGCCTCACGACGTCGACACGACTCCGGCGGCGTCGGAACTTCATAAAAAGGGCAGTAAGTGGAATAGAGGGCGCCTAAGGCCCTGTGAAGCCCTAAGAGGCCATCCTAGAGGCTAGAGAGGTGCTGGAACCAGCTTGATAGTGCCAGGGGTGAGCTGAGACTAATACAGAGGGGTTGTGTAGTGTGGGAGAGCCAGATCTCTAGATTCCCCCTTGATCTACCTCAGTTTAGGCCTCAGCCTTGTCCAAGCCAGGTAGTACACCCCGCAGGTCATCCAAAACTCTACAAGCTGGGATTGGGCCAAATCATCCCATAGTACCTCAGGAATGTGAACTGATTTTCAAGTGTCACTGTTGGCTTTTATTATTTATTGAGAGCACTGTATTTATTGTATTCATCCTATTTATGGCCTCACAGTATTTATTGTTTCACAGTATTTATTGTCTCGCAGTATTTATTGCCTCATAATATTTAATTGCCCTATACGTAATGCACTTATATTTATGCCTTGATTATTTATGATCTACCTTATTTATTGAATCGTTGAAGTATTATTTATTTGACTTACCCTTCCACAGGAAAAGCCTTGTGTACTGTGATTGTATTATTATTTATTTAATCAGCAACTAAGAGAAAAGAAGATAAAGAGATATTTTCAGTATAATTTTTAAGGTGTAGTGTCGTTTTTGGAACGGATGCACGCATGGTTATTGTGTGGGTATGACGTATGCTTAGCACGGTGCCTGATCCCTGACCCCTCGAGCCAAGCTACCACAGTGTATGTCTGGGAGAACACCACCACCCTTCCAGTGTGGGAGTGTTTTTTCTAACATAATTGGTGGCAGCGGTGGGATAGAGCTGTGCCTACGTATACTCGACAATAACTGTGGGTAGTCCATAGGCCTACACCGGGAGTTTTCTCCAAGCGGACTTCCTAATTGTGAGTTTTGTTTTTTTCAAATTTATTCTGGTGGTGGGAGGAGGTATTATAAAAGGTACCCCCCTGCATAGCTTCTGCAAATAACTGTCCTCTGACCTGAGTGGGCAAGATGGAGTTTATATTGGAGAATTTAGAAACGTACACTGTGGCCCAACTCAGGGAGTTTTGTCAGCGGGAGGGGGTGTATTGTCCCCCAGGAGCAAAGAAGGGTGCACTCCAAACCAGCTTGAGGGCTTGGGGGGAGGCACGACGAGAAAGCAAGGCTGAGGAGGAGGACAGGGATAGAGAGCCCGACAGTGAGGGAGCTGGTTTGTACCAACCTGAGGTGGGGAACCTGTTAGGGGGGCCCAGGACACTTTCCAGGAAGGGCAGCAGTGCCTCTAGCGGTGGCTTGTCTGAAGTGGAGTTAACAGACCGGAGGGAGAAAAGACAGCTCACATGGGACTTAGCAAGGCTGGAGAAAGAGAAGGAGGAACAGAGGATGGCTCATGAGTTGAGGTTAAGGGAGATAGATCTCCAGATCCTACGAGTCGGGGCACACCCTATTCCTAATGGTGGCAGCGAAGAAAGAGAGTTCACCAGGGAACCCAAACCCTATTTGCCGAAAGACATAGTGGCTAGCTATGGTGTGGGCGACGATATTGCCAAGTGGCTAGCGGCCTATGAGGTCTCATTAAGGGCCCATGGGGTTCCAGAGAAGTACTGGGGAGGGGGATTGTACAGGTACATGCCTCCAGCTGGTAGGGATGCATTATTGGCCCTAGAGCAGGATGAGCAGACCCACTACCCCACCATGAAAGTGGCGCTCATACGAAAGTTTGGACTAACACCCGAGAAATACAGACAGAAGTTCCGGGGTAGCCACAAACTGGGCACACAGAATTGGGTGGACTTCCTGGATTATGCAAAGAAGGCATTAGAGGGTTGGATTCAGGGCAGTGAAGTGAGGAACTACGAGGGGTTGTTTGATTTAGTATTGAAAGAACACCTGCTCGAAAAATGTTTCCCTGAACTGCGTCAACACCTGGTGGATAGCAAGCTGACCAATCCCCGGAAGCTTGCTGAGGAGGCGGACATTTGGGCTAGTACCCGGGTGTCCACAAGGGGGACTGGAGGGGATACTCAAAAGGCCGGACAGGGCGCCCCCCAGAAGAAAGAGGGGGGGGAAAAGAAAAAGGAGTTCTCCAAAGGCCCCCAAAATAATTTCCAAGGTAAGGGAACAGGATTCACCCCTAGGGCTAACCCACCCAGAAACCCTAATCCTGGCCAGAGTCAGCAGCCAAGGGTTGTCCATTGCTTCGAGTGCGGTGGCGTTGGACACTATAAGGGAGATGCGAAGTGCCCAAAACGACCACCCCCTCCCATTGGAGGAAAGGCCCCCGGAGTAGCTAGTGTAGTGCTCGGGGAGGAGATGCCTTTAATTAAGGGAAGGGAGTGGGCGGGTGTCACTTTAGTGTCCCTGAGAGAACGGGAGATGGTTCCTAAGATCCAGGTGCCCGCAAATACTATAAAGTATGGGCAGTGGGTCACCATCAACGGCCAAAGGGGGGAGGCTCTGAGAGACACAGGAGCCAGTATGACTATGGTGCGTAGCCAACTGGTGTCTCCAGAGCAGGTGATTCCCGATGTACTCCACCCTGCCGCGATGGCTGACGGCAGAATGGGCCACTATCCGGTGGCCGAGGTTCCCTTTGAATGGGAAGGGGTTGCAGGTTCACTTTGAGTTGCCGTAAGCCCTGCCGTGCCAGTCGATTGTCTGCTGGGGAATGACATGGAGCACAATGCTTAGAAAGAGGTGGAATACCGGACTCACACTGAGATGCTGGGTACACCTGTCTGGGCCTGTGTGAGCACAGGGTCCGCGACTACCCGGAGAGGGAGTTCGTTCAGGCTGGAGCCTGGAACAAAGGCCCAGCCAGCTGCCGATCAAGGGAAGAACCGAGGACAGGAGGAGCCTGCCTCGGCGTCCGCACCCCGTAGGACGGATAGGCCACCGGAGGTGGTGGACCAGGAGTCTGCGGTGGGGGATGTCACCAAACTGGAGGACCTCCCCATCCCGGCCGAGTGGCACGTGGAGGGAGGGCCGACCAGGGAGGAATTCTGCAAGGGCCAGAGGGAGTGCCCTACCCTTGAGGGACTGAGGCGACAGGCCGAAGCCCAGGCAGCAGGGAACGTTGAAAGGGAACTACAGTGTTTACTGGGAGGATGGCCTCCTCTACAGTGAACCCAAGGCACCCCTACATGGATCGTCACGAGCCTTGGTAGTCCCTCAACGTTATCGAGCCTTCCTTCTGGAGTTGGCTCACGAGATCCCATTGGCAGGACACCTAGGGCAAGACAAGACCTTCGTCCGTCTTGTCCCACACTTTTATTGGCCTCAGATGAAAGTGTCGTCCGACACCTACTACCGGACATGTGTGTCTTGCCAAGCCAGTGGGAAAACAGGGGTGAAGCTGAAAGCTCCCCTGGAACCACTTCCTGTCGTTAGCACCCCCTTTGAAAGGGTGGGCATCGACATTGTGGGTCCATTAGATCCGCCTACTACAGCTGGTCACAGGTTTATCCTGGTTCTGGTGGATCATGCCACACGGTACCCAGAGGCTATACCTCTAAGGACCATTACAGCACCTGTTGTGGCTAGGGCCCTGATGGGAATCTTTACCCGAGTGGGTTTTCCCAAGGAAGTTGTGTCCGACAGGGGGACCAACTTCATGTCAGCATACATGCGGGCCATGTGGAAGGAGTGTGGAGTGACCTACCGGTTCACAACTCCTTACCACCCCCAGACCAATGGTCTGGTGCAGAGGTTTAACAAAACCTTGAAAGGCATGATTAGAAGTCTGCCTGAAAGCCTGCGGAGGAAATGGGACGTCCTCCTACCCTGTCTATTGTTTTCCTACAGGGAAGTGCCACAGAAGGGAGTGGGCTTCAGCCCCTTCGAGCTTTTGTATGGGCACCCTGTGCGTGGACCTCTCAGCCTGGTGAGAGACGGATGGGAAGGAACTCCCAGAAAGCTTCCCCAGGATGTGGTGAGCTACATGCTGGCCTTCCGGAGCCAAATGGCTAAGTTGTGGAAGCAAGCTTCTGACAACTTGGAGGCCAGCCAAGCAGTAATGAAGGTGTGGTATGACCACAACGCTCACCCGGTGGAATTGGAGCCTGGCCAGAAGGTGTGGGTGATCGAACCAGGAGAGCTTAGCGCCCTCCAGGATCGCTGGTCAGGACCCTTTGAGGTATTGGAGAAGAAGGGTAAGGCTACTTACTTGGTGGATCTTAAGACCCCTCGTCAGCCCCTACGGGTGCTGCATGCCAACCGCCTCAAACCCCACCACGAGAGGCCCGAAGTCATTTTGATGATGGTGACTGACAGAGCAGAGGACGTGGAAAGCGAGCCTCTCCCCGATTTATTTGCGTCTCAAGAGAAGGATGGGTCGGTGGAGGGAGTGATTCTCTCCCCATCTCTAACTCCTGAACAGCAGGAGGACTGCCGCCAGGTCCTGGGACAGTACTCTTCGTTGTTCTCCCTTGTTCCGGGTAGGACTCACCTGTGCGTCCATGATGTGGACACAGGAGACAGCCCACCTGTGAAGTCCAAGATCTACCGGATGTCAGACAAGGTGAAGGCCAGCATTCACAGTGAAGTCACTAAGATGCTGGAGCTAGGAGTGATCGAACCTTCCAGCAGCCCCTGGTCCAGTCCGGTGGTGCTAGTACCAAAAGCCGCACCACCGGGTGCCCAACCGGAACTGAGGTTCTGTGTGGACTACCGGGGACTGAACTCAGTAACCAAGACTGATGCTCATCCGATCCCAAGGGCGGATGAATTGATTGACCGGCTGGGAGCTGCCAAATATCTAAGTACCTTTGACCTTACTTCTGGGTACTGGCAGATCTCTCTGACTGACGGAGCTAGGGAAAGGTCAGCCTTCTCCACGCCCAAAGGCCACTACCAGTTCTGTGTGATGCCCTTTGGGCTCAAGAATGCACCTGCCACGTTTCAGCGTCTGGTGAACCAGATCCTCACTGGAATGGAGAGTTTCTCTGCTGCTTATCTGGATGACATAGCCGTCTTCAGTAACAGCTGGGAGGATCACTTGCGTCACCTGCAAGCTGTTCTCCAGGCCCTGAGACAAGCTGGTTTAACGATCAAGGCCAGCAAGTGCCAGATCGGGCAGGGGTCGGTAGTGTACCTTGGACACTTGGTGGGTAGGGGAGCGGTGCAACCCCTCCAGGCGAAGATCGAGGCCATCATGGCCTGGGAACCCCCCAAGACTCAGACTGAGGTCCGAGCTTTTCTGGGCCTCACCGGATATTACCGCCACTTCGTGAAGGGATACGGTACCATTGTGGCCCCCCTCACGGAGCTTACGTCCAAGAAACAACCTCGACGGGTAGTCTGGACGGAGGCTTGTCAGCAGGCCTTTGTAAAGCTGAAGCAAGCCATGTGCGAGGCCCCGGTCCTACGGGCCCCAGACTTTTTCAAGGAGTTCATTGTCCAGACGGATGCATCGGAACATGGCATTGGGGCAGTGTTATCGCAACTCAATGAAGAGGGTCTGGATCAACTCGTGGTCTTCCTATCCCGGAGACTACTTCCCAGGGAACAGAAGTGGAGTGCAATAGAGCGAGAAGCCTTTGCAGTGGTATGGGCTCTGAAGAAGTTGCGGCCATACCTGTTTGGCTCGCACTTCCTAGTTCAGACCGACCACAGACCCCTTCGTTGGCTGATGCAGATGAAGGGGGAGAATCCCAAGTTGCTAAGGTGGTCTATCTCCCTACAGGGAATGGACTTTCAGGTGGAACATCGGCCTGGAGTGGACCACGCCAATGCAGACGGTCTCTCAAGGTATTTCCGCCTTAGTGATGAGAACTCCCAAGGGGTTGGGTAGCTCTCCCCACTTTCAGCTGGGGGGGACGCGTGTTAGACCTGTCAGCCCTTTGGGTGGTCCCTCCTCATCATTATTTATTTTTTCCCACTTTTGCCTCAAACCCTGTTAGTATTTTTCCTTTTTGGGAACCACCAGACTTTTTAGTGTTGATGCAGGGTCAGGGAGCCATTTTCCCTACCCCTGGAACTTCTGTCTGAGGGCCTGAAACACAAAATGGTGGCCACCCATTGTCACCTGTGACATCACTGGAACTTACCAGCACCTTCCAGAACATTCCAGAACCCTGTGACAGTGTGAGGCAGGTTTAGAATGTTGGGAAGGCATCTCCAGGTTGGCAGTTGGAGTTGGCAGTTGGCACCTGACTGGTGAAGAGAGAGGAGCACAGAACTGAAGGAGGAAGGAGTGAGGCAGCAGGGGTGGAAACTTGTGCCTGGAGTGGGGTCCAGAAACCCACCCTTGATACTAGTCCCTGCTGACTGAGCCCAGCCTGGAGCCCTGTGTGGGAGAAAGCAAGAAAAACCATCTTAAGGACCTGGACAGCCGGAACAGGCCTTAAAAGTAAAGAACAGCAAGTTCCTGACCTGGTTACTGGTAACTTCCTGAAGTCCGAAGTCGAGAAGCCTGGAGACCCGGAGCCCGAGGTGGAGAAGCGGCGCTGACTGGAAAGCAGACGTCGTACCCGGAGCCGCCAGAGGTCGAGAGAGGGCGCCGACGGAGGTCGTGGAGACACCAGAGGTCGAGGAGGAAGTCACCGGAGGTCGAGTGTGCGGCGTCGACGGGGGAGTGAAGTCCGCCCTCCGGAGTCGCCGGAGACCGAGGTGAAGCGTGCCGGAGGTCGGGAGTGGAGATCGCACTCCGGAGCCGCCGGAAGTCGACATCGAGCCAAGACCGCCCGACGTCATCGAACCGAGGCCGCCGACATCGAACCGGAACCGCCTCCCGGCGTCGACAAGAACTGTCATTGAGCCGAGGCCGCCGACATCGAACCGGAACTGCCTCACGGCGTCGACACGACTCCGGCGGCGTCGGAACTTCATAAAAAGGGCAGTAAGTGGAATAGAGGGCGCCTAAGGCCCTGTGAAGCCCTAAGAGACCATCCTAGAGGCTAGAGAGGTGCTGGAACCAGCTTGATAGTGCCAGGGGTGAGCTGAGACTAATACAGAGGGGTTGTGTAGTGTGGGAGAGCCAGATCTCTAGATTCCCCCTTGATCTACCTCAGTTTAGGCCTCAGCCTTGTCCAAGCCAGGTAGTACACCCCGCAGGTCATCCAAAACTCTACAAGCTGGGATTGGGCCAAATCATCCCATAGTACCTCAGGAATGTGAACTGATTTTCAAGTGTCACTGTTGGCTTTTATTATTTATTGAGAGCACTGTATTTATTGTATTCATCCTATTTATGGCCTCACAGTATTTATTGTTTCACAGTATTTATTGTCGCACAGTATTTATTGTCTCGCAATATTTATTGCCTCATAATATTTAATTGCCCTATACGTAATGCACTTATATTTATGCCTTGATTATTTATGATCTACCTTATTTATTGAATCGTTGAAGTATTATTTATTTGACTTACCCTTCCACAGGAAAAGCCTTGTGTACTGTGATTGTATTATTATTTATTTAATCAGCAACTAAGAGAAAAGAAGATAAAGAGATATTTTCAGTATAATTTTTAAGGTGTAGTGTCGTTTTTGGAACGGATGCACGCATGGTTATTGTGTGGGTATGACGTATGCTTAGCACGGTGCCTGATCCCTGACCCCTCGAGCCAAGCTACCACAGTGTATGTCTGGGAGAACACCACCACCCTTCCAGTGTGGGAGTGTTTTTTCTAACATAATTGGTGGCAGCGGTGGGATAGAGCTGTGCCTACGTATACTCGACAATAACTGTGGGTAGTCCATAGGCCTACACCGGGAGTTTTCTCCAAGCGGACTTCCTAATTGTGAGTTTTGTTTTTTTCAAATTTACTCTGGTGGTGGGAGGAGGTATTATAAAAGGTACCCCCCTGCATAGCTTCTGCAAATAACTGTCCTCTGACCTGAGTGGGCAAGATGGAGTTTGTATTGGAGAATTTAGAAACGTACACTGTGGCCCAACTCAGGGAGTTTTGTCAGCGGGAGGGGGTGTATTGTCCCCCATGAGCAAAGAAGGGTGCACTCCAAACCAGCTTGAGGGCTTGGGGGGAGGCACGACGAGAAAGCAAGGCTGAGGAGGAGGACAGGGATAGAGAGCCCGACAGTGAGGCAGCTGGTTTGTACCAACCTGAGGTGGGGAACCTGTTAGGGGGGCCCAGGACACTTTCCAGGAAGGGCAGCAGTGCCTCTAGCGGTGGCTTGTCTGAAGTGGAGTTAACAGACCGGAGGGAGAAAAGACAGCTCACATGGGACTTAGCAAGGCTGGAGAAAGAGAAGGAGGAACAGAGGATGGCTCATGAGTTGAGGTTAAGGGAGATAGATCTCCAGATCCTACGAGTCGGGGCACACCCTATTCCTAATGGTGGCAGCGAAGAAAGAGAGTTCACCAGGGAACCCAAACCCTATTTGCCGAAAGACATAGTGGCTAGCTATGGTGTGGGCGACGATATTGCCAAGTGGCTAGCGGCCTATGAGGTCTCATTAAGGGCCCATGGGGTTCCAGAGAAGTACTGGGGAGGGGGATTGTACAGGTACATGCCTCCAGCTGGTAGGGATGCATTATTGGCCCTAGAGCAGGATGAGCAGACCCACTACCCCACCATGAAAGTGGCGCTCATACGAAAGTTTGGACTAACACCCGAGAAATACAGACAGAAGTTCCGGGGTAGCCACAAACTGGGCACACAGAATTGGGTGGACTTCCTGGATTATGCAAAGAAGGCATTAGAGGGTTGGATTCAGGGCAGTGAAGTGAGGAACTACGAGGGGTTGTTTGATTTAGTATTGAAGGAACACCTGCTCGAAAAATGTTTCCCTGAACTGCGTCAACACCTGGTGGATAGCAAGCTGACCAATCCCCGGAAGCTTGCTGAGGAGGCGGACATTTGGGCTAGTACCCGGGTGTCCACAAGGGGGACTGGAGGGGATACTCAAAAGGCCGGACAGGGCGCCCCCAGAAGAAAGAGGGGGGGGGGAAGAAAAAGGAGTTCTCCAAAGGCCCCCAAAATAATTTCCAAGGTAAGGGAACAGGATTCACCCCTAGGGCTAACCCACCCAGAAACCCTAATCCTGGCCAGAGTCAGCAGCCAAGGGTTGTCCATTGCTTCGAGTGCGGTGGCGTTGGACACTATAAGGGAGATGCGAAGTGCCCAAAACGACCACCCCCTCCCATTGGAGGAAAGGCCCCCGGAGTAGCTAGTGTAGTGCTCGGGGAGGAGATGCCTTTAATTAAGGGAAGGGAGTGGGCGGGTGTCACTTTAGTGTCCCTGGGAGAACGGAAGATGGTTCCTAAGATCCAGGTGCCCGCAAATACTATAAAGTATGGGCAGTGGGTCACCATCGACGGCCAAAGGGGGGAGGCTCTGAGAGACACAGGAGCCAGTATGACTATGGTGCGTAGCCAACTGGTGTCTCCAGAGCAGGTGATTCCCGATGTACTCCACCTTGCCGCGATGGCTGACGGCAGAATGGGCCACTATCCGGTGGCCGAGGTTCCCTTTGAATGGGAAGGGGTTGCAGGTTCACTTCGAGTTGCCGTAAGCCCTGCCGTGCCAGTCGATTGTCTGCTGGGGAATGACATGGAGCACAATGCTTGGAAAGAGGTGGAATACCGGACTCACACTGAGATGCTGGGTACACCTGTCTGGGCCTGTGTGAGCACAGGGTACGCGACTACCCGGAGAGGGAGTTCGTTCAGGCTGGAGCCTGGAACAAAGGCCCAGCCAGCTGCCGATCAAGGGAAGAACCGAGGACAGGAGGAGCCTGCCTCGGCGTCCGCACCCCGTAGGACGGATAGGCCACCGGAGGTGGTGGACCAGGAGTCTGCGGTGGGGGATATCACCAAACTGGAGGACCTCCCCATCCCGGCCGAGTGGCACGTGGAGGGAGGGCCGACCAGGGAGGAATTCTGCAAGGGCCAGAGGGAGTGCCCTACCCTTGAGGGACTGAGGCGACAGGCCGAAGCCCAGGCAGCAGGGAACGTTGAAGGGAACTACAGTGTTTACTGGGAGGATGGCCTCCTCTACAGTGAACCCAAGGCACCCCTACATGGATCGTCACGAGCCTTGGTAGTCCCTCAACGTTATCGAGCCTTCCTTCTGGAGTTGGCTCACGAGATCCCATTGGCAGGACACCTAGGGCAAGACAAGACCTTCGCCCGTCTTGTCCCACACTTTTATTGGCCTCAGATGAAAGTGTCGTCCGACACCTACTGCCGGACATGTGTGTCTTGCCAAGCCAGTGGGAAAACAGGGGTGAAGCTGAAAGCTCCCCTGGAACCACTTCCTGTCGTTAGCACCCCCTTTGAAAGGGTGGGCATCGACATTGTGGGTCCATTAGATCCGCCTACTACAGCTGGTCACAGGTTTATCCTGGTTCTGGCGGATCATGCCACACGGTACCCAGAGGCTATACCTCTAAGGACCATTACAGCACCTGTTGTGGCTAGGGCCCTGATGGGAATCTTTACCCGAGTGGGTTTTCCCAAGGAAGTTGTGTCCGACAGGGGGACCAACTTCATGTCAGCATACATGCGGGCCATGTGGAAGGAGTGTGGAGTGACCTACCGGTTCACAACTCCTTACCACCCCCAGACCAATGGTCTGGTGGAGAGGTTTAACAAAACCTTGAAAGGCATGATTAGAAGTCTGCCTGAGAGCCTGCGGAGGAAATGGGACGTCCTCCTACCCTGTCTATTGTTTTCCTACAGGGAAGTGCCACAGAAGGGAGTGGGCTTCAGCCCCTTCGAGCTTTTGTATGGGCACCCTGTGCGTGGACCTCTCAGCCTGGTGAGAGACGGATGGGAAGGAACTCCCAGAAAGCTTCCCCAGGATGTAGTGAGCTACATGCTGGCCTTCCGGAGCCAAATGGCTAAGTTGTGGAAGCAAGCTTCTGACAACTTGGAGGCCAGCCAAGCAGTAATGAAGGTGTGGTATGACCACAACGCTCACCCGGTGGAATTGGAGCCTGGCCAGAAGGTGTGGGTGATCGAACCAGGAGAGCTTAGCGCCCTCCAGGATCGCTGGTCAGGACCCTTTGAGGTATTGGAGAAGAAGGGTAAGGCTACCTACTTGGTGGATCTTAAGACCCCTCGTCAGCCCCTACGGGTGCTGCATGCCAACCGCCTCAAACCCCACCACGAGAGGCCCGAAGTCATTTTGATGATGGTGACTGACAGAGCAGAGGACGTGGAAAGCGAGCCTCTCCCCGATTTATTTGCGTCTCAAGAGAAGGATGGGTCGGTGGAGGGAGTGATTCTCTCCCCATCTCTAACTCCTGAACAGCAGGAGGACTGCCGCCAGGTCCTGGGACAGTACTCTTCGTTGTTCTCCCTTGTTCCGGGTAGGACTCACCTGTGCGTCCATGATGTGGACACAGGAGACAGCCCACCTGTGAAGTCCAAGATCTACCGGATGTCAGACAAGGTGAAGGCCAGCATTCACAGTGAAGTCACTAAGATGCTGGAGCTAGGAGTGATCGAACCTTCCAGCAGCCCCTGGTCCAGTCCGGTGGTGCTAGTACCAAAAGCCGCACCACCGGGTGCCCAACCGGAACTGAGGTTCTGTGTGGACTACCGGGGACTGAACTCGGTAACCAAGACTGATGCTCACCCGATCCCAAGGGCGGATGAATTGATTGACCGGCTGGGAGCTGCCCAATATCTAAGTACCTTTGACCTTACTTCTGGGTACTGGCAGATCTCTCTGACTGACGGAGCTAGGGAAAGGTCAGCCTTCTCCACGCCCAAAGGCCACTACCAGTTCTGTGTGATGCCCTTTGGGCTCAAGAACGCACCTGCCACGTTTCAGCGTCTGGTGAACCAGATCCTCACTGGAATGGAGAGTTTCTCTGCTGCTTATCTGGATGACATAGCCGTCTTCAGTAACAGCTGGGAGGATCACTTGCGTCACCTGCAAGCTGTTCTCCAGGCCCTGAGACAAGCTGGTTTAACGATCAAGGCCAGCAAGTACCAGATCGGGCAGGGGTCGGTAGTGTACCTTGGACACTTGGTGGGTAGGGGAGCGGTGCAACCCCTCCAGGCGAAGATCGAGGCCATCATGGCCTGGGAACCCCCCAAGACTCAGACTGAGGTCCGAGCTTTTCTGGGCCTCACCGGATATTACCACCGCTTCGTGAAGGGATACGGTACCATTGTGGCCCCCCTCACGCAGCTTACGTCCAAGAAACAACCTCGACGGGTAGTCTGGACGGAGGCTTGTCAGCAGGCCTTTGTAAAGCTGAAGCAAGCCATGTGCGAGGCCCCGGTCCTACGGGCCCCAGACTTTTCCAAGGAGTTCATTGTCCAGACGGATGCATCGGAACATGGCATTGGGGCAGTTTTATCGCAACTCAATGAAGAGGGTCTGGATCAACCCGTGGTCTTCCTATCCCGGAGACTACTTCCCAGGGAACAGAAGTGGAGTGCAATAGAGCGAGAAGCCTTTGCAGTGGTATGGGCTCTGAAGAAGTTGCGGCCATACCTGTTTGGCTCGCACTTCCTAGTTCAGACCGACCACAGACCCCTTCGTTGGCTGATGCAGATGAAGGGGGAGAATCCCAAGTTGCTAAGGTGGTCTATCTCCCTACAGGGAATGGACTTTCAGGTGGAACATCGGCCTGGAGTGGACCACGCCAATGCAGACGGTCTCAAGGTATTTCCGCCTTAGTGATGAGAACTCCCAAGGGGTTGGGTAGCTCTCCCCACTTTCAGCTGGGGGGGACGCGTGTTAGACCTGTCAGCCCTTTGGGTGGTCCCTCCTCATCATTATTTATTTTTTCCCACTTTTGCCTCAAACCCTGTTAGTATTTTTCCTTTGTGGGAACCACCAGACTTTTTAGTGTTGATGCAGGGTCAGGGAGCCATTTTCCCTACCCCTGGAACTTCTGTCTGAGGGCCTGAAACACAAAATGGTGGCCACCCATTGTCACCTGTGACATCACTGGAACTTACCAGCACCTTCCAGAACATTCCAGAACCCTGTGACAGTGTGAGGCAGGTTTAGAATGTTGGGAAGGCATCTCCAGGTTGGCAGTTGGAGTTGGCAGTTGGCACCTGACTGGTGAAGAGAGAGGAGCACAGAACTGAAGGAGGAAGGAGTGAGGCAGCAGGGGTGGAAACTTGTGCCTGGAGTGGGGTCCAGAAACCCACCCTTGATACTAGTCCCTGCTGACTGAGCCCAGCCTGGAGCCCTGTGTGGGAGAAAGCAAGAAAAACCATCTTAAGGACCTGGACAGCCGGAACAGGCCTTAAAAGTAAAGAACAGCAAGTTCCTGACCTGGTTACTGGTAACTTCCTGAAGTCCAACGTCGAGAAGCCTGGAGACCCGGAGCCCGAGGTGGAGAAGCGGCGCTGACTGGAAAGCAGACGTCGTACCCGGAGCCGCCAGAGGTCGAGAGAGGGCGCCGACGGAGGTCGTGGAGACACCAGAGGTCGAGGAGGAAGTCACCGGAGGTCGAGTGTGCGGCGTCGACGGGGGAGTGAAGTCCGCCCTCCGGAGTCGCCGGAGACCGAGGTGAAGCGTGCCGGAGGTCGGGAGTGGAGATCGCACTCCGGAGTCGCCGGAACCTGAGGAAAGGAGCACCGGAGGTCGGGAGTGGAGATCGCACTCCGGAGCCGCCGGAAGTCGACATCGAGCCAAGGCCGCCCGACGTCATCGAACCGGAGCCGCCCGAAGTCGACATCGAGCCAAGACCGCCCGACGTCATCGAACCGAGGCCGCCGACATCGAACCGGAACCGCCTCCCGGCGTCGACAAGAACTGTCATTGAGCCGAGGCCGCCAAAATCGAACCGGAACTGCCTCACGGCGTCGACACGACTCCGGCGGCGTCGGAACTTCATAAAAAGGGCAGTAAGTGGAATAGAGGGCGCCTAAGGCCCTGTGAAGCCCTAAGAGACCATCCTAGAGGCTAGAGAGGGGCTGGAACCAGCTTGATAGTGCCAGGGGTGAGCTGAGACTAATACAGAGGGGTTGTGTAGTGTGGGAGAGCCAGATCTCTAGATTCCCCCTTGATCTACCTCAGTTTAGGCCTCAGCCTTGTCCAAGCCAGGTAGTACACCCCGCAGGTCATCCAAAACTCTACAAGCTGGGATTGGGCCAAATCATCCCATAGTACCTCAGGAATGTGAACTGATTTTCAAGTGTCACTGTTGGCTTTTATTATTTATTGAGAGCACTGTATTTATTGTATTCATCCTATTTATGGCCTCACAGTATTTATTGTTTCACAGTATTTATTGTCGCACAGTATTTATTGTCTCGCAGTATTTATTGCCTCATAATATTTAATTGCCCTATACGTAATGCACTTATATTTATGCCTTGATTATTTATGATCTACCTTATTTATTGAATCGTTGAAGTATTATTTATTTGACTTACCCTTCCACAGGAAAAGTCTTGTGTACTGTGATTGTATTATTATTTATTTAATCAGCAACTAAGAGAAAAGAAGATAAAGAGATATTTTCAGTATAATTTTTAAGGTGTAGTGTCGTTTTTGGAACGGATGCACGCATGGTTATTGTGTGGGTATGACGTATGCTTAGCACGGTGCCTGAACCCTGACCCCTCGAGCCAAGCTACCACAGTGTATGTCTGGGAGAACACCACCACCCTTCCAGTGTGGGAGTGTTTTTTCTAACACAGTCCAACAAGCATCTTTTATTTTTTGTTCTTTATTTAGGTATGAGAGGAAAAAATACATTATTCCATTACTAAGCAGATCTGATTTTAGGCAAATGTGCATCAGCCCTTTGTTTTATTCAGCAACTAGGTGATGTTCATGTTTGTTTCATCCTTGCATTTTTTGGGGGGGCAGCCGTCAAACGTAGAGGCACTCTGGAACTGTGGTTATTATAGTTAAGCGCGCTGTTTACGGTTTTTACTTTATATTACTGTATCCGCACATGATGGAGTTTGATGACCTTTAATTATGGCTTAATAAGACTGCTTGTATTAATGATGGATTGTAACCTATATATGCTGAGAGAGGTAGAGATCAGGGCCCCCTGTAGAGCAGCACCACATTCACCTTTTGCAGCTGTGGGTGATCAACAAAAAGAGGAGATGGAGAGGAATTTGATAGTCCAGCACACGCCCCCCCCCAACAGAACAATTATCAATAAAGTAGTGTGCTTTTCCATTGCTTCACCGAGTCTGCACTGAGGTAGACAACCTTTCAGTGGTCATAGAGGGCATCCTTTACAGATGTACTGGCTCTCACCCACTGATGTGGCACAATTCACCAATGGGCTGTACTCCTCGCTGGATGGGTGCTGCAATACCTGGCAGGCCCCTCGATTGAGCTCCTTGCCAGAGACCTCCTACTTCTGGTGTCTAGTATTTTCCAAAGAAAGGGATGGTGCCCTTTTCTGGTGTATGGGGTAAAGTGGAACTTTGGGTGGTGTGTTTAAAATTGGCTATGGGCACTTGTGTCTATTTTTTTTCCAGAAATTGCCCAAGTCAAGGTTAAACAAGCATTGGCATAGCCAATAGGTCTCGCCTTTGGGACCTTATAAGTGTTTAGCCATGCAACAGTTAATGTTACTGCACCAAGGATATTGTGCTGGATAACTAAACACTTAAACGGTCCCAAAGGCGAGACCTATTGGCTATGCCAATGCTTGTTAGCATTTGAGTGTGATTATAGAGGTATGGGCGAGACCGTTTAGGGCCGTTCCGTCCAGAATTTGATGGCCTGTGGTGTTGAAAGCACTGCTAGATAACAAGGGTATAAGAAGTCGGGAATGGGCACAAGTGAAGGGTATGACATGAAATTCCAAATGTCAAAATCATAAAATGTGTGATTTAAGATATGGATGTCGTTTAAGAACAAATGTGTTATTTTCTTGAAAGTTAAAAACAACCAATAACTGCATTGTAAATAGAGACACGAGTTTTTCATTTTTACTATAAATGCTTCCCTCTCTTTATTTTAAAAATCACAAAGAAGTAGAGGTTAATGGTCTGATTTGCAAAGGGACTTACATGTAGTAAAGGTACAAGTGTGGAGTCTCTGCACTCTGGGCAGCCTCTCTGTCCAGCGCACTGCAGTGAGTGCAGTGCGGAGATTCTGCCATGAGTGAAGAGACACGTAACTTTATTGCATACTAGTCCCTTTGTGATTTGAGCCCTAAGCCTTCATTTAAGGGTCTCACCATATGTTCAATCATGTCTGCTAGATCAAACGTTATGCATATAATCAGAAGCCCTAGTATTAAAACATGCCATCTTGTAATGTGCCATACATTGTCATTACCTTTTCTGTTTGCGAAAGGCACCAGTTATCGAAAGTAGTAAAATAAACTTTTACTAAACTCACCTTGGTGAAACTGCAACAATTGCGGCTGCTTATTGAGGAGCATAAGGGCTGGTACCCAGCTAATGCCCCGTGCGCTCATTGAGAAAAGTGTGGGGTGACCAGCAATATCAAAGGAGAGGCAGAACGATCTAAGAGTATGAGCATAGACAAGAACAGAGGAGAGGATAGGATAGTGGAATGAAGGATCCCGAACACAGGAGAGGGTTGAGTAGTCGGTTACAGGACAGGCAGACAGTGCGAAGGGAAACGCAGGGGAAACTGTTGGATGAAAGAGGCCAAGATTTGATGAAGGGAGGACGAAATGGTTACAGGGGGGGGGGGCACAGGGTGGATTAGCTACTTTCATAAGAGGAAACGTTTGTTAGGAGGATGTTGTGTTAAATCGTAATAATGTAACTGCGCAGGGTTGAGGCGAGTGAGGACTTGAGCACTGTGGACTAATTATAGTGTTAATCTTGGAGCAGATGTAGCAGGGTGAAGTCATGAGCAGGTAAGGATGAACAATAGAATACTGATAATTGAAGATGATGGAGAGAGTAAAGAGCTGAAGGTTTGCACAGAGCGCTTGTGGATGGTGAGGTAATAAGGTCCTGGAAATAGATAGATTTGACACCTCCTAGATCATTATGCAGTGTATGAAGGGCTTGCTTATTAACCAAGAAGTTAGCAGTGAATATGTGCTTTCGCCATTTATGTACTGCTGCCCTCATTTACTGTTATGCGCTCTTATTTCAAGTGTAATTCATGGCTGAGGCCTATCTTTGGTACAAGGTGGATAATGAAGCAGTTGTATGAGCTGTAGTGCAAGACTGAAGTGAGGTCTTTATGAAGATCACGTGGAAAGCAGTGAGAGCAGTGGGGTCTGTTTTCTACAGCAGATGGGTACATGAGAGAGCGATCTACAAGGAGGCGAACTGATTTGCATGTGAAATGTGTGATGTCAGATGGAGCGATGATTGGTTTAGATTTGGATAAAGTGTTTGAAATTAGCATACAATTGAGTGGTTTACCTTGCATGTGGGTGGGATTAAGGAAGGTGTCATTTGAGGAGTGATCAGACAGAAGTGGAGAAACTGCCGAAAGCATCAGTAAAATATTTTGGCAAGTTATGGTCACACCAGTGAAAGCAGAATCGTTTGGTGAAGGCAATAAATAGGTGTGTAGCATAATTTCCGCCAGCTGTAACTGAAAGCCATTACTATATAGTTACAGAGACTAATGCGTTTCCAGATGTTTGGAATGAAAGAGGCTTATGGTGCGAGTCCTAATGAGAAAACATCTTGTCATCCATAATAAAACACTGACCAAGGAGAGTAAGATCACATAGGTATGCTTTACTAAGGTAATACCTAAAACAAAACCAATGTTAGATTGGTTTTGAAATAACAGTAAAATCATGAGTCTGAGTCTTAGGACCCGGAAGGCCAGTGCAATCAGGAGTGAAATACGGACAGTATTGGCGCATGCTAGTATAAACTATGTTCAGGATCCTTTGAGACACCTTTAAAAATACATTTTAATACAAGTAAAAGGGATAGCTCCTTTCCGCTCCTAAAGCGTCTTTTTTTTAACGCAGAACAAAATGCTGTATGGTGCTCTGTAAAACACGTTAGCGCCACCTGGTGTATTTCATGCAATACGGCCCCATAAATGTTCTGCCAAATGCAATGGATCTCCGTCACATAAACAAAGGCAATAAAAATCAAACATCAAAGCGGCGAAAGTGAAAGTAATCGAGCAGAGCATCAAAGGGCTGGGTGAGAAGGGAGGGGGGAATGCAAGGGTCAAAGTGGCTAAAGTGAAAGAAAGCTATAGAGAAGGGAGGGGGGAGTGGGAGCAGCTGTGCACGTGCATGTGATCGTGCACTCAAGGTTTAGGCCAGCCAAAAGACTGTGGGTAGCACTTTGAAAATCCCACATACAAAATGTCTCTTCGAGCCTTTGGCTCAGCGAGACCTTAAAACCATATCACCCAATAGGGATTACAATAAACCCTACTTACTAGTGAAGGTCAACATGTTTCTTGTCTAGTGTGCAAGGGTCAGCAGTAATTCTCCAGAACCAGTTTTTCATAATCTTCACAGGGTTATAGTATACAAACATTTTGAAAAATATCCTTACTCAAAATGGAGTAGTTGTATGCCCTCTCAGACCCATGTTATCATTTGCACGTGCCCCTTTAAAGTCCAGCGGAGCCGCTTTTATATACCTGTATAATTTTGTCCTGGAGAAGCGTTGCCTACCTGCTTAAAATGTCTTTTGGGCAATCTGCCTGGCCCAGAAAACTTCTCAACTGACCTTAGAGGGAAGTCTGATACAGGTCCTAATGGATGAAATCGTTAGTGGTCACGAGGGTCCTTGGCCTTGACATTGAAAGAAAGAAGACAAATACATAAAAAGAAGAGGAGGCGCGACAGACTGGGTTTCTCCCTGATCTTTCCCTAAAACCTCAGCGGATCTAGAATAAAAGAAACCGCAAGCTGTAGGAAATAAGTATTTTCGGCATGCAGCATTACTCTGAAGTCCTTAAATGCTAAAACTTAACACCCAAGCACTTTAGCTAATGGTGAATCTGCTGATAACAAATTGCCATAACACCTGCAGGGTTTTTCTCTGAACTGGTAAGGGATCCTGACAAATTATTCTGTCTGGTTTGGACTCTGAACTGTGTAGCCAGATTCATAGGATCTTTGGGGGCCCTCAAGCATCATGCTTGGCTCAGAACTTTTGGATTCTCAGCCGACATGCAATCCGGCCTTATTATCTTTTTTTGATAGTTCCAAGGGCCAGATGTACATAGACTCCCATTTGCAATTTCCCAATAGCAAATTTGTGCGATTAGAAAATCACAGCTATGTACAACAGTGTGTTTTAGATTGTTTGTGATTCCCAATAGGTCGCAAGGGACCTGCCTCATTAATATTCATGAGGCAGGTCGTAATGTGCGACCCACTGCGATTGGCCGGCACTCACAGGGATGGTAGCTTGCTGGGGTTAGCAGACCACCATGTCTGTAACTGCTTTTTAAATAAAGTTTTTTTTTATTTTGAAATGTAGTCTGTTTTCCCTAAAGCATGTAAAAAAGAAAAATGAAAATTGTCCTTTTTATTTTTTAAGAGTAGGCACTAGTCCGTGGGACCACTGCCTGCTCTTAAATGTTGGTGCCCACATTCTCAAAGGGGAAGGGGTGCCTTGGGGACCGCTATTCGTTTGTGAATGGTTTTACCACCTCCTTCACGGAGTCGGTAAAGTATGAATGTTTTGCAACCGCATTCCTATCGCAAAACATTCATACATGCCCCTGCGACTTGTTATTAGGAAGAGACGCCCCTTTCTAATAGCGACTTGCAAAGCCAATTTGTGATTCGGTAATAGCTAACAAAATTTGCAAATAAGGCTTTGTACATGTAAAAATGCTTTTTTCAG
The DNA here is from genome assembly GCF_964204655.1 of Triturus cristatus. Classification (NCBI taxonomy): domain Eukaryota; kingdom Metazoa; phylum Chordata; class Amphibia; order Caudata; family Salamandridae; genus Triturus; species Triturus cristatus. The sequence continues at coordinate 132,248,212 of NC_140594.1, forward strand.
TTCGCAAACAGCCTGATTCTGCGAATCTGGCCATCTGCGAGCTGAAAACAATTTGCACATCTGGCCTCAAGTTATTTGGGGAAAAAGCTGATTAGACTTTGGAGTGATTCAAAACAAGCAGGGCAATTGCACGCTCCCCTCAGGCTGCAAGCAGTTTAATAAATTTCAGGAGTTCTCTTGTGGATGTACTTTTCGCCAGCAGCTGCCTCGGAACCTATTATTCATGCCCTGCAGGGGAAATGGAAAGGGCAGATGCTGGGCCACCCAACAATCAGCCTCCTCCTCTCCTCTGCCCCCACCCCTGGAAGCAGCTCTAGTCTGCCCTTGTCAGACCATTTGTGACCAGTGGGAGGCCAGGTTTCCTCCTGTTTACAGGCCTGAAAAGGCCATAACTTTGGACTAGTGATCTTCCAAATTGTTAAAAGGGGATAGGTCCTACCTTTCCAGTAAGCTCCTCCTCAGATTCCCCCTCTCCACGCAAGTCAGACAGAAGACCATCTACATATCCTAAAGCACGAAGTGCCAATCCTAGCGCAGAAAGGTGCAGTGAAGTTGATAGAGCAGGAGATTAGGCAGGGGTTCTACTCTCGGGTCCTGGTTCCCAAGAAGGACTGCGGTCTTCATCTGATTCTAGACTTTGGGGTCTTAAATCTCTTTCTCTGCAAGAAGAAATTCAAGATGCTGATTCTGTACTATAGGCACTGGAAGCAGAGAAATAGATGGTGTCCTTAGACTTGCAGGACACGTATTTCCACCTACCGATCCTGCAGTCACTTTTTTGTGGGGTACATTCACTACCTTTTTAACTAACATCAGCACCTTGAGTCACTACAAAGGTGATCACGGTGTTAGCTGCATATATCAGAAAATATGGAATCCCAGTATTTCCATATTTGGATGTCTGGATACTGAAGGCCTAGTAGCTGGAGATGTGACCCCACTTGCAGCCGACGGCATCCCTGCAGTTTGACATGGGCTTTCAATCAATGTGCCCAAATCTCACCTGGAGCCCTCAGTGCTTACCATTCATAGGGGCAGTACTGGATCCAACATCCCTTCTAGTCTTTCCACTTATAGTAGTCAGAACATTCAATCAATAATTCCTTTGTTTCCTCAAAGGGCTCCAATTCCAGTCCTGGTGATCTTAAGCCTGCTAGCCTCTTGCATCCTCCTAGTAACATTTGTATGCTGGCACGAGGGCCCTCCAGTGGTGCCTTCCATAGTAGTGGTTCCAGCATGGGGGAGACCTATGGAACACTATTGTGATCTCCCAGAACACTGCAGCCTCCTGGGCCTGGTGGGGTGTGAAGAACCTGGTGGCAAGGATGTCCTTTCATCCAACACCAGTTGTGACCCCAGTGTTGTCTGATGTCTCCACCCTAAAAAGGGGTGCTTATAAGGAGGCGCTGTAGATCAAGGCCTCTGTTTGAGTGGGTGCTTCACATCAACCTGCTCAAACTGAGGGTGATACAATTGGTGCTCAAGGCCTTTCTCCTATCACTTCAGAGTCAGTCAATCCAGATCTTGATGTGCAATATGACCATGATGTGGTGTGCCAATTGTATCCAAGAAGAGAGAAGCAGGGTCTCAGTTTCTGTGTCCAGAAGCCCTACCACTCTGCTCTTGGAGTTTGATTGGTGCCGCATCACTTGGCAGGTTCTTTCTTCTTGCTGACCACAAGTGTCATTACCACCTGGAGGTAGTTAGGGACATCTTCGTTCAGTGGAGTACTCCCCAGGTGACTTCTTTGCCACTTACAGCAACACACACTGCCTGCAGTTTTTTGCCCTCCAGTATCCATTTCAAGGAGCATTGAGACATGTTTCATTGAGCTGGAATTTTCCTCCTCTCTACGCATTTCCTCCCATACCCTTGGTTCCTCATGATTCACCAAGACCAGGCCCAAGTTATTTTCATTAGGCTGAAATGGCAGTTGTGGGACGCAGACCTGCAATTTTCCATGTGCCCTCAGCTCCGACTTCTTCTCAGGACGGATCTCCTCGACCAGAAAGGTTCTACACTAGAATTTCCAGAGCCTGGAGATTCAGCGGAGCAATTTAGCTACATTCCAAGGGCCAGCAGAGGCAGGAGATGTCATTCTATCTGCTCACTGCCATTCCACAAAGACCAAGAAGTACTCCCAAAGGTGAAACAGGTTTGTTGCTTGGTGTGCTGAGAACAATGTCATTTTCTTGAAGGCTCCTTTGTTAGATATCCTGAGAATTGTATTCAGCTGGCACAGAAAGGCTGTGTTGTAGGGACAGTAAAGGAACACCGACCAGCCTTCTCTGCCTTCCTGACCAACTATCCCTGTTCAAGTCGCCCATCGTTTAAGTTTTCTGAAGGGCTCGACAAATATGTTTCCACCTACTCCCTTTCTTATGCCTCAATGGGACCTTAAATTGGTTCTAACATTCTGGATGGGGTCTCCCTTCGCGCCTCTTCATAGTTGCCAGTTATGGCTCTTGACGTTTAAGGCCGTTTTTCTAGTTCCCATTACTTCTGCAAGATGTGTCAGTGAGTTGCAAGCGCTGAGTGCATGATCTCCTTTTACTACCTTTTTTACTTCGAACCAAAGCTCCTTTCCTTCCCAAGGTGGTGACCCCATTCTATCTGGGTCAATCATCACCTTTCATTCTTTCGATCTACCTCCATATCCCACCAAGGAGAGGCTGCACAAGTTGGATATGAAAAGGGCAATCTGGTTTTATATTTACTGCAGCACAAATTTGCAAACTGAGGACCAGCTCTTTACAGGTTACATAGACTACAGGAAGGGAAAAGCTGTCCGAAAGAGAATCTTGTCGAGGTAGGTAATCCTATGCATTAAAATGTGCTATGCTTCTGCACAAATAAAACCACCTGAGGGCATAATGGTCCTTTCCACCAGCGTCAGTTCTTCTACCTCGGCATTGGGAGTTCCTGCGGCAGAAATCTACAGGGCAGCAACATTGATGTCCCTTCACACTTTTGCTAAGAACTACTGGTTAGATTCAGAAGTGCAACAGGTTGGCCATTTTGCCCGTTCTATCCTTCAGGACTTCCTTGTCTGATCATCCCTTCAAGCCTCTTCCCCAAGAGGTGTACTGCTTGGAAATCAGGTAGAAGTATCTATCAAAACGAAAAGTTGCTTAACTTTGGTAATGATCTTTCTGGTGTATACTCTACCTGTAGATTCCTCACTGATCCTGCCTGCTCTTGAATGATGGGCATTTTAATAAGGTTCGAAATAATTTGCTGCACTGCACCTCAACATACATGATGCCGTTCTCATCCTGGCACCGCACTGGTGTGGAAAAAATGGATGAGAAATGGGTGTTTTATGGCTCCAGTGACATCATGAGGCTGTTGCTGCCAGCACCCTCTACCAGGGTGGAAGAGCTATGGAAATGTTTCTGGATCAAGTCGGCTGCCTGAGATGCTCAAAAGAGGAGGAATCTGCAGGTAGATTATCACCAAAGGTGAGTAACCTTTATCCTCTGCACGCTGGAATTTTCTCCTCCAGGGTCAATGGGGGTTGTATTCTGTCTGCGATGGGACACCGGTCTCCTGTACATCTTCCTGCCACTATCTCTCCTGCTTTGAGTTTTGAGGAAAGTCATGACAACCTGGGCCCAGGTCATCTTAAAAGACGTGGCCTGGACCAGGAGAATATGCCTCCCCGCGTGCCTGTGCCCTGGCATTTACATTCTATCAAGCTACCTATCTGGAAGGAGCTCCTGTCTCAGCAACCAGGGGAGGGTCCTTCACCCACATCTCCACAAACAACACTTCCATGCTTGGAGCTTAAGCTGCGACTTTGACTGTTTGGCACCCCATCCGAAGGAGTAAATACCATTCTTGCAGCCAGATTACCGCCCACAAAATCCATCTACGCAGGGACAGAAAGGTTTATGGCATGGTGGTGCATGAGCTAGCAGTGGGCACAGTTACGTGTTACTTGTTGGCCCTATTGGTGGTTTATATTTTCCTGATTAACCCTTTCTCTTTGAAACACTGGTTGTGATACATTGATGGGTTTGATGAATATGTTTCCTCCGAAGACATTTATCATGGCTCTGTGGGACCTAAATTTAGTCCTGAGGTTCCTCATATGAGCGCAGCCTGAGCTCATGCATAGTTTCTTGTTGCGGCTTCTGAGGATCAAGGCAGTCTTTCTTGTCAACAACACATTCATGCTCCCTTTAGTAGTAAGGTTTTTACATGTTTGCAATGGCAACGTTTTTCTCTGAACCCCAGATACAACCAGAAGGTACCATTTTCTTTTCATTTGAGACAACAGATTGCATTACCATCCTTCTTTTCCAAATCCTACGGAAATGGCAGGGGCGCCATTCCATTCCCTAGATGCTTTCAATTTTATCTCAACAGACCAGACATTAAGCAAGACTAAAACTCTTTCTAACTTTTCATCAAATAAACAAAAACTAAATGAAACAATTGCTTGCAGAATGGACTACTTTGAAGTTTATACCAGCACATAAGACAACGAATATGAGCACACCTATCAATGGCAAAGTCTACGGTGGCTGCTCATATCAAGCTTAAATACATATGAGGTGCTGAGACATGGAAGTCAATGCATGTTCTTTCCAAACAATGCTGCATTGAGAGGAAGACAGCGGCAGAAACAGTGGTGGGACAGTCAGTGTTGCAGGATCTCTCAGTAAAAGGTGCACCTCGTTCCTACCTTCCTATATGTGCTTGATCTAAATTTTTACCGTTTTTTAACTTTGTTTTGTTTTGTTTTGAAGCATGTGAATCTATTAGAGATCCAACGCTGAAGATGTTAAAAAAGAAAAATGTAATTAACCGTTCTTGCGTTAATATGCCTAAAGGTATATGTTACACACTACAGAAATAAATACTTTAAAAAAAATGCTAATAAAAACACACATTGCCCACTTTAGGGAGGTTGTGGTGGTGCACAACATTGTTCCCTCCTGGCGAGGCTCTGGTCTTGCAGTATGCATTCGAAGTGCAAGAAATATATAGTGCTACAAAATGCAGCACCCAAAAGGTAACTCCAGTTTAATTGCTTTTGTTTATTCATTCTGAATCCTCTATTTTATATTACATACTATGCAACAGAACTAGAACACCTCATCCACACTGTCCCTCTACATAGAACATGAAAAAAGTTCAGCAGCAGTACTATCTGCTGTCATAGTCTAGTGTCAATGTTTTGTTTCGTCAGCGTTCCACAGGTCTTTCCAGAAGTCTGGTTTGTTAACGATGACAGTTTTTTGCTGCGGGGCCATTCTCACAGTTCTCAGTTCCATCACTGTGCTGTGGATATTTTTGTTGTAAGGAGAATTGGCAGCAGAGTGCCGCAGCGGGAACTGGCCTTTATGGTTGCCAGATGGTCCGCTCTTGTTGGTCCAATGTTGAGTATTGCGGTCGGAAGCTTCTTCTCATGGGCAGCTAGAAGAAATCTATATCCGGAGTACACCTGTAATTATCAAAAAAAGGATAGTGAGCAACAAGCAGACGTTGGTAGATTGGCATTTAGACAGCACGTGGTGGGTTTCTAGTTCGGTTACCTGCAATGTGGATCCAACAACCAGAACTGCGTCAGATTCTGCCAGGCGCTCATGCACGAAAAGGACTTTGTCACGGCTCACACTGTCACCAAAGAATGTTACATCTGGCTTCAGGATCCCTCCGCACGTGGTACAAGAAGGGACTCGGAAGTTCTTTACCTGCTCGTCTGTGAGGAAGACATCGCCATCAGGGGCTATGCCGCGAGCCTCTGCCGTCCAGGACGGATTCAAAGCTATGAACCTTTCCTGCAACTCTGACCGTGGGCTGCAGGTGCCACAGCCCAGGCAGATCACCCTACATGGTTGGGAAAAAAAATACAGTCAATTATAAGCGACAAATACACATGACTGTACAAAATCTACAGTGTTTCTTCTGGTCTTCCACAAGAGAATGATGGATCTTCATTCACGCAACACCAATGTTAAAATTCTGACTACGACACATTCCTATCTATCATATGCTTAAAGTGGATTTATTTTATGTAAATCAAGCTCCTTCTTGCCAAACCTCTCCTCTCTTTGCTGCTCTGCCACGGCGCTGCACATGTCAAAAGATCTGGCTACTCTAGTTCCACGTTAAAGAAGTATCTCTAGATCTGTGACAGCGCTTCGTTGCATCTGTACAGCAGGCGATGTGCTTCATGCAGTATCCTCTGAATGCAGTGAGCTCATTGGGCACAGAAATGATATGCGCCAGCAACAAAGCTGGACAAACAAAATAAAAAGCTGTGAGGTTGCAAGCTGGATTTTTTAATTATGATTTACTTTTTAACAAAAATTTGGCCATGTTCACAAAGCATCAGCCTGATTTTTTTTTTGAGTTTTCAAAATCCTTTATTAGAAGCACAAGATATTGTCCACAGCATGGCGCCTACATCCCGTTGCGGACTGGCATTGCGAATTGACCTGTGTCAAACCATTATAGACAGGAAAGGGAATACACAGCAAGTCACCTACAACCACTTCGGGACGGCCGCGTCAGTTGGGAGAGGATGAATTAATATCAGCATGCATTCATGTGCGGGTTTATACAAAACAACAAACGGGATAACAACAATACCACTTGTATATATTTGCATATGGAAGATGCCTCTGTGTGGTGACGTATTCCGATTGTGAAATTACGGTGTACTGGTGCCTGATGACCTGTCATTCCTCCAGGATAATGTATGTTGGCCCGGGTAGAATTGTACTTGTCTCATTTCAACTCCCTGGCAAGAGACCTATCTTCTGTGTCACAGGGATTATCTGCTGAGTCTGTGTACGTGGTTCGCTCCAATAGATACATCTGGAGGGGGGCCCATAGGTCGCGCAGTCGAGAGGAGGGGGGTAGGCGTTCTGCATAGATGTGGAGTTGCTCTTGACAATAAATGAGATCCTGTAACCAATCTTTGAATTTGGGCGCCCTCCCTCTTCCCCATCTACAAGCGATCCGTCTTTTGGCTAGGAGTAGTGTAAGAGATACATACCGTCGCACCTTGACGGCCAGCGTCTCGGTGTATCCTAAAAGGGTGGTTAGGGGATCAGCAGGAATATGTAGCCCTGTCATCTGTTGCAGTGCTACTAATACCTCAGTCCAGAAGCTGCGAATAGGCGGGCAGTCCCAGGCAACGTGTTTGAAGTCTGCCCCCTCCGCTCCGCAGCGGTCACATCGGTCACTATCGCGAAGGCGCAGCCGGTGTAGTCGTGCGGGTGTATAATAAAGGCGATGTATATATTTGTAATGGATAATTCGTAATCTACTAGCAGAGATGCTCCCAGTCATCCTGCAGCAGTAAGACCATTGATCATCAGTGAGTGACAGTCCCAGTTCCTCCTCCCACTGTTTCCTTGCCAAAGGGGGGTCATATTCTCTATCTTTTTGTGCTGTGCGATAGAGTAGTGAAACAACATGTTTGGGAGCAGCTTGCTGTAGGAGGGCATGCAGTGGAGACATAGTGATGGGTTCTTGTGGGTAGCCTGAAGTGATGGCCTTTACATCTTGGCGTAGTCTAACATAATAGAATCTTTCTAGTGGGGTGGGAGTTATGGCACCGAAGAACTCATCACAGGTGCAAAATTTGCCGCCAATGTAGAGCTGTCTCCAGGTCCGAATGGACAGCTCACGGAGGAAGTTACGGCAGCCGCCCTCTTGCGTGGCAGAGTGGTCATGTCTACCGAGGATAGGGAGAAGGGGGGAATAGAGCAAAGTACATTGCAGCTTCTGAGCTAATTTGTGCCAGGCACTGGTAGTGCATTGTACCGTGGTGGAGGCAGAGCACTGCGGGGGTGCTCAGGTAGGCAGAGCACGGGGTTGGTGACATATATCCGTCCTCCCTGTAGGGGGATGGGGGGGGGGATTCATCCAGTATGAAGCAAAGTGAGCTAGAGTGCAGAGAAAATATAGTTGCAGATCCGGTATTTTAAACCCCCCAGCGTCAAATGGCCGCGTGAGGGTGTCCCAATGCAGTCTGGCTTGTTTGCCACCCCAGATGAGGCGTATGAGCTGAGTTTTAATCTATTTTAAAAAATGTAAGCTGGGGGCATATGGGATATTGGTGAATAAGTAAAGCAGCTTGGGGAGGACTACCATTTTTATGAGGGCGGCCCTTCCAGCTAGGCAAAGGGGCAAAGCAATCCATCTGGTAATTTTTTCGGTCAGCAGATCCAGTACGCGTCCATAATCGGCCCTCATTAGCTCGTCGCGGGAGATGACTATTCCGAGGTAAGTAAGTGTGTCTGCGTTACACATGAGGGGATAGTCGGGTAGGAAGCACAGAGTATTGTCAGTGAGGGGATATATCTGGGATTTCCCCCAATTGATATTAACCCCGGAGAGGCGGCCAAATAGAATAAATAATCAGAGAATAGGGTTAAGACTCTCGCTCGGGCTCCGTAGATAAAGGGTAATATCGTCTGCGTATAATGATACTAGTATTTCTCTTTCTGGGTAAATTAAGGCATGATCCCGGTAGTGTTGTCAGACTTTAGCAGCTAGGGGTTCAATAGCCAGGGCAAAGAGGAGGGGCGAGAGGGGGCATCCCTGTCGGGTGCCTCTGGCTATTTTAAAATGGTGGACCGGGCTCCATTGACCATCACCGTGGCTCGTAAGCCAGTGTATAATAGATTTATCCATGCCAGGAACGGGGGAGAGAACCCCATGCGGTTGAGGACAAAAGCGAGATAGTCCCATTCCAGGGAATCAAATGCCTTAGTGGCGTCGAGGAAGATAGCCGCAGCATTCATGTCAGGGTCAATGTCATGGAGGAGTGCGAATAGGGTGCGTAGGTTGTGGGACGTGCCTCTGCTCGGTACCAATCCTGACTGGTCAGGGAGGACCAAGATGGGCATAAGGGGGCTAATACGATTTGCAATCAATTTGGCGAGGATCTAGGCATCAACGTTGATAAGGGATAGGGGCCTGTACGAGTCACACTGCGTCGTGGATTTCTCCGGTTTTGGCAGGGAAATAATGAGGGCTTTGCGCATTGCTTGGGGCAGGATTCCCGACTTACGGGCTTCTTCAAAAACGTGTCTCAGCACAGGGATGAGGATATTGCCAGATGGTAGTTGCATTATAGCAGATATAATCTCCTCCTCCTCGTGATGCGCGAGGAGGAATTCACGTTGGTTGTCTCCCAGCCAAGCAATGGCTGTGTCTTCGAAGAAGGGAACGAAGTCTACAGGTTGCGTTCTATGTGTCGTGTATAAGTTTGTGTAAAAACGTTTAAAGGTGTCCACTATAGCTGCGGTGTCTGTGTGCATTTGGCCATCTTCGTCCTGAATTTCCAGAACCGTGTTGGAGAATCTAGGGGGGGGAATCACGGAAGCCAGCGCCTTGCCCGTTCGCTCGCCCTCTCCGTAGTGACGCGCTTGGTGGTATTTTCCCCTAAATCTACATTCGCGTTCAGCTGTCTCTTGGTATTCCGTGAGTAAATCACGCAGGCGTGCCTGCAGTTCAGGGGTGGAGTTAGTTTGTATTAGCAGTTCCAGTTGTTTAATTTCCCTTTCTAATTTTTAGAGTGTGGTGCGGATATCTTGCAGGACCCCCCCACTTTTGGCGATGAATACACCGCGTATTGTTCTAGCTCCTCCTTAAAGACTGGGTCTAATAGTGTCGGAGGGGCTAGGCGCCAGGATATATACGGTGCTTCTTCATGGGGTGGTGCAAGAGTAAGGATGACAGGTGAATGATCAGAATATGTGTGCGGGAGGCGGGACGCGTGCGCCAGCCAGGGTGCCAGCCCTTTATTTATTAGCCATCTGTCTATGCAAGACCAGGAGGAATGAACCGTGGAAAAGCAGGAACCTTCTCATGTTTGCGGATGAAAGGTGCGCCAGGCGTCGAGCAGGTCATGCTCTTCTGTAATATTTTTTAGGGCATGGTGTGCATTAGAGTAGTGGTGGGGTTGTGGGTGCGATCTGTCCATTGTTGGATCCAGGGTGACATTAAAATCTCCCTCCCATATCAGATGTGTAGACCCAATGTCAAGCACTTTGCCCCAGAGGACCTGGAAGAATTCCGGGTCATCGGTCTTAGGCCCATAGCAGGATATAAGGGTAATGGATTGGGCGAGTAGCCGGCCCCATAGAATACTGAAGTGACCTTGTGGGTCCCCATAGGGGTGTAGGGGAGCGAGCACTTCACTAAGATAGTCGTGCCGCGGGCATATGAGGAGTAGGATGAAAAACTCCTAAAAGCTGCCCAACGGGATGCGAATGTGGTGGGTGTGTTAGAATCAAAATGCATCTCCTGGAGCATGGCACAGTGAATATTGCGGCGGTCCAGGTAGGCTAGGATGTGTCTACGTTTGCGGGGGTTACCCAGGCCACGTACATTCCAAGTCAGGAAATTATATTTGGGAGGACTTGATCGGGATTCTATAGCGGTGATGCGGTTTGATAAGAGCGTGGAATGCGTCGTGTAATTGAACTTAAACAGTAGCATAGGCATGCATGTGCAAATTAGTGCGATATACAGTGGTATAAAACATTCCTGGTGCCCACCCTCCTCCCACATCAGCAGCCCAATCCTGCAGTGGTGTATCCCCCCTTCACCCCCCCAGTTTTCCCCAAGTGCTACATTCCCAACGGGGGATAGTGGGACTAACAAAGTAATCAAGTCGAACCAAGTCTCTATAGGGTTCACCTAAGCGGGCGGTAGATAGAGGGCAGCCAGAAATCCCTCACATCAGCAAGGGTGCTCGGGGGGTATGAATATTGATCTGCTCCAGTCCTCGTCAAGTAGCGTAGTTCAACCCTGGGTATGCAGGCTATCAGAGAACGGGAAGTGATTAGGGGAGAAGAGACCCGCTAAATTGTAGAATGTCTGTTTGGAGACGGATTTTAGTGTTACTGAACCAGGTACCATTATCATTCCACGTTAGACGTATCACCTTCACCGTGGGAGCGCCTGGAGGTGGGAGAGCGATCCCCCGCCGACTTAGGTAAGGTTTTCAGGAAGTCGTAAATATGCTGAGGATTTGTGAAGAAATGCTGTTTTCCTAGGTGAGTGATTTTAAGACGCGCGGGGAAAAGCATAGCATATTCAATGTTCATTCGTTGGAGTTTTTTCTTCACTGGGAGAAACTTTCTGCGTCCTTCTTGAACAGCCAGTGTGAAGTCCGGGTATAGTGATACTTCTGTGCCATCAAATAGCACTATTTTGTGTTCCCTGGCGAGACGGAGAGTGGCGTCACGTCCCGGTAATTAAGGATCCTCGCTACAATGGGGCGGGGTGGGGCTCCAGGTACTGGCCGAGGGGCCAGCGAGCGGTGCGCTCTCTCTACGATGAACACTGAAGAAAATGCGTCTCTCCCAAATGCCGCCACCAGCATGCACCCCACATATTCCTCCATTTTTCCGGTGGCGGTGGATTCCGGAACGCCTAGAATTCGGAGGTTATTACGCCTGGAGCACGATTCTCATTCAAATCCTCATTCTTTGCAGCTATCAGCTTCAAGATTTTTTCCATATCCGATGATATGAGATAAGAGATGCAGCCTGCGGGAAGACAAGACGACGAAACGCCACCAGGGACTCTCTAGGGTAGCAAAGGTTGTGGGCCTTGGAGGTAGGATGTCTCTTGACATCACCGACAGCCCCGCAGGCCGGCGGTCCCTAGCCCACCCCGCGGGCCCCGCAGGTCCCAGCTGGGTTCGTGTTTGCATCAGGGAACAGAGAGGCAGCAGCAACGCTGTAAGGAGCCAGTGGTTCAACAGGCTGAGTCGCAGGGCCTGTATACAATGTTCTGCACAGTCAGTGTGGTCCGGGAAGACGCAAGTTAGGCCGCTGCACGGTAGCGCTGGGAGCCAGGAGGATGCAGGCGATGTTCGCTGGGGACCGCGCAGGCCATCAACAGTCCAGCGCAAGCCCCCCGCACAGGGGAAAATCAGCAGGCGCCCTGGAGTAACAGCAGCAGGGCACCGGGGTGCACACAGGGACAGCCGGCAGCCGCTTCGCACTCACCGGATTAGCCGAGATAGGAGGCAGTAGCGGACCAGGTTTGCCGCATCCGACTTGGCCGCCGCTGCAGGCCGGCAGCCCCCGCCACAGGGCAGAGCCAAGGCAGTGTCAGCAGCAGGAGGGAGCGCCTGCCCTGGCCACAGGAGCAGCTTCAGCGCGGTCAGCGGGTCTCCCACCAGCAGGGCAGGTGCGCAGAGACCCCGGGGTGGGAAGGCGCCTCAGCTCGAATCACCAGGACAGCAGTAGAAGTCAGCCGAGGGGCTCCAGTTCTCCACAGTAGACAGCGCAGAGGGTGAAGGCGGCGGCAGATTGTGGTTTTGACTCAGCAGTTGCAGCTGGAAATGGCCTCGAACGCCGCAGGCGCCATTTTGTTATAGTCCAGTGCGATCGCGGTGATGGTTGATTCGGAGCTTGTCTTGGCACAGTGCGGCTTAAGGTTTGCGATGATAGGTGGACGAGGGTTATGTCCACCTCATGTGGTCGTTTGTCAGTGCGCGGAGGTGGATCAGAGAAAGATGCCTGATGATTCAGGTCCCGAGCAGCAGGAGCCTCACCGAGGTGCAGCCATCTTGCTCGGCGCCCTCTAGCTCCCCCTCCCGATTTTTTTTTTTCATACATTTTATTTAGTTTTAAGGACATGATCAGATGTCACAGCATGTGCATCCTGTCGACTAAGTATACTCATATTTACTGCTAGTGTTCTGCATTCATGCGTAGAGGTATTAACACCAGTCAGGCAGCCTTTAGCTTTGTTAATCATCTCAAGTTTTCAGTTCATTTTCGGGTATTCTAGCATTTAGGTAAAGCAATATCACTCCCCATCTCTAAAATGGGCAAATGTGGTAAAAGTCAGTGGCAGTCATTTACTGCACATTCATCCCGTTTTCCTGGCAATCTGAATCAAGGCCTAAATCTGGTGGCACACGTAGGGGCATATTAGCAACGATCTGCCATATTTATCGCATACCGAGTATAGCGCTGTTTTCTTTATCGCCGCATATCGCTGGAATACATCGCCCTGTTAGCGGCGTATTATCAACGCGCTGCTCACCGGCGATGTGAATTCCAGCGATAGACGGCAATGAATCGCAATAGCGGGTGGAAACCTGTGATAAATCAAGAGCGTAAAGGAAATGCTTGATGATACGCAATGGTGTACTTAGCCCATCAATCCACCTGCCATTGAAGAGATGGCCAAGTCAGATTTCTAGCAGGAGTTAAAATCCTGCGATAATGGGGGCTTAGCGCGCCTTTTATTCCCGCATCGTGGGTCCGGTGCAGCCTTGTAAATATTGCGAAGCTGATTTCGCGAGTGTTTCTCATGTAGTTTTGCTGAGGTACGCCCACTTTGCATGTCATTAGCGAAGTATATCGCTGACATGCAAAGTGAGAAAAAAAACGGCTACTATCTCAAGGATACACGCGCTAAAGCCTGTTAGCGTGTCCTTGATGATGGATCGATATTTAAAATCGCCACTTTGGCCTTAAACGGCCGCTAAAGCGGCGATATTGGGCTTGATAATATGCCCCAGGGTTTTTATTTCATCCATTCATTTTTGGGTTGGTCTATGTGCCAGACTCTTTGCTATAAGGATTTATGGAGCTGCAAGTATGTCTTGTGTGGTTTATATCTGCCATTGGTTTGAGCAACAGGTCACTGAAAAGGCACTTAGTCCCATCTTCATGAGAGAAGAAACAAGCAGCCAAACTCATGAGCTGAGAGCTTGAGAGACTGTAACGACATATAGGGGAAATTATAATTCAATATGTTTGGCCCGGTTATATGTTGATGTCTCTATTTCAAACTCCACAATTTCGGATTAGCATCATTTTGGATCTTTTGTTGAGAATTACTATATATTTGGCCTGATAAATAACTTTACAATTATTATATAATATAATAATACGTTTTAGATATTTAAAAATGTCTGATTATTCGTTCTTAATCCTCTAACTATAATACATATTTAAATGTTTTAGTGCAACCCTACACTTGTGTATATATTTATTTGCATATATGCTCATACATATTTTTTTTAACTTCGTTTTTTTAATAAAGGGCTAATCACCGAGTTTTTTATTTTCTGGGGTCTTTTTTTAAAAAATGTGGGCAAACCCGCCTAAACCCACTTTTTTTCAATGTGGTAACTGTAATGAACAAGTTACTCACCCTGCGTAATGTTCTTTGCAATGGATACTCTAACTGCAGAGTCCTCACCTTAGAATACTCCCCAGGTACCGGAAGTCTGTACCTGTGTTATTAGGAGGCTCTAAGAGGTTCCAAGAAGTCAGGCGATGCTCAGGAAGGATCTACTGGTGGTAATCCGACTAGGGACCACTGCTCTTCCTTGATGCCTTAAGGAATGCAGAGGGAACCAGCAGCGCACCAAAAATCTGCAGCCTGGCCTCCGTGAAAGCTTCAATCTACTGTGGCATTGACGGTGACCTGAAAGGTGAACGACTGACATTCTGGCGCCCTTGCACCTTCTTTCTAGGTTCAAGGTGGTGGTAAGGGATTGAGACCAGTTCCACTTTTTTAGGTCTCATCTAGGTCTTTGATTTTGACTTACAGAAGAGGTTTGAGCACAAAGTTGACCGCTCACAGGAATGATCTCAGAAGCAGGACAGAGTCAATGCTAACAACCTGGAGCAGAACTCTAGAGAAGGCTGTATCTTCTTCTTGTGTTCAGTGACTTATAGCTTCACCTCCGAGTCCCGGGTTACCTTTGGGTGCATTAAGACACACTTATCGCATAACAGAGTCGTGGCACAAGCCCAGATACCAAACACACACATCATGCAGAACTGTGACCGACATCTATTTTCTGAAGTAGCAGCATGGTTTAAATCCTGTCATTTTGGGAGGGGCCATCGCTCCTTAGCACACCAGGAATTCCTCTTAGAAGTCACCGAAGACTGACGAGATCAGGAGTGGAGCTTCAGATCTACATCAGAAGGTGCATAAACAAACGAACTAACATCAGCACACACGAGTTGGTGCTTATAAGCAGTCCCGATTCGTCACTTCCAGGGTGATAAGGAGCCACACGGTGCTACCTAGCGGCGCAAGGGAACACTGCTGAGGAAAAGTTTGCAGATCCAATCTGGCACCTTGGTAGTAGTCTAGAGTGAGGAATCCGGGGTTAGAAGTAGCCATCTAAAAAACTACATTATATATATATATATATATATATATATATATATATATATATATATATATATATATATTCACCGAAAAAACCATAGGTTTCACACATGTTATAGTTAGCGGAAATTTTACTGATAAAAATTCCCCCGTTATAGTTAGTGCAGGTAACTATAACTCACGTGACCGCAATCCTCTGCTGATGCTAATACTGTATTTAGACACTTATTTGCCCATGTCTTCTTCCATACATTTTTAGCTATACATATATTACAAATATTTTTTTTTCATAAAGACACATATGTCATCAGCAGAAGATTGCGGTCGCGTGAGTTATAGTTGCCTGCACTAACTATAACGGGGGAATTTCATTGGTTTTTTATCAGTAAAATTTCCGCTAACTATAACATGTGTGAAACCTATGGTTTTTTCAGTGAATTTGCAAGGTTTTTTAAATGCTAATTCCTAACTATAACGTGTGTGAAACCTATTGTTTTTTCAGTGAATTTGTACGGTTTTTTAAATGCTAAGTTACTTTACGCCATTCGAGGCATGCGCGGCCACTTAACGCAGTTCGTTCCGTGCGCGCACGGTGCGCTTCGCGTACCGTGCGCGCACAGTGAGCACGCGGTGCGCTTCGCGCACCCACTTTACGCAGTTAGTGCCGTGCACGCACGGTGGGCACGCGGTGCGCTACGCGCACCGCGTGCCCACGTTATGCTAGATGGACCATGCACAAATGGTGCCCTTCGGGCACCATTTGCACACGGGGTGGGGAGAGTGTGGATAATTTTTTTTTTTTATATATTTTTTTTTTATATTTCAGTTTTTCGTAGCTCTAAAAAGCCCTGCACAAATGGTGTCCTTCGGACACCATTTGCACGCGAGGTGGGGAGAATGTGGATACATTTTTTTTTTTATTTTTTTTTTTTACCGTACGCGTACGGTAAGCGTAATCGGCGAAATTAGCGAAAATATAAAAATTCCGTTTTTGGACTTGGGGGATCTTTGGGGACTCCCTCATCATTGCTATGTGTGTGGGCGCTGTCTAAACAGCCCCTTTACATGTTTTTGTGCTTTGTATTTTCATCATCACTCTCAGTGCGAGAGAGAAAATGGCGGCCGCAGCTTCCTGGTTTCGGCCGATTCGAATGTTTACTAAGATCTAAGAGCCAATCAGAATCGCGCTCGCGCACGCCACCGTACGCGTACGGTAAGCGTACCGTAAGCGCACCGTAAGCTGGCTCAGATATATATATTGATTTAAAGGCTATTTTCTCAGAATCTACTGAACAGATTTACACCAAACCTACAAAAGGCACTTCCTTGACCTGAGGACTACCCCTCTGCCAAATTTCTAGTAATTCTGTTCAGCCGTTCGGGCTGTAGCCCTGTCTAAAGGTCCTATGGAAAAATGCATAGGAAAAACGCGTTTTGGGACCCCCCCTTTTATCTCAGCCCCCGCTTGACGAATCCCCCCGAGACTTTCAGGGTAGGAGCGGAGCGTAGCGCCCCACCTATTTTGAAAAATTCGCGAGGATTCGTCGACCGGCGCCAAAGTTATTCAAAATAGAATGTTGCGGATTTCCTATGGAAACGTGGTCCTAACTATAACTACCTACTGGCGACCGCCAGTAGGTAATTTGTGCGGAGGTCGGCTCCGTAATTCTGGCACGCCTCTCGGTCAGGAGCTCCGTGGTTTGCCGACACCTTGTTGGTTGGATGCTGGGAAGCATAGCGCGGCGCCCCCCCGGTCTGAACTTGCTTTGGCATTGGGAAGAGAGCAGCGGATCACCGCTGAAGGGGTCAGCAGATAGCAGGACACTTCCGCCTTGAACCCTGCATGGAAGGGAGAGCTGGCACTTCACAGTGACGACGAAGTCGCAGCTTCATCGGGAGCTTGGGCGAGGTACTTACTTAAGCCTACACATGTTAAGTGGAAGCGATTGTTAACTAGCAGGATCGGCATATTGGGGAATGACGGAGGAGAGAAAGAGGAAAGGTACCTACCATGTGAACTTTCTATGTCCTCTTTCTATGCTAATAACGCTGCTCCGATGAGATTCCTCCGTGATGGACAAATGCAAACCCCTGCGAAATTTGCAACTATTGACAGTAGAGCGCAGCACTGGCAGGAAGAAGGCAATCACCGAAACGCGTCCCAGGCGCGAGACTGATGCTTCAAATGCTGTTATTCATATGCTGTATGGCGGATATTAAAGCCCTGCTGAAACGAAACCCCAGCTGTCTCAGACCTGTTTTCTGAAGTGGAAGCGGGATTGGTGGTGATTATATATATATATATATATATATATATATATATATATATATATATATATATATATATATATATATATATATATATATATTGTTATGGCCAAAAGCCCTCTACATGGAAGAAGCCTCACGTCATTTAAACGATGGGGACTGTTACAGAAAAGCCTCCTTTAATGAACTGACACAAAACAAGGACTCTGTGTTCAAGGAATTGGCCCAGTGGAAAAGAATGAATATCCAATAACTCCCACACCGTATTTCATACCCAAGGTCCATAAGAATGTAACACCGATACCAGGGAGACAATATCAGCTCAAAAAGTCTTTTAGAACCAATGTCTAAATATGTTGATTATTTTTTCATGAATTTGTTGAGCTTCTCCCTTCTTTTATCAGAGACACTGGTCATTTTTCATCTAACATACAGTCAGTACAATGGGAAAAGGATTGTCTCTTGATAGTAATGGATATTTGTTCATTGTACACTAGTATCCATCATTCTGATGGCATGGAAGCAGTAAGAGTATTTGGATAAGCGCAGTATTCATTTATACAGACACAATAAGATGATTTTTAAAATGATTGAGATTTGTCTCACTAATAATTCCTTTTTGTTCAATAAAGAGGTCTACCAGCAGTTACGTGGGGTGGCGATGGGGGGATGCTTCTCTCCCAGCTGTGCGTGTTTACACGTTGGCTGGTGGGAGGAGCCTGTCCTCAGGACCCTCCAAAAAGACATATATAACACACATGTACTCCACTGGTGGATATTTATTGATGATGTTGTTCTAATTTGGACAGGATCTTGTGAATCGGCTAGACACTTTATTGATTCTATAAACAACAACATGCTGAATTTAAAATTCACAGTGGATAAGCCAGGAGAGAGTTCAGTTTTTGCGTGTAGAGTTATATATTGAAGGCAACTCCATGCAGACTAAACTCCATAGAAAAACAAGCATTGGCATAGCCAATAGGTCTCGCCTTTGGGACCTTATGTGTTTAGCCATGCAACAGTTAATGTTTTTGCACCAAGGATATTGTGCTGCATAACTACATACTCATAAGGTCCCAAAGGCAAGACCTATTGGCAATGCCAATGACAGAATCTATTCGTATTAGTCCCGAATTTGCAAGCCCTACATGAGCTGCACTTAAAGAAGCCACACTTAGATGACAGCCATGTATTGGCGGTGGTGACTTCAGGGCTATTTCTTACCAAATTGTCTCTCATAGAGGGTGACCTTTTAAAAGTTAAAGCTGGTAAAACAGGTAAAATTTGAGAGAGGGTAAGTTCAGTGAGAACTATCGGCCAGTTTTTATGCACAGTACTCCTAATCTGTTTCTGTTGTCTACAATAGGCAGTAATTAATCTTACTTCTTGAGTTTTATCATCCATAGTAGTAGAGGTATTAACTACAATCTCCGTTTGGTTGTTGGAAATTCCTAGACAGTTGTCCTGTGACAAGGAATTCGCTTTAATACGTGCCAAATTAAGATCTTTAAAACTGTAGCCACGTAATAGAAATCTTTGTAAGGCTTCATTCTGACAGATTTCTAGATCCTTGTCATTACCGCAGATACGGCGGATTCACAGAAATTCCCCGTACGGAATACTGCGGATCAGATGTTTAGAGTATATATATATCACGTTGGCTGCTTGAGAATCAATTCTATGTATGAATAAAAGAAGCCGTCCTAAGAGATTCTAATGTCAGACGCTGTTATTTCTTCTCGTAATTATATTTTACCCACACAAAATCATAGAAATTGAGCAGTTATACTTATGTTAAGAAACTATAACTTGTTGCCTTAAGTCACTTAATAATAAGTCAAATTATAACTGCTGAATTTCTATGGTCTTGTATGGGTGAAACGTCAGCCTAACTATAACGACCCTGTAACCTTTGGTTTTATCAGTGATATATATAATTTGAATGCTCATTACCCTTTTTAGGTCTCGCTGAGCCCAGCGCATACGCTGGCTCGGAGAGACATTTTGTATATGAGTTTTCAAAGTGCTGCTGGCTGGCCTAGCGCTTGCGTTCACGCGACCGTGCACGCGCGTACCGCTAGCCTTCCGCAGCACTTTGAAAACTCATGCCTCATCGCGATCACTTTTGCTTTCAGAGCGATCGCGATGCGGCACGCTTTCAATGCTCGTTTTGTTTACTTTTGGTATAATCGCGGCACCCACGCTTTACTTTTGATGTTATAAGTAAAGCGCGTGTGCCGCGATTATACCAAAAGTAAAGAAATAGAAAAAAACATCTATTTCTTTACATTTGCTATAATTGCGGCACCCGCGCTTTACTTTTAACGTTAAAAGTAAAGCGTTGGTGCCGCGATGCTTGTTAAAAGTGAAATCACTTCCTAGATATTGATTTGTAACGTGTGTGTGGATTATGTGGAGAATTGAGTTTCGAATACATAGCATGTGCTGTAGACCCCTTCCCCCTAAAATGGCCACTGCATCCAAACATAATGATAGTGGATTGGTGTGGTGTGCTCCCAGCCTCTCTCCCAATGGTGATCACATTATGTTTTAACTACTGCCGAGCCTTTTGCAGATACACACCCATCCCAGTGGATGATGACAATGATGGATACAGTCTACAGTCCCCTATGCTGATTTACCTATATTGTGGCTATGGTGTCCTTTGGTGGATGTGTGAATACACGCTCTTCTGTTCCTCTGCTGTGTGTCTGCTTCCATCAAGCTCAAACTACCGCACTTTGATCCTACCTATGAAGGGCACTTTGCTGCGCTTATGCACTGTGTGTATACATACGTGGGGGAGCTGGAGTTGCTTCAGGTTGTAGCAAGCGAGAACAACTGTTAGAAACTGCTACAGAGCTGTTCATGAGAGTAGGTGTCTGTCAACATTAAGCAGCCTGGTGTAGGTGGCGGAGACTGTGTTCGTTCGCTGGTGCATGGGGAGCCATTAAATACAACTGCTTATGCATATGATTTTGGGGTCAGTGATCCTTGTGGGAGGCTTGGTAGGTTGGGGTGTCCTGCCAATAGTCACTGGACAAGGGTTCTCAAAAGAGAATAAATGAACAGCCTGGGTCATTAACACTCCCATCTCCCAATATATTGTCAGCCTCTTTGGAGAAAGCACACTGTCAAGGCTTACAAGTGGAGGAAGATGACGCCACTTAGTAATGAGTGTTGCTTCAAGAGTAGGACGAATCCATCATTAAATATGTACACAGCTCATGTTCAGCTGTGGCCGCAACACAACCCTGAGGGGGAACAGTTCAAACCCCTATGAAGGAAAACCAAAACACTCTAAACGCTGAGAGCACTCTGATATCCCTCAGAGAAGCTGTCATTCCCAGCAGCAAGCACACGTATACCTCTCACTGAGTAGCAGCCACACAGTAGCAGAAGCATCCCTACACTCCTCACATACTAGCAGTCTTGTCCTTCAGACAGCGCTCACTCAACCATCAGAGTAGCAATCACACACTAAAAGATGTGTCATAGCCACACACAATTCCAACAGTATACCCATCCCTTACTGAGTAGCAGTCTGATACTACTGACAGTACTCTCACACCCATCATAGACTAGCAGCCAGACACAAACCGAAGCACTCCTATTTGTCAGACCTTCACAACAGTCTCACACCTCACACAAACTGGAAGGAATCAAGGCCATTTTTTTATGGCTGATAACTGAGAGTGCCTCTTGATTGGGGAGTGGTTATGGGTTGGTTGATGGGCCAGCTAGTGAATGCAAAAATGCGTCAATGGAGGGATGGAGTGAATAGATACTTAAGTGCCAGGATAAGTGACTCAGTACATTTATCATGAGTGATTGGATGCATGGATGGAAGCATCTAGGTACTTTCACTTAAGAGCCAGACCTATGGGCTTTGACAAGACTTGTTTTATTTTTGCCTCATCTATGCTCACGTAACCTGCAAGAAAACCATTGATTTACAGCAGCCAACATCACACCACTCACACTGAAAAACTGTCCTTGTAGAAGCCGCCACAAAACACCTACCAAATTAAGGCTGTCACTGACATGACACCTACCCCTCAGGGACCCACTTACAGCTCCGACTCAGAGAACCCATATTATATTACATACAACTCACCTGATGTGCCTAGTATTCATCTAACATGGTCTGCAAATAACGCCTACATTTCATCCACTGAAGCCAGACACATCTCACCCACCGCTCATATTCCACATCTCCCACTCGCATTGCACTTAACACATACACACCTGATATGCAAACACCACAACATACTGTCTGCCATCAGAGGGGTGTAACTTTTCAATTGTGAAGTAGGTGCAGTTGCACCTGGGCCCAGGGCTTGAGGGCCCCTCTGCACCCCAATCATTTGAGTTTTTACTAGCCAACAATGGGTCCATTTTCCATGCTCACGTTAGTGCCCATGGCTCCCATTCCATGCCACAGTATCAACACAGCCATATCACAATACATTTTCACTTCATCTATATATACCACAAAGTATCCCCATCAGGTCACTGGTCTGCACACTCCTGCCACATCACTTGTAAGATCCTTAACTATACTTAAAATATCAAGACATCCTCCTGCAGAATACTCTGTGAACATATCTATTACCATTGGTACTGTTAGATCATCATACTACATCATACCACTTAATCAATAAAACCCACAGCATCCACTAATTCAGCAGACACAACACTCTAGGCACCCACGAAAAACACACAGAGAAAATCCCCTCTTGACAACTCATATAACCTCCTTTGTCACAATAAAATGTAATGTAATAGACGTATAATCCAAGCAGCTCAAATCGCCACTCTCTACTACAGGGGACCTTCTAAAAAACATTTAGTAAGCTGGTTTTGGAAGTGCTACCCAGAGGCAGCCGGCCACCAGCTTGCTGTTACGGGCACAAGTGCAAAAAGCCGCTAGCTTTCAGCGCCCGAGGCGCCATATGGACCCTGAATTACTTTCACTTTTGCTGCTCGCGTGTTTGCCGTCGCGCGCTCGCGCATCACTGCTTTCACTTTTGCCGTCTTCTTATGAATGTGTGCGCCACGGAAAATTCCATCTCTTTTTGGCCCCAGTCAGTGGCATCTTTAAAGGGGATTATTATTTATAGGGCAAACAAGGGGCCACACCTAAGTGGTGTGGGCACCAGCAACTGAAAATCGTGATTATTATGTGCACATGAGAAATAAATATATTTCTTCTCACAAACAAAAGCACATATAGTCTTTTAAACTTTTGAAGCAGACTATGAATTAAAACTTCCTGAGGTATGTGGAAGGGGTAGTGGTCTTCCGATTGTCTCGGTCACCAAACATTTTCTTCTGCAGTCTCTTGATCAGACACTTGACTCTTTTTTCTTCAGATATCTTCCTTAATCCCTACATTTGCATAACTCACATCTGATCTCTCTCCTCTTTGGCACACACTTTCACTCTCTCCTGCACACATGTCCTTGCAGCTCCTTCCCCACGCACAACTTACCAACTCACCTGTAAGTACCCTCTCTTTTTTAACTTTCGTTGTGTCAATATTTCGACAGATGCATACATTATTCACACCCTTTTGTATACCATCACATTTACAATTGGCACAAATGACTGTTGCGCTATGTAGAGGTGCCAATGATTGGATGAGCATTTATTTTGAACCCATTTATGACCCACTGACGTGCATTGTGAGAAGTTCACACTGAGAACTCACACAAACATCTAGAAACAACTCCTTTCACAGCGCACTATACTCGAAAGACATGTTACATGAAAATCCTAGAGAAAGGCATCTTGGAAAAATCAAATATTTTTTAAGGGAATTCAAGAGAAAATAAAATGTATAATGCAAACAAGAAGAACATCGCTTTACCCAGGATGAGAGGACAGTGTACGTTTTTGGGTGCCAAAGCTCTCACTTGGTGGTCCGGCACAAGGGGGTTGGGGGGCAGGGCAATTACAGCTGGGGCACTGGCCCCACCAGACCCCATCCACCCCTTCCAGTGCGGAGGCAATAGACTCGGTCATTATTTATAAATATAAGCATTACTCACAAAAAATAATATATTATTTGCAGGAAAGTAGTGACGATGCTTCACACCTGTTTGTGGAAAACTCTTTTTTCAGAGCAGAGATGCAGGACATTGGGCTGAGAAGAACCTGCCCCTCTCTGCTTTCAGTAGCAAATTATATTTTTGGAGCTGTGGTCAATACCTAGAACTTGACACGACTGCAGGTGTATGAAGGACAGAAGCTTATGAGCAACACTAGTAAGCGTGTGTATTTGTGTGTGTATGTGTATATGTAGATATATATATATAATTTACAGATGACCACAGCAGCAGTTAATTACTAATTAAATATACTTTTAAAATGACTGTTATCTGCTGCCCCAGTCATTCTTATAGCTTTAGGGGCATGCAATAGTCTGATTGTCACACTTGTAAGAGCGTGATCATTAGTAGTTGTGTTGTTACTATCCTTGGCAGCATGGCAGGGGCAATATGTGCTTTAAGCTGCAGTGGACACCTACCGAGAGCCCTGGCACTTATGTATGTGTATATGTGTGTATGTATGTATATATGCAAGTGCAAGTATCATGGAAGGATGTGGGCATTCCTTTTCCCCCTTTTGTGCCACAATTCCTGAAGTTTTGGAAGTACTATTGCGTCATCGATCTTTTGACCGTGAGGTGACGCAGAGCCACCTGAGAACACAGGGATGGCATGTCGAAATCTCCCATAAATGCCACATGATTTGTATTTACTTTAAAATGTGTGCTGCTTTTATTTAAATAATGTTATTTGCTGCTGACGCTGATGGCTCCACATGTTCTTATGTATCAGAGTGAATTTTGTTTTTACCTCACAGTATGTATGTTGGCCGCTTGGCACGTAAGATGAATGCAGATATTCTGAACCCTTTCCATGTTACAAGCAATAGGCAGTTCTCGGGCACAGCCTCCTTGTCCTACCCTCATCGAAGCCCTCGGCACTTTGTGCAGCAAACCACTCACTGGTGTTGTTTGAAGACCTAAACCGTTCCATCAAATAGAAAACAAGCATTGGCATAGCCAATAGGTCTCGCCTTTGGGACCTTATAAGTGTTTACTCATGCAACAGTTGATGTTGTTGCACCAAGGATATTGTGCTGCATAACTAAATACTTATAAGATCCCAAAAGCGAGACCTATTGGCTATGCCAATGCTTGTTTTTTTTTGCTTCCATTACTATTGCTGCTGTTTTTAGGTCGAGCCTAGAGTAGCGCATGCGCTGCTGCTCGACTTTTAGTAAGGGGCTTTTCAAAGTGCTACACTGTGGCCTAGAGCTTACGTGCATGTGCGCAGGCATGTGCTTATGAGCAGAGGTGCCATATGGCTTTCCTCTCTCGTCATGGGTCATCAGCTTTCAAGATACGAGAGCTTTCTTTCACATTCCTATAGTGGATAGCTTCCTTGTTGCTCTTTGTTACTACAACTGTCCACATGGTGGTGGTGTTCCCACATGTTTGTTTTATCATCTTTTGTTCCCACTAGCCTAAATTGCTTTGACCGTCTTCCCTCATCCCAACTACTGATTTGACATTTGATATCACTTTGTCCTTTGCCTGCGCTTGATAAGTGATGTCAGATGAGGCCATTGACATCACTGATGGGTTTGGAAGAGGATGACAACACCGTAAAAACATTGAAATACGAATATGCTAAAAAAAATCAAAAGCAGTCGTTCAGGTGAAGTTGTATGCCAAACATATCGTCATATGAACTGACCTTAAAGGCTGAAATCTGGCTGGGCAATGTGCCTTAATTGTGTGATCCTGGGCAAATTGATTTATCTGATCTGCCTAGGATCACACAACTTCAGTTTCATACTTGTGCAAAAATTTGGGGTGCCTGCAAGCACTAATCTTTATATTAAAAAGCAAAAGTAAAACAGACTCCAGAAATAAACACAGTAAGAAAGAACATGTGTAGGTCATAAAAAGTTCAACACCCTGGCTCCCAGGTTTTTAGTTCTGTCGACAGCTCCAAAAAAACAAGCATTGGCATAGCCAATAGGTCTCGCCTTTGGGACCTTACAAGTGTTTAGTTATCCAGCACAATATCCTCGGTGCAACAACATCAAGTGTTGCATGGATAAACACTTATAAGGTCCCAAAGGCGAGACCTATTGGCTATGCCAATGCTTGTTAAATGATGGAATGCCCCCTCAAAGCATGGAGGGGGGGGAGAAAGGGAGAAAGAAAGAAAGAAAGAAAGAAAGAAAGAAAGAAAGAAAGAAAGAAAGAAAGAAAGAAAGAAAGAGAGAATATGAACTTGAAGTAATTCAGAGGCCATCTAATCGGTGTTAGAATGGGTCACATGGACTTGCAGAGTAACTGTTTTGCTTAAATAAAGTCTGTACCTACAAGATACCTATGAGCATAAATGTGTAGTTGATAGTCATTTCAAGTACAATGTCGGGTGTCACTTGTGTGTCGACTAAGCTTAAGAAATTTTGAGGAAATAACTATTGCCCGAAACATACTTTACAAGTCACCCATTTTGCTCCTTTTTAGGCATCCACCTCCCCTTGCAGTCGTTTAGTCGAATCTCACTGCTGACACTAGCCCTTTCAACTTCATTTACTTGGCCTCCCTAGAGCGCATCTTGCTATTAACTTATCTGGATAAGGACTAGAAGCATCTTGTCGAGAAAGTCTTGCTATAACAGTTATTAACAAACACAACTGGTATACTTTTATTTTATGTACGATGCTCGTCTCATCTTAGGTACAAGGATACGAAACCTGGATGTGTTGCAGGTAACCAAAAAAAAGGCAGAAATGCTTTGGGAGGGGCTTGTTATCTTATTCACATAGATAATGGCCTAGCACTTTGAAATAAACAGCTCATTTTAGGTAGGGGGTCAGAGTGATTTTATATGGATGCCCCTGCTCTATGCTGGCATAGGCAAGCTATTCATTTTCTGTGCAAAATGCTGCAATAAAGGAACACACATAATAGACACTGTAGTTAGGAAATGGCAGCTCCAGTACTTACATTGCATTTTAGTGTTGTCTAGAGTTGAGGAGCAACAGGACATATGCCTCAAAGCCTCTAATTGTTTAGTTTTGTGGAAGAATGGGCTCCTTCCTAGTGGTGCCCATCATAATTTCAGAAAGGTAATAAAAGTTCTATTATCTTCATAAATTATAAGTGGTCATTTATCGAATTTACGTTTTGATGAATGCAGTATTCTGCCTGAGGGAAGTCTCATCTCTCAACCTCCTGCTAAGCACCATCCTCTGCCACGAGACTGGGGCTCAATCCTTGTCTGAACGTTGGTGCTTCCTAGGCAGCAAAGTGAGTTAAAGGTATGGTTGCATTGTGTGTAGGGAGTAGGATTCAGTGCCGGTGCAGAGCATGGTGGCGCCTGGTGAAAGTGGAAGGAGCCACCTGCTGCTACTAAGGGAGAGGTTTATCCACCTCCAGCAACTTAGTTGCTCGGTTAACACAAGATATCATGTCTTGTGTGGCCCAAAATCTGAGAATCGCTGCCTTTGTGCACCATTTCCAACAATATTTTTGTACCTGTGTGTGCAGCCATGGAGCTCCGTCAGGTGTTGGCTGCCTGCTTTCGAGTGCAATGCGTCTACGTTCTGTGTCACCAACCAGTGTAGTCTTTTCTGTTTCTCCCAGTTGCATAGTGCTAAATGGGCCGCATTTGGTTGGTGGGTAGAAAATTGAGGCCATCCCACAAAGTTGCGAGCCCAGTACCGTTGTCTTGAACTAGCACTACGGACAAATTCAGAATGCTGAATAGGTCGCCTGGTAGTCCTGGCATACAGGCCCACCCCTTCAGAGCGGTAGTCGGGAATTCCTGATTCTGTGGAGATTCCAGCTCCAGTCATGACAAACAGCCTCTGGGAATTGTGGATGAACTCTTGCAGCCGCTCTAGCACCAGAGGATCCAGGGGTGTGCTGGTAGGAACATAGGACAGATTTAGATTATCTGCCACAGCTACCATGCCGGACCATGATCGGTAAGAGGCCATCTTCCATTGTTTGCAGACTGCCACTGCTTTCCATGCAACATCTGGTGACATCTGGCAAAACAGAATTGCAGAGATAAGTCACAGAAAATAAATAGGCAATAATATTCATAACATTGGATAAGTGTGAAATAAAAGGAAAACTATAGAAACATCACTTTTACCCATTCACTGTGAGGATGCTTCACCCCTTGCACTTGAGCTGAGGAAAAGCAACCCTCTCCAGGTAAACAAAGAGTTTTAAATGGTTGAACTGGAAAGAAGAGGATGGAAGGGTGTTGATAATGGGTTCTGTTGGTGATATCGAGGACCACAAAGCTAAGATATCACCCACCTGCACTAAGTTGGGGTGCAGGAGGATTGTAAATGAGACTATCTGATATAGAACTTATCGAAAAGTATAGGGTGCGGGGAAATGTGATCAAGAAACATCAGATGTTAGGGGCTATGACAATGAGCACAACATCCCAAGCACTAAAATGTAGTGGGAAGGGCAGTGTTAGGACAAATTCACAGGAGACAGTGGGCCCAAAGCTCTATCTAAAACAGAGAAAGGTTTCTCACACGAAATTTAAGAGATTGGGGATCCCTACCAAAGCTAATAGCCTACACAACAAAGTCGCCTCACAGCCCAACTTGAAAAACACCTCAACCCATCAGGGTTAAAAGACTGCAACCAATTCAGGTTTCCGCCCTAGATACTGCAAAAAATTCAATCTTATTTGATATCTAAGAATAAGTGATCACCAATCCAAAAAGGTATTCCTATCATCCTAACCCTACTACTCGGCAAAAGTTATCCTTTGATCTGCTCAACCACTAAACTATATTAGGTTGCCCTATAACAGTGGTCTTCTGATCTGACTCAACACTAACACCTGGTTTGCATCCTTCCTATATGAAAAACTGGAGGGCGATGTTCCACTAAGACCTCTTTGCTCTCATACTAACAAGCGGAATCACCCCACCGTCCTATGCTGATGACAGAGAAATCTATAACCAAATCATCAAAGTGCAAGATGCGCATGCTCAAAGCAACCTGCTAATGCACAGCTTTTGCTTGTTGGTAACATACACAAATGGATAAACATGCTTCTTATGCAGCAAGGTTCCCCCTCCTTGGCATAAACTTGGCCAACCCAATACACCTATTTCTAAAGAACAACATGTATATGATACTGCTTCTTTCACGTTTAACAATTTCCTAAAGCAGGGAGCATTTGGATCTTTTTATATGTTTTGCTATTTCCCCCTCCATCATCATCTTCCTCCAGCATGAGTTACTTATTGCACAACTCTCTGTCTTTAGGCCACACACTTCTTCTCATGAGTGTTTGCAACAGCTGATCTGCATAATGCCTGTGTCTCCTTTTGGGAACATTCATCCAGTTCATGTCTGCATTCTGCATGTGTCAATGTGGCAAGGCCCCAGCGAGCCGCCACAACCACTGTAGTAACAAAACAGGGTCAAGGCAGCAGTGACCTGTGGTGATCTTCGAAACTGGTGGGGTGTAATACATGCACTGAATTTCAGAAAACGAAGCGAGGGAGCCCAAATTAATCTAGGCTCTTATTCTCTTGCACGCTTATTCTCACTCACTGCACTCATTCTCAACAACTCACGCATATTTTCACTCATACCCCATTACTCACTCACATGCTCTTTCACATATGCAAACACTCTCCTGTCAACTAAGAATTTTCTTTTCCTTTGCTGATGTCAGTATTGTAACTGCTGAGTACACCTCCTTTACACTTTCACATAAAATGGTAATTGCAATTGGCCCGTACAGGAGCATCGTTCTGTGTGGCCATACCATGGACTGGATGAGTATTTCGTCAGCACACCTTTAGGACCCACTGACAGGCACTGTGAGTATCTCAAACTGCCTTTAGCCGCAATTCTAGAGCTCTCAAGTGTCCTATCATGAACACCTACCCACAACCCGAACTCACCCAGAAACTAAGTAGGCAAGTCATTTCACAGTAAGCACCATACAGAAGTCATGTTTCATGAAACAAACCTACAGCAGCACAACATTTAGAAAAAAGCAAATACTCTCTTTGGATGCAAGAAGCAAAATGCGAAATTGGAATAGGGACAACATCGCTCACAAGAAATACCTTTTCCAGATATTATGGTGAAATCAGGGGGCTGGTTCATTATCACTTTAATGTAAGGCCACTTAAGCCCTGGTGATGGATTACAGCAAGCTTTATGTAAGCCAAGACTCATGGGAAACAAAGTGTGCCATCAGACCAATCCCTGTACCAAAACTTGCTAAGCTTATGGCAGGGGCCGGGCACACAAAAGGGCTGAGGCATAGGGGTGGGTAAGAAGACAAATTAGCAGTGCCAAGGGTCTGTTTTCCATGTACAAACCAAGGGCTTAAAATATTTGACGTGTGAATCACCCAACAAACGTCATTCAAAAATATGACAGTCTTCAAAGTTACAAAAAAAATAGCGTTTAATTAGTACATTAAAGCGTTTCACCTTAATACATCAGATAATGTCACCACATTTAGAGGTATTTTTGAAAAGTGACAGTTTTTAAACAAGAGCTTAAAAATATTTCAACACCCTCCCTCTCGGGGACAACAATGCCAATGCTGAACTAAGAGGCAAGTCAGCTGTTATATATATATATATATATATATATATATATATACATACAGGCTCTGTGAAATAAAATATTTGCCTAAGATCACACAATTTTAGAGCTGGGCAGCTGGAACGGATTACAGGCTTTCGGGCTTCAAATTCTGTAGTTCAGTCACTAGGTGGGTATCTTTTTCTGTTCTCAATTTTACATCATAGGTTAATGCGTGGTCTGCAGCTCTTTTTATTCTCGAGACGGATCAAGAATACCTCGAGCTGGGCAGGCGCCAGACCTCAGCTCTCAGTGGCTCTCCCACCTCTACTGAGGAAAGGTGTCTCCAGGACGTAGTAGAGGGCACGGAGGCGGTCAGGAAGGGACGGACGACATACCTGCAGGAGGCTCAGCCAGTCCTCTAAAGCTCCAGTTCGCCGACAAAGGAGAAAGTGGAAGTAACCAGATACGCCTTGCATGCTTAGCTGCGCGTGCACAGTGTATCTATTTACTGCATGTAAATATGCATGTATGTAAAGTGCCGGTAAGCGGGCGTAGGAACAGATGAGCCAGACAGATGGATTAAGCAAAGTAGGTTTATTGTGCAAGACAGCAAGACCACGGGAGTGCGTCCATCCTCAACGAAGCACGGCACGAGGGATGCACTTTTAAACATACACGTTTGAGAAAGCGCACGCCAATGTGGAATACAGATCATGGAAAAAAATGACATGTAAGCATGAACATAATGAAAGAACTAATGAAAGAGGTAAACACCAATGAAAGGACTAATGAAAGAGGTAAACACCAGCACCATTAATATGTGTCACAAAGTCATCTGAGCTTAAGAGTCTGATGAACTCCAGGTCACAAGGTGAAGGCCTGACCCACCCTCACAGAGGCCTGTAGGCATCGGCCTTTTCACACAAGGGCACCAACGTTCCATCGCTCCACGTGGCAGACAGTAAATCCGCCAATCACAAGAGACCGACGCCACACCGTGCCCCAAGCACGACCGCTCCAACACCCCCCCCCCCCCTCCCCCGTACCTGGGAGCAGACCATTACATCATCTCCCTCGCATAAAGGAAATGAAATAACATGTCCTGAAAAGTATGGTATAAGTAAATACACTTTAACACATACAGATCTCTACACCTAGAGGGAACAGAACAGTGGTCTATATACAGCAGATGCAGATGTGGCAGCTCCGCCCAATTCCCTTTTTTGATGAGACACAAATTGTTGAGAGGTTGATTCAATAGGGTGTGAGGAAGAGCGTGAACTGACAAGAGGAAAAACATTATGAACAATTTGACTGTTTACAGTCTGTCTGAAACGTCATCAGAAGAGGCTCCTAAGGGAAATGTGATAAGTTCAGGCTATCCTCAATAAGAGTATTCTAAATAGTGAGAATTTTAGACGCCTGTTCAGGAGACAATTTGACCACAACCCTCTTGTCCAAAAAGAGTGATCCCTTGGCAGTTTTGAGAATTTGTATTGGCAAGGAGAATTCTGAGGTACCTTTTTTATCCTCTATGGATAATTTTACCACTACCCAATAACCAACTTAAAAATCATGTGAAACGTTGCCATATACCGAGTTAAATGCTTTTTTTGTATATTTTGTTGAGTCAAAACATTTTTTTGCATGTTTTGTTTGTCTCGACAAGCTAAACATGGCTCATCATTCTTTTTCAACACTTTTATCCAGATAGGACACATATTTCCATTGGGAACTCTTTTCTTAAGAAGTCTAAAGGGAGAAATCCCTGTTGAATGAGGAGTGATGATATAAGACCAAATTTTCTTTTTAAGAAAGTCATCTACTGGAAGATTGCAGGCCAAAGCGGATTGTATTCCCACTTTTACGAACATATTCATTCTTTCAACAAGGCCATTGGAAGAAGGGGAATTTTAGGTGCTTTATATCATGAGACCATAAGAAATCTTGCATTAACAGAGAGGTGAAATATTTGGCGTTGTCAGTGACTATTTCTTTTGGAAAACCTTCAGAATTAAAAATTCTGCTCAAAAAATTAAGCACTGACAAAGTATTGGGTGTGTTACAGAATTCAAATTCAACCCATTTTGAGAAAAAGTCAATTAGCACAATAATATAACATTTTTCAGGGGGAAGCAAATCAAAGGGGCCAGCAAAATCAAGGGCTAGTTTTGACAATGCATCCTCAGGAACAGGAACACAATGAAGGGGAAATTTGATAGTTTTCCAATGTTTATCTAAGACTAGACAATTATGGCAGTGGTCTATCCATTGTGAGACATCTTTGTCTAAGGCTGGCCACCAAAAATGCTCTTTTAATTTTCTGGAAGTAGCGCCTATGCCTAAATGACCCTCATGGGCCTTCTGAAAAGTTTTAGAGCAAATAGAAACAGGTGGAACACATTGATCTCCCCGCATGAGAATGTCAATAACAATAGAGAGATCATCTGACACTTGAGCAAAGGATTTAAGTGAAGCAGGTAAGGAACGCTCTTTGGTGCCAACCTAACACTACCATGTTCTTTATTTACAATCTGAAGAACAGAGTCCTCTTTAGACGCCTGAATCCAGTCATTGAAAGTGAACAAGGATGAAGAACTGAACAGGTCTTCGATAGAAGCGCCAACGCATTCAATGTCATCAAATTTTGAATCAGAGCGTAATCTTGAAAGACAATCGACTCCGACATTGCGTCCACCAGGAATGCATTTCATTACAAAATTGTATTTATGTAATCATGACAGAATGCGGACCAATCAGGCAGAAGCTTTCCCAGTATCATCTCCACTTAGTAAGTGAAGTAATGGCTTATGGTCAGAATATAGGTCAAATTGTGTGCTCCAAATAAATGTCTTAAACTTTTCAACAGCCTAGGTACATGCAAGAGCTTCTCTTTCTATTGTACTCGAATTGGATTCTGAAAGAGATAGTGCTCTTCATGCAAAGCGTATTGTGTGTTCCTTCCTGTAGGAGAGTAGGGTCTGCTTTCTATGTTCACCCGCACTTTTTGCTTTACTGGTTTTCGACTTAGATGTGGCTGTGGGCCTGCTAATCAGACCCACAGCCCTGCTTTTCTCTCTCTAAATTAATACTATGTACTTTAGGTGCATAACCCATTTGGATAGGATCACCTTATTGGCCCCTGTACAGTGTACCTTAGGTACCCAGGGCATAGGTGTACCCTAGGCCTACCAGGGGCTGCAGCATGTATTGTGCCACGCCTGGCCTGGCCTTCCATTATGACACAACTGGCTAATCACTCAGCTGGGGCAAGGCCGTGTAATCACCCCTTGCTTAGGTGTAGTATTCCTATACCTATCTTAGATATAGACACATGTGTACCTATCAGCCACTCCTATGGCAGGCCTTAACAATCCTGGAGGCAGAGTGCTTGGTAACATGTGAGATGGTGCTCTAGCATGAGCTGAGCCTGTCTGCAGCTTTCGGAACCATGTCCTTATAGCTGTTCTATGATGTAGCCTACCATATACTCTTAAAGTGCCTTATAATCTTAAACGGTTATGGTAACTATGGTTTGGCTGTATCAAAACATGTCGTGTAAGGTGTCTAACACTTTGGAATAATACCCCCATCCCATTTCTGGGGATGAGGATATTATCCCTTCCTTCTAGAGGGAGAAGACATTTTGAAACCTACTTACCTGGTTAAAGATAACCAGAGCCCCAGCATCACAAAATGGATGCTGCTGCCACGACACAAGTCTGACCTCCTGCTGCTGGGAGTGATCCCGGCACGGGAGGCTTGGACAATAGGTTTCCTGCCTTGGGAGGTGCGAGCACCACCCCAGACAGGCCTTAGTGTATTGGGGCAGGGAGGGATGAATGAAACGAGACACTGCCTGGGGCACACAAGGTGTCCCATGCATAGTCCAGTTCAAACCGGTGCTGGGGCACACCAGCCCCAGTCCTGGCGTGAAACTGGACAAATGAAGGGGGTGTAACCACCCCCCTCCCAGGTCCCAACCATAAGGCGTGACCTAGCAGGCAACCCAGCCCCCCAGATTAGTATAAGAGTGGTAGCTGGGCCCCAGGAGATTAGATTATCCTGAACCTGCAACTTGAACAGAAACTCTGGACCTTCGACATAAGAAGAAGACTGAAGAATCTCCCTTGTGGCCAAGGAGTGGCTACCCTGTGCAAACAAGCACCATCAAGAGACTTACCCTTTGCTTTGCTGAAGTTCTACGAGGGACCGACTGCAGAGCCCGACCAGAGCCTTGACTTCCAGACTTCTCCGACCCTGATCCACATCCACAGCCGAGCTGAGATCCGTGGAGGCGACGAGAGACGTGGGACCGACTACCTGGGAAAAGTGGCGAGTATCTTCCAGCGCAGCTTCTGAGGCACTCTCGAAGTTGTGCACCAGGGATTGAGAAGCCCCAACCCCAAGCACCATCTGCACCGAAGATCAGCCCCCCCACACTCCACGAGTCCTGCGTGGGGCCCTTCTGCATTTTCCTGCTTGCCGCATCTGTCCGGTTGCTTGCCCGTTGGCTAGCGGCCTTTGTGACGACACACCTTTAAATATTCACTGCTGGTTTGGCTCCTCCAGACTGGCTCCCGCTTCCTTGCAAAAGAGAAGCACCTCAGACCTTCCTGGTCTGCATCAGAAGCAAGTCCTCCGTTCTTCAAGGGTTCCGCTTGCCAAGGCTTGGTGAGTCCTAGTTCGACTTCGACGCCGCCGACAGCAAGAGCCTTCGTGGGACAGCTCGCCTCCTGGTCCTGGTCGTCCTCGACGTCTCCTGGTATCCGTGGCTGCTGCGACAAGCTTCACCCTTCACCTGCAATCTTCACGACATCGCCTGGTTCCTTCCTGGTTCCACGTGGTCACTGGCTAGTGACCTTGACTCTGTCACTTCTGTTTGCAGGTACCCTTCCTTCTTGATCCCGGCCTTGGGATCCACCGGACACTCTGCACTGACTGCCAGCAACTTTCCTTCAGGCATCCATAGAAGTCCACGACGAAACCCGACGCAAGTTCACACCTATGCACCCGCAGCCCGTGGGCTAGGTAACTTGGGTCCTTCGGTGCTCACCGGGGTAGTGACTATCCTAGGGTCTAGTTTCCGAGTCTCGACTTTCTAGCTACTCCAGAAGTGTCCTAAAACTGCTTATTTCAGAACTGTACTATTTCCATCGATTATACGCACTACGCGTGAGTGTTTCCACTCTGCACCTGAATCCCGTGGGCCTCCCACTTCCTAACTGTTGGTAGTGTAGTGTAGCCCCAGCGATTCCCTAGGCCTAGGCCTATTCTATTTCCGTGACAGTGGTCCTTATACCACTTCTTTAGTATATGGTTTGCGTGGCCCCTAGGGCCTAACTGTATTACTTACCTGTGTGACTTAATGTATGCTTGAATAAGACTGTGCTGTACTTACCTCGAATCTCATAAAGAGTGCTGAGGGTTTGACTAGAATAAATACACTTTATTTTATATATATATCTGTTGTGGTGTCCTTTCATTTGGTATTCAAGGGATTATATATGGTATCACAGCTGGCTTCACATGCCATTCAGAGTTTAGCCTAAGACTGCTCTTGTCCATGCTACCACTAGGATAGCTGGTCTATAAGGTTGACTTTACAACCAATCACCATAAGGGTTGTTTGGACTGATATAAAGTGTACACTAGAACTAGTGACATCATACATCAGGCCAACTTCTCACATTGGTGGCAGCGGTGAGATCTGAGCTTGCTGTTGTAATACCATTGTAATCTTGAGATACTAAATTGAAAGATCACACAGATATTGTTTAGATACATATAACATAGATTATAATACTTAAGTCCTACTGGACTTAGTTGTTGTAGGTTGAAGGGCCTAACACACCCCGACTACAACTACTAGAGAGGTTTAGTAGAAACAACTAGTGTAGGTAGGTGCACACACCACACCCTCACTAGATCATGTCTCTGGGAGGAGATCAAGGAGATTCTCTCTCAGGAGGGGCAGGTCTGAGAAAGATCCCCTCTAGATATGATACCCTAACTTTTCAGGAGATGAGACAATTGTGTACCTCCAGAAAGTTAAAACAGGGTGCAAACCCTACCCTCCTTCAGCTAGTACAGATCCTAGAGGAATATGATGCTCTTAGGACCTCACAGGCTGGTACCCTAGGTACAGGGGAGGGTCTACCCGCTACAGATGAGTCAGATGGGACTTCAGATGAGGAGGTAGACAGCCAGGGCCAAGTAGGAAGACTTAGCCAGGCTAACCTAAGCTTACATGGGAGTTTGCATGGGGTCCCCCCATACAGACCCCCAAGTGGGCTTAACCAGAGAAGCAGGAGAGACAGATCCCCTTCAAGGGAATCTATCCACTCCCATGTCTCTAGCATCTCTAATGCCTCTTCTCACAGGGGAATGACTTCCCCCCCAGAGAAAAGAGCATGAAGCCAGAATGAGGGAAGCTAATCTAAGGATTGAGAGGGAAGAACTTGCCCTTGGCAAGGAGAAGCTTGCTCTGGCTAGAGAGCAAAAGTTAAGTGGGTTAGAACCCACTGGTGGCAGCAATATCCCTAAGGATAGAGACAGGCACTATGATAATAGAAACCTGAGCGAGATTGTCCCTCCCTACAAGTGTGGGGATGACATCCACAAATGGATAACTGCTTTGGAGAGGGCTTGCAAAGTACAGCAGGTACCCCAAAGCCAGTGGGCAGCTATCTTGTGGCTCTCCTTCTCTGAGAAAGGTAGAGACAAGCTCCTCAAAGTTAGTGATGAGGATGCAGATAATTACACTGCCCTGAAGAGGGCTCTAATTGATGGGTTTGGCCTAACCACTGAACAATACAGGTTGTTGTTCAGGGATACCCAGAAGACACAGACTCAGGACTGGACTGACTTTGTAGATTGTGCCACTAAGGCTCTGGAAGGCTGGTTAGCGGGAAGTAAGGTTAAGGACTATACAGGATTGTATAATTTGATCATGAGAGAACAAATCCTTAACAACTGTCAAAACCAGCTACTGCATCAACACCTGATTGATTCTGATCTGACTTCTCCCCAAGAATTGGGAAAGAAGGCAGATAGATGGGTCAGGACTAGAGTTAAGCAGAAAAACCAGAACCAGGGCGGTGATCAGAAAAAGGCAGACCAGAAGGGTAATGATCAGAAACAAAAAGACCAGAAGTCTTCACCAGGCCCCCAAAAGGCTCAGGGGGAGGGTGGTCCCAAAAAGGATAAAAAGAAAGATGGCCAAAAGAAACCATGGTGCAACTATTGTAAGTCCAACTCACATTGGTTTAGTGAATGCACCAAAAAGGATAAGCCCCCAGCCACCATTGCCCCTAAGGCAACTGTACCCCCTAGTTCAGCTGTAAGTGGTGGTTCCCAGCAAAAGGGTGTAGTAGGGTTAACCCTGGGAACTGAGGAGGATTCTGGCCTAGTCAGGATACCTACTCAGGCTGTTCTGATCTGTGATGGGGACATAGCTTTGTCCTCTACTGTAGGCCCCAGTAACCTGGGCAAGTACAGACAGACTCCTTTTATCAATGAAAGAATGGCTCAGGCCTACAGGGACACTGGGGCTAGTGTCACAATGGTGACACCTGCCTTTGTGGACCCTGGACAGATCATACTAGGTGAGAACTACCTAGTGACCAACGCTAGCAATGCCACTACCTCCCATAGTGTGGCAATTGTTAACTTCTCCTGGGGAGGGGTAACTGGCCTCAAGAAAGTTGTTGTTAGTTCAGACCTTCCTGTGGAGTGTTTACTGGGCAATGATCTTGAAACTTCAGTTTGGTCTGAAGTGGAGTATAGGACCCATGCAGAAATGCTAGGGATAGATGCACATGTCCTTGCTGTGACCAGGTCACAGGCCAAAAAGTGCACCACTGAACAAGTGCTGGATCCTGGAACTATGGGCCAGTCACAAACCAAGAGAAAGAGCAGTAGGTTAAAGGCTGTGCCTTCCCCCCTGCCTCAGGCACTGGATCAGCCCTCACGGGAGGAGGATTCTGAGAGCCCTGAAGGAACTGTCCTAGAAGAACTTGAACCTGATCAGGTTGAGTTTCTTGGGACAGGGGGGCCTTCAAGGGCAGATCTGAGGCAGGCTCAATTAGACTGCCCCTCTCTTGAACCCCTCAGACAGCAGGCTGCTGCTGAGGCTGCAGGGAATGCTCAAGGTACCCATAGAGTGTATTGGGATGAAGGGCTGCTGTATTCAGAGGCTAGAGACCCCAGGCCTGGTGCATCCAGGAGGTTGGTCATACCACTGAAGTTCAGAGGCTTCCTTCTTACCTTGGCCCATGATATTCCCCTTGCAGGACACTTAGGCCAGAACAAGACTTCGGACAGGCGTGTCCCTCCCTTTCACTGGCCCCATATGTCAGAAGATACCAAGGAGTTTTGTCGCTCCTGTGTCACCTGCCAAGCCAGTGGCAAATCAGGTGGCACCACAAAGGCCCCCCTCATACCACTACCTGTGGTGGGGGTTCCCTTTGAAAGAGTGGGCATAGATATTGTAGGACCAATGGACCCACAAACAGCATCTGGGCACAGATTCATACTGGTGATATTGGACCATGCCACCAGGTATCCAGAAGCTATTCCCCTGAGGACCACAACAGCTCCTGTTGTGGCAAGGGCCCTACTTGGAGTATTCTCCAGAGTGGGCTTTCCAAAGGAGGTCATTTCTGACAGAGGTGCCAACTTCATGTCAGGATATTTGACTGCAATGTGGAAGGAGTGTGGTGTGAACTACAAGTTCACCACACCCTATTACCCACAGTGCAATGGGCTTGTTGAGGGATTCAACAAGACCCTAAAGGGAATGATAAAAGGGTTACCGGACAAGCTTAGGCAAAGATGGGACATCCTTTTACCCTGCCTTCTGTTTGCTTACAGAGAGGTCCCACAAAAGGGGGTTGGCTACAGCCCTTTTGAGCTTTTGTTTGGGCATCCTGTAAGAGGACCCCTATGTTTAGTAAGGGAAGGATGGGAGAGACCTCTCAGACAACCCAAACTTGATATAGTGGATTATGTACTTGGTCTCCGCTCCAGGATGGCAGAGTATATGAAGAAGGCTTCTAAAAACCTTGAGGCAAGCCAAGAACTCCAAAAAGCTTGGCATGACCAAAAGGCTGTGCTGACTGTTTACCAGCCAGGGCAGAAAGTGTGGGTGTTGGAGCCAGTGGCCCCAGCAGCACTCCAAGACAAATGGTCTGGACCCCACACTATTGTTGAGAAAAAGGGAGAAGTCACCTACTTGGTGGACCTTGGGTCTCCCAGAAGCCCCCACAGGGTGCTTCATGTCAACAGATTGAAGGCATATGTTGACAGGGCAGACATGGGCTTACTCATGGCTACAGATGAGGGGCAGGAGGAAGAGAGTGACCCTCTCCCAGACCTGTCGACTCAGAACCCTGATGATGGCTCAATTGATGGTGTGGTCTTTTCTGACAGCCTCACTGTCCATCAGCAACAGGACTGCAGACAAGTTCTGCAATCCTACAGACATATGTTCTCTCTGACCCCAAGTCAGACAAACTGGTGCACCCATGAGGTGGACACTGGTGACAGTCTGCCTGTGAAGAGTAAAATCTACAGGCAACCTGACCATGTCAGGGATTGCATAAAAGTTGAGGTACAAAAGATGTTGGAGCTGGGAGTCATTGAACCTTCAGAGAGCCCTTGGGCTAGTCCTGTAGTTCTTGTGCCAAAACCTCACACCCAAGATGGTAAGAGAGAGATGAGGTTTTGCGTGGATTACAGAGGTCTCAATGCTGTCACTAGGACAGATGCCCACCCAATACCTAGGGCAGATGAGCACATTGACAGACTGGCAGCTGCTAAGTTTTTGAGCACATTTGACCTGACAGCAGGCTACTGGCAAATCAAACTAGCTGAGGATGCAAAGGCCAAAACTGCTTTCTCAACTCCAGGAGGACATTATCAATTTGTGGTAATGCCCTTTGGTTTGAAGAATGCACCTGCCACTTTCCAAAGGTTGGTGAATCAAGTCCTTACTGGGTTGGATGATTACTGTGCAGCTTATCTTGATGATATTGCTGTCTTTAGCTCCACCTGGGAGGATCACCTGGTCCACCTGAGGAATGTTTTAGAGGTCCTGCAAAAGGCAGGCCTCACTATCAAGGCCACTAAGTGCCAGATAGGGCAGAGCAAGGTTGTATACCTGGGCCACCTAGTTGGTGGGGGTCAGGTTCAACCACTGGAGAGCAAGATCCAGACCATAAAGGACTGGACTCCTCCAACTACCCAGACTCAGGTCAGAGCTTTCTTGGGCCTGACTGGGTACTACAGAAAGTTTGTTAAGAACTATGGGTCCATTGTGACACCACTTAATGACTTGACCTCCAAGAAAATGCCAAAGAAAGTTCAGTGGACAGTAAGCTGTCAAAAAGCATTTGATGACCTGAAGCAGGCCATGTGCAGTGCACCTATTCTGAAAAGTCCAGACTACTCCAAAGAGTTTATTGTCCAGACAGATTCTTCTGAGTTGGGTGTGGGAGCTGTTCTTTCACAACTTAATATAGATGGTCAAGACCAGCCCATTGCTTTTATAAGTAGAAGGCTGACCCCTAGAGAGAAACGTTGGTCAGCTATTGAGAGGGAGGCCTTTGCTGTGGTTTGGGCCCTGAAGAAGCTGAGGCCATACTTGTTTGGCACTCACTTCAAGATTCAGACAGACCATAAGCCCCTCTTGTGGCTAAATCAGATGAAGGGTGAAAATCCCAAACTTTTTAGGTGGTCCATTTCCCTACAGGGGATGGACTTCACAGTGGAACACAGACCTGGGACTGACCATGCCAATGCAGATGGACTCTCCAGATATTTCCACTTAGAACATGAAGACTCAACTGGTCAAGGTTAGTTTAATGTCCCTAAGTTTGGGGGGGGGGGTTGTGTAGGAGAGTAGGGTCTGCTTTCTATGTTCACCCCCACTTTTTGCTTTTGCTTTACTGGTTTTTGACTTAGATGTGGCTGTGGGCCTGCTAATCAGACCCACAGCCCTGCTGTTCTCTCTCTAAATTAATACTATGTACTTTAGGTGCATAACCCATTTGGATAGCATCACCTTATTGGCCCCTGTACAGTGTACCTTAGGTACCCAGGGCATAGGTGTACCCTAGGCCTACCAGGGGCTGCAGCATGTATTGTGCCACGCCTGGCCTGGCCTTCCATTATGACACAACTGGCTAATCACTCAGCTGGGGCAAGGCCGTGTAATCACCCCTTGCTTAGGTGTAGTATTCCTATACCTATCTTAGATATAGACACATGTGTACCTATCAGCCACTCCTATGGCAGGCCTTAACAATCCTGGAGGCAGAGTGCTTGGTAACATGTGAGATGGTGCTCTAGCATGAGCTGAGCCTGTTTGCAGCTTTCGGAACCATGACCTTATAGCTGTTCTATGATATAGCCTACCATATACTCTTAAAGTGCCTTATAATCTTAAACGGTTATGGTAACTATGGTTTGGCTGTATCAAAACATGTCGTGTAAGGTGTCTAACACTTTGGAATAATACCCCCATCCCATTTCTGGGGATGAGGATATTATCCCTCCCTTCTAGAGGGAGAAGACATGTTGAAACCTACTTACCCGGTTAAAGTTAACCAGAGCCCCAGCATCACAAAATGGATGCTACTGCCACAACACAAGTCTAACCTCCTGCTGCTGGGAGTGATCCCGGCACGGGAGGCTTGGACAATAGGTTTCCTGCCTTGGGAGGTGCGAGCACCACCCCAGACAGGCCTTAGTGTATTGGGCCAGGGAGGGATGAATGAAACGAGACACTGCCTGGGGCACACAAGGTGTCCCATGCATAGTCCAGTTCAAACCGGTGCTGGGGCACACCAGCCCCAGTCCTGGCGCGAAACTGGACAAAGGGAAGGGGGTGTAACCACCCCCCTCCCAGGTCCCACCCATAAGGCGTGACCTAGCAGGCAACCCAGCCCCCCAGATTAGTATAAGAGTGGTAGCTGGGCCCCAGGAGATTAGATTATCCTGAACCTGCAACTTGAACAGAAACTCTGGACCTTCGACATTCGACGAAAGAAGAAGACTGAAGAATCTCCCTTGTGGCCAAGGAGTGGCTACCCTGTGCAAACAGGCACCATCAAGAGACTTACCCTTTGCTTTGCTGAAGTTCTAAAAGGGACCGACTGCAGAGCCCGACCAGAGCCTTGACTTCCAGACTTCTCCGACCCTGATCCACATCCACAGCCGAGCTGAGATCCGTGGAGGCGACGAGAGACGTGGGACCGGCTACCTGGGAAAAGTGGCGAGTATCTTCCAGCGCAGCTTCTGAGGCACCCTCGAAGTTGTGCACCGGGGATTGAGAAGCCCCAACCCCAAGCACCATCTGCACCGAAGATCAGCTCCCCCACACTCCACGAGTCCTGCGTGGGGCCCTTCTGCATTTTCCTGCTTGCCGCATCTGTCCGGTTGCTTGCCCGTTGGCTAGCGGCCTTTGTGACGACACACCTTTAAATCTTCACTGCTGGTTTGGCTCCTCCAGACTGGCTCCCGCTTCCTTGCAAAAGAGAAGCACCCCAGACCTTCCTGGTCTGCATCAGAAGCAAGTCCTCCGTTCTTCGTGGGTTCCGCTTGCCAAGGCTTGGTGAGTCCTAGTTCGACTTCGACGCCGCCGACAGCAAGAGCCTTCGTGGGACAGCTCGCCTCCTGGTCCTGGTCGTCCTCGACGTCTCCTGGTACCCGTGGCTGCTGCGACAAGCTTCACCCTTCACCTGCAATCTTCACGACATCGCCTGGTTCCTTCCTGGTTCCACGTGGTCACTAGCTAGTGACCTTGACTCTGTCCCTTCTGCTTGCAGGTACCCTTCCTTCTTGATCCCGGCCTTGGGATCCACCGGACACTCTGCACTGACTGCCTGTCAGCAACTTTCCTTCAGCAATCCATAGAAGTCCACGACGAAACCCGACGCAAGTTCACACCTATGCACTGTGGTAAATAAAATATCACGCTCTCATAATTTCATAATATCAATAAGATCATGCATAAAGCAAGAGGCTGAGTCTGTGGTATCAGGTTCATAAAGGGATTTATTCCAATAACTCGAGTCAAAGGGAGAATATTTCCATCACCAAAATTGGATCTGGAAAGGGGCTCAAAAGTATTCTCAATATTCTCAAAACATTATTCACAGAGTACAGTATATATACATTTCTCAATTGTACGTAAGCAAAAGAGCAAGAGAGAATGAGATAAGAGCATGTGGGCGTGTAAGTAGGCGTGAAGGTGGGCGTCCATGTGGGCGTCCACTTGATGATAATGGGTAATTTGTCATGTGTGGGTGGATACCTGGAGAATCCTGCAATGTCAGCAGAAATATTTGGCAGAGATGCGTGCGCAGTCGCATGACGTGTGATAGACGTGCAACTAGAGGGAGAAAGGGACTTGACATTTAGCTCTACATGTGGAGACAAAAGTCTGGGGTTATGTCAACCTAATCCCAAATCATATCTAATATCCTATGTTTAAAGAACTGTGTTATCCAAAAAGAAAGGTCTCTCGAACAAAAT
Source organism: Triturus cristatus (assembly GCF_964204655.1). Classification (NCBI taxonomy): domain Eukaryota; kingdom Metazoa; phylum Chordata; class Amphibia; order Caudata; family Salamandridae; genus Triturus; species Triturus cristatus. The sequence continues at coordinate 132,291,782 of NC_140594.1, forward strand.
CTATTCTATACTGACTGTGAGTGCGTGTACAAGCGTCTAAGTGTCTACACTAAATGCGAGGGGGTAGGAATATTCCATGGTAACAGGGCTATGAATTACTTGCATGAGGACAGAGAAGCCGGGCCTTTTGCTCGGTAGCTGGAAGAATGTTTACTTAAACTACTAGACAGGAATGCATTGGGCAGGGAGCGGAGCAGATAATTTCCGAAGGTGAAATACAGTTCTTGGCAGGCAGCAAGCTGATGTCGGGCATCGTGAGCCGCGCAGAGGATGAGACAAAGTTCATGGTCACAGATGCAGGCTCGGACTGGAGCTTCAGAGACAGAAAGCAAGAAAAGCTTGATGACAGAATCAGGGCCTACTTGCCTGGACTGTAAAATGGCATAAGTGAACCATATAAAGGCGGTGGCCTTTCGTACTTAGGAATGGAATATCCGGCCCATTCATGGCGGATCAACAGAGGACATGTTAACGGTGGACGCACATGTATTTGCGTCTTCATAACTGGAACTGGAGGGAACATACATGTACTTGTAACATGCACATAGAACCGTTGGGGTCCAAGATAGGGGACATAACTGACCAGAAAAATCCATATTTCCACATTCCCTCCTTGTCCCCTACTTGCCCGTCAAGAGATATCAATCTTCATTAATCCATTGATCTGTTCATATAGCATCATTTGTTCTTCTTTCTTCTTCCGGGATCTTGAATGAAAATCTTGATGTGGAATGCACGATGTGGCACACAGACCACAAATCGCTGGTCCACATTGCAGGCATAAGCAGCAACTGAATAGTATGAGAAGGCCAATACCTAGGAAGGATAGGACCCTCCATCCAAAGGTAGATAATACACTCCAAAACCAACCGGACCAAGTCCAGGTGCCTGTATTCTGGTGTATCTGGCTTACAATCTTGTGAAGGCGAGTTATGGCTTTATATACAGATGGCGAATTTTCTGGTATGAAAAATGCAATAGCTTGATCCGATGACCCTACAAGCTCCGCCCCTATCGGCCAGGATAACGTCAAGGACAAGACTATTTTGAAGCACAACAATCCGCATAGCAGACTGCTCTTCTGTTAAATTGCCTAAGGTGGAAATAGTTTCGTTCACTACTGCTTCAAGGGTTCTGGTTAATCTACGTATCAGCTTACTATTGGTAACTGTACCTATATAGGGAAAGAAACCTTTATTGAAATCTGTGTATTTTTCCCATGCTGTTTCAGTGTAATCGACAATTGGGAGATCTCTCTGCTGTCTATTGTGTACTAAATGAGTATTTCTATGATAATCAGGAGGAGCTAGGAAAACAGGTGGTAGGAGGAATGCTATGTAACAGGTACCATCCCAATCTAGAGGTAGGCGTATATATGCGGTCTGGCCACATATAAAGTAGGAATGACGAGAAGCTCTAAATGTAGACTTGCCTTGATCACTGAATTTTATTACAGTGGTGCATTTACTATGGCCCATGTGTATGGAGCCATTCTTTCTTATACATAATTCCCCTTTTACTGGGAATACGGACATGGCGGGCAAGATTGGTGTAGCTTCAGATTCAACGTTCAGGATCATGAGGTTAAGTGTAAAATTACCTAATCCATATACTTCATTTCTTAGATCAGTTCCTGTTCTTTTGGGAAGTCCCTCCTTGTTAGGGTAGCAGACTTTAAGCAAAACTAAGTTCAGGTTTCCCCATACCCAGTTGTCTTGATAAACTGCGGAATTCGAATCTAGGGAATTAATCAAACTAAACCATGCTCCACAGGAGCCATTGTGTGTGAACGGATAGAGAAAGAGGGGCAAAACTCCCTTATAGTTCTGATAGGGGGGGAGTCGGCCACAGACCCAGCAGTCTGTAGCATTGCTAGTCTGATGTGAATGGTGCAGCATCTGAATAAAGGTATTGTTGCGTAAGGCAAGTCGATATGATAGCTCATAGGATGGCAGATCACTAAATGTGTGCTTTATGGTATCATTAGTGGAGGAGTATAAGAGTGAGGCAATAGGAGGAAAAATAGCATGTAGTATTAAGCTGATACATATTATCGTGATGCACATAAGAGATTGAAAAATTACAGTCACTATACATCTATTTGCTTCTTATCTAGCTCTCTTATTTTTGCTTTATGTTATTGTCCAAGATCTTATGCGAGCCAGAATACATGTTCAACCGCTTCACCACCTAGTGGACTTAATTGATCAAACGGGTTCTGACTTCTTAGATCAAAGTTTAGCTTTGTGGAAACTTCTGGGGAGTCTCCTCTAGAAAATGGTGTTCAAAATCCAAAATCCAAGTTTAAAGTCTTTTTCCTTTGTAAAAGAGTGGTGAAGGTGCACTTTGACTTTAACGGCCGTCCCCGTGGTCCAGAGCACTGACTTTGGCGCCTTCCATCCAGGAGCGATGGAGTATTCTTTGACCTGGGTGTTGTCAGGGAAGGCGGCAGCAACCTGCGAACAACAAGAGAGTAGTGCAGACATCAAGGAAGCCAGGTAATCTGTCAGCATGTTACTATTAACATCAGTAATCTTTTAGGCATTGGAGTGCCCCACATATTTGGTGGTCTACCAAAGACCACTTCATAGGGAGATAAGCCTGTTCTAGAATGAGCTACCATTCGCATGAAAAAGAGGGCAACCGGCAGGGCTACCATCCAATCTACACCTTTGTCTGCGCAAATTTTAATATCCGATTATGTCTTTCTACAAGGCCTGCTGCTTCAGGATGTCGCACACAATGGAATTTCCAGGTATACCCTAACAGAAGGGACACCTGCTTCATTAGTACCAGGACATATTTGTAACCTCTACATCTGTTTATTTGGATATAATCCATTTGGAGCACTTCAAAAGGGTGGTCAGGTGGATGGAATCCACCTTGTTCCATCGGAATGCCTTTACCTGGATTGAATTGGCAACAGATCATACATGTTCTGACCTTTTGTTTCGCTGCTGCACGCAGGTGCTTGTTGAACCATATATTCTGTAAGCTATCTATCATTGCTTTCTCTCCTAAGTGTGCAGGACTATGTGCGGTATTTATGATTATTTGTACCATAGAATCAGGAAGAAACCATATGGATTTGCCCTTATTCATCCAACCCTGATCAGTCAGTACCCCTCCTTGTTCCGACCATTTCTTTAATTCGTCCATAGTAGCATGTGTCTGTATGTCTTGTACATCCTTGGAAGGATCCCTAACTGTCATGGCTTTGGACACTTATTGAACCTGTAACTTTGTCATGTCTAGTGGGGTCTGAGCTGTCTGTTTAGCTGTTCGGTCTGCCAGATCATTGCCTTGGGAAATGGTATCTGTGGCTCTAGTATGTGCTTTACATTTTAGGATAGCTATGGCTGTTGGTAAATGTATTGCTTCCAGTAGGGCTTGAATATGGGGGCCATGCTGTATCTTGGCCCCATGAAAGGTCAAGAAACCTCTTTCTCGCCAGAGAATCGGTGTAAATGTTTACTCTCAGGTGCTTAGCTCTTATGCACGCTTGTGTCAGGGCGATGAGCTCTGCTGCTTGTGCTGACAATATGTCTATTCTTTTAGTCTCTATTATTACAGTATCAGTAGTCACTGCATATGCTGCCACTAATTCTCCCGCCCCTGTCCTCATGCATGAGCCGTCAACATATAGTGTTAGGTCGGGGTCTGGGAGTGCAACGTCTGTCAAGTCTTGTCTTGGTTTAGTCACGGTATGTATTACTTCAACACAGTCGTGTGGTGAAACGCTTTCTGTACTGGAGGGCAAAAGGGTAGCAGGATTCAGTATGTTGCATCGTCTGATCTCTATGTGTGGTTGAAATAACGTTGGCTCATAGCCTGTCAGTCTAGCTACAGTCAGGTGTTGTGTTTGTGTCCGGTTCAAGAGAACCTCTACTGCGTGTGGTACTTGTACTGTCAGAGGGTGGCCCAGCACTATCAAGTCACTTTGTCTTATGGCTAAGGCCGTTGCTGCAACTGATTTTTGGCACGCAGGCAAAGCCTGTGCTACTGGGTCTAATGTACTAGAAAAATAAGCACAGGGCTCGTGTTTTCCTGCATGATCTTGTGTTAGGACAGATAGTGCTGTTCCATCCCGCTCTGTCACAAAAAGCATAAACGATTTGTTGTAATCAGGGTTTGCTAAAACTGGTGCTTGACATAAAGCTCTCTTTAATTCTTCAAATGCCACAGTGTGTTCTTGTGTCCAAGGGAGGACTTTAGTAGAAGCTGTATTAGGGGCTTGGACTAATTCCCCTGAAAGATCACAATAAAACATGAGAAAAAGGGGAAAGCACCATACCTATTTCCTCGACTTAATTTCTAAGGGGGCTAATTTCTAAGGGGCTTAATTTCTTAAGGGGCTAGCGGGAAGCGAACCTCCTCAGGGGCCAGCAGAAAGCCAATATTCTCCTCCTTCCCCCCCTTTTTGACAGGAGGAAATCTGAAACAGATTTCACTGCTGTCAAACACTATCAAACCCTGTGTCTTGTCAACACTATTAATCCCTGTGTGTAGCTACTGGGCGTAAGCAAAATTATAGGAGATACACAGCGTATTTGAAACGGCGAGAAATCCTTCAAATTAATGTACAAACCTCATTGTGTTAGCTCATAAGCTAGCCAAATGTTGCAAATGTCCCTATTACATGAACCTACACCAACCTGAAGTCAATATTAATGCTAGTAGGCCCTAATAGGAATGCTAAATTACCTAAATATTCTGAAAACCAAGTTTAAGAACAGTTGCTAATGTTGATAATTAATAATTTATCTGCTAAAGAAATCAGTCATTTTGCAATAATTTCCACCTATACAATAAATAGCCTAATTTAAAAACAAGTCAACTTATGGGGCCACCACTTACAAGAATGAGCTTACTAAAGCAAACTTTAAAAAGGAAATCCTGTCAGATATTTTCTCATTACCCTAAATACCGAGCCTCATTTGTCACTCTGTGGTGGCAGTCCTTATTTAAAACAGGCCTTTCAAGAGTTAAGAGGCGAGTGTACAGATCATAATTGTTCCTTAATGTCCAATCTGGAAACATATGACCGAGGCTGCCTGTCTATAAGAGAAAGGCAGTCATGTGAAAAATATTTTAGTCTTGCATAACTTTTTCTTTTATTTCATTCATCTCCAACACCAATTAGACATACACTGATAACGTGTTGTCTGCTATTTTGACAGCATGATAAAGGTAATATCACGTCTGTGAAATTTAGTAATTGTGAACAAGTTCCAGCCAAGCGCTGTGCAAAGATCGCCGTCGTCACGACTATCTCTGTACTTGCACAGGAGAACTTGGTATTAAACGCTAAACAGACTGGTCAATACAACACAAAAACAAAACATATATAAAATACATATGCCAAGCCATCAGTATACCAAGCACAGAAAGCATAGACAATTGCACTAACATATATAAATGAGCAGCGATGCGCAATTACAGTACCTACAGCTCAGAGGCGAACATTCTGGCCTGCTTAATTTGTCAGGCTTATAATCAATAATTCATTTACCTGCCCTATACACCCCCATCTGAAATCACCGTGTCAAGTCTGACACACAGAATCAGCAATAATAATCAAAAACGAAGAACACACGAACCTGTTTGTTTTCTTTTATAAAAACAGAATCAGCAATAATAATCAAAAACGAAGAACACACGAACCTGTTTGTTTTCTTTTATAAAAATGAGCTATGCATCTTCGTCAACACAATGTACCCTAATGTCCCAGACGAAGACGCACCTCTCATCTCTCCTCATAGACTTTTAACCACTGGATCATTTATCCAATGCAACTGGTGGCAGCTTGTGGCCACAATTCAAAAATGTCTGAATTTGAAAATCGTTTTTATATAGGCACATAGCCCTTAAAATTCCAAGCAAGAGCAACATTTTACTTTCCGGCCAGAAGCAATATAGCATTTGCTAAAAAATAAAACAAATCTTCTCCATAGACATTTCCTCGGGGCACTCGTTTTGCACAGAATAGAACAAGGGAATCTTTCTCGACTTACATTTCTCAGCTGCCCTGTCTTATCAGAGAAGTTAAAAATAGCCCCTCAGCGCGGCCTGAGCCTGGGCTGCCAGCCAACTTTTTTTCGTTGTTCCGGCTGCAGGCATTACACAGATGCGATGTCAGAGAAGCTTTCTAAGCAGTGCCTCTGTTCTGCTCCTCTCACCGGCCCCCACCTACACTGGCTACAAGGTCAGAATCTGTCTCCGATTTCTGTATCACATACTGCTCTACACAGCCCCCACCTTCTCCTCACTCTGAAGCTGTCAAAGACAAAAAGACTACTCAATTCCATAAAAACTGCAATAATTCGCTCAATTGAAAAATTATTTTTACATACAATTTGCACTCAGGGGGTCATAATCTCACCGACTTGACCCAGCACATTGGCTCACTGGACCACCAAGAACACAACCCTGTATTCTTGAACAATTTGCAAATTCGAAATACCCACAATTCTTTTTTTTTTTTTTTTTTTTTCAAGCTAAACTTTTCAAAAATTACTTTTTCTTTTAACACTTTGTACATTAGGGGTGTCATCAAATCACAGGTGTTGCTCCTTCCCTTCCTCAACTAACACATTTTCTCGAACTTTATTTGAATTCTCCTTACTCTTCTCTTCCTGTCTACGTGCTTTTTCCGTACGTCTATACGATTCTTTTCGCCATAATTCAATGGCGTCTTTCTGTTAATTGTCTAGCTTTCCTTTTCCATAATTCTTCCTCTACTTTCACGATGCAATCTGCATCCCAGGTCCCAGCTGCGGGCCACCTCTGACTTTCTGGTAATTCCTTAGTGTAGTCTACCCATAGATCAAGAAATAATATGGCGTCTAGGCCATGTTTATGATACATGAAGTACCCTGGAGTGTCCCTAGGAGGAATGGGAACAGCTTCTTCGAGTACCCCTTTTCTAGTTGTGATCTGTCTTAGTTTCGAAAAGAGCGGCATATTGAGAACTGATCTGATACTTGGTTTTGAACAAACTTAATACAATAAAACACAATAATGAACAGTCATTCATACCACAATATGCAGGACATATCAATACATTTAACATTTAATGAACAACAATGATCATTAGGGAACTAATCACTTAGCATAATACTCGACACTAACTAGATGATTCTGAATTATATACTAGACATACTAGATATACTGCTAAACAGTACAGATACACTGCTGAAACAGTGCAGACCGGATTTGTGTACCCAAACCCGTCTTGACCGGCACAACCTATGTGCACGTCAGAACGCCTCCCCGGCAATGGTACTCACCGGGTAGCTCGGAACGGAAGGCCTCGGAACTGAACTGGACTGGACTGGACCGGACTGGACTGGACTGGACTCGACTCGTGACCTGGATACTTCGGAATCTGGTGGGCCTCTGTATACCTCGGACACAGCTCTCTCGCAGGTGGGCTCTGGGTAGGACAATCTGCGTTCCTCACCGCCTCGTATGGATGCCTGGTCGCAGTCTGTCCCCTTCGTTGGCCTGAGGGAGTTGGCGGGAAGACCCGCGACGTGCGCGCTTGAAGTCCATCACGGCTGTGGAAGGGGGCAAAACTGGACCTTCATCTCCGGCGTGTGGGGAAAGAGATTTCCCTGTTCGGGCGCCATTATGTGGTAAATAAAATATCACGCTCTCATAATTTCATAATATCAATAAGATCATGCATAAAGCAAGAGGCTGAGTCTGTGGTATCAGGTTCATAAAGGGATTTATTCCAATAACTCGAGTCAAAGGGAGAATATTTCCATCACCAAAATTGGATCTGGAAAGGGGCTCAAAAGTATTCTCAATATTCTCAAAACATTATTCACAGAGTACAGTATATATACATTTCTCAATTGTACGTAAGCAAAAGAGCAAGAGAGAATGAGATAAGAGCATGTGGGCGTGTAAGTAGGCGTGAAGGTGGGCGTCCATGTGGGCGTCCACTTGATGATAATGGGTAATTTGTCATGTGTGGGTGGATACCTGGAGAATCCTGCAATGTCAGCAGAAATATTTGGCAGAGATGCGTGCGCAGTCGCATGACGTGTGATAGACGTGCAACTAGAGGGAGAAAGGGACTTGACATTTAGCTCTACATGTGGAGACAAAAGTCTGGGGTTATGTCAACCTAATCCCAAATCATATCTAATATCCTATGTTTAAAGAACTGTGTTATCCAAAAAGAAAGGTCTCTCGAACAAAATCTATTCTATACTGACTGTGAGTGCGTGTACAAGCGTCTAAGTGTCTACACTAAATGCGAGGGGGTAGGAATATTCCATGGTAACAGGGCTATGAATTACTTGCATGAGGACAGAGAAGCCGGGCCTTTTGCTCGGTAGCTGGAAGAATGTTTTCTTAAACTACTAGACAGGAATGCATTGGGCAGGGAGCGGAGCAGATAATTTCCGAAGGTGAAATACAGTTCTTGGCAGGCAGCAAGCTGATGTCGGGCATCGTGAGCCGCGCAGAGGATGAGACAAAGTTCATGGTCACAGATGCAGGCTCGGACTGGAGCTTCAGAGACAGAAAGCAAGAAAAGCTTGATGACAGAATCAGGGCCTACTTGCCTGGACTGTAAAATGGCATAAGTGAACCATATAAAGGCGGTGGCCTTTCGTACTTAGGAATGGAATATCCGGCCCATTCATGGCGGATCAACAGAGGACATGTTAACGGTGGACGCACATGTATTTGCGTCTTCATAACTGGAACTGGAGGGAACATACATGTACTTGTAACATGCACATAGAACCGTTGGGGTCCAAGATAGGGGACATAACTGACCAGAAAAATCCATATTTCCACAGCACCCGCAGCCCGTGGGCTAGGTAACTTGGGTACTTCGGTGCTCACCAGGGTAGTGACTATCCTAGGGTCTAGTTTCCGAGTCTCGACTTTCTAGCTACTCCAGAAGTGTCCTAAAACTGCTTATTTCAGAACTGTATTTTTTCTATTGATTATACGCATTACGCATGAGTGTTTCCACTCTGCACCTGAATCCCGTGGGCCTCCCACTTCCTAACTGTTGGTAGTGTAGTGTAGCCCCAGCGATTCCCTACGCCTATTCTATTTCCGTGACAGTGGTCCTTATACCACTTCTTTAGTATATGGTTTGCGTGGCCCCTAGGGCTAACTGTATTACTTACCTGTGTGACTTAATGTATGCTTGAATAAGACTGTGTTGTACTTACCTCGAATCTCATAAAGAGTGCTGAGGGTTTGACTAGAATAAATACACTTTATTTTATATATATATCTGTTGTGGTGTCCTTTCATTTGGTATTCAAGGGATTATATATGGTATCACAGCTGGCTTCACATGCCATTCAGAGTTTAGCCTAAGACTGCTCTTATCCATGCTACCACTAGGATAGCTGGTCTATAAGGTTGACTTTACAACCAATCACCATAAGGGTTGTTTGGACTGATATAAGGTGTACACTAGAACTAGTGACATCATACATCAGGCCAACTTCTCACACTTCCCACCAGCCATTGACATAGTACAGCTCCTATTCCAAATTGACTTGCATCTACAGAAATCTAACATTTATTACCAGGGGCAAAAGATGACAGAGCAGGTAATACATTTTTTGACCAGATCAAAAGCATGGTTTACATCTTTGGTCCAGACAAAGCTTGACAAAGAGTTCTTTTTAAGAGAGAGCACGTAAAGGTTGTACAACTTGAGCATACATCGTAATGAACCTGGAATAATATTCTGTCATATCAAAAAATGACTTCAAGGAATCTTTGTCTTTAGGAATTGCAACTTTGGAGATAGCTTGCGTAAGAGACAATTTGAGTTTGCACGTGCTGTGGACCTGCAAAGTTTAAGGATTGACATGTTCGCCCAAGACAACACGATATTCACTGAATGCATTTTTTTTAATCCATGTTCGATTCCCATTTAAGCCCAAACGTGATCAATAAACAGAACGGACTCTTACCTGAAAAGCCGTCCCTTTCCGTAAACTGCCCGAAGTGCAAAGGTGCGAAAATTAAATAGAAGAGCCAGGAAAAATAGACGGTGCCCATTGTCATTTTGGGATTCCGCACAGTTACGAGAGTTTCTTTGACAAGAGGCGCGCTAGGGAGCAAGAGCAACAAGCGCTCGCCATCTGTTTTCACTCAGCCGCTTGTTTATATTTGCATCAAAAATGCAAAAATAAACACGCGGCTGAGTGCAAACAGATGGCCCCCTAAAGATAAGAAATTGCTTCGCGACAGCCGCAAAGCAGACGATCCTGTCCGGATGGTCCTTACGAATAGGGGCAAGGGCGCCAACAAAAAAAACCTTATTTCCAATGTCAGGCCACCATTTAGCATAAACGGTGACGCCAGAAAATGAAAAAGAAGGGCGAGGCTTCAAGTCCCCTTCTGAAATCTCATCCGTAACATTCTGTCTCACCGAGCAGCGCATGCGCTGCAACGCTAGGCGAAACCTAAAAAGATATGCTGGGCGGAAGGGGAAAGTTGTGGGGGTGGTGCACGGGGAAAAGTATAATTCTATTGTAAGTGCTCTAGGTGTTGGGTTCCAACGTTACATTTTATGTAGTTATATAAGCAATGTATAAGTTAGCTCAGTATGCTACGATACTAGAACAATAATAGACACAAGCAGTCTATAACAGATGTAACAGCCCGAAGTGTCAGCTGATAATGAGTGTTCTATCTTTGTAAAGTTATGATCTGAACAGATACACTGTAAACTGAAATTTATTGAAAAACTATAAAAACAAAGTTAAACAAAAAAAAGAGACAATTTGGGTTTAATACCAAAGGAGGAAATGGAGTGATCAGAATAATCTATTGAGTTACAGAAAAATGTACACTTGTCTCTACCTAGAGTAATTCACACCTCCTTAAACTTGGTCAGAACCTTTTTTAAGGTAATTATGTGTAAATTCTTGTTTTTTGAGAAAATTAACACATCATCCTGATATGCTTGCACAGAGTCAGTTCCCTTTAAAATATGGTCCTTGAATTTCTGAAATACACTGACTGCAGAGGCCAAGCCAAAGGGTAATCTTAAATATTGGTATGCTCTAAAGGGAGTCACAAATGTAGACAAATCAGTAGAAAGAGGGGAAAGGGGACTCTTGACGATATGCTGAATGGAGATCTAGCAATGTGAAAAATATAGAGCCACTAATGCCGGTTAGGATATCTTGTATCTTGGGAAGGGAATGGCAGTCCACTAAAATGTTCTTGTTAAGGGAGCGTAGTTCTGCACCTAAACTAATATTTCTGTCCTTTTTTCTGACAATCACAATCGGACTGACCCACTCAGATGAATCTGTGGGTTCAATGATGCCTTCACAGACCATTTTGTCAAGCAACTTACTAAGATCTTCCCTAACACTCAAAGGAATTGATCTGAGTTTGTGTGAAATAGGAAGTGCATAGGGTTTGAATTTGATGACATGTTCACATTTGGATATTTTACCCATAGACATACTAAAGACCACAGGGAACTCCAAAATAATCTTTTGTACATCACCATCTACGTTCTCTGAAATCATGGCAACAGACACATCATTAATTTGTACTGGGTTGTCTGAACCAGGAACTAGTTTGAAACCCACCCTGGCCAAATCCTGCCAACTTACGATATCAATTTCCTTGTCACCATATGCTTTTGAAATGATATCTGTGCACTCCACAGAGGTGCGAGAAGACCAGTGATCTTTGAACAGATTGTCTGAAATAATTGTGACAGGAGCTCATGAGTCTGCCATCATGTCAATGTTGAGATCACCAATAATTCCCTGACAAGTGGGATCCTTGACACGGTCAGAGAGAAGTGGTTGACAATCAGTATCAATAGAGAGAATAACTTTTTGTGGGAGACTTTGCAAAGACACATTAACATCAGTAACATTATAATCAGTGCAATCTTGGGATCAAACAGAACTGACCTGAATTACTTGTTTTCTTCTGCAAACTGACAGGAAGTGACCTATTTTGTGGCAGTTCACACATTTTTTACCTACTGCAGGGCAAATAGGACTATTGCCTAGATGGGACTTTGAAGCGCATCTGTAGCACATAGTAATTTTTTTCTCATAAAGACTAGACAGACTAGATAGGTCAGGGGGTGGCATTGCCTGCATCCATAGGAACTACCTCTCGGTGAACCGCATCAACTCACTGGTGCTTTCCTCCTGTGAGTACCTTTGCCTAGACATCACAAGCAATAACAAGCCTCTATGCTCTCTACATTCTTTTTACCACCCTCCTGGAAACAATCCCATCTTCATCGAACATGTAATGGATATCATAGCCGCAAATGTCGGACAACAAAATACGCAGATCTTCCTGGGGGACTTCAACCTCCACTGGAATGATCCTGATGACCCAGAGGTCAATAGCCTCAAAGCTTTTCTGTCCGACCTTAATTTGGCCCAAATCTGTGATTGCCCCACCCACGAAAAGGGTTCCATCCTCGACCTAGTAATTGCCAAAACAGACTCTACCCAGTTGGAATCGATCCTCCCTTGCGAATGGTCTGACCATCACATAATTACTTTCCACATCAAGAAGGAAGTCAAGCCACTCTCTATCCAACCGACGAGAACAAAAATTTGGAAGAGGAACCTAGAAAACATTACCCCTGCCTCTCTCACAACCGCTAGTCACACCCTCACAACCCCACTGGATGGTCTAAAAGATGTACATGTTCTAACCAATCACTCCTTTCACTCTATGAACCAGGTACTAGACAACTTAGCCCCCCTACAACTGAAAAGAGTCACCGCAAAAGGATCAAACCCCAGGTATGATCAGGGGTGTGGAATTTTCAAAATAATCTACTTGTCCATGGGACAAAATGCCACTGAGATCTACATGTCCTGTAAAATCCACTTGTCCCACCTACTCCCGTCCACACATCAAACATAAGTAGAATTCATTGCTCTTTATTTTGAGGTTGACAGGCTAAGAGGGGCCCAGTTGTAGCCCTCACTCCCTCTTCCAGCTGACAGAGCGAGGGGGTGGGGGAAGGTTCAGCACACCACTGAGTTACAGATAAGAAGGTGAGGAAAAAACAGCTTCAACCTTTTGAAATGGAAATAGAGCCATTGCGCTGCCTGTTCTCGCCTGGGTCAAGTTTCGCCTTTTCTGTTGCTGTGTGCAGATATTGTGGAAATACCCGTGGGCGGTGAGGCTTGCAGAAATGCAGTCCCTAATGCAGACCCCCTGTGCGGTTCTCTCATCTTGGGGCACAATAAAGGAGGGAAAGAATGTCTTGCTTTTAAAGGGGTATCCATGCTCTGAGCGGATGGCCTGTGCCCACAGCCATTTGCACGGTTAGGTTGTGCGCACGCACTTAAAAAATGCAGGACATTCATTTTCTTCACCCGATGGATCAATGTGAATTTTAATATGGCCTGAATACGCTTGCATAAGATTTTGAGTGCTAATAAAAGAATGGCATTTTTTTGCGGTTTTATAGAGCGCGAATTCGATCTGAAGGTATTGGAGCGCTTTACATGAGCGCCAGTTACATTTACACAAGGACTGTCACATTCATTTATTTTTCTTATTAAGTAGCACTATTAAATTGGCGCCACTGCACTGTAAATCAAATGTGTTATGCAGAGGGGACATTTGGTTGTAGAGTCCGAAAATGCGCCTTCTAATCCAAGCTCTCGTCCCCGCTTTACCAACGTGGTATAATCTGGACAACCTCTTTACCTATTAATTATCCAGTCTCCTTTTACAGTTAAAGTTAGCATTTAAACAATCCTGGCAGCTCAAGAAAGAAACTGCAGCGCTGCGGCAGCTTAAATGAAATGCGTACAACGGACTTAATTATACACACTAAAATACTAGGCACCGGCCAATTGAGCATTTTCTCTCACAAATGGGAAAGATATCGCCCATTTGTGAGGGAAATTGCCCAGTATGGCAATTCTGTGTCACACATCTGGTGTGAAAGGGGGTCCCCGGGGGTTCTAATCAGCTCTCTGCATAGCAATGGAAACGTGCGAAGTTGGCATGACTTACAGCACGGCTACAATAGCAACGGTTGGTCACATCTGTTGGTACTTCAGGTGTGGAATTAACTGAATTCTGGGGCTCCCGGAGCTAGGGCACTGACGCCGAACAGCATGGGCAACAAAGACACTCTTTCCTGACATGCTATCAACAGCACAGCACAAAACGGGAGGGGGGGAAGGGAAGTTGAAATGAAAGTGCTGCTAACAGCTATATATTAATATTCAAAACCCTACAAACTGAGGCAGCGTAGTGCTGGGAGGATTTGGTAAAAGGTCACAAGCCATAATAAACACGCAGTGACTGGGCCCCAATAATAGGAACTCAGTGGGTTCATGGTCAAGCCAGGCTTGAAACCCGATAATCTTTGAAGTGCAGGCGCGCAACACCCATTGGACTCACATGGCTTCAGCCCCCCCCCCCCCGTCGCGTGTGGCAGCCCGGGATGAGACAGCTTCCCGGGCAGTCACACAGCCGCACCCGAGCAATTCACAGGTCTTTAAAAGACCATTTCCATGTTAATGAGGCCTATTGCTGTTGTTTCACCTCTTCTACGAGCCCCTGCAGCTCCATTCTGCCTATTGCTCACCCCTTCTAAGAGCCCCTGCAGCTCCACTCTGCCTATTGCTTAAAGTTTCAGCCCCCCCGAAATTTTTTCTTAGCCCCCCCCCCCCCGAAATTTGGCTCTAGTTGCGCCTCTGTTGAAGTGCAATATCCACCAGGTGGAAGAGGGGGTTGGGGGGACAGGGGGTAGGGCTGCAGCCTCAAAGCACACAGATGGAACTTTCCTACCTGAACCGATAAGACAGGAGCAGCAGCGTGAAGAGCTGTAGGCTGGAAAGGCCGATCCGACTTCCCACCTTACCGTGGTTGATGCAAATGCCGCGTAAACCGGATCCTTTGGCGGGCTTCTCTGGAAGTGGAAACCAGTGATGTTTACAGTGGTCTCTGCTAGCGCTTCGGCCACAGCCCCTCCAAAACCCCACAGTCGGCTCTCGCTCACTCAACCCCGAAGCAATGAGGATCGGAAGCCGGTGGCAGCAGTGATCTCCGGGTGCCCATGGGACAGGAGGACTAGGTAGAGGCGGCGGCAGGGTCCTGCAACACAACGGGGGCCTCGTGTAAACAAGTGGGGGCAGAATGTCAATTTATTTGCGGATCCCCCGGTACTGCGGCACTGCTTTACTGTGCCCTCTGCTTCAGCGCCCCCACGTTTTATGCTCCGTCTCACGCTCCAATAGCAGGGATGAGAGCCCGCGCTTTCTGGAACCACAAGGTTACACACGGTCTCTCACAGCAGGCACACCGGTTCTATTCTAATTATGGAGCGATCTGCAAGCTGAGCAAAATATAACCCTTTTGAACACTCTACGAGTGCTATGGCGGGCATTATGCTAGTGCGCCTTAGTTTACCTCGCGGCGGCCACAAACTCCTACTTGCAGAGACTGAGTGACGTTTCACTCCCTCAGCCAATCACTGTCTAGAGCCCAGTTATGGGCTGCCAGCCAATCGGAAGCCTCCAAAGGCTCCCGGCACGCTTCTCTGATTGGCTGTGAGCCCCATAGTGCTCACAGCCTGTTTCATTTACGTGATTTAATGTCTACTTGTCCGTCGGACGAAATAGACATTAAATCTTCTTGCCCACCGATAAAAACAACTTGGTTCGGGCGTCGGGCGATATGATTCCCCCACCCCTGTATGATGGTAGGCTAAATGAAGACAGAAGATCTCTAAGAACAGTTGAAAGACAATGGAGAGCTGCTACATCTGCTGCCCATCTCAAATTGCTAAGAAGTAAGAGAAATTCCTATTATAGAAAGATTAGATGATCGAAATCTGACTTCATTCGTCAACAATTAGACCAAGCCAAGAATCGTCCCAAAAGACTATTCGAAATAATCAAAGCTCAATCTAAGGGTGTCTCCCAAGCTAATCCCGAAACACTTCCCAATTGTGAGGATCTTGCATCCTTCTTCACAACTAAGACTGAAAACTTAAAGACAGTCCTACTTAACGATCTATTATCACATACTGACCCACAAAGGAGTGGCTCACCGACCACACCTAGTATCTCGATAATCTGCTCTACAAAGCTCGAACTCAAGAACAATGCCTCCTGGACCGACTTCAGCTTTTACAACGAAGAAACTATTTTTAAAATGATCACAGCACTGAATCCTTCCAATCACTTCACAGACCCTCTCCCAGCAACCCATTTAAAAACCTTCACTCCACTGCTATTGCCCCTATGGACTAGGATTATAAACACTTCTCTTTTACAAGGAATCATCCCAGACATCCTCAAAGTTGGTCAGATATCCCCCATCCTAAAAAAAACATTGGCGGACCCATCTGACCTGAATAACTATCGCCCAATTTCCAACATCTCGACCCTCGCCAAACTGCTAGAAAAACGTGTCCACGTGCAGCTTAGTAATCACATAGATCACTTCAACCTGCTCAAACAATTCCAATAAGGCTTTCGATCAGGGCACAGCACAGAATCAGCCATGACCCACATAATTGATGACAAGCTACAAATATTGAATCAAAACAAGGGATGCCTGCTAATCCTACTTGACTTATCCTCAGCCTTCGACACAGTCAAACATGACAATCTTCTAGACCTCCTGAAACACAGGATGGGACTATCTGGTACTGTGTTAAACTGGTTCACGTCCTTCCTCTAAAACAGAACACAAAGATTCAAGATTAACCAATCGTTATCCAACCCCTCCCCGGTCACTCTGGGAGTACTCCAGGGTTCCTCCCTCTCCCCAACACTCTTCAATATGTTTATGGAACCACTCACTGAGCTTCTCAATTCATCAAATATCCAATATCACATGTATGCCGACGACACACAACTCTACATTAAGGTCCACTCACTTTTTTTTTAAAGTTTGAGTTTATTAAAGAAATAAGAAGGGAAGGAGAAGGGAGGGGAGAGGGGGTATAATCATCATGGTAAGCATATACAAAAAATAAGCATTTCAATACAAATTCTCAATAAAAGCAAAAATAACAAGCATGAGGTTTATATGAACAGAACCTACGTATAGGAATGAAAAATACTGTATAATGTAGTAGGACGCAATATCATAGTAAAAAGGCAATGAGGAAACAAGAAAATCATGGCGGCTTGCGTACCTCAACTGTGTCAGGGTCTGGAGAGGCATGTGCTGGAGCAAAGGAGGAGAGATAAGATACCAAAGGGAGCCAAATCAGATCGCGCTTAATTGCTAGGGAGACAGGAGATACGTAATTGGTGACTAGGCGGTGATGGAAGCAGACTGCATTCCACCAAGATTGATAGGAAACATTTGCAGCCTGCTTCCAATTAGAAGTAATGGTATGGAAAGCCACAGCAACTAGGAGGTCAAGTAGTAAATAATGGGAAGGAGATAGCGGAAGAGACGGTGATAGGGAACCTAGAAAAACTTGTAAAGGGGAGAAGGGAATTTGAAGTTGGAATATATTTTGTATTTGCGTCCAAACTAGGTGCCAGAACTTGGAGATAGGAGGGCATTCAAACAGCATGTGTTTGAGATCAGCAACGGGACAGGAACAGGACCAACAAATAGAAGTTATGTCAGACGAAAAACGGGATAAAGTATGTGGAGTACATAAAGTTCTGTTATAAATAAAATATAAGGTTTGGGTAGTATTAGCAGCTCTAGAGGTTTTATGAAGCTTAGTCCATATTTTGTCCCAGAAAGGTATTGGCCAGTCCTGAGAAAGATCCGATTCCCATGCATTCTCGATTTTAGACTTTAGTCTGTCAGTGGCGTATCGGAAAGAGTTATAAATAGCAGAGGCTGAGGGAGACGCATTCAATAATAGAGAAGTAGCTTTGCGGGCCAAAGGAATATCGGTAGAAGGTTCCAAGGAGCGAAGATATAGGATCAGAACTGGGAGAAGGGCGTTGTATTGCAATCGAGCAGAGGAGGGCAGGGAGAAAGAGGATTAAATTCCTGGAATGAGAGAGGAATATCTTGGGAAATTAATTGAGAGATCCAGCACAATCCTCTGGAATGCCATGTCTTCCAGAATATGGTACGATTACGAATTCTAAAAAGAGAATTATGCCACATCGGTTGGTCGTGAATAGAAAGAAGGGAGGGATAAGATGATATTAGGTAAGGGAGAAGGAGAGTACGGGAATGAGAAATAACAGGTGTGCGAAAGCGAATTAAAGAAGACGTGAAGGATAAGAATTCGCAAAAAGTAAAGGGGGACAGGAAGGAAGATTCCATACTTAGCCAGACAGGCGGATAAAGCGGAAGATCAGAAGAGAACCAACGGGTCGATTGTTTCAAAGAGAAAGCTTGGTGGTATTCTCTACAATCCGGAAAACGTACACCAGACTGGGCCTTATCTTTGCGCAATGAAGCCAAAGCTATCCGAGATCGCTTGCCATTCCATAAGAATTTCAGCAACAAGGAATCAATCCGTTTAAAGAAGGAAACTGGAATGTGCACTGGAAGCATGGAAATGGTATAGAGAAGAAGAGGGGATAACATCATTTTTATAGAATTGAGCCGACCCCACCAGGACAGAAAGAGCGGGTGCCAACGTTGAATAGCTGTGTCCATTTTCTTGAAGACATAATCAAAATTAAATTTGAGCGTATCAGACAAGAGAGGAGCAAACCAAACACCCAAATATTTGATCTTAGACGGTTGCCATGAAAAACCCGTTTGGGAAAAAAGATGTTTTTGACAAATAGGGTTTAGAGGTAGAATCTCACATTTATCAGCATTTAGGCGATAACCAGAAACCGCAGAGAAGGAAGACACCTGCTGGAGAAAAGAGGGAATAGAGGAAACAGGATCAGAGCAGTAAAAAAGAATATCGTCAGCATAGACGGAGAGTTTAACCTGACGCGAACCAAATTTAAATCCAGAAATACTGTTGTCCAGACGAATTTTGGTAAGAAAGGGTTCCAAGGCAAAACAAAAAGTAGGGGGGATAAAGGACAACCTTGTCGCACTCCTCTGTGCAGCGAGAAATAATCTGAGGTCAACCCGTTGACAAAAATGGAAGCTTGCGGATTAGAATACAGTAAAGAAATAATAGAGATGAATTTGGAAGAAAAGCCGATCCAGCGTAAGGTCTGAAACATAAAATCCCATCCAATCCTGTCGAAGGCTTTCTCCGCGTCTAAAGAAATAGCCGCGAAGGGAAGTGACAGTGAGGGAGCCTTGCTAAGTATATTAAGAAAAACCCGGGAATTATCGGAAGAGAGACGGCCCTTAACAAAGCCTGATTGTTCAGGGCCAATGAGGTCGGGTAAAAGGGGATCCATGCGCAATGCCAGAATTTTTGCCAAAATTTTGTAATCCGTATTGACCAGGGAAATTGGTCTGTAATTTTTGCACAACGAATGATCCTTATCTTCTTTGGGGATTAAACAGATTAGAGCCTGTTGGAAGGAACCGCTGGAAGAACCCGCTGCAAGGAAGGATTGGAATAATAGTAACAGTTTAGGGAGAAGTAGAGAGGCAAAGTGGCTGTAGAATTCAATAGTGAATCCATCAGGGCCTGGAGACTTACCGTGTCGTAATTTAGAAATAGCATGGGAAATTTCAGAGAGCGAAATGTCCTGTTCTAGGACAGCAAAATCAACGGAAGAGGCCGGGGGAGGGGGAAGCGAATGAAAATATGAAAGAAGGTCCGTAGACTCCGGGATATGCTCGGGGGTATAAAGATTATCATAAAATTTTACAAACTCAGAAAGAATGTCCTTATCTTTAAAGTAAGTGTTCCCAGTGGAAGTCTTAATGGACTCAATCCTTGTACGCTCCTTTCTTATCTTTAAGTAATTGGCCAAAAGTCTCCCCATTTTGTTTTTACCCCCATAGTACCTGGAATTACATTTTAGCAAAAGGTTAGAAGCGGCATCAGTTGTAAACCTATTGAAGGACATTTTCGCGTCAATAAGCTTTTTAAGAGAAATCTCAGAATTAGAGGCGTGATAATCAAGCTCTAAATTCTTAATACTAGCTAAAATGCGTTCGGACTTGGCTTCTCGAAGTTTCTTTTGTCGGGCTACAAAATTAATAATAAAACCCCTAGAGGCTGCTTTAAAAGAATCCCAAACAGTAACAAAAGAGGAATCAGGGGTATGATTGAGAAGGAAAAATTCAGTGGCAAAGGCAGTAAATTCAGAACAGAAAGTAGGTTCCAAAAGCAAAGCATTATTGAAACGCCATCTGCCAGAGTAAGGGGAAAAAGGAATTAGGTCAAGGTCCACATGAATCGGAGCATGGTCCGAGATTAGGATGGAACCAATATCAGAGCGTATGGCGTGCTGGGATAGGGATTTACTAAGGAAGATATGATCAATGCGGGATTGTGAATGATGCGGAGGAGACTAAAAACTGTACTCCCGAAGATCAGTATTAAACAATCTCCAGATATCTACCAAGGCATTATTTTGAAAGGTGTTAACAAATTGAGAGTGCATTCTAGAGGGGATAAATTTAACCTTGGAATGACGATCGAGGAAGGGGTCAACAACTTGGTTATAATCTCCCCCGAGAAGTATATAATCTCCAGAAAAGGAGGATAGCTTAGTGGAAATAGAGGGCCAAAATAACCTGTCAATCCCAGTTGGGGCATACACATTAAAAAGAGTGATAGGAATCTTATCTATGAGCAGTGTAACAATAACCCATCGACCATCGACATCACATTCATGAGAAATTGAGGAAACTTTTAACTTTTTATGTAATAAAATCACAACACCATTTTTCTTAGAAACTGTGGGGGAGCAAAAAACATGACCCACCCAATAACGCTTGAGTTTCAGAGCCTCCGTTTCAGAGAGATGAGTCTCCTGAAGGAGGGCAACATCAGACTTAAGTCTCACTAAATGTGATAAAACCCTTTGCCTTTTAATGGGGTTGTTTAAACCCTTAACATTCCATGATGTAACACGGAATGGAATAGCAAAGAAAAACAGCTAACGGCAACATGCTTATTATAAGGTCCACTCACTTGAAGACATCAAGTCCCTTAATACAACACTCCATAAAACACAGATCTGGCTGGCAGAGAATCATCTAAAACTAAATACCCTAAAAACTGAATTTCTCCTAATCGCTCCTCCCAACCAAACAACCACCATCCGTGAATGGATGAAGCACATTACAGCACTCGATGGTCAACCTATCATCATTGATTCAGCTAAATCACTGAGAATAACCTTGGACAATAAGTTAAATATGCAGAAGCACGTCAGCGCTGCAACCAAAGGAGCTAATTTCCAAATTAACACCTTGAGAAAACTGAAACCCTTCATACCGGCCAGTGACTTTAAACAGGCAGTTCAATTTCTAGTAATTCCCAAAGTGGATTATGGAAGTATTGCTCTTTGCGGCCTACCCAGATCAACGACCGCTCCTTTAAGAGCCTCTATAAATACAGCCGCTAGACTCATCACAGGCTCCAAAAGAAACTGCCACATCTCCCCTGACCTTCGTGCCCTCAACTGGCTTCCTTTTGAGGCCAGAATTCATTTGAAAATCGCCTGTATGACACATAAGGCCTTACAACACAAAACACTGAGATACCTAGCGGACAAATTGGTACTATCGGGTGGTAACAGATCCACTAGGAGCTCCAACAATCTTCTACTTAAACCACAACGGTTCTCCAAGAAGAAAACATACTACCGCTCCTTCTCAGGAATGGCTCCCAGGATTTGGAATGCCTAGCCCCAAGAAACGAGACTTAATCCATCCGCAGCTTTTTTCAAAAAAGAAGTGAAATCTATTCTTCTGGCCAAATTCACTTGACTCATTGATATTCCCCTGTAAATACGTGCTATTCGTGTATGTTCACCTTTACTGTATTCACCTATTTCACGTTACTTATACGTTTTTTATGTTGATATTTCTGCACTGTAAAGCGCTCTGATACCTGCAAGGGTCTTGTTCGCGCTATATAAAACTGTTAAAATAAATAAAGGTAAAAGCATTAATAGAGGAGTCGTTCTGAACTATATTAACAGATGAAACATTATCATTAGAAATGCATTTAAAGGAAATAATAGCTCTCTCGATACTTTTAGCCATGTCTCGAGAGACCAAGAAGAACGCTGGGTGGTGAGAAATGTGTGCCGGCGCAGTGATCCAACAACTTTCCCACACAGAAATGTGAGGTAATTGTGACTTTGGCTAAATTTGAGGTTTGCTGGGGATTCTGGGTAATAAAACGCTGGGGGATCCACGCATGCCACACCGCCAGCCAAGCGCTAGTCCACGCACACTGCCAGGTAAGCGCTATCCAAGCACAGAAAGACTGACTATTTTTTGGGGACGACGGGGCCATTGGTATGTTCATTCTGGCCAGCCCCCACCCCTGAACTACAAAAAAATTGTTACTGGCCTCCTAGTGGGCTTTTGGGGGCAATTGCCAGAAAGACTGAATTTATACGAAAATGTTGGTTGGGGAGCAAAAAACCTTGCCCAGGGGGCCACTCCCCCCATCCTGCTTGGGGATCGCCCTCCTGCGCCGATCCCCAAGCAGGGATTCACTAGAATTGGATTATCCCCTTTCCAATTATACCTCTCACGTGTGCCTTGGTGCTCAGGGGGCTGAGTTAGCCCCGTGAGCACTGAAGCAGTGAAAGTGAAATGAGCCGATCGCCTCATTAGCGATAATAATCGCTGACATGCAAAGTGGAGAAAAATGGGCTGCTAACTCAAGGAAACACGCATTAGCTTGTCCTTGATAATTGAGCGATATATAAATCGCCGCTTTTCGACCGAAAACGGTCACTAAAGAGGCGAAATTGGGCTTGATAATATGCCCCGTGGGGCGAAAAGGGTCAAAAGTGGCCAACCGTGAGTGACTATAGAAGAGGGTGGTGTGAAGGGGAGAACGAGAGAGACATTCAGAAGATACCTCTTTCACAGACCCTAGTCATATTGCATTCAAACTCCAAAGTGTTCAGAATGTAATAATTTTCAATTATAATTATTCACAACAAATACATAGCATTTGCTCATTTGGTTAACACTGCTAACAAGCATTGATAACGCCATTAGGTCTGGCATGTAACGCAATAACTGAAAAATCATTGAGAGGCACCCAGACACTGGTCATTGCTTTGATTTACTTGCAAGAAAGTTTTGGCGTGTCACACATCTGACAGCAGAATGTCACTGACACACGTTAAAAACAATAGAAATTTCACACATAAGCGGTCTGAAAACTTGGCACCTATGATGATGGGTTGTGGGATATCAGAGGCCACTAATCTCAACCACTGTGGCCAGCGCTTTAAATGAACTGGTACTGTCAGGTACTGATTGCCCGCACTTCTTCATTTTGAAAGAGAGAACTTGCACTTCTCAGCAGAGGTGCAATACATTCTTTTGGAGAGTACTGCCACTTCTCAGAAGCAAGCAGGTAATCTGGCATGTAGTGCCTGCACTTCTATTTTTCCATTTCAAGCGCGGTCCATAGCTGAGGCCCATTCGCCCCAGCTTGCTCAGTGGGTCCCCGAACGGGGTCTGCCGTCCTATGAAACAATACCCATCCAGAGAATATTAAATAGTAGTCTGAAATGCCTGCTAGTGGGCAGAGCCCTAGTCCCTAACAAGCAAGCACCTGCTTTCCGGCAGAAACAATTCCCACCGTGCATAGCCGACGTACCCCCTATATCGACCCCGCGTCAGTCACTCACCTCTACAGCGGTATCGTACGAGTTGGGACAGTAGGTACCTCATAAAACCGGTTGGGAGTTAAATGGGTTACACAACTCATGCACGAACTTTCCCAGGTTGCATTGCGCCACTCCAGTAAATAGACCCTATAGAGAGCTTCTTGTGACTGCCGGCTCACGGTTGCTAGCCGGTGTGTAGTACAAATAGAAGTAGCTGCACCGTCACGGGCACCCCTGACTTCAACTGTATATCAGAGGAGACGAGGCAGTAATTTAACTAAAGTTAAAGCAACAGTTGTCAGTATAGGATTTACCACAGATATGCCGTCTAATGGAGCTAGGCAGTTGAATTTGCAGCATTTCAGCATCAGGTTCAAGACAGACAATTTTAGCTTTATGGTTTTCAAATCACTACTAGGAGTAGAAGTAGGATGTAGGACATCAGAGCAAACATTCAAGAGATGGATTATAATAAAACAGAATGTTAGTAACCACAACAAGAATAACTGTAGTTGATTTACCCTACAGATACCGTACCGCGAGGGATATCACAAGATGGCCGCCGAGTTTGCGAGAAACAGAACCAGGAACTCGTGTTGATGTCCGTTTTCTGGCTGAATATGGTAACTCTGGGTCACAGCCACCATATTAAGAAGATGCAACATTGTTATTGTACCTCTTCGCTGCTGTGTGGAGATAAAAGTGCGCGAGAGGCGGTTGAGAGCCCAGCCCTGGTGAACACGATGGGGCAGATTTACAAGCCCCTTGCGCCACTTTTGCGTCACTTTTCCCATTTTAAAGGTGACGCAAAAGTGGCGCAAGGGGCTTGTAAATAAGCCCCGATCGGCCCCAGCACCATAACTAGTGTACTGCGCTGCCTGACGAGCTACTTACCATGGGGGCAGATTTATGTTCCCTGGCGCATCCCTGCAAATCAGCATGGATTCGCCAGGGAAGATGCGTCACGAAAGTTTACCCTTGCGCCACAATAGATGCGCCGCATTTACAATGCAGCGCATCGTGGCGCAAGGATAAACAGATGCGTGACGCATCTGATGGCGGAAGGTTGGCGCATTGCTGGAGTTGCATCGCAAGCGCGACGCAGCTCCAGCAAGGCTCGCGGGTGCCCTATCGTTACAATGCTGCGTCAATCCTTACGCCTGCTTCAAGCAGGCGCAGGGTTTTGACGCAGCATGGCCGTAAAAGTGACTGAGTGAAATCTTGTAGATTTCACTCAGCCACTTGTCGGAGGCGTTCCTGCGCCGGAACCCCCCCCCCCCCCCCCCTGTGCAGGTACGCCCACATGTGACGTAAGCTTTACAACGTGACGCATCTCCCTAGATGGTCACGTTGTAAATGGGGCGCAACATGGCGCAGGCCGCCGCTGCGTCACAAGAGTGACGCAACGGCGGCGTAAAAGTGGCGCAAGTCCGTTATAAATCTGCCCCTATACCGTTTTAATTTAACGAATCCCTTGAATTTTACATCTGGAGGAGTAATGTTCCGAAAACAATGAAGCCAAAATTGTACCTCTTAAATCTGAGAGTGAAATGCTGCAAGTTCAACAGTATAGCTCAGAGAAACGGCACACATGCAGTGAGAGTTATATCGAAAAATATCATTATTATCATCGTTAAATTATTTCCACGCCGGTATATAGTTACAGACCGCGTGCCTGTGACGATGCTGCTGCTTCCATTTCTACAATGCACCAGCTGCACCAAGCCCCAACATCAAACACCGGAACTAGTGTAGTGCTCGGTCCAACAAGCTACTTACCATGCAATTTCCCAGAGTCCTCTGCGCACCTCAGGGAAACCTTTGGAGCCAGAGAGCTAATCCAAATTGGAAATATAATGCTACCACATTTATTACTTTGGCTGCAGAAAGTCAACAGTACTATGCTGATGCCTCAGCACTGATACATAGTTTCCTTGCTCTCTGTAACATAAGGTAATACGACGAGGGGCCTTGTAATTTATATTAGTTCTTTAGCTTTGCGCAGTGGCAGTATCGTAGCCAATGAGGTCTAACCGAGGGGCGATTATTGCTTATTGAAAACTTTACCCAATACCCCGCTGTGGCAATTTGAAATATAGTCGCCATTGCAATTTTTGACAGTCTCTAAGGAGACTGAATATTTTCGTAGAAAAACAGATTGAACATTTGACTAATGGTGCGTACACATAACTCGTAATCGGCATAACACAGGCTTTAATGTTCTCTGAGATAAAAGGCTGTCAGGTGTGATACTGGGCTCTTCCGAGAGGTGGTGTTCTCACTCTACAATACAAACCGCTCCGAAAGTTAATGCCTGGAAGCGAAGTGGTTTGATATCAATGGGAAACAAGCATTTGCAATGCAGTAGGTCTCGCATTAAAGCAAGTTTGAGCAATTTGGCATTGTAAAGGACAATGCTTTTTATTTATGTTGTGGTTTTTAAAACATAAATAAAAGCATTGTCATTCACAATAGCTTAAACTGGTGTAAATGCGAGACCTATTGCATTGCAAATGCTTGTTATAGCAAGGCAGCTCAGTGGAACTTTTAGGTGAGAAACAGATTTCTACATTCCAAAACTGGAGTACTTTGACCTTCCCCCAGGGTGACAACAAACAGATGCTTATTTTTATGTGAACAAAAATTGCAAAACACACCACATCAGAACTTGGGTTAGTGTGAATAAATAATGTATTTTTGTGAAAAAGCTGTGGGAAAAAGAAAGCCAACTATATATTGTGGCTTAACGTGTTAAAGGCCTGCAGGGAAATGTAATGTTTATGTTTGCCAGAGAAAGCACGCTTTACCTTTCACTCCTTTGATCAGCACTGTGCAGTGCCAGTTTTCACTCATTCACGTAACCCTGGTGCGGCATTCTTAGCGAAGTAATGACTGTGGAGAAAGGCAGGGTGTGGCCACTGTTATATGTTATCATTTTTAATGCCGAATGCTATCACTACCTATGGCAGACCTTCAGTTTCCCTACAGACAGGCCGAGGGATAAGCAACACGAAAGCTGAAGATTTCAAAAGATGGATAATGTTAATGGCCATCTCTCGCAGCACTCCCGGGTCTTCCCCAACCCTCTCCTGCTCCAGGGTGAGATCAGAGGTGAAGTTCCTGGAACAAGTCTGGATTACAGGGGACAGCAGCGGCAAAGGACAGCGGCCTAAAGCATGTGTGCAATGGGTTGGGAGGAGTGGAACAGAACACATGCTGAAAGCAGTGCTGCCTTTTAGTATACCTTTAAGCGCTGCAAAACGCAGCATTGCCTGGCAGTACGGAGATTCTCCTGAGTATCTCAGTATCTGAAGCTGCCTCGTGAAAGCTGAACCTCATGGTGAAGGAAATGGAGCCGTTTCGGGTCACCCGGGTCACTAATGACCACCTCTCAGCCTTCCGTACCAAACGAAGAGTCGTTCAGACAGTAGAGAATACAAAACTAATATCTGTTTATTCAGGTACACTCAGAGTGGGGCCCAGTCTGCCCAGTCTCTAGGACTGCTGCAGAGGGACTGAAATCGACCAGCATAAAGATATATTATATACATTTCGTAACTGGGCTAGAACACGCCCATAATGGAATTTTCCAGACAAGCGCTGCAAAGCAATGGGATACGAGAAAAAAAACAATCTCAGTGCTCATTTCTTACAAGTTTACAAAGTCCAAGGTTACTCCAGGCGGGCCCGTCACCAGACAAGTGAGAGAAGTCCTGTATCTAGTGGGAAAGGTATGCACTAATAAGAACAGTCTATTCATTAGTGAAGCAAAACCCAACCTTGGGGAACTGAAACTTAGCAGAAGCCTTTTCTCGGAAATAGCAAAGGATTAGTTTCGCTCATGATTCAAAATGGCGTCTTAACAGAAAATGGTGCAGCGAATGCTAACTTACATAGGGTAATGCGCAAGCAGAAACAATTTCATTTTAACAGTGGCGCACTGGAAACAGGAGCTGGACCAGCTTGGTGCAGCAAAGGGATCCCACAACGTCAAACTAAAGCAAGATAATTAGATAGAAAACTAAAGAAAGGCGCGTCCCCCATATTACATGATACAGCTCAGCATGCTGGACTGCAACAATTAGTGGGAGGGGCTGAAATGCCTACTGTGCTCGGCAGATCTCCACAGAAATCTATCTCTATTTAACCACTGACCAAACAAGTGCACAGCGACTCAGAACACAAGCGCTAGTATTCCGAGCATTAACAAATGTTAAAAAAAGAGTGCGCCACAAGTAGGAAATGGCCTGAAACGAACTGACCCATCTATTAGGGCCAGTCGCCATGGGTGTGAGAAAAGTACCCAAAGGAAGGACAAATGACACCAATTGACCATACAAAAGAAAGGCACTTGGAAAGGCACGAAAAGGAACCAATCAAAAGTTGTGGGCGTGGCCAAATCACACAGATGGAATACTGCATGACTCCAAGACCAGCGCATGCGTGCTGACTTTTGGCTCGACCTAAAAATGAGGAGAGGGTTTGTTCAGATTTTATGGAGTGTTTGAAACAGAACAAGCTGCGCCAAAGGTGTTGGTTTTGCCTTTTAACACAATATATAATGCATATTTATAAAGTGCACCATTGACCTGAATAACAGATGTTGCCCAGCTTAACGACAAGGGCGTAGCTTCCATCGATGCAGCAGTGCAGTGGCACCGATGCCCAGAGGCCCGAGGAGGGGACCTTGAACCCTGACTATAGCTGTATTTTATAATTCAAACAGCAACAAGCGGGGCCATTTCCTTCCTTGCACCAGGGCAAATTTCTTCACCTGAAAGCGATGAAAGGCTGACTGGATCCGCCCTGATGTACAGCTGATGAGCCTAGGGTAACATGCGTGGGGGCAAAGGGTGTAGTGTAGTCGATGAGCACAGGATAATTTTACCCAATACCCTGCCATGGTGACTTGATATATAGTCGACATTGGCAATTATTGACAGTCTCTATGGAGACTGAATACTATTCTGAAAAAAGAGAAGCACTTGAGTTCTGATCTTGTGGTAAAATATATATTTGTTTAACAATTCACATAACGCCTGAAATAATTTCTTAAAATTCTGTATTGATCGGCAGGACCGTTTAGGTACGGCAGAACTTTAAAGGTATTTCCTCATTGAGGGCGCTATTTACGAGAAACTAACGCAGTGCGGTGCCGCAAGTCATTTTGCTGCGCCATGCTGCGTTAGTTTCGAGTCACAGGGATGCAACATATTTACAACAATATGTCGCATCTCTGTGCTTTCCCCTGCGCAGGAGCACAAACTGCTGCCATGCGCCGGTGCAGGGACCCTTTCACCATGGTGCATGGATGCCTGCGTCGTGTGGAGATTGTTTTTGTGCAGGAAGGGGAGCGGGGTTCGAATCTTGGCAATGACGCTGAATATCCTGTGATTCTGGGCAAATCACTTAATCATCCCGTGCCTAACAAAAATGAATGTGTGTCCTAATGTAATGTAACTGGTGCTATGTAAAGCGCTCTGATACCCGCTGCGGGTCAAGTTCGCGCTATATTAAACCCTGCAAAAAAAAAAAAAAGGGGCACTTCCGAAAACAAAAACAATCAATTGATGTGATTTCCTGTTCCAATGAGTGCTGTAAAATGCAGCACACATTGAAAGAGTTAAAAAACGAGGAGAAATGAAAACATTTCTCCTCGTTGTGCCTCGCTACGCCATCCCTGGGATGGTGTAGCATTCTGATGCAATTCCAGGTTTACGATTGCTCGTAAATCTGGAAATGCATCAGTGGACATGGGTGTTGCATGGGAACACCCACAGCAACACACATGTCACGCCCCTAACCTGCAAAGTGTTGCGTGAAAAGGGGTGATATTTACAAGCAAACGTAAAGCCATGCAGGGTGGTTTTATGTGTGCTTGTAAATATCACACAGCAGGTTGTGCTGCCGGTGCGTCACGCAACGTGACGCACCGGCAGCGAAAGGGGCATGTAAATAAGCCTCTGAACATTTTACATTTTACATATATTTCTCAGTATTTGTTCTCAACTTCTCTCCGTGGATTCGCTCTGCTCAGTGAGAGGCACAGTACGGGCTTTGTTTCTGCTCTCTGAGGTGATTTGCAGTCCGGCGCAGGGATGGGTCATTCCGCGGTCTCTTCTCCAGTTTGAATGTGTACAACCCGCCCAGAAAGTTGAATTCTGGGTGGAAAGGCATTTGTTATCAGTAGGATAATGTGGAGAGGGTTCGTTCAGATTTAATGCCGGTAAGTGGAAAAGAATTGACGAAGGGGTTTGTCTATAGCGTTTCGTTTTTGCATTTGTTCCCCAGTAAAATGGATTCGGAAACAAAACAGTACTAACTAGCATTTCAACCTGCGAAGCAGTTTTGTACTGGACAAGTCTTGATGATCTCTAAGAGACAGCGGAAGCAGCATGGTGATTCCAGTTGTCCAACAGAATGAGAATAGAACGCACTATATTTTAGACTTTAAATATTATTAGCACCTCCATAGCACAATAAAAACAAGCATTGGCATAGCCAATAGGTCTTGCCTTTGAGACCTAATAAGTAGGGCTCCCGGTTTTATGGTATTTATTTTTTTGACATTTCCATCTGTATTTATGCATATTTATTTTGGATTTTGGGAAAAAATGAAGCTGAGATTAGTATATTTCCACAATTATTTAACTTATAAATATGCATTTGTGTTTGAATGCTTGCCAGGTTTCAGCGCTATGAACACCCACAGAAGATAAATCAACGCACTTTCAGTATCAACCTTGCACATATCTACTGCTGTTCAAGCCTCTTTACTAAAATTATTTTACTTTTTAACCCCCTTACCTATCAATCTCCACAGCTACTGGCCCGGTACTCATGGTAGACAGTATTTAGAATCACTCAAAAAGCCATACGATTTCCGTTTCCATCCATGTTTAAAAATCAATACAGACAGGAAAATAAATGTTTTTCTGTCTGTATTTATCTGTAAAAATCAGTAAAAACAGAAAACAGGGAGCCTTACTTATAAGTGTTTAGCCATGCAGCACATTATCGTGGGTGCTCTGCTGCCAGGGATTGAAGAGCCCTACAGTTGCTACACACTAGGTCATGCAGTCTGATTTAGGAATCTAAACTTTTTTTTTATACCTCTTTTTATTGAAAAAAAAGGCATGTTAAATAGGTAAAGCAAGAATAGGCAGTTTGACATTATAGGCTGCACATTGAATGGTGCCCCAGAAAGTACCCATCGCCCAATGTCAGATCCCACCAGTGAAAATGTCTCTGACTCTTGATGGTTCACAAATCTCCCCCCTGTAAGTGTTCCACTGCCCCCATATTTGCGTCCATTTGTTCGGGCACCCCCTGGCTTCATAAATGGGTTTTTTTGTCGCCATACACCAATCCATATCATTGGCCCAATCCACTATCTTCGGTTGGCTCTGAGCACTCCACAACCGTGAAATGTTCCTTTTAGCAATCATAAGCCCCAATGTGACCCATGTGCGCTCCCTGGAGTTCAAATCTGTACGGTCCCAGATATTTAACAATGCCAACTTAATAGTACAGTGAATCTGTTGCCCCAGTGCTCCCTCCATCTGGCATACCACTCGTTCCCAGTACCCCATGATCACTGCACACTCCCAGAGAGTGTGAATAAAGGTGCCCTCCTTCCCACATCGTTGCACACAGCCCCCGTCCAAGATATAACCCATGCTAACCAGCAGAGGCCCCGACAAGTAGGATCTGTGGAGAAGTCTTAACTGGACCAGGTGGAGCCTAGATGAGGTGGCCATTTCACGAGGGGAGGCCACCGCCGCCCGCCACTCCTCATCGTCTAGGCCCGCAACATCGTGGTCCCATTTGGCTCACAAGCGGATCAGACGGTCCGCCATATTGTTGATGAGCATCTTGTAAATAAGGGATATGGCTTTTTCCGGTAGGTAGCCGTCCAGGATCCTGTCCTCAAGTGGGGAGGACTCCGGGAGAGCGTCACCCTTGGGAAGAACCGCAAGCAGGGCATGCCTAATTTGAAGGTATCGAAAATATTCAGACTGGGCTAGTTCGTACTCCTGCTCCAATCGGGAAAAGGGAACCACCGCACCCGACTTCCAGAGGTCACCCACCTTGGAAATACCTATAAGGTCCCATCGGTCAAAGCCCTTCGAACGGATCAATCTACCCAATTGCTCACAGTGCCAAAGAGGCGTGGCCCATGTGAGTTTACCCTCCCAGCCCAGACTCCTATTGCCCTCTCTCCATACATGCACTGCGTGCCCGGTCGGGCCTGTCAAGACAGGTCTCAAAGATCGTGTGTATAACGCACCCTCGAAACCGCCCCCCAGGAAGAGCCACCTGTCGATCCGAAAGACTGGGTCCTCCTGCGATCTATACATGCATTGGTTAATCGCTGCAAGTTGCAAGGCACAATAGTACCTCCTAATATCCGGGAGCCCAATGCCCCCATTAAACCATCCTAGCATGAGTTTGTGTGTTGCGATATGGGGTGGTTTGCCCTCCCACAGCAGATCTCAAACAATGCCGTCAAGTTCCTTGAAATACGAGGCGGCGACTGGAAGTGGGGTGTTCTGCAAAGCATATAAAAGTCTAGGAAGGGACATCATCTTGAATAGGGCCACGCGCCCCTAAGGAGTCAACGGGAGCGACTTCCAGTGTTGAACATTCGATTTAAGACGCACCAGAGGCGGCAAAAGATTATTGTCGTGGAATCTGGCTAGATCTTTGGAAACCCAGATCCCCAGGTATTTAAAGCCTTCCGCAGCCTCCGCTAATTGGCAACCCCGGGGGAATGAGGGCCGTTTGCCGTAGAGAACGTAGTGCACTGATTTAGACTAATTTATCGTATACCCCGCAAACCTACCAAACACTTGAAATATGTCCAGGACCACATTGAGGGATGCCGCCGGGGAGGTCAAGTAGAGCAAAATGTTGTCCGAATATAGCGATATGCGGTCCACCCAACCTGAAGTCCACCAAAGGCCCCTGATAGCGGGGTCCTGCTGGACCCACGTCGCTAAAGGCTCCAGGGCCAGAGCAAAGAGATGCGGTGACAAGGGGCACCCCTGTCTGGTGCCTCTGCCAAGAACAAACACAGGGGATTTGCTATTGTTGACAACTACTTGTGCAAGTGGGTGGTGGTACAGAAGCCACACCCAGTTAATGAATTCGGGCCCGAAACCCAATTTGCGGAGCACTGCGAACATGTAGGGCCATTCGATGGTGTCGAACACTGATGCGGCATCCAAGGACACCACGACTGCATCTTCCCTGATTGTGTCCACCCGGCTCAGCACTCCGTGGAGCCTGCGCAGGTTGAGGGAGGTGTTTCTCACAGGCATGAACCACGATTGATCCGGATGGACCAGGTGGGCCAGGACCCT
Source organism: Triturus cristatus (assembly GCF_964204655.1). Taxonomy (NCBI): domain Eukaryota; kingdom Metazoa; phylum Chordata; class Amphibia; order Caudata; family Salamandridae; genus Triturus; species Triturus cristatus. Next base: position 132,324,837 of record NC_140594.1, read on the forward strand.
GAGCAAGCGCGTGGCAATAACCTTCACCAGAATTTTAGCTTCACAGTTGAGCAATGATAAGGGCCTATAGGACGAACACGTATTAGCTGGCTTGCCCGCTTATGAATGATGACAATGTTGGCAATTCTTTGATCCTCTGGAAGGATACCCCCTTTTTTACTTTCTCGATACATTTTGGTGAGAAAGGGTGCAGTCCTACCCGTCGTGAGCTTGAACAATTCTATGGTCATACCGTTGGGACCCGACGCCTTCCCCCCAGGCAGGTCGTGAATGGCTTTATCAACTTCCGCCACTGTAATGTCGAGATCGGAGCACTTCTCCTCAGTAAGGAATGGCATCGAAATATCACGTAGGAAAGAGGAAGCCTCCTCCTCCATATGCATCGTGTGGGACGTGTATAGCGATTGGTAATACTGGCCAAATGCGTCCGCTATATCTTGTGGTGCAGTGAGGTGGGTTTGTGAGTCTGTTTCAATATCAACCACAATGCGCTGAGCCCTGTCCTGACGATCCAACCAGGCCAATAGCTTGCCCGCATTATCGACTACGTCGTAAATTCTGATGAGCGTGGCCCTATAGTGTGCCTTGGCGGCCTCCGTAGCTAGATCTGAGAATTCCTTAATTTTTATGTACAGCTTCTGGCGCACTTCTACCGAGTTCTGCAACCGGACAACGTTTTCTAACTCTAAAATTTCTCCCTCCAAACGGGCTATATCATCTCCCTTCTCCCTACGCTGTCCCTCCGATCTGGGCCAGGACCACCCCCGTATAACAGCCTTATAAGCTTCCCAAAGTACGTTTATCGAGTCAACTGACCTTTCGTTCTCCTGAAAGTAAAGAACCGACTCGCTCAAGACCTTGTCTCAGATGGAGGGGATCGTGAGATACCAGGGATTAATCGGTGCCACCCGGCCAGCCGTGGGCTCGCCCACCTCTAAATGACACTGAATGGGTGAATGATCCCCCTGGCCAGATGTTGTATTTCTCTGACGGTGTGAAGTTGGGGTGCCAGCGTCAACACGTAGTCTATGTGGGACATGCTACGATGGGGCCCAGAAAGAAAGGTGTACTGGAGCTCAGTTGGATGCAGGGTTCTCCAAATATTCACCAGGCCCATCGCTCCCAGAAAGCTATGGATTCATTTGCGGGAAGACGGCAAGTCCCTCTGGGGCCACCGATCGAGGGAGTCAGAGACAATGGAATTAAAGTCGCCCCCGATCAACAATCGTCCATCTGGTAAGCCAAGAAGGAGATCCCCAAGGTCAGCGAAGGCCTGAGTGTGCAGACCCGATGGTATATAAACCGAAACAAGATTGAGTGTGCGCCCTCCCAGAACTCAGAGACGGCAACAAAGCGACCCAGGGCGTCAGTGCGGACCGAATCAACGGTTAGGGGGAATGATTTCCGGACCAGTATGCCCACACCCCGGGAACCAGAGCCGAAAGCCAAGTGAGCCGCCAGCTGGAAGCCCCATCTTGACAACGCCTTGCATGCGTTCCCAAGCAGGTGGGTCTCTTGAAGGAGAACAACATCAGGAGAGTATCGCTTTAGGAATTGAAGAACCACACCCCTCTTAATCTTGTCCCCCAATCCATTGACATTCCAAGATAGTAACTTAAGCTCTTGCCTAGTCGTTGCGCCCCTTACTCCGTCTCCGAGGTACATGTATGTCCGGAGAGGACCACCCAGAAAGTCTCCCGGGGGAAAACATTTCGGTATACCATGGACTTTTTACCAACACGTACACCAACAATGTGGAACCAGCATCTGCCTTTGCCAAAGGCATTCAGATATGCCATGCCTAGTCAACAAATAAACTACAATACAAATAAAAACAATCCCCCCCAACCTCCGACAGACCCAAAAAACATTCCCCAAAGCCCCCCTTCCTGCCTCCCTGCATGGCAGTGTCAAAACCTCCCGCCCACCCAAACTAGCAGAGTGTCTATCGCCCATCCCTCAAAAACTTGTGGGTGCGTGCAACCAACCGGGCACCCGTCACTGATCAATAAGCAACTGGTAATCACACTTCACCAATGAAAGATAGTCCGGGAGCAGCAATCAGATCCCATGAAATACTGTGTGACCGTTACAAGGGGATCTGGGAATCATGGAGAGTCACAATAAGTCTGCTGTGAAAGAGTCCCCAAAGTAACCATGTCACAGTTCAGTTGCAAGGTCCTTAACTCCGAGGGGGCCGATACCCCGACATATCCTTCAGTTAGTATAGAAGCCCACCACCCTTGAAAAATGAAGCATACAGACCAGTCATTCAGACCCTCCCGTCGCTGCCTCCTGTTCTTCAGTCGGGGTGTCTCTTCCGGAGCCCCCGGTGCTCAGATCCATCCGTGCTCTCTGGGCTTGAGTGTTTTTCTGGCCTGCCGTGCGCCAAGTGTCCAACCAGTCCCAAGCCTTCTCGGGGGTGATCAAAAATCAAGCCTTCCCCTCCGATTCCACCCTCAGCTTGGCGGGGAAGAGCATGGCATATTTCAACTCTTTCTCGAGGAGCACCTTTTTCACATCCAGGAAGCTGCGCCGTTGTCGCTGAACCTTGATGGTGAAGTCCGGGAAGAAGGTGATACAGCAGTTTTGATATTCCACCGGTGGCCCCAGAACGGTGATGGATCAAACCCAGATCTGTTGACTGGGTGTGAGTGTTTGATTGGTTCTGATGCTCCGTCCATCACCACCCCCTTTTGTACCCGACCGGGCACTCTGCAAAATGGCGTTTCTGTCCTGGAAATTAAAAATCCTAGCCAACAAGAGCCGCGCGGGGGCGGGGGGGCGGGCTTCGGCCGGCCACCCAGCAAGCAGTGCGCACTTTCAACAGAGAAAAAGTTGGAGAGCCCTTTTGGTTTGAGATGGGTGGTAATCAAATCCTCCACGAACAGGTCCGCTGATTGCCCCTCCGCTTGTTCCGGTACTCCCAGTATGCGGACGTTGTTATGCCTAGAGTGCCTTCCGTAGTCGTCCAACTGCGCTTCCAGTTTTGCGGTATGCTTCTGCATGTCGTCCATGCTGCGCTGCAGTTCCATAGTGTCTTCGACCAGTAAACCCGTTTTGATCTCAACATCTTTTAAGCGCGAGTTCATAGAGCGCATATCTGCTCAGATAAGGGATACCTCCGAGGACACAGAGTCAATGCGTGATTCCAATGACGTGCGCACAGTTGTAATGGCCTCAAGAATGTCCTGCAGTGTTGGTTCTTTCTGCTTCTCACCAGACTGTGGCTTCTCCTGCATAGTGGGTCCCCCCTTTGGACTCGCGCCGGGGCCTCCGTCCCACACAAATTTGGTCAGCTTGGCCTGGACTGCCACTTTGGAGCTTCGCCCCCCTGCCATGGTGAAGCCGGATCTGTCTGTGCGCACTCCAGGGAAGAAAGGGCAAGTTCGGCCTGCACAGGTGGGCGCTGTTGAGGTCACCACTCAAGCCCCGTCGGCCAGGACCCGGCGTGGCGCCGCAGGCCAGGCGGCGCAATCACACTGGCTCCAATAGCAGACCGGGCAGCACCTCCCAGGGGGCCGGGAGGCACTCCCTTCACTAGCCCACAAATCAATCAGGGCGCACCCCCCAGGTAGCCCGGCACTCCACTAGTGCACCCAAATCGACAGCACCCCCGCAGCTTCCTACCGCAGTCCGTATGGATTCCCAGATGGCTACACCATTCTCAACATCTCGCCTGGGTCCCTCGAGGAAAGGCAAAACTCCCAGCTGCTCCTCACGTGTGGCCGCGGCCGTCCTGAAGTCCTCAAGTAGCCACTGGACTGGATTAGAGCCGGCGGGGGCGTTGTGGAGAGCCAGGGGTAGGGAGATCAATGGAGCGAGTCGCTTTACTCCGGCCGCTTCCGTCCACCAGTAGTTTGAGTCCGCTCACCGCAGTTCAAAACCACCGCCCTGCTTCAAGACACAGCGGGCGGCTTCTGGATTCACCCACCAGCCGCGAAGAGTAGATTGCAGTCTCCTCCAGCTGGCACCTGATGTGAGGCGCAACCAAGGTTCCCAGCGGCCGAAGGCAGGCAGGTGGTACGGGGGGGGGGCTCTGGGATCACGCCACCACAGAGCCCAACACAGCCGGACCCAAGCAGCAAGCACCAGTTCCAAATCGACCCTCCTGGGTCCCCGGTGACTTGTCAGCCCAATGTTACGCCCCGGAAGACAAAGGCGTCACAGCTCCGTCGGGTCACAGACGCAGGCAGCAGCTCCTCGTGGTCCAGGCTCCATGATGTGCGGCCTCTCCCCGCTCGAGGTGCGTCAGCGGTCCGATCCCTGGAACCGCTGTACAGATTCAGCCGGGACTCAGCGCAATAAACCCCCGGTATGTTCCGGCATATCCCGGTATGCAATTGTACCAGCTACTGGATCATTATTTGGCAGATATTGCTGTAAACGGACGCGCTCGGACAGAGCCGCCATTGCTCTTGGCGTTTGGCCACGCCCCTAGGAATATAAACGTGCATCAGTAAACCTTTATGGACACATTCCAAGTCTTTTCAACACACAGACATAGACAAGTGCCTCGATGCAAGTCAACCAAAGATAATTTTTTTATTTGCACAATTAATTAAAATCATTGCAATGCGTACAAAAACAAATTAAAAGCACTTTCCAAGTTCTAATAAAAAGAGGAATTCATGGTAGCAGAGGGGCTCATAGCTGGCAAGGCAAAGATTCTTGGGGCTCGTCTGCTGGTAACACAGAATTGATCTCGGACATGTATTTTACAAAACGGGGGGCCATCTGAGCTGAGTTGCCCTTCATACACTCCTCTAGAGCTTCTTGGCATGTCTGGACATTCAGGACCCGCCAAATTGGGCGCAGCCAAAAAGTTCGCAAAGGAAGTAAGATTCTGGAGATGCACAAGACGTGGTTTAAATTTTCTTCCCCGTTGTTACAAAAACGGCAACGTCTTCCTTGTTCCTCCAGCCATACTTGTACACCATCAGCGGGATTAGGCCAAAACGTAATCTCATTAGGTGGTGTTTCACATGTGGTTTCATAGTTAATGACAAGTAGTATGGCAGGGTTTTGGGAGCGTAGAGTTTTGACGCCCAACTGCCACAGGAGAGATTTTTTACAGCTAGCGCATCATGTTCCAGTGACAAGATCTTTGCTTGTTTGGTCAGGACGTTTGAAACCGAACCTATGGGCAGCGAGCTTGCCCATATATCTTGAGCCTCTAGTGCGTCCAGGCAGAATGTTAAAAATTGGCTCCAGGATGTACTAAGGTTGTTTAACAGGGACCATATTCAACTCTTAAGTGTAAAATCACGAGCTGTTTTGGGTTTTAAGCAATAGGCGATAAATCTTGCTTTCATAACCCAGAGTTGAGATAACAAAGAGAACTTCATACGAATTTGGGCGTGAGAGGTCGAGTTAGGTAGGTGGAACACTCTGCGAAAACACGCTGACTGTGCTCTGTCTAGCCAGGTGAACATTTTGTCTTTAAAGATTGTGGCGCCAAAGGCTATAGGGGCATATCAGCAAGGGCCGGCGATAATTATTGCTAATCGCACTTAGCGCTAGAATAATTATCGCCGGCTATCGTGGAATTTTATCGCTGAGATAGCGTGCTATCAGCAACGCTTATCTCAAAAGCGATAAAATTCCTCGCGCTAACAGCCAAAAGTGAGATTATCGCTGGAAATCCAGCGATAATCTCACACATTTTGGCGTTAGCTTGCTGATAAGGCAGGGCATACTTAGCCATTATATCCACCTTACTTTGGATATAATGGCTAAGTCAGGGTGAAGCAAAAACCAAAGAAAATGATGGACGGAGTGTTGAACATTGCAAGCACTCACCCCCAGTCAACTGATCTGGGTTTAATCCATCACCGTTCTTTAGCCCACTCTGCCACCCCAGTTCAGACATGGCCATATGCAAATCAGTCTGACCCTGTGCCTCATGGGAACAGTCCAGCCCGAACTGCCAAGCCATGTCTTCCCTGGACCGGAAACAAGCTTCCTAGGACCGGTTTCTGGCATTTCAGCCGTCTTCAGCCAGGCTTGCTTGAATCCAGTGGCAAAGTGAGCAAGGGACTCACGTCTGAGCATACCCTGCCAACTTATGGCGAACAAAGCAAAAACCAAAGAAAATGATGGACGGAGTGTTGAACATTGCAAGCACTCACCCCCAGTCAACTGATCTGGGTTTAATCCATCACCGTTCTTTAGCCCACTCTGCCACCCCAGTTCAGACATGGCCATATGCAAATCAGTCTGACCCTGTGCCTCATGGGAACAGTCCAGCCCGAACTGCCAAGCCATGTCTTCCCTGGACCGGAAACAAGCTTCCTAGGACCGGTTTCTGGCATTTCAGCCGTCTTCAGCCAGGCTTGCTTGAATCCAGTGGCAAAGTGAGCAAGGGACTCACGTCTGAGCATACCCTGCCAACTTATGGCGAACAAAGCAAAAACCAAAGAAAATGATGGACGGAGTGTTGAACATTGCAAGCACTCACCCCCAGTCAACTGATCTGGGTTTAATCCATCACCGTTCTTTAGCCCACTCTGCCACCCCAGTTCAGACATGGCCATATGCAAATCAGTCTGACCCTGTGCCTCATGGGAACAGTCCAGCCCGAACTGCCAAGCCATGTCTTCCCTGGACCGGAAACAAGCTTCCTAGGACCGGTTTCTGGCATTTCAGCCGTCTTCAGCCAGGCTTGCTTGAATCCAGTGGCAAAGTGAGCAAGGGACTCACGTCTGAGCATACCCTGCCAACTTATGGCGAACAAAGCAAAAACCAAAGAAAATGATGGACGGAGTGTTGAACATTGCAAGCACTCACCCCCAGTCAACTGATCTGGGTTTAATCCATCACCGTTCTTTAGCCCACTCTGCCACCCCAGTTCAGACATGGCCATATGCAAATCAGTCTGACCCTGTGCTGAAATGCCAGAAACCGGTCCTAGGAAGCTTGTTTCCGGTCCAGGGAAGACATGGCTTGGCAGTTCGGGCTGGACTGTTCCCATGAGGCACAGGGTCAGGCTGATTTGCATATGGCCATGTCTGAACTGGGGTGGCAGAGTGGGCTAAAGAATGGTGATGGATTAAACCCAGATCAGTTGACTGGGGGTGAGTGCTTGCAATGTTCAACACTCCGTCCATCATTTCCTTTGGTTTTTGCTTTGTTCGCCATAAGTTGGCAGGGTATGCTCAGACGTGAGTCCCTTGCTCACTTTGCCACTGGATTCAAGCAAGCCTGGCTGAAGACGGCTGAAATGCCAGAAACCGGTCCTAGGAAGCTTGTTTCCGGTCCAGGGAAGACATGGCTTGGCAGTTTGGGCTGGACTGTTCCCATGAGGCACAGGGTCAGGCTGATTTGCATATGGCCATGTCTGAACTGGGGTGGCAGAGTGGGCTAAAGAATGGTGATGGATTAAACCCAGATCAGTTGACTGGGGGTGAGTGCTTGCAATGTTCAACACTCCGTCCATCATTTCCTTTGGTTTTTGCTTTGTTCGCCATAAGTTGGCAGGGTATGCTCAGACGTGAGTCCCTTGCTCACTTTGCCACTGGATTCAAGCAAGCCTGGCTGAAGACGGCTGAAATGCCAGAAACCGGTCCTAGGAAGCTTGTTTCCGGTCCAGGGAAGACATGGCTTGGCAGTTCGGGCTGGACTGTTCCCATGAGGCACAGGGTCAGGCTGATTTGCATATGGCCATGTCTGAACTGGGGTGGCAGAGTGGGCTAAAGAATGGTGATGGATTAAACCCAGATCAGTTGACTGGGGGTGAGTGCTTGCAATGTTCAACACTCCGTCCATCATTTCCTTTGGTTTTTGCTTTGTTCGCCATAAGTTGGCAGGGTATGCTCAGACGTGAGTCCCTTGCTCACTTTGCCACTGGATTCAAGCAAGCCTGGCTGAAGACGGCTGAAATGCCAGAAACCGGTCCTAGGAAGCTTGTTTCCGGTCCAGGGAAGACATGGCTTGGCAGTTCGGGCTGGACTGTTCCCATGAGGCACAGGGTCAGGCTGATTTGCATATGGCCATGTCTGAACTGGGGTGGCAGAGTGGGCTAAAGAATGGTGATGGATTAAACCCAGATCAGTTGACTGGGGGTGAGTGCTTGCAATGTTCAACACTCCGTCCATCATTTCCTTTGGTTTTTGCTTTGTTCGCCATAAGTTGGCAGGGTATGCTCAGACGTGAGTCCCTTGCTCACTTTGCCACTGGATTCAAGCAAGCCTGGCTGTAGACGGCTGAAATGCCAGAAACCGGTCCTAGGAAGCTTGTTTCCGGTCCAGGGAAGACATGGCTTGGCAGTTCGGGCTGGACTGTTCCCATGAGGCACAGGGTCAGGCTGATTTGCATATGGCCATGTCTGAACTGGGGTGGCAGAGTGGGCTAAAGAATGGTGATGGATTAAACCCAGATCAGTTGACTGGGGGTGAGTGCTTGCAATGTTCAACACTCCGTCCATCATTTCCTTTGGTTTTTGCTTTGTTCGCCATAAGTTGGCAGGGTATGCTCAGACGTGAGTCCCTTGCTCACTTTGCCACTGGATTCAAGCAAGCCTGGCTGAAGACGGCTGAAATGCCAGAAACCGGTCCTAGGAAGCTTGTTTCCGGTCCAGGGAAGACATGGCTTGGCAGTTCGGGCTGGACTGTTCCCATGAGGCACAGGGTCAGGCTGATTTGCATATGGCCATGTCTGAACTGGGGTGGCAGAGTGGGCTAAAGAATGGTGATGGATTAAACCCAGATCAGTTGACTGGGGGTGAGTGCTTGCAATGTTCAACACTCCGTCCATCATTTCCTTTGGTTTTTGCTTTGTTCGCCATAAGTTGGCAGGGTATGCTCAGACGTGAGTCCCTTGCTCACTTTGCCACTGGATTCAAGCAAGCCTGGCTGAAGACGGCTGAAATGCCAGAAACCGGTCCTAGGAAGCTTGTTTCCGGTCCAGGGAAGACATGGCTTGGCAGTTCGGGCTGGACTGTTCCCATGAGGCACAGGGTCAGGCTGATTTGCATATGGCCATGTCTGAACTGGGGTGGCAGAGTGGGCTAAAGAATGGTGATGGATTAAACCCAGATCAGTTGACTGGGGGTGAGTGCTTGCAATGTTCAACACTCCGTCCATCATTTCCTTTGGTTTTTGCTTTGTTCGCCATAAGTTGGCAGGGTATGCTCAGACGTGAGTCCCTTGCTCACTTTGCCACTGGATTCAAGCAAGCCTGGCTGAAGACGGCTGAAATGCCAGAAACCGGTCCTAGGAAGCTTGTTTCCGGTCCAGGGAAGACATGGCTTGGCAGTTCGGGCTGGACTGTTCCCATGAGGCACAGGGTCAGGCTGATTTGCATATGGCCATGTCTGAACTGGGGTGGCAGAGTGGGCTAAAGAATGGTGATGGATTAAACCCAGATCAGTTGACTGGGGGTGAGTGCTTGCAATGTTCAACACTCCGTCCATCATTTCCTTTGGTTTTTGCTTTGTTCGCCATAAGTTGGCAGGGTATGCTCAGACGTGAGTCCCTTGCTCACTTTGCCACTGGATTCAAGCAAGCCTGGCTGAAGACGGCTGAAATGCCAGAAACCGGTCCTAGGAAGCTTGTTTCCGGTCCAGGGAAGACATGGCTTGGCAGTTTGGGCTGGACTGTTCCCATGAGGCACAGGGTCAGGCTGATTTGCATATGGCCATGTCTGAACTGGGGTGGCAGAGTGGGCTAAAGAATGGTGATGGATTAAACCCAGATCAGTTGACTGGGGGTGAGTGCTTGCAATGTTCAACACTCCGTCCATCATTTCCTTTGGTTTTTGCTTTGTTCGCCATAAGTTGGCAGGGTATGCTCAGACGTGAGTCCCTTGCTCACTTTGCCACTGGATTCAAGCAAGCCTGGCTGAAGACGGCTGAAATGCCAGAAACCGGTCCTAGGAAGCTTGTTTCCGGTCCAGGGAAGACATGGCTTGGCAGTTCGGGCTGGACTGTTCCCATGAGGCACAGGGTCAGGCTGATTTGCATATGGCCATGTCTGAACTGGGGTGGCAGAGTGGGCTAAAGAATGGTGATGGATTAAACCCAGATCAGTTGACTGGGGGTGAGTGCTTGCAATGTTCAACACTCCGTCCATCATTTCCTTTGGTTTTTGCTAAGTCAGGGTGAAAGCAGGCATAAGGAAAGTAGCGTTAACTGTGGTTAGCGCTACTTTTCTTATCGCTATGCCTGTTAGCGATTCCCTTGATAATTGGAGAAATGTCGCTTAGCGACATTTCTCCAGTTATTTTGGGACGGAACCCCCATTTTGCATCTCATTAGAGATACAAAGGTGGGCGTTATGGGAAAGGGAGCTAAAGCAAGGAATCACGCGTTAGCGTGACCTTGATGATTAAGTGATAAAATTATCGCCGCTTTTCGTCCGATAACGGACGCTAAAGCGGCGATAATTTTTCATCACCAGCTTGCTGATATGCCCCATTGTCGGTAAAAGTTTGGCACCTATCACTCAGATTAGCGGCAAAAGAGATGGAGAGTGAAGGGCTTTCTTAGTTCTTACGAAAGCCCGCTCCAAACTGCGGGCCACAACCTGCATTGCGGCGATGTGCTGCGCCGGTCTCCCTCTTTGATCCATCCAGACACCCAGATACTTATATGCAGTCACTATTTCTATTGACTTCTCTTCAATGTATCAAGAGCGCTATCTTGCTCGTGAGCACAAGACTATCATCACCTTAGTTTTGGTGATGTTGATCTCCAAAGCGTTTGTTTTACAGTACAGAGTCAGAGAATCGAAGAGTCTTTGGAGGCCCACCTGGGTTTGGCCGAGAAGGATCGTATCATCAGCATATTGTATCGATTGAATTTTGGTAGATTCGATTCGAGGTGGAAATGCTCGGGAGAGGGCCAGCCACTGGAGAAGGCTTCCGAAAAATACAAATTGAAAAGTAGAGGGCCAATAGGCATCCCTGCTTTAAGCCTCTATTGGTCGTGATTTTATTGGTGGTTGACCATCTTGAGGAAATATTTACCCAGGTGGCAGTATATAGGGCAATGAGAGCGTTCAGTAGGGACTGCGGGATGCCCCATTTTGTTAATTGTTCCCAAAGTTTGGTGCGAACAACACTGTCAAAGGCGTTTCGGAAATCAATGAATCCCAAATATAGTGATTTTCCTTTGGTAGCGGGCATACTCTCAATCATGTGAGCTAAGCAGATCAAATTATCTTCGATGTGGCAGCCATTTTGGAAGCCGGTTTGAGTGAAGGGTATTAATTTGCAGTCTTCCACCCAGGTAGTCAGTTCTTGTAATAGAACACTTGCATATGCCTTCCCTTCCACATCAAGGAGGGCAATCATCCGGTAATTGTCGGGATTGGACCACGGGCCTCTTTTATGGATGGGGACGAGAAGAGAGCCTCGCCAGGAGTCCGGAATGGGCCCACCCATTCTGCTAGCTTCAAATACGGTGGCCAGCAGTATGGTCCACTTATGGGTGGATGCTTTGTATATCTGTGTGGGTATGCCATTTGGGCCTGGTGCCCCACCTAGGCGCATTTTTTTTATTATGACCGCAACTTGGTGTGGAGTTATCTTAATAGTGGACACCAATCCGAGATGAGAGTTAGTGCGGTTAGGACTGAAGAGGCTGGGCCAGTTGGTTCTGGCTGGCTCCACAGAGAGTACTTCAACCACACTATAACATTGTGTGCGGCCCTCTTGAAGCTGTTTCCTTGACAAATTTTACAAAAACAGAGCATGCACCACTACCCGCACTCTCCGTGCTATTTTATGACAATGAGGTATCCTTTGTAATAAATAAACATGTGTTATGAAAATATACTTTATACTCCTTGCAGTATCGTAACTAAACAATAGTTATGGTCTGCTAAAGTAATCTCTTGAATTAATTACCACGAGAAAAAAATACAACAAAAAATATAATTATGAATATATTCCAGTGCCTTCAGGGCACTTCGAACGTTGTCAATAATACAAAGGTTTGGGGCTATACGGGAGCTAAATCAGTATTAAAGAAAAGACAGCGCATTCTAAGAAGGTCAGATGAACTGGTGACTGTCTAAATAACCAGATTCCCTTCAGCATTCCCACGCAATCATTTTATTGCATTATCGCAGGCTGCACACCCGCGCAGCTCTCTCGGTGGGACTAACTCAGTGCACCGCAAGTCCACATCCTGTGGGGCTACCCCAGAAGTCAGCCTCCAGCAGCCAACAGCATGTCCTCGGTAACGCCACTGGAGCCCTTCACAGTCACGGGGCCACCCAGGCAGGCCGCTGGAAAGCCTGGGTGGAACATCTGGAGACGTACTTCAAAGCGCACGACATCCAAGCGCCACTGCGGCGGTCCACGCGTAGGCGTGTGAGGAGTGTGAAGAAATGGCCCTGGGCTCTGGGCGTGGTTCAGTTCTGGTTTCTAGGCGTGGTTCAGTTCTGGGCTCAGGGCGTGGTTCAGTTCCGGGCTCAGGGAGTGGTTCAGTTCCAGGCTGGCCACAAAAGTGACTATGGCGTGTGTCTCTGTTGTAGTGTCGGCACCACCCGGCCCTTAATCGACAATGTTGCAATGTAGTATGCTCACGGAAGGCGGGCTCGCCCGAATGGATAAATGAAAGAGCGCAAGACCACTCGGGGTCTTGGTTCATACATGCCAACTGTTGTGTGTGTATCTTCATTGCTGCAGCATAAGCCAAAGGCCTAGCCTCAATCGCAGCGCAAGTTCAGCCAGGCCTGAACTCTACATCTGTTTCTGCCCTATCCTTACCATAGACCTAAACACACGTGGCCGCCCACATTCAACGGCCCACATTACACTGTTGTTGTCAGACTTGCGGACATGTACAGATAGCCATGAGAATGGTGTGCCGTAGGAGTGCAGCGTACACAAGTAAATAGGCTCATGGGAGGGAGGAGCAGCTGTGAGGCTACGTAATACACATTGATCCCCGCATTTGCCAGAAGCAATACACGGCAAACATGAATGCCAAAGTCGCACAAATCACACGCCACACAACTTGTGAGTCTGCCAACACAGCATGCAGAACCACCAATTTACACTAATCTCACTTACCTCTCACAGGTGATCAAGGATATGCACTCTGCCTGTGGATGATGACACCCCTCCGAGCCCCGAACACCCCGGCCCAGAGACAGTACAATGTGGCCCAAAAACGCACCAGGGGCATTGCTGAGCGCACATTTGGCGTGTCAAAGTCACGTTTCAGGTGCCTGGACATCACAGGTGGAAGACTCCTGTACAGCCCAGAAATAGTGTGCAAGATGATCATTGCATGTTGTGTATTGCACAACATATGTGTATGCACCAATGCCCCACGGATCCAAGTGCCAGATGCACCGGACGATGATGAGGAAGATGAGGCAGGTGGACCACACCCCACTGCAGCTGCAGCAGGAATAGCCCGAAGGAACACAATCATTAACAATTTCTTCGCATGAGCACGTCACATTGTGACTGTCCTTAGCAACTATGGAACAGTACATAATGACCACATGAACAGCATGTGCAAATGAATTCATTGCAACACACATTCCCTGTGTGCATGTCAGTCCTCTGCATTAGCACATCACTCTGACAAGTGTAAGTGCAACATTAAGTGCTAACAATCTCACAAATAGCAAATAGATGGTCGGGATGTCACCTCTGTGCAGAGAGGCTGTTTAGGGTGTCATGTATTCGAAATGCCATTTCAGGGTGTCAAATGTAGTACGTTATCCCACTCATCAGCGTATCACAAAAACATGACATGAAGGCTGTAATTGGTGTTCATTTGGGATCAGATACGAGATCTCGGGTGTCATTTGGGGTCAAATATGAACCACCCTGATGCAGAGATACACCCTGTGACTCAAGTCACACAATATGAGCAACGTGGATATAAGGGGGATGACGTCGGGGGTTGTTTGTGCACGTGGCTGTGTCAGAGTGTGACCTGCTCCTTTACGGATGTGGTCCACGCTCAGCCACCTCAGTGTTGTGGCGTGCACCATGTCATGATAATTGAACTGCAGCCATGCTAATCGTCATGCAGGGTCACTTGCATTGTCATGTGGCTCATGGACCCGCAGCTTTGCTGGGTTCAGCACAGGTGCATGGGTTTGTTGTGAGATTAGTGATGTGTGGGGAGGACCCCCTCTGGGCACATTGTTGACTGTGGCCTACATGCTGTTTCTAGGTGTGCTGCAGTATGCCAAGGAGATCAGGGATATGGTCTAGAGTCATTGTGGGTGTGCACTGTGCTCCCCCCGCCCCCCAGTCCCTGGTCGTTACTCGCCCTGTTGCTGTTGGGTCATGTCATGTTGAGCATTGTCCGGTCCCCCAACGTCTGCCACCTATCCCTACTGATGACGGTGGACACCATTTCCTCCATCTCATCTAGCTCCTGCTGTGGCGCTGGACTCCCACCTCCAGTCTACATTGCTGCTTTCCAGTTGTTTGCGCGTTTCAGCTTGGTTTTGCGCTTCACATCATTCCAGCGCTTCTTGGCACTTCACTCCGACTGCATTCACCTTGGACAAGATGGACTGCCATATTGCATTTTTAGTTGCCAATGACACAGAGGAGGTGATGAACAGATGTTGGTGGTGTTCTATCACCTCCGTGATCAGGTTCTTGTTTTTCTGTGGACTGAATCGCAGGTTCCTCTTCTTCTTCTCCTTGCCCTTCTCCTTCCCAAAGTCCCTGGCTGGTCCTCCGGGGGGTTTGTGGGGTTCTGGTTGGCCTCTGTGGTTGCTCCAGATTCCTCCATGGTGCTACTCAGTTGTTTGGGTTTTGTTTTGTTTTTTGCAGCTTTTATGGTGAATTTTCCCGCCTGATGTGGGAATAGCAAGCCTGGCGCTGATTATCGCACGCTCCTGAGAATATCCCCCATAGAAAGGAAGTGTCTTGTTGATCCCTTTTATCTTTCCTTCTCAACACTTTCACACCTCTTTCTGGGGATGTTTCAAAAGCTCTGTCGTTAAAGATTCTCACAGAATTCTCAGGAGGATTCCCAGCCAATAATCTGACCTGCAAACACAGGAGCCGAGAAGCCCCGCAATCTGCGTACACCGGAAAGGCGTAATAAAGTGTTGTAAATTTGACAGACAAGAATTTAGAACGAAGGAAGGGAAACGGTAAACCCAGGATGGAACTGACCTCCTAGATGTGTCTTGCCATTTGCACTCAACAGTAAAGCCTCCATCAGACCTCTGTAAACTCACCCTCACTTGGGGGTGTCTCCTATGCTGGGATCACAGAAGTCTGAGACATGACAAGTACTTTGGCGTGAAAGGCAGTGGGTGGGGGAGGAGTGTGAAGAGGAGAAGAGGTTGGCCTGGGCAGGAGTCTAAAAACTAAGCCTGAGCCTTCGTGGCACTGTGCAGAATATCACAAGCAAAAATGATAGACTGCACTCCTAAATGTAATCACATTCAACTGTTTATGCTGCTCGAGGCAATGTAGTAAGGCGTGCTAACCCGCTACGCGCTCCGTGTGTGCGCGTGAATGTCACATGAAAAAGTTGGAGCCATCGGTCGGTCCCACAACCAAGGTGCACAGCACATCAATGTGGACAGACAATAAAGTCAGACAATGGGGCATATCTACAAGGCGGCGATAGAAAATTATCGTTTTCGGCCGAAAAGCGGTGATAATTTTATCGCTATATCAGCAAGGTCACGCTATCGCGTGAAACCTTGCCTTAGCGCCTGAATTCCTAATGCCCATCTTTGCATCTCTAATGAGATGCAAAGTGGGCGTTCCTCCCCAGGATAATGGGAGAAATGTTGATTAGCGACATTTCTCCTATTATCAAGCCTCACGCAAAGCAGCATAATGACAAGAAAAGTTGCGATAACCTCTGTTATCGCTACATTCCTTACGCCTGCTTTGAAACTGACTTAGCCATGATATCCTATGGAAGGTCGATATCATGGCTAAGTATGTGAGACCCTATCAGCAGGCTATCGCCATACTTCGTGGGATTATCGCTGGGTTTCCAGCGATAATCTCACGTTTGGCAGTTAGCGCTAGGATTTTTATCGCTTTTGAGATAAGCGTTGCTAATAGCACGCTATCTCAGCGATAAAAATCCACGCTAGCCGGCGATAATTATCCTAGCGCTAAGTGCGCTTAGCGATAATTATCGCCGGGCCTTGATGATATGCCCCCATATCTTGCTGTTAATCTTCTTTATTCCTCTTTTATTCCAACAGTAATCCAATCTTTAACACAACCTTTGCAGAAGAGCAAAGCTTAATGGCACTCGTTGAACCCAGTGATTACCTGCAAACGTTGTGTCAAGGATTGGATTACTGTTGGAATAAAAGACGAATAAAGAAGATTAACAACAAGATATTGCCTGACTTTATTGTCTGTCCGCATTGATGTGCTGTGCACCTTGGTTGTGGGACCGACCGATGGCTCCTACTTTTTTACTCTATAGAATATGTCACAACATGTGGAAAAAACATGCCTCGTTGGGGTTGTAAGCGCTAAATGAATGCAATTTTTTTTTTAAATGTGAACACTGGGCTTGGGTTGCTGTGTAGTACACAGCCCTAAAAGTGTTTTATAATGTAAGCTTCAAGCAGAATAAAAGTGACTGCGTAAGAGTTTGTTGCAGCGCACCCTAGTCAGAGTAAAGTTTTCACTTTACGTTATACGGTCTTGAATCCGATGCCAAGAGGCGTTTTTTGAGGCTTCAACTTTACACTGATACCGAAAGCATAATATGAATTGGTGATAGCTGAGTGAGCTGAACACGCTTCATAAAATGCTGTCCAACCTGCGTATTATTGATTGAATCCGCAAAGAATATCTGTCAGAGTTCTGTGTGTAACCTGAAGGGCAGAGGCTTACAGACCAGAAAGTATGGAGAGTTGATGCCTCTGACGGGTGTGTGGTGGGCGTGAGGTGCGTGTGCTGAATCATTCCAGGACGTGTTCAGCCTTTCAATGTTTCTTGGCCAAAAATGGTCGTATTTGTTTGTAGCAATGTTTCTCTTCATGGAACACTGGACTCGGAGGCTGCTGGCTGCCTTTCAGCGTGCGCCGTAACCCTCTGAACTATCTTCTATGCAGATACAGTTGGCCGGCAGTGTGCCAGGTAAAATAGTTCATTATGGTAATATTCCTAGTGTAGAACTCCGAAGATAACATGAAGGTCTAACATTCAAAACATATTGGGCCATATTATCAAGAACGGCGATAACATTATCGCCGCTTTAGCGGCAGGAAACTGCCGCTAAAGCGGTGATAACGGGCTTGATAATATGCCCTTGAGAATTCCAACAGAAGTCCAGGTTCTGATGTGAACATGGGCTTCTATGGGAATTCAGAAGGGCATATTATCAAGCCCATTATCGCCGCTTTAGCTGCAGTTTTCTGCTGCTAAAGCGGCGATAATGTTATCGCCATTCTTGATAATATGGCCCATTGAGTGACACAACCATCCAAAAGTGAAAGGATATAATTAGTCATTCCAGACTCTTGAAAGCAAAGGCATGACCAATCATGGCTGCTGCCCCTCGAGTCACTGATCAACAAGCTATGAGCCCAGCAGCGAGGCGGTGAAAACACCGGAGGCCCTTGCGTCAGAGCGGAACCTGGGATTACGGTTTTTAGTGAGCAGAGCACCCCCGTTGCAGCGGCTCCGATCGGAGCACAACAGCTGGTATTTTCTGGCTATGGTGAGGAGGAAATGAAAGAGGGGAACTGGGTAGAGTTAAAGGCGAAGCGGAGCATGAGGAATGTTAAAGGGGCAGGCATGGCCATTTTGAGGAGTAAAAGAATTGCAAGGATACGCTGACGTTTTAATTCACGCAGACACAAAGCGCTTAAAGCACTGCTAATTCCACCTCTTAGAAATTGATGCCTTGAAAGCAACGAATCCAGCCCGTGACCCCCCCATGTTCATGACTTTTTTAGGGAATGCCCTTCCCATGCGCTCATGGGGGGGCCCTCAGGGAAACAACAGGGAGTAAGGGTTTAAGGGTGGGTGCATGGTGGGAGGGTGACTCAGTGAGGGAAACGAAGATAACAACCTAAAAAAATGCTGATTGGCTTGGAGAGAGGATGTGGCATAACATTCAGAACTGCCGACTTTGAAACTGGGAAAGCTGGGTTCGAGTCTTGGAGTCGCCTCTCCCCGTGCTTTAAAAAAAAGCTAGAAACCTAAAGTTTCAATCCAAGGAGCAGCTAATAGAAAAAGTACAATATGAAACATGAAGCTTGGCTCCAAAAGCATATCATAAATTAAAGGTTGTTTATACACGCATACACAGCTACATTCTGGTTGGCAAATGCCGTCAGATGAGCACCTTTCGTGGACACGATCCAAGAATAAAAAACAGTGCACCAAAGAGCCGAAACAAACATAAATAGATAGGAGGGAATGAGTACATGTAATAGGGCTTGTAGCCATCGGAGGGACCCAAACACTTAAAGGAGGGACTAATACAGTCAATGCACCACGGAAAAGCCAGATTTTCAGAAAGGCACACAAAAGAACCAATTAAAAACGATGGGCGTGCTCAAAGCTCTCAGAGGAGATACAGCATGTCTACAAGACATCGCATGCGCCCTGCCTAGGCTTGACATAACAACAGAAAGTTCAAATGGCATTTTCTGATCATTTCACATCATCGTTGTAGTCTCTGTTTCCTTGTATCTCATATGTTCATTATCTGAGCCGCTGATCTTATCAGCGGATTGTTCCCTTGTCTGCACAGCTCCGCCTGGTAGCTGCTGCCCCTGAGATCCCTGCTGCTGACTATTTGACCCTCTGGTCAGTAGTTCTAGGCCCTCCTCCACCCACAGGCTCCTGCCTGCGCCTCATCCCTGCTAGTCTAGTTGTAGAGCATCTCTGCTGCTGGGCTGCCCTCTGTCTCTCTCTTCTGCCTTTCTCTGAATCTTTTCTGTCCTTTCACCTCTTCACCTAATCTGCACTTTTCTCCTTTTTGCACCTTTGACCTTGCTGCTGCGATCCCCCACAGCCCCGCCCCCTTCCTGTGCCACTTTCCCACTCCCCGCGTTTTCCGCCTCCCAGCTGCCCTGCCCCTGCACACTACTTAATGGTGGTCTACGCGCACCGCTTGTGCGGAAAAGGAATTCCGAAGGCAAGCTGGCCCGTGCCTACACCGTACCAGGCGTCATGGACCCTGGTCCTCGGATCTGCCACCGATTAGATGCCTGCACCCTCCATGCCCTCAACCCCAGACCCAACACCGCCTGCTGCCTCGCGACGCTGAACGACACCCATGGCCACTTCTCTTGCTGCCACCGCACCCTCACCCACTGCCACACTCCAGCTCCTCCCACCGCTGGATAGACCCACAACTGACACGACCGTCTCAGCTGCATCCTCCTCAACACTCACTCCCTCCACAAACATGCCTCCGAAATCTGGGACCTCCTCAACTCACCTTCCTCACGGTAACATGGATGAACCCCAGCTCAGTCCCAGACAACGCAGCTGCCATCCCAGACAGATACAAGATCACCCGCAAGGACCACACCAACCAACCAGGAGGAGGCATCGCCATCATCCACAAAAACACCCTCCACCTGACCATCCACTCACAAGACCCAATGACAAGCATGGAACTCCTCCACTTCCAGGGCCAGACCAACACCAACACCACACTCCACGGCACCCTCGTCTACAGACCTCCTGGCCCCTGCCTGCCCTTCACCGACACCATCATCAACTTCATCGCACCCCAGGCTCACGCATCCACCGACTACATCCTACTCAGCTATCTCAATTTTCACCTGGACAACCCCAATGACCATAACGCTGCTTCCCTTCTGGAGAACCGCGCCAGCATAGGACTCGAGCAGTAGTCACCTCTCAATCCACTCAGCAGGATAAACACTCAACCCCGTCTTCTCCGCCAGCGAAAACATCACCTTCAGGCACACCTCTGAACTCCTCTGGACAGACCACCACTGCAATTTCGCTTTCACCAAACTCACCGTACACCACCGCGCCCACCACCTCCCTACTGAAGTTGGAAAAAGATCACTGAAGAACATCTCACCATTTGAATCAGCACAACCCCACAGCTGACATCCACAAATGTCAACACCTTAGCACGTAACCTCCACAGATGGATCTCCAACTGTTCCGACACTCTGGTGTCCTTCAAGAAACCCCGGCAAGCAACACTCCAAGAAAGCCAGCTGGTTCACTCTCACCCTTCAGGAGTCCAGACGCACCTGTAGACGGCTCAAGAAGAGATGGAGAAACAACAAAACCCCGGAAGCCCACACAACCTTCAAAGCCGCTGTTACCCCACACCACCTCCTCCTCAAAACTACAATGAAAGTGGCCCTCCAAGTCAGAATCAACGCCAACGCACACAACAGCAAAGAACTCTTCGCCATTGTCAAGGAGTTTGCCAGACTCAACAGCAAGACCACAGACGTCCCATTCTCCCAAGACCTCTGCAAAAAACTTGCCACCTTTTTCCACCACAAGATCATGCAGATCTATGACAGCTTTGACACCCAAGACCCTGCCACCATCGCATCCAACGACGCCGCCCCCAAAAGATCCTGCTCAACTGGACCCCGCTCACCGTGGACGACACGCTCAAGACCATGAAGGGCATCCAATCCGGAGCCCCCTCTGAACCCTGCCCACACCCAACTTCCACAGAGCCGCCACCTCCATTGCCCCCAAGCTACACGGCACGATCAACTGCTTCATTGAGACCAAAACCTTCCCTGACGGCTGGAAACATGCCGAGATCAATCCCCTGCTGAAGAAGCCATCCGCCGACCTGACAGACCTCAAGAACTTCAGACCCATCTTCCTGCTTACCTTCCCAGCCAAGGTCATCGAGAAGGCCATCAACGCTTAACTCTCCAAGTTCATTGAAGCCAACCACATCCTGGACATCTCCCAATCCGGCTTCTGAAGCAAACACAGCACCAAGGCCACCCTCCTCGCCGCCACTGATGACATCTGGCCCTCTTTGACAGGGATGAAACAGCAGCCCTCATCCTCCCCCTTGAGCCCCACCCTCTTCAACGTCTACATGGACCCACTCACAGCAATCGTTAGGAACCATGTACTCAACATTGTCTCCTACGCCGCTGACACCCACCTGATCCTCTCCTTCACCAACAAACCAACAGCCGCCAGAAACAACTTCCACAATGGAATTAAGGCCATCACCACCTGGACTCCTGGTGGTCTGCCAATCTAGGAACTCCCCCTACACCCGCTGACCACGCACAAAACCTCGGCATCATGCTGGAATCCTCACTCACAATGAACCCCCAGATCAGTGCCGTCTACTCATTATGCTTCCACACGTTTCGCCTGCTTCTTAAGACCTTCAGATGTATTCCTACTGAATCTAGAAAGACGGTCACCCTCACACTCATTAGCAGCAGACTCGACTATGGCAATTCACTCTACACCGGCGTCACCCAAAAAATCTCCCCAGGAAACTGAAGAACATTCAAAATGCCGCAGCTAGACTGGTCCTCAACATCCCCCACTGCAGCCACATCACCAAACCCCTGCGAGAACTACACTGGCTCCCAGTCAACAAAATAGTCACTTTCAAGCTCCTCACTCATATCTACAAAGCCCTCCAAGATGCAGCACCAGCATATCTGAACCTCCACCTCTCGTTCTGCCTACCCAGAAGACACCTCTGCTCTGCCCAAATGGCCTTGGCCACCGTCCCATGGATCCGCAAGACCAGCACTGGGGGAAAACCCTGCTCCTACGTCGCTGCCAAGACCTAGAACACCCTGCCTCTCCACTTCAGGCAAGCCCCGTCGCTGACCCAATTCAGGAAGGATCTCAAGACCTGGCTCTTCGACTGAACCCCAGTGCCCAGACGGATCAGCAGCCCCTTTCCCCCCATCAGGACCAAGAGATCCTCACGGGTGAGTAGTCATGCTATACAAACCTTGAATGATTGATTGAAATAGGTCATATTAAAGAGGCATTCCTGGGAAAGAGTGCAGTGAAAATTGTACATACACATACTTACCTAGTGAATGGGGAGTCAAAGAGGCATATTTACAAGCTTCTTGCACCACCAGAAGGTCAGTCTTTTTGATGCTCTGGTGGCGCTGTGTGCTGGCCTATATTTACAAGTCCATGCAAAGTCACTTTGTGTGGCTTTACAAGACCTTGCAAATATGGCCCTCTTTCATGCAGTATTCTGCGTTAAAGCGGCGTGTCTTGGGTGTTGCTATGGGTGTTCCCACACAAGACCCAGGGCTTTTTTACACTGCCCCAGATTTACAAGGATAGGTAAATCTGAGTGTTGGACTTGGCCCTTCTGGCAAGTTCACCCCTAAAACTTTTTGCATTTATCATAGCCCTTTTCCTATGTTGTATTAGTGGTTTTAGGCCTCTAGGCGCTTTTACACTGTGTCCCAGTGGAAAGCGCGTGCGCTCTGTGTATGTTTCAGTGAGACTGACCTGCCCTCCCATAGGAATGCATGGGGGATCTGAGTGACCGTGTTAAGTCCTGATGTGAGAGGAGTGCAGGGTCGAGTTTGGTATGTGCGAACTCGTGAGATTAAATGCTGCGCGATGATGTGTGCGGCGTTACGGTGTCTAGTGTAGAAGTGCCACTTGTAGAAGCTGGCATGTCTGTGTAGTAAAGATGCAGTGACTGTCTGGCTTGTGATTGGCTGGTGTGTCTGGCTCCAGGAGTCAGGATGGGTCTGCCCCGGTGGTGAATGGAGAGAGCTGCATGTTGATGGCAGGGAGGAGTACACCTGGGACCTGAATAGGGCTGGGCTTTCCCCACACAATGCTGGCTCCGCCCCCTGTGGTGCGTCTGATGTCCCTGGCCTGTCCTGTGAATAGGGAGAGGGGCTGAGCAAAACAAAGTGCTCAGGAACCAGTTGCATCTGGTTCGCCCCTTCCCTGCACCATTGGAGACAAAGGATTCTGTGTATAAAAGAGGGGCTGTGACCCCATGAAAATGTTCTTGTTCTGACTTGAATCTACCAGGGGCGTGTTGCTGCTGGGGCCCAGGGGAAAGCTTGCCTCCCAGCCCCTGGATGCCTGATGGACTTCAAGGACTTTACTTCTAGGCCTGGTGAGCGCTTCATTGCTTCTTCTGGTTTCTAGCGCCCTGGGAGCGCTATATTGCTTTATTTTGAGCCAGAGGAGCGCTGGAGCTCCGCTACGCTGGGCTGCCGTCTGTGTAGGGGGAATCCCCATCATAGGGATTCCCCCGTGATGTCAGCCGAAGCGGGTGCCCACCCCGCGTTACACTTTTAATTCGGAGGGAGCCTACCCCTCAGTGCCGCCTCTTTATTTTATTAATCCTGAATGCGGGAGCCCACCCCGCCTATTGATCTTTAATTAAGCGGGTGCCCACCCCGCATTGCCACCAGAAGAAGATCACCGCCGCCGGCCCGATCGAAAACCGGAAGCCAGGCACGTCTGCCTGGGACAGGGGCGGGGCCTCTCCGTCATTTCCTCCGACCGGGAGAAAGCGGCCCGGAAGACTGTGCCTGCCTCGCGGGGCTCCCGTGAGTTGTGGGAGCCCCGCATATGTCTAAAGAGTCCCGGGTCCCAGGAGGGGGCCCGGGTGAAAGAGAGTGCTGCCCGGAGCCTCGGAGGTTCCATGTCAAAGTTCCGGGTCCCAGGAGGGGGCCCGGGTGAAGAGGAGTGGCGAAGGAAAGCCGGCACCTGCCTGTGCGGGGCTCCCAGGAGTGAGGGAGAGCCCCGTGGGCGCCAGCAGCCAGAGAACAGAGGTTCACCCCGCCGCCTGCATCGCCACGAAGAAGCGGAGTCCCCAACAGAGCCCGGTGAGTGGGGGCTCTAGTATGCATGCCGCCTCAGTGCTGGGGGGCTCTTCAAAGCGCATGGTTGGTGCTTTAGTCTTCTGAGCGGCCCCGTCTAACAGCGGGCCGCTCCAACGAAGCAGGCATGATTTTGTTTCAGGAGCCAACCTGCTCCTCCGTGGCCCCATTTGTTTAAGAGTCCCGGTTAGCAGGGATTCCATGGCACAGAGAGTGCCAGTGCTCCTCTCTCTTTTGGGACAGAGTGGTTTACAGAGCCCCGTGTGGCTCTAGCGATTGGCATAATTATTCTAAGAGCCCCGGGTGGCTCCAACACGGGGGCAAGTTTGTTAGTTATCTCAGAGCCCTGAGTGGCTCCAACACGTGGGCCAGTTGGTTCTTAGAGCCTAGATGGCTCCAACGTTTGGCGCATATTAATTTCAGGAGCCCCGTGTGGCTCCACAGTACTGGGGGACATGTTGTTTTTAGAGCCTAGGTGGCTCCAACGTTTTGACATTATTTCAGGGGCCATTGAGAGCCCATGCCTCATTTGACTTCCCCAGCTGCGCAGCACTTAGTGCCAGCTGCAGCGTTTAGGCCCTGTTCTTGTCCCTAGCTGCCCAGCAAGTAGTGGGCAGCGGCTACGTTTAGGTTCTGGCGCAACCTGGACCCTAATGTGATTTAGTGATTTATATACTAATGCGTTGGGTGTTAGGTAATGTACTGTGTGTAGTATGTTTTGCGCACCCTGTGTTTTATACCTCTAGATAGGATTTCTGCATAGGAGGTTGTTTTACCTGTTTAGGTTGATGTTAGGGAGATTATACTTCCCTGTGTGAGGTACGCCCCTAGTGTAGTTATACTTAGGAGCTTAGGTCTAATGCGTTAGACTAATGAGAAATTGCATAATGTATTTATGCCACTGTGATGGATGCAGGATAGGTTTTATACCTGATTCTATTGTGATGATGCTGAGGTCATTATTGCGCCAGTAGTTACTGGTTGTGCTCTACAGTGATAATTTGTGTTACAGTTAGTATATGTTCTACATGTACCATTGGTGATTTGTGCTACTTCTGACAGTGGTCCATGTGGCCCTGTCTTGTGTAAATAGTCCCCTGTAAAATTCTGCCTAGTGCCAGTTGGCACAGTGTAAATTATGTGATTATCATCTAATGTGTTTATTATAATACAAAGGCTATATTTTATATAAACCTTGTGTGGAGTTTCTTTTGTGGTGGGCCTTGGGTGTTGTTGCTGGGTGCGCGCACAAACGCTTTACACATTGCCTCCGGGATAAGCCTGACTGCTCGTGCCAAGCTACCAAGGGGGTGAGCAGGGGTTCTCTTTGGCGTGTAACTCCCCAGCCCTGACTTAGAGTGGTGGTTTCTGCCTGGCTTTGGCGCAAGCCCTAGCCAACCAGAAATCCCATTTCTAACACTGCGGCAGCACCCAAAACTAACGCCTTTCAAGGGGAGGCGTTAAAGTGACGCAACAAAGAGAAATACTTTTGCTCTTTCTCTGTGTGCTGCATTCTACAGCACACATAGAAGGAGAAAAACACCAATAATGATTGTTTTTGTGCAGGAAGGTGTCCCTTCCTGCACAAACACAATCATAAATGCAACACAGGCAACCTTACACCATGGTGTAAGGGTGCCAGCGTGGGTGCCCGGCTGCTGTTTTAGCATCAGTGCAGGGGAGAGCACAGGGGTGCACCATGTTCCTGTAAAGACGGCGCATCCCTATGTTTTTAAGTGACGCAGCTCGATTCAGCAAAATTGTTCGCGACGCCACACTGCGTCATTTTATTGTAAATATGCTCCAATCTCCTTTAGCCTGAAACCTCACTTTGCCCACTCGGAGACAGTCGAACATAACTTTTACAACCCACCACTTTCACAAGCCCCCAGCTGCCACTGACAAACTTTTATAAAGTTGTCTAAAATAAAACAGAGAAAAATCAGTTTCCCGTGAAGGGAACACCTTACATTGCTAAGCTACGGGAAAGCTGGGGGAATTGGGGCAAAGTCAGAATGACGCTGTCAGCATGAAAGCCTCTGAGAGGCAAGAGAAAACATCTGCTTGCAAGCAAATGGACAGGGAATTCTCTCTAAGAGTCAGGTAAAGTTTCTTCTCAAAAGAAGGAAAGCGCGTCTGATCTAAGGGGCATATTTACAAGCCCTTTGCGCCACCGGAGCGGCACTTTTTTTTAACGCTCTGGTGGCTCAGTTTGCTGACCCATATTTACTAGGACACGCAAAACCACCCTGCATGGCTTTTCATGGCCTTGCAAATATGGCCCCCTTTCACGCATTACTCTGCGTGAAAGGGGTGTTCCATAGGTGTTGCTGTGGGTGTTCCCACACAACACCCATGGATTCTGATGCATTCCCAGAAATGACAAGGTTTTGTAAGCATGGGAATACATCAGATTCTAACGCCTCCCCAGGGCGACGCAACGCAGGCGCAAGAAGGCCTGCATTAGCAACCTTCTGTGCGCCAGTGCAGAGGAAAGCACAGGGATGTGTTGTATTGCTGTAAATAAAATGCATCCTTGCACTTTTTTAATGACGCAGCTCGGCGCAGCAAGATAGCTTGGAGCGCCGCGCAATTTATCTTGTAAATATGCCCCTTAGTATACATTACAATAGTTTAAATCAGGGGTCTTCAACCTTTTCTGTAGTGAGAGCTAGTTCTGATCAGTGAACGTCGTTGTGAGCTACCAAAGGCGAAGGAATTTGGTCATTGCTCCCAGAGGTCCCGCACAACCAGCATCGTTGAATTTAAGCCTAATTTGCGGATGTACACTTCGTTGTAATGCATCCCTCTTAAAATGTCACCATGATCACTATGGGCCACATTGAGATTTGTGTTCTGTGGCTGTTAACTAGACCTTACCACAGGCATTTGGACCTAACTGTGGCAGCATCTCTTCTCTTAAGAAATATTACAGCCACCATCAGCCTGAGAGAAGAAATTTCGATGTGAGCTGTGTGCCCAAAGGGAAAACAAGGCTGTGTGCACGCTCCCCAAAGAAAGCGCAGAGCTTATGTACGCAGTCTCTTCACAGGGAATGTTGAGTGTTCACAGGTGTCCAGCAGTGGTTATTCTGGCAATCTCAGGGTCATATTTACACGCCCTTATTGCCACCGAAGCATCACTTTTTGTTACGCTTCGGTGGCATAGCACCATTTTTAATAGTCACATGGGGGCGCTAAGCCACTTACCATGGCTTAACGCCACCTTGTAAATATGCCCCTTTCTGCTGCAGTTCTCTGCGGCAAAGAGGCGTGCAATGGGGTTTGCTGTGGTCGTTCCACCGCAACATCCATTGTTTTTTTACGCTGCCCTAGATTTACAAGGCTGAGGCAGCACCAAAAACAGTGCTATTCTAATGCCATAAACTACCAGGAGTTAGAATGGCGATACAAGGAGAAATTATAAATTTTTCCTAGTTTTTTGCTCTTTCCATGTCTGCTACATTCTGCAGCAGACATAGAAAGAGAAAATCGCCATTATTGATTGTTTATGTGCAAGAAAGTGTCCCTTCCTGCACATAAACAATCATCTCTCTAGCGCAGGCACCCTTGCAATATGGCAGCAGGGTGCCTGCACTGGCACTAGGGAGCTCTTCTTGCACTAGGGGAAACACAGGGGGGCACAGTATTCTTCTGAATACGGCGCTCATACCCAGTCTGAAACATGTATAGTGAAGATGAAGGAAGTTTCAAGTAGACTTTTGAAGATAGTAAATAAAAATGATTCCTTCTCAGTAGTGGTAGTAGAACCACTTGTTTGCAGTTTTATATAACACAAACTCGACCGGAAGGCATTGGGACGCTTTACATGAGCCCCAGTTACATCAGACGGGCTGGCATTCCTTTCTTTTTTAGGCCGGGAATCACAATTTGAGCCAACATTGTGACTCGAATATTGTTCATCAGTTTCAAATTCAGCAGCTCAGACCGTAAGGCCATACCCCTTTTTCAAACTCACTCTTCTGGGGCATATTATCAAGGACGGCGTTAAAAATTATCGCCGGTTTAGCTGCAGAATACTGCCGCTAAAGCGGCGATAATGGGCTTGATAATATGCCCGTGAGAATTCCCATAGAAGCCCAGGTTCTGGTGTGAACATGGGCTTCTATTGGAATTCACAAGGGCATATTATCATGCCCATTATCGCCGCTTTAGCGGCAGTTTTCTGCCGCTAAACCAGCGATAATTTTAACGCCGTCCTTGATAATATGCCCCACTCTTCTCTCTCTCTCTCTATTTAGAGCACAAGAATTAACACATACAACGGAAATAAACATGAATCAATTTACACTCCCAGTGTGAAAAAGTTGAATAAACAAAGAAAAGTCAGCCTGTTCAATGAGTTGATATTCAGATACAGCTGGCACAACTAAAACTGTGAATTATATAAGCTCTTGAGTTGAACAACGAGTTCATTCCCAGATAATGTAATTTAAAATAAATGGAAAACCAGTTATTCAGGAGGAGCAAATACATGAGCAAGACCATGATTTGAGTGAAAGACCTAGCGCCGCTGCTTTTTAGGTCTCGCCTGCGAACGCAGCGCGAAGCGCTGTGAGCAAGCGAGATCTATTGTTGCTGACTTGCCTCGGAAGTGGGACAGGAGATGTGCACGCGCAGGCTTTTGGCGGATTTGAGTTGGTGTACGCGCCTACAGCCACGCGGCGTGCACATCTCCTGTCCCCCTTCCCTCGCAAGCCAGCATGCAGTTTCACTTTCGTCAACATGCACCTCCTAGGCAGCCTCAAGCTATTTAATATTTTTTTTTAAATGCGCACGCGCGCTCCAAGCACTTCCCGGCTCTTGTTTATGGAGGGAGGGTGAACAGGAGCAAGCAGCAGCACAGACAAGCTCGCCCCCGCCCCTCCCGAGAGCCGTAGCAGAGTTCCTGTAGATTATTGAGAGCTCGTTCTGCTGCACACACATCTCTGGGAAGGCTGCACGTCACAGGCATGAACATCATTGGGGCCGACCCAGCCTCTCGACCTTCTGGAGTCGGCAAGATGAGGACCACGGAACTGTCCGGTGATAGTCACACCTGTTACAGAAGCGTGCAAGTCAGCAGCGCAGTTTGTGGAATATGTGGTGTGAACGCTCAATGTGTCGAGCGTAGGTGACGCCTGGTTTTGTATTGTGGTATTGATGTGTAGGTAATGGCAGACAGCCGGTAGCAGAATTGAATGTTTGCGATTAGCAGCATGAACGCACGTGTATTAATTAAATTGTTACGTTTTTAAACAGCAACTGGAGCAATTTGCTAAATGTAATTAATGTGCTGGTTATATACTGTATTGCACAGAAGTAATAATTGACATTCAAAAACAGGAGTTAAAAAAAATCACAATTTAACACTGCGCAAACAAGCTCTGTTATTTTCGCCGCTGTGTTGTTCATTAGGCTGAATACGTCACTCTTGAGTAAACAACTGATATTTTTATAGTTACTGGTTTATCTTTTCTCGTACATTCTGTGTGGCATATCTGCCCTATTTAAGCTCAGCTTACACAACTTCCCCCGTATCCGCTAATTGCAGTGTTCAGGGGTGCCCGTCATATTGAATTGATGATTTGAATTGGAGGCACTTGTTGAAGACCTGCAAAATACATGCTAACTTCACGTTACATTTATATTACCAAGCCAGTAAATCAGACAATGCTTAGCGTCACATGTATGTTAAGCTTACTCTTTTTTTAATGTCCAGGAAGGCCCGTGATGCCTTTACCTAAACAGGGCCAAATTCAACATCTTACTCAGCAGCTTAAATGTTTCACATTTGCCGACATGGTCAATGAATTTAGGTGTCTAATTTAGCGAGGAACCGATTTTCACTGTCCTGTCCCGTTTGATGTGTCGCTCATAACCGTGCTGAATTTTTAGTTCTAGTCATTGGACCTCGTGTGGTGACATTGCCTTCACTTGTGGATTAATATTTATTTTGACACTAGTGGCCTTATAGAATAAAACCACGAGTTTCAAACGTTTAGTGACACACAGGAACTATGAAATACATTGAAAATCGAACAGACTGTTGTACAATTTGCTGAGAAAAGCAACAATGGTTATTTTATTTTATAGTGGTCCGCCACATGCATTGGATGTTTTCCTAATTGTAGAAGTAACAGCCCCTTTGGTACGATTATCCCAAGAATCAAAAGTCTTACTAGTTTGTATCTGGCTCCAACTTTTGCATCAAGGAATGGGGAATTATGTGGCCCTCTGCAGATTATTAGAACCCTGTGTCTCCATGTTACTGATCCCGCGTGCCCGAGTCTCTCAGAGAGCTTCTGCCTCGGGTGTTCGTGTGATCCGTATCTCAGCATGTGTGCGCCTCTACTCAGTGTGACAGTGTCTGGTGTGTCGGCTAGTCTGCCAGACCCACAGCTTCAGTGTGCCTGTGACTCAGTGTGCCTGCGTGTGTGTGATCACGTGCTTCGGTGCACCCGTGTGCCTCTATGTATTAGTGTGTCTGTCTCACGGGGTGCGTATGTTTCTCAGCGTGTGTATGCATGTGTGCCTGTTTGTAGTGCGGTTTCTATGTATGTCTGTATGCGGGGTTCAACAGGAGGTAGAAGACATTGTCATTTACAATGCCATTACTTGATTAATGATTCACGAAGGGGGGGGGGGGGGGGGGGGGAAACAATAACATTTTCAATGCCAATAGCTCAAAACAATGTCATTGCGAGACCTATTGCATTGTAAATGCTTGTTATTTAACCATTCATGATTCAGATCTAGTAGTCTCAGTGATTAAATTAAAGCAAATCAGAGTTTCACTTTTTCTAATATATAAATTCCTCTCCCATTTGAAATTTCTCACAGTTTTATGCAGATCTGTTTTTATAAGTTCTAGAAGTTCCTCTCACATGTTGGAAGTTACAGCGTTCCCAGGCTTACATTAGTTGTGCTCTTGTGCCGAGCACTTCACCACATACCTAGGGGCAGATTTACAAGTCCCTTGCAACACTTTTGCACTGCTGACGCCAAGGCGGCGTAAAAAAATGCGGCAAATTTATAACGTGACGCATCGAGGGAGATGCGTCACGTTGTAAAGCCCTGCGTGACATTATACCTGCGTCAGGTATAATTAGGCTGTCCGGAATTCGGTTTAAACCGACTCTAACTGACAGTACCACACAGGATGAAAATCAGCTGACCCGGTTTAAACCGAGTGTCACTGATTTTCATAGTTGACGGGGGAGAGGAGCTGTTGTGGTCTGCCGTCTGTCTGACTGCGGCCGCACCCGAGTACTTCACAGGTCTTTAAAAAGACCATTTACATAACGAGGCTTTGTTCTTCTTTCGCCCCTTCTCAGAGCCCCTGGGGGTGGGGCTGAGCACAGAAACAGTCTTTGAATGAAAACCTAGCGTGATGATGTGCACGCGCTGGTGTCGTGATGCTGTGAGGGCCCATATGGTGGACGCCACTCGGAGCGTGGGTAAAATGACAGCAAGGAGAGGTGCACGAGGGAAGAACGGAGGAGTTGGGGGTAGGGAGAGAATGAGAAAAAGCAAAAACAGCAGGGAAAGTGGAAGGAATGGACGGGATAAAAGCATCACAAGGCACATGGGGTGGGCATTTAGGGGGGAAACAGAAAACGAGGAAGAAAGCACGAAAATAGATGCACTCTCACGGAGCGTTGAAGGATAATGAGGACGTTCTCTGAACGTGAACAGCGGTAGGATAGAAGTCATCCAGTGAACATGATGGTGTAGAAGCGTCCCCCAGGGACCGACAGACAATAGAAGAGGAAGGAAAGCGATTGAATGACAAACAAGCAAATGAGTGACAAGAAAGCGAACCGATCCTAAGAAACACTGTGAGTGTCTGACACGTTCACACGAGGTATTTCATTAACAGAGACCTAAAAGTTGTCTGAAGGAAAGACCTAACAATGCCCTGTTTAAGAATCTGGATAAGATAGAGGATTATTGCATTAGAACTGTTCATAATTGTGAGTTTCTATATGTACCTGCCGTGATTCAGTCGTGGGTACAAATATAGAGGCCGCTAAAAAAAGACATTATGTTCAGCACTGGCACAGACAGGCAATTCTGGTGTGTCACACTTTGTGGGATGTTGGTATACTAGAGCAGAGATGGAGCAAGTATCTTCACTGCAATTGCATTAAGCACCTGGTGACTTTTGAAATCAAAGTTAATTAGAGAACAAACTTGTGAAAAGCCAGCATGTGCGAAGGAGCCGAGATATTCAGAGGGTCATAAGAACCAGTATCTCGTGGGGTTGGAGAGATTGGAGGTGGGTGAGGCGTCTTGGGAAGGCTTCCCTCGCCCTTTCAGGACCTCTTTCTCTCTTGCAGTTCCTCTTTCATCCTTTACTTTTGCTTGCTCAGGACTACATTAGATTACACCTCTCCTGGACATGTTTTTTTGTCAAATTCATCCCCAGCTACGCCCTCCGTGCCCTCACCACAGACAAGTGCACCAATCGCCACTTATAAACGAGTGAGTTACATCATTTGATTGTTCTCGCTATGCTTTGTGGGACCTGTAGTTTTGCACTGCCTTGTGCCAGTATTAGTTTTCAAACGCCATAATACTGTCTCTTGATGGCCAGGACTGGCTGCTTGTGTCACACATGGCCTGAGGTACGAATCACATATTATGTCAGCTGTGAAGCTAGCCTCCTTAGCACTTCCCAACGTCTGTTAATTTTGTTTTGCACCTAACTCAAAACTAGAGCCAAATTTCCAGGGGGGGGGGGGGGGTTGGGGGGTGGGCGGGAACTGAATCTTTAAGCCATAGGCAGAGTGGAGCTGCAGGGGCTCTTAGAAGGGGTGAAACAACAGCGAGGCCTCATTAACATGCAAATGGTCTTTTAAAGACCTGTGAAGTGCTCGGGTGCGGCTGTGTGCGCCGGGAAGCTTCTCATCCCGGGCTGCCACACACGAGGGGGGGGTGGGGGCTGAAGCCCTTTGAGTCCAATGGGTGTTGCGCGCCTGCTGTTTGCACATCAAAGGCAAAATGCGGAAAGTAAGCCATGGCTGGCTGGTTCTTTAGTGAGAAAAGATTTTATCAAGCGCTGTAATGTTGTTGGAGTTGCCACAGTGAATGGGTTTTTTAAGACTGCGAATTGCGGAAGATCACAAAATGTTAGGGTGACGCTGAGTTTCAAATGTGTTTCTCTATTTGCAAATGTATCAGCTCTGTCTGTAATGCCATACACTGTTCGATGTTTGTTTCGTATCCATTGAATCGAAACTGTGCCCCACAATGCAGTTACACGGACTGCATTTTAAGAATGAAAAAGCCTGCTAATAAAATTAACAAACTCCTGCCAGGGAGTGTTGTCAGGCACATGGGGAGGGTAATCTCACTGACCCCTACTGCTCACACCCCCTCACGCACCAAAGGGCTCCTGACATCTGCGAATAAAAGCCACATTAAAGAGGCCAAGTAACAGTGACTCCCTCCCCTCGGTTGGGGAGCCCGTTTTGTAGCAGTGCAGCTGTTTTAAAAGCGCTGCAGAGGTCCTTGTATTCAACAGTTTTCAGGCAACAATAAAAGTGCCAAGAATGGATAACTCTGGTAATTAACATACCTGCAGGAGAGAGATTGGAGTGGGTACTGCTTTTGTCACAGAGGTCCGCTTGTGTAGGAATAAAACTTAGTTGGTAAGCGCTCCAATGTTGATTATTAATTTTATATACAGTCAAATTTAGTTGAAGGTATGATTATTTGTGGCACTCCACGATGTTGTTAGAGAATAAAAATCAACAGCTGAATATAAGTTGCCATGAAGACAATAAAAATTCTAAATTGAATAGATCCGTTGTAAGAATCAACCAAAAATGTAAAAAAAATGTTATGGCAATTATTGATTTATTGGACTTTCGTATTTATTGAGCTGGAACTGTGCCCCACAATAGTCACACGGACTGCATATTAAGAATAAAAAAAACATACTGGTATAATTAACGCGCTGTAAGATATGAAACAGTTAATTACAAAATAAACACACACACAAACGAAGTGGCACAAACTGCATTTGAAATCAACAGACCTGAAGTACATGTTTTCCCATTTTCAAAGTTGGAATCTCTATACCATATCCTTGCAACAAAAGTCCACATAAACAAAAAAAATTATGGGGCGAAGAAACACAGCTACAAAAAAACATGTAGTAACAAGATGTGTTTATTTCTAAAAATAAGCATTTGCAATGCAATAGGTCTCGCATTTACGCGAGTTTGAGCTATTGACATTGCAAATAACAATGCCTTTTATTTTTGTTTTTGTTTTTAAAACATAAATAAAAGGCTTTGTCATTTACAATGTCAATAGCTTAAACACGCATAAATGTGAGACCATTTGCATTGCAAATGCTTGTTAAACCTTTGCTGCAGAATGAAAGGACAATGGAAAGTATTTCATGACTGTATTAAGCTTCTGAAATATAGAGCAGTATACAATTTCAGAAGAAAAATGGAAAAAGCAATAATAAAAACAAAGCGTTCCATAAACACCGGTAAAACACTGTTTCAGTTGTTTTTTATGGCGCGAAAATGAGTAACTACTGAAAAGCACTGTTTTTTTGAAGTATTGAAATCACTGGAAAACACTGAAAAAACACCACCAGAATTTACCAAAAATAGAAACTGAAAACAGGAAAGCCTAGGTATAATGTATGCAGGGTAGGCGTTCCCACTCAGGAAAGCCTTGTAAAAGATGCAGTGAAATCTACAAGATTTCACAGTGTGACTTTTAGGACGCCACTGCATCAAAACCTTACGCCCAAGCAGGCGTAAGGAGCGACGCAGTGTATTGGGAATAGGCCGCAACACGCGTTGCTGGACTTGCGTCGTGCTTGCGAAACGACTCCAGCAATGCATGACTTTTCCGCCAACAGACGCGTCAGTATTTCTGATGCATCTTTCAATCCTATGCGCCATAGTGTGCCGTATTGTAAATATGGCGCATCTATGGTGGCGCAAGGGTTTTTCACGCAGGCGCAGGGAAACTGACGCATCTATACAGATGCATCAGTTTCTTGTAAAGCTGCGCCCTGGTGTGCAAACCAGAGTCCTGGGCCTATTTTGAGACGCCATCCTCAGAGCTGCCCTCACCTCTCTGCTCCTCCAGCCACGCAGGCCCTGCAGGATGGGAGTTCTGTGCCGAGCTGCAGAAGGCTGGCAGGGTGGTTTCCGGTGGGCAGTCTAAAGCTTCTCTTGACGTGTTTTGGCCATTATTACATCCCCCGCTTCACCCCTCCTCGCCCGCCTAAACTCAATTCAGCCAATCAGAGCAGTTGGTTGGGGTGAGGGCGGCAAGCAATGCAAAGCGAACAGTAAAGGTGGGTTAAAACAGGTCTAAAGGGAGTTGTTGGACTGCAAGCTACTCAAAGGGCAGCTCGTGATCAACTGATTGGATATCCCCATACATGCCAACATTTCAGAAGAGCAAAGTGGGAGATTTTTGGAAACAAATCGGGAGAATGGGGCCTTGAATCGGGTTACTGTCATGTATGGGCTTTGGAAGTGTGCTGCTGTAGGGCTGGACATTTGAAACGCAAATGCACGTTTTTTTCTTACCTTTCAGAAGCATGGGGCGCAATGGCAAAGAGAGGGTGATGCAAGTGTTGTGCACTGGCCTGGCAGCGCATAACCCCCCCCCCCCCCCCCCCCCCCCCTCCATGTGTGGCAGCCCGGGCTGAAATGGCTTCCCGAGCCGTCCCCGAGTACTTCACAGGTCTTTAAAAGACCATTCGCTTGTTAATGGGGCTTTGTTGGTTTTTCACCCCTTCTAGAGACCCTGCATTGCCACTCTGACTATTGCTGGAAGAATTAGCATGTTACACAATATCAAGCCCTGTCAGCTGAAACCCGAGGAATCGGGTGATTGCTTGCAGGAATCGGGAGGCGGGAGACCAGCCTTGAAATCGGTAGTCTCCCGCCTGAATCGGGAGGGTTGGCATGTCTGTATCCCTGATTTTAGTATCTCAACCCAGCACGAGTTCCAGACCAAAAACAAATGTGCAGTCTAAACCACAGTCATTTCTCTTGAGTGGTTAATGATATACCCTTTAAATATAATTAATCTCTTGAATTTCACATCTGGGGAAGTGATATTTCTAAAACAATGAAACCAACATTGTACTGTGTACATCATAAATCTAAGACTGAAATGCTGACACATTGGGGTCCGCGCTTTAGAAAAATGCACTAAATAAATAAATAAAATAAATAAATACCGCTTCGAGAAACGGCGGGCCTGCAGTAAGGGCTATATGAAAAATCGCACTATTTTAACATCGTTAAAATTATTTCCACGCCTCCTTTGATATATAGTTGCAGAGCGCGTGCCTGTGACGAGGCTGCTGCTTCCAGTTCTACATCGCACCCAGAATCAGACACCGGAACTAGTGTGGTGCTCGGCCCAACAAGCTACTTACCATGCAATTTCCCAGAGGTCTCTGCGCGTCTCATGGAATCTTTTGGGGCCATAGAACTGATCGAAATCGGAAATATAATGCTACTACATTTATATATTTAGCTCTATAAGTCACGAGTACTATGCCATGCGTCCACAATGATACCTAGTTCCCTTGCTCTCCCTAACATGAGGTAATACGACGAGGGGGCCTGCAATTCACAATTCCTTCTTTAGCTTTGCGCAGTGGCAGTATCGTAGCCAATGAGGTCTAACCGAGGCGCGATTATTGCTTATTGAAAACTTTACCCAATACCCCGCTGTGGAGATTTGAAATATAGTCTCCATTGCAATTTTTGACAGTCTCTAAGGAGACTGAATACTCTGGTGAAAAAAAATGAAGGCGAACGGAATAAATAAACGTATAAATTCTGCACAACGATTGGCGCTGGACGATCTTTCTCGATACTCTTTGAAGCGTTTTGCATTTGTGTGTAATGCTGGGCTCTTCCAATAGATGGCGTTCTTAAACTAATGTTTGAATGTGTACAAACCGCCCAGAAAGTTCATTTCTGGAAGCGAAGGGATTTGATATTAAGGGGAAACGAGGAGAGGGTTCGTTCAGATTACTGTTTTATTTTATAGTCTAAACAGTAACAAGGAGGGGGCATTTCCTTCCTTGCACTAGGGCCCGTTTCCTCACCTGGGAGTATGAAAGGCTGAGTGGACCCGTCCTGATGTACAGCTGATGAGCATAGCGTAACATGCGTCGGGGCACAGGGTGATGGGGCACAGGGTGATACACAGTTTATGCGCATATGATAATGTGCATGGGGGTACAGGTTGATGTACAGGCGTTGATCATAGGATAAAGTGCATGAGGGGGCACAGGTAAGTAGTTCATCAGCGGTGATCATCGGGTGTACTGTAATATAATCTGAAGAGCCCGACAATGACCAAAACGGTGTCATGTCACTGAAAAATTGATACAGAAAAATAACAGAAACTGGGGAGAGAGACATAACTGAACAGGCCCAGGAAGGTTAATGAAAGAGCTAAGGGGCCTATTTATGAGCTGTTTGCATTGCATTTACATCACGCAATGTGATACATGCGCAACGC
This sequence comes from Triturus cristatus, assembly GCF_964204655.1. NCBI lineage: Eukaryota > Metazoa > Chordata > Amphibia > Caudata > Salamandridae > Triturus > Triturus cristatus. Next base: position 132,362,110 of record NC_140594.1, read on the forward strand.
AAACCTTAAATTTGATTTACGAGCCACGCAAGGCCACTTTGGCCCCGAGTGGCTCCATAAATCATAAATGTGCATTCTGCAGCACACAGAGAAAGAGGAATTTGCCTCTCAGGGGGGCATATCAGCAAGGGCCGGCGATAATTATCGCTAAGTGCACTTAGCGCGAGGATAATTATCGTCGGCCATCTCTGAATTTTATCGCGGAGATAGCGTGCTATCAGCAACGCGTATCTCCAAAGCAATAAAATTCAGAGCGCAAGCTGCCAACTGAGCGATTATCGCTGGAAATGCAGCGATGATCGCACAACTTTTGGCGATAGCTTGCTGATAGGGCTACACATACTTAGCCATGATATCTACCTTCCATAGGATATCATGGCTAAGTCAGTTTCAAAGCAGGTGTAAGGAAAGTAGCGATAACAGAGGTTATCGCTACTTTTCTTGTCGCTATGCTGCTTTGCGTGAGGCTTGATAATAGGAGAAATGTCGCTTAGCAACATTTCTCTCGTTATTCTTGTGAGGAACGGCCACTTTGCATCTCATTAGAGATGCAAAGGTGGGCGTTCAGAAAACAGGCCCTAATGCAAGGATTCACGCGTTAGCGTGTCCTTGCTAATAGGGCGATAAAATTATCGCCGCTTTTCATCCGAAAAATGGATGCAAAAGCGGCGAAAAAATTTTATCGCCTCGTTGATGATATGCCCCAGGATTTTTTTTGTGCAGGTAGGTGCTCCATCCTGCACAAAAACAATCCTGCTTGCAAAGCAGACCCCCTTCCACCATGGGGAATCGGTGCCTGTGTTGGCGTTAGGCTGCCAAAAGGGTGCTAGAATAGGGGAAAAGGCAGGAATGCACCGTATTACATTAAAGGTGGCACATTCCTGCCCGTTCCCTGTCACGCAGGCAGCACAGCTGGGTGACTTGCTGTGTTGCATGATTTTTTCATAAATCTGCCCCCAATCTTTTAGGGTTTTGCAAAAAGGTAGGGGCTGGTCGGCAGATCTGAACTGCGGAGAAAGAGAGCTCCAGTTCTTAGCTGCCATAAGAGAAAAGGTTTGACCACTAGCTCTAGAGAGGCAGAAACTAAGGGGCATATTATCAAGACAGGCGATAAAATGATCGCCGCTTTAGTGGCAGAAAACTGCCGCTAAAATGGCGATAATGGGCTTGATAATATGCTCTATGGAATTCCAATTGAAGTCCATGTTAGATGTGAAGGACATCTAACCTGAGCTTCAATTGGAATTCAATAGAACATATTATCAATCCCATTATCGCTGCTTTAGCAGCAGTTTTCTGCCGCTAAAGCGGCGAAAATTTTATCGCCTCTCTTGATAATATGCTCCTAAGACGAGCAAGGAGCCGGGCCTCCGAAGAACAATGGGTGATATTGTTGAAACTTGTCTCGCAGGTAAATGGGACCCATGTTGTCAAGGGCATGGATAGTAAAGTGCATGGAATTAAAAATGATATGCTTGGAAATTAGTAGCCAGTGTAGCCCGGTTAATGGAACAGAGGTGGAGGATCGATGGGAAAGTTGCAAGGCTAGCAGAGTTTCGCCCTTGTTGCTGCATTCTTTGGAGAATATATGCACGGCAGTGCAGTAGAAGGGAATTGCAGTAATCTATTTGACTAAGCATTATGCCCTGAATTACTGTATGATGGGTGGGGCCAGGGAGATATGGGTTTCATCAAGAGGAAGCAAGTTAAAGATAACTTGCTGGCCAGGCCAGAAAGAGAGAGCATGTGGTCCAAAAGGAGCTCCGAATTGCGCACGGTGGTAGCAGGAGCTGACGGGCTTCCAAGTTAAGGAGGAAAGAGGCAAGAAGGGTGAAACCTGGAGGAGTCAAGCAGCAAATGATCAAAATCTCAGTGTTCTTAGTGCTCAATTTAGGAAACTTGTGGCCCATACATTTGACCAATGCAGTCATGCATTTCTGGAAATTCTGTTGATCCATGGGGGTTTATTTAAGGACCCTTGTGTCACTTTTGCACCACCGGTACGTCACTTTTTATGATGCACCAGCGGTGTAAAAAATTTGCCATGTTGCGCCATATTTACAAAGTGACGCATCTAGGTAGATGCGCCACTTTGTAAACCCCAGCGCCACATTATACCTCAACACTGATACATAGTTTAATTGCTCTCCTTAACATGAGGTAGTATGACGAGGGGCCCTGTAATTCTCAAATTATTATTTAGCTTTGCGCAGTGGCAGTATCGTAGCCAATGAGGTCTAACCGAGGCGCGATTATTGCTTATTGAAAACTTTACCCAATACCCCGCTGTGGCGACTTGAAATATAGTGGCCATTGCAATTTTTGACAGTCTCTAAGGACACTGAATAAATCGGTGAAATGAAGAAAGAGTGATCGAAACGTTTTGTACATGTTTGTGTTTGTGTGTATGCTCTGCTGAGTGTCAGGCAGAAGACGAGTTTTGATTTCGTTCTTCGAGATGCTCTGCAGTCGGGTGTAATGCTGGGCTCTTCCGAGAGGTGGCGTTCTTAAACTCCTGTTTTGTGCCCAGAAAGTTAATTCCTGGAAACGAGGAGAGGGTTCGAGCGTTCACATTTTATGCGGTGTTTGAAACAGAACAAGCCGTGGCAAAGGTGTTTTTGACTTTTAACATCATATAACGTGTATTTCTAAAGCGCACCGTGGCACTGAATAACAACTGTTGCCCAGCTCGGAGCGAAGCTTCCGTCGGTGCAGCGGGTGCGGAGGCACCGGCTCCCAGAGTCCTGAGGCGGGCCCACTGAACCCTGATTGTACAGCTAGAGTGACCAACTGGCATGGGTGCAAATTCAGGACAGTGAGTGTAAAAATTCAGGACAAAGGGTCAAAATTCAGGACAAAAGGTAAGTTTTACAGACACATCAGAGGAGGTTGCGCAATAGTATATAAGTAAGTAAATTGACAACCACTTAAGTACAAGTGGAAATAAGTTTATATTAGCTTGAGACATTTGTGCACTTCATGGTCTTTCAGTATGCGCGCAGCTTTAAGCAAATGTGCAGGTCTTTTTGTGGTATCAAAACCGCCCCACCTTTCCAGCTCCCAGAGAAAACGCCTGATGCCCCGTCCGGACAGTCTGGCCTTGCTACCACCCTCCAATGGCGCCCCATCCTCACATAGAGCCTCTCTCATGTGTATTTAATTTCGTCTATAGTGCTACTCACCCCAAGTATGTGGGGCAAAGTATTGGAGTACGTTACAACACACAATTATTATATAGAGACAATCACTCATTGCTTTTTTAGGATTGTTATACTAATTGTGCTTTTAAAACCAGGACGCTTTTAATTCTGCCAATTAAATATAGAAATCTTTTAGAATCGGCGAGGTTACCTGCTGAGGAGCCTTTTATCGGCACACCTGCCATCTTGGGAGTAGCGTGGGGAGCAGTCTATCGTCTGACTCCCACACGCTATAATTAGGGCAATGGCGCGACCGCGCACTGTTACCTCTCCTGAGGCTTGAGCCGGGAGACGGAGGGCGATTGTTGCGGAGCGTGTGTGACAACAAATTCGTTTTAATCTCAAAAACGGTAGTTCTCACTTTTAAACGGTCAACATACGTATACAGTGTTTTTTAACTTCATTTATGCTTGGGGCTTTTTTAGGATTGTTATACTAATTGTGCTTTTAAAACCAGGACGCTTTTAATTCTGCCAATTAAATATAGAAATCTTTTAGAATCGGCGAGGTTACCTGCTGAGGAGCCTTTTATCGGCGCACCTGCCATCTTGGGAGTAGCGTGGGGAGCAGTCTAGCGTCTGACTCTCACACGCTATAATTAGGGCAATGGCGCGAGCGCGCTGGCGGCGCGCCGAAGGCGCGCCAAGGGCTAGCCCGTCTGCGCCCGTCCGCGCCTGGCCCGTGCCGAGTGCCACAGCCCCTGGATCACCTGGCACAAGTATTCCCGTCCGGATTGTCTACTCGAAATTGGCACTTCTGAGTTTAAGGGGGAGAGGCAGAGAACCTAACTGCGATGTGTGGGCATTTAATAAAGAGAAGCTGCCCCAATCGGGGGTATGTGTCTCTTGCAAATCCAGGCTACCAGACTTGTTATACTTGGCACCTTACAAGAAGAGCGAGCTTGGGCTTTGGCACCAAAAGGCCCAGGCCCAGGTTTGTAAATGTGCACTGGTAAATGCTAGATCCCTGATCAAACACAGCACTGAATGTGCACATTTCATCGAGGATAACAATATCCAGTTGACGTTTATAACCGAGTCCTGGACCGATGATGCCTCGGGGCCAGATCTGCTTAAAGCAACACCGCCAGGTTTTGTGTGCCACGCACTGAACAGGGGTGGGGGAAAAAAAGGGGGAGGATTGGCTATAATATACCCCAGCTCTTTTAAGGCAATTTTTCACCCTATATCCAATGCAGGATGTGAAGCGTTGGCCTTTAATTTTAATATATCTAGTCATCACACTTTTAAAGGCATCTTAATATATAGACCCCCGAACAATAAACAGACTTTTGTTTCAGCTATTGGTCATTTGCTGGAAGACAGTATCTGTCAGAGGTCTTATACAGTTTTGGGAGACTTTAATTATCATTTGGAGGTGCTCCTGAATCCTGATACAGCCACCCTTTTAGACATTATGAATAGCGTTGAACTTACGCAACAGGTTATTGATCCTACTCATTTGGCAGGACACACGCTTGACGGCATTTTTACCAACCATCCCGGCCTGCAGGTCACAGGAGTCAGGCCTTTGATATGGACTGAGCACTCGGCCATCCTGTTTGACCTTGCTAGTCAGGGACACGTCCCAGGGGGGACAAAGAGCAAGAATCTAATCGAGTTCCGACCCTGAAATAGAATGGATACTAGGGAACTCCAAGATCTCCTCACTGCCTCCCTTACTCATTCAAGTCTAGAAGCAGAGGAGGGGGCGATCTCCTATACGAGTTGGGTTGATAATGCCTGTAATAAGCTAGCTCCATCTAGGAGCATTAAACCCAAGAGACTTACTCCTTCGGCCTCCTGGTATTCAGAAGAACTGAAACAGGGTAAACATACTTGTAAACGGCTGGAACGTTTATGGAGGAAAGATTACAAGGACTCTGATAAGTTGGCGTATAGGAAAGGTTTAGCAAATTACAAACAACTACTGTTTGTTACTAAACAACATTGTTTTGTTAATAAAATTCAGCTTGCTAAAGACTCAGCCAAAGCTCTTTTTAAAACTGTTCTGGGCCTGTCATCCCCACGTCCCGTCCGACTGCAGCCAAGCGTGGAACTCTGTGAAAGGATCGCCTCCTTTTTCTTGAATAAAGTTGAAGTGATCTTTTCGGCCTTGAATGGTTCTTCGACAGGGGGGGAGTGACCAGGTCGAGGGTGATCAGGGGGGGAAGCATGCCCCTAATGCAGTCCTCGAGAAATTTGAGGCTCTGCCTCTTGACCAAGTACGCGCTCTCTTGGAAACGGCTACATCTGGATCACCTTATGACCCCTGTCCGGTGTCCATCGCTAAGTCAGTAGTTGAACCTCTGAGTAAGGCTCTTACTCCAGTGTTTAACTCTATGATTGAGACCGGATGTTTTCCCAGGCTCTGGAAAAAGGCATCAATCTTACCCCTCCTTCAAAAACCCAACTTAGACCCAATGGAACCCTCTAACGTTCGCCCAATATCTAGGCTCCCGTTACCAGCCAAAATGGTTGAAAAGGCCCTTAATATACAACTAGGGGCCTTTCTTCTCAGATCTCAGACGTTGGATGAAACGCAGTATGGTTTCCGAAGTGGCCACAGCACAGAATCGGCAATTCTGAAAACCACGGATGAGCTCAGAAGAGCTGTAGATTCGGGAGGAAGGGCAGCTTTGATATAATTAGATCTATCCGCTGGTTTTGACACGGTCCACCATCAGCGTTTGTTAGATCGGCTAAGGGCATGCGGACTTCAGGGCAAGGCCTGGAATCTTATAAAATCCTTCCTTGCTGATAGATCCCAGGTGGTTTCCATGGGTGATTTCCGTTCAAGACCGTTTATCCTGCCTTGCGGAGTCCCTCAGGGTTCTTCCCTGAGCCCGACCCTGTTTAATATTTACGTGTCTTCACTGGCCCCCATTATTAAGACCTTGGGCTTTGATTTAACATCCTACGCAGATGATACCCAAATTGTGGTATCCTTGCAGCCAGGACAGGAGGGCGGCATGGAAAACAGATTTCATGACTGCATGATGGCAGTGAGTCACTGGATGGCGGAAAACTGCCTAAAGCTGAACTCTGATAAAACAGAGGTCATAATAGTTGGAAATGCCCCAAACTTTTGGAATGCAAAATGGTGGCCTGCTAGTATGGGGAACCTCCCAGTCCCAGTTCAAAAAGTTAAAAATTTGGGAGTAATTGTGGATGACAAGCTGAATTTGGGGGCCCAAATTAACTCAGTCTCCTCCTCTACGACGTTTGTTTTGCAGACTGTGAAAAAAATTCTGCCTTTCCTGCCGGTAGGAAGTCAGAAAACAATGGTCTCTGCCTTGGTGATGTCTAAGCTTGACTACTGCAACAGTCTTTATTTAAACATTCAGGAACGTTTTCTGAACAAACTACAAAGGCTACAAAATGCAGCTGCCAGACTGTTGACCGGGATCCCGAAATTTGCACCAATTTCCAAAGAAATTCAGAAGCTACACTGGCTTCCAGTCAGGAAGAGGATACTTTTCAAAACATTGAGTACTGTTTTTAAGGCTCTTCATGGGACCGGGCCTGACTACCTGCAAAAGCATTTAAAGTGGTATATACCTACTAGAAATCTGCGTTCATTGGGTGCGAAAATGGCATCTATCCCCAAGATAAAAAAGCTCTCCTGGGGAGGCCGAAGATTTGTCATTGGGGCAGCTAAGGCGTGGAACGATCTTCCGGCTCAGCTCAGAAATCTGCCAGATTTGCTGTCCTTTAGAAGGGCATTAAAAACCTGGTTATTTATCCACTAAACCTGCTCATTCCATAGTCCGACTCCTTGGTAATTTAGCTAGTAGGATTTGGTAACAGCGCCAGGACACCTCAGGGTAACCGTTGCGCTTTATAAATTAATTAACATAACATAACATAACATAACTCATATAAATGTGAAAGTCAATGTATAGGAAATGTTGCTTAAGATAATGAGGCTTACATACTTTAATCCATCATTCAGTCTTTCACCATTCATTCTGTCCTTCCATCTGTGTGCCCATCCATGTCCATATTCAACCATTTACAAACCTATCCATCACGTATCCTTCCATCCATCATTTCACTCATCCATCCCTCCATCCACCCTTTTACTCATCCATCCATTATCCATTATCCACCCTTTCATCCTATCCATCAGTACACTCATCCATCCACTCCTCCACCCATCCATTCACTCATCCATCCAGCCATTTACCTATCCAGCCATCCTTTCACTTACTCATTCATCCACCCAGTCACTCATCCTTCCACCCATTCACCCGTTCAGTCATCCATTTACCCATGCTCCCTTTATCTCTCAATTCCCCTTTCACTTAGCCATCCATCCTTCCATCCACCCACCCATCCACCTACTCATCAACTCATGAATCCATCCAGCGAACCTATCACTCATCCATCCTTTCACTCATCCATCCTTTCACTCATCCATCCTTTCACTCAACCATCCACCCTTTCACTCCCTCACTCATGTATCCATCCTTTTGTCCATCTACAAGCCCTTACATCCACCCTTTCACTCATCCATCCATCCATTCACCCTTTCACTTATCAATTCATCAATCCACCCTTTCACTTATCAATTCATCAATCAATCCATCATTTCACTCATCAATTCACCCATTCACTCCCCCATCATCCACCCTTTCACTCATCTATCCATCCATCCATCATTTCACTCATCCATCCACCCAGCCATCCATCCACCCACCCATCCCTTCACTTACTTACTCACTCACATTTTCACATTAATTATGAGCTGAGCCTTTGCTGCAGAGTTGCAGACATAAGAGACCCATCAAGAACTCCACCCTCAATGTAGTTCCTAAAGCAAGGGGTGGAGTGGGGAAGGGTTCACTATGCCACTGCACATAGGCAATCTGAAAAAGTGGAAGGCATGAGTCATGCATGATGCACTGTGCCCGGATGTGAGGCGACTGTGACATGGTGTTGCTTCCAGAGCTTTAAGTGGGATGAAAAAACGAGGGGAGTCTCTCCAAAAGGGTGTTCGATGTAATTAAGGGCTTGGCTTAAAACACCTAAGCTAACAATCTGTGCTCAGTATAATGTGCCGCCTGACTGGTATTTTTTGTTGCTTCTGTCATTGCATCCAGATATATAATACAACAAGTAAGGTTACAGCTAGAACAAGTAATGTTACACCTACAACAAGCCAGAACTATTGGCTTTGTCAATGGTTGTTAGTTGCATAAAAGAAAAAAGCAGCAACCTTGGCTTCCTTGAATATAATATTGAAAATGCTTCAGTTTAAAATGATGACACTCTGAAAGAACTATAATCTTTTCCGTTGAACTTCTTTCACCGCCTTCCTTTGATGAGCTGGATTCTCACCTAGCAGCAGCATGGGCGTTTTTGCACTTCCATGTGACAGAATGCCCTGCCCTGGACCGAAGCTGGAGGAGGCCACCACATGCTGTCCCAGCCCAGACTGACCACTTGTCATTCTGTATGTGGCAATCAGCCCCACACAGAATGACAATGGGCGGGTGGGGCTGCTCTTGTGCTCAGAGGAGTGCGAGGCGGCCCCATCACGAAGCTGAGGCCTTTCACAAGGGAACAGCTCTGTTACCTGAAAGGCCCAAAATTACGGACAAAAGGTGTCCGTAAAAGGGATCCCCACGGACAACGGACGTGAGGTCCAATTTACGGACGGTCCGTGAAATTTACGGACGGTTGGGTCAACCTATGTACAGCACGTGCTACAGGGTGATGTACAGCTGAAGAGCATATGATAATGTGCATGGCGGTACAGGGCGATGAACAGGCGTTGATTATAGGATAATGTGCATGAGGGGGCACAGAGTGAAATAAAGCCAATGAGTATAGGATGATGTGCATCAAGGGGGACAGGGTGGTATACAGCAGTGGTCATCGGTGTGTACTGTGATACAATTTGTAGAGCGCAACAATTACCAGAACGGTATCCTGGCACTGAGGACTTGATACAGCAAAATTACAGAAAATGGGAAGAGAGACATAAGTGAACAGGCCCAAGAAGGTTAATTAAAGAGCCAAGGGGCCTATTTAAGAGTGGCTTGCGTTGCGTTTGCATCACACAACGTGGTACATGCATGACGCAAAACTTGAGTTAGGTTTATGAAGCCACGTAAGGCCACTTTGTGTAGCCCTGAGTGGCTCAATAAATCTGGATTTGTAAATCTGCATTCTGCAGCACACATAGAAAAAGGAATTTGCCTCTCAGGATTGTTTTTGTGCAGGAAGGCACCTCTCTTCCGACACAAAACAATCCAGCATGCAGCGCAGGCACCCTTGCATCATGGGTGCCTGCGTTGGTACTAGGCTGTCAAAAGGGCACCAGTGCAGTGGGAAAAGACAGGAATGCGCCGTATTGCCTTATATAGTTGCATTCCTGCCGCACACTGCAGCGCAGCAAGGTGACTTGCTGCACGGCACTGCATGAGTTTTTTATAAATCTGGCAAGTTTCTAGCACTTTGCAAAAAGGTAGGGGCTGGTCGACAGATCTGAACTGCGGAGGAAGAGAGCTCTAGTTCTTAGCTGCCATCAGAGAAAAAGCTTGACTGCTGACTCTAGAGTTGCATAACCTAAGACGAGCAAGGAGCCGGGCCTCCGAAGAACAATAGGTGATATTGTTGAAACTAGTTTCGCAGGTAAATGGGACCCAGCCTGTGAAAGGCCTGGATGGTTAAATATATAAGGAAGTCCAAATAGCGCACGGTGGTAGCAGGAGCAGACGGGCTTCCAAATTCAGAAGGAAAGAGGCAAGGAGGGTGAAACTTAGGTGACTCAAGCAGTAGATTTTCAAAATCTCAGTTTTTTCAGTGCTCCATTTAGGAAAATTGTGGCCCATCCAATTGACCACTGCCCTCATCCATTTCTGGAAATTGAGTTGACCCATGTTGAGTAGAGAGAGCAAGCGGTGAGTATCATAAGCACAGTTCCGAGCCTTGAGGCCATGAGAATGAAGCAATTATCCTAGAGGGCGCATATGTTAAAGAGGGTGGGACTGATGGCAGACACGGGAGGGAAAAGTTTTGAATTCAGATCGAAAAGGGGCAAGGTATAGTGCCTGGGATCTATTAGCGGCATAATCTGTGATCCAGGCTAGGGCAGAGCCTTAGTTTCATTTCAGAAAGTCAGGATAGAAGCAGTTTGTGAGATAGGGTGTCAAATACAGATGATAAATCCAATAAGACCAGGGCAGAAGCTCTGCCCTGCCAGCAACAGCAGATCCCTTTGAACCGAGACTAATGCATACTCTGCACTTTCTGAGGAGTGGAAGCACAACTAGGAGGCATATTTACATGGCGGCAATAGAAAATTATCGCCGCTTTTGCGGCCGTTTTCAGCCGAAAAGCGGCGATAATTTTATCGCCTAATTAGCAAGGTCACGCTAACGTGTGAAACCTTGCATTGGCGCACAAATTCTTAACGCCCAGCTTTGCATCTCTAATGAGATGCAAAGTGGGCGTTCCTGACCTGACATGACAGGAGAAATGTTCTCCTATCATCAAGCCCCACGCTATGAAGCATAGCGGCAAGATGGGTTATCGCTACTTTCCTTACGCCTGCTTCAGGACTGACTTAGCCATGATATCCTATGGAAGGTGGATATCTTGGCTAAGTTTGTGGGGCCCTATCAACAAGCTAACGCCGCATTTCGTGAGCCGCATTTCGTGAGATTATCGCTGGGTTTCCAGCGATAATCTCACGTTAGGCAGTTAGCGCTAGGATTTTTATCGCTTTTGAGATAAGCGTTACTTATAGCATGCTATCTCAGCGATTAAAATCCACGCTAGCCGGCGATAATTATTCTAGCGCTAAGTGCGCTTAGCGATAATTATCGCCGGTTGTTGCCGATATTCCCCCAGGTCAAATGTATACAGAGATTAAAGGAAGTCAGGGGCATATTAACAAGGAACAGGGAAAATTAACGCTAAGGGCGCTTAGCGTAAATTTTTTTAACGCCCGCTATCACTGGATAATATTGCCTGGTTATCGCGTTATTAACAACGCTAACCGCCTAGGTGATAAAAAATACAGTGATAGCGGCATTTTGGGAGGTTATCGCTGGTAATGCAGCGATAAAACTACAAGGATAGGGATATCCTTGTTGATAGCCCATGGTGGATTTAGCCATGTAATCCACCTCTCATTGGGTTACATGGCTAAGTCTGAAAATTAGCAGACGTAAAAGAAGCAGCGTTAACCGTGGTTAGTGCTGCTTTTTTTGTCTCTAACAGGGTTAGCGTGAAGCTTGATAATATGAGAAATGTCGCATAGCGACATTTCTCCTATTATTTTGGTCTGGAACGCCCACTTTGCATCTCATTAGAGATGCAAAGGGAAGCGTAGTGAAAAAGGGTGCTAACATGCGATTTTGCATGTTGGCACCCTGTTGTTGATAGGGCGATATTTTTGTCTCCGCTTCTTTGGCTTTTAAAGGAGATAAAGCCCTTGTTAATATACCCCTCAATGAGTTGTTTATTAATGGTCTTGTGAATAGCTTAATAGACAAGCATTGGCATAGCCAAAAGGTCTTGCCTTTGGGGCCTAATAAGTTTTTAACCAATCAGCTCATTATCCCCCACTGGCATGCTCACGCGCTCTCACCACCTTCAGATAATCGTAAACGTTGTTTTTCTTTTTTTAAAGTCAATATTAAATGAGAAATGTTAAACAGTTTAACTATTGCCACAGAACATATATGAACATGGTCTGGCCCTCTCAAGGACATACTCTGCACAAATAGCATTGCTTCTAACAACTATCATACCAAGGGTGAGGGGAGCACAGGCCATAACTAGTACAGCAGAATGAGCTCAAAGCCCTATAACCAGCCTTTCAAATCAGTCTTGTATTCACAAATAGTAGGACCTCAACAGAATGTGCATATCTTTCAGAAAATACAGTCCTTCAACTATGTATATATGTGGTTAATGCATGTATGATATGTATAGTACAAACGTAGTCAAAAAGCACCGTAGCACGGCACAGGGAATACAACGAGCATAAAGTCAACACGCGATAAGAGAAGCAGCTGGGTCGTTGACAATTAATGCATTATGATGTAGGGTTTTTTTTAAACCTTAAACACTGGGTAGAAGTTTGACCCATTATTTGGAACAATGGATTTTGATCACTCTAATAAGAGGGGGCATCACTTAAGAAACCAAAGTAAAAAATCCTGCTTGAATATTGGTCTGCAAAATAACCAGATTATTTGTTAATTTCATAAGTGAACCTGCTTAACAGAAGCTTAGTGACAGAGCGAGCACTGGAGTCATCATACGAAGCCATCTATAATTCAGCAGCATATGGTTGCTGAACACAAGCAACAGTAGAGTTAAATTGCCTGCTAGAGAGCTACGGGGCATATTATCAAGATCCGGCGTTAAAATTATTGCCGCTTTAGTGGCAGAAAACTGCCGCTAAAGCGGCGATAATGGGCTTGATAATATGCCGCAGAGAATTCCAATAGAAGCCCATGTTGACACCAGAACATGGGCTTCTATGGGAATTCCATAGAGCATATTATCAAGCCCATTATTGCCGCTTTAGCAGCAGTTTTCTGCCACTAAAGCGGCGATAATTTTAACGCCGTTTCGTGATAATATGCCCACAATTTTGTCCAGCAAGTTTCAGGGTATAGCAGGGGCTTCTCTGGTGGTTATGGTACCGCTGTTATAGCTCAGTGAGTCATGCACTTGCATTAAAGAGCTGCAGAAACCTGCAAGGCATACATTTAGAACCTTGCAGTTTTTTTTTCAAGATTTCATTTTTATAACGCTGCTAAAATGCATTCATTTGAGATGCTATAAACACTTACCAGTCATTAAAATGCTTTCACTATTAAGAGATGCTGATGCTGTGAGAATGTAATTGAGTAAATTGCCCCAAAACCGTTTAAAAACACTACGGATCGGTGGGCCAGCTATAAAAGACGCAGATACAGCTGGTGTCTTTTGACATACAACTGCTCCCAGTCTTGTCGGACAAAGGGGGCTGTTGGGTGGCCTGGAGGTATTGCAGCATGTGTACAGGTGTTTGCATGCTGCACCAGAGCACAGTAAGATACCCTTGGGATCGACTCAAAGCCGGCTCAAATAAGTGCAGGATCCAAGCATTGCTAACAAGGCCATTTCAGCCTGTGAATAAATGTACAGGCTAGGATCACCACGTTCTGGATTTCCCCAGACAGTAATGTTTTTTTAAATAATGCCTCATGTCCCGATACCAAAGGGTCGGCTGAGCACACAGGGTTCAGTGTTGCACATGCTTATATTTTTTCTGCCCCACCTTTGCTGCCACCTTTAATAGATGAGTGCCAATTACTCTTGATACAGTTTTTTATACTTAGGACCGTAGCTTCAAAAGCAACATCAACCATTGACTGAGTAGCTGCATCACCAGTTACTACCAGACAAGCAATGCAGCGTCTGTGCTGCCAGCACCAATTACCCAGGCACAGCAATATAAACGGGACTGCTAAGAATGTTGGAACGTGGTCACCGAGATCACAAGCTAGGTTTAATAACGTATTTATAGCGGGTGCTAATGTCCCATGCATTGGGGTGTTTTACACCCATTTATCTCATGGATCTGAATGCCCACAGCCCACATTATTAACCTAAGCAGGTTTTATAACATCAGCACCCATTGTTTACCTTAAACAAGCAAGTTTTGGATGGAGGGCCCACACACTGTACTTTCCCGAAGTCCAAGAGTACATACTGTAACATACTCCAGTGACAGACTGCATCCGACCGAGGCCCAACGAGCCATGAAAACAACCACCAAATAACGATGGGGCATATCAGCAACAACCGGCGATAATTATCGCTCAGCGCTTTTAGCGTGAGGATAATTATCGCCGGGTAACGTGGATTTTTATCGCTGAGATAGCGTGCTATTAGCAACGCTTATCTCCTCAGCGATAAAAATCCTCACGCTAACTGCCTAACGTGAGATTATCTCTGGAAACCCAGCGATAATCTCACGCAATGTGGCGTTAGCTTGCTGATAGGGACTCACAAACTTAACCATGATATCCACCTTCCATAGGATATCATGGCTAAGTCAGTCCTGAAGCAGGCGTAAGGAAAGTAGCGATAACAGGGGTTATCGCTACTTTTCCTGACGCTATATTTCATAGGGCATTCCTGACCTGACATGACTGGAGAAATGTTGCTAAGCGACATTTCTCCTATCATCAAGCCCCACGCTATGAAGCATAGCGGCACGAAAAGTAGCGATAACCCCTGTTATCGCTACTTTCCTTACGCCTGCTTCAGGACTGACTTAGCCATGATATCCTATGGAAGGTGGATATCATGGCTAAGTATGTGAGGCCCTATCATCAAGCTAACGCCAAACGTTAAGCAGTTAGCGCTAGGATTTGTATCGCTTTTGAGATAAGCGTTGCTAATAGCACGCTATCTCAGCGATAAAAATCCACGCTAGTCCGATGATAATTATCCTAGTGCTAAGTGCGCTTAGCGATAATTATCGCCGGTTGTTGCTGATATGCCCCATGGTCAATAGTGAAAGGATCCATGTAGCAGGGGCAGTCCCCAGGGCAGTGACAAAAAAGACACAATGCGGGACAAATGTACACTGCTCACCAACGAAAGCAATGGAATTTGTAAAGCCAGACCAAGCAACCAATCAAAAAGCAGTGGGCTTGTTTATAGTCCACAGAGGGTTTCCATCATGCCTCGCAGAGCAGCACATGTGCTCTGTCTCTCGGCTCAACCTACAAAAGAAAGTTAAGAAACTGGGTGGAAATTGCATTGTTTAAAACACAGGGATATACAGTGGGCTTTTTCAAGACTAAGATGATTAAAGTCTGTGCAACGTGGTGCAAGGGTGCCTGCAGTGGTACTAGGCAGCCCATTGTGTGCCAGTGCTGGGAAAAGGCAAGAATGCGCTGTATTGTGTTAAATACGGCACATTCCTGCCCTTTCCCGAAACACAGTGCAGCAAGCTGACTTGCTGCGCTGCCTTATCCCTAGATAAGTATGCGCTAGAGGCCATTAACTTACTACTTATATTAGGGGCTAACATTGGTGGCTTTGCACTGCCCCCTTTCTTTCTGTTTACATCAGTCCAAAATTTCCAGAGTTCCTCATTTTAACAATGTTCTCCAGCACACTCTAAGATGTTTTGAAAACCACAAAATTCATATTGTACCTCCTAAAACTGTAAAGGAAATACAGCAAATGCAACTGTTTAGTTCCAAGAAATGGAACACCTTTAGTAAGTGCTTAATCAAAAAATGTAGCTATTATTTATATTTCTTTAAATTATTGTCACGCCTCCTTTAGTTAACATCCAAAGACAGTGCGTCCTTTAACGATGCTATTAAGAATTCATGCTTCTTCCATTTCCATGACTCATCGCTAGCAACCTGGATCCCATCTTCACGTGAAGGGCTATCTGCCCGAGCATCAAAGACATAACTAGGGTGCTGCTTTACCTGGTCGGCTATTTAGCATACAATTTACCAGAGTTCTATGCGTGTCGCTAGGGAAGGTTTTGGGCCAGAGAGCTGACCGAAATTGGTAAAACAACACCAACATATGTATTATTTTGTCTGTCAGATGCCAGTGGAGTTGTAGTTATACCTCGACAGATTAGCCAGTGCCCGGCTAATGGAACAGAGGTGGAGCACCGATGGGGAAGTTGCAAGGCTAGCAGAGCTGTGCCATTATTGTTGCATTCACTAGAGAATATATGCAGGGAAGTGCAGGAGAAGGAAATTGCTGTAATCTATCTGGCTGATAATGATGGCCTGAATTACTGTATGATGGGTGGGGCCAGGGAGATAGGGGTTTCATCAAGAGGAAGCAAGTTAAAGATAGCTTGCTGGCCAGGCCAAAAAGAGAGCGCATGTGGTCCATAAGGAACTCCAAATTGCGCACGATAGTGGCAGGAGCTGCCAAGCTTCCAAGTACAGAAGGCATGAGGCAAGAATGGTGAAACCTAGGTGAGTCAAGCAGGAGATGGTCAAAATCTCAGTTTTCTCAGTGCACAATTTAGGCCCATCCAAATGACCATTAAAATCATGCATTTCTGGGAATTCAGTTGATCCATGATGTCCAGACAAAGCAAACTATAGGTATCATCAGCACAGTTCATCGCCTTTAAGCCATGAGAATGAAGCAAAGCAATTATCCTTGAGGATGCATATGTTTAAGAGGGTGGCAGATGTTTGTGAGACACCGTATGGAATAGCTTTGAATTCAGATCAAAAAGGGACACGGTATAGTGTCTGGGTCCGCAAGATTGGTGTTCTACATCCTACACGTGATGTGGACCTTGGTGAATGTTAGACCTAGCAGTTTCAGGCTGGTAGAGATGCATCAAAGTCAGTCAGAATACACAGTTCCAAATAGGATGAGTATGATACACTTGCCCGATAACCTGTGATCACCCTCTGGTAGCTTGGTACCGAGCAATCAGCCCGATGGCACCTGCACGAGTGTGGGATCGCTACCTCCCTATAGACAAAATGTTGTGACCCACGAAACTGCCACACTTTCACGTCTTGAGAAATGTTTTCCCCTCAAGCGGAGGTGTGATCTGCCTTAGACCCCGACAGTCAGCAGTAGAAGCCCTCAAAGCACATGAAACACCTCGGGTCTCGTCACTGTGTTTTTCATAGCAAATCACTCTGTGGCGTGTGTCCAGGGAGAGGGAGCCAACAAACTTGAACAGAGGCCGCAATGTCAGGTACTGTTGTCCTCCAAATTTGGAGGCAGAAGACAGTCTCAGTTCCTGGCTCAGGTTCCCCTAACACCCCTCGGACACCATGCGGTCTGGGGTGCAAGCTAGCACAGGTCCTCTGGTTGAAAGCACGGGTCCCTCAAACTCTGCAAGCTTCCCCCACACTCCTTCAACTCCTCACGTCCCAGCACTTCTGATGTCTGCTGATCTTTGCACACACACTCCTTTTTCACAGCGAGATGATGGTGTATGTCAGGACGGTCCTTGTCCCAACTACGATCACCTCCACCTGTCTCTGCCGTACCCCGTGTGGTCCTTACAATCTAGTGGAGACAGTGAGATCCTTTGTGTCCCTGACATCTTGTGGACAGGAGGCCAGCTCACCAGCCCTTGAAGAGTACTTCGAGATCCAGGCCACAACAGTTGCCACTTAGCTGCAGGTCAGCAATGTCCAGGCAAAATCTACCAGGTGATGGTCCCCTTCCTGGAGCACGACAAGCTCCAAAGCGCCACAAGTCTGTGGATAATCCAGTTGCAGTCTCTCCTGTCCTAATGATTCCTTGTGTCAATGTCCCAGTATCGAACCAGTGCAGTATGGTTCTAAATACAAAAGTGTCTCTTCTTTCGGAGGCCGAATCCCCAGTAGTTATATCCACCATGGCCTCTGAAGATACAATCATTTCAAAAGGCCACCTTTGAAATGCACTGGCCTTCCCTAAATTTTGTCCTGTCTGCCTTACTACCCCGGGAGATTTTATCACAATCTTTAGTGGGGCCAAGACCCCGCCCCTTGGAATGCATGTGCCAATTCCATCCCCATGTAACCATCCCAGAAAGGCCCCTCAGAGTCAGAGGTCCACAGATTCCATTGAACCCCTAGTTTATGGCCTTCTATCAGGAATGCCCAGATATGGCTGTCCCCCTAGCATCCAGTTGGCAATTTGGAGACAGGCCGCCAGGCACAAAGAGCCACCAGCATCGAAATGCGCACTTTCCCAAAGTGACATTTCCTTTACTGTAATGTCAAACCCCCTCCAACTACCGGAGAGGATTCGCCATTACAAACTCATCAGTACCAAACAATATACTGTTACTATTCTGCCCATAGGAACTAATGCTCGACAGCCTTTCCCTACACTCCCTCATGCTAATCCAATGCAAGAACCAGGCCCCATCATACAGAACACCTCTTCTGGTGTCATTCACAACTCTTGTAGGTAACGCTTGTGCACACCTGCCCAACCTCTTCTTAACACCGCACCCTGTCACCAGGGGGAACTCTGACATAGCAGGAGATAGTCAGGACTTTGGCATTTCGCTTTTTAAATGCCAAACCGAGTAACAGTAACCCGTGCACAGAAGCCCTGTCTGGGCGAACATGTGGCACAATTGATGAGCTACCTTCCTGGATGGCACAACCAGTGCGGCAGGCCCACAGAGGCGCATTCGAAATACATGCCCGGGTACAGGTCTTACCCCATGACAAGAGACTTACAGCTAACTCGAATCAGCCAACCATATATACACCAATCCACAGTATGTACATGACGGGCATAGTGCTTTGACACCGCACAAACTGAAAGTGAATGAGAATAACATGTGTATGTCTGCCAAAACTTCTCATGTCAACATCTAGCATAGATCACCATTAACATATTCCAGTTTCATTGCAAAGGGAGAAACAGCACCTCCTGACCACCAGCCTGCCCTGGATGACCAATCTGTTTGCAATGACATCCTGCCCCCCATGGACGATGACACCTTCCAGCAACTCCTGGACTCCATTGAAGCACCTTCTCCGGTCACGGCAAGAGGTGACAGCGTCGCTGAGTCTGCCAGCCAAAGCCCAAGCCTGGAATCCGAGGACCCCTAAGTTGTCTTCCAATGGCGAATGGTAGGAGTCCAGCAGCTGCTGGTAGATGAAGTTCTGGCGGGGATGGAGACAATTGCAGGCATCCTAGAGGGAGTCCATAGGTGCCTCAGTCTGAATAAGGGCACCTCTGAGGCTATCAAAACAAACAAATACATTTGTACAATCTGAGTTTAAATATAGGAGCACTTAGGGGTATATTCACAAGGAAACGGTGCTAAGCGGCGGCAGATTTTGCAGTGCTGAGCTGCGTCATTTAAAAAAACGTAGGAATGCGCCATATTTACAAGAATACGGCGCACTCCTATGTTTTTCCTTGCGCTGGCTCTAAAAATAGCTGCCTAGCACCAACACAGACACCCTTCCGCTATAGTGCAACGGAGTCTGCATTGTAGGGATGATTTCCTGCAACACAGGCACCCTTGTACCATGGTGCAAGGGTGTCTGTGTTGCAGGGAATGATAGTCTATGTGCAGGAACACCTTCCTGCACATAAACAAGCTTTAAAGGTGATTTGCTCTTTCTATTTGTGCTGTAGAATGCAGCACACATAGAAAGAGGAAAAACGGGGAGAAATAAAAGTATTTCTCCTCGTTGCACCAATCTAACGCCTACTTTTGCATGGTGTTCGTTTTTTACCCTGCCTCAGATTTACACATCCTTGTAAATCTGGAGCAGCGTCAAAAGCAATGGGTGGTGGTGTGGAACGGCCACAGCAACACCCATTGCACGCCCCTTTTAGGCAGATATCTGCATGAAAGGGTACCATATTTCCAAAGAACGGAACAATTTGCAACAGAATCACATATGAAGGCTGAAAACAATATACTCAGCTGAGAAGAAAAAACATTACATCTTTTTAATTCAGGTTACTGGAAAACATTTTTAAAAACAAAAAAGGAACATAGTCTAAACAGAAAAGCAGCGCCCCAGTATGTTGCCCAAGTCCGACCGGTGCAGACACGAATGACAAAGGCCATCACGTGGATGATCTTCTACTTCATTTGGAACTCAAAGATGGACAGAGTGAGGAGAGATGTGATGTTCAGGACCCACGAGAAGGGGGGATAGTAGTGCCTGCCATTGCCACAGTCCTGAGGGAGATCTTGATGTGCCACTGCTCGAGGAGCGTCCTGAGGAACGAAGAAGAAAGACCACACTAGCTTCCTAAAGGCCCATTTCTTTCTACTACTGATGTGGATGACCCTCGGATGAGCAGAGTGGGTGAGCCTCAAGAGTCAAGCACCACTGTACTGCGAAGAAGCTTGTGAATGAATTCAGACTGGAAGCAGCATCCCTAGACCAGTGGACACCAAAGAGAATCCAGATACAAGCCTGCACAAAGAATATCAGTGAAATGATCTGAGCCTTCTCAGCAACAGCGGACTGTGGAAGGACGTCACCGCCAGACGTCTGACCAATAAGCATCAAGGACATTGCCTGGATACCAATCCAAGGAGGTCCGCCAGTGTGAGGCTTTATGCATGCAAGAGGGCTCAGCTGCTTCAAATCCTGCCCAAGAATATGCACCACAGACGAGGCAACCTACCACCTTTTCTGGGGAATGCACCTATGCCTAGTACCTGTTAAGGGCACTAAGGACGGAGTTTGGGGCCATGATACCCACAACAAGCATAACCAAGAACTTGCTAATGTATGGTTTACTCACAGAGACACATGCACTCAGGGACCTCCAGGACTGGTGAAGGATATGATGCTGCTTTAAAGATGTTCTTCTTTTCTCCATAAACTGCCTGGCAGTAGAGAAGGAGATGTTAACCCTGGCCTGCTGCAAGATGATCCACAGCCTCCGGTGTGACTATGCGGTAACCAATGGAAAACAGTGATGAGGACACCAGTATCCAAAGGCCTTTCCCAGAGCTGATGAGGAGCCCCAGAGTGGCATCTAACAAGTTTTTCCTCTATTTCTCTAGGAAGTGAAAGGCAACCGGGAAAAGGAGCACATTGAGGAAGTCAGATGAGTAAATGTATTTTCACTAACGTTACCTTTTACCTGACGTTATTTTTTCCCATCACAGGTAAAAGACCATAGAGATCGTTTTTACACATGTTGTCAAGTTTGTTACCTACAATTTACGAGTAAGTGATTTTGTAAAAGGTGACTATTTAAATTAGGGGTCTGAAACCTTTTCCGAGAGCTAGCTCTCATCGGTGAACATCATTGTGAGCTACTAAAGGCCAAGCAAATCACGCATTGCTCCCAGAGACCTCACACAACCAGCTTCATTGACTTTAATCCTACCAGATATACAGTGCGTGCAATCCATCTCTCTGAAACTGTCACCATGATCAGTATGTGTCACATTGAGATTTGTGTTCTGCGGCTGTATACTGGACTTTATCACAGGCATTTGGGAAAGTTTCTGAGAGACCTAATGTGGCAGCATCTCTTGTTTTGGGAAATATTACAGCCACCATCAGTCTGAGAGAAGAAATCCCAATGTGAGCTGTGTACCATGCAAATACGCAAAGAGAAAACAAAGCTGTGTGCATGCTCCTCAAAGAAAGCACAGAGCTTATGGACGCAGTCTCTTCAAATGGAATGCTGAGTGTTCACAGGTATCCAGCTGTGGATATTCTGGCAATCCTAGGGGGATATGTACAAGGAAGTGGCGGACAGCAGCATTAGCCTCCTTGGCTTAACGTTGCGCTCCGCCACTTCTGAAACACAAGGCTCCACCATATTTTCAAGAATGTGGTGCAGCCTTGCGTTTCCCCCTACGATGGCGCTAAGTTTAGCAACTTAGCGCCAACGGTGTCTGCGTGCAGGGGACGATTGTTTATGTGTAGGAAGGTGCCCCTTCTTGAACATAAACAATCCTAAAATGCCATTCTGTCACTTTCATGTGTGTTGCTTCATGCAGCCCACATGAAAGTGACAAAATGTCATTTTTTTAAAAAGGTTTGTTTATGTACAGGAAGGGACACCTTCCTATACATAAACAAACAATGGCATTTTGCTTTTTCCAAGTGTGCTGCACAAGGCAGCACACATGGAAAAAGCAAAAACGAGGAGAAATAATGCATTTCTCCTCGTTTCGCCAACTTAAGACCAGGATTTACCTGGTCTTCATTTTGGCACTGCTTCCTATGTACGCCACCCTTGTACCTAGGGGCAGCATCAAAATGAATGGGTGTTGCGGTAGAACGTCCACCGCAACACCCACCCCGTTAACGTTAATCATAGCGTGAAAGGGAGCCTTATATACAAGGAAGCGTTAAGATGGCTTAACGCTGCACGCTGCCTTGTACATAAGGTGCAGCTCCTATCGCCATCACAACGTTGGTAAAAGTGACGTTGTGGTGGCGATAGGGGCTTGTACATATGCCCCTTAGGGGCATATTATCAAGGTCCGGCGTTGAAATTATCGCTGCTTTATCATCAGAAAACTGCCGCTAAAGCGGTGATAATGGGCTTGATAATATGCCCTTGAGAATTCCCATAGAAGCCCATGTTCTGGTGTGAACATGGGCTTCTATTGCAATTCTCAAGGGCAAATTATCAAGCCCATTATTGCCGCTTTAGTGGCAGTTTTCTGCCGATAAAGCGGCAATAATTTTAATGCCGGACCTTGATAATATGCCCCTTAGTCTCTAATCTAGTAAGAATGGAACCCAGTCTAAAACACGTATAGTGAAGATGAAGGAAGTTTCAAGTGGACATTTGAAGATAGTAAATGAATAAAAACTGAATCAATTGTTTGCAGTTTTATGTAACACCAACTCTATCCGAAGGCATTGGGACGCTTTACACGAGCACCAGTTACACTAGGCAAGGTAGCATTCCTTTCTTTTTTAGCCCAGGAATCACATGATTTGGGCCAAAATTGAGACTCGAATATCGTTCATCAGTTCCAAATTCAGCAGCTCTGACTGTAGGGCCACATCCCCTTTTCAAACTCACTCCTCTCTCTCTATTTACAGGACAAGAATTAACGCATACAACGGAAATAAACAGGAATCAATTTACACTGCCAGTGTGAAAAAAGTTGAATAGACAAAAAAACTGTTCTATGTGTCGACATTTCGATACAGCTGGCACAACTAAAACTGTAGTAATGTAATCACTGGCAACATACTGACCCACCCACTAACAGGCAAGAAAATTCAATTATACCATACCAGTGATTGCAACGCGACCAATGTGATATACTGCATTAAATGTCCATGCGGCAAAGCATATATCGGTAAGACAGAACGTAAAGTAAAAATCCGTATAACTGAACACAAGAGCAAATTTTGTACAAAAAGCATTACATCAAGTTTAGCTCTACATTGAACTGAGTTTAAGCATAACATATCACAGTTACGATTCCAAATTGTAGAAAGGGTAACACCAAGGGCAGGAATGGATATCACGAAACAATTATTACGCAGAGAAGTGTTTTGGATTAAGCATCTTGTTACCATGACACCATCGGGTCTCAATGACCGTCTAGATATGAATTGCTTTTTTATAAAGAAACTCAGTATAATCAGACACACATATTCAGAGTGATTGTAGGATCTGGTCAGCATGCATTTGGTTGATTAGGACACCACCCACTAAGGAGGGACTCTTTAGAGCTCACACACGGTGAAGGGTTCTTTATTCACAGTGGTTACCTTGGGGATATACGTTCACAACGAGCTAACACCTGGTCATTTCTTTCAGCCAACATTAATTGTTTGTGTCTTTTATTATTTGTCTATCCATTTTTGGCTGGCATGTTTTATTGTAGACATCGGGGCTTTGCCATTCAGTCCATCTTCTAAGTACTTTCTTGAATCACTGTTATTCATTGGCAGTGTTTAGTACTTATGTGAGCGTTATGCATTATTGTGTGCAGCATCAGACCCCGCATGGGGGCCGTGTGCTCCAGTTTACACTGTATTTCGCTAGATAACTCGTTATTTGATTTCGTTCCGTTATATTTCAACACAGTGTCAAGATAGCGACACTTCCGGCCGTCTGCCAGTCCTCTTTCTTTGTCCGCCTCGCGGCGTGTTGAAATTGTTCCGACGCTTATGGCATCACGCGTTCAAAATCCGATCGTACACCGAGCAGCATTGAGTTCTTTTAAACGGGTAAGACTTGAGAGTATTTCCTACTCCGTTATCTTGCGCGTATTTTAGGGAACCAATATCAGGCATGGTATACACTCAGCTGACGGGCTTTCTTATTTGTTTTTTCATTTTTATTTCTTTCGTTTAGACCTTGTAGCAACGCAGTTTGGACATACTGAAGTCCCTTTACAACGAGCGGGTGAGTGCAACATTTGGTTGCTCCAGCAGACATATTCGTGTTTGCATTGGGTATGTCATATCACCATACCTTTTTGTTTGTATCGTTACAGGGCCGGGCACACCAGGCTAAATAGAACTACTTACCGCGAAGCACTTATGCGCAGAGTAAGCATGATTTAAGCGTTCAGTTACCCAGGGTACTAATCTTAGTGATTTCTCCAGTTTGCAGCCGTCACAACAGAGGCCGGTTTACACGGACTACCATTTGGTGAGCATAGGATAGCATACGTATTTCACCCACCCGCATCTTCTTGAGTTTGTAGCGGTTATCACTACGCACTAATTACTGTGTTCACATGACTCGGGTCGCTATGCTGTACATGCTATTATCTCATCCGGTATGTTCTTTGGCGCTTTCACGTGGTGACTCTTACCTTGGGCAGTATATTTCACATAGGAGTAATTATACAGGCCTTTCCACTTTTTCTTCTTTGTTCTGATGATCATTTGGGAGTTAACACATGAGGTCATACTTGGTAATCAGTTCATTTTAAAAGGAAGTGACCAGGCACCTCTCTATTTGAGGCATGTTGGGTAATGCTGCCCCTTATGTATATAAAGTATGATGAGACAGCAATATGAGCATAACAAACTGTTTTTTGTTTTAGGTTGGCCCCTGACGAAGGGACGGTGACGTCCCGAAATGCATCGGGCATTTATGAACAATTGTGTATTATTTCATGGACTGATCTTTGTATTACTTAGCGACTGAAATGAGGATTGTGCATATATTTTCATTCATTTGTTGAACATTGTACAGACTGTATTGTTGTACTTATTGTCAAATGTATTTTTATTTTCATTTAATCTTGATATAAATTGTGGTGAACCAATGGTTGTAAATTGTCAATGTTTTGAGCGGTAGTCTCACACGAGACGTGGGTATCAGCACCCAGTGAAGTGTGCACAGCACCATCAAGTTCACATACTTGTAATAGTTCTCTAATTCACCCACACTTGGTTGACAGCAAGTGTAGTGTTGTAGCACCACAGTTTGAATAGGTTTAAATTATTATTATAGGAGTGCTCCTCCAACCCTTCAATTATAACAACTAAAACTGTGAAATATATGATAAGCTTTTGAGTTCAGTCGTCTGTAATGAGACTTCAGTGTCATAGCTGCCCTCCGCCTCTCTGCTGCTCCTGCCACACAGGTCGTGCAGGATGGAAATTCTGTGCAGAGCTGCAGTGTGGTTTCCGGGGGGTCAGTCTAATGCAGCTTGTGCTGGCTTTTGGCAATGACATCACCCGCTTCACCTCTCCTCGCCCCGGGCTAAACTCGATTCAGCCAATCAGAGCAGCTGGTTTGGGTGAGGGCGGCAAGCAATGCAAAGCGAACAATACAAAATGTTCCAATTTATCGCGACAAGAATTTAAGGGGCATATCAGCAACAACCGGCGATAATTATTGCTAAGCGCACTTAGCGCTAGGATAATTTTCGCCGGCTATCGCTGGATTCTATCGCGGAGATAGTGTGCTATCAGCAACGCATATCTCCAAAGCGATAGAAATCCAAGCGTTAGCTAAAAAACAGTGCGATTATCACTGGAAAACCAGCGATAATCGCACTGCGACAGGCGATACCTTGCTGATAGGGCAGGGTGGACTTAGCCATGTAATCCACCTCCTATTGGATTACATGGCTAAATCAAATTAAAAGCAGGCATACAGAAACCTGCGTTAAGCGCGGTTAGTGTTTCTTTTATTATCACTAAGCAGGGTAGCGATTTCCTTGTTAATTGGAGAAATGTCGTTTAGCGACATTCTCCATGTAAGTTTGGCAAGGTACGCCCACTTTGCATCTCATTAGAGATGAAAAGCTGGGTGTTAAGGGAAAGGGCGCAAAGGCAAGGATTCACACGATAGCGTGACCTTGCTGATAAGGCGATAAAATGATCTCTGCTTTTCGGCCAAAAACGGACTCAAAAGTGGCTATAATTTTATTGCGCCACCTTGATGATATGACCCTTAGATTCTATTAAGGACACGGAGGTGAGGAATATGCTTACTCAATTTCTTTACTGACTCAACAGCAGCCAATGAAAAGTAAACTACATAAGTAAAAAACAACATTTCCCATAAAGCTTTGAACCACGCCTCCTCAAACAGCCAATGGCAACACATCATAGTGGACAAAATAGAGAGGCACCATCCTGGCTTCCTCTTTCTTTGCAAACCAGCCGATAAAGTCCGAACAAAAAACACAGTTCCAACTCTCAATGGAGAGACAAACAGCAGAGTTCCATTCTCCTCGGAGAATATAATCCAAGAATCCAAAGATCAGCATCCATTCTCCAAAAGCGAGGTGGTCCATCTCCAGCCGGAGCAGCAATTCAGTTCTGTTTAGAATCGTTCCCTGAAACAGAAACAAGTTTGAAAATAGGGAACCACAATGTTTGACTTCTCAGGGTGGGTATCAACAATTTATGAAAAAATTGACTCGTACAACATCACAGTTGATATTAACTGTCCCAACGGGTGGGATAATCCACGCCTCCATGTCCTTAATAGAATCTAAAATTCTTGTCGCAATAGCTGGAAAATTTTGTATTCTTTGTCAGGACCGGAGGCTTCTGATTATGCTGGTTCAAAGCTCATCAATAACAACAGAGGAAACATGAGAAATAGGCTTGTAATAAAACACCTTAAACATTGAATCTGACGACCAGTCGGCCGCTTTCAAGATATCCTCTAAGCGAGATCCTAAAATGTATGCTTTAGAGGCCATAGCTCCTCTAGCAGAATGAGCACCATATACAGAAACATCAATGCCTGCTTCTGACATCACCCGTCTGACCCACCTAGCCAAGGTGGCAGCTGAAACCGGTCTAAAAGATTTTTGATTCGCCAATAACAATTGACCCAAAGGGTCAGACCTATGTGCAAGAGTTCCTCATAGGGTTTTAAACATTGCAAAACACATAACTTATTATTGTGCGGGAAAGCAGGATACTCAACCGAACGTGACATCGTTTTTGTCCGTCTTGTGATGATGAAAGAGACACCTTGTAGAGAAAACATTCTACCTGCTGGATCTAGAGCACGCACATCTGACACTCTGCGAAATGAGATTAAACATAGCAACATGGTGAGCTTGGCCGATAGCTGTTTCAAAGAAATGTCTTTATTATCCGACCAAGACTCAAGTAAGGAAAGGACCTTCGAGACATCCCATAACGTTGAATACCTGGGACGAGGAGGATTAGCCACCCTAATATCTTTAACTTACACACCAGGGGATGCATCCCCACTGATTTACCATCAATAGAATCGTGACCTGCCGAGATTGCTGATCTGAAGTTGTTAACCAACCTGTATGAAAGGCCCGATTCAGCACATTCCGACAGAAAATTCAAAACCTCTTTAACATCTGATCCCACGGGATCCACCTGCCGTTGAAGGCACCAACCCACCCATCGCTCCCAGAAAGCTGAATATCGTTTCCGGGTGGATGGAGCCCAATTTGTTGTATAAAGCCGGCAGCCGCTGATGAAAGGCCGTCAATGCTCTTGTGTTTCCTGAGACCGTCCATACCATGAGAGACAGTTGGTTCTGCAGGACCAGCGGATGGGGAGCTACCACTGGGTCCTGGAGAAGCGTCCGGAACATCGGAAGTTGAAATGGAAGATCTACAGACAATTCCAATAGTGTGGGAAACCAGCACTGAGTCTTCCACAATGGTGTCACCAACACTATCAAAGCCTCCTGTCGACGGACCAGGGCCGCCACTCTAGGGATCAAATCAAAATGAGGAAACACATAATTCCTCAGAGACCCCCAATGCTGAAGGAACGTATCTGTTCCCATCGCCATCGGGTCCGGTCTCCAGCTGAAGAAAAGTGGGAGATGAACATTGAGACGAGAGGCAAAGAGGTCTATCTTGTAAGGACCTCGCATATTCATGATCTCCGCAAACAGAGAAGGATGAAGTCTCCAGTCGCTGTAATCCCTCAGGAATCTGGAGTTCCAATCTGCCACCTGATTGAGCTTGCCCAGCAGGTATTCCGCTATGACTTTGATCTTGTGATTCAGGCAAAAATGCCAGAATTCCTTCACAATGTTGACCAACATACATGACTTTGTTCCTCCTAGGTGATTGATGTATCTCACCGCCGAAACATTGTCCATCTGGAGGAGGATGCAACAATTGCTCTTCAGAGGATATATTGATTTTATCACAAACGATCCTGCTCATAACTCGAGGCAGTTGATGTGCAATTTCAACTCGTCAGCTGACCAACGTCCGCCTGTGATGAAATCTCCACATCGAGCGCCCTAACCTCAACGACTGCCGTCGGATTCGATAATGACGTCTGGAGAGGCGCCAAAAATTGCCCTTCCGTTCCAGCCCGTCATGTGCTCCAGCCACCAAAGAAGCTCCTCTCAAGCGTCTGGAGATAAGGGGATCAGGTGATCGTAATGAAACCTCTTTTGTAAGTAATAAATCTTGAGGCGCTAAAGGGCTCGATAGTGAAGAGGCCCGGGAAAGATGGCTTGGATGGAGGAGGCCAAGAGGCCTACGATCCTCGCCAATACTCTCAACGAAATCATCTGTTTGGACAGAGTGTTCTTGATCTCTCGTTTGATAGATCTGATCTTGGTTAATGGAAGAAGAAGTTGCGGGGAAACTGAATCTATTAGGAAGCCCAGAAAGTCTATCTGCTGGCTCGGAAGTATCATTGACTTTTTGATGTTTATGATGAAGCCCAGGTCCTGTAATAGGGACATCGTCCACTCCAAATGATTGAGGAGAAGGTTCTGATCCTGCGCCAAGAGCAGCATGTCGTCGAGGTAGACAATCATGCGCACTCCCATTTCTCGAAGGCGGGTTACTACTGGTTTCAAGAGCTTGGTGAAAACCTCCTCCCTTCTTTTGCACCAGAAAGACGTTGCTGCAAAACCCTCCGGGGATGAACAGCCCTACGGCAATAGCCTATTTGGCCAAAAGCTCTAGAAGTTCGGAGTCTATAAAATTCTGTTCTTGAAGGCCGAGGAGGAGATATCTGACACGGGGAATCTAGAAGCTCTATCTGGTAGCCCTGTACAGTGTGAAGGATCCACGCATCGGTGGTCAGACGTGTCCAATTCACAACAAAATGCAACAATCTGCCCCTAGGGGAATCATCGGAAACAAAGGACTTACCAGAGGACTGGGAATCAAAGTTTTTGTATCCTCGGTTAACACCCCTGTTGAAACAGCCCCTGATGCTTCGAGACCTGGATGGGTAGAAGCCCGCTTGGTCTGGTTCTTAGGTGTAACCTCTGCGCCTTGGGAGCGAAGCCTCTTTGAGGACTGGGATTGACGTAGCAGCCGGGCGAGCGTCCCCTGCCACGCCTGGCCCTACCAGAGACCTGATGGAAAACTCTCTTCAAGGAGGACTGCGAATTATCTAGTGAGGCGAAGGTACTCACAAACTAGGCAATGTCCTTCACAATTTTTTCGCCAAAAAGGTGACCTTCTGCTAGCGGGCCCGGTTTGGCTGAGGCTAGCTCCACCAATTGCGGATCAATTCGCAGTAGGACAGATTTGCGCCGTTCGGAGGCCAAGGCGCAGTTAGCGTTGCCAAGAAGACAGATCGCCCTTTGGGCCCACCCCGCCAAGACCTTGGGGTGAATAGTGGCCCCTGTTTTCTGAGATTCAAGGGCTAGCTCTAGAATTTTGGCCAGAGGGCCAGCAATGTCCAATACCTTATCTTGGCACGCCCGCAGGGCACAATTGATCCCTTTTTTCTGGTCCTTTTCATATTTCTTCAAGAAGGTGGTCATTGAAGAGTCTATGTCTGGAGTAAATGCCACCTTGTGCCCTAAATCAGGATGTGGACGCTCCGATTTAAGGCGAGCCCTCACATTCTTGTCAAAACTCTTTCGTAAATGAGTTTGCATGTATTCGGCAACTGCGGGGGTGGGACCCAGTCAGTTGAGCGAGGGTGGATGATGTCGGAAGGGTCAAACATGAAGGGGGAGGGATGGACGGGGGAAGAAGAGTGTTTGCATTTTTTAGCGCATTTACGAGGCCTGGACTCTTGGGAGGAGTCAGTGTTGGTGTAGGTAGTGGTATCAGGAATCTGGATAGGAGGGGGGAGAGGGTGTGGGAAGGGCCGGGCGCCATCTTGAGCCTGCTCTTTTGACTTGTAGAGCTTAGAATAAGTGTGCACCTGGGGCCATGGGAGGCCGGGAGGTACTGGGGAAGGAGGGGGCGCTGGGACGGGGGAAGGCCCAGAGGGTGTAGGGTTAGCAGGTACCAGAAGGTCTAGACGCTGGGATATAGGTAATAAGGCGGAGGAGAGCACCTTATACAGCTTGGCATCCAGATTTTTGTCTATAATATCTTCCATTGACTCGTCATAGTAATATGCATCGTCCTCTTGGCCCTCACACGCAGCTACCTCCTCCTGGTAGAACTCACAGTCCGCCATATCTCAGTTGAATAACAAAAAATATTCACTCACAAGTCCCCAGAGGGAAGCCCAATTATCAGCCCAGACTTTCTTTTAAGCTAAGGCGTCAGGTGGGAGCAGTGCCGGGGCAAAGGAGCAAGGACAAACTCTACAAAATACTGATAGCTATAGGACTAATGGAGGGTGATAACCCCCACCTGTAGCACAGAGTAGGGGTGCCAAAAATTAACTTCCCAGTCAAGCTGGGGCTTGAAGGGTTAATGCTCACGAGAGTTGGGATTGAAACGCTGCTCTAATTGCTGCAAATTGGCCCGTTAAATGCTCCAGTGCCAGCTGCGTGGATCCCCTAATTCAGCCTGGGGCAAGGCTAGGGTGACCAGACGTCCCGGTGTCCCGACACTTTTCTCCAAGTGAATGAAATGTCCCGGTTTTCGAACAGTGTCCGGGTTAAACACAGAAATGTCCCGGTTTTTCATAAGTGTTCCGGTTGAATTTGCACTTAGGTGAGCGCTGCAGCAGGAAGGGAAATCCTTTGAAGAGAGACACTTCTCTCTGGATTTCCCTTCTCTTTGTACACACAGCACAACCTACGTCTTCGGCACAACCCTCAATTTAAAAGGCCAGGTGCACTCCATCTTGTCAGATGATCTGGTTCAATTTGTGAAATTCTGTTCATGTGGAAGATTAAAACCTCCTCTCCCCTCCATGGGTTTTCAGTGCGCTTCCTACACGTTGTCGTTTTATGCTTGGCGGCTTCTTATCTGCCACCCTTTTCATCCGCTTCGGATTCTGGCGAGAGCTTTTATTCTGGTACTCAGTGAAGCAACTGAACTATGACCTGGTCTCTGATCGCAGCTGATGCATGAAAGGGAAATTAAAAATGTCCCCTATAGCGTAGAAGCTGTAAACAAAGTTTTTTTTTTTTTTTAACAAACGTATGCTAGTGTCATCGGCACTGAATGTAATGGAAATAGTTGAATGTATATTTTTTTTGTACCTTTAATTAAATGGTATTTATTATAGCTGCTTGGGCGACTACTGCAGTGATGGTTGAATCTTTCAGGATAGCTAGTGTGGATTGTTTTGTTTTAAAAGGTGTTGTTGTTGTTGGCTGCCTCCACTGCTCTAGAAAGAACCTGCTAGGACCAGGACCAGCCTGGCAGGGAGCTCTGGCAGGAAGGAGTTGTAGGTTCAGCAGTCGCTGGCTGGGCGTAGGCTGGTGTGTAGTGCAAGCTTAGTGAGTAGGCAAAGCTGCTCCTGGATCTGCTTACAGGGGTTATCATGATTTTCAGCGAAATGGGAAGTGTGGCTAAGAATATGCTGTATTTTTGATAGATTCCGAGTCCATTATTGTAAAGCCAACATATGGAAGTCTCGTTGGCAGTGTTATTTACAGGGAAAGGCTGTGGCCTGAGAGGAGATGGATAGATAAGACCACATATGTTTAGAAGAACATCGATTATTGGCAAATAGCTGGATCTGCAGTGAGGATTTGAGGGCTGTGGTTAGGTTTCCATTTGTAAAGCCTTCTAGTTCTCCTGTTAGTCATTTTAAAAAATGCCTCTGTTCCCTTTCGGTATCAAGTTCATGAAAATCTTTGTGCAAAAGATACTGGTTATAAACTGTAAAATGTGGGCATCGTCCATTTGCAGTAGCCTTAGGCCAGCTTATGCTTGCTCACTAGTTCTTCAAATTATTTTGTTCCACGACTCATCGTGTGTGAGGGGGGAGAGACAGGCCCCTATTACGACAAACCTATTTCCTCACAATTCTATTACATTGTCAGTTCTAGGCATATTTAACAAGTTAAATATTGCAGTTATTGACAATTATCACTTTCAACAATGCAATTAAATACATGATGGCAAAATTGGCAGCCAGGCCACCACAAAAGTGTAAAAGTATCCACCATGTAATCCTTTATCAGAAATAGGGTAAGGACTTTGAGGGTCATTTGGCGCTCACTGCGACACCCAGACATGAGTGACAAAAGGTGCTATTGATAGCCTATTACTGAGTGGCTTACTGCCACATTTCGTACATTAAACACAGCCATGTTTTCAGCATTATATCTTTTCCTCATGAGCATAAAAGATGCTCTTCTTGGAGAGTATGGCGCAAGGGCTCCGGATCAGGGACAGGCGGTGAAGCTGTATTGTTCTGCTTCTCTATTTCTTTCTTTATTCATTCATCTCTTTATTCAATTGTTTGATGAACAAGGAAACCCAGAAATCCGGTCCGGTCAGAAACCAATTTGATTTTTTGTTTATTTGACCACAAAATGTGACCAGCTAATGGACAGTAAAAAATGTCTTTCTGAAATTGAAATTGTACATTATTATCTAAATTTAAAAACTCCCACTGTTTGTTGCATACCGGTGGAACATCCGAGGGACTGAAAGTAACGCTGCAAAACTGAAGCACCAGCAGTACTAGATCCCTGCATATGTTATAGTAGTATCCTAATATAGCAGAGCAAATAAATATGCATTTTTATATTTTGCAAGTCTGTTCGATCAAGGCCTTGAAATGAATTACCATTGTATGTCAGACCTAGGAGCTGATATAAAAAGTCCTTTCACAAATTGCGTTTAATAAAAAATTGTTTGAGCCCTCTGAGATCAACAATTAACTGCACTGAATGTAGGGGGAGGGCTTTACGGGGAGGAGTATTCTACAAACAGCAGTATCTGAAGTGACGACTACAGTATGTATATCAAACTCGATAGCGATGCACTCGTTCACTTCCTCGCGGCAAAAACATGAACACGAACTCCTCTTCAATTGTGCGATTCTCTTTACTGTTCACAGTTAACAGTCATAATATATATATATATATCTATATATAAAAATAAAGGTACTCCGTAGATGAGCCACAGTTGTATCTTCATCACTGTAACAGAATACACGGACACGGACCCAATAAATAAGTGCTAATTATTTTATTTTGTGCAGTTTTGCCACCATATATATATATATATATACTTATTTAATAAGAAAACATACTTGGAATTTCAAGGCAAGGGTGGTCACCAACTATAGCAAATGTTGAGGCAAAGTCAGTTTAAATGGAATTAATGGTTAATGCTAATAAAATACCTCTGATTTGTCGTCTGTAATGCTTCATCTCGGTCTGTGGAGGGAGCTGTCATTGCAGTCCTTTTTCTATGTCTATGACAGCTGTCAAATAGTCCTACTTTTATGTTGATGGTAACTGCAAACAGTAGTCCTACTTCTATGTCTATAACCTGTCCCCGTTTTTAGGTCTCGGCTGCGAAAGGCTGCGCTTGCGCAGTCTCGCTCCGAGATTTAATGAGTTGGAGTGACTTTGAGAAGAGGGGCTTGCACCCGCCCCTCTTCTCTCCTGTTCTCCATTGGCTGGCCTCGTAAATGCTGGCCAGCCACTGGAGAAGAGGTCCAGTCACTCCGATTAGGCCCCGTCCTTTTCGGATCGGGGGGCGTGTTTTTTGCGAGAAGTCTCAGGGAGGAGACAACAGCAAAACACGCCCCCCAATCCGAAAAGGACACTCCCTTTCTCCGAGGCATTTTCTGCTGTGCCTCGGAGAAAGGCGGTGGTGCCCCGGCGTTGCTCCCGCGCACACACGCTATCTCTTTTACTTTCGGAGCGTCGAGCCGGTACTCCTCGGCTCTCTTGGATTCGACCGCTTACATAGCCAATCAGCTACTCGGCACGGAGACAAAAGACTGAAGAAGTAATCTCCTCATTCCTCGCCCCTGCCCCTCCAGCTGGCTCGTGCGTTGGTACGCACCAACGAGCGGAGCGCGAGCCCCCCTTAAAGGGGTGGGGAAAAAGCCGCTGTGGAACGTACCATCTTGTAAGTTCTACCTGCTTGCAACTTTCTTTACCATGGCGCGCGGTAGTTAGGCTCACTGCAGTTCAATGAACGAGAAGAGAACGGGGCACCTCTTGCCTCCGCCTCCATGCTTGATCTTACAATTAGCCGCTACAGTCTTTCTTCTATTGCTATGACCATGTTTGTGACGCTAGACGCCTTGGAAATTGGAGGTGGTCGCTACCCGCACGTGTGAGCTCTGAGCTGACGGTATGAGTTAACATTATTGCTTGTTTAACCCCTTCAGTGCCCATGACGAGCTGGACTCGTCATGGAGCACAGTCGCGCTGTGCCCATGACGAGTCCAGCTCGTCATGGGACCCACCCTTGGGGGAAGCGCTGGCGCTCCCCCCGTGATTCCGCGATCTTTTTTTTTTTTGCTTGGGAGGCAGGGGAAGACCTTCCCCTGCCTCCCCCCGCCCCCCCCGCCCGCGTCATCAATGACGTCAGCGCGGGAGCCGCGCTGACGTCACCAGAGGCTTCCCCTTTGCTCTCCGAGGCGCTGGAAGCCATTTGCTTCCTGCGCGTCGGAGTGTAAAGGTCAGTTTTGGGGCTGGGGAGGGGGTATCAGTGGATGTGTGCGCTAGGTAGGGTGGGGGCACAATGTTGGGGGGGGTGTAAGTGGGTTTTTGAGATCTCTGCTTTGTTTCTGCTCGTTGATCGTCAAAGCGCAGGCAATTTGATGCGAATTTCGAAAAAAAAAAAACGCTCGTTTTCGTTTCTTTGTCTGTTTCACCTGGGGGGTGCTGCTAGCGTGGGATGGGGGTGGGGGGGCGTAATACAGACAGTCCTAGGGGTTCCAAAGTGGCCAGATTTATTTTATTGGCTTATAAAAACACCAGCATCCGAGTTTGCCAGTGCAGTTTTACTTTCGTTTTCTCCTGTAACTTTGAACTGCATTGTTGTACCAAGGGGGGGCGAAGAAAGTGAGACAGGGGTTGCAAAGTGGCCAGATTGATTTTATTTGCTTCCAAGTACACCAGCATCAGAGTTTGCCAGTGATGTGCTTTTTTCGTTTTTTTGTCTTCCTTTGAACTGTATTGTTGTTCCCAGGGGGCAAAGTAAAGTTAGACAGAGGGATTGCAAAGTGGCCAGATTGATTTCATTTGCATCCAAGCACACCAGCATCAGAGTTTGCCAGTGCAGTGCGACTTTCGTTTTCTCAGCCTTACTTTGAACAGTATTCTTGTTCCCTGGGTGGGCGAAATAAAGTAAGACAGAGGGGTTGCCAAGTGGCCAGATTATTTTTATTTGGATCCAAGTACACCAGCATCAGAGTTTGCCAGTGATGTGCTTCTTTCGTTTTTTTGTCTTCTTTTGAACACTGTTGTTGTTTCCAGGGGGGGCGAAATAAAGTTAGACTGAGGGATTGCAAAGTGGCCAGATTGATTTTATTTGCATCCAAGTACACCAGCATCAGAGTTTGCCAGTGATGTGCTTCTTTCGTTTTTTTGTCTTCCTTTGAACAGTGTTGTTGTTCCCTGGGGGGGCGAAATAAAGTTAGACTGAGGGATTGCAAAGTGGCCAGATTGATTTTATTTGCACCCAAGCACACCAGCATCAGAGTTTGCCAGTGCAGTGCGTCTTTAGTTTTTTCGCCTAACTTTGACCAGTATTGTTGTTCCCAGGGGGGGCGAAATAAAGTTAGACAGAGGGATTGCAAAGTGGCCAGAATGATTTTATTTGCATCCATGCACACCAGCATCAGAGTTTGCCAGTGCAGTGCGTCTTTAGTTTTCTCGCCTAACTTTGAACAGTATTGTTGTTCCCAGGGGGGGCGAAATAAAGTTAGACAGAGGGATTGCAAAGTGGCCAGATTGATTTTATTTGCATCCAAGCACACCAGCATCAGAGTTTGCCAGTGCAGTGCGTCTTTAGTTTTCTCGCCTAACTTTGAACAGTATTGTTGTTCCCAGGGGGGGCGAAATAAAGTTAGACAGAGGGATTGCAAAGTGGCCAGATTGCTTTTATTTGCATCCAAGCACACCAGCATCAGAGTTTGCCAGTGCAGTGCGTCTTTAGTTTTCTCGCCTAACTTTGAACAGTATTGTTGTTCCCAGGGGGGGGCGAAATAAAGTTAGACAGAGGGATTGCAAAGTGGCCAGATTGATTTTATTTGCATCCAAGCACACCAGCATCAGAGTTTGCCAGTGCAGTGCGTCTTTAGTTTTCTCGCCCAGCTTTGAACAGTATTGTTGTTCCCAGGGGGGGCGAAATAAAGTTAGACAGAGGGATTGCAAAGTGGCCAGATTGATTTTATTTGCATCCAAGCACACCAGCATCAGAGTTTGCCAGTGCAGTGCGTCTTTAGTTTTCTCGCCTAACTTTGAACAGTATTGTTATTCCCAGGGGGGACAAATAAAGTTAGACAGAGGGATTGCAAAGTGGCCAGATTGATTTTATTTGCATCCAAGCACACCAGCATCAGAGTTTGCCAGTGCAGTGCGTCTTTAGTTTTTTCACCTAACTTTGAACAGTATTGTTGTTCCCAGGGGGGGCGAAATAAAGTTAGATAGAGGGATTGCAAAGTGGCCAGATTGATTTTATTTGCATCCAAGCACACCTGCATCAGAGTTTGCCAGTGCAGTGCGTCTTTAGTTTTCTCGCCTAACTTTGAACAGTATTTTTGTTTCCAGGGGGGGCGAAATAAAGTTAGACAGAGGGATTGCAAAGTGGCCAGATTGATTTTATTTGCATCCAAGCACATCAGCATCTGAGTTTGCCAGTGCAGTGCGTCTTTAGTTTTTTCGCCTAACTTTGAACAGTATTGTTGTTCCCAGGGGGGGGCGAAATAAAGTTAGACAGAGGGATTGCAAAGTGGCCAGATTGATTTTATTTGCATCCAAGCACACCAGCATCAGATTTTGCCAGTGCAGTGCGTCTTTAGTTTTTTCGCCTAACTTTGAACAGTATTGTTGTTCCCAGGGGGGGCGAAATAAAGTTAGACAGAGGGATTGCAAAGTGGCCAGATTGATTTTATTTGCATCCAAGCACACCAGCATCAGAGTTTGCCAGTGCAGTGCGTCTTTAGTTTTCTCGCCTAACTTTGAACAGTATTGTTGTTCCCAGGGGGGGCGAAATAAAGTTAGACAGAGGGATTGCAAAGTGGCCAGATTGATTTTATTTGCATCCAAGCACACCAGCATCAGAGTTTGCCAGTGCAGTGCGTCTTTAGTTTTCTCGCCTAACTTTGAACAGTATTGTTGATCCCAGGGGGGGCGAAATAAAGTTAGACAGAGGGATTGCAAAGTGGCCAGATTGATTTTATTTGCACCAAAGCACACCAGCATCAGAGTTTGCCAGTGCAGTGCGTCTTTAGTTTTCTCGCCTAACTTTGAACAGTATTGTTGTTCACAGGGGGGGCGAAATAAAAGTTAGACAGAGGGATTGCAAAGTGGCCAGATTGATTTTATTTGCATCCAAGCACACCAGCATCAGAGTTTGCCAGTGCAGTGCGTCTTTAGTTTTCTCGCCTAACTTTGACCAGTATTGTTGTTCCCTGGGGGGGCGAAATAAAGTTAGACAGAGGGATTGCAAAGTGGCCAGATTGATTTTATTTGCACCAAAGCACACCAGCATCAGAGTTTGCCAGTGCAGTGCGTCTTTAGTTTTCTCGCCTAACTTTGACCAGTATTGTTGTTCCCTGGGGGGGGGCGAAATAAAGTTAGACAGAGGGATTGCAAAGTGGCCAGATTGATTTTATTTCCAATAAAGCACACCAGCATCAGAGTTTGCCAGTGCAGTGCGTCTTTAGTTTTCTCGCCTAACTTTGACCAGTATTGTTGTTCCCGGGGGGGTGAAATAAAGTTAGACAGAGGGATTGCAAAGTGGCCAGATTGATTTTATTTTTACCAAAGCACACCAGCATCAGAGTTTGCCAGTGCAGTGCGTCTTTAGTTTTCTCGCCTAACTTTGACCAGTATTGTTGTTCCCTGGGGGGGTGAAATAAAGTTAGACAGAGGGATTGCAAAGTGGCCAGATTGATTTTATTTGCACCAAAGCACACCAGCATCAGAGTTTGCCAGTGCAGTGCGTCTTTAGTTTTCTCGCCTAACTTTGAACAGTATTGTTGTTCACAGGGGGGCGAAATAAAAGTTAGACAGAGGGATTGCAAAGTGGCCAGATTGATTTTATTTGCATCCAAGCACACCAGCATCAGAGTTTGCCAGTGCAGTGCGTCTTTAGTTTTCTCGCCTAACTTTGAACAGTATTGTTGTTCCCAGGGGGGGCGAAATAAAGTTAGACAGAGGGATTGCAAAGTGGCCAGATTGATTTTATTTGCATCCAAGCACACCAGCATCAGAGTTTGCCAGTGCAGTGCGTCTTCATTTTTCTCGCCTAACTTTGAACAGTATTGTTGTTCCCAGGGGGGGGGCAAATAAAGTTAGACAGAGGGATTGCAAAGTTGCCAGATTGATTTTATTTGCATCCAAGCACACCAGCATCAGAGATTGCCAGTGCAGTGCGTCTTTAGTTTTCTCGCCTAACTTTGAACAGTATTGTTGTTCCCAGGGGGGGCGAAGTAAAGTTAGACAGAGGGATTGCAAAGTGGCCAGATTGATTTTATTTGCATCCAAGCACACCAGCATCAGAGTTTGCCAGTGCAGTGTGTCTTTAGTTTTTTCGCCTAACTTTGAACAGTATTGTTGTTCCCAGGGGGGGCGAAATAAAGTAAGACTTAGGGGTTGCCAAGTTGCCAGATTGTTTTTATTTGCATCCAAGTACACCAGCTTCAGAGTTTGCCAGTGTATTGCTACTTTCGTTTTCTCATCTAACTTTGAACAGCATTGTTGTTTCCAGGGGGGGCGAAATAATGTAAGACAGAGGGGTTGCAAAGTGGCCAGATTGATTTCATTTGCATCCAAGTACACCAGCGTCAGAGTTTGCCAGTGTTTTGCTACTTTCATTTTCTCGTCTTCCTTTGAACAGCATTGTTGTTTCCAGGGTGGGAGAGGTTACCATTTCTGTAGGTACTGCAATACCTGGTTGATGGGTGAATTGGAAAACACAATGTGCACCATGGTTGTACTTTATACTCTTTGTAAGTTGACACCACTACATTACACCTGCTTGTGCTAAGACTAGAGGTATAAAAGTGCAATAAATGGCAGACACGCAAAACACAGGAACACACTGGGTAGGCACTTCTACGGGCATGGAGAACAGAATTTCCTATAATGTAAAGACTTACTTCACACAATGGAGAGGGTGTGAATTAAGTTTGGAAGTGTCTTTGCAGGAGGAGAAATTTGAGGTTAGTTTTGAAGGACTGGGAAGAGGGAGGGGGTGGTCCGGAGCTGAGGCTCAGTTCCAGAATCTTGCCGCGTTGCTTGTAAAGGATTGGGCCATCAATCTTTCCTTTTTGAAAGTGGGAGGGTCAAGCAAAACATTTTGCGCAGTACGTGATGGTCTAGAGCATTATATGTATATGTTACAATAAAGTTTTTTTTCCTCTTTTTTTTCTAGACTAAAGCTTTTCAACGGTGGCTGTTCTGCAGTTTTGTGTAGTTGCATTGTGTTGGTAAGAATTTTTTTGTTGTTGTATTTACACCAAATGAGTAATAATGTAATGTCCGAATGATTTTTTTTGTAAGTGATGTCATAATGGCGGCATATTTAGTTAGTGGTTTGAGCATGAAAATCTTTGCGATGTGTTTTGCATAGTCTTATGTGTAATTGTTTTTCTCTTTCTTTTTTAGTGGGATATTGTTGATCCATACTGTGTCTGTACAGAGTAGGTGGTGGTGAGTAGTTTTGCTGCCTCTGGCAAGTGAGTGGTATTGTTTTGGAGTATATTTGAGTTTTTGATAAAGGTGCTTTTTGCTTATTACTTATTTTACAAAGAGTTTGTTGTTGTTGACAAGTTACATTTATTAGTAAGCAATATGGCTAGCCGTAGAATGACTGCTCAACAGGTGGTCGGTATGCTTCTTGAATCTTCCTCTGATCATGATTATGAGACTGACAGTGCGTCTGAGGGAGAGGAGGGAGGGGAAGATTCTGGCAGTGAGTTTTCTCTCAACATGGAATCATCGGATGATGAAGGTACTCTCAGTGCAGATGAAGGTACTCTTGGTGTGGATGAAGCAACTCTCAGTGCGGATGAAGTGCCTGTCTTAGAGGAGGAAACTGCTGTGCCGATGGTGCAAGAGGCATCTGGATTGCAGTCTGAGGCTGCTAGGCTTCCTACTGGAAGTGCTGGACTTTGGGTTGATCCAAACATGGTGCAGCCGGTGTTGCCTGCCTTTAGTGGTGTTGCAGGGTGTACAGTGAATTGTGAAAACTTTTTGCCTATTCAGTTTTTTCAGTTGTTTATGGATGATGTATTTTTGGGTGAGATTGTTGAGCAGACGAATTTGTATGCTGAACAGTTTTTGAGGATCAACAGTGACAAACTTAGGCCCCAGTCTAGAGCTACCCGGTGGACTCCCACATATCTGGAAGAGATTAAGAAGTTTTTGGGTTTGACTTTATTGATGGGTGTGGTAAGGAAGCCAACCTTGGCTTCATATTGGTCTACTAGCCCCTTGTTGGCAACTGCCATATTTCCTGCAGTTATGACTCGTAATCGGTATTTACTTTTGCTACGTATGCTGCATTTTGTTGATAATTCAATGGCGTTGCCACGAGATCACCCTGACTGTGACCGTCTTTTTAAGATTCGGCCCGTTCTTGATCACTTTGTGGATCGGTTTTCTGAGATCTATACTCCCGGGAAAGAAATATCTATTGATGAGTCTTTGGTCTTGTTCAAGGGCCGTTTGGTTTTTAGGCAGTACATCCCTAGCAAGAGGGCACGCTATGGAATTAAGCTGTATATGTTGTCTGAGAGTAGGACAGGATATGTATTTAATTTTCGTGTGTATACTGGTAGAGATTCTGCCATTGACCCCCCAGGATGTCCGTCCACTTTTGGAGTTGCAGAGAAAATTGTGTGGGATCTTGCTAGGAGACTGTTTAACAGAGGCCACCATTTGTACCTGGATAACTTCTATACTGCTGTGCAATTATTTAAGGAATTGTATAAAGTGGACACTTTTGCATGTGGCACAATCCGCTCTAACCGTAAAGCTTATCCGAAAGAGCTTGTTTGCAAAAAACTTCAGAGGGGGCAGTGCAGTTCCTTGCGTAGTGATGAACTACTAGCTGTGAAATTTGTGGACAGGAGGGATGTGTACATGCTGACTACCATCCATGATGAGAGTACTTCACCTGTGGCTGTTTGGGGTCAGGTTGCTGAAGTGCGCAAACCTGTGTGCATTCTAGACTACAATAAGCACATGGGTGGTGTTGACAGAGTAGATCAGAGGTTGGAACCTTACTCTGCTATTCGTAAGGCTTATGTTTGGTATAAGAAGTTGGCCATCCATTTCTTCGAATTAGCAATGTTCAATGCTTTTATTGTGTTCAAGGAGTGTTCTCCTGCGTCAAAGTTGACATTTATTCAGTTTCAGCACTCTGTGATAGCTAGCCTTGTTGTTGTGGAACAGGCAAGTGTTCCTAGATTTGGAGTGGTGGAGGATGTGGTTCGATTGAAAGATCGCCACTTTCCTGATTTCATCCCTCCCACACCGGCAAAAGATTTTCCCACTAGGAGATGTAGAGTCTGTTGGCGAAGAGATAAGCGGAAGGAGACTCGTATGTACTGCTCCGACTGTCCATCTAAACCTGGGCTGTGTGTCCCTGCTTGTTTTAGAGCGTACCATACCCAAAAGAAGTTTTGGGAGCAATCATGAGTGGTAAAGTTAACTGATTGGTTTGTTTTCTTTGGAAAATGTGATTCTGTTTCCAGGTTGGCTTTAGTGCAATGTGTTAAGTTTCTGATTTTGTGTTTGTAGATTTTTATGTATTTGTGATTTGTTTGTGTTTTTATTTTTGGCTAAAAAAATCCTAAATGTGTTGGCAGTGTGTGTGGACTGGCACTTCTTTGGCGGTGTACGTGGAATGGTGCTTGGCTGGCGGTGTGCGTGGACTGGTGCTTGGCTGTTGGCGTGCGTGGCCTGGTGCTTGGCTGGCGGTGTGTGTGGACTGGTGCTTGGCCGGCGGTGTGCGTGGAC
Source organism: Triturus cristatus (assembly GCF_964204655.1). NCBI lineage: Eukaryota > Metazoa > Chordata > Amphibia > Caudata > Salamandridae > Triturus > Triturus cristatus. Next base: position 132,404,516 of record NC_140594.1, read on the forward strand.
TGGTGCTTGGCTGGCGGTGTGTGTGGACTGGTGCTTGGCTGGCGGTGTGCGTGGACTGGTGCTTGGCTGGCGGTGTGCGTGGACTGGTGCTTGGCTGGCGGTGTGCGTGGACTGGTGCTTGGCTGGCGGTGTGCGTGGACTGGTGCTTGGCTGGCGGTGTGCGTGGACTGGTGCTTGGCTGGCGGTGTGCGTGGACTGGTGCTTGGCTGGCGGTGTGCGTGGACTGGTGTTTAGCTGGCGGTGTGCGTGAACTGGTGCTCGGCTAGTGGTGTGCGTGGACTGGCGCTCGGCTGGCTGTGTGAGTAGTGACTTGCTGCTGGTCACTACACACACTGCTAGCTGAGTGCCACTCCACGCAATCCATCTACTTGTGTAGTTTCTGTTTCAGGAATGTGGGCGTGTGAAAGTGATGGGCCCTTGAATGGCGCTGTGTGCTGGTGGGAGTTTTGTTATGTGATGGGCCCGCGGCTGGCGGTATGAATGGTTTTGTATGTCTCACGCGTATGAAAGGTGTATGAATGGCCTGTAAAGAGGTTGGTGCCTTGTCGTGGCTTTACAGCTCACGAGCTGTGAGTCAATGGTTCAGTTTCTCGCCCTTTCAATTATTAACAGTGCATTTCATTGTTGTGAAATCACTTGCTAATACAATTGTATATTCTAAACCATCACTCACTCTCGTGCCAAATCCAACCAGTATGTGTGTGTGCTTGAGGTTTAGATGGCTGTGCAGTAATATTTGCCTTTCTGAAGCAGGGTGTACCTTGTCCCTTTTGTGAATTTTGTAATGTGTTTTTTTTGTGCCTGGTGGTGTGAATGGTCTTGTGTGTATCACGTATGAAAGATGTGTGAATGGCCTGTAAAGCGGTTGGTGCCTTGCCGTGGCTTTACAGCTCACGAGCTGCGAGTCATTGGTTCAGTTTTTTCTCCATTGAATTATTGACAGTGCATTTCATTTTTGTGAAATCTCTTGTTAATAAAATTTAATATACTGAACCATCACTCGCCCTCGTGCCAAATCCAACCAGTATGTGTGTGTGTTTGAGGAATAGGTGGCTGTGCAGGATTCTTTGTCTGTTTAGTTTCTCTGGCAAAGTGTATGTTCCATGTAAAAATAACCCACCAACTGTACATATTGTGGTAAACCCATGGGAGTTCATGGTGATGTCTCTCTTGTGAATTTCAAAAAGGTTTTTATCCTCAATGTCCTGCAAACCTCAAAATATCGATCACATTGTCCATGCAATTTTGTTCCAAAATTCTCACGTTGTAGAAACAATGTCGAAACTTTCTTGTTTTGCAAGGGGGTCAACTGTCTTTTTGGCCCGTGCTCGGCGGCCATCTAGGGAAACCTACCAAATCCACCATTTCTGAAAACTAGACACCCGGCGGCTTCCAGGGAGGTATGGCTTGCGTGGATCCCCCAACGTTTCCTTACCCAGAATCCCCTGCAAACCTCAATTTTTGCTGGAAAAAGCACTTTTTTCACACATTTTGGGGTGGGAAAGTAGTGGCATCACCGGGCTTACACAAATTTACCACCACCCAGCGTTCCCCCAGGTCTCCCGGTAAAAATGGTGCCTCACTTGTGTGGGAGGCCCAAGTACCCGCCGCAGGCAAGGGCCCAAAACGCAGTGAGGCGACATCAAAAGGGCCTGTCGCAAAACCACCTGGTTTTGCAAGGGGGGTCACTTGGGTTTTTGGCCCGGTGCTCGGCGGCCATCTAGGGAAACCTACCAAACCCACACATTTCTGAAAACTAGACACCCGGCGGCTTCCAGGGAGGTATGGCTTGCGTGGATCCCCCAACGTTTCCTTACCCAGAATCCCCAGCAAACCTCAATTTTTGCTGGAAAAAGCACTTTTTTCACACATTTTGGGGTGGGAAAGTAGTGGCATCACCGGGCTCACACAAATTTACCACCACCCAGCGTTCCCCCAGGTCTCCCGGTAAAAATGGTGCCTCACTTGTGTGGGAGGCCCAAGTACCCGCCGCAGGCAAGGGCCCAAAACGCAGTGAGGCGACATCAAAAGGGCCTGTTGCAAAACCACCTGGTTTTGCAAGGGGGGTCACTTGAGTTTTTGGCCCGGTGCTCGGCGGCCATCTAGGGAAACCTACCAAACCCACGCATTTCTGAAAACTAGACACCCGGCGGCTTCCAGGGAGGTATGGCTTGCGTGGATCCCCCAACGTTTCCTTACCCAGAATCCCCTGCAAACCTCAAATTTTGCTGGAAAAAGCACTTTTTTCACACATTTTGGGGTGGGAAAGTAGTGGCATCACCGGGCTCACACAAATTTACCACCACCCAGCGTTCCCCCAGGTCTCCCGGTAAAAATGGTGCCTCACTTGTGTGGGAGGCCCAAGTACCCGCCGCAGGCAAGGGCCCAAAACGCAGTGAGGCGACATCAAAAGGGCCTGTCGCAAAACCACCTGGTTTTGCAAGGGGGGTCACTTGGGTTTTTGGCCCGGTGCTCGGCGGCCATCTAGGGAAACCTACCAAACCCACACATTTCTGAAAACTAGACACCCGGCGGCTTCCAGGGAGGTATGGCTTGCGTGGATCCCCCAACGTTTCCTTACCCAGAATCCCCAGCAAACCTCAATTTTTGCTGGAAAAAGCACTTTTTTCACACATTTTGGGGTGGGAAAGTAGTGGCATCACCGGGCTCACACAAATTTACCACCACCCAGCGTTCCCCCAGGTCTCCCGGTAAAAATGGTGCCTCACTTGTGTGGGAGGCCCAAGTACCCGCCGCAGGCAAGGGCCCAAAACGCAGTGAGGCGACATCAAAAGGGCCTGTCGCAAAACCACCTGGTTTTGCAAGGGGGGTCACTTGGGTTTTTGGCCCGGTGCTCGGCGGCCATCTAGGGAAACCTACCAAACCCACGCATTTCTGAAAACTAGACACCCGGCGGCTTCCAGGGAGGTATGGCTTGCGTGGATCCCCCAACGTTTCCTTACCCAGAATCCCCTGCAAACCTCAATTTTTGCTGGAAAAAGCACTTTTTTCACACATTTTGGGGTGGGAAAGTAGTGGCATCACCGGGCTCACACAAATTTACCACCACCCAGCGTTCCCCCAGGTCTCCCGGTAAAAATGGTGCCTCACTTGTGTGGGAGGCCCAAGTACCCGCCGCAGGCAAGGGCCCAAAACGCAGTGAGGCGACATCAAAAGGGCCTGTTGCAAAACCACCTGGTTTTGCAAGGGGGGTCACTTGGGTTTTTGGCCCGGTGCTCGGCGGCCATCTAGGGAAACCTACCAAACCCACGCATTTCTGAAAACTAGACACCCGGCGGCTTCCAGGGAGGTATGGCTTGCGTGGATCCCCCAACGTTTCCTTACCCAGAATCCCCTGCAAACCTCAAATTTTGCTGGAAAAAGCACTTTTTTCACACATTTTGGGGTGGGAAAGTAGTGGCATCACCGGGCTCACACAAATTTACCACCACCCAGCGTTCCCCCAGGTCTCCCGGTAAAAATGGTGCCTCACTTGTGTGGGAGGCCCAAGTACCCGCCGCAGGCAAGGGCCCAAAACGCAGTGAGGCGACATCAAAAGGGCCTGTCGCAAAACCACCTGGTTTTGCAAGGGGGGTCACTTGGGTTTTTGGCCCGGTGCTCGGCGGCCATCTAGGGAAACCTACCAAACCCACACATTTCTGAAAACTAGACACCCGGCGGCTTCCAGGGAGGTATGGCTTGCATGGATCCCCCAACGTTTCCTTACCCAGAATCCCCTGCAAACCTCAATTTTTGCTGGAAAAAGCACTTTTTTCACACATTTTGGGGTGGGAAAGTAGTGGCATCACCGGGCTCACACAAATTTACCACCACCCAGCGTTCCCCCAGGTCTCCCGGTAAAAATGGTGCCTCACTTGTGTGGGAGGCCCAAGTACCCGCGGTAGGCAAGGACAACAAACGTAGTGAGGCGACATCAACATTGCCTATCCCAAATGTCGCCTCACTACGTTTGTTGTCCTTGCCTGCCGCGGGTACTTGGGCCTCCCACACAAGTGAGGCACCATTTTTACCGGGAGACCTGGGGGAACGCTGGGTGGTGGTAAATTTGTGTGAGCCCGGTGATGCCACTACTTTCCCACCCCAAAATGTGTGAAAAAAGTGCTTTTTCCAGCAAAAATTGAGGTTTGCAGGGGATTCTGGGTAAGGAAACGTTGGGGGATCCACGCAAGCCATACCTCCCTGGAAGCCGCCGGGTGTCTAGTTTTCAGAAATGTGTGGGTTTGGTAGGTTTCCCTAGATGGCCGCCGAGCACCGGGCCAAAAACCCAAGTGACCCCCCTTGCAAAACCAGGTGGTTTTGCGACAGGCCCTTTTGATGTCGCCTCACTGCGTTTTGGGCCCTTGCCTGCGGCGGGTACTTGGGCCTCCCACACAAGTCAGGCACCATTTTTACCGGGAGACCTGGGGGAACGCTGGGTGGTGGTAAATTTGTGTGAGCCCGGTGATGCCACTACTTTCCCACCCCAAAATGTGTGAAAAAAGTGAATTTTTCAGCAAAAATTGAGGTTTGCTGGGGATTCTGGGTAGGGAAACGTTGGGGGATCCACGCAAGCCATACCTCCCTGGAAGCCGCCGGGTGTCTAGTTTTCAGAAATGCGTGGGTTTGGTAGGTTTCCCTAGATGGCCGCCGTGCCCAGGGCCAAAAAGCCAAGAGACCCCCCTTGCAAAACCAGGTGGTTTTGAGATAGGCAATTTTGATGTCACCTCACTATGTTTTGCGCCGTTTCCTGTCGCGGGCACTAGGCCGAGCCACACAAGTGAGGTACCGTTTTTCTCGAAAGACTTTGGGGAACGCAGGGTGGGTGGAAATTTGTGGATCCACGCAGATTCCGGAACTTTCCACGACAGAAATGTGGGGAAAATGTGTTTTTTTTGCCAATTTTTTAGGTTTGCAAGGGATTCTGGGTAACAGACCCTGGTGGGAGGCAGTCAAGTCACCCCATCCTGGATTCCCCTGGGTGTCTAGTTTTCAAAAATGTATAGGTTTGCTAGGTTTACCCAGGTGCCCGCAGAGCTAGGGTTCAAAAACTATAGCTAGTCATTAGTCCAAAAAAGGGTCATTTTTCACTGCGAAATTGAGGTGTGACCAGGTTGCGTTTTGCGCCGTTTCCTGTCGCGGGCACTAGGCCGACCCACACAAGTGAGGTATCGTTTTTCTCGTAAGACTTTGGGGAACGCGGGGTGGGTGGAAATTTGTGGATCCACGCAGATTCCGGAACTTTCCACGACCGAAATGTGGGGAAAATGTGTTTTTTTTGCCAATTTTTTAGGTTTGCAAGGGATTCTGGGTAACAGACCCTGGTGGGAGGCAGTCAAGTCACCCCATCCTGGATTCCCCTGGGTGTCTAGTTTTAAAAAATGTATAGGTTTGCTAGGTTTCCCCAGGTGCCCGCAGAGCTAGGGTTCAAAAACTACAGCTAGTCATTTTTCCAAAAAAGGGTCATTTTTCACTGCGAAATTGAGGTGTGACCAGGTTGCGTTTTGCGCCGTTTCCTGTCGCGGGCACTAGGCCGAGCCACACAAGTGAGGTACCGTTTTTCTCGTAAGACTTTGGGGAACGCAGGGTGGGTGGAAAATTGTGGATCCACGCAGACTCCGGAACTTTCCACGACCGAAATGTGGGGAAAATGTGTTTTTTTTGCCAATTTTTTAGGTTTGCAAGGGATTCTGGGTAACAGACCCTGGTGGGAGGCAGTCAAGTCACCCCATCCTGGATTCCCCTGGGTGTCTAGTTTTCAAAAATGTATAGGTTTGCTAGGTTTCCCCAGGTGCCCGCAGAGCTAGGGTTCAAAAACTACAGCTAGTCATTTTTCCAAAAAAGGGTCATTTTTCACTGCGAAATTGAGGTGTGACCAGGTTGCGTTTTGTGCCGTTTCCTGTTGCGGGCACTAGGCCGATCCACACAAGTGAGGTACCGTTTTTCTCGTAAGACTTTGGGGAATGCGGGGTGGGTGGAAATTTGTGGAACCACGCAGATTCCGGAACTTTCCACGACAGAAATGTGTGGAAAATGTGTTTTTTTTGCCAATTTTTTAGGTTTGCAAGGGATTCTGGGTAACAGACCCTGGTGGGAGGCAGTCAAGTCACCCCATCCTGGATTCCCCTGGGTGTCTAGTTTTCAAAAATGTATAGGTTTGCTAGGTTTACCCAGGTGCCCGCAGAGCTAGGGTTCAAAAACTACAGCTAGTCATTAGTCCAAAAAAGGGTCATTTTTCACTGCGAAATTGAGGTGTGACCAGGTTGCGTTTTGCGCCGTTTCCTGTCGCGGGCACTAGGCCGATCCACACAAGTGAGGTACCGTTTTTCTCGTAAGACTTTGGGGAACGCGGGGTGGGTGGAAATTTGTGGATCCACGCAGATTCCGGAACTTTCCACGACCGAAATGTGGGGAAAATGTGTTTTTTTTGCCAATTTTTTAGGTTTGCAAGGGAATCTGGGTAACAGACCCTGGTGGGAGGCAGTCAAGTCACCCCATCCTGGATTCCCCTGGGTGTCTAGTTTTCAAAAATGTATAGGTTTGCTAGGTTTCCCCAGGTGCCCGCAGAGCTAGGGTTCAAAAACTACAGCTAGTCATTTTTCCAAAAAAGGGTCATTTTTCACTGCGAAATTGAGGTGTGACCAGGTTGCGTTTTGCGCCGTTTCCTGTCGCGGGCACTAGGCCGAGCCACACAAGTGAGGTACCGTTTTTCTCGTAAGACTTTGGGGAATGCGGGGTGGGTGGAAATTTGTGGAACCACGCAGATTCCGGAACTTTCCACGACAGAAATGTGTGGAAAATGTGTTTTTTTTGCCAATTTTTTAGGTTTGCAAGGGATTCTGGGTAACAGACCCTGGTGGGAGGCAGTCAAGTCACCCCATCCTGGATTACCCTGGGTGTCTAGTTTTCAAAAATGTATAGGTTTGCTAGGTTTCCCCAGGTGCCCGCAGAGCTAGGGTTCAAAAACTACAGCTAGTCATTTTTCCAAAAAAGGGTCATTTTTCACTACGAAATTGAGGTGTGACCAGGTTGCGTTTTGCGCCGTTTCCTGTCGCAGGCACTAGGCCGATCCACACAAGTGAGGTACCGTTTTTCTCGTAAGACTTTGGGGAACGCGGGGTGGGTGGAAATTTGTGGATCCACGCAGATTCCGGAACTTTCCACGACCGAAATGTGGGGAAAATGTGTTTTTTTTGCCAATTTTTTTGGTTTGCAAGGGATTCTGGGTAACAGACCCTGGTGGGAGGCAGTCAAGTCACCCCATCCTGGATTCCCCTGGGTGTCTAGTTTTCAAAAATGTATAGGTTTGCTAGGTTTCCCCAGGTGCCCGCAGAGCTAGGGTTCAAAAACTACAGCTAGTCATTTTTCCAAAAAAGGGTCATTTTTCACTGCGAAATTGAGGTGTGACCAGGTTGAGTTTTGCGCCGTTTCCTGTCGCGGGCACTAGGCCGAGCCACACAAGTGAGGTACCGTTTTTCTCGTAAGACTTTGGGGAACGCGGGGTGGGTGGAAATTTGTGGATCCACGCAGATTCCGGAACTTTCCACGACCGAAATGTGGGGAAAATGTGTTTTTTTTGCCAATTTTTTAGGTTTGCAAGGGATTCTGGGTAACAGACCCTGGTGGGAGGCAGTCAAGTCACCCCATCCTGGATTCCCCTGGGTGTCTAGTTTTCAAAAATGTATAGGTTTGCTAGATTTCCCCAGGTGCCCGCAGAGCTAGGGTTCAAAAACTACAGCTAGTCATTTTTCCAAAAAAGGGTCATTTTTCACTGCGAAATTGAGGTGTGACCAGGTTGCGTTTTGCGCCGTTTCCTGTCGCGGGCACTAGGCCGAGCCACACAAGTGAGGTACCGTTTTTCTCGTAAGACTCTGGGGAACGCGGGGTGGGTGGAAATTTGTGGATCCACGCAGATTCCGGAACTTTCCACGACCGAAATGTGGGGAAAATGTGTTTTTTTTGCCCATTTTTTAGGTTTGCAAGTGATTCTGGGTAACAGACCCTGGTGGGAGGCAGTCAAGTCACCCCATCCTGGATTCCCCTGGGTGTCTAGTTTTCAAAAATGTATAGGTTTGCTAGATTTCCCCAGGTGCCCGCAGAGCTAGGGTTCAAAAACTACAGCTAGTCATTTTTCCAAAAAAGGGTCATTTTTCACTGCGAAATTGAGGTGTGACCAGGTTGCGTTTTGCGCCGTTTCCTGTCGCGGGCACTAGGCCGAGCCACACAAGTGAGGTACCGTTTTTCTCGTAAGACTCTGGGGAACGCGGGGTGGGTGGAAATTTGTGGATCCACGCAGATTCCGGAACTTTCCACGACCGAAATGTGGGGAAAATGTGTTTTTTTGCCCATTTTTTAGGTTTGCAAGGGATTCTGGGTAACAGACCCTGGTGGGAGGCAGTCAAGTCACCCCATCCTGGATTCCCCTGGGTGTCTAGTTTTCAAAAATGTATAGGTTTGCTAGGTTTCCCCAGGTGCCCGCAGAGCTAGGGTTCAAAAACTACAGCTAGTCATTTTTCCAAAAAAGGGTCATTTTTCACTGCGAAATTGAGGTGTGACCAGGTTGCGTTTTGCGCCGTTTCCTGTCGCGGGCACTAGGCCGAGCCACACAAGTGAGGTACCGTTTTTCTCGTAAGACTCTGGGGAACGCGGGGTGGGTGGAAATTTGTGGATCCACGCAGATTCCGGAACTTTCCACGACAGAAATGTGGGGAAAATGTGTTTTTTTTGCCAATTTTTTAGGTTTGCAAGGGATTCTGGGTAACAGACCCTGGTGGGAGGCAGTCAAGTCACCCCATCCTAGATTCCCCTGGGTGTCTAGTTTTCAAAAATGTATAGGTTTGCTAGGTTTCCCCAGGTGCCCGCAGAGCTAGGGTTCAAAAACTACAGCTAGTCATTTGTCCAAAAAAGGGTCATTTTTCACTGCGAAATTGAGGTGTGACCAGGTTGCGTTTTGCGCCGTTTCCTGTCGCGGGCACTAGGCCGAGCCACACAAGTGAGGTACCGTTTTTCTCGTAAGACTTTGGGGAATGCGGGGTGGGTGGAAATTTGTGGATCCACGCAGATTCCGGAACTTTCCACGACCGAAATGTGGGGAAAATGTGTTTTTTTTGCCAATTTTTTAGGTTTGCAAGGGATTCTGGGTAACAGACCCTGGTGGGAGGCAGTCAAGTCACCCCATCCTGGATTCCCCTGGGTGTCTAGTTTTCAAAAATGTATAGGTTTGCTAGGTTTCCCCAGGTGCCCGCAGAGCTAGGGTTCAAAAACTACAGCTAGTCATTTGTCCAAAAAAGGGTCATTTTTCACTGCGAAATTGAGGTGTGACCAGGTTGCGTTTTGCGCCGTTTCCTGTCGCGGGCACTAGGCCGAGCCACACAAGTGAGGTACCGTTTTTCTCGTAAGACTTTGGGGAATGCGGGGTGGGTGGAAATTTGTGGATCCACGCAGATTCCGGAACTTTCCACGACCGAAATGTGGGGAAAATGTGGTTTTTTTGCCAATTTTTTAGGTTTGCAAGGGATTCTGGGTAACAGACCCTGGTGGGAGGCAGTCAAGTCACCCCATCCTGGATTCCCCTGGGTGTCTAGTTTTAAAAAATGTATAGGTTTGCTAGGTTTCCCCAGGTGCCCGCAGAGCTAGGGTTCAAAAACTACAGCTAGTCATTTTTCCAAAAAAGGGTCATTTTTCACTGCGAAATTGAGGTGTGACCAGGTTGCGTTTTGCGCCGTTTCCTGTCGCGGGCACTAGGCCGACCCACACAAGTGAGGTACCGTTTTTCTCGTAAGACTTTGGGGAACGCGGGGTGGGTGGAAATTTGTGGATCCACGCAGATTCCGGAACTTTCCACGACAGAAATGTGGGGAAAATGTGTTTTTTTTGCCAATTTTTTAGGTTTGCAAGGGATTCTGGGTAACAGACCCTGGTGGGAGGCAGTCAAGTCACCCCATCCTGGATTCCCCTGGGTGTCTAGTTTTCAAAAATGTATAGGTTTGCTAGGTTTCCCCAGGTGCCCGCAGAGCTAGGGTTCAAAAACTACAGCTAGTCATTTGTCCAAAAAAGGGTCATTTTTCACTGCGAAATTGAGGTGTGACCAGGTTGCGTTTTGCGCCGTTTCCTGTCACGGGCACTAGGCCGACCCACACAAGTGAGGTACCGTTTTTCTCGTAAGACTTTGGGGAACGCGGGGTGGGTGGAAATTTGTGGATCCACGCAGATTCCGGAACTTTCCACGACAGAATTGTGGGGAAAATGTGGTTTTTTTGCCAATTTTTTAGGTTTGCAAGGGATTCTGGGTAACAGACCCTGGTGGGAGGCAGTCAAGTCACCCCATCCTGGATTCCCCTGGGTGTCTAGTTTTCAAAAATGTATAGGTTTGCTAGGTTTCCCCAGGTGCCGGCAGAGCTAGGGTTCAAAAACTACAGCTAGTCATTTTTCCAAAAAAGGGTCATTTTTCACTGCGAAATTGAGGTGTGACCAGGTTGCGTTTTGCGCCGTTTCCTGTCGCGGGCACTAGGCCGATCCACACAAGTGAGGTACCGTTTTTCTCGTAAGACTTTGGGGAACGCGGGGTGGGTGGAAATTTGTGGATCCACGCAGATTCCGGAACTTTCCACGACCGAAATGTGTGGAAAATGTGTTTTTTTTGCCAATTTTTTAGGTTTGCAAGGGATTCTGGGTAACAGACCCTGGTGGGAGGCAGTCAAGTCACCCCATCCTGGATTCCCCTGGGTGTCTAGTTTTCAAAAATGTATAGGTTTGCTAGGTTTCCCCAGGTGCCCGCAGAGCTAGGGTTCAAAAACTACAGCTAGTCATTTTTCCAAAAAAGGGTCATTTTTCACTGCGAAATTGAGTTGTGACCAGGTTGCGTTTTGCACCGTTTCCTGTCGCGGGCACTAGGCCGATCCACACAAGTGAGGTACCGTTTTTCTCGTAAGACTTTGGGGAACGTGGGGTGGGTGGAAATTTGTGGATCCACGCAGATTCTGGAACTTTCCACGACAGAAATGTGTGGAAAATGTGTTTTTTTTGCCAATTTTTTAGGTTTGCAAGGGATTCTGGGTAACAGACCCAGGTGGGAGGCAGTCAAGTCACCCCATCCTGGATTCCCCTGGTTGTCTACTTTTCAAAAATGTATAGGTTTGCTAGGTTTCCCAAGGTGCCCGCAGAGCTAGGGTTCAAAAACTAGAGCTAGGCACTTTGCAAAAAAAGGGTAATTTTGCATTGTGAAAATGTGGTGTGACCACGTTGCGTTTTGCGCCGTTTCCTGTCGTGGGCACTATGCCTACCCACACAAGTGAGGTACCATTTTTATCGGGAGACTTAGGGTAATTCAGATTTGTAAAGGAACTGCTATTATATATTGACTTTACATGCATTTCTGCTTTCCAAATGAAAGATATTGTGTAAAAAAGAAGTCATTCTAAAAAATGACTGATAATTCTCATGCTAGTATGAGTATTCCCAATTTCAGAAATGTGCAAATATCTACTGTTTCTAAACTCTATATTTTGTTCCCAAATCAGAAATACATAGGTGTCTTTCATACCGTTTTTTCCATGTACACTTTTTTACAGAATAATTACTATATACCCGATACATAATAAAAAACCATTGCAAGTTACTACTCAGTTTTTGGCTCTGGGTTCGTCGGGTTCTTGGTGAACCTACAAGTCCTATATATCCCCACAACCAGTAATGTCCAGCGGATGCAACGGTAAATTGCTTTCAAAGAGCTGTCATAATTAGAAGAAGTTACAGGTGAAAACGTTGACACAAAAGGCTGTTTTTTTCAACTGAATTTCAATTTATACTACATTTAACTGTTTGTTTCTATAAAAAAACCTTGATGGATCTACACAAATGACCCCTTGCTGAATTCAGAATGTTGTCTTCTTTTCAAAAATGTATAGCTTTCCAGGATCCACTATTGCTTTTGTACCCATTTCAGCCACTAACTGGAAGGAGGTCAAAAGCACAAAAAATTGCAAAAATAGGCTATGTCCCAGAAAAATGCCAAAACTGTGTAAAAAATGTTGGATTTCTATCAAAAGTCAAGTATCCCCGAAAAGCTGGGAAAATGGTGATTTCAACCCCACAAACCTTTTTTTGATAACATTTGCAGGGAAAAACCCAGATGCTTTCATTTGCAGCCCGTTTTTCCAATTTTTCCAAAAAACCCCAAAATTTTGCTGTATTTTGGCTCTTTTCTGAGACCCCTCCAGGGGAATCCACAAACCCTGGGTACCTTTAGAATCCCCATGATGTTGGAAGAAAAGGACGCAAATTTGGCGTGGCTACCTAATGCGGTCAAAAAGTTACAGGGGCCTAAGCGCGCACTACCCCAAATAGCCAAAAAAAGGCCTGGCACAGGAGGGGGAAAAGGCCTGGCAGCGAAGGGGTTAAGTTAACTTTATTATGTTACCTTGATGGTCAAGTGAAATAGAGGTTACTCGCATTAATATGATGAAAAACAAACAGGGTAGTTGAATTAACAATGCCTGTGTCATAAAGTCGATTTTTCAGTCCTGTATTAGCGAGTGACAGTTCAGGCCATTGCAAGTCGGCTGTTGTGATCACGACGCTAGAGCTTCAATCTGCAACGTAGGAAGTAAGTAAGTGTGTTTTCGCACGCCAGTGACAACTCTCCGCGCTCCACCTCCTCTTGTGTGTTGACATGTCAAAGAGAGGACTGGTTGGTGGAGGTAATCTCTCCCATAGAAATATAGTGCATAAAGGACAAGTAACGTTAGTCGGAAATCGGCACGGCGTATTGACTAATTTTAGAGGCAGGTGTTGGGAACTTCTCGCAAAGATTTATTTTTAAGTTGCCTCCGTCTAGCGCCCAAATGCAGAGTGCCTACTACTAGGGTTCACGATCTGTTTTAAGTCGGGGCATGTAGGGAAGGGCTGCCTGCATAAGTAAAGGTGAGCTGTACACAGCAAGAAAGCCGATTTGTCTTTTACATAAGCCAATAAAAAGATCTGAAAACCTTAGTTGAAGAGACCTTAAATCAGCAGGGAACATTTGAAAGCACACATGTTGCAGGTACTGAGCAAAATTGAGTGGGGGTCGATATGCCGCTGGCCACTTATTTTCTGGGTTGTAAAAATGGAAACTGCAACTTTATTATGTCAGGAATTTTTAAACCAATTTTCTACCACAACGGTTTGCACGAAACGAAGCTTCATTTTTATACATCTTTATTGTAATCCTAATGTGATAACAAGCATTTACAATGCAATGGTTTCGGCATTGGTAAAGTTAGAGCTATTGGCATTGCTCATGACATTATTTTTGTTTATGTTTTTTGTTTTTAAAACATTTAAAGAAACGGCATTGTCATGAGCAATGGCAATAGCTCTAACTTTAACAATGCCGAGACCGTTGCATTGTAAATGCTTGTTTGTTTTGAGAATCTGGTCACCCTAGGCAAGGCGTATCTCCGGCAATGAGGAGGGAGCTGCATGCGCACACGCGTGCATCCGAGCTCCCGAGGCACACGCCGGCTATCTGGCCGGGCTCCGACTTGTGTCTCTCTCCCTGCGGGGGGGGGGAGGGGGGCTAATCCCTGCAAACGCTCAGACGAGCGAGGACAAAGCCAGCGACGCTGGCAGCAGCAGGACGGCTCAATACAGAGGAAAAAACCTAAGCGCAACACGCGCTTGAAAGGGGGAAGAAAACACGAGAGAAAGGGCACGTGAAGAAGCGGAGCGTGAACCCATCAATCAAGGCAAAGCAAATCAGACGCGCAGTAGCTCGCACGCTGAAAACACAGAAAGAGCGATATTACAGTAAGCACCACTCGTGCATAACCAGCAAACAAGCGATAAGACAATCGATTAACAAGGCACTATAATTGTAGTGGAACAAATAGAGAGGCACTTATCTTGACTGCGGAGCAGCAAAGAAAGAGGAAGCCTGGATGGTGCCTCTCTATTTTGTCCACTAAGATGTGTTGTCATTGGCTGTTTGAGGAGGCGTGGTTCAAAGCCTCATGGGAAATGTTGTTTTTTACTTATGTAGTTTACTTTTCATTGACTGCTGTTGAGTTAGTAAAGAAATTGAGTAAGCATAATCAGAAGCCTCCGGTCCTGAAATAGAATAAAGATGGGTTAAAACAGGCCTAATGGGAGGTGTTGGACTGCAAGCTACTCAAAGAGCGACAGCAAGCTGTCAGTACCTCGTGATGACTGATTGGAATTTCCTGATTTTACGTATCTGAAGAGAGCACGAATTCCAGGCCAAAAATAAATTTGCAGTCTAAACCACACTTATTTCTTTTGAGTGGTTAATAATATACCGTTTTCATAAAAGTTCAAATAATGGGTGCTGTGTTGGATTTTGTGTTTGTGTACCCTTTCTTTTCTACTGTACAGCGCTCTGACACCTTCGGGTAATGTCCGCGCTTTATAAAAATGCACTACATAAATAAAATAAAAGCTGATACCTTGAATTTTAGATCTGGAAAAGAAATGTTTCCAATATAACGAAGCCAAAATTGTACCTCGGAAACTGAGACTGAAATGCTGCAAGTTCAACAGTATAGCTCCGAAAAACGGCACACCTGCAGTGAGAGCTACATCGAAATATGGCATTATTATATCGTTAAATCATTTTCTCGCCTCCTTCGGTATCCGTGTGCCTGTGACGATGCTGCTGCTTCCATTTCTCAATGCACCGGAAGCACCAAGCCCCAACATCAAACACCGGAACTAGTGTAGTGCTTGGTCTAACAACCTACTTACCATGCAATTTCCCAGGATCCTCTGCGCGCCTCGGGAAAACTTTGGCTCTGGAGAGCTGATCGAAATCGGAGACATAACGCTACCATATTTATTATTTTAGGTGAAGTAAGTCAACAGTACTATACTAACACCCCAACACTGATACATGTTTGTAATGCTCTCCTTAACATGAGGTAGTATGACGAGCGGACCTGAAATTCACCGAGTGTTATTTAGCTTTGCGCAGTGGCAGTATCGTAGCCAATGAGGTCTAACCGAGGCGCGATTATTGCTTATTGAAAACTTTACCCAATACCCCGCTGTGGAGATTTGAAATATAGTCTCCATTGCAATTTTTGACAGTCTCTAAGGAGACTGAATACTCAGGTGAAAAATATAACAATTAGAACAGACTAAATCTTCTCTATTTAATTCCGAGGCGTTAAGCATTCGGGTGTAATGCTGGGCTCTTCCGAAGGGCGGCGTTCTTAAATTCCCGTTTAAATGTGTACAAACCGCCCAGAAAGTTTAATTCTGGAAGGGAAGGGATTTGATATAAAGGGGACACGAGGAGAGGGTTCGTTCAGATTATTGTTGTATTTTATAATCTAAACAGTGACAAGGAGGGGGCATTTCCTTCCTTGCACTAGGGCCGGTTTCTTCACCTGAGAGTATGAAAGGCTGAGTGGATCCGTCCTGATGTACATCTGATGAGCATAGCGTAACATGCGTCGAGGGCACAGGGTGATGGACATCAGAGTGAATTTAGGATTGTACAGCACGTGCTACAGGGTGATACACAGTTTATGCGCATATGATAATGGGAATCGGGTGTACATGTTGCTTTACAGGCGTTGATTATAGGATAAAGTGCATGAGGGGGCACAGGTAGTTCATCAGCAGTGATCATTGTCGGGACCTGGAAGCAGGGGTTAGGCCGTGAATAAGTAAATAAGGGACCACACACACTTATGCTATGCTGGTATGGACCGGAAGTCTCGAGAGACTCTGGCCCCTTTATTTAAAGCCTTCTGGCCACGCCTGGCCAGAAGGTGATACAATGTATGTGTGGTGTTCCGGGTTGGAGTCTCAGCTCCCTGAGGCGGCCAACAACTAGACCGTTACATCCCATCCCAAATCAGTTCAAACTCAAAACAAAATAAAAGTTAACACACATAGTCAGCAAGTCTTTGATTGGGCCTCGGATGGGGTCTCAGATTGTATCGATGTTGCTGGGTGCCTCCTCTCGGGTTCGTGACATCTTCCGTCGCTGACAGTTCTTCTTTTCTGGGGTCACAGGGACTTTCTGGAGCTCCCGGGATCAGACCCGTGCTACCTGTGGTGCTATGGATGCCGCCTAGGCGCCCATTTCCTTCGTCGGGCGATCATTCCTCTCTCGGTCTCTCCCTTTCTGAGACAGGCACTCGCTTGAACCATGAGATGTTTCGAGTGATTACTTCTCCATCCTTCTCGGCTGTCACAGCCGTGCCGTTAACCGCTTTGACCAACCATAGCCCTGGTTCATAAGGCGTGTGGAACTTGCCTCCACTGCGACGATTGTTCACTAAGACAAAACATCCTGGCGTCATCGGCCGGGCCTGTACTCTTCGCCGCCTGCTCGCTCTTTCATTGTTGACTGACCTCCTTGCTTGAGCGCCCACCGGGTCATAAGGTTCAGGTTCCCAGTTGTCTGCTACTGGGATGTTGTCCCGTCTCTGCCCAGATAGCATCAGTGACCACGGAGACCTTTAAGTGGTGCAGTGTGGAGTGCTCCGGTATTCCCTCAGGAATCTCTGGAGGGGAATTTCCGGGTCAGACTGCTCGGCCACGGATCTGCGTAGGACTTTGTTCAATGTCCGCATGAATCTTTCTGCCTCACCGTTTGCTTGGGGCCACTGTGGTGTGATGCGATGATGTTTTACGCCTAGACGCGACAGAAATTCCTTGAATTCATGTCCTTAGAATGGGGGTCCGTTGTCTGTTTTGACGACGTGTGGCAAACCAAATAGCGCAAATGTCTTATCCAGCAT
Organism: Triturus cristatus; assembly: GCF_964204655.1. Classification (NCBI taxonomy): domain Eukaryota; kingdom Metazoa; phylum Chordata; class Amphibia; order Caudata; family Salamandridae; genus Triturus; species Triturus cristatus. Next base: position 132,421,264 of record NC_140594.1, read on the forward strand.
TGGTAGTAGGTGGTCGAACGCAGTTGACGGTAGCAACTCCACTACGGGGTACTTCGTGTAACCATCAATCAGGACGGAGGTCACTCACCCATCTGGAAAACTTCCAAAGTCAAGACTGATCCACGACCAGGGTGACGGTGCGGGGTCTTCAGTTATCACTGGAGCTGGGGCCTCCGGACCTCCAGTGAGTTGACATGCTCGGCACCCGCGTACAAAGTTATCTACAGCTTCCTCTAGGTTCGGGAACCAAATCTTCTCTCTCATCCTGGATTTCATTTGTTTTGTACCCTGGTGACCTTCATGCGCTAGAGAGGTCACTCGATCTTGGAGGGTCAGGGGTATGACAATACGTGAGCCTCCTAATACTACGTTGTTGGCTGCAGCGCTCAGTTCTTCATGGACTCACCACACTTTCCCGAGGCGGGATCGGTCTACTTCGTTCCATCCACTCACGTCGTGGAGGAATCCGGTCCATGAGCCTTTCTGTATTGCCACCAGCACTTTCTTTAGAACCATGTCCGACTGGGTATGAGTCTCAATTTCTGACATCGTAAGGGCTTTTGGGCTTGCCCACTGTGTGACCATGTTGACAAACTCCTCCGTCAACTTTTCTTGGTCGGAGGTTTCTTCAGGGGCAGCCGCCGGATGTCGTGACAAGAAATTCGCTGGATTTTTGGCACCTGGCCTGTAAACTAGATCGAATTGATAGTGTTGGAGTTGAATCGCCCATCTTTCGATCCGTGGCGGCGGATGAAGTGCGGTTCCTTTGAACAATGGAACGAGTGGCTGGTGATCTGTTACTACACGGAACGGGTGCCCACTCAGGTATAGATGAAAGTGGTTGCAGGCCCACTTGATGGCAAGCGCTTCGCGTTCAATTTGTGAATACCTTGTCTCCGTTGCTGTCAGTGATTTTCTTGCAAATGCTAGCGGGACCCACGTTCCTGGGTCTGTTTTTTGTGACAGCAGGGCTCCCAGGCCTACAGGGCTGGCGTCCACTATCAGTTCGGTTGGTCGCTTGGTATCGAAGTAGGCCATGGTCGTCTTTTCCAGTAGCGTTGTTTTTACCTTTGCGGAAGGTTTCCTCCTCTTCCGGGCCCCACTTCCACACGACGTCTTTTTTTTTCAAGTTTCGCAAAGGCTCTGCAACTGTTGCCAGATTGGGTATGAATCTCCTGCAGTATGTTGCCATACCCAAGAAGCTTCTAACTTCCGACGCCGTTGTGGGGGCTGGAGCTAGTTGGATTGCTTGTGACTTTCGGGGATCTACTTTCACACCCTCCTGGCTGAAAACATAGCCAAAGAATTGAATGGATTTTTTGAAGAACTGGCACTTCTCTTTGTGGAGGGTCACCCCATGTTCCGTGAGGCGCTGGAGGGTGGCTCGGAGTTGTCGGTGATGATCCTCTAGGGTCGCTGAGTGTATTAAAATGTCATCGCTGACATTCAATACTCCTTGGAGCCCAGACAAGACTTCCCTCACGGCGTTTTGGAAAATTTCGGCAGCCGATGATATTCCAAAGTTTAGCCTTTTGTATCGTCTGAGCCCCAGGTGTGTCGAAAAGGTGGTTATATACCTGCTTTCCTCCGCCAACCTCAACTGGTGGTATCCTGCATTGAGGTCCAGCTTAGAAAACCACCTGGACCCGTTTAGGTCAGCGAGGATATCATCCACAGTGGGCATCAAGTGTCTTTCCCTTCGTACCGCCTGTTTGGGCATGCTCATGTCTATGCAGAGCCTGATTTTTCCAGGCTGTTTCGGTTTTTCCGCAATTACCATGGGTGACACCCAGGGGGTTTAAATAGTTTAAATAGCTCCTACTCGACCAACGGTCGTAGGTGAAACGGAATGTGTCTGTGCCTTAGGGCCACGGGCTTTACTGACGTGTCAATGTGCAAGCGTACAGGAGGTCGCTTCATACTCCCTAGCCCTTTGAACAACTGTGGGAATAGCTCCAGGATGTCTTCTGTTTGCAGAGTTCTTACCGCATTTGCGAATGTTACCAGGCTTAGGTCTTCATCGATGTGACTTCCCACTAAGATGTCTGCTTCTCTGTCGACCACGTGGAATGTGGTTGTTACCTCGTGACTTTCTGACCTTACTTGAACAGTCATTTTGCCTTTTAGTGGTAGAGGTGTTTGGCTACCATACGTGAGGATCCTTACTTTGGACGGTGTGAGTTGTGGCCTCGGGTTCAGTCTCTTGTAGTGTTGGCTCCCCATGACATTGACTGAGGCCCCGGTGTTGATGAGGGCTGTGACTGGGGATTCTGCAATCTCGATAGCACATGTCGGCTGAGGGCGTCGCCTCCTTTTGAGGTCGCTTGCAAAGGATATGAGGAGGCACTCTTCTTCCTCTCCGGTGGACGGGTCTTCGAGGTATGTCCTGTGCTGGGGGGACGCCTTCAGTGTTCGTGCCATGTCAGGTTCTTCTAGCGAGAGGTGTCTCACCGCTTTTGTTGGTGGCCATTGTCCTGCAACTCGTCTGCTCCGTATACCTCCTCGGCATACGCTGGAGAAATGATTGGGGATTCTGCACTTCGAACATGTCTTCCCTCGGGCAAGGCAATCGTTTGGGGCGTGTTCTTCTCTCCCGCAGTACCCGCACTGCGGCTTACGCGGTCTTCTCGTGGGCCATCGCCCTCGGTTACCACGCCCCGGCATGTATGCTGTGTCCACCCGCTCTGTTTTGACTGTCACTGCTTGACCAGCTGTAGGCATAAGTGCCGCTTCCATCACTGTGGACCTGACTTCGGATAGGTCGTGGGACCGCGCTAAGACAAGCATGTCTTCCAGGGAGATCCGGGGTTGTCGAAGAATGAGAGTCCTTAGGGTTTTGTTTCTGCACCCTTGGATGAGTTGCGCGTGCACTTCTTTAACTGGATCATCTTCAGTGCATGTGCTGGTCAATTCGCTCAAGCGTGCGTGGAACGGGTCCATCGACTCGCCTTCCCTTTGACGGGCTTACCACAACTTAAACCGCTCGTAATCGGGATTTAGTTGAGGGTCAAAATGGGCATTGAGCGCCCTTACGGCTGCGTCGTAATCTGGGGGGGGCCCAGTGTTTGGTAGGTGCGCAAACAATTTGTATATCTCCTCCCCTGCGAAATGTAGCAGCAACCACCTCTTGACGGCGCCATCCGTCTCTCTGGTGGCGATAAAATATTTGTCGAGCCGGCCAACCCACACGTTCCACCTTGGGGATGCAGTTGCGGGATCAATCAGTTCACTGAAGGGTGGGAGTGCACTGACCTGAGAGTGTATAGGCACTGCTGGAGCTGCTGCTGCTGCTTGCAGTGGAGCTGCTGCTGCCACCACCTGATCTGTCATGGCTAGGCATGGTGACACCGCCTACCCGCTTCCTGACGGCTTCTGATGTGGGTGGCTTGACGTGCTCCCCCCCCAGTAACTGGCTGCTATCTCTTGCGGTTACCAGTGCTTGTTCCTGGCTTGTATGTTAACAGTCCTCCTTTCTTCTTTTGGGACTTGCTAGTGCTTGTTTTTTTTTTTGTGTGTGCCACTGTTTTAGTCTTTTGCACTGGGCTCTGCCAATGCTTATTGACTTCTTGGGGGTGGGTTCTGTCAATGCGTGTTTATTTTATTTTTTTCTCCTTTCCCCTCTCTCTCTCTGCCGGGCCGCCGGGTGCTGTCACTGCCTGTGATTGATGGCAGCGTGAGGGATCGGGCCGGTCTGTCCTGCACATGTGCGCTTCCTGGATTCTAGCGTGGCCTGGCCTGTAAGCGTCTTGCTTACGATGCTCGCGCACATGCATTTGTTCACCGGACCCTCCCACACGGGCTCAGCCAGGACACGGCTGGAGGCACAGACGCGTTGCTGCCGGGAGGAAGAAATCCCTTTATGCGGCGCCGCCGGCGGCATTCGCGGTACCTTTCTCCACCGGCCGGTGGGTTGCTGCTCGATGCTCCGCTCTTTCTCTCGCCCTCACTTGCTTCAGCGAGGGTCGGCTGGACCAGGCAATTCTGGCCGACGGGGACACACTGATGCGGTAAGAGTTTCTTTACCGTCCCACGCTCGTCGCCAGTGTCGGGACCTGGAAGCAGGGGTTAGGCCATGAATAAGTAAATAAGGGACCACACACACTTATGCTATGCTGGTATGGACCGGAAGTCCCGAGCGACTCTGGCCCGTTTATTTAAAGCCTTCTGGCCACGCCTGACCAGAAGGCGATTCAATGTATGTGTGGTGTTCCGGGTTGGGGTCTCAGCTCCCTGAGACTGCCAACAACTAGACCGCTACATCCATCGGGTGTACTGTAATAGAATCTGAAGAGCCCGACAATTACCAAAACGGTGTCATGTCACTGAAAAATTGATACAGAAAAATAACAGAAAATGGGGAGAGACACATAACTGAACAGGCCAAGAAGGTTAATGAAAGAGCCAAGGGGCCTATTTATGAGTTGTTTGCATTGCATTTACATCACGCAATGTGATACATGTGCAACGCAAACCTTAAGTTAGATTTACGAAGCCACGCAAGGCCACTTTGGCCCTGAGTGGCTCCATAAATCTGGATTTATAAATTCTGCAGCACACAGAGAAAGAGGAATTTGCCTCTCAGGATTGTTCTTGTGCAGGAGGGTGCTCCATCCTGCACAAAAACAATCCTGCTTGCAAAGCAGACACCCTTCCACCATGGTGAATCGATGCCTGTGTTGGTGTTAGGCTGCCAAAAGGGTGCCAGCATAGGGGAAAAGGCAGGAATGCACCGTATTAGATTAAAGGTGGCACATTCCTGCCCGTTCCCTGTCACGCAGGCAGCACAGCTGGGTGACTTGCTGCGTTGCATGACTTTTTCATAAATCTGCCCACAATCTTTTAGGGCTTTGCCAAAAGGTAGGGGCTGGTCGACAGATCTGAGCTGAGGAAGAGAGCTCCAGTTCTTAGCTGCCATCAGAGAAAAGGTTTGACCACTAGCTCTAGAGAGGCAGAAACTAAGGGGCATATTAACAAGCAGCAGCAATAATTATCGCTGGCCGCTCTTAGCGAGAAAAATGGTATCGCTGGCTATCGCAGGAAATTATCGCCATGCTAGCGTTGTATTAACAACGCATAGCACAATGGCGATAATTTCCCAGCGATAGCGATGTTTTCCATGGAACATCGCTGGTTTTCCAGCGATGTTCCATGGAAAACGGCGATAACCTTGCTGATATGACCCTGTGGTCGTATCAGCATAATCCACCTCCAATGGTAAGTATAGCTAAGTCTGCATTTTAGCAGACGCTAGTTTTTGGAGAAAACAGCTGTTTTCTCCAAAAACTAATGTCTGCTAAAATGCGTGGGCAGCCTTGTAATTATCGCGATGTGTACATCAGCGATATTTACAAGGTTGTACTGCCCAGTGATGCCCACCTTGCATCTCATTAGAGATGCAAAGGGAGGCGTCGGGTAAAAGAGTGCCAACATGCGCTAATGCATGTTATCACCCTCTTGTAAATAGGGCAATATTTTCATCTCCGCTTTTTTGCCTTTAAACATTGACATGAATACTACATCCTCTTTCTTTTCTGCTCCGCAGCCAGTTAAGTGCTTTACCTTTTACTGTCTTCTACTTAGTATTGCTTGCTTTGTGGTTCATTACGCTTTATGCCTCTGCGCTTTGTGCGCTTAATTGCTTTTGTCTCGTCTGTTCTATTGTGCTCAGTCTGTTGCCTGTTACTGTGCGCGCTGATCGCGCTGCGGTTGTTTCATTGTGCGAGCTTCAGGTGCTGCTTGTTGGCTCAGCTCATTAGCGTGTTGCGCTGCTAGCGCGATCATTGTGCATTTGTTTCCGGTATTTTCCCGCGTTCATCGCTCTGCCCTTACTTTCTTGTACAGCCTTCCACCGGCCGTTCTCAGTGTGCGCGAGGATTGGGGAGCACTGCTTGCCTCCCAGAACCGGGCACTGTGTGCCCGCGTTTACCTTTGGTGGAGCGGGAGACAAGGGGTGAGGACGCGCGTCGTTCCGACGAGCAGTCCTCTTTCTGGCTCTGCAGGCAGGTCGTTCCGCATGCGCGGCGGCCATTTTGTTTTTTATCCGATTTTCGGTCCGTGTCGGGTTTGCTCAGTACCCACCAGCCTGTGCCAGCCCCTCAGCAACGCTCAAATCTTTCAGTGGGTGATTTGGGCTGTATACTAACGCATAGGCATTGCCTAGAGTGGTATTTCTGGGCAAGCCCTCCCTCCACATTCTATTATATTTGCACACATTGGGTCTTGCGTCCTTGTGTTGCATTGGCTTGCCTGGGGTTCGCCACTCCCCCTTATTATATCACTGTCATTCCCTCAGGTATTTCCAGTGCTTTTACAGAGCTGACAGTGCATATTGGCTCCATTATTTTCCTCTTGTGGGTGTCGCTTCTTAGTGACAATATGTCTGACTACTATTATGATGTGGAATATTTTGATGAGGACCCCTCTGGGTCATTGGAGCATGAGCTGGTTGAGGCTCTTGATGTGGGAGTCCAGCACTCCGTTAATAAAGCCATGGTCGGGGAGGAGCCAAGATGGCGACCGGGACGGCAGCGTAGATTCCCGGCTCCGTGAACCTCCGCATCCCGCACGGATATCCTGCATGAGATCCTTATTCTGCGCTACGCGATCGTGTTTGTAAACGAAAGTGGCAACCGATCGTGTGATCCTGAGGTTTCTGACTGCAGTACCGCCGGAGAAATCAGCGATTGAACTTTGCGGCCCGTGCGGTCCCGAAGCCGGGACCTCGAGTGGACGCCTTGGCCGGGCGGCAGTTTAACAACAGCGGCCTGTGGTGACTGGGTGGAGTCGGTCCGCCGGAGTGTTGCTCCCCTCGGCCTGCATTTTGCTGTGGTCGCTCCCCCCCTGCTGAGCGCTGCGGACCGAGGACATGCCCGGGTGTGCGATTCTCGGATTCTGTGGTGTTTGCCCCTGCCTTTGACTGTGAGCTGCCCGGGCGCCGTCCCTGGTTCGCCCTGATCCTTGCGGGCTGCTCCCGGCTTTTTGCGGGAGCTGGTCCGTGGCGGAGACGACTATTGCCCGTGACCGCGCAACGGTTGCATCTGTTCCTCCCCCAGGATCCTTGTCTTCAGCGACGTGGACCTTGAGGCGTTGGTCCCGGGGTCCTGGCCCCAATACGAGTCGGGCCTTCCCAGCGGCCATTTTGTCACTATGCAGCCTACCATCCTGTCCGCTGGGACGCAGCGGGACTGGGGGTGTGTGACGGTCGGGAGTGTGGCAGAGCGATCGGAGAGAGCTGCCCTGGGGTACGGCGACCTTCTGGAGGCCCTTGGTGCCCTTCATTACTCCTTGGCTCATGGCGCCGGGGTCCTGGGGAGGAAGCTAGATGGTGTGGTATCAGCGTTGGGACAGTGGCGGCATGCTGGTCCACCAGTACACAGTGGCTTTCCACACTGCACACAGGAGGAAGATATTGCGGCCCCCCCCGCGATTAGTGTACAGCCGGACACTCCGGACAGTATGCTACCGTGTGGTCGGCTAACTGTGGGCTTGATCTGCTCCGGAGGTATTGGACCTGAGCGGAAGATGGAGGCCTTGTCCCGTGCGCGGTCTCTGGCGGCCCAGGGACGATTCCGGCAGCGTGTGTCTCATTCGACTGCTTCAGCCTGTCTGGACCTTGTGTGCAGTGTAAATCCTGGGGCAGCACTGGAAAAGACGCCCCCCCATGAAGCGGTCCGTGCTGATGCTCAGAGACTTCCACCCCACCTGTGTGCGTCGCTTCCCGACTGTTTTTGGACACTCCTGTACCTTGGGACATCGGACATGGTGCTGGGTCGAGGGGCAGGCATGGGCAGAATTGCAAAGAGCGGTCAAGGCTGAGGCTGATCCTTCGGGAGTGGTCACCTAGTAGACAGGCGGACTCATGGTTGCGTGCTCTCATGGTTATTCGCATAGTTGGTGCATAATGCTCCCCACTCCCCCCCTCCTTTTTTGATATGATCAACTTGGTGCTGCTAATTGTTTGCCGTGGGGAGACTTCACCGTGCGGGAGGGAGAAGCCGGGGGTATGTTTTGAAGGCCCTCCTCCAGTTTTATTACATTTCTTCCGCCCCCCCGTCTGGGGGGGCTCTTTCTTACTCCTTTTTTCCCTGTCTCTTCTATATTTCGGGTCTAGTTCCAGGGCGACAGGCACACTGCTGGGGGGTGGGGCCATACTCATTCGCAGAGGTGCAGGGTGGGGGGATGGGGGAGGGGACTCTTTAGTCTTTATCTCTTTTTCCATGGCCTCCTTTTTCTTCTCTGTTTCTTTTTGCTTGTTTTTCTGGGATCAGCGCGGTACACCTCTCTTATCGTGAATCGCTTGCTCTTAATGTGTGCCACAGTTTCCGGGGGGTTCGCTGGGCTTTAGGTACGGGGACCTGTAGGCGCAACTATCTTTGATATTTCTCCCTATCCGTACTTTCCCGTGTCTGCGCCATTGATTCAATGTATTGCTGCTTGCTGCTTGCGTCTCTTATCCTAGCCCTTATCGCTGTTGGGAAACTGTTTGGCACCTGATCCTACTGTTTTGTTTTATTATAAAATGAAAAACCTTTTCTCTCCTGGTGTCCTACCTGAGCGGCTCATTGGCCGGACTATACTGTATTGTAGACTTTGCTCTCCGAGGTGCCGCCTGTGTTTACACGTGCTTTTATTGTTCTGATTGCTTAGCGGCCGGCCCCGGGGGGTTGTAGGCCCATACGTGTAAATGATTGAAACGTCAATAAAGGTTTTTAAAAAAAAAAAAATAAATAAAAAAAAAAAAATAAAGCCATGGTCAGGGCTATTGAACCCTTAAAGCGACATTTGTGTAATTATGCCGTGCAGCAGGGTTGGCTTCCGGGCTCTGCGTCCCGTTCTACCTCTGGCGGGAAGGGTTCCAAGAATTCGCATTCTTTAGACTTTGCCAAATTAGCGAAAACTTTGTCTTCTGACCATACTTATGGTTCTTCAACCAAGGAAGCTCATTCTAGTTCGTCTCAAAGGGATGATGGTACTACCTCCTCTGATACGGCTTCTGAACCGGAGGCTTCTCCTCCTCCTACTAAGAAACAGCGCAAGGAGCATTTTGTTGATGCACCGTCCCATCCAAATTTTCTCACCTTTGATCCTGTGGAAATTGTTCACCCTAACTCTTCCTCATGGCGTCCCTCTACTGAGGTTGCAGATTATGTACAGTCACATATACGTCAGGCCTTTGATAAGGATGTCAGAGTGCGTTTGCGCTCAGAATGCCCTAGACCGGATTTAGCTGACAAAGTGGCAGACACACCGGTGGTGGACCTCTCCATGCTCACTTACCTCAAAAAATACACAAAAGATCCTAAGAAAGGAATCAAACGGGCATGGTGGTCTTGTCAGGATAAATTACTTGATTTGACCGGTCCCCTTACAAAATATTTTGGACTTGGGTTTTAAGGCTAAAGCCTCAGGGCACATAATAGATGACCTGATAGGATGGGCTCAGCGAGCCATATGTCAATTGGGCAATGCTAACTGTGCCATGTCTTGCGAGCGCCGCCGCTCTATTCTTTTGAAACTCGACTCAAAGTTGGCAGAGCTATCTACCTCTGAATCGGGCCCTTTGGCTCAGGGTCTGCTTTTCGGGCAGCCTTTTTTGAAGGAACTGACTAAGGGGCAGATTTACAAGCCCCTTGCACCTCTTTTACGCCGCTGTTGCGTCAGTTTTGTGACTCAGCGGTTGCACAAAACCAGCGCCATGCTGTGGGGTATTTACAACGTGACGCATCTGGGAGATGCGTCACGTTGTAAAACCCTGCGCCAGAAGTAAGTATTCCTGCGCAGGGGGGTGTTCCGTCGCAAGAACGCCTCATAAAAGTGGCTGAGTGAAATCTACAAGATTTCACTCAGTCACTTTTGAGCCCATGCTGCGTCAAAACCCTGCGCCTGCTTGAAGCAGGCGTAAGGATTGACGCAGCATTTCAAAGATAGGGCACCCCGGAGCCTTGCTGGAGATGCGTCGCGCTTGCGACGCAACTCCAGTAATGCGTTGCCTTTACGGCACAGATGCGTCACGCATCTGTCCGTTTTTGCCCCATGGTGCGCCTCATTGTAAATGTGGCGCATCCATGGTGGCGGAGCCATGACGCACAATAACTGGCGCGTCCCTGCTGATATGCAGGGATGGGCCAGTTATTGTAAATCTGCCCCTTTGTTTGTCGCTACTTTCAGTGGCCTTGACAAGGCGCAGGGTTCCCTCAAGCGGGCTTTTCCTCCGGTTTTTGGCCGGACCGGATGACATCGTGGGCGGTCGTTCGGCCGTGGTTACCAGCTAGGCGCCCAGCGGGGATATGACTCCCAACGTGGTAGATATCAGGACTCCAACTCCTCCGCCTCCTATCCAACTCGTGGAACCCGAAACAGATTCAGGAAAGACCGTTATGGAGGTAACCAAGGAGGTCAACATGATGCCGCATCTTCATGTGAGCCTGATTTTCTTTTCGGAAGTGCAATTGGGGGCAGGATCCAATATTTTCTCCACAATTGGCAAAAAATCTCGCAGGATGCGTGGATACTGGACTCGGTGCAGGGTTACAAAATAGAGTTTTTTCATTCCCCCTCTCAAAATCTCCCTCCTCGCCCTCTGATTTTTTTCCTTTCAGGATCAGGTGTTCATTTCCAGCGAGATCGAGTCTCTGCTTAAAAAAGGGGCCATAGTGCAGACGTCTCGTCACCCCCAGGGTTTCGTCAGCAACATCTTCCTAGTGCAGAATAAGGGGGGTGGATTCAGGCTTGTTTTAAATCTCAAGGAATTCAATGGATGGGTTGTATATCGACACTTCAAGATGGAGGGGATCCATCTTCTTCACGATCTTCTTCAGGAAGGGGACTGGATGGTCCGCCTAGATCTGAAAGATGCATATCTGTCACTGCCCATTTACAAACCTCATCGTCGTTTTTTTCAATTCCAATGGCAGGGAGTCTGGTACGAGTACACAGTCCTTCATTTCGGCCTCTCATCAGTGCCTTGGTGCTTCACGAAACTTCTGAGGCCTGTGGTCGAACTTCTTCGAGCCCGGAGCGTTCGCCTCATAATTTATTTGGACGACATTCTCATCATGGGTCAGTGTCCTCGTCTAGTGATGCAACATCTTGCTTGGACAATAGATCTTTTGCAGACTCTGGGTTTCCTGGTCAATCCACAGAAGTCTGTGTTGGTTCCGTCTCAGTCTGTCGAGTTCCTGGGTTTTCTGGTCAACTCCCTCACTTGTCAACTCCTCTTGCCCAATCAGAAAATCAGATCTATCAAGAGGGAGTTGAGATTGATTTTGCACAAGCAGATTGTGTCCTTGAGGTCTGCAGCCCGGATCTTCGGCTTGTTAGCTTCCTCTATCCAAGCGATCTTCCCGGATCCCCTTCATTACCGGGCACTTCAACGACTCAAGATACGTCATCTCCAGAAAGGCCTCAAGTATTCAGATCAGATTCCTCTCACAGAGAAGGCGAGGTGGGAGATGTTGTGGTGGCTAGAGCATATGTAGTCGTGGAACGGTCGAGCCCTATTCGGAACCACTCCAGAGGTGGTGATCGAATCCGATGCCAGTCGGTGGGGTTGGGGAGCCCGTTGCGGTCAAGTGTCCACAGGCGGCCATTGGTCTCAGGAGGAATTGAATCTCCACATCAATTGCCTGGAACTTCTGGCTGGTTCCTTTGCGATTCGCTGCCTCTCGCCCCGGCAGACGAATTGTTGCATTCTTCTCCGCATGGACAACGTGTCAGCTGTTCGTTATGTGAACAAATTGGGCGGGACTTGGTCCCGACTTCTGGCGGAGATTGCCAAGGACTTTTGGCCCTTTTGCCTTCAAAACAAACTGTTTGTAGTGGCGGAATATCTTCCAGGGTGCAACAACCAGATTGCCGATTGGCATTCCCGACATCTCCGGGATTTCATTGATTGGAGGCTTCACCCTCGTGTGTTCCGGTTGTTGAATCAGACATGGGGTCCTCGTCAAATCGATCTGTTTGCCTCTCGACTCAACAAACAGGTTCCAGTATTTTTCAGCTGGTGTCCGGATCCGGAGGCTCTGGCCACGGATGCTTTTCTTCAGGTGTGGCCTCTGACTCTATGTTATGCATTTCCTCCGTTTGTAATGATCCCCAGGGTCCTGGCCCGGACCAAATGTTATCAGTCAGAGTTGATTCTGATCACTCCTCTTTGAAGGGCTCAGGCGTGGTTCCCAGTACTTCTGGAAATGCTGTGTGCAGTACCGATCCTTCTACCCCAGTGGTGGAATCTGTTACTAGATCCTCTCAGATCACCGCATCCATTGATAGCTGCAGGCCAACTCATGCTGGTCGCTTGGCGAATTTCGGGGATCGCTGGAATCTCCCAGACCTTTCACGAGACGCTGCCAGATTTATCAATGAGGCTTGGTCGCCCAACACACACAAACGTTATGCTGCAGCCTGGAAACGATGGTGTGATTGGTGCTCACAACGGGAGGTGGATCCCACTACAGCGGATGTCTCCTTGGTAGTGAACTTTCTTGCGTCCATCGCTGCTTCGGGTCTTGCCTATCGCACTGTCAATAATTTTCAGTCAGCCATCTCGGCGGGTCACGTGGCGATTGATGGCAAACCAATTGGTGAACATCCTTTATTATGTAACTTACTCAGGGGTATCCAGTTGGTAAAACCACCTTGTTCTAAGTATTCTGAACTATGGGATGTCTCCACTATCTTACGATTCTTGGAGGCCTGGCCTGCTAATCACTTTCTGTCCCGTAAACAACTTTCTGCCAAGCTGGCTATGCTGCTCTGTCTAGTGTCTTGCAAGCGGGTTTCAGATATCCGCGCACTCCATCTAGCGGGTCGTAGGTTTTCTCCAGAAGGTGTTACTTTTCTGGTCACCAGACGCACTAAATGTAACACCACTTCTATCACTTATCCTGTGTTTCCTGATAATCCTAAACTGTGTGTGGTCCAATGTATCCGGGATTATGAGGTAAGTACTGCAGAATTTCGACAGGATATGGGAGGTCAATTGTTGATTGCTTGCAGAAACCTTTTCGCCCAGTGACCCCCAGCTACCTTAGCAAGATGGGTGCGCTGGCTCATGGGCGAAGCAGGAACTGATGTTTCAAGATTTGTTGCTCATTCTGCTCGTGGAGCTATGGCATCTAAAGCCTTTTCTGTAGGAGTCAGTTTATTGGACATTATAAATGCAGCTTACTGGTCCTCTGACTCTACATTTAAATCTTTTTATTATAAACCTATTGTAAATATTGCATCTGTTGTAGTGGTGCAGCTTTAAACAAGCATAATCGGAGTCTCTGGTCCTGACATAGAATTCAAAATTTGCGAACATACGTGACAAGAATTTTCAATTCTATTAAGGACACGGAGGTGAGGATTATCCCACCCATAATTCTGTATTGTGATTTCTGATTTGCATTATATGTATATTACACTGTGTATATCTTCTGTTTTTTGCCATACCCTTTACATTCAAAGCTAGCTTCAAGTCTACTGTTTGCTGCCTGTTGGCCTGAGGATTTCGTTCCGAAGCCTTGGTTCTTATTTCAAGCTGGTTCACAAATGTCAGACTTTGTTTCTTGGACTTAACTGTTTATATTTTCACACAAAGAAAGAGGATGTAGTATTCTCTTGTGCTCCTTATATAGGGGTCTACTCTATTGTTGTCATGTGATACCCAGGAGTGTTTATGGGTATTGTAGTGTTTATTTCTTTTACTTTATCTGATTGGCTGCTGAGAATTTTCAGTAAAGAAAATGAGAAGCATAATCCTCGCCTCCGTGTCCTTAATAGAATTGAAAATTCTTGTCACGTATGTTCGCAAATTTTAAATTCCCATCCCTCATCAAGACTATGGAAATGCACAATCAATCACTGGAGACCAGTCCGAGAAGGACAGAAACTGGGGGGCAGATTTATGTTTCCTGGCGCATCCCTGCAAATCAGCAAGGATGCGCCAGGAATGATGCGTCACGCAAGTTTACCCTTGCGCCACACATGATGCGCCGCATTTACAATGCGGCGCATCATGGCGCAGGAATAAACAGATGCGTGACGCATCCGATGGCGTAAGGTTGGCGCAGTGCTTCAGTTGCGTCGCAAGCGCGACGCAACTCCAGCACTGTTCCAACCTACCCTATCCCTAACATGGTGCGTCAAGCCTTACGCCTGCTTCAAGCAGGCGCAGGGTTTTGGCGCATCAGCGTTGGGAAAGTGACTCAGTCAAATCTTATAGATTTGACTGAGTCACTTTTCAGGGGCGTTCCTGCGACGGAACGCCCCCCCCTCTGTCGACACGCCCACGTGAAACCTGACGCAGGTTTTACGTGGCGCAGGGCTTTACATCGTGACGCATCTCCATAGATGCGTCACGATGTAAATATGGCGCAACGTGGCGCAGGGTTTACACCGCCGCTGCATCACAAAAGTGACGCAACGGCGGCGTAAAAGTGGCGCATCTCCAATATAGATCTGCCCCTGGATCTTTAAATGGTTAGAAATTATCATTAAATTTAGAAAGTAAATACATCAATCTGAACATTTAAATTTAGGAGTGCAAATTTAATCAGATTTATCGTTCTCGGGCCATCAATTAACAAAGTTCTAAAAGGAGAGTTCAGGAGAGGGAATGAATCATATCAACTCACGGATTATTTCCGAACGGTGAAAGACGTCCGTGAATAGCACCAGCCAGGAGAGTCCTAAAGTTCGAAAGCGTTCTCTCAGTCTGATAGGAAGGAATCCTCATGGGAAAGGTGGCAAAAGGAATGTCTATGTACAATCATCAATCCAATGGATAATATATTTTCCCAGTTCCAGGGTGGCACCTCCTGGGTCACCTCATCAGATCAGACCACTCAGTCCATTGGTAAGTTCATATAGGATGATTGTCATGCAGCATAAAGAAGACACAATTTTATCGCAAAAAGGTGAAGCTCATCAAGTACGCTGTCGAAGCATTTAAAAATGTTTTATTACGAACAATCAGTTTTCAGTAAAGGCACATGAGTGGGTTGAAAAGGACAATTTCCCACGGCAGATTGTCTGAACGGAAAACAGGGAGACTTAGTTGTATATAAGGTAACAAAAATGCTTATAACACTTTTTTATTATAACTTTTCAACATGCTGCAGAGCAGCCACGCTGCTCTACAACATAGCTTAAAGACATTGGCAAGCCAATAGCTCTGGTTAAACACTTATAAGTAAGGCTCCCTGTTTTCCGTTTTTACAGATTTTTACAGATAAAACCATTTATTTTCTTGCCTGTATTTATTTTTAAATGTGGATGAAAATGGAAATTGGATGCTTTTTGAGTGATTCTAAATACACTTTGCCATAGCTGCCAGGCCAGTAACTGTGTGGACAGATAGGTAAGGGGGTTAACCTCTTCAGTGCCCCGCCCTTTCCCCGCCCTGTGCCGGGCGTTGAATTAGCGGGCGGGGTTCATGACGAGATAGTCTCGTCATGGGCACAGCGCAACCGCGCTCCATGACGAGACTATCTCGTCATGGGCACTGAAGGGGCTAAGAAAAGGAATTTTAGTAAAGAGGCTTAAACAGCAGTAGATATGCACAAGGCTGACACTGAAATGTGCATATATGTCATATAAGTGCATTGATTTATCTTCAGTGAGTGTTCACATCACTGAAACCTGGCAGGCTTGCAAGCATGACTGCATATTTATTGGTTAAATAAATGTGGAAATATACCAGTTTCAGCTTTATTTTGTTCCCAAAACCCATAATAAATATGGATAAATACAGATGAAATTGACAAAAAATAAATATGGTAAATACAGATGGAAATGTCAAAAAAATAAATACCATAAAACCGGGAGCCCTACTTATAAGGTCCCTAAGGCGAGACCTATTTGCTATGCCAATGCTTGTTTTCTTTGGCAACCTTTGTTAAGTTGGTAAAGTGTGTATGTTAAGTTATGGTGCTGTTAATTATTGCAAACTGTATTTTTTGCAAGATTTGATATTGTACAGATCTTGTCCTACTATTGCATTTTTTCACCTATGTTTCAATACTTCATATGCATTATTATCTTGTGTTTATTTAAATGTTCAAGTTGAATTGTTTCATGCATCTGTGAATAGCGCTGAGCTCATGGTACGTAAAATTGTAAGAGTGCACCATATACGTTTGTCCCCACGATTAGAACAAACAAAAACACCCAACAAGATTTAAGTCGTATTTTGTTCACAAAACCACTAAAATTGTCATGAATTCCCCATTAAAACACATGGAAATGAGGTTCCTCACATACGTAAAGAAACTTCATAAGTTTTGCCAAGAATGACACACACACACAAAGGCACACAAATTTCCCTATGGTAGGAGCCGATGGGCCCCCAACTGACAGATGGAAAGTTAGGTCCAATCACGAGGAACCAAAAGGCCAGTGAGCCCACACTCTTCCAGCACAGCCCAAGTCTCTTGAAAAGGTCCCTAAAAGCTCGACATCCCGTCTACCACGCCCAACACACAGGACCTCAAACTCAAACAAAACGCACACTCTCACTGGTTCAAGCGAACATAAACGAGTGATAGGGAGGTTTGTGGCGGTTCTCGATAACGATTCAGCGAGTGGGGCTGAGGAAGGGAACTCCACTCCCCCGGAAACCGGTGGCAAGGGTGGGGATTTGCGCGGGTAGCCGAGGCGACAACAGAGAGCGAGTTTGAAGCGAAGCCCTGCCAAAAAGAACAGCGCTAGCTCAGAGAGAAGGAGGGAAACCAGACAGGGAGAGGGAGAAAGACGTGAGCTGAGGTTAGAGAGAGAAAGAGCATGCACCCAGGAAGTAGAGCAAGCACACAGTGCAATGCGCTCTTCATATGAGGGAAGCGGGGGTAGGGCAGGGTACTGATCTTGGAAGAGTCGGAGACAGAAATAAATGAGAGGCAGGGATCAGAGCCTAGTTAACCAGTTGACAAAGAAGAGGGACTGACCAGGACTAAAAGACCAAGGCAGGCTGGTACTAACCCAACCGAGATGCAGGAAAAATAAGATGGCGCCTTTGGATGCATATGAGGGGAGCAGCGACGAGGATGCCCACTGCTCCACACGAGCATACGACAAAGAAAAGTTAACCCAGAGGGAGATAGTAGCAAGAAGGGAAGGTGAGATCTTTGCGTGCCTGTTCTGTCGCCTATTAGCCTACTGGACTATGGAAAGGGACCGATATGATAGACCCTGGCCGAAGGAAGCTTCATTTGAGTCAGAGGACATGGCTATGATGGAGGATTGCATCTGATATTGAGGATGAGACCCCAAGTGGAACTTCCCCTACATGCAGGAAGGCCTAGAAAGATGGTAATGCCATGTCAGGGAGAAACCTATAGAGTCACCTGAAATAAGAATGTACCAGTTTCTACAGAGGAGTACGTCGAGGATGATATAAGTGCCATGGGCCCAGATGGACAAAAAAGGGTTAAGGATAAAGTTTTTTTTTTAATCTTGTTTTTATTAAAACCGCTTCCACTGTATCAGGTACAAAGGACATGCATATACATTTTAGGATCTTGTAAGCAATATATAGTCTGTGGTGTCCACATATCATATCCTGTACACATACAGTCACCATCACGTGAGAGTACTGCTCGTCCATGATAACAGTGAAAATTCAGTTTATATTTTTATATTTGTAAGACCAATACCCTACATAACAAATAAACAACAATAATAATTGTCCCAACTAGGGAATAATGGGGCATATTATCAAGGGGCCGCAATAACATTTTCGCCGCTTTAGCGTCCGTTTTCGCATTATCATCAAGTAGTGCCATGATCCAAGCAAATAGACTGGAGGTAGGGCTAACAGCCTGGAATGTAAAGACCCAAATGTCCTTATTAAGAATCTGGAAACGCCAGGAGTTAGGGGGTATGCAAAAGATCTCAACATGGTGTAGAGAAGAAATTATAACTAGTAGCCTAGGTTGGGCACGAGATGTAAGGAAAACCCTCCAGTCCGTAGCGGCGCATTTAAAGTTGAGTCTCTCGCAGCCATCCCTGGACATAGTCTTTACAAAGAAAATACTTAGGGTTCAAGGCCTACAATTTTCTAGATCACAAGACCTTGATTATCTGAGGGTGAAAAAATCAGTTAATTGGGTAAGGAGCGCATGGGAAAGGGAGGACCAGTTCCCATATTTGGACTTTTTGCCTAATAAATGGTGAAGACACGAAATTCTACGGGTTCGAGTGGGTATTAACCCCTGGAAGTCGGATGGAAAAATAAAAGCAGCATTGATCCAAATGGATGGTATCTGTAATGTGGAATAGGGGTAAGAAATTATATTTTGCATATATTGCTTGATTGCACATTGATTTTAGCGATATGAAAAGTATTTTTACGACCAATATTTTTAAAATATAAGGTGAACTCACGTGCGCAATCGGCTTGTCTTTTTATGTATATGTCATCCCTAGATACTACAATTGCTTTAGGGAAGTTCCTGAAAGCAACACATGACTTTATAAAGGAGAAATTAAAAGAGGAATGCTGATTAATACATTTTTTTAAATGTCCTCCCAAAAGTGAGAATTTTATGGATGAGAATTTTAGGGATCTATATATTTTTTGTAAATTGTGATAAAATATATTGTGTTTTTTTTCTATGTTTTACTATGAGGATTTTAAGCTGTGTATGGTTTTAAAGACATAGGGGCATATCAACAAGGGCTTTATCTCTGCTTTTTTGGCTTTAAAAGCCAAAAAAGGAGAGATAAAACTAGCACCCTATCAACAACAGGGTGCTAACATGCAAATTTGCATGTTAGCACCCTTTTACTCTACGCTTCCCCTTGCATCTCTAATGAGATGCAAAGGGGGCGTTCCAGAGTAAAATAATAGGAGAAATGTTGCTAAGGGACATTTCTCCTATTATCAAGAATGTCGCTAACCCTGTTAGAGACAAAAAAAGCAGCGCTAACCGTGGTTAACGCTGCTTTTTTACGTCTGGCATTTTTCTGACTTAGCCATGATATCCTATGGAAGGAGGATATCATGGCTAAGTTTGTCTGTCCCTATCAACAAGGTAACGTGAGATTATCGCTGGGTTTCCAGCGATAATCTCACGTTAGCCTGTTAGCGTGAGAATTTTTATCGCTATTGAGATAAGCGTTGCTAATAGCACGCTATCTCAGCGATAAAAATTCACGCTAGCCGGCGATAATTATCCTAGCGCTAAGTGCGCTTAGAGATAATTATCGCCGGTTGTTGTTGATATGCCCCTATGGGGCATATCAACAAGGGCTTTATCTCTGCTTTTTTGGCTTTAAAAGCCAAAAAAGCAGAGATAAAACTAGCACCCTATCAACAACAGGGTGCTAACATGCAAATTTGCATGTTAGCACCCATTTACTCTACGCTTCCCCTTGCATCTCTAATGAGATGCAAAGGGGGCGTTCCAGAGTAAAATAATAGGAGAAATGTCGCTAAGCGACATTTCTCCTATTATCAAGAATATCGCTAACCCTGTTAGAGACAAAAAAAGCAGCGCTAACCGTGGTTAACGCTGCTTTTTTACGTCTGGTATTTTTCTGACTTAGCCATGATATCCTATGGAAGGAGGATATCATGGCTAAGTTTGTCTGTCCCTATCAACAAG
This sequence comes from Triturus cristatus, assembly GCF_964204655.1. Taxonomy (NCBI): domain Eukaryota; kingdom Metazoa; phylum Chordata; class Amphibia; order Caudata; family Salamandridae; genus Triturus; species Triturus cristatus. The sequence continues at coordinate 132,440,850 of NC_140594.1, forward strand.
CTAACGTGAGATTAGCGCTGGGTTTCCAGCGATAATCTCACGTTAGCCACTTAGCGTCAGGATTTTTATCGCTATTGAGATAAGCGTTGCTAATAGCACGCTATCTCAGCGATAAAAATCAACTCTAGCCGGCGATAATTATCCTAGCGCTAAGTGCGCTTAGCGATAATTATCGCTGGTTGTTGTTGATATGCCCCTATGGTCTAAATAAACATTGTTTTTTTTTCTCTCTCCCATCAAGGACACGCTAGTGTGTGATTCCTTGACTTAGCACCCATTTTTCACACGCCTCGCCTCGCATCGATAATGAGATGCAAAGGAGGCGTGGCTGTGAAAACAACATGGGATAATATTGCAAAGGCAGCTTCATGATATTATCAATGAGGGGTAGCGATATTTGAAATCGTGTTAAGTATGCCTTAACACAGGAATTTGGGGGCATATCAACAAGCGGCAGCGATAATTATCGCTGGCCGCCCTTAGCGTGAGGTATTTTATCAGCGGCTATCGCAGATAATTATCATCATGCTAGCGCTTTATTACCAACGCATAGGGCAATGGCAATAATTATTCCTGTGATAGCGATGTTTTCCATGGAACATCGCTGGTTTTCTAGCAATGTTCCATGGAAAACGGTGATATCTTTGTTGATAGGGCTGGGTGGTCTCAGCCCTATAATCCACCACCTATTGGCTAACATTGTTTAGTCAAAGGAAAAGCAGGCGTAAGGAAAGTAGCGATAACCAAGGTTAGTGCTACTTTTCTTATCGCTATGCTTGTTAGCGTGCCCATTGATAATGTCGACATTTCTCCAGTTATTTTGGGACGGAATGCCCACTTTGCATCTCATTAGAGATTCAAAGGTGGGCGTTACGGAAAAGGGCGCTAAGGCAAGGATTCACACGATAGCGTGACCTTGCTGATAAAGCGATAACATTATCGCCGCTTTTCGTCCGAAAACGGGCGCAAAAGCGGCGATACTTTTTTATCGCCGCCTTGTTGATATACCCCTTAACGTCTGTTAAATTCCTGACTAAGGCATACCTAACATGGGGGGTGGATTGTGTGGCTAAGACCACAGGCCCTATCATCAAGGATATCACCATTTTCCATTGAACATCGCTAGAAAACGAGCGATGTTCCATGGAAAACACCGCTATTGCTGGAATAATTATCGCCATTGCGCTATGCGTTGTTAATACCCTGATATGCCCTTCTCCTGGATTACAAATTTTAAAAACTTGGGACTGAAGTCCCCAGGGTTAGTAACAACTATTACATACCCTGGATAACTCCTGAGGACAATTACAATCAATTTAGGCCGTAGGGACCCATACAACAAACCTGGTCAGACCTAGGTCAGAGTCTTAGCACAAAAAAATGTTTTGTTCCAAAATACATAAATGTTTTGGTCTTCTTGTAAGACAGCAGTCAATTAAGTACCTAAACTCAATTATAAATCAAATATAAATTCTGAATGGACCAGCAAGTTCCAAAACAGAGGGTACTGAGGCAAGTATGTCCCAATCAGCTCAGACAAGTATCAACCCCCTCCTAAGTTCCACGCCGCAGGGCAAAAAAGTAAATCAGTCAGTCTCCAATGTGCCCATGCAAACAGCATGCAGTATTCAGGGCACAATAAGCACCAGTAAAGCTCCCCCACAAAAGGATCACAATGAAAGGAATCAAAGGGGGTGGCCCTGCCTTGCCTCTTCCTGGCAATGACAAGCAAGTATGAGCCTGGGCTTTGCTCGGGTGCGGCCTGCGCAGCGGGTCTCTGGCTGCCTTAAATAGCTGTAATAACCTGCAGCTGGTGGACCCGCAGGAGAATCTGGGCACTGTAGTCTCCAGCGGCTGCTCCTGGAACACCGCAGCGGCTCACCCCTCACAGTGGTCGGCTCCACTGGAACGCTGGCCCTCCACAGGCTGTGAGGAGATGTGGCAGGCAAGAAGCTAAAGAGTTGTGCCAGCAAGAATGTGCTTCCTCAGTGCAACAGCACTCCCTCGTAGATAGCAGCTCGGTCTGGTTCCCCGGAGTAACACTTTTGCCCTTTTCCAGTGTGCCGGGACCTTGCCAGATAATAGAGAGGTGTTAAACACTCTGCGGCAGATTTACAAGCCCCTTGCGTGACTTTTGCCCTGCAATTGCGTCACTTTTTTGACGCAACAGCAGCCCAAACAATGCAGACTATTTACAACGTGACGTATCTAGGGAGATGCGTCACTTTGTAAATCCCTGTGTCACATTATACCTGCGTCAGGAATAATGTATGCATGGTGGGCGTTCCCACGCAGAAAGGCCTCGTAAAAGTGACTCAGTGAAATCTACAAAATTTCACTGCGCCACTTTTAGGACGCCACTGCGTCAAAACCTTACGCCTGCTTCAAGCAGGCGTAAGTAGTGACGCAGTGTAGTGAGAATAGGCCTCAACACGCATTGCTGGAGTTGCGTCATGCTTGCAACACGACAAATGCGTGACTTTTCCGCCAACAGATGTGTCAGAATTTCTGGTGCATCTGTCAATCCTTGCGCCATTGTGCGCCGTATTGTAAATACAGCGCATCTAAGGTGGCACAAGGGTTTCTAAGGGTGGCGCAGGGAAAGTGATGCATCTGTACAGATGCGTCACTTTCTTGTAAATCTGCCCCTCTATTTACAGTAGGATTAATAACCTGGGCAACCTTAACCAGCATTACTGGAGGGCAGGGGTCGGAGGGAAAGCCTGACTTAAGACTCTTAATGGCTGCCAAGGAATCCTCAAGGGATAGAGGACAAAAACTATCCAAAGTGGGACTTCCCATGGTAAGAATAGAAACTTCTGTTGACTCAGGAAGGTTTCGATCAGATTGCACATCTTTAAGAAGATCTGCCTGAATGGTGGCGATTTTGTTATCAAAGAATTGTTCTAGTTCTTCACACCAATCTGCCGAATGTTGGCAGGTTCTAGAAATGACTTCAGAACAAAGAAAAGATTTCTCAGTTTTAAAGATCTCCTTAAATTTGTTACCAGCTTTGTTGATCTTTTTTTCAAAGAAGGCTTTTTTAGCTAGATGCACCTTTGCATGATAGTCCTTTAATGCTATCTTATAGGTCGATATATCTTCTAAGCTATAGTTGCCCCGCCATATCCTTTCGAAATGTTTACAATTTATTTGCTCACTTTGAGGACCTCATTAAACCAGGTGGCTGTTGGTTTAGTCAGAAATATTCAGAACCCTGCCATAGGGCTGTCAGGCCTGATGTAGGGATACTTTACAGATATTACATGCAGTGTTAGGGACATGGCACACAGGGATGTGTGACATGTTGTGTTTTCACTTTTGTCTGCACCAAGACAAGCAGCCTGCAATGACAGTCTTGCATGTGCGTGTTGAGGAGTCCCTTATGGCAGCACAATTTGTGTAGCTGACCTTAGGGACCCTCTTTAGTACCTCGGGCTCTAGGTACCAGGGGTACCATTTACTAGGGACTTACAGACAGTGCTAAAGGTTTTGCCAATAGGGTGAGATGATTGTACAGTTTTAGGAAAGAGCTCTGGCACTGGGGACCTGGTTAGCAGGAACCCAGTGCACTTTCAGTCGAAATCACTTAATTGACCAGGCAAAAAGTGGGGGTGACCACGTTAAAAAGGGGCACTTTCCTATACGCACATTTTCCTTACTTTTTTGTGATAGAAAATTCTGGAATTTGCGAGGATCCACATATTTTATGGCAAAACAGGAGGCTAGCATTTAACTTTTATTCACCACCTTCTGAGCAGCAGCCTTAAAAGTTCCAACAATAGAACCCCAACTATATAACAATTAAAACAGAACACTCAAGTTCATATAAGTTTCACAAGGTTCCATGGGGCATATTATCAAGCCAGGCGATAAAATTATCGCCGCTTTAGTGGCAGAAAACTGCTGCTAAAACTGCGATAATGGGCTTGATAATATGCTCTATGGAATTCCAATTGAAGCCCATGTTAAATGTGAAGGACGTCTAACATGGGCTTCAATTGGAATTCGATAGAGCATATTATCAAGCCCATTATCGCCGTTTTAGCGGCAGTTTTCTGCCGCTAAAGCAGCGATAATTTTATCGCCTGCCTTGATAATATGCCCCCATGTTCCCTCTCTTTTATTTGCTGCTTCTGAGCAGAAAAGTATTTCTCAAGAGCTATGGGGCATATTAACAAGGGCTTTATCTCCGCTTTTTTGGCTTTAAAAGCCAAAGAAGCGGAGATAAAAATATCGCCCTATCAACAACATGGTGCTTTCATGCAAAATCGCATGTTAGCACCCTTTTTCACTACGCTTCCCTTTGCATCTCTAATGAGATGCAAAGTGGGCGTTCCTGAGCAAAATAATAGGAGAAATGTCGCTAAGCGACATTTCTCCTATTATCAAGCTTCACGCTAACCCTGTTAGAGACAAAAAAAGCAGCGCTAACCACGGTTAACGCTGCTTTTTACGTCTGCTAATTTTCAGACTTAGCCATGTAATCCAATGGGAGGTGGATTACATGTCTAAGTCCACCATGGGCTATTAACAAGGATATCCCTATCCTTGTAATATTTATCGCTGTATTACCAGCGATAACCTCCCAAAATGCCGCTATTGCTGGATTTTTTATCGCCTAGGCGGTTAGCGTTGTTAATAACGCGATAACCAGGCGATATTATCCAGCGATAGCGGGCGTTAAAAAAATTACCGCTAAGCGCCCTTAGCGTTAATTTTCCCTGTTAATATGCCCCTATGTGTTTTGTATGCTAATTGTTTTGCAGATTATTGAATCGAGGATTTATATTTGTGTATACAGTTTATAAGCATTTAGGGGTATATCAACAAGAAATAGCGATAATTATCGCTAAGCGCTGATAGCGCGAACATTTTTATCGCCAACGAAGTCCTTTGTTTATCGCCCCCGTAGCGACATATTAACAAGGCGCCGCTAGCCAGCGATAACAATCAGTTCCGGCACTTAGGGATGGCGATAAAATCTTAGCGCCGGCGATAAAAAAACGCACGCTAAGCCGCGAAAAGTAGAGATAAGCAATTTATCTAAAAAATCAGCCTAACAATTGACAACAGGCCTGCATTTTGCATGCAGCAAGCAGGAACATGCACTATAAAAGGCCCCCAAGCAGGCAAAAAAAAAAAATGGATTCCAGTGACCAGAGACCAGAACATACCAGAGACATGGAGGAAGCAGGGCCAAGCGCAGAGACCGCAGCAAACCCCACAGCCAGCCAGGAGGAGCAGGGAGAGAGCCAGGGGAAGGTAAAAGAGGAGGAGGAACCCCAGGTTCAGCCACCAGGAGAATCAGGTCCTGTATAGCCTGGTGGCTGAACACCAGCAGGAGCTGTTTATAAGGAAGACAGTGCCATTGTCCAGAAAGAAACACATCTGGGAGGAGATCACAGCTAAGGTCAATGCTGTGGTAGAGAGGAAGAGGAGGACCGTGGAGGAGGTGAAAAAACGCTGGAACGACAGCAAGAAGAACACCAAGGAGAAGATGGCCGCCAACCGGAGGGCAGCCATGGCCACCGGAGGTGGTAGCCCCGTGCCGCAGCTGGAGCTGGATGAGCAGGAGGAACTGGTGGCGCAAGTCATCACAGAGGAGACGGTGGTTGGAGTGCCGGGTCGGGACACCGCTGCAGGTCAACAGGCACAACCACAGGGTGAGTACAAACTATGGAGTGGGTGGACGGGGGTGGATGGCCACAATGGCACACATGTATAATAAATAGCATTGCATACCCACAATTACTGTGGTTCAGGTCCCAGATAGCCCTGTGCATGGTGGCATGGACACACATAAACATTGCTGGACACACTGACATCGAAATGTGCACTGAAACCTCAGAAAAACACAGTCTAGCTACATCATCAGACCACAAAATAAGTGCCACATCACATACCAAAATGCCACATCACGTAGAGACGCACAATGCTCACAAAATGCACACCTTGCACCATCACAACCTTTATCCAAATCATCTCCACAAGGCCGCAACTCACAGGTGCCAAAATGAGTATGCAGTGTGAATGTGACTGATCACATGCATGTGTAAGCATGCCAACAGCAAGAACAGCACACCTGCAAAATAGCACATGTGGCTGACTTGAGTGCAAGGATGTGCGTGGCCAATAAGTGTGACTTGGAGGGCCACACACAACCTTGCACACGAGCCAGACACATGTGCAATGTTGCAGGTGTGCTGAGCCTGTCGCTGGCATGCTTACTCGTGCACGTGACCAGTCACATTCACGCTGCATACTCATTTTGGCACATGGGAGTTGTAGACTTCTGAAGAAGATTTGGATAAGTATGGTGATGAGGCAAGGGGGACATTGTGACAACCTCATGCCTGTACTACAAAAATACCCCCTTGCCTGTACAAGCTATACAGCACTGTGTACAGCAAGATGAGAAAGTAATGAGTCACTCTGCATACCGACAACACATGCAATGTCACACCAAAAATACGGATTATGGGGCATATTACCAAGGACGGCATTAAAATAATAGCTGCTTGAGCGGCAGAAAACTGCCACTAAAGCGGCGATAATGGCCCTTAAAAAATGCCCTGGAGAATTCCAATACAAGCCCATGGTCACACCAGACCATAGACTTCTATTGGAGTTCCCTAGGGCATATTATCAAGGCCATCATCGCCGCTTAAGCGGCAGTTCTCTGCCGCTCAAGTGCCGATAATCTGTAATGCCGTCCCTGATAATTTGGCCCTTAGTTGTGTGCTCTCCATTGCAAAATGCAATGCGGGGCGCACCATTCAGTCATCCAAAGGCAACTCACCTGCATGCACACACATCCCTGTCCATAATACCCACCACCCTCTCCCGCCCCACGTCAACGCATGGAATGTTCTATTTTCACTAGCAAAATTTAAAAATCCTCATGTCTGCGTAAGCTAGATCTTCAGATCTAACAATTGTGCAAACCTAGGGGCATATTACCAAGATCAGCGTTAAAATCATTGCTGCCTTAGCGGCAGGAAACTGCCACTAAAGTGGTGGCAATGGGCTTGATAATATGCCCCTGGGAATTCCCAGAGAAGGCCATGTTCACACCAGAACATGGACTCCTATGAGAATTCACAAGGGCCGATCATCAAGCCCAACACCGCCGCTATAGTTGCAGTTATCTGCTGCCGCTAAAGCCGCAATCATTTTAACGCTGATCCCTCTCCACTCACTATGGTGTTCATTTTTCTGAGCTTAGGATCCTTGGCTTGTTACTATGACATGTCTCCTCTACTACCTTGAATATTAAGAACCATGTAAAAAGGGGCATACCAACCAATTAACAACAACGGCCATATAAACCAACATCACCAGCACTAATCCATACGAAAGTCTATTTCACAATCCCTCAAGGCATGTCACTACCCATGTTGCTCTGTACTCCTTGATAGCCTTTCCAGTGCGTAATCTGTGGTAATCTGTATTATCCAGAAGCTAAACACTAAAAACACAATATACAGGCTGCCGCTATAGATTCACCCATAATGCATGTCTACAATGGTGTGGAATGGTCACATCTACGCGCTATAAAGGCACTAGCCTGGTACCAGCTCACCTGGCTCAGTGTTGACATTGCACTCGCTGTCTTCGTCCACAAATGGTCCAAAGAAATGGTCCCATGCCCTAGCCGCATCAAGTGATCCCTTGCTCACTGTACACTTGACCAGTAGTAGCCTAACTATCCCATCACACTCTGCCCATTTGGTGAACTGGCACTCCCATTGATCTATACTCGTGGCCCCACTTGCCTTCCAGTGCATCGTAATATCCCCTCATGGCCACTAATAATACCCTATCCATAAACTTGTGGCAAGCCCACTTTTAGCCGTGTGTGGGAAGCAATGTAGGATACAAGCCCCCTACGACGGATCTACCTCCCTGTCTCTCAACACCTTCAATACTGTTATCACTATGGTCCAATAAGTTGCCTAAAGTGGTCACCCCCAAATCATGTGAGGAAAGTTTGCCCCCTCTCCCTGATCCCTTGTGCATGCCTATGAGTTAGTGTAGAAACATGCATTGACTTTCTGCCGGTGTGAGGTAAGGCAATGTAAAACATTTAAAATAAGCCTTTGGAAGCGGGTGTGCCTGATGCACCTCCATGCTTACTCTACAATCTCAGCACAAGCCCTTTCCGGGATCTCTCGAACTACATCTACCTCCCATTTCAATTCAGTTTGTCCAAAGGGGGCAGCTCCACGAGACCCATGCGCATGTACAGGCATGTGACTGCCTTAAACTTTACAGCTGCTGTCAATATGTATTGGCACCCTAAAGAAAGATCAGGTCCTGCTTGGTCCCTTTTACAATGCGCACGAATATCCGCTGTGATCACTGCATGGAGTATGTAGTCCCCCCTTCGAAAATCAAACCGCTCAGTCTAGAAGGTTTGCTCCTGGTATGATGCACAATACGGCCTACCACTGCCACACACACTCCACATGTGGGACAAAATCTGTGGGTAATGGGTGTGGACACTGTCTGCTCAGATAGCAACAACATTTGCCATACATGCTGCACCATACTCTGAAAGGGTAATCCAAAAGAAGTGCAGGAAGCAAGATTAAACATGACAGACGCAATGCACACAACACAAATTTCAAGGAGCCAAAGCAACTTAGAGGCACATGTGTCCTACACAGTGCAGCTTTGTAGAAACAACATGGCATATATAATCAAGGACGTTCTTAAAATTATCGCCACTTCAGCGGCATGAAACAGACACCAAAGCGGTGATAATGTGCCTGATAACATGCAGCAGAGAATTCTAATCAAAGCCCATGTTCACACCAGAACATGTGCTTCTCCTGGAATTCTATGTGGCACATTTCCAAGGACATCTTTGCCGCTTGTAGCGGAAGTCTCCTGCTGCTAAAGCGCAGATAACACCATGGACGTCCATGATAACATGCCCCCAAGTAGGCTCCCATTGCCAATGTTCCAAAAGTGTGCACTCATCACACATCACCAATGGCATACTAAACACATGCACATGTGCAAGCTCCTGCAAAGCTGCAACTCCTTGAGCCACACTGATAAGGCATGTGATAGGGCATGATGGATAGCATGCCTGCAGGACAAAGAGATTCACATGGTGCAGGAGACCTCACTGATGTTGCGGAGTGTAGAACTCATCCTCAAGGGAGCCTGTCACACCCTGGCACAAACTTATGTACACACAACCCCTGATGTGACCAAGACACTTGGGGGCATATTATCAAGCCAGCCGATAAAATTATCGCCGATTTAGCGGCAGAAAAATGCCGCTAAAACGGCGATAATGGTCTTGATATTATGCTCTATGGAATTCCAATTGAAGCCCATGTTAGATGTGAAGGACATCTAACATGGGCTTCAATTGGAATTCCATAGAGCATATTATCAAGCCCATTATCGCCGTTTTAGCTGCAGTTTTCTGCCGCTAAAGCGCCGATAATTTTATCGCCTGGCTTGATAATATGCCCCTTGATGACCTACTATGCACAAGTGTCACTACTCTGACAAGGATACACCATCCACACAGATGTACACATGTCTGCATTGCCCATACACAGAAGTCAAAGGCCCATTTCATGAAAGGGACAAGGGGCAGCTAAACAAAGGCAGCAGGTGCCACCATCACACAATGCAGTGTACACACATACTAATCTGAGTACATCAACATTGCCTAATAGGTGTTGCGGACTGCATCAGTCACATAACACAAACCAAGACACAACAGGTAGCATTTGTATGTAGACACTGTCAAGACACATTTCTCACCTAGGCAACTTGTGATATTACAACGTACAAGTACACACACACATCTATGATGTCTCTGAAATAATCACCATCCAGTAACTAGCATGCATATTGTACAAAATATCTATCATGTACAGTCTCCCTCAGTCTGATTGTTAAGTTAAATAATGCATGCCCATACATGGATACCACTGTTAAACTGTATCTCCCATGAACATTTCAGAGGGAGCGACAACACCTCCTGGACAGCGGGACGACCCTCTCCACCACGATGACTCGTCCCAAACACCGCCTATCAATATGGACGAGTTTGAGCGTCTCCTCGATTCCTTCGCAACACCAACTCCAGTAGCAGGGCTACCCACCAGCAGTGTGCCCAGCCCACCCCCTACACAAACCACCCAGCAGCAAGCACCTCCAACCACAGCTGCCTCCCAGGACCCAGCCAACACATATGCGGCCTTTCAAACCATGGTGCTGGAGGTCCAATGGGAGACACGGGACTTTGTGCGGGTGGGCTTGGAGAGCCTAGCAGCCAAGTTTGAGGAGCTCGGTGGGTGTCTGAATCGCCTTGAAAACAACTTTGCGAGGCTACCAGACATCCACACCTCCCTCAATCACATCCAACGCTCCCTGGATTACATTGCTGGGGTCCTGATCCGGAGAGTGGACAAACTGTCCCGGCAGGATAGCTCCAGCAGTGTCTCTGCTGCATTATCCTGACTGGCAGGAGTAATGGAGTCCAGGGAGCGGAGGGAGCTCCAACAGCTGGCTGCCATGGCTCAACTCCAGTGCAATCTGGAACAGATATGGCAGGCCATGCTTCTCCACATGACATCTTTACCTCCCCACGGTCTTGTGACATCTGCTGCTTGCGCATCCATATCCTCGGCTCTGCACCCTGATGTGTCTGTGCCTCACAGTGCTGCTCCCACCATACCACCGCCCACATGTGAGACACACGACACATCATCGGACGAATCTGAGGATGAAACTGCCACCATGGTGATGCGCAAGTTCAGCTAGCAGTGATGTACAAAGGCCTGCCGGTTTGTACACAACAACATTTCACTGCCCTTCCTCTCTCACTGTCTGCCGACATCCATCAACACCCAGCGTGGACCCACACAATGACCCACAGCAAATCTCCTCTTGTTCATTGACAATGGCACTGGCACTGCTAAATCCGCCTCCTCCCCTTGCTCTGTCGCTCGCAATGGACTGCCAATCCCATGTCCTATGGTCAAGTTCTGGTCAATGCACAACCTCTTTTTTTTGTAAATAAATGCACTTTAATCACACAGGTGCGTGTGTCCATGAACAATCAAGTATTTAACTTAGGTAATAAGTAAGGGGCTGTGAATTCACTAGAGGGTCCAGCAAGGCTAATTCAATCAATGTACATGTGTCACCTGACACGGATAGGCAGTGAGATGGCCGTGTATGTGCAAAAGCAATCTAGATAATTTTCCTATGACAACATCTTTAAAGTGCACCACTAACCCTTGAATGTCTCAAGGAGCGGGGGTGGGTGGGATCTGCCACTGCTTTGAAAACCCGTTCTTGAGGAGTCAAATTAATGTCAGCATGTGCTGTGCCTGCTGCAGGAGGGTGGGGAGAGTGTTCCAGTTTTTTGCGTTGAGGTGGCATAATGATCTCCTGCAGGAGTTAGCTGTCTAGATGCAGGGGACTGTGGCAATTGCAATGTCAGCGTAGCGGACCTGCTGGATTGGGGTGCAGAAGCTGAGTCGTCTGTTGAGGTATGCATGTCCGGTGTTGTGGAGTGGCTTGAGTGCGTGGTTCTTGCACATGGAGGTGAGACACTTGTTGGTGGTGAGCCAGTGCAGGTCTCACAGGTGGGGTGTGATGTGCTGTCGGCGAGGGATGTTGAGGACCAGGCGTGCAGAGGCATTTTTAATGTGTCTAAGTTGTTATTAGAGTTTGGTCGAGGCTCCTGTATAGAGGATGTTACCGTATTCCAACTTGCTGCTGCAGAGTGCCTGTGTGACTGTACTCCATGTCTTGGTGGTAATCCACCTGTTGAACTTGACAAGCATCTGGAGGGTGATGAAGCAGGAGGACGAGATGGCGTTTTCCGGCTTTGGCATGGAGGGAGTAGAGTTGATGTTGAACCCCATGGTGCATACGTGGGTGGTTGTTGCTGGATCTGTTCCCAGGGCAACCACACACCAGGAGGTGTCTCATGCGTAGGGGATGGATTTGAGGATGAGCATTTCTGTCTTGTCTGATGTTCATCTCCTGTTGGCAGTCTTTCGTCCACTCAGCAACGTCTTACAGTCCTACATGGTGTATGGTTGTGTAATTGAGGGTGGCCATGGTGAGGGAGAAGATCAGCTGGCTGATGTTCTCGTAGGAGATGATGTTGAGGTTGGGCAGTTGGGTAATGTGTGCAAGTGGTGACATGTACATGTAGAACAATGTTGTGTGAGGGATGAGCCCTGGGGTAATCTGCAGAAGATTACTGTGGACTCTGAGCAGGAAGGGTGGAGGAGGGCGGACTGGGTTTTGCCGTAGAGGAAGGAGTTTGTCCAGTCACGAGCCTTGTCTCGGATCTTGTTGTCCTGTATGCGTGTGCATAGTGTGCAGTGCAAGACAGTGTTGAAGTCAAATCACAAGTACTGGTCAATGAGTGCTGCTGTTTCACTGTTGTCAATCCGTGGCATTATGTCATTGGTGGCGGAGATTTGTCCAGTTTGCTGCAGGAGTTGCCGCTGAAGCGCAAATGGGACGATCCTGTATGCTGTTCCCATAGAGTTAGTGGGTCAGTTGTCTGTTGATGGTCTTCGCAATGACACCTCACAGGAATGGTAGCAGGGAGATGGGACGTAAGCAAAAGGCGGTCCTTGGGGTCAGTCTTTTGTTTGTGGAGTAAGGGGTTGATATCGGCGTGTTTCCAGCTCTACGTCAATGTTGAATTTACGAGGGAGATGTTGATGATCATCTGGAAATGGGGTGCAATGGTGGGGCTGGCTTTGGAGCAGATGTGGTGTGGGCATGTGCCTGACGTTGATCCGTAGTGGATGTAGTACCAGATGTGCATTGTGTTTGTGTTGTTTACGTTGGTCCAGGAGAGCAGTGGCTTGGCGTGTATGGGATCTGTGGTGATGGAGGTCTCAGTGCTAGTCGTGGCAGTCGTGGCGTTGTAGCTGTCGTGGATGGCTGCACCCTTGCGATGGACAAAAGTAACAAAGGAGTTGCACAGGTCTTGCAAAGGTGGGATGGTGTTGTTGTTGGAGCTGGTTTTGGAGAGTTCTTTCACTAGGTTGAAGAGCACTTAGCTGGTGTGTGCGTTGTTGGCAATGCGGTCTTTGAAGGAGGCCCAATTGCGTATCTGTGGAGTTGATGGTGTCTTTCTTCACTAGCTCATGGCAGGGCGGCATTGAGACCTGGTGTTCTGTATTGAACCAGCTGGCTTACTTACTGGTGTGTCTGTTGGAGTGTGTCTTAATCTGGGCGAGTGGGTTTGCACTGTTGCCTATCCCTTGTCTGACGTTCTGGGTGCTGGAGTGAGTGTCAGTGGTTGTGCTCCAGGCAAGGTTGATGGTTAGCTGTGCTTCTGTGACTGTGCTCCAGCAGTGCCAGTGGATCTGTTGGGTGTGGTGGCGTGTGGTGTCTTCATGGAATGCGAATTTGCAGCCTTGATGGTTGTTCCAGTGGAGGTTGGCTGGGTGGTTGAAGTAGACGTGGGAGCTTGCGGATAATATGTGGTCAAGCATGTGGCTGTTGTGGTGGGTGGGTGTTGTGACAAGTTGTATGAGCCCGAGGGTGGCCAGGGTGTCGGTCAGGGTGGTGGATACGGTGCCGTCAATGTACACGAGGTGGAAGTTGAGATCTACGTGAAGGATGTAGTCTGTGGATGTGAGGGCGTGTGTACTGACAAAGTTGGTGATGGAGATGCAGAACTGTGTTCGGGGTCTAGAGGCTATGTAGACGCTGGTTACTCTGAGGGTGGTTTTTGGATTCTTGTGGATCTGGATGTGCATGTGTCTGGCGTTGATGAGGATGTTGTCGTGGTTGTTTGAGACTCTGCGAATGTTCCTGTTGACGATGGCAATTTATAGTCCTACTCCGTTGGTGCGGTCCCTGTGGTTGATCTTGTAGCTGCACAGGATGGCTATGGCGAGGTAGTGTTTTGAGGTGGGGTACAATTAGGTCACTGTCATGGAGACCATGTCTGGGGAGGTTGAGTTGAGTAGGTCCCAGAGTTCACTTGTGTGTTGGCATCTGTGGCAGGTGTTGGGGACAATGAATCCGAGGTAGTTTGCTTACAACACAGTGGATGGATTTGCAGATTCAATGCTGGTGACAATGCAGTTCCGGCTGGAGATGTGTCCTGTGTGCGTTCTGTTCTGGGCAGGAAGCAGGTGTGTGATCGTCCTATGTTGAGGGCGCTGAGTGTGCTAGCATCGTAGTGGCAACGTGTGTAGTTGCGTTCGCGGACCCAGGATGTTCCTGCACTTTTCCTGGACCCGGCGTGGATGTACACAAGTGGAAGGGGAGGTGGGCGGATCAGCCTGGCATGTGGGTGTTACGAAAGTGCGTGTTGCTGTGCGGCTCAGCAGGGGAAACTGTGGCGGGAAGGGAGAGCGAAGGCGGTTTTAAAAACACGTGTCCAAATACAGGCTAAAAAATGTAAATGAGCAATACAACTAAACCCATCAGAAGGGGGCACAGTGTTGCAAAATAAATAACACTTGCAATGACGGCAAAGATGAGACAACCAGAGTCAGATAGTGAAGAAGGGGCACAGGGTGCCCCACAAGATTACACGGCCAAAATTGCACTGACAACATTGATCCGATGGCACAACTAGCAATATCCCAATTCTGGTCACACAACATGTATGACATATGTGTGAGAAACTACAATCTTTCATGCATGGTATTCACCCACTTGTCGAGGAACTGCTGAATGTACTTTTACTGAGTGAGCCCTGGACTCCTGCCAATCAGGTGCCCAGGGCCTATGTTCCTTCACGAAACACTAACATTCAAAATTGTCAAACCATGGACAACTAACCTACAATCCATGTCTGGTTGGGAGGCTGCCTAGGCTGCCACACATCAGACATGTTGCTGGACCCCAGGGTGTACAGCCCCCACTCCCCTGGGCCTGCAATAATGCACATGCTGGGCGGGGTGCTAGGTCTCCTCCCCCAGGATGGCCAGGGGGAACCTTCAAAGGCATGCAGACTCAGTGAGCTTCTACAGGCCACGGGCTGTACCCAGAAAACTGCCCCCAACACCCCGTTCTGACACCCACTCTTGCGGGACGACTGGATGGAAACACAAAATAAGGACAGGGTATGTTCCAGCCTGCCCACACCAAACCTCAGGTGGGGGAGGTGAGGTGAAGCCCATCTCCGTGCGCTCACCATCTTGAAGATGTGAAGCCCTGCACAATCAGGACTAGGCTACTGGCCCACTCCCACAGGTGAGTGGCAGGATAGTGTGTGTATCTACCCCAGGGCAGGGACCCATTGGTCCCTGCCCTGTACCTACCTGTAACGCAAATAAACATAGTATTTAGAGGCACCCTGAAGCTTCCTTTGCCTGATTTAGAAGAGGCAAGGAAGAGAAAGAAACTACCGTGCAGCTGCTAAGAAGACGAAGACACCAACTGCTTTGGCCCCAGCCCTACCGGCCTGTCGACCCTTGAACCTGTTCCTGCCACAGCCCAGACCCACTTGTGGTCAGCAACCTCACAAACCCCTGCGGACCTGGCTACCTTGTGACTCTGATCATATGGGAGGCCCATGAGCAGTAGCTCTGCTCAAAGCAAGTTCCTAACCCCTGGCATCATCACGGAACCACAAAGCCTACACACCCTGCACTGGACAAGCCTGGCCTGTGTCGGAGTGGACAAAGACCCCGATGACGTCCCCCCCGGCAACTGTGACCCTGAAACTGGCCACCAAGGTCTCACCTCGACGCTCATTACGACGCCTGCAGCCTCAGAACCAGGGACCCCCCCGGCCACAATCAGCAGAGTGTAAGATTTACCAAGACCAAAAGTCACCCCAGCACCCGGCGCACTGCGGCCCCCTATGCCCGACTCCTGGGGACATACACACCCTCCAAATACCCAATTTAACTCACAAAGTGGGGGGGGGCACATGAAGAAACTGCGACCCTGAGCTTGCAGCCTTGGTTTGCCCAGAAGCTTTCCCATTGCAATCCATGGAGCGCACAAAGGGTCAAAGGCACTCTGCACCCACCTGCCCGAGTGGCCCTGGCAGTGTAACTTCTACTCCTACCTACTTCCCACATTTGCCCTGAGCAAGTGACCAGGAGCCCAGCTCCCACAGCCGTATGGCCTGCTAGTCAGCAGCCAGCAACCAAGGACCCCCTGCCTCCCATGGGATAACATCGTGCCAAACTCACTCTGCCCCCGTCCGACACAGTCCCACAGAGGGTGTAACAACTGTACAAACCTGAGCCTGGGGGAACCTTGAGTCTGTGCCCAGAACCTTAACTCTGCCAGTCGAGTACTTACCAAAAAGCCGATAACCCAAATGTATTCCATGGGGTAACATTGATTGGTTTCGTAAGAAATTCCTTGTAAGTGTTGAGATTCTAAAAGTTAAAAGTTTTGCTTAAAAACAACCAACTAACAGAAATGGAACAACTCAACTGCTATTAGGAGAGATCCCAATGCTGGATCTTGTTGCCCAGCACTGACCCTGAAAACCACTCACAACCGTACTTACCAATCACACTATTTTCTTCCATAGGAAATCATTGGCAGTTTCTCTGTAAAATTTCTTCTTAGTGTCAAGTTTAGTAATAGCAAAATATTTCCTGAAAATCACAACAGCAACTACAACGGATATACTCACATGTTTCCAAGACCTTGCACAGGACTGAATATAGGATCCAGGCCATGACTTACAAAAGTAATCATTAGCAAATCACTTCAAACTCACAATGAGCTCAATGTATTATTGTGTTTGAAATTGTGTTGCCTATTGCAACAACTTGTAACTATTACCTACCAAAGTCAATGGCGCATTGCCAAAGTATGTAACTAAAGCCTCGCAATCTGAGTAAGTATCTTTTGATACCTATTGTTGGTTAAAAAATAAAACAAACATATATTTTTCTATCAAAAACAGTGGCCTTGAGTTCAGTTATTGAGTGTGTGAGACCACCTGCTGACTGAGTGTGTACAACAAAGGCTTTACACTGTCCTCTGATACTGCCTTACTGCTTGACCAAGCTAACACTTCATAGAGTAAGGTTATATCTAACTTTAACCTATGCACAAACTCTGGTGACTGTGAACTCTGTGCACACCGTACCTATTTGGGAACAGTATATACCTAGCCACTTTCTAACAATATGCATGTGTGACAATATGTACAAGTCTGTTGCAGGACACAAATAGTGTCGCAAAGAATGATAGCAAAGCATAATCTCCTGGCATATAGCCAAACACGGGACGTGTTGGCCAAAGATTGTTGTGATGTAGCACATTGCATGTCACATCTCTAGGTGTTCACAACAGATTCACATTGCTGAGGATACCCAAAGGCACAGGTCTAACATACATATATGAAACTACAAACTAAGCCACACTGAAGTTGAGTCCACAATAGTTACTGATTCCAAAGTGCATTGCGTCAGTCAGCTCCTACCTGTGCAAAACCAATGTAAACGCTACTTCTGAGCACTGCTATGAAGTGCACACATATTGGCCAATGTGCCCACGGATGTCATTTGAACTGCACTCAGCATATAGTCTGGATCAGTGGCAAGATTACAAGGGTGTCATCACTATGAGACAATGCGATAGTAACAGCTGGGATGAGTGGCTATGGCACTGTTGGTACAGGGAGCAATGCAGCATGTCACCACTTGTGTGCAGCACAGCTGTGTATCTGCAAACCAACATCAGGTCCCAAGGCATTACTGTAATGAGTAAGTGTGTCACAAAAGCAAGAAACTCGAAGTTGTCTGTATTCCGGACAGTGCTAATACTCCTATACACCTGTGAGTGACCTCTATTCCAAACTCATTACTCAGTCTCATATAACTCATGTGACTCACTGACACTGTTGTGCCATGTGACATTAACAATGGACCCACAAATGACCAACAGCATGCATGGAATGGAGATCGATTGGCCATGGCCAGGAACATGTGAGATGTTGGAGGTCACAATGAACTGTCACCAGAGTAGGCCGTAAACCATAATTCTATCAGACATGCAAGGTCATTGTGCTCACATCTAAGGTATCTGGGCTCAGTCCATCCTGCTGAGTGACAGGTCACGACCATAGTTGCACATACAATGATTACTCCAAAGATGGTATGATTTGCACACGATGGTGCAAGACCCACTCCCCCGCATCAGCCATGATATATGTGCCAGCAGAAATCTATGGTTAACAAGATTTATTTAACAAAGACATATATATATAAAATGATAACCTACACTAATCTATGTCCCTAACTCTAACCCTAACCTAAGTACAAATATGAATTCTACCTAAAACTATCTTAACTAACTATTTACAAACACAGAAAAAGAATAAATACATCAACCCCCCACCCAAAGATAAATGAAACCTATCCCCAAATCCCATAACATACAATAAGTAAAACCAGTCTAAAACTAACCCTAACTAAGCCTTCTCTAAAACTATGCTAAACAACACATACAACTAGGACATCACACAACATAATAATAAAAGGGGGACAGTGTGGGAAGGGAGAAGAGGGGGGGAGGTGAGAACTGGGGCAGTGTTCAAGGCAGTCCGAGGTGGGCCCTGATCTCGTGGATCTGCCTGTTCAAGTAGAGGAACTCATGGCGGAGGTCCTGTAGGAGGGTAGTGTGGCCCTGGACAATCCTCATTATCTGTGCAAGTCCAGGGTCCATGGGGGCCGGTGCTGATGCCGGTGCCGGTGCGGGGGCTGGTGCCGGTGCTGGTGCTGGTGCGGGGACTGGTGCTGGTGCCGGGGCTGGTGCAGGTGGCGGCGCATGCTGGCCAGGCACCGGTGCTCGTGTGGCAGCAGGGGGATTGACATCTCGGGATCCCACGACGACACCTGAGGTGGATGGTGTAGAGCCGCTGCCAGTGGTGATACATTCTGGCAGCGACGGCCAGGTCCCTGCCCTCCTCTCGGCCCGGTACCTCCGTGCCATCAACCTGTAACCCTTGTGTTCCTTCCGCACATGGAGGTACCGGTCCTTGGCGACCTGGAACCGGTGCTGTTCCTCAGGTGTCATGTTGTCTGAGAGAGAAAAAAAATCTATGTCAGTTTTCTGTCCACTACACTATGTAACCGTACAACATGAGATCTGTATCACAAGTGGAAAACAACATGTTAAGTCAAGGACTGACCTGTTAAACACAATGTCTACACAGGATTAAATAACTACATGCTGTTGAGACTGACATGACAGTGCATGGCATGGTACATGCAATGACACAACTGAAAGCTAAGGATACGCTACAAACATGGCACCTTTGGACAACCGGGCTGTGTGTGACCTGTACAATTGACTTCATTCGGGCGGCATAACCCCTACGTGCACAGCACAACCCTCTCCCACCCAGTGACAGACAGCTGCATCAGAATTAAAATGCACATGTGCAGCCATGTGTGTCCCCCAGGAACTGTGTGCAGTACATCAAGTCAGTGCCAAGACAGGCAAGGGTGTATGTGTGCAGGTGTGAATACCTACCTATTGTAGTCTCACACTACATGCACAATAACAGGCCTGGGACTGCCCTACTCACACTTGTAATCATGCTGCATCATGCCGCACACATGGAAACATGTTTAGGGTACGAATGCGGACTTCGGCGCTTACTCACTCCACCATTACTATGCAATTGGTGATAGTCATCCACTGCGAGGGGGATACATCATTAACCCACAACTGCCAGTCATGCATGTGTTGTAACCCCCAATCTCACTCCATAGTAGAGATGAGCACCCATGCATCAACTACGCAAAGTGTTACAATGGATTACACATTGTAATGGCACCCTGGGGTCATGAGGATTGTGTAATCGTTATGGCTAATGTGTACACACAGATCTTGTTGCCGCAGTCCTGATTAGCTAATCTATGTGACATAAAATGATACTGAGTTAATGCATGGCTATGAAATGTGTGTTAAGTGATGTCACCAATTGTGTCAGATGAGTTGGTACACATGATCCTGATTCCAGCCTGGTATGTCCACACGGACATAGCCTGTAAACACCATTGCAGTGCACAAATATCAATTCTCAATTGACGTACACATCTATGGAATGTGTTTGTGTAACACACCATTGACAATATTGGATCTGAGCTACACCCTGCCACTTCTGCTTCTGTGCTATGCAGCATACCTTAGGGATCACTGTGCCAAGATGTCTGACCTTGTACAGACATAAGAGCACTGCCTCATTGTGCACAATGGTACACCCACAGCACGCCCCTTGGACGATGTCTACCGCATGTAAGTGTGCCATCTTGCTTAGGCTGCGCAAATGAACATGGGAGTAAATGCTAGTGGCCTATTGCCATCACAACTACAGTGTAAATGCCTAGTTGGCAGCATTATTAGCTCAGAAATAGGCACATACATTGACACGTGTATCAATGACTGTTGATGGACAAACTCACAACTCTGAATGAGATGCATTGTACTCCTTTACACTACCATATTAGACACAGTACGGAAAGGCTGAATGCCTCTGCACATCATAGGCAATTGACATGCGATACACACCCATACTGCTAATCAACAACGTGCTGCATTTGGCACAGACACTCATGACCACACAACATGCCAATATTTCTTGTCACTACTCACCAGTGGAGTGTGGGTCCCGGAAACGGTCAATGTCCCCCTGGGTGATCGGTTGGCGTCCATCTGTGAGAGGACAAACGCAAATAGGTGTTGTTATAAAACCCCAGCAAACGTGGCATATTCACTATGTGAATTGTTACAGTGACAAACAATGCTAAATTCCTGTGGTGTTGACTTCATGTTGGCGACATGACTGGGCCTACTTTGAATGGCATCCACACACAAACATGTGGAAGCAGAGGCTGCACAGCCAAAACATCACTGCTGGCCGAGCTGCACATCTGAGTTGTTTCACCCAATATCAAGGCACCTCATCCACACGGAGCGCAAATAAACCATTTTACTCATCATCCTTGACCAATTGCAGCGGCTTTCAGCACTGTCTCACAAAGCCCACCAATATGCAGACTCCACAAGAAAGGGATCCAAGACAAGGCCCTCAACTGGATCCGCTCCTTCCTCAACGTACATACGTGTGGGTCAGACACCCCTCTGTTGTCTTGGAGCCTCCAACAACCAGCTGTGGAGTCCCCCAGAGATCCTCATTCAGACCTACAATCTTTCACATCTACATGTCTCCGCACGCCACAATCGTGATTAGCTATGGACTCAACATTGTATCATAGGCATACGACTGCCAACTCCTCCTCGACACATCCAGCCCACACAACTAGAGCAAACAAAAGTATTGCAAATCCATGGCAGAGCTTCCTAGATGAATGTCAAAGAGCTGCATACAAGTGAGCAAAAACAAACGAAAAGTACCCATCATGCACCAAAACATCCACGCATATAATTACACAGGCTCCTCACAGGGCATGGGGGACCCACACCCCAACACGGCCCAAGCACGCGACATGTAATCCATCATGGACTCCGAAGTCCAAGATAATTGCAAGATCTATCCTGTCTCATCATCGTGCTTCCACACACTCTGCCGCCTATGTCAGACACTCAAATGACTCCTACTCAGACACACATAGACACTCACTCATACCCTGTGCAATAGCTCACCCTACTACGGCAACACAGTCCATGACATATTTAACATGAACCACAACCGCAAGATGCAGGACATCTCAAATGCAACCACAGGACTGATCATCACACTGCCAGGACCCTGTCACACCTCCCACCACCTGTGCACACTCCACTGTCTCCACATCAAAGCTAGAGTCACATTTAAGATGTGCACCCAGGATCACACAGCCATCCACAACACTGGGCAAACATACCTTAACATCCAACTCTATTTCCATGGCACATCAAAGGACCCGACGATCCAACCAGCTGGCCTATGCCATGGTCCCCCGCCCCAGAGGGACCTGATTGTGAGTCTGCTCCTTTTCCTACCTTGCAGATATGGCCTGTGGCACACTTCCGCTACACCTCTGACAGGCAACGTTGCTCCCCATCTCCAAGCACTAACTCTGAACATTGCTCTTCGACAGACACACCCCTTGATATACTTCAAGATGCAAACACCGCCATGCCCTTGCAACCCTTCCTGCTGAGTATTCGCTTACATTAGGCATGTGTGTTTTGGAATGTTTGACTTCGGGGATCTCCATTCCTATGTGGTATTTCCAGTGGCAAAGTTACTCTACGCGGTCATTGCAACGCCAATCGTCACTCCACCTTGCACTGCATGGCGCACAACAATAATGTGTATTTTGATAGACTATCCCAACACCTTCCGTACTGTTGCACACACTGTAGTGGGAAGAGTGTGTCATGCAAATCCAAGGTCAAGGCCATCATGCGCGAGTATTTATCGCAAGTCGCATTGCATTAACCACGTTGTTACAGTATCACGGTCTTGGGACAGCATTAAAACATCTTGGGGCATATGTATCAAGCGATTTTGTATTCACAAACACTGCGATTCGCAAGAAAACAGCGTTTACGAATACAAAATCTCAAAACTCGATGTATGAGCCTTTTTCGCATCGCACTAATAAAGAATCGCTATTTTTGCGTTTCCTTAATTTGGCATAAGCATTTAAGGAATCGCAAATTGCGATTCCTTAAATGCTATGTAACAAGCACCCAAGTTGTGCGACTTCTCCTTAAGAAATTGCAAATTACCAGCAACTTCAAGTTGGTGGAATGTTGCGAATTCTTATAAAAATGCACTTTTTGGCATTGTTCTCATGCTCATTTCAGGGGTGCATCAGGGTGTCATCATGACACCCTTGCACCTTTGAAATTATTCAGATTTTGCGATTAGCAAATTGGGAATCGCAATTTGAGAATGACTTCCCATTCATTCCTATGGGCCTCCTGGCCCTTAGGAATGAATGGGAAGGTATTCCTTAATAGCGATTTCGCAATTTGCTAATCGCAATTAAGGAATATTCAGAATTTGCTAAATATGTGCGAATTTTTACATACATCCCGTTCTCAAATAGCGATTCTCAAAAAATCGCTATTTGCGAATCGCAAATACGGTTTTTGATACATATGCCCCCTTATCTTCTTCTCACACACGTCACTCATATATGTACGTAACATTAGTTGTGGACAACAAGGGAATTGGTACTTACCACCCTGGATGCCAGGCAGGACACCGGTGTAATCGAGCAGGTCCTCCTCCGGCGCCAGCATATCCTGTCAGCGGTGCTTCCACTGCCGCACGGTCTGGGTCACCTTAAAGCAGCAGAGCATCTGCGCCCGCACGCGCTCCCACCGCAACTTGCGCATCGCAACACCATACCCCTAGAGGATGCACCCTCCCCTCTCCAGCATCAGAGTCAGGTAGCACCGCACCTGCCACAGGAAGCCCCCCAATGCCTCCTCAGACATCCGCCCTGACATGCCCACCGCCGGCATCTCCACACACCCCAGTTCTCAACCCCAGAATACAAAACAGAAAACCCAAGGAGGCCAATAGTAAAAAAAACCACAAAAAACACAAGACTGAGGACAGTAGACAGTAGAAAGTAAATTAAATGTGAAATAATCCAAAATACACGTTAGACAGGACACAGCAACACAGCAACACTCCAAACTATACTCTCCACCAGCACAATACCAAAAACACCTCCTCACTCATCCAAATCCAACACAATGTGCTCAAAAGAGAAAGTGAAAGTGAATGCCACACACATGGAGACAGGAAGCAGGCATAGATCACTTCCTGTGTGTTAGAGACAATTTTTTTTACAAAGCGACAAGAAACTGCACGCTAAGGGGCCGCTACTGTACTCTGGCTGATACTGTAATGGGTATGCGGCCCGTTTTAATGCAAAGCGATCATAATCTGAACGCTAAGGGGCCGCTGATGTAATCATGCAGCATCCATGCGATCAGAATCTGCACGCTAAGGACCCGCTAATGTCAATATGCTTACTGTAATGTGTATGCATACAGTTTAATGAAAAGCGATCATAATATGTACGGTAAGGGGCAGCTAATGTAATCATGCAGCATCCATGCGACCAGAATCTGCACGCTAAGGACCCGCTAATGTCAATATGCTTACTGTAATGTGTATGCATACAGTTTAATGAAAAGCGATCATAATCTGCACACTAAGGGGCAGCTAATTTAATCATGCAGCATCCATGCGATCAAAATCTGCACGCTAAGGGCCTGCTAATGTCAATATGCTTACTGTAATGTGTATGCATACAGTTTAATGAAAAGCGATCATAATCTGCACGCTAAGGGGCAGCTAATGTAATCATGCAGCATCCATGCGATCAAAATCTGCACGCTTAAGGGCCCACTAATGTCAATATGCTTACTGTAATGTGTAGGCATACAGTTTAATGAAAAGCGATCAAAATCTGCATGCTAAGGGGCAGCTAATGTAATCATGCAGCATCCATGCGATCAGAATCTGCACGCTAAGGGCCCGCTAATGTCAATATGCTTACTGTAATGTGTATGCATACAGTTTAATGAAAAGCGATCATAAGCTGCACGCTAAGGGGCAGCTAATGTAATCATGCAGCATCCATGCGATCAGAATCTGCACGCTAAGGGCCCGCTAATGTCAATATGCTTACTGTAATGTGTATGCATACAGTTTAATGAAAAGCGATCATAAGCTGCACGCTAAGGGGCAGCTAATGTAATCATGCAGCATCCATGCGATCAGAATCTGCACGCTAAGGGCCCGCTAATGTCAATATGCTTACTGCAATGTGTATGCATACAGTTTAATGAAAAGCGATCATAATCTGCACGCTAAGGGGCAGCTAATGTAATCATGCAGCATACATGTGATCAGAATCTACACGCTAAGGGCCCACTAATGTCAATATGCTTACTGTAATGTGTATGCATACAGTTTAATGAAAAGCGATCATAATCTGCACGCTAAGGGGCAGCTAATGTAATCATGCAGCATACATGCGACCAGAATCTGCACGCTAAGGACCCGCTAATGTCAATATGCTTACTGTAATGTGTATGTTGCATGTTTCATAGCTTTCAATGGGTTTCTTCACGCTAAGAGGCTGCTACTGGCCTGATGCTGATACCGTATTGGGGAGTGTGTCCAGCCATGTGCTTTTAAATGTGCGGGGGATATATCATCGTGTTTGCGATGAGAATCTCACATCCTGGAATTTATATGGCAATGATGGACATTCAGGTCAATACTCTGGTCACTGCACAATAATACAATGTGAAGATAGGTTTGCACAATGACGGCCGACTCCATTTGAGGGTTACCTATTTTTATAGGAAGGCAGGCTAATGTTGCCAACCCAGCTTGCTCGCTACATCCGGATGTCGGACGTGCACGCATGCATTTACACAGCGTCTAAGCCGCCACCCGGAGGCCGGACGCATACCGGAAGAGCAAAGAAGCCACTAAGAGCGTCTTCCATTTTCCAAAGAATAACCATGTAAAACAGAGAAGTGGAACAATCATGAAAAAGGGCAAAAAGACACCCCTCCCCCAATAACCCTCCCACAACCCCACCTTCTGCAATAGTTTCAGCCTACCTAGATGAGAGTAAGCATACACAATATGTGTGTAAGGGAGCCCCCACTCCACTGTGTGACCGGCGGAGGATGCTTGCCCCATCGTTGGTATACGTCAGACCTGCAAGTACTTTGGGAATGTGACTTCCCTCATATCTCTCGACAATGAAGTCACAAAGGGGAAACACGGAGTGGGAAAACTCTCTCACCCTTCCCTCTGCAGCCCGAGACAGGCGCTCAAGAGCTAATAGGTTCCTTAGAGGTTGTAACCAGAACAGGAGCCCTGGAACTGCCACTGTCCCCCACTGTGCTAGGATAACCGGCATGTCCGCCAACAAAGCTGGGACTATTTGCATAGCCCTGAGGGATGTTAGTGAGAAGGCCTTCGGATGTGAGAGGCCAAGGAGAGTGTACTCCGGTGCGCCGGGCATTGCTATGTCGCACGCTGTATCTATGTTATCTAAGGACTCACCCCAATATCTCTACAATTTTGGACAATGCCAGAGTAAGTGCACGAGGGTACCAGTCATCCTGCATCCCTGACAGCAGCAATCTGGCTGTCTGTTATACCAGACATGTAGTTGCACAGGTGTGTGACAACAATGAGAGCAAACCTTGTAGGGGGTTCCAGCCCCTGCTACACTGTGCACAGTGTGGTGTGCGCAATACAGGATACGTTCCCATTCCTTGGCTTATATTGGCCTCCCCATCTACATTTCCATCAAAACCTGCACTTTTGTGCACTGACCACTCAGAGTGGGGATGAGCATTTCGTACAGCTCAGATATGAGGGAATGTTTGTCTTCCTTACGCGCTGACCACTTTGCATATGACGTAACCAACATAGAGTCCAGTGACCCAGTGTGTTATTTGACATTATGAGTACACAACAGCAGCGGAAAATTCATAATCCTGTATGTGCCACAGATATGGCACATGCCCTTCTGGATCAAAGATAGACCTTATGCCTTTGCAGCCCTGTTTTTGACAGCGATGGAATATCGCTGATTCCTGACCCGGGGGCAAGTCCGGGTTATCCACGCTGTAGTTTGTCGGTGAGGGGATAAAGGGCCACCCCTTCCATACTGCCACCCTGTCCAAGACCTTGTGGGTGGGCGCCCTAACCGGCAAAGAGTACAAGCCCCAGGGCCAGTGCTTATGGGCTAGCCACAGTTAGATCCAGATGTTTTTGCCCGCCACAGACTGGTCCATGAAGTTCCATTGCTTCTCCCATAGCAGCCTATTACAATCACTATATATCAGAGGCATGTGGCTTGTTAGTAGCCACCAATGAGGGGCAATCCCAGGCAGCCTTTAATTTTCGGCCGTGTAAGCTGCCCATGTGGAAGGCAAGACCGCTTGCCCTCCCTGACAGACTTAGTTATGAGGGCTTGCAATTGTGTGAGTGCACGGTGGTGGGACACCATGTGTCCAAATTGACATACTTTGAAAATGCGTGGAAGACTCAACATTTACCCTCCCGCTATGCCTCGAAACCATGTGAGGCTCAGTTTTGAGCAGGCGTCCAGCATCTTATCCATCTCATCCAACAGTGTTGGATATTTGAGCTTCGCTGTACAGGCAAGAGTCGGAGCAAGTTGTAGGCCCAGGTACTGTGTATCCCCCTGCACACAACAGAATGGGAATTGTTGTTCCATAGCCAACACTTCTTGAGGGGTATACACAGACTACCTTTTATGTTCCAAGACAGTCAACACCCAAAATGGCATGTGACATTACTCATCCCCACATCTTTGTGTAATTTCACAAACATTCATTACAAAAAGGGATGTGAATTGTAAGGGTGGTACTCCCCTGGGGTGGTCTATAGGTGATGAGTATGTGTGCATATAAATCCGACAATAAGGGTGGGCATGATGTGCCCTACTCACACGTGCGGCTCCCAATGCGCTGTGGGGGAGTAGGAGTGCAGCTCCAACTCATCCAAATAGACATGTCTTGTTGTTCCGCATGTTAGCATGCTGGGTGTGAGATTGTGGGAATTTGACTTTCATCTCATCCATGGCTTTGCTTGCGGCGTAGGGGGCAGCTCTCCCTCTGCCTTGTGGTTTGCCGATCCTGGTCGAGTCTGCAAGGGCAAGGTTGTCAGAGCAGCTGTTCCTCTTGGGGATGTTGAGGTTGACTCTGTCATGGATGTCTTTGTGGCTGATGATGTGTATCGAATTGAATGTGTGTGTGAGTAGTTAGCGGCTTACTTTCTCCTTGTTGGTGCTACATTGGATGTTCGTATGTGTTGCCTCTTGTGTTTGGGATGTGGGTTTCTGAAGACAGGTGTGTCTGCCGCTTTCATGCTGTGTTAGAACTTGTGTAGTGGCGTTTTGTATCTCCCTGCGTAGATTTTGTTGCAGTAGTCCAGTCTGCTGTGGATGAGTGCGTTTTGGCCAATTTTTATGCTTCCTGGGGTTATCCGTTGTGATGGATTAGGTTCGGTCTGTAGGCAGCTGTAGCATGCAATGGAGTAGATCTTGCTGGGCAGGATGATGGTGTACTTGGGATGATGCCAAACTTGCGTGCATGGTCTGTCAGTGAGGGCGGGGTCACAAGGGCTGTCAACCACCAGAGGTTGTACCATGCGGATGAGGATGGAGCGGAGATGAGGAGGTCAGTCTTCTCACAGTTGATCTTTATGCCGGGGTGTGTCATCCAACCTGCTAGTTCCGACATTCATTCCTGGGAGCTGGATTTTGTGTCTTCTGCATTGTTCTTGAGGGGGAGGATGAGCTGTGTGTTGTCTGTGAGGGATGATATGCTTACCCCGTGCTGTCTAGCAATGGCAGTGAGTGGGGACATGTGCATATTACAAAATGTGTGTGTTAGTGACCCTCCATGTTGTACTCCAGGAGAGGGCTTTTCCTTGTATCCCCTTGTGGTGGTGTCTGGCATGTGGTGTGTGATGTGTGAGAAGGTGTTTGTGGCTACATAGAGGTGTAGTAGGATGTGTTGTCCACAATGTGACACAGGTAAAGTGGCATCCATATTTAAGCATTGTCAGCATGGTGTAAGTTTGTGGTGCTGTGCTTGATACCCAAACAAGACTGGGAGTGGTCCATGATGGAGTTCTCTTCAATGTAGCCAGTCATCTGGGTGTTTATGTGTCTCTCAGTGACTTTGTCCACCACGGGGTGCAGGGAGATGGTCAGATTGTTCGTCTTGTCTGTTGGGTCATACTGCCAATGAGCTGATTTGTTCAAAGTAGAGACCGGTCTTGACGGTCTTCCTGAAGGTGTCTAGAGATGGTGTGCATGTGAGCTCTGCTGGTGGCTCATTCAATGTCTTGGATGCATGCAGAGATTTTCATGCTTGGCACCATTTCACACCCAAATTTAACATTTGCACCCATTTTAGGACCCATATTTCCGATTTGAGACCCATTCAACACCCACTTCTCAGATTTGAGCAACATTCCATGCCCAATTTTCAGATTTGTCCTGAAACTTTAACACCGAATTAACCATGAAATTCATTATTTGGCACTTACAAACACATGAAGTTTCCATTTTTAATGATAAGTACACCCTGTGAATCATGGTTTGCATGCTATTTGACACAACCATTGATGAATTGTGTGCCAGATTTTACTCCTTGTAAAGTCAAGTTGTGCACGATTGACACCCTGTTAACTCTCTGTGATGCTGAAACATACACCCCAGGATTGTCATTTTGGACTCTTACTTGCAATTATTGTACAATGGTAACATTTCATAGTGATATACTGATGCGGGAAAGTAACTTGCAGACAGAGTATGTGTGTTGAGTTTGTTTATTGTCACAAACAGTTCTTGAGGCAATTTTCCATATACATGTATTTGTTTTTGTCAGTCACAATGTGATGTGCTCAAGTGAAATAATTGTTTATTATCCTGTCCCTTCGGGCAATTCCAGCAGCATTGGCAGTGGTGTGTGGGCCACCTTGTTGATCTTCTTCATCATCTTGATCATCGGCCGGTGCTGCAGGCACTTCGATCCAGGGAGCATTTGTGCGGACACAAATGTTGTGCAATACACAACATGCTATTATTATTTTGTTGACCATTTCTGGGCTGTACAGCAGTTTGCCACCTGTAATGTCCAGGCACCGGAAACGTGACTTGAGCACGCCAAATGTACGCTCCACGATCCGACGTGTGCGTTGATGTGCAGCATTGTACTGCCTCTGTGCCTGGGTGGTGGGGTTTCGGATTGGTGTCATCATCCACGGGCAGAGAGCATATCCTTGATCACCTATGAGATGTAACAGGGAGATGTGTACATGATTCATTAGGCATACTATGTTGGCAGTGATGACATATTTTGCGATTGTTCTTTTTGCTATTTTTTGACTTAGGTTAGACATGTGTTGCTTCTGGCTATTTAGCGGCATCAATGCTGAGTACATTGCCTCAGTGTTGATCCTCCAACCATCCTTTTTGCTGGTGTTTGCTACACGGTTGCATAAGTGTCACTACAAGTGTCCAAAATGGGAATGATGCCTGCACAATAACCACAGACACCGACAGGCAGTCTGGCTCTCCTAACATCTAGCCTTGGCACTGATCCACACTTGTTGCAGTCACCGCCATGTGAATGTTCAAATGACATAGGCCACACATGGCACAGCTGACATTCAGACATGCATCTCATGCTGATGGCAGACCTGTGACACCACACAAGCCACACAATTGTATGCCCCGAGGTAATACGAAGGAACAGACCACAGCCACCTCACCTGCAGGGCCCACTGGGGACAGTGAAGGTTGGAACACACCATCAACAATGACTTGTGACAACACGTGAACTTACTGGCCTGCGTCATCTGTCACTAGCAGAGCATTTGACACAACTTCTCACAATCATTTTCAATATGTGGTTTCTTCGACAAGATCAGACTGTCCACACACTTCCCC
This sequence comes from Triturus cristatus, assembly GCF_964204655.1. NCBI lineage: Eukaryota > Metazoa > Chordata > Amphibia > Caudata > Salamandridae > Triturus > Triturus cristatus. The sequence goes on from NC_140594.1 coordinate 132,471,296, forward strand.
ACGCTGATACACATGGCATGGCTCACCTTTGCACACTTCTTAGCATTTGTAATGGATTAGCATTTGAAAGGTCAATCACTACACACAAGTAGTGACCGAATACAAATCCACTTACTCATCGGGCAACCACATGACACACCATATGACAAGGTTGAGGCTGAGAAATATTTGTGGCAGAGTGAGAGAGGAGATGCTACTAGACACCATCAACAGCAGCATCCAACAACACTGCAGTCAACACCAATGGCGCAGTATGGTGGTTTAATGACACATTTTCCGGCCTATGTATGCACATTTGCCCCACTCTGCACTTCCTACAATCAAAGTGCATTGTTACAACCTTGGTCACGACAGACCGCAGACTTGACACACTGATTGGACATGTGTGAGTACTTGTGAAACGTTGGGTCACCCTAATAGGTCACCGGCAACAAGAACTGCAACATGATCATCTTCATCAACCATGCGACCACACACCGGAGTGGGATACCAGTCCGGATGACTTTAATAAGGTAAATAGATAGCCAGGTACTGGGGGTTACTCTACACCATGGGTACTCACATGCTTTCTGTCTGGTCCCAAATTTGCTGTGTGGTTTGTGTCCCTGTGGCACACAGGTGTGTGCGGGGTCAGTGGGGAAGGGTGCAGGGCTAGTGAGTAAGGGAACTGACCATGTGGTTGGACACAGGCCCCTGGTGCGCACACCCTCGTTCACTGAGCCACCAGACCTGGCATACATACATCTCTCTCTCTCACTCTCTCTCTCTATGCCTCCCTCTCTCTGTCTCTCTCCCCCGCGCTGTCTCTCCCTCCCTTGCTCTATCTCTCCTTCCCTCTGTCTCCCTCCCTCGGTCGCCTTCGGTCTCCCTCCCTCTGTCGCCCTCATCCCTCTGTCTCCCTCCCTGTGTCTCTTTGCCTCTCTCTCCCTCTGTCACCTTCTGTCACCTCCCCCCCTGGCAGCCTGGGCTGGGACAGCTTCTTGGGCACACACACAGCCACACCCCAGTACTTCACAGGTCTCTCATGGACCATTTACTTGTTAACTATTTGTTGTATTTCACCTCTTGGTGCACATGCATCTCCACTCTGTCTATCGCTGGACTCGCACAGCCCCCATGGTGCAGAGTCTCTCGGAGTCCGCGCTGTTGCGGCAGTGTTTGGTGGCACTCTTCTGAAATCTGCAGACATGGCACACAGGTACAATGTCTGCAAGGTCCACGGCCCAACAAGAAAGTCTTGCCAGTCCGCTGGCAGCACATGGGCCATACTGTGAGTAGCCGTGCTCTACACAGTGGAGCCTGTATACCTCATCCTCATACACAATACATCAACATGTGCCCATGCATTTTGTGCCCACCCCCCAATCAGTACCTAGGTAATGTATTTATATCCTCCCTCTAGATGGGTCAACATGATAGTGTTTTTTGTGCATGTGGTGTGTTCACTTGGTACTTACCGACAAGCAATGCATTTCCATATATGCCATCCTGGAGGCGCTGGTTTATGATGCATTGTCGGAAGATGAATGCATCATGCACACTCCCTGGAAATTTGGCAACAACATTTGTGAACAGTCCGCGGTGGTCCACTATTGCCTGCACATTCATTGAATGGGTGTGCTTCCTGTTGCGGTAGATGTGTTTGCTGTCCGCAGGGGGCACAAATGGTACATGTGTGCAGTCAATTGCACCGATCACCTGTGGTATGCCAGCAATGGCATGGAATCCTTGCTTGATGGCAATCTGCTCCGGCACAGTGTTGGGGAAATATAGGTGCTGCGGAATCAGGCTGTGTATGGCATCCAAGACAGTGGGGAGGAAGGTTGAGAAGGATGCCTGTGATACTCCACCGACTCTGGCTGTTGTTGGTTGAAATGTCCCAGAGGCCAAGAAGTGCAGCACAGCGAGCAGTTTTGTCAGCGGAGGGATATTGGTTTTCCGCTGTGTTGGTGGCGTCAGCCTGTGGGCAATGAGGATCAGGATGTGCTGGATGGATGTTTTTTTAAGCCTGTAGTGGGCTATGACTTCCTCTGGCCTTAAGTCTGTGAGGTAGACACGTCTGCGCAGTCAGCGCTGTCTTCTTCGTCGCTGCATGGGTGGTGGTGGTCCTGGTGGTGGTGGCATTGGTGGTGGTTGTTGTTGTTGCTGCATTGGTGGGACTCCAAGCTGCATGATGACTATCTCCATGGCTTCTGTGGCTGTTCTGGGAAGGCTCAGGCCAACTCTCCCTTATATACACCCACTTATCTCCAGTTTAAGTCAGGTTTTTATCAGGTTTTAGAAACTGGAGTTAGCGGGAGTTAGCGTGCGTTTTTTTTTGTAGCTAAGCGTTTTGGAGATACCCTTGTTAATATGGAGCAGCTGTGTTAGTACTTTTTTCGTGAAATTTCAGTCAGGAACGCCTACCTTGCATGTCATTAGCGATAATTATCGCTGGCTTGGAATGTGATAAAAATGCGGTAGCTATCGCCGAAAAACTCACGCTAACAGGGGTTAGCGTCGCCTTGTTGATAAGGCGATAAAAATATCGCCGCTAAAGCGGCGGTAAAAAATTATCGTCGCCTTGTTGATATGCCCCTCATTCTTTTTTTGTTTTAACCCAATTTACAGGTTTGGTGATTAGTTGTTTCATAGTTCATTTTTTAATTCATGTTTGAAGACTACATAGTAAAGATGCTTTTTGGGCAAGGGAAGCATCTATTTGGGGTTTTGGTTGGAAAAAGCTTACAATGTAAATGAAGGGAAATAGCAGTGTGCCAGCTGAGTCTCGGTTGCAATCGCTGCTGTCAGTTAGTTTATAACGATAGAGCGGTTATTTTCAGTGAGGCTTGGTTCTCCATGTCAGCAGACGGTGCGCGTGGTCACACAAATCATTGTTGCCATTGTATCCTACGCGATGCGCCGCCATCTTGGGTGAGGTTGGCGCATCGTGTAGAGCCAATAAGCTGTGATTCTCTTTTTACAACCAGAGGGGCTTGTTTTGTGGCTCATGGGGATTGCGTACGAGTGAAGCTTGCACGTCCCTTTCAGATGGCAGTTGCTTAGCAATGAACATTGCAGGTTTGGGAGCGTGTTACGGAGATCGCCCAATTAACACTGTGAGGAATACATTTCATAAATATTGACAAACGAAAGGGAAAGGATTAAAGGCAGTGTTAAAAGATTAGGCTTATCCACTCAAAGGTGTTTTGTGTTTCCCTTAATATAATCATCAGGAAAATATTGGGATAAAATGTCTGGTAAGGAGACTTTGTAGTTTCAAGAGGAACGAATTAAAAAAAATAGTTACAAATCAACTATAGCAGGCAGTGAAAGAATCAATAAAAGAGGCATTAAAATGTAACAAAAAGGGTCTGGAAGAGGAGTAGTATTTCATCTTTTCAGACAAGATGAGGAGACTTCTAGGGGTCGAGGGGGCAAATGTGTTAGAAAGAGAAAACACATTTCAAGTGAGAGATAAGTCACAAGCTGCTCAAAAAGAATTTTGGTCCAAAGTGACAAAAGGGGTGGGTAGTTTGACACTGAAGTGGAAGGGGACAAGCTGGATGAGCTTGATGAAGATGATAAACATCAAAGTTTTGAGGAATTTATATTGGATTTGGACTTTAAAGATGGTCTAGATGAGGAGTTTGAGGATCATTTCAGAAAGGAGGAAAAGAAAAGGAGTTTGGTTTTGGTCCCTTTGGGTGACAAGCTTTTTGATCCTAGGGAGATTAAACATCCCAGAAGCACGGTGTGGTGGCCTTTGGACCACGTAGCTGATTATTTTAAGATGTGATGGTGAAGACCTTTGGAGAAGAAGGAAAGAAATGTTTTAAGAGCAGAAAACTCACGCCCAAATATTGCTGAAAAGTTGACTATGACTCCCAATATTGACCCTGAAATGACCACCTATTTATGTAAATTGGGGAAGTATCTGAGGAAAGGACTTGAAAAGTCACTCAAGTCTTGCCAGTATAAGGGTCTGGACATTTTTGGTGCAGTGGCAAGGATTTTCGATCAGGTTGAGGAAGCGTATGTAAAAGGAACGGATGTGAATATCCATCTTTTATGCGGCTGGTACCAGAAGGCAAATTGTATCATTGGCAATGCCAATGCAGGATTAACAGCCGAAAGGCGCAAGACAGTCCTGATGAGGATAAATCCAAAGTGAGCGGATTTTAGTGTGAAGGACTCCACTGAGGAGGCTAACGGTCTCTTATTCGGGGATGGAATGGTTAAAAACATTGGGAAATATGTCCAGACCTTCACTAGTTTGGACGAGGCTCAGCATTCAATGAGGAAAGTGTTCTCCGGGAATAGTTTTTATGGAAGGGCTGCGAGGAGATGACATCCTCCGAGCCGAGGGTTTCATAAGTCCCACTATTCCGGAGTGCAAAATGCTGATTCTCAAGGAGGCAGTTACTACAGACAGTCTTCTGGCTTCTGTCCCCACAGGAGGTGCTTCAGAGGAAAATGCAATCGTGAAAGTGAACGACGACATGAGGGATTTGGTGAGTGTGAGAAGTTGGCCTGGTATATGATGCTCACTAGTTAAAGTGATCACCTTGTACCATGCCAAGCAACCCTTATGGTGTGGTTGTAAGTCAACCTTTTCGGACTAGCTGCCCTAGTGGTAGCGTAGGCTAAGCAGTCTTTGAGGCTAAACTCGTGAAGCGTGTTAAGCCAGCTGTTTTACCAAATGCAACCCCCTTTTATACCAATGAAAGGACACCACACAGATATATATTCAAAATATATATGTATTTATTTCTCAAAGTAACCCCTAGTCTCTTTATGAGCACAGGAGCACAAATCGTCAAACAAGATTACAGTAGAATACACAGAAGTTGCACTTTATATGGATAGGCCCTGGTGGCCACTCGAACCATATACTAAAATAGTGGTATAAGTACTACGAACAGAAAAGGGAAAAGGCCTAGGGCCTCTAGAATCGCTGGGCCTACAAGGAGCTAACGTCAGTTAGTGACCAGGAGGTCCACGGGTGGCGTGTGCAGAGCAAATAGTCACACGCGTGCTCCCATAGGTTTCAATGGGTGCGTAAAAAGTACAAAGTTACTGCAAAGAGGATCTTCCGGATGGACTAGGAACTCAAGATTTGGAACACAGGCACTAGAGATGTAATACTACACTTGGGCACAGGTGTGCCAGCTTTACCTCACCCACAGGAAGCGGGTGCATAGGCCTCGAAGTGCGTCGGGTTTCTTCTATCTGTTCCGTGGAGCCTGAAGACAAAGATGCTGCAGGCGGTCGGTCCGGGAGAGATGCAGTGGATCCAAGAGTGGATCGGAGATGTTGAAGACCTGTAAGCAGAGGGGACAGTGTTCACAGTCACTAGCCAGTGACCGGCGTGGCACCAGGTGGGTACCAGGCAATGTCGGGTGCAAACAGGAAGAAAGGTGTAGCTTGTCTCTGCAGCCACGTGGTCCCTGGAGGTCGACGACGCCCAGGAGTCGGTTCACGAGCTGTCCCACGCAGGCTTTCGCTGTCGGCGGTGTCGGCGACTTGATCGAAGCAAACAAGCCTTGGCAAAAGCAATTGTTGTAGGAGATGAAATAAGCTGATGGTTCTGACCAGCAAGGTCAGAAGGACTGCTCCTTTGGAGGGGAGCAAGGGCCAGTCTGGAGCAACCAGACCAGCGGTGTATTTTGTAGAGTTCGTCGCCAAGATGGCTACTAGCCAGCGGGCCAGCAACCGGTTAGGCGCGTCGAGTGGCAAAATGCAGAAGGGCCCCACGCAGATCATGGAGATGCTGGAGGGCTCACCTTTGGTGCAGATGCTGCTCGGGTGTTGGGCTTCTCAGATCCCAAAGCACAACTTGGAGGGAGCCTCGGTTGTTGCACTTGTCAGCTTGTCGTAGTCGTTCCAAGATGGCTGGCTCCACGTGTCTCGGTGCCTCCACGGGTCTCCTCTTTTCAGGGACTGTGGATCGGGCGGTGAGAGGTCTGGAGGTCCAGGTCTTGTCAGTCTCTGGGCTCGGGCTCCGGCGGGAGGCGGCGGCAAAGCAGACGTTGATTCGCTGGATGGTGCTTGCGTTAGCAAGGTGGTCACTCCCTGACCACAGGGGAGATTGGCTTCTTTCCTCTGTGCAGCAGAGCATCGAAGTTCCCGTCTTCTTCTTAGTGTTAAGTTGATTCCAGGATGTCTGAAGTCTTAGGACACAGCTCCTACCTTTAAGCGGATTCTAGGGGCCGGACTACCTGCTAGGTCCCTCCCTATGGGTGGGACCAGGAAGGGGGGTGGTTACACCCCCAATCCTTTGTCCAGCTCGCCCCAGGCCCGGGACTGGTGTGCCCCAGGACCGGTTTGAACTGGCATATGCACCGAGGCTCCTTGTGAGCCACAGGCATGTCTGGTTTCTTTCAAGCCCTACCTGACCAATACACAAAATCCTGTCTGGGGTGGTGCACGCACCTCCCCTGGCAGGAAACCCTTTGTCCACACCTCCCAAGCTGGAAGGACTCCCAGCAGCAGGAGGGCAGACTTGTGTCTGTGGTGGCAGCATCCATTTTGTGGAGCTGAGGCTATGTCTGATTTTACCCGGGTTTCAGGTACTGTACATGTCGTGTCCTTCTAGAAGGGTGGAATGCTAACCCCGTCGCCAGAATTGGCGAGGGGTTAGTATTCCAATTCGTATGACACCTTACTCGACATGTTTTGATAAAGCCAAACCAAAGATAGCATTTAACCGCGAGGTTCATAATGCACTTAAGAGTATATGGTATGACGATATCTGGAAACAGTAGAAGGAAGTTGTTCCGACCACTGCAGACAGGCTCAGCTCATGCCAGAGCACCATCTCACATGGAACCAAGCACTCTGCCTTCAGGATTGTTAAGGTCTGCCATAGGAGTGACTTATAGGTTACCAGGTGTCCCATTTAAGGTTAGGTATAGGTATACTACACCTTAGTAAGAGGTGATTACACCAACTTACCCCAGCTGAGTGATCAGCCAGTTGTGTCAAATTGTTAGGCCAAGCCTGGGGTGGCATAATACATGCTTCAGCCCCTGGCAGGCCTTGGGTACACCAATGCCCTGGGTACCTAGTGTACACTGGTACAGGGGCTGACAGGGTGATCCAACCAATTGGGTATGTACCTAGGGTACATGGAGTCCATTTTAAAGAGAGAACAGCCAGGCTGAGATCCTGAATAGCAGGATCTCAGGCCAACTAAGTCGAAAAACCAGCTAGACACTAGGCAAAAATTTGGGGGTAACCATAGTCAGATATCCACCTTCCTACACAACCCCCCCCCCAAACGAAGGGAGATAAGGCTGACCTTGACCAGGTAAGCCTATATTGCCCAAGTGGCCATATAAGGAGGAACCAGCACTGGCATGGTTACCCCCTGTCTCATGGTCCACTAAGCAATCCCTCACCCTAAGGGTATCAGAGGGTCTCCACCATAGGGAATCTCTACCTTTGGTGTGTCTTGGCAAAGTAAAAGGCTGGTGTTGAGATGGAGTACTGAAGTGAGTGTCCTCAAAGTGAGGCCTCACCTTCCTCCAATCCCCCTCCACCATGGATGCCTTTCTTTCTTTAACTGAGTTGCACTGTGCTCTCAGGGTCAGCCTCTGGCTACCTAAAGCTGGAGGCTGGGTCCCTTTTGTGGGCTTACTGGAGGGACAGGTCAGGTCTGGGGCCCTAAGGTCCCATGTTTGCCTGTACCCAACAGAATCCCTCTGGGGGAGGTCCCTAACTACCTGTAAAGGAGATCCCTCAGGAATGTTTTTACCCATCACCTGACTAGGGCTACTAGCCAGGCAATCCTCATTCTTTTGACGGGGGGGTTCTTGTGGACAGGGGCCCTCTTGGGGTCCACTGGCCTCCCTGACCTCTGCAGCCCTGGGCTGACTGAGGCAGGGTAGAGAGAGGCAGGCTACCTGCACCAGACTGGGTCCCACCTTGGAAGGGGCCACTGACATCAGAGGCTCTGCCAGGCCAGGCCTGGCTACCTCTGGGGCAGTTCCTTCACAAGGGGTGAGGTCAGCTCCCTGAGGAGGCTGACTTTTTCCTAATGTCTGGGGAGAGGGAGACTTTTCTTCCTCCCCACTACTCTCTGTTTGTGTGGAGTGATCCATAGTTACAGGCTTCACTACACCTATGTCAGTCTGAGTATAGGCTGAGACCATTACAGCCTTGCCAACCTTTTCAGGGGGGCACTCAGTTTGTGTTTGAGCTGTGACTGTCACAGCTCTGCCAGTCTCTACAGGGAAGTCTGTCTGTGCCTGGGCTGTGGCTACCACTGCCCTTCCAACCTTTCCAGGGAGGAAATCTATTTGGACAGGGGTTGTGAATGGCACAACCCCACTACCCTTTTGTGAAAGGCCTACCATTTTAGAATGGGTGTCTTGTTCAACTCCAGCCCAAGCTGAGAGTTCTAAGTCATTCCCCAGTAAGCAGTCTACAGGCAAGGTTGGGGACACTGCCACCCTTTTAGGGCCAGTGACACCTCCCCAGCTGAGACATACCTCTGCCATGGGATGACTGTTCTGTTTGCCATCAATGTTGGTCACCTGGTAGGAGAAACCAGGCAAATGCTGCTCAGAGGGAACTAGCCAATGGGCCACCATTGTGATGCTAGCTCCAGTGTCTCTGTAGGCCTCAGCTTTTGTACCATTGATGTAGGGCTCCTGTCTGTACCTACCCAAAGTGTTGGGACAGGCAGTGAAGTTGGCAAACCCCATGCCACCATCACAGACAAGAGTATCTGCTGCAGGGGAATTGGCTAAGCCAGGGTCCCCCTGTGTTCCCCAAGTAAACCCACCCAAATTTTTGGGGGCACTCCCACCACCTGGGGGATTACTGCTGACAGTAATAGGTGGTGTGACAGGAGTAATTGGAGGAACAGTTTTGTTTGTAGCCCTTTGGCAACTGCTGTCAGTTTTCCAATGCCCAGGAGTTTTACACTCATGGCAGTAAGGCTTTTTACCTGTGGTAGAGGAGGGAGCTTGGGACCCACCACCCTGTGTGGAGTTTTGGGGCCCTGAGGAAGATTTCTCTTTTGCCTTATCCCCTCCCTTCTCTTGAGGTTTGGTGGTATCTTTCTTTTGGTCACCACCCTGATTCTTAGGCCTGATCCTGGTCCTGACCCATTTATCTGCCCTCTTTCCCAATTCTTGGGGAGAGGTCAAATCTGAGTCTACCAGGTGTTGATGGAGGAGCTGGTTTTGACAGTTACTTAAAATCTGTTCTCTCATCATCAAATTGTACAATCCTGTATAATCAGATACCTTACTTCCCAGCAACCAACCCTCCAAAGCCTTAGTGGCACATTCAACATATTCAGACCAGTCCTGAGTCTGTGTCTTTTGGGTGTCTCTGAACATTAACCTGTACTGTTCAGTGGTTAAGCCTAACCCATCAACCAGAACACTCTTCAGGACTCTGTAGTTTCTGACATCCTCTTCTCTAACAGTGAGGAGTCTGTCTCTGCCTCTTCCTTCAAAGGAGAGCCAGAGGATTGCTGCCCACTGGTCTTCAGGAACCTGCTGTACTTTGCAGGCTCTCTCAAGAGCAGTTATCCATTTGTGGATGTCATCCCCACTTTTGTAGGGGGGCACAACCTTAGACAGGTTCCTATTATCAAAGACCCTATCTTTGTCCTTAGGGACAATGCTGCCACCAGTGGGTATAGACCCACTCTCTCTAGGTTGCCTAGCCTTCCTCAGTTTTTCTTCCATCAGGGCTACTTCTAGCTCCTGCTTCCTGATCCTCAGCTGGGCTTCCTGCATTCTGGCCTCATGTTCCCTCCTCTGAGGGGTGGTCATCCTTTTCCTGGAGTGACCTTGAGAGCCTCTAGAGCCATGAGAAGCATTGGAGTCACCTGAGCGATTCCTTTGCCTCCCAAGCCCTGTGTTAAGTCCACTGGGGAGATCCAATGGGGTAAACCCACTGTCAATCCCCAATAGCCTTAGTTTAGCTGGGCCAAGTATAACACTTGGCACTGGGCTAGTTCTCCCTTCATCATCACTACTTTCTGTATCCTCACCACTTTCCTCCCCTGTAGTATGATTCTCATCTAAGGGATGGCTATTGGAACTGGGTACCTCTGTAGCATCTTCAGAAGGGGGGCCTCCTGTTCCTGACCCTAAGGGGGCTAACTGGGAAGCTTTCCTGAGTTCTCTCTGATTCTCATCATTTTGTAAGAGTTCTCTGAGCTCAGCAGAGGTAGGGTTCTTGGGCTGTTTAAGGCCTCTAAGAGTTGCCAAATGCCTGAGCTCATTCTGGTTAAGGGTAGCAAAGCTGGATGGTGCCCTCTGGGGGTCACTCTCAACAGAGATGGGTACAGTGGACCCCTCTGCCCCGGCCATTGCTCTTAAGTGTGGGTGGATGTGTTGCAATCTACCTACACTTGGGTTTACCTACTAAACCTATCTAGTAGTTGTAGTCAGGGTGTGCTACTCCCTTTGCTCTACAACAACTAAGTTCAGTAGAACTTATGTATATCTAATCTTGTTTTATTTGTACCTACAGGTACCTATGTGATCTTTCAATTGGTAACCAAGAGATTACAATGGTAAAACACAGCAAGCTCAAATCCAACCGCTGCTCACCAATGTGAGAAGTTGGCCTGGTATATGATGCTCACTAGTTAAAGTGATCACCTTGTACCATGCCAAGCAACCCTTATGGTGTGGTTGTAAGTCAACCTTTTCGGACTAGCTGCCCTAGTGGTAGCGTAGGCTAAGCAGTCTTTGAGGCTAAACTCGTGAAGCGTGTTAAGCCAGCTGTTTTACCAAATGCAACCCCCTTTTATACCAATGAAAGGACACCACACAGATATATATTCAAAATATATATGTATTTATTTCTCAAAGTAACCCCTAGTCTCTTTATGAGCACAGGAGCACAAATCGTCAAACAAGATTACAGTAGAATACACAGAAGTTGCACTTTATATGGATAGGCCCTGGTGGCCACTCGAACCATATACTAAAATAGTGGTATAAGTACCACGAACAGAAAAGGGAAAAGGCCTAGGGCCTCTAGAATCGCTGGGCCTACAAGGAGCTAACGTCAGTTAGTGACCAGGAGGTCCACGGGTGGCGTGTGCAGAGCAAATAGTCACACGCGTGCTCCCATAGGTTTCAATGGGTGCGTAAAAAGTACAAAGTTACTGCAAAGAGGATCTTCCGGATGGACTAGGAACTCAAGATTTGGAACACAGGCACTAGAGATGTAATACTACACTTGGGCACAGGTGTGCCAGCTTTACCTCACCCACAGGAAGCGGGTGCATAGGCCTCGAAGTGCGTCGGGTTTCTTCTATCTGTTCCGTGGAGCATGAAGACAAAGATGCTGCAGGCGGTCAGTCCGGGAGAGATGCAGTGGATCCAAGAGTGGATCGGAGATGTTGAAGACCTGTAAGCAGAGGGGACAGTGTTCACAGTCACTAGCCAGTGACCGGCGTGGCACCAGGTGGGTACCAGGCAATGTCGGGTGCAAACAGGAAGAAAGGTGTAGCTTGTCTCTGCAGCCACGTGGTCCCTGGAGGTCGACGACGCCCAGGAGTCGGTTCACGAGCTGTCCCACGCAGGCTTTCGCTGTCGGCGGTGTCGGCGACTTGATTGAAGCAAACAAGCCTTGGCAAAAGCAATTGTTGTAGGAGATGAAATAAGCTGATGGTTCTGACCAGCAAGGTCAGAAAGACTGCTCCTTTGGAGGGGAGCAAGGGCCAGTCTGGAGCAACCAGACCAGCGGTGTATTTTGTAGAGTTTGTCGCCAAGATGGCTACTAGCCAGCGGGCCAGCAACCGGTTAGGCGCGTCGAGTGGCAAAATGCAGAAGGGCCCCACGCAGATCGTGGAGATGCTGGAGGGCTCACCTTTGGTGCAGATGCTGCTCGGGTGTTGGGCTTCTCAGATCCCAAAGCACAACTTGGAGGGAGCCTCGGTTGTTGCACTTGTCAGCTTGTCGTAGTCGTTCCAAGATGGCTGGCTCCACGCGTCTCGGTGCCTCCACGGGTCTCCTCTTTTCAGGGACTGTGGATCGGGCGGTGAGAGGTCTGGAGGTCCAGGTCTTGTCAGTCTCTGGGCTCGGGCTCCGGCGGGAGGCGGCGGCAAAGCAGACGTTGATTCGCTGGATGGTGCTTGCGTTAGCAAGGTGGTCACTCCCTGACCACAGGGGAGATTGGCTTCAGTCCTCTGTGCAGCAGAGCATCGAAGTTCCCGTCTTCTTCTTAGTGTTAAGTTGATTCCAGGATGTCTGAAGTCTTAGGACACAGCTCCTACCTTTAAGCGGATTCTAGGGGCCGGACTACCTGCTAGGTTCCTCCCTATGGGTGGGACCAGGAAGGGGGGTGGTTACACCCCCAATCCTTTGTCCAGCTCGCCCCAGGCCCGGGACTGGTGTGCCCCAGGACCGGTTTGAACTGGCATATGCACCGAGGCTCCTTGTGAGCCACAGGCATGTCTGGTTTCTTTCAAGCCCTACCTGACCAATACACAAAATCCTGTCTGGGGTGGTGCACGCACCTCCCCTGGCAGGAAACCCTTTGTCCACACCTCCCAAGCTGGAAGGACTCCCAGCAGCAGGAGGGCAGACTTGTGTCTGTGGTGGCAGCATCCATTTTGTGGAGCTGAGGCTATGTCTGATTTTACCCGGGTTTCAGGTACTGTACATGTCGTGTCCTTCTAGAAGGGTGGAATGCTAACCCCGTCGCCAGAATTGGCGAGGGGTTAGTATTCCAATTCGTATGACACCTTACTCGACATGTTTTGATAAAGCCAAACCAAAGATAGCATTTAACCGCGAGGTTCATAATGCACTTAAGAGTATATGGTATGACGATATCTGGAAACAGTAGAAGGAAGTTGTTCCGACCACTGCAGACAGGCTCAGCTCATGCCAGAGCACCATCTCACATGGAACCAAGCACTCTGCCTTCAGGATTGTTAAGGTCTGCCATAGGAGTGACTTATAGGTTACCAGGTGTCCCATTTAAGGTTAGGTATAGGTATACTACACCTTAGTAAGAGGTGATTACACCAACTTACCCCAGCTGAGTGATCAGCCAGTTGTGTCAAATTGTTAGGCCAAGCCTGGGGTGGCATAATACATGCTTCAGCCCCTGGCAGGCCTTGGGTACACCAATGCCCTGGGTACCTAGTGTACACTGGTACAGGGGCTGACAGGGTGATCCAACCAATTGGGTATGTACCTAGGGTACATGGAGTCCATTTTAAAGAGAGAACAGCCAGGCTGAGATCCTGAATAGCAGGATCTCAGGCCAACTAAGTCGAAAAACCAGCTAGACACTAGGCAAAAATTTGGGGGTAACCATAGTCAGATATCCACCTTCCTACAGTGAGTATGCTTTTTCTAGTGGAAAAGAAAGACAAAGGGTGGAGACCTGTCATAAATTTAAAGAAGCTAAATCAGTTTGTGATTTACAATCACTTTAATATGGAGGGTATGCATCATCTGAGAGATCTGTTATTGGAGTTGGAGGGGGGATTGGCTGGTCAAGTTAGATCTCAAAGACACTTATTTTATCATCCTCTTTCATCTAGAGAGTCAGAGGCTGTTGCAATTCAGATAGAAAGGTCAGTTGTACCAGTTCCAGTGCTTACCTTTTTGCCGGTCATTGGCTCCATGGTGTTTCACAGAGGTGTTGAGACCAGTGGTAGGTTATTTGAGAGAAAGAGGTGTGAGGCTGATCATATATCTGGATGACATATTTTCCAGGGATGCACAATGTGGTGGCAGATTGGTATTGAAGGAACCGGATGGATTTCAGCAATTGGAAGTTGGATGGTTGTCTTTTCACGGAGGATTCAAAATCTTCTGGGACTTCTGGATGTGGAGCTGTTCCCATCCAGACTAACCTATCAGTTAGCAAATTATGGGGCATATCTACAAGGCCAGGTGATAATTATCGCTCAGCGCTCTTAGCGCGAGGATAATTATCGCCAGCCAACGCAGAATTTTATCGCGGAGATAGCGTGCTATCAGCAACGCTTATCTCCAAAGCGATAAAATTCAATGCGCAAGCTGCCAACTGTGTGATTATCACCGGAAATCCAGCGATAATCGCACAACGTTTGGCGAAAGCTTGCTGATAGGGCAAGGCAGACTTAGCCATGATATCCACCTTCCATAGGATATCAAGGCTAAGTCAGTTGAAAAGCAGGCGTAAGGAAAGTAGCGATTACCATGGTTAGCGCTACTTTTCTTATCGCTATGCTTGTTAGCGATTCCCTTGATAATTGGAGAAATGTCCGTTAGCGACATTTCTCCAGTTATTTAAGGGAGGAACGCCCACTTTGCATCTCATTAGAGATGCGAAGCTAGGCGTTCAGAAAACAGGCACTAAGGCAAGGATTCACGCGAAGCGCGGCCTTGCTGATATAGGGATAAAATTATCGCCGCTTTTTGGCCGAAAACGGCCGCAAAAGCGCAGACATTTTTTTATCGTTGCCTTATAGATATGCCCCTAAATAATTTGGAGAACAGATTCAGGAGCAATGGTGGTGGATGCGTTTATGCAGGATTGGTCAGGGATGAGAGCATATGCATTCCCTCCTTTCTCGATGATTCAGCGAGGGTTGCTGCAATTCAGGAGGCCGAGGTGCTGGATGGTTTTATTGACACCATTTTGGAAGACGCAGGCACGGTTCCCGATGGCTTTGGATCTAGCGGTGGAAACACCTTATTTAATCAGGTGCAGGAAGAGTTTGTTGCAAGTTATCAATGGAAAGGAGCTTTCGGGTTTGCTCAACCTTCTAGTTTAGAGCACCTGAGGGATTCAGGAATATTCACAGAGCTTTCAAAATCAGCTTCAGGGTTGCTTAATAAATCCTGGGCACCGGGCACTAAGAAACGATATAGAGGAGCATGAAGAGTCTGGTTACGTTTGTGCATGGAAAGGGATTTGGATCCTTTGGAGGCGGATGAGATAGAAGTAGCACATTTTTTACCAGATCTGATTGTTAAGGGTTTGGCTCACAGGACAGTAAATTGTTATCGCTCAGCTGTTGCAGTGGGTCATACTTTAATTAATGGAATTTTTGTGGGTAGAAGTCCCTTAATTTGTAGGGTGATGAAAGGTAAATGGTTGCAGAGAGGACCAAAACCCAGATACCAATCACTTTGGGGTGCTGATTTGGTGTTAAAATTCTTTCAGGATTGGTGTATTAATAAATATCTGGGATTCAAGAGAGTTGTCATGGAAGTAGGCTACCTTGTTGTGCTTAATTTATTTTCATAGGGAGTCAGATGTAGGAGCATTGTAAGTAACAAATAGGCATTTTCAACCATTGGACATTTTCGAAACTGTCTATTTCGATTTTTTATCTGAGTTTGGATGATTTGCCAAAGATTTGTGTGGTATTTTGTGTTGAAGTGTATGAGTCTCGTATGTTAGAGAAGATAAGTGCTAGAGTGGATCAGTTGTTGATTTTCTATGTTCAACCTTATTTTTAAGTGTACAGTGTTCTCAGTAAGGGGTGCCATGGCAAGTAAGACCAGGCGCGGTGCGTCCATTGGGGCGTTGGAGCGTAACCCCCTCGCCCGCAGCGTCGGCATCTCTGAACTTAAGTAAACTGAATCAGTTTACTTAAGTTCAAAGACGCCGGCCCGAGGGAGAACTAACTGACAATCATGTCAGTCAGCATGACGTCCGACCGCCCACCCCCTTCAGAGTCTGAAGGGGGTGGGCGGTCCGGTGTCATGTTGACTGACATGATTGTCAGACCAAGGGCAACAGGCAGCAGCACAAGTGAGCATGAGTGGTGACGGAGGGCGAATTTTTGCGCCGTGCCCAGTCATGCGCACTAGTGTCTGCTCTGGCTGGCGCATGCCCATTAGGAGAGCGAGGGTTGAGCAAAGGCTCAAACCTCGGTCTCCTAATGGGCAAGCCAATCCTGGTGCTTCTGGCAGCGCCAGGATTGGCTGAGAGGGGTTGCCACTTGCCAGTCCACTCCAGTGCCGTTCGAATTGTGAAGGCGCCAAGGGGAGCGAGCAGAGGTGGCGCGGACCGGCTGTGGTCCCACGGTGGTGCACGGAAGGCGGAAGCAAGCCTGCTGAGGTGAGGAAGATTGGAGCTCTGAGCCGCAATTTCAGTCGACCCGTTTTTCTGACCAAGATGGGGGCGGATCTTCAAAAGGAAATAATCAGCTGGTTAGATCTCCCGAAAAACTTTATGTACTGGTCCTTTTTCAGTTTTAACACTTCATTCATGCTAATGCCTCATTGTCTCTTTGCCTTTGACTCCTGACATTGCATACTTGTGCTGTGTCCAGACTCGACCTTTTCCCCTGCGTGCCGCTGTTGTTTCTCGGCGTGCTCGTGAGTCGGCCGGGTCCAGGTGTGCGGGGTACGGGCTCACCTTTAGGATGTTCGGGAACGTGTTCCAAAGTTTGCAAGTCCGATCACCCACCCCATCGAGTGTTTTACGGTACCTATCTTTCTTTTTGGGGGGGGGTTATTCAAGGGGGGGGGGGGGGGTGGCTGGCAATGGTGCCATCCTCTATCTGGCAATCCTCATTTGGTAACAGAGCGGCCGTTTTAACTGAAGAAAAGTGGGTCCTGCTGGTGGATAACCCGCTTAACCACACAGGGAGCTTTAGATAAGAATCTTCTGTCCTGTAGGAGTCAGTCAGCCAGTGCAAGGCCGTCAGGACCGGAGTGATGGGGGCACGCCTGAGAAGGTTTCACAGTTATCGGTCCGCGCCTACAATCTTCATTTTACACGGGGGCAGTGGTGAGGCAACGCTGCAACGCCTGCTTTGTGCCAGCTTCAGGTGGATGGGGGCATGGCAGTCTTTGTGCGACAGTATTCACACTTCCGTTCATGCCTGTATTTCCTCAGCTGCAAGAGTTTGGCAGACTGTGAAAGCTAAAGAGACAAGGCGACGGGCAGGGGGAGCGCCATGGCGAGAGGCAGTGAGAGACAGACAGAGCACTCTGAAGAGAGAGAGAAAGACAGGCACAGAGATCTAAAGAAAGAGTGAGAGACAGGCATGTAGACATAAATAGAGATCTAAAGAGAGTGAGAGACAGGCAGATAGATCTAAATAGAGAGACAGGCACATAGGTCTAAAGAGAGAGTGAGAGACAAGCAGAGAGATCTAAAGAGAGAGTGAGAGACAGGCAGAGAAATCTAAAGAGAGTGAGAGACAGGCAGAGAGCTCTAAATAGGGTGAGAGACCGGATCAGAGATCTAAAGAGAGAGTGAGAAACAGGCACAGAGATCTAATGAGAGAGCGAGAAGCAAGCATAGAAAGCTAAAAAGAATGTGTGAGACAGAGGAGACAGCTAAGGAAAGAGAAAGAGAGTTAAAGAGTGAGCTACCACCAGAGATTGCTAAAGAGTGAGAGACAGACAGGGGAAGATAAGTAGAGTGCAATAGGCGAATACCCCCCTGAAGGCCCCATAGGTTGTTCGGTCTCGGTTGCTACGCTCGCTTGCCGCAGTGCAGTATGCAAATAATTTTACGCCTCACCACTTTCAAAGGCCACCAGCCGCCCCTGAGTAAGACCTTTAAGTCAGGGGGAAAGTTAGATGACATTATGAAGGCAGTGGATTGGTCTAATGCAGATACCTTTAGAAAGTTCTATTTTAGACCAATAGATCATGTTTCACCCTGCACTTTGAAAAACTTTAAACACGCATAATGCTAGCCTTTTGTCTTGCCATAAAATGTCGATTCTTATAGGTTTACTGAATAAAGAATTGTGAGTTTATTAAAGAGAAAGGGGCTAGTATTGTCCCACCAACCCCACCCAGGTAGGTAGTAAACGTGGGATCAGTTGCAATGGAAATGTATATTAAATACAGGAATTAAACAATTGCGTAGTTTAATTTGTTATTTATATCTTAGGAAAAGGATATACTTGTTTTTTGGTATATTTTTCAGATCAGTGAAAGGATGAGATCACGAGGAAGTAGAGGAAGAGGATAACTTGAAGAGGACAAACAAAAGAGGGGGGACATGGAACCCTAGGAGACTTATATGCGCCTGAGTGTTCTGTTTTAATTGTGACATAGTTGGAGTTTTATTGTTGGAACTTTTAAGGTTGCTGCTCAAAAGGTGGTGAATAAAAGTGAAATGCATAATGCTAGCCTCCATGCCTTTAATTATTCAGTAAACCTCTAAGAATCAAAATTCACTGCTACCCAGTGTTCCTTCACTTGTCCCAATAAAAAGTATATCCCACATGTGTGGGTAGGCCCAGCACCCACCACAAGAAAGTTCCCAAAATGCAACATGGACAGGTCAAATTATTCCAATCACAACCAGCTGTTCTTTTGCAACGTGTGTTTAATGGATTCTAATTTCACGGCAGCACTCAGGATGTTTGGATAATACGATTGTGTTTATTTTTGAAAGAAAATAACCTGAATGATTAAGATGCCACTCTACAAAATATCTTTAGTGTGACTTGAATATGATTCATCAGTCCCAGTCTGAATGCCATCATAAGGGTAAGCTCAGGCCCCCTCACAAAGAAATGAATACCTTGCACCTGCGCCAAATGTCCTTGCGACATCATGGATGTGCTGTATTTACAATACAGGGCTCCATGATGCAAGGATTAACAGATGCGTCGGATATTCTGACACATCTGTTGGTGCAAAAGTGACGCATTGCTGGAGTTTGTTAAAAACTGATGCAACTCCAACAATGCGTCAGAACACATAGGCGATTCCCATTCTTAAAGACCTGCGCCATTCCTTACGCCTGCTCTAAGAAGGCGTAAGGATTTTGATGTAGTAAAGTTGTAGAGTGACACAGTGAAATGTTGTTAATTTCACTGCGCCAGTTCTACTTGGATTTTTTGCTTGGGAACACCCACCCTGCATACATATGTCCTGGTGCAGGTATTATGTGATGCAGGGCTCTACAGACTGAAGTATTGGACCTAATGTGTCAGTTTTTAGATAAGGAGCAGTGTGACGCACTGATTGGGCCGTCACTGTATTAAAAAAAGTGATGCTGCGGCAGCACAAGGGGCTTGTAAATGAGGCCCTCAATTGGTTAGGTACAGAGCACCTCACTCTGGCTAGCGTCAACCAAATGCATGCCAATCAAGTAAACTGAAAAGAAGGCTTGTCCTGACACCGTTTTGCCACTAATCAGCGCAGCCAGACCAATGGGAATGCAACACTTTCCTCAGACCCCGGTCCTCCAGGACCATGGTATATTAGACCGCAGTTTCTTCCTCCCTCCGGCGACTGGAAACACATTTTCTATGGGTTGTGGCTCTCGGTTCCCGGTCTCTGGAGGCCTTCTTCTCTCTCCCTTTCAAGCTGGCCGTAGCTGACCTCGTCTGTTCCACGTTTAAACCTACTGGTGGCAGTAGCACGTACCCTAAATACTTAAAAGGGTGTTTTGTGAAAAAGTCCTCGATTGACACCCTTTTAGGGACAAAGCAAATCCTACCACTCCAGCAATTGATCTTGCTTCAAATAAAGCTGAGCAGTACGTATTTAGAGACAGACACATTTTGGGCAAATCCATTCAAAGTCTGTGTCTTGGTCCCTGGACTGTTGGATCAACAGATGAAGACGCTCTTTTCTCTCCTGCTGTTGCCTGATACTCCAGCCCTCCCAAGCCCTGCAGTGAAACCCCTTCTTAGGGGACAGAAGACCCTTCTCAGGCAAAGAAAGTTTCTAAGGCTGCTGCCATAGCCTAAAAAAGGTATACTTAAATTCCATACCAAAAGGCATGCAGGACACTGAAGGCGACTTGCACTGTCAAGAGTCAGAAGGGTCAGGATTTAAAAGAAGGCAACTCTGTTGCATCAGAAGAGAAGTTGGAGCCCCCGTGTCATCCATTACCCACACAAATGATATGAGGAGGATCTGGGGAAGGGCCTTTTAATACAACCCCCTCTATATCCAACCTTTTAGATAACGGTTTTGAGCCGGAGGAAATCATGTGCCCCCTCTCCTCTTACTGCTTCCCCTCTGCTAGGAGGGCCATAGGTTTGCGACCCAACCATTAATGAGGAAGGTAAATCAGCTGCAGGTTTGTTATTTGAGAAATTCTTTGTAAAACAATTGACAACATTTGTCAACATGTTCATTTCAATGAACAAAGCACAATCAGATTTAGATTTATTTTAATGAAAACCTTCTCACCAGGGTCAGAAGAAGCAGGGAGAGATCCTCTGGCCAGGCCTCCTTCCATCCCACCTTCTGAGGTTTTCCAAAGAAAAGAAACTACTGGGCTGACTATCAACAATGAGAAGACTTATATCCCACCAGAGTCACACCTTATCGAAGCCTTGGGTATCGTGGAAACCCCTGTGGTGGAAATTCAACCTCCTCAGTTTCACTTGAGACTTCAAATTTCCTCCCCAACAAAACTAGTGGGAATGATTCAATTTTACTTTGAGTTTGGGCTCAGATTACTTACTCAGGATGCATAAATTCTGCAGACTCTGACAGGATTCCACCTGGAATTTTACGCTGCCCTGCATTAAACCTCTCTCCTGGATCCACTTCATTTTTAATCAGAGAAACAAGAGTTCATACTCTAAGAGATACTCTCCTTTGTTTTAAAAGAATGACATTTTGATCACTACCCCTCATTCCAATGGCTTGTGGTTTTTACTATGAAATCTGTTTATTGGCATTTCGTTAATATAGACATAGCATAAATCATAAATGGAACATCTCACAGGCAATGAGTCAGTTACTCGGAGGAGTCCCCGCCAATTGTGAATGCGGTGAACCACAGGATCAATCGCCACCCCCATGTGTGGAGCAAGTTAAGCTGATAGGTGTCAGGACCACCGCCCACATTTAAACAGATTCATAGAACAACAAAAGGAAACAGGCTAAACAACAGAAGCCCAGCATAACAGCAGCAGCAGGTTCGGTCTTCGACCACGTGACCCCCAAGATACCTCCCCCAGTCCACCCCCCCACCCGGCCCCCCACCTCTCATTACATACAGTTCCATTAAAGGCAATTGTCATTGTCCGCACATCTGTCCGGCTCAGCGAGGACCTCCCCACCAGTCCCCAAAGTAGGTCCCCCAGTCTCGCCTCCGTTCCCCTCCTCCTCAGGGAGTGTCTCCACAGTACGTGCCCCACAGAGTCCCAGGGCATCCCCATCCAGCTGCATCAGGGACTGCAAGTGTACGTCCCACTGATTCGCTATGGGTGTGCATCTGAGGCCCAACGTTTCTTCCCGCAAGAGAGCTGTACCCTCCGCCCCCGCCCACACCAGCAGGGAACTCCGCCATGCCTGCGCACGGGGGGGCTCAGCCGCCTTCCAGCGCTTAGTGATTAACCGCTTCGCCACGATCAGACCCAGGTCGAGGAAGCGACAGGCAACCTTCGTGGGGGGAGTTCTACGAAACAAGTGTAACAAACAGGCCGGCCATTCCCGCCGCGCCAGCGGGCCGGCACAGGTACTTAACGCTCCATGCACCGTCCGCCAATATGAGTCTAGCGCTGGACAACTCCATAACATGTGCACCAGTCCAGCATCCAGAGCCTTGCAGCGTGGGCATTCCGCGTCCGCACGGTGGAAGTAGCGGTTGATGGAGTCGGGAGTGAGATATGCTCTGTGCAGTATAAAATACTGAATTTGGCGAAACCGCAAGTTCCTGGGAACCCGCGTGGGTCCCCGTAGCGTATCCCTCCACTCCTTGTCGGTCATGGGGCGATCCAGATCCGCTTCCCATTTACCCCGCAAAGGGGACCGGTCCGTCGCCACTTGCGTGCGCAGGGAGGCCGCGAACCAACGAATCATGTGACTGCCCGTCCCATGACATGGAGGTACTGCATCATGAGGTGTTGTGCCGGCTCCTCCTGAAGAGCACCCCACCGGTTCGTCAGCGTCGCGATTAGCGAGCGTTGACGGAGGAACTGACCGGCTGGTAACCCCGTCTCCTCCGCTAGTTGAGCGAACGGGATAAGCGCACCATCGCGGTAGAGGTCCCCTAGCGTGCAGATGTCCGCCGCGTGCCATTCCGCAAGCTCCGTCGAGCGCAGTATCCCTCGACCACTAGGTGAACCCTCAATTGGCATGGCGGGAGCGTATGGGGTATGCGACCGGGTCAAGTAGAGGGCACGCCGATAGCACTTGTAGGCCACTGCCACAAGAAGGGGGCCCGGCTTGACCATTCTGGCCGTCGAGTGGAACGACGCTATAATATCCGCCAGGGAGAGTGGCGGCTCCGTGGACGCCGTGTCATCTCTCTCCCTGTCGGCCAACCACCTGGCCACCCACTGCAGCTGCGCTGCTAGGTAATAGTGCGCAAAGCATGGCATCGCGAGTCCCCCTTGACCCGTGGGGAGGTATTACTTAGAGAGCGCCACTCTGTGGCGTGCGTTGCCCCATACAAAATCCCGGAGGGAGCGCTCCAAGGTGGCGAAGAAGGACGCCGGGATGTAGGTCGGCAGATTAGCAAAGTAGTAGAGGAGTCTGGGCAGGGCCACCATTTTGACCAGTGCAATGCGGCCTGTGACCGCGAGAGGGAGGGTGCCACAGAAACGCATCTGGGCCCTGATCGCCGTGACCGCCCTGCCCAAGTTACCCTCCACCAAGTCAGCTGGCCGCCTATACACCTGGATGCCCAGGTAACGGAAGGTGTCCGGCTGCCACCTGACAGGCACACCCCCTAGATGAAACCGGGGATCCAGAGCATCAGCACAGAACGGGTAAAGGCACGATTTGGCCGCGTTCACCCTTAACCCGGAAAGCGTTGCAAATTCCGTGAGAACCCTCTCAAGGTCCCCTGAAATGTTCGCCACGTCCCGTACGAAGATCAAAAGGTCATCCGCGTATAAGGAGACCTGGTGGGTGGTATCGCCCATTGGAATGCCGTCCGTCAACACCCTCCGCAGGGTGGCCGCTAAGGGCTCTATGGCAAGAGCAAAAAGGAGGGGCGAGAGGGGGCACCCCTGCCTGGTACCTCGGCCAACCGAGATGGCCTCGGAGATGTATGGGCCAGTTCTTACCCGGACCACGGGATTCTTGTAGAGGAGCGCCGCCATTTGTAGGAACCCGAGGCCTAGTCCATAGTGCGATAATGCCGCCACCAGATACCCCCACTCTAGGCAATCGAAGGCTTTTTCAAGGTCTAACACTAAACAGCCCGCCCGCGGCCAATGCTGTGCGCCGTGTGTGGCAACACGGAAGAACCGGCGGAGATTAAGCGAAGTGCTGCGTTTCGGCACGAACCCATTCTGGTCCCTGTGCACTAGTACAGGCACAGTGGTGGCCAGCCGCTCCGCTAGGACCTTGGCCAGGATTTTGTAATCGGTGTTGAGGAGGGCAAGGGGGCGATAGGACCCTAGATTAGTAGGATCACGCCCCGGCTTGGGTAAAGAGATCAGGTAGGCCTCCCTCATGGGTGCAGGCATGGTAGCCTCCTCAAGGGCCATGAGATATAACGCGTGCAGTCTGGGCACCAGAGATTCCCGGTATGCCTTGTAGTATTCTGCCGGGAGACCATCCGGCCCGGGCGCCTTGCCAGAAGCCAGTGAGGCCACCGCTTCCCCTATCTCCTCCAGAGTGAGGGGACCCTCTAACATTTCCTGGTGGGCATCCGGAATTGTGGGGAGGCCGGCGGCCCCCAGAAACAGATCGAGATCCTGTGCCTGCCGACGCCCCACTGAAGTGTACAGGTCTTTGTAGTGTGCCGTGAGAATCTGATAGATCTCCCGCTGCGTGTGCACCAGCGTCCCGTCCGATCCACGGATGGAGGCTATTTGCGCATAGCCCGATTCCTGCCTGATCAACCAGGCCAGCAACCGCCCCGCCCTATCCGTCGTGGCGTGGACCCGTGCCGAATGGGCAGCGTAGTTATGGCAACGCAACCTCTCCAACAGCTCAGCATGGCGTGCCCGGAGCCGGGCCAGCCTGGTCGAGTCACGCCCTCCACCCTCGCCATGGCGTTCGCATGCCATTAGCCGGGTTTCCAGAGCGGTGAGTAGTAACGTAAGCTGCTTACGGATATTCCCCGTCGCCCCCAGGCAGTGTCCCCGCATGGTCGATTTGTGCGCGTCCCACTCTGTCAACGTGCTCCCCGCCGTACCCTCATTGAGGTCAAAGAACTGTTCGACCGCTGTGCCGAGCGAAGCCCGAAACTCCGCGTCCTCAAGAGTGGCCGGTTGCAAACGCCAAGTGGGAATGGGGGGTCTCCCCGGGTCCCAGCAGAGACGCAGCCTAAGAGGATTGTGGTCAGAGTGGGTCCGGCCCAGGTAGTCCGCCTGGATTATCAAAGGGTCCAGCGACGGAGAGCTCACCACCCTGTCGAGGCGGACGTGAAGGTCATGCACCGCCGAATAATATGAATAGAGCCGGTCAGTGGGATGTAAGGTGCGCCAGACGTCATGAAGGGCCCACCGCGACAGCCAATCAGTAAGGTTCCTCGCATTCGAGACTGCCTGTGTGCTACGGAGTGGCGGGTAGGACCTGTCAAGGCTCGTGTCCAGCACTGCGTTAAAGTCCCAACCCAGCAACCAGGGAAGACCCACATACGGGGTCAAGGCCACCGAGAGGTGGTCAAGGAACGACGGCTGTTCAACGTTCGGAGCACAGATGGATCCTAGAAGCACAGAGTGTCCGTTGAGCCTCCCCCGCACCAAGGTGTATCGGCCAGTAGGGTCAAGCACTACTTCGGAGCATGTGAAGGGTGTGCCCGCCCGTACCCAAACCAACGTACCCCGAGCATGCGCAGAATATGTGGTCCCAAAAAGCTGCCCCCTCCACCGAGCGCGCAGCCTGTCCAACTCTGGCCGTGTCATGTGTGTCTCTTGGAGAAGGGCCACCCCTATCCTGTGCCTCTGCAGGTAGGCAAAAACAGAGTATCGACGGGCCGGTGTGTGCATGCCTCTAATGTTCCATGTGACTATTGCAGTGTCAGCCATCGGTGCAGAGTGCGGACAACACTAGGCCCACAGGCCGAAGCGGGCCAGCCGGGGGAAGGAGGGGAGACCAGGAGTACTGTTACCCAGACCGCCTGCTGCAAGAACATGATGTGTGAGAGAGCTGCAGAACACTGCAGAATGCAAAGAGGCAAAAGTAAAGATAAAATTAACAAAAGGAACTCCATAACCGCAAGGGCGAACCCCAGAACGGGCATTCGTCCAAACATGTAAGGCTCAGTCGCCTGTGAACTACCAGGTCAAAGATGTGTTAGTGAGGGGCTAAAGAGCAATACCGTTGGTCCTGGCCTGCAAGAGCCCCATGTCACCCCCGTCAGAGCCTCGTGTTCCTATAGGGCTGCCAATCGCTCAACCGCTCCCCAGAGGAGTGTGTGTGGAAATCGCCACCACCCCGCTCCCCTGTGACCAGAACATGCACGGACCCTCAAGCCCCGGCTCGTGTGTAAGGGGACCCGCACTGCCCCTCTAGCCCCCGTGACCCCCGCGGCACCCCAACCTGCTCAGCCATGGAAGCATACAGAGCCACAAAACCACAGTCCAGGAGGCAACAGAGGCAGAAAGCCCCCCTCCCCCAAGAGTAGTCCTTAGCAGCCCACCCACCACCTCGGGGTACCTGCATGGGACACAGTGCAATCAAACAAGAGTTCACCCCAGAAGGTCGGCTGTCTGGGGAGTCACCTCTGGCAACACCTGGTCTTCCGGACTCATGATGGACGGGGAGGAGGACAGGTCAGTCTCAGTGTCACTGTGTATGCGAGCCGCCACGTCCCCCTGGCTGCTCACGGACCCCAGAGTGGCCACCGCTTCAAGAGCCTCCAGCCGCTCCACACGCATCCTCTCCGGACTCGGGGCCGCCGGGGGACTCGGCCCCACCCCACCACGTCGGACCCTCTGCCTCCGTCGTCTCAGCCTTTTCTCCCTACGCACCACAGGCCCCGGGTCCGCGGGCCGGGGGCCACCATGTTGGCTCGTTTCCTCCAGCCAGTCCCAGACATCAGACGGGGCGTCGAAAAAGCGTGTCTCATCTTTCGTGACCACCCTGAGGCGCGAGGGGAACAGCAGCGAGTATTGGATGTGCAGTTCACGGAGCCGGCGTTTCACCTCCAGGTAGCTGCTCCTCCGCTTCTGAACGGTCGCAGTGTAGTCCGGGAACAGCATCACTGTGCCACCCCCTATCTTCAGGGCACCCATTTTCCTTGTTTCCCGGAGGATCACGTCCCGGTCCCGGTAGTTGAGGAGGCGAAACAGGAAAGGACGCGGCCGGGTTCCAGGGACAGGTCTCCGCATCGGTACTCTGTGCGCCCGCTCCACCACGAACTGTGGGGAGAGCACTCCTGGGGGCAAGATGTCCCGCAACCAACCTTCAACAAACTGCTCTGGTCGTGGCCCTTCCTCGCCCTCCACCAGGCCCACAACTCGTATGTTCTGGCGCCGAGAGCGGCCCTCCGCATCCTCCGCACGGTCCTCGAGAGTGTTAACGCGGTCTATCAGGTCCTGCAAGGTGGCAGAGTGATTGCGCACTATCGGCTGCACGTCCTGTAGCGCCTGACTGTGACCGGCAATGGTGTCCGCCAGCTTGCGATGGTCGGCGTGGAGCAAGGTGAAGTCAACCGTGACTTTGTCAATCCGGGACTCCAGTGAGGTTCGAGTTTGTTCCAGCGTATTGCCCAGTCGGTCGACCGCTGCCAACATGGCGTCCATTTTGACCTCCAGGGTCGATGCAGGCGGCGCCACAGACCCAGCAGAGCGCCCCGGCGCCGCGTCAGGGCCCTCCGCCCTCAGCCTGGTCTCGGCCTGCTTGTTCCGAAGCCGCCCCATGGCCAGTTGCTGCACCGATGGCATTCAGAGGGCTCAGTGGTGCACGAGGCCGACCGGGGCTCCAGGCACCTCCAGACGCCGATATCAAAGGGGCCCCAGTCCCACTGCCACGAGTCGGGCCAACGCCAGGGGTGTCAGGGCGCAGGGCAGCGCCACCGGCGGAGGAGGTGCGTCGCGAGCCGTGGGCAACCGATAACCAAGGTCCTCCAGGCCGCACTCCGCCGAGTCCGCAATGGCCACCCCAACGCGTCCAGCAGCCGGCAAGCGGTCAGCTCCCCAGGCTCCTCACTCTGATCCCGGCCAATCGGTGCAGTTTGTAGGGCCACAGCACGCCCGCCAGGGTCGCCTCCGCCACCACAACAGTCCTCTTCGCCCCCAAGGGGCAGCAGCCAGGCGCTCACCCGGTGCCCGTCCACAGCCTCACAGCCAGAGGGGGGTCTGCCACACCAAGTCACTCACCGGGCTCCCGGGCGCCGCAGGCTCCATGTCCGCCTCCATCGCCTGCAGCCGTCATGGCCGCCACCGTCGTCCACCGCAGCAGGCTCCTGCAGGCTCGGTGTGCTTAGACAGGCAGGGTCACGACGTAGCCGATCGCCAGCACGACGTAGCCGATCGCCAGTCACCCTGCGTACCGTCGCTGCAGGGGAGTCCCTCGCGAGTCCCCAGTCCTCCAGCTGACAGTCTGCACCTCGCCGCGCGGCCCAGCCGCCTCGTGGCAAGCCGCGGTGTAGGGTGATTCCCGCGGCCGGACGCCGCCTCCAGTGCTCCCCGCACCGCTCGCCAGGCAGGTCCCCAAGGGGGCGGCACGCAGTCAGAGGCCGCCCCCGCCTTCACTTCGGGCCCCACAGGAACGCCGGGGCCTCACGGGCAGGAGCAGGCAGCTTCGGCATCCCCGTGGCAAGTCCCGGGCAGGAGAATTGGAGGAGAACGGCTCCGTTGCTCGGGAGCTTCACTCAGGCACAGCCATCTTGGCCGCGCGCCCTCTAGCGCCCCCATGGCTTGTGGTTTTTTAAGCTTATACAGAATACGGCCTGAGCTTTGGGATCTCTAGAACTTCTGGCAGAACAGAGGGGCATATTATCAAGCCAGGCGATAAAATTGAAGCACAGGTTAGATGTGAAGGACATCTAACATGAGCTTCAATTGGAATTCCATAGAGCATATTATAAAGCCCATTATCGCCATTTTAGCTGCAGTTTTCTGCCGCTAAAGCGGCGAGAATTTTATCGCCTGGCTTGATAATATGCCCCAGATTTAGTTACCAATGCCAAATAGAGATAGAGAACCCAGTGGATTGTAACCCACGAACCACCTGGTTATTATATGAAAATGGTGCATTCTGGACAACCATCAGTCCTGTGAGACTCACAGGAGTTCTTATTAGGTTCCAAACCTCTTTTCACCATGAATAGACACACCCAAGAATATACACTAAGAATATGATTTTAGGACTTTTATTAAAATCAAAATTAAATTCTAGTGCATATAATGAGTATAGTTGTGACAATAAAAACAAACAAAATAGTGGCACTGTTAGCAGCTAATAAACAGATTAGAAAAAATTGTAACATTATAACATGAATTTTGAGTTTTCCTGTATATGTTCTCCAACCCCTCCCATCTTGACTCTAACTAAACTATCTTAGCACCAAAAGGAGCTTGTATGAGTTTCATAGATGGCCTTGCCTTTCACCCGCATACCATAACGCATCAGCGAAGGCACTGTTCTGTATGAATAAAGCAAGTGTTGACCAATCCAATTAAGTTTGTCTGGTGGCCAGAGGTCCCTTTTCACGGCCTTCGAAAATGTATTTACAGCTCCCGTCTGCACGAGACAAAACTCTCAGCTTCCTAGAGGTTGGAAGATTCCTCTCCATCTATTAAGTTAAACACTCTTTTCAAATTGTTTTGAAAAGAACAGGACTTTGGTCAAATGTTATTAGAAGCCACAATCAACATACATCTTCACTTTCTTCTGATAGCCCAAGAGATTTGGTGAGAGAAGGGGACTTCATGGTGCTTCTAGAATGCACAACTAGCAATGATGTGTCTGGTATTAACAATTCTGTTTATTCATAGATTCATTTTAGCATGGAATTTGAAGAACTACGGAAGCTTCAGAACTGGTGAATCACACACGGCACTAACAAATGTAATAAAAAAATGTGGCATGAACATCATGAGTGCATTTACATGTTTATGTTTTTTTTACCACTGCTATCAGTTTAAATGATCAACCCCGCCTGTCCTACTCCCTTGTACGTCACCACTTCTGCTACTGCAGCATGAGACAATTGTATTATCTTGCACTGTCAAACTACTCAAACATGAGCCTTCCTCACTTTTTGTAGTGCACTCCTAATGGCAGAATTAAAGGTGATGAATTTCTCCAGTACACTAGTGCTCCATACAAGGCTTCTTGTCAAATCACCATTTTGACTTGTCAACTCATCCTGAAGATTTGCTGATTACCTACACCCGGTACGGGTTGCTGCTGCTAGTCACTTTACAGAACATCCAAGGGGCATATCATCAAGCCCCGGAGATAAAATTATCGCCGCTTTAGCATCCGTTTTCGGACGGAAAGCGACGATAATTTTATCGCCTAATCAGCAAGGTCACGCTATCGCGTGAATCCTTGCATTATCGCCCTTTTCCTCAACGCCCATCTTTCATCTCTAATGAGATGCAAAGTGGGCGTCCCTGCCCTGACATAACTGGAGAAATGTCGCTAAGTGACATTTCTCCAATTATCAATGGGCACGCTAACCTGCAGAGCGACAAGCAAAGTAGCGATAACCTCTGTTATCGCTACTTTCCTTACGCCTGCTTCAAAACTGACTTAGCCGTGATATCCTATGTAAGGTGGATATCATGGCTAGGTATGTGAGGCCCTATCAGCAAGCTTTCGCCAAACCTTGTGCGATTATCGCTGTGTTTCCAGAGATAAACGCACAATTGGCAGCTTGCGCTCTGAATTTCATCGCTTTGGAGATAAGCGTTGCTGATAGCACGCTATCTCCGCGATAAAATTCAGAGTTGGCCGGCGATAATTATCCTTGCGCTAAGAACGCTGAGAGATAATTATCGCATGGCCTTGATGATATTCCCCCAAATGCCTTAAGGTGAATGCAGGGAGGGGGTTGCATTGCTTGTGTGCTCTTTCCCTCAGCCACTGTTCGACATAGCGTTTCCACTTCCTCTGACATGTCCATGCCATTGAATCACATCCATTTAATGCAGTTTTTCTCAGTTCATAAATGGCCTTATGTTAACACCTAGCATTGCATTATCCAGTGTCCTCTTAGGCAAAGCTGATGCTTCGTCTCTTTGATTTTATAACAAAACATAGGGTTCTAAAAGGATCACCTTTAACCTAGTGTGAGCTGGTAAGACTAAAGATTCCATTACTACCTTGCCATCATTGTGGCTGGTTTACTTTAGTACATTATTTAATCAATATGCCTTTTTTTATTGATTTTGTTTTCCGTTAACACACTCAACTCTCCATTGATCTGGTATTCATTAATACATCATTTATTTATAGGTAATCAACATTTTAAAAGATCATATCTGGATCATTGACATTTTATCATTGTATTATTTACAAAGCAATTGTCCTTGTATGATGCTTTAAATGCACAACACACTGTGTAGTGCTTGTCCAAGCGAACTGCAAGGAATGCACTGAAAAGAAGTATAATGTCCTTCACTTTGGGTATTCCATAAATTGTACCTTCTCATTTCATTAATTTATCATGTTTAAATAATCCTTGTAAGGAATATAGTAGATGCGTTTCAGTGGTATTAAACATTAAGGGGCAGGTTTATGTTTGACTTGCGTCTCATTTACGCCGCCGTTGCGTCACTTTTGTGACGCAGCAGCGGCGCAAATCCTGCGCCATGGTGCGGGATATTTACAACGTGACGCATCTGGGAGATGCGTCACGTTGTAAAGCCCTGCGCCACATGTAGGCATTTCAGGGCAGGTGGGGGCGTTCCGGCGCAGGAACGCCTCCTAAAAGTGGCTGAGTGAAATCTACAAGATTTCACTCAATCACTTTTGAGCCCATGCTGCGTCAAAACCCTGCGCCTGCTTGAAGCAGGCGTAAGGATTGACGCAGCATTGTAACGATAGGGCACCCCAGAGCCTTGCTGGAGCTGCGTCGCGCTTGCGACGCAACTCCAGCAATGCGCCACTTTTACGGCACAGATGCGTGAAGCATCTGTGCCGTTTTTGCCCCATGGTGCGCCGCATTATAAATGCGGCGCATCCATGGTGGCGGAGCTGTGGCGCACAATAACTGGCGCATCCCTGCTGATATGCAGGGATGCGTCAGTTATTATAAATATGCCCCTAAAAGTCTTGATCAGGACTTGTTCAAGGACTCATTAAAGATTACTTTTAAAAAAAAGAATAAAATGAATATTGCAGAGGCGTAGTAATTAATGTATCAAATTGTTGTTGAATGGTATATAGCATACGGTGTTCATTACTGAGTACAGATCCTTCTTATGTAGTGTTAGTCGAAACCTTCATATTTTTTACTTTCTCATTACTGCAGAAATTATAGAGATATCATTCACATTGTTCTTCAAGCATTTACATACATGTGTTATATTAATATCTGTGTAGTCGCATTCCACAATCAGTGTTGTGTATACTTTTCTATCAGTCATTTGTAATGGAGGGAATTTCATTATTATTGTAATGTAATGTAATATGTCTAGTTCTATTCTTATCAATAGCCATTTAATTCAAGCTTGTATCCCTAGAACATAATATCTTTATGGTTGCAGCAGTGTTGCCGTCATCGGGATATATTCACAAGCCCCTATCGCTACAGGAATGTCACTTTTTACGACGTTGCTGTGGCGATAATCCATTGGCCTTATTTACAAGGCGGCGTTAAGCCACGTAAATAAGGCCCCATTTCATGCTACGTGAAAGGGGTGGGCAATGGGTGTTGCGGTGGGCGGTCCGCCTAACGCTGGCACGCTTGCACTGCAAGGGTGCGTGCATTTTTGCTAGGCAGCTAGATTTAGCACGAGCGCGAGGGGAAACGCATGTGTGCGCCACATTCTTGTGAATGCAGTGCACCCTGCGTTTTCAGAATGGCAAAGCGTGGAGATAGCAATGTCTGCTTAATGCCACGCTTTGCCTTTCTGTTGTACATATGCCCCATCATTTTTAGAGTTAACATATCTAATAATAAGTGTGGTTGGGGGCTCTCTCCCTCTGAACACATGCATCCTAATGAATAATTACTCAGTTAAGAGTTCTGATAATGCTTACCTGTGTGCTTGTTATTGATTTTATAACTAAAGTCTTCTCTCTGAGATTGGCACTAAAACAAATGTTGTGTACCACAAAAGATGTGAAACATTTCACATCTCAGCAATATTAAGGCTACATGTACCAGGCTTACATTTTAAAGGAAAATGCAGTTTACCTCGAAGCTATGCGGATTAACAACAATGGAGGGCATAGTCTGTGGCCTGAAAGGTTGCATGTGTCTGGAAAATGAACAGCATTTGGTGGAAAGATCAGACTTATAACTCCTCGTTAATGCCTGAAAAAATGTGTAATATTGTTGTTTACAAACTGATAAAGCAGTCATTCAAAATTGTTCTCTACCAATCAGGATTAATGGTTGCTAATTACAATCAGCAGCTTACCTCTGTTCTTTGGAATGAACATTACACGCCTACAACAAAATCAAGGAAAACATTGTATCAATAAATAACACCCTACAGTACACCAGCCACAATGAGGGAAGGAAGTAATTGGATGATTAGTCTAAGTACCTGAGCCTAGGGTAAATGTGATACTTTTAGAACCCCCTTGTTTTGTTATATTCTCGAGCCCAGATCCTTTGAGGCATTTGGGCTACATTTTGAAACCTATCATTTCCTTGACTTGCCAGTCATAGTTAGACTCTACAACGTGGCCTTGCTGTGGTTGGGTCTGGCTGCAACATGGCGCGTCATGCTGTGGCACTGCCTCTTGCAGAAGTGGGTGTGGTTGTTGCAAAATAGCTTGCAGTTGTCCTACTTTATCTTTGTCACTCCCTCCTGTGCCTGTGTCTGCAATGCCATGCTCGGATGGGTGCTGAGAGTGGGGATTACGGATTACTTGCTCCCCTTTTGTGACACAGCGGACTATGGGCTGTGACCGGCTGCTCTTCCTGAGTCTCAGCAGAGACACTTTGGGGTATTTGATCTCTGATGAGTTGGAGTGCAGCATGTTGATTATTAACTATTGAGCAATGCAGGTTGACTAAGTAAGAGTGAGGTTACAGG
Source organism: Triturus cristatus (assembly GCF_964204655.1). Taxonomy (NCBI): domain Eukaryota; kingdom Metazoa; phylum Chordata; class Amphibia; order Caudata; family Salamandridae; genus Triturus; species Triturus cristatus. The sequence goes on from NC_140594.1 coordinate 132,504,273, forward strand.
TTTATAGCTCATCTGATCAGATGATAGAAAATGAGAGGCATTTTGATAAATTCTCTGATGAAATGCTAGCAAATTAGAAATTGAGGGGCACATTTACAATGCCCTTGTGCCACTTTTGCGCCACTGTTGCATCACTTTTGTGATGCAGCGGCGGCGTAAACCATGCGCCACGTTACGTCCCATCTACAACGTGACGCATCTAGGGAGATGCGTCACGTTGTAAAGCCCTGCACCACATGAAACCTGCATCAGGTTTCATGTGGGCATCCCGGCGCAGGGGGGCGTTCCGGCGCAGGAACGCCTCAGAAAAGTGACGCAGTGAAATCTACAAGATTTCACGCAGTCACTTTTCCGATGCTCGTGCGTCAAATCCTTACGCCTGCTTTAAGCAGGCGTAAGGCGTGACGCACCATGTTAGGGATAGGGCAGGTTGGAACAGTACTGGAGTCGCGTCGCGCTTGCGAAACATCTTCAGCACTGCGCCAACCTTACGCCGGCAGATGCGTCATGCATCTGCTGATCCTTGCACCACAATGCACCGCATTGTAAATGCGGCGCATCTGCGGTGGCGCGAGGGCAAACTTGCGTGACTCATCTTCCCTGGCGCATCCCTGCTGATTTGCAGGGATGCGCCAGGGAACGTAAATCTGCCCCATAGTCTGAAGGTAATGGGGACTTGAGAGGTATACATGCACCCATCTATCTGTTAGTGGTACAACAGTAACGCTTACTTTGACATTGTTTTTGTTGTTATACTGTGGACATGCGCTACAATCCCACGACTCATTATTTTGGGAAGTTGTGAGACTTAAAAATAACTCTGTGTTGAATGTGTTTTCTTCTTGAGATATTAGTATGGGTGCGTGTGCAGACACAACTGTGCTTTCTCCTGTATCACTGGCCTTCTCGTTACAGTGCTTGCTTACCTATTATGCTGGCCACCGGGGCCTAAATGTCGATGGCCCTGACAGCTCTGATTGCCTTTTGGTGGAATGTTGAGCCTATCTTCTCCTCAACTGGTGTGGGAGGAAGGGGATTTAGGGGCATATTATCAAGCACGGCGTTAAAATTATCACCGCTTTAGAGGCAGAAAACTGCAGCTAAAGCGGCGATAATTGGCTTGATAATATGCCCTTGAGAATTCCAATAGAAACCCATGTTGACACCAGAACATGGGCTTCTATGGGAATTCTCAAGGCATATTATCAAGCCCATTATCGCCACTTTAGCGGCAGTTTTCTGTCGCTAAAGCAGCGATAATTTTAACGCCGTTTCTTGATAATATGCCCCTTAGTTCTTGGTTCACTACCAGTGCAAGCAGCCTTCACTCTTCTGGCCTCCACCCTCTCTATGGTAAGAGATCTTAAATTGTTCCACTGCTTCCTGTGGCACTGTTGATCACTCCCATAGCATTAATACTTTCTCTTATGCATCCCCAAATCAGCTTTTGGTGGCCCGAGGAAGATTCAGGGAAAACTTGCCAAACAGCTTGTCACTCTCTGCTATGCGCTCCTCCACATGGATTTCTAGATCAGCTTTGCTGAATTTACACTTTCTTTTGCATGACACGTCCTCATGGGCCTCCTGACTTGCAATTTTGAATCTGTAGCTCAGATTTAGTGGGGTACTAAGGACCTCTGCTCTTCTCCCTCTTCTTAGAGTCCACCTGGCTGGCTTCTTGGTTTGCTATCAACAACTGTTGGTGCGACATTTGCAATTTGTACTTTTTACTGAATCTCAAAATGAGATTTTTAGTTTTTATGAACACAGAACAATGATTCACTATCTGGGTGCTAGGTATGTTTGTACATTTAAATGAGCAAATTGGATTTTGTGAGTTGCTACTCGTTTGCAAATTCTGATTAATGACATCAGATGCTTATCGATTTGGATTTGCAGAAAGATACCTGATTCTCCGCGCCACCCCTTTGAACCACTTTGAGCCACTTTGCATCACTGGGGTTTTAAGAGGGATTTACCCTGTCAGATGAATGCAAATACCCATAGGTTTTGATGCCATTCCATTCTATTAAGATAGCCAGCCTTCACTTTGCATCAAAAACGAACTCCTCCGTGAAGCATTAACAAGAAGAAATGTGTTTATTTCTCAAAACAAAGCCCACACGTTACATGTATGCTACAGTGCATCCAATGGGTGGGGTCCTTTTGAGTTTTTCTTAGCACAGGAATTTGTGCTGAAAATATATGCTTCCACTGTAAAATCCTATGTTAAACAGCGCACACTCAACTTTGCACCATGGTGCGAGGTTGTGCGTCGTGCAAGGCAGCCTGTTTGTGCGCCAGTGAAGGCGACGACAGCAGCAGCAGGCCAATCTTGGGATCAACGTGCGAGGTTGTGCCTCGTGCAAGGCAGCCTGTTTGTGCGCCAGTGAAGGCGACGATAGCAGCAGCAGGCCAATCTTGGTATCACGGTGCGAGGTTGTGCGCCGTGCAAGGCAGCCTGTTTGTGCGTCAGTGAAAGCGACGACAGCAGCAGCGGGCCAATCTTGGTATCACGGTGCGAGGTTGTGCCTCGTGCAAGGCAGCCTGTTTGTGCGCCAGTGAAGGCGACGACAGCAGCAGCAGGCCAATCTTGGTATCACGGTGCGAGGTTGTGCGCCGTGCAAGGCAGCCTGTTTGTGCGTCAGTGAAAGCGACGACAGCAGCAGCGGGCCAATCTTGGTATCACGGTGCGAGGTTGTGCCTCGTGCAAGGCAGCCTGTTTGTGCGCCAGTGAAGGCGACGACAGCAGCAGCAGGCCAATCTTGGTATCACGGTGCGAGGTTGTGCCTCGTGCAAGCAAGCCTGTTTGTGCGCCAGTGAAGGCGACGACAGCAGCAGCAGGCCAATCTTGGTATCACGGTGCTAGGTTGTGCCTCGTGCAAGGCAGCCTGTTTGTGCGCCAGTGAAGGCGACGACAGCAGCAGCAGGCCAATCTTGGTATCACTGTGCGAGGTTGTGCGTCGTGCAAGGCGGCCTGTTTGTGCGCCAGTTAAGGCGACGACAGCAGCAGCAGGCCAATCTTAGTATCACGGTGCGAGGTTGTGCGTCGTACAAGGCAGTCTGTTTGTGCGTCAGTGAAGGCGACGACAGCAGCAGCGGGCCAATCTTGGTATCACGGTGCGAGGTTGTGCCTCGTGCAAGGCAGCCTGTTTGTGCGCCAGTGAAGGCGACGACAGCAGCAGCGTGCCAATCTTGGTATCACGGTGCGAGGTTGTGCGCCGTGCAAGGCAGCCTGTTTGTGCGCCAGTGAAGGCGACGACAGCAGCATCAGGCCAATCTTGGTATCACGGTGTGAGGTTGTGTGCCGTGCAAGGCAGCCTGTTTGTGCACCAGTGAAGGCGACGACAGCAGCAGCAGGCCAATCTTGGTATCACGGTGCGAGGCTGTGCCTCGTGCAAGGCAGCCTGTTTGTGCGCCAGTGAAGGCGACGACAGCAGCAGCAGGCCAATCTTAGTATCACGGTGCGAGGTTGTGCGTCGTGCAAGGAACCCTGTTTGTGCGCCAGTGAAGGCGACGACAGCAGCAGCAGGCCAATCTTGGTATCACGGTGCGAGGTTGTGCGTCGTGCAAGGCAGCCTGTTTGTGCGTCAGTCAAGGCGACGACAGCAGCAGCAGGCCAATCTTGGTTCACGGTGCGAGGTTGTGCCTCGTGCAAGGAAGCCTGTTTGTGCGCCAGTGAAGGCGACGACAGCAGCAGCGGGCCAATCTTGGTATCACGGTGCGAGGTTGTGCGTCGTGCAAGGCGGCCTGTTTGTGCGCCAGTGAAGGCGACGACAGCAGCAGGCCAATCTTGGTATCACGGTGCAAGGTTGTGTGTCGTGCAAGGCAGCCTGTTTGTGTGCCAGTGAAGGCGACGACAGCAGCAGCAGGCCAATCTTGGTATCACAGTGCGAGGTTGTGTGCCGTGCAAGGCAGCCTGTTTGTGCGTCAGTGAAGGCGACGACAGCAGCAGCGGGCCAATCTTGGTATCACGGTGCGAGGTTGTGCGTCGTGCAAGGCGGCCTGTTTGTGCGCCAGTGAAGGCGACGACAGCAGCAGCAGGCCAATCTTGGTATCACGGTGCAAGGTTGTGTGTCGTGCAAGGCAGCCTGTTTGTGTGCCAGTGAAGGCGACGACAGCAGCAGCAGGCCAATCTTAGTATCACGGTGCGAGGTTGTGCGTCGTACAAGGCAGCCTGTTTGTGCGTCAGTGAAGGCGACGACAGCAGCAGCGGGCCAATCTTGGTATCACGGTGCAAGGCTGTGCCTCGTGCAAGGCAGCATGTTTGGTTTTGACACTGCATTGCATAAAAAATGTGTCAGTCTGATCCATAGTGTTGTCGGTTATCCTGTTTGTTAGTCACACCTGGAGCCATCATCTGAGCTGCGACATATAATGATTTGTAATTCTGTTTGACCATGCGTCGATTCATAAGGAACAACCTGAGGAATAAAAATGGGCATGAAGAAAATCTATGCATTTCTTTACATTGGCCCATGAATCTTAGTTTAGGAATAGGTGTTATTCATACCACTCTGTATTTGGAATTATCCACAACATCAGGTGATTATAAGGGTGTTTTTCAAAATGTGCATTTTTGTGCACACTGACTTACAATAAGAAGCCAAATTAGTAGGGAACTTCTCCAGGTAATATCAGTTGTCCTACACTGGGTGAGCCTATCACACAGAACAGTAAAGGTCCAAACATGTGACCTTGTGAAGAGAGACAATGGGGTTTGGATAGGATAGATTGTCGGGGGATTTTGACCTACCATACTTGGACTCAAGGGCTGCTTGCCCCCAGATAATTAATTTTCAAAACTAGAGACTTGGCTGAATTCAAGGCTGTGTAGCTTATAAGGATCCCACCACATTGTGTTACCCAAAATGCCCAGCAAAACATCAAACTTTGGGTACAATCACTGAATTTCCACACTTTTCTGTGAGGGAACGCTTCGGACTCAATGGGTGACAACAAAAGTCCTGCCACCCATCATTCTCTCATTCCTCACAATACAAATGGCACCCGACTTGTGTCGGTGCATCGTGGAAAGGTGAAGATTTTTCCTTTGAATTACAATCATTCTTGGGATGTGGACAGCTGCAGTTTTTGGGCCCTGGTTTTGCTGGCATCCATTGAAACCTACTAATCCCACAAATTTCTGAAAACAAGTCATCCCGGGGCTCAATATTTGGTGACGTGCATGGACCTGCCGCTGTTTTGTTTACACTGCATGCCCTGCAAAGGTCATTGCACTGGCAAAAAAACGTCCATATATTTATCTTGGAAAACAACAGAACTTGAAGCCATCCACAAAAGTTCTACCTTCCTGCATTTCCACGCTTTTCTTCGATGAAACGATACCTACATTAGCTCTATTGCTCTTGGCAAGAAAGGTTCAGGATCAGGCCTTGTGAAATCAATCTAGTGTCAATGTGGTCTTCACATGGTTACGTTTTTGGTCCATTCATGTCATATGCAGTATGCTGCCACTACACATTTGTGGTGTTGTTTGCACCACACTCTTGTATGTCTCCTGGGATAAGGTCACTAAAAGTTTTCCTGCACAAAAGTTCCTCGAGTAATGCAAAGCAGCACTATGCACTGCTTTGTGTCACTTTGTGAGGCATCTGTTTAGCAGTAGATGGGCCATTCGCACTCTACCTCTCATGTTTTTAGACGCAAATCCATATCTAATAACATTTGCAAACAGGGCTTTGGCCCAAAAAATAACACCTCCTCAAGGCTGGTGTTATCTTGGAGAAATGATTTTCTTTTTCCAAGTTTTTCAAACCTTACATGTGTGCTGCACTGCAGAACATGCACGCAATGTTTGACAAGTTTTAAACTATGTCTTAACGTAGTTTCTTTTACTTGAATGGTGTAATATAGGCCAGAAAAGATGAGGTAAATGCCCCCCCCCTTCTGCCTCAAACCCCCTCTCCCTTTTGCCATCCCAGAGGAGCAGAAAGATTGTTTGTTGCCAGGAGATGGGTATATAGCCCCATGCCAATACAGGGCAGCCATCCTCCCAATTCCAATTTTGGATATCAACCCTTAGCCACAAATTTACTAAATGCTTGTGTTGCCCTTGCGTCTCAAGAGGCAATGCAGGGCAAAGCAAGCCCTAAATCAGATTTACAAAGCCACCTTGCGTGGCACTCCCTGGCTTAGTAAATCTGGAGTAATGCAAGACAGCGCAAGTGACTTCCTTGCATTACTCTGCATTGGGAAGGTGTTCCATGGGTGGAGTGTGGGCATTTCCACGCATCCGTTCTGATTCCCAGACTAAGAATAGTAAAGCTGGGAATGCATGAAAATAGTACGCTATCCCAATAGAGGAATTACAAGGCAAGATATAGCGCGAGGGAGCCTGCATTGGTGCTATGCCGCACTCAGAGTGCCAGTGCAGAGAGAGGCAATGAATGCACCATATGTTAGTAAATAGGGTGCATTTCTGCTCTCTCCATTTGATGCTGCATTGCATTGCATCCAATGTTAGTAAATCCAGCCTTTGGTGTCTAGTGGGCTTTTAGTCCCTTTGGAGGGAGCAAATTGGTGGTAAACATCCCTATCTGCCTCTCCACAGGGCAAGAAAGGCAGTATAGTGACCAGTGGTAGCGTGACTTGGCCAGATGCCAAAAGGCTGGGTGTCTAGTGGGCTCTCTGCTCTTGATGGATGGGGAGATTGGGGCAAACACCTGACAACTTAAACACAATAATAACATCCCTAACTATATATCTAGAAAAAAGCAAAGCAATTCTTACCTTAACCAAAGGAACCAGAAATCTCCATCACCATCAACAAATGGCCGATCTCACTGAAAAAAATGCTATAAACCACAAGAATAGGAAAACAAAATAGTATCTCAATAAAAATAAAAAAGATTTACTACGCATTAAATTAAATAGAAAAAAGAAAGAAAAAAGAAAAAAATCTCTATAAAGTTCAAATTAAATCTGCCAAAATTGGTTAAAAAACCTGTTTTGAAAAAAAATTCAATGTAATTAAGATGAATGCATGTTTACTTTGATGTGCAATCAAAAAAGTATTCATAAATATTATAAAATAAGAGGATTTAAAATACTGTTTTAACATTTACTTTATAGAACTGTAAGAATGTACATAAATTAAGATATGTATAAGATACAATAAATAAAAATATACTATGCATTACTCCTTAATTTCCAAACATTTGGGATTTTACATTCCAAAACATGTACCTGCTTTATCGAAGTATTAGAAATAAAAAATACACAAATGTGTACTTATTTTGAATAACTACTCAATAAAAAAAATGGCAGTTTAATACATTATAAGCATCTCGCATAACAAACATACAAACAAGCCAACTAGGGGGCAGATGTATTAATAACTGGTCACAAAATACATATTGTGACCAGTATTTCTGAGATACTGAATCAATACCCGTTTGGAATCCCATTTTAGGAGATGTATATGGGAGATCTTGCCCATTTGAGGGCTATTGGCCTTGCCACTCTCTTTTAGCCATGTTGTAAAGATGCATGGCTGCTGTTCAGCCTGGCTAAGAGTTAGTAGCAATGCAAGTAGGAGAGTGGTGTAGAGGAGAGTGGAGTAGAATAGCAAAGAGTGGAGGTGTGTACAGTGGAGTGGAGTGGCATAGAGTAGCTTAGAGTTGAGGAAAAGTGTTCTTCTGATCGGCATAATTTACACCGAGACTCCATTGTTTTTTCATTGCCATCTCGTGTCAAACACTTCCAGACAACCCACCTGGTCGTTTCTGCTGATGCCTGGGAAAATTCTAACTGACACGACAAAAACCATCTTGCAGCCTGCATTTCTGCCCAGGAACTGTCGCACACCCAACCCCCCTGTTCTTTGCAGTTCAACAGAAAGCCATGAGACACTCAAGCCCTGGGTAAATGATTTGTTTTCCATCTCCTGCTCCCAGCCTGGTAAACATCCTTGATACTGTGATCAGGTTATCTGGACAATGGTCTGTCTGCTGGGCCTTGATCAGGGTAGTTAAACAATGACCTGAAAGACCAGCTTTGATCACACTGAGTGAACAATGATTTGTGTACCAAGCCTTGACCAGGTCACCACCTACAAACATCGTCTGGATCTGGTTATCAACTGCAAACACTGCCCTGATTGAACAATGGACTAACAGCCAAAAGACTGGAATGAAAATATATAAAAGGCTTGTAAGCTGCGGAGTAAAGCAGCAGCCTCCAGGGTTTTGTCTCTGACTAGCTTGGGACTCTGTTCCATAGCCCGGGCTATTTGAATAAATCTGGGTTCCTCCTGCAGACGAAGGCTCCTGTGTCTCCTTTTACTACGTATGGAGGGTATGGAAGACTTGGGCGGTTCCCCCGTCGCCGAGACCCAGTAAGTGGGTTATTCTGGTTCTTCAAATGGCGCCCGAATAGGGACTCCACGAGCACGAAGGTCAGGCCCGGTGGATGTGAGGAGGTGCACGGAGAGACTCCGACGGAGGCGCCCTACCTGAGGGATTCTTGCAATCCGGTAAGCCGAACGACTCGCCCCGCTGTTCCTCCCCACCCGGTCTGGGCCACATGACCGCGTTCTCGCTGGAGTCCCTAGCAAATAATTTCTGGAGCAGGACACAGCCCTGCGTCTGCAGAAGAGAACTACCCCGTAAGGTAAGGGTGGACTGATCACCCACCAAGTCTGTATGATTCTGTTATTGACTTTTGCAAAAGCCAAGCTGTTATTGACTTTTGCAAAAGCCAAGCAAGCGAGGTGAATTTTTAAAAACCTGCTTGTGTCTGTTCTGTATGATTCTGCTGTTATTGACTTTTGCAAAAGCCAAGCAAGCGAGGTGAGTTTTTAAAACCCACTGGTGTCTTATCTGTTTACAAGCATACCAGTCAGTAGTAAGTTCAAGAAATTATGGTGCCGATTCCGATCCTGTAAAACCTGGGTACGAACCGTCGGACGGAGCGTTTTCCCCGTCCGACTCGTACCCGGGAAAAACACCTTACAAACCCGCTAGTACGATTCGCACAGAAACACCATTTCCGTACGAATCCTAAAAAAGACCGACCGGCAAAAAAATACATACAAATCTGATCCGGGACACCGCGGATGTGACGTCCGGACGGAGTCAGGCAGCGTTTCACGAACCAGCAAGTACGATCCGTGCCCACATCACTCCGCACGGATTATATTTTACGGCAGACAAAAACTGCCGGGAAATCAGGACGACGTGCAGAAGGAGCACCTGTACGCGACGGACAGCCATGGACCCCAACCTACGTGTCATCCCGGCCCTCATAACAGTCCACCTGGTGTACAGGAACCGACGCAGACGCCGCAGAAGGTCAGAACTACACCCAGGGGCAAAGGGTGGGGGGCAGGGGCAGGAAACATTACCGACACCCAAGTTAAAAATCATACATGCCCTGTACATACCTGACCCCCAGGGCCTGGTCACTTCGGGGGGCGGGGGCGTCTCCACCAAGGCCTGCGTCCACCACAATGAAAGTCGACATGGACGCGAACCGGCAACACAACAATTGTGGTACGCACCGTACCCACACCTTAAGAGCGTGGGTACGGCCCGTACCGCCATTGTTGGGGTGGCATAGGGGTGGGCGTGGTACGGCCCGCACCCATGCCTATGGGACGTGGGTACGGGCCGTACCGCCATTGTTGGGGTGCCGTAGGGGTACGGCCCGTACCCATGCCTATGGGACGTGGGTACGGGCCGTACCGCCATTGTTGGGGTGCCGTAGGGGTACGGCCGGTACCCATGCCTATGGGACGTGGGTACGGGCCGTACTGCCATTGTTGGGGTGACGTAGGGGTACGGCCCGTACCCACGCCTTGAAAGCGTGGGTATGGGTTGTACCACGCCCACCCCTACGTCATCCCAACAATGGCGGTACGGCCCGTACCCACGTCCCATAGGCATGGATACGGGCCGTACCCCTACGGCACCCCAACAATGGCGGTACGGCCCGTACCCACATCCCATAGGCATGGGTACGGGCCGTACCGCCATTGTTTGGGTGACCTAGGGGTGGGTGTGGTACGGCCCGTACCCATGCCTATGGGACGTGGGTACGGGCCGTACCGCCATTGTTGGGGTGCCGTAGGGGTACGGCCCCCATGCCTATGGGATGTGGGTACGGGCCGTACCGCCATTGTTGGGGTGCCGTAGGGGTACGGCCCGTACCCATGTCTATGGGACGTGGGTACGGGCCGTACCGCCATTGTTGGGGTGACGTAGGGGTACGGCCCGTACCCACGCCTCAAGAGCGTGGGTACGGTTCATACCACGCCAGTGGACAGACACATAGGGGTGTGTGGCCATCAGCCCCAGCAGTGCCCAGACATAGATGGGGTGGGTGCCTATCACTCCCAGCAGTGCCCAGACACAGGAGGGGTGGGTGCAGAGTCCTCCCAGCAGTGCCCAGACACAGGAGGGGTGGGTGCAGAGTCCTCCCAGCAGTGCCCAGACATAGGAGGGGTGGGTGCCTATCACTCCCTGCAGTGCCCACACACAGGAGGGGTGGGTGCCTATCACTCCCAGCAGTGCCCAGACATAGGAGGGGTGGATGCAGAGTCCTCCCAGCAGTGCCCAGACACAGGAGGGGTGGGTGCAGAGTCCTCCAAGCAGTGCCCAGACACAGGAGGGGTGGGTGCAGAGTCCTCCCAGCAGTGCCCAGACATAGGAGGGGTGGATGCAGAGTCCTCCCAGCAGTGCCCAGACACAGGAGGGGTGGGTGCCTATCACTCCCAGCAGTGCCCAGACACAGGAGGGGTGGGTGCAGAGTCCTCCCAGCAGTGCCCAGACACAGGAGGGGTGGGTGCCTATCACTCCCAGCAGTGCCCAGACACAGGAGGGGTGGGTGCCTATCACTCCCAGCAGTGCCCAGACATAGGAGAGGTGGGTGCAGAGGCCTCCCAGCAGTGGACAGAGACATGGTGGTGTGTACACCATACTACAATTAGCAAAACACCATGGGTGCATGAAGGCATACACAATGTGCGACTATATTGAGAGTGGCATGCCAACACGTCACTGACAGCAGTGTCCCACTCCCATGAGGGTGGATTTCCATCCCCCACTGCATGACACACCACATGTGGGTGTGATGACAAATGACACATGCATACCCTCCCCTGGCGCTGGCAACACAATACACACACTGAGAGCATGCAACAAGACTGTATACTCATGTGCCACCCTACTAAACTAAGAGACCCAAAGGGAACACACACTGTCACGCACATTCCAGGACTGATAGGAATGTACAGGTGCTGGGGCAGCCAACAAGCTGTTGCCTCCCATGGAAGGAAAAGGGTGGAGTACCCACAGTTACAATGCCCACAATTGTCAGTCAGGTGACCAAAGACCCTGCAGAACACGTAACACATGTGTGCGGGGCTGGGAGTACACACATGCATAGTGCGGAAAAGGGAACATGTCCACATGAAGTAATGTCAATATACTCCATACACAAGTACAGTGACCACCAAGGATGCCACAAATGATGCAGGTGGAGACATTGCTGAGCATGCATGGCCAAAGTTGAAGGGATCCGTCACACACCCAGGAAATGTAGACACAGCTCAGCACAACAATTGGGAAACAGCCTGCAGGGAAGATGTCAGGGTCCACAGAGGAAGGAACACACCTTGGGACAATATCACCATACAGTAAGAGCTTACATGACCAAAGATTATTTGCAGAGCCCTTGTGATGGCACACAGATACCAGGGTCCACCCCATGAGCAGCACACTACAACATTTCCCAGACACCTAACACATTATCACCACCCCAAATCATGGAGCAGCACCACCAACAGCAAGACCAGAAAAGCATTAGTGTGCAAAAGAAAAACAAAATGCTTTATTCAGCAGAAAATGATATTTGCAAAATAAATGTCCACTATATACAGGGCCCATAGGCCAGGCCATGTGCGTAGTCCTGGTGGTTTTGGAGGAAGTGGGTCTTGAGGACTGCGGACTCCCACTGTGGCTGCGTGTCTGCCGTTTGCCCCCCGACCCAGTGGGTGTACCTACTTCCCCCTGTGTGTGCGTGACTGGAGGAGTGCGCTTGGCCTTCCCTGGTGGTGTGCTGCCTGTGTCTGGTGGGGTGCGTGCATGGGGACGTCTGGGTGTGCGTGGGACAGACATGGGAGTGGGAAGTGTGGATGGTGCAGGGGTAGTGGGGGGACGGAGCGCTGCTGGAGATCCACTGCTGCAGTCAGTGACGAGTCTATGGACTTCAGCAACATCCGTTGATCAGACATTGCTGCTGACATGCCCTCCATGTACGACACCATCTGTGTCAGCAGTCTGGTGTGGCCATGGAGGACATTAAGCAGTGATGTCTGACCAACCTGCAACTGCCGCAGAATGTCCACAGACTCGGCATTGACGGCAGCAGGGGAGACAGGGGCAGGAGGTGCGGTGCCGGGCACGAAGGAGACATGTTGTCGCCTAGCACGGAGGGAAGGGACCCGAGCAAGTGGGAGGCCGGTGATGGGAATGGAGGGGGCGGCGACAGATGGAGTGCTGCTTTCAGCTCTGGGAGCAGCCTCCGCCCCCTCTGGGAGCTCAGCCTCGGACCCGTCAGCGTCATAGTCGGTGGTGGGACTGGACAGGTCCTCCGCCTCACTCCCCTCGGCCTCCGTGCCACTCGCTGCACCAGACTCCCCAGCACTGGTGGCACCGGTGCTCGATCCCTCCTCAAGGTCCGTGCCAGTGTCTCGCTCGGTTTCCCCCGACGATGCTGTGGGCAAGGTGAAGAGACAGGAAAAATCAGACACCTGTATACATATGACACATGATTCAAAACTACATAGGTCACAGTGCATAGCATGAAAAACAACATGAGTAACATCTACAATACTACGCACATATGTAGGCCCTGCACCACACAGTTGGTTGACCCACCATGCCACTGGGAAACAATGGAGAGCATGACACAACAGCAAATAACTTGATATCAAATTAGACAGAGAAGCCAGTCTCTGGGGACAGTCGAGCACAGCATCTGGACCACACACCGTTGCCAAAAAAGGGATGAGCAGGAACCATGTCTGTTAACTTGTGGCACATGCTGCTTAGCAAATACATTAAACCATGCCCAATATGACTGGGTCACTGCATGTTGAGTGTATGTTCAGACAAGCATCACTCACAGGCCAGACCTGGCAAGGAGACATAAGGTTTGGACATGTAGGCCTTTCCCGCACTAACCCCCCCTACCTGAGACAATGTGATTGAGACAGAGGAAGTACTTACACCTCCTACTCGGGGATTACAAACATGCCCTTCAATAAATCCTGAGTGTACACAAAGTACTCCTCGTGAGCCTGTCCACACATATAATTGACAAACAACCATCATCAGATAGTTGTACCAAGACACACAGGCACTGGCCACTGTGAGTATGCACAAGCCAAATTGGGTCACCCTGTACAGTGGACACATGTAGCACACTTTACGGAAAGACAAATTAGGCCAGGGTACAATGCCACAGAGCCCAACCTATGCCAAAGACACTGAGAATGTCCACATTGTTGGATGACACACATGATACCTAGGAAAAGGTGCCCCAGGGGACTGTAGTGGCCACACTCCTCCATGGTCCTGTATGGATATGACAGCAACAGAAGCGACCGTCCCTGCACTATGCACATCTCCCACTCATGCACATCATGTCTGAGGGCACAATATTGGTCCCGCATGGTGTAAGGCAGTACACTTGTAAGACACACTCCTATGTCGGGACTCAGCATCAGTGGCAACTAACATGGACCCCACAATGACTGAACTGGCCAGGGCACAGGCAAGGTCCCAACACATGTCACACAACACCCCCACACATGACGCTCCAAGCATTGTTCACGTGGATTAACTGGCAGCCTAGATAACCTTGTGCAAGAGTGACTACACACAGACCAGGGTACACATGTCAAGGAGGGGAAGGGAGGAAGAACAGCACAGGTAGACTTGGGGGAACAGGATATGCACTGCACATATGAACCCTGGCTGTGTATCCATGCGACTGGGCACTTCCAACAGCTGGTGACACACAACAAACACACATGTACCTACCCCCTTCCTGCTGCTGCTTCTCCTGTAAGCGCCTATCCATCTCTGGGAAGACCACCGCCAGGACACGCTTCATTATGTGGTTGAGGCGGCGGCGCCCACGGTTCTTATGACCCTCTGGTGAGTCCCCCAGCAGGACCCGGGCGATCCTCCTGGTCCAGCACCGGATATCCTGCCAGCGTTTCCTCACCTGGGCCAGGCGCCGCTTTCGTCCCTCCACCGACCTCACGGCCCTGACGGCCTCCTTCCAGATCTCCCCCTTGGCATAGGCGCCTACCTGTGAGGATGACAAAGTGAGACAACATCAATACACCTGCTACATATCACAGAGACACACATTTGAACAATTTGGCTGGTGTGAACAGGGCATAGTATGCAGCCAACTCATTGCACCATTGTCATAGGGACATTATCCTCTGGGGAAGGCCAAATGCACTACGTGGCATTGAAAGTACACAGGTGGAATGAGGGGTGCGACACAATCAATGATCATGGCTCACACTGTGCATCACAAGCTACACCAGGATTATGTGCAGCACCTCAAAGCAGTCACATGCCCCAGGCCCCTGACGCAACCTCAGCAGAGTACACAGACACACACAGGCACAGGACAATCACCTGCCATTGGCAACTGCGGGTACAAACCTCACTCTGCACATGTGCCACTTGACTGGGGGGTGTCACAGGTGTTGGGCTAGCCCAGCACGTCAGACACACAGCACTGCTCCCTGCTCACATCAGATGGGTAGGGTATATGCATCCCTCATGCATCTGGGCTGCAACACTCCACATAGACACTCACCCACATGACAGGGGACTTACACACACACCAATGTCCAGGGGACGAACACATCATTTGGACACTCTCACCACAGGTACACTCAACTCACACACATCTGTGGGTACAGTTACCTGTCACACTGGGGGGGACACAGAATCACATCAGGACTGGAGAAACAACATTCCCAAGAGGATTAGCCAGGCTGAATGTAGCATGCACCATGCAGTGATTGTCACAGTAAGCAAAATGCAAGTGAGGAGTGCAGACATGCACTACAGCATGCTCTGCATGGGAGACATGAGCCATTCCCCCCCTGGGACCCACTCTAAAGAACATTGCATGTCTGTCACACCTGGACACAATGCCAGAAGTGACAGTCACAAAAAAGGGGCACAGTCTAAGCTAGTGGAGTCAGCACTCACCTGCTCCCCTGGTCTCCCATACAGGCTGGGGTACTGTGGGAGGATGACATCCAGCAATGCCACATTATCCTCCAGGGTGAATGGCTGGGCCCTCTCCACAGACCTGGACATGGTGCCAGAGGAATCAAAAGCAGCAGCAGTGGTGTGGAATGAAAGGTTGTGCAGGCAAGTGCTCTCTCATGGGACCTGGCTGCCTTATATTGGCCTTGCTGGCCTGTTTCAGATACAGGAGTACAGAGTGATTGGTCAGTCTCATTTGCATCCTACATTTCCTCCAATCCCTTTAAACCTTCCCCAGTGAGGGCCTTTGCATGATTCAAAAATTGAGCATGATGTCAAGTCAACAACCATTTGGCAACATTGTATATTGTCTCCAACCAACTTTTGCTGCCCACGTGATGAATAATTTGAACTGGAAACTCGGTCTCCATGACAACCAGCATGCATTTAGGCCCTTATACTTGTCCCTCATGTGTCCCCTATGTAATTTCACTATACACACACAGGTACGTTGCGTTCCACGACCCTAGGGCACCACTACTCCAGTGATACGGTCCGTACACGCGTGTGTAGGGTCCGTATCACTATGGTAGTGTTGCCGTAGGCGTACGCCATATGGATACGCTCCGTACACGCGTGTGTAGGGTCCGTATCACTATGGTAGTGTTGCAGTAGGCATACGCCATAGGGATACGGTCCGTACACGCGTGTGTAGGGTCCGTATCACTATGGTAGTGTTGCCGTAGGCATACGCCATAGGGATACGGTACGTACACGCGTGTGTAGGGGCCGTACCACAGTGGCGTACGCGTACGGCTACACTACCATAGTGATACGGACCCTACACACGCGTGTACGGACCGTATCCCTATGGCGTATGCCTACTGCAACACTACCATATTCATTTCCCAACTCCTGAGCAGTTGACAGGTGTCAAGGGTGAGTTCTATGCCCTGGGAGGGATGCCCCATGTCATTGGGTCTATTGATGGGACACATGTGGCTTTTGTACCACCACAGGCACAGGAGGTAGCCTTTCGTAATCGCAAACATTACCACTCCATTAATGCCCTTATGGTGTGTCTTGCTAGCGTGGTGATTTCCCATGTCTGTGCTCGTTTTCCAGGATCAGCACACAATGCCTACATCATGAGGCGTAGCAGGGTGCCTGAAATGATGCTGCAGCTGCGCAACGAACGAGCATGTCTTGTTGGTGGGTATACTCTGTTAGTCCTGTATTTTGCGTCATGTTATGTTATGTTATGTTAAAATAGCTTTTATAGAGCGCACGGCTACTCAAAAAGAGTGTCCCGGCGCTTTTATTTAGGGTAGGCTGCAGTATACTAACATAACACATTAAAAGAGAAAGTGTCACAGACAGAAAGAAAACAACGAGCAAAAA
This sequence comes from Triturus cristatus, assembly GCF_964204655.1. Classification (NCBI taxonomy): domain Eukaryota; kingdom Metazoa; phylum Chordata; class Amphibia; order Caudata; family Salamandridae; genus Triturus; species Triturus cristatus. The sequence continues at coordinate 132,520,943 of NC_140594.1, forward strand.
AAGACCTACTGGGTGAACAACCAGATTTTGAGGTCCTTTCTAAAAGCTAGTAAGCTGGTGGCTCCCCGAAGTGTAAGAGGCAGAGAGTTCCACAGCTGTGGCGCCAGTAGTCCAAAGGAGCGACCTCCCAAGCGCACTCTCTTCACTCGCGGGACGATCGCCAAAACCAGGGATTCTGATCTCAGAGAGCGAGCCGGTCGGTAGAAGGCAAGTCTCCTTTGGAGGTACTTAGCTCCCGTCGCATGGAGGGCCTTGTATGTCAGGGTCAAAGCCTTAAAGGCGATCCGCTTGCGGATTGGGAGCCAGTGCAGGGTCTGGAGCAAGCCCGCAGCACTAACGCGTCTATTCAATCCAAAAATCGCTCTCGCCGCAGCATTCTGCACAATTTGGAGCCGCTGTAGCAGGTACTCTGGCAGGCCCAGGTACAGAACGTTTGAATAATCTAGCGTAGAGCCTATCAGGGCCTGCACAGTCAGCTTCCTGTGCTCCTCCGATAAGAGGGGAAGAAACCTCCGTAACATCCTAAGGAGGCCGAAGCAAGTGCCCGACACCCCCAGGATCTGGGACTTCATAGTCAACCCCTTGTCCATCTTGACCCCCAAGTTCTTAGCCATTTGGGATGAACAAGTTGGGGGGAACATATTGGTAGGCCACCAAGCCTGCCAGTCTGGCTCCGTGTCACACCCAAAGAAAAGTACCTCGGACTTATAGGAATTGCACTTGAGGCTGTTCAGTTGAAACCATTGAAACACAGCCCCAAGGCAATCCCGGATACTCTCCCCATCAAAGTCTCCTCCTCTCTTACACGAGAAGAGGAGCTGGGTGTCGTCTGCATAAGATACGATCCGGGCCCCAAACGACTCCGCCAACGCCGCCAAAGGGGTCATGAAGATATTAATGAGGGTCGGGCTCAAAATAGAGCCCTGAGGGACCCCGACTCCCAGAGGCGGCATCACGGCGGAATCTGGCGAGGCCCAGACCGTTTGCCGGCGGCCCGCTAGAAAGGAGGAAAACCAGCTGAACACCGTCCCCCGTAGTCCAATCTCATAGAGTCTTGTGAGAAGACCGTCATGGGGGACGGTGTCGAAAGCCGCCGACAAGTCCAGCATCACCAGCATGGCTTTGCCCCCAGTATCCAGAACCCCTTTAATAGTTTCTGAGACCTCGAGGAGCGCAGTCTCCGTGCTGAGATTTGGGCGAAAACCCGACTGGGTGGCATGCAGAATCTCATTCGACTCTAGAAAATTGGACAGCACCGTCTGCACGTGCTTTTCAACAACTTTCGTGAGAGCCGGCAGCAGAGAGATAGGCCGGTAGTTGACTGGGGCCTTTGGATCCAGACCAGGCTTCTTGAGCAGCGGGATGACCATTGCCTGCTTCCAAGCCTGCGGAACCACTCCCTGGCTCAGCGAGAGATTCAGTAGCGGGTTGGCCAATGGATTAACCACCTCGGCCAATTTCGCCAGAATTTTAGCAGGGCATGGGTCCAGGGGCGAGCCCGATTTCAAGTTGCCCAAAAGTGCTAAAGAGGCGGGCGCAGATATAGGTGGAAATACGCCCAGCGTCAAGCCTGGCGAAGCCGGGGGCGATCGGTTGGCCTCAGAATTAATTCGCTCCACAGGTACAGCCGATGGAAAAGAATCCTGTATAAGTTGGACCTTGCTGGTAAAAAAACTAGCAAGATCAGAGGCCCAAGAATCAGAGGGTCTCTCCTCAAAGATGTTAGTCCGTGGAGAAATAAATTCTCTAACTATAGAGAAAATCTCCTTACAGGAGTTGGAGGCAGCTTCTATCCTCCCTGCCAAGTAGGCTTTCTTACCCAGGCGAATGTCCCGGTGATACTCCTTAACCGCGCTCTTATAGGTCAACTTAGCATCCGAGTCATATTTTACCCGCCAGGCTCTTTCAGCTACCTTGCACTGCTGCCGCCTGGCCGACAGTGCTGCGGTGAACCAAGGGGCGGAAACTCGTTTAGGAGTAAGACGGGGGGCCAGTTCCGGGGCAAGATCGATGAGCCTGTCAGAAAGCCATGCCTGCAAGGACTCCAAATCCTTCGTCAGGTCGCCAGAGAGGGGGCAGGGATGATCCAGGGCAGCCTGAGCCAGCATCTCAGGGGTCACTCGATGGTACGCCCTATGGGTGCGACCATGCTGCTGTGGGGCGGCAACAGCCGATTTAACTGTGCCTTTGATCGAAAATTTAGCCAGCGAATGGTCTGACCATAGTACCGGGATAATCTCTAGGACCTCAAAAGGGGAAGTCGAGAAAACCTGGTCAAGAGTGTGCCCCTTGTCATGCGTCGGCCCCTGCAGATAGGGGAGCAATCCCAGCGGTGCCGTAGCCTCTAAGATTTTAATAGCGGCCGCGTCGGATGGATCATCCATCCGGAGGTTGAAATCTCCGGCCACGATGCAGTGTTCTGCTTTCAGGGCCAGTCCCAGTAAAACGGAGTCAAGATCTTCAAAGAACGTTCCGGGTGGGCCAGGCGGTCTATAGACCAATAATCCCTTGACTGATTGATGCGGAGCCAAAGCGATAGAAAAAGCGAGGGACTCCGAGCCACGAATATCCTCCACTGGCAGGATAGTACAAGCCGTGCCTTTCTTCACCACCAGTGCCACTCCACCGCCCCTTCCCTTCGCTCTGTCCTTCCTGAAGACGTTATAGTCAGGCGGAATTGCCATGGCGACGTCTGGATTCGAAAATTCTCCCCACCATGTCTCAGTGAGCATAAGACACAGTGGCTTAGCCGTGTCAAGAAGCTCAAAGACGTCTTGTGCATGTCTGCACGCCGATCTGGTGTTTAATAGCATGCATAGATATCCCACACTGGCGATGTTATTGCCAGGGGAACAAGGCAAAGCACGGGAGGGACGCCATCCGCACCCGGGGCAGATGGACTTACCACGGTGACGCCCAGGAAAGACAGTACCGCAGCCACTGGAAGCAGTGAGGAGAGCGCGGAGCTCCCCAGCAGTATAACGCAGCGCGAGTGGTCCTGTATGGCACATGCTGGGTGGCCGAGCCTGTCCCGCCGCCCCGAGCGCCTCCGGGACGCTGACGGGCGCAGACGGGCAGGACTCTGGCTTGACTCCGGCGCGAGACAGGCGCTACCGCTGCGCGTCACCGCTGCGCGGGTATAGCGAGCATTAAGTAGGGCTCACCTGTGATCGTAATAAGCGCGAGAGCGCTCAACAAGTGGCACAGTCGACACTAGCCACCCCCAAGATAGCGACCACGCGCCAAACGAATGCAGAAAGATCACAAATCCGCTCAAAACGCGGTGAGGGGCCCGATTTAAAGTGCAGGTGTGTGGGCGCTACAAGAACAGTTAAAAACAGGGTAAAATTGAAATTAAAACAAAAGTAAATAGAAAAACGGTAATTTTAAAAATGACCAGCGCTGCAGCCTACAATTACAGCAGCATAGCGCGCATGCGTGCTATTACCTTATCCAAGGTCGAGCTAAAGAAATGCTCGCCTTAAGTAGGGCTCACCTGTGATCGTAATAAGCGCTAGAGCGCTCAACAAGTGGCACAGTCGACACTAGCCACCCCCAAGATGGCGACCACGCGCCAAACGAATGCAGAAAGATCACAAATCCGCTCAAAACGCGGTGAGGGGCCCGATTTAAAGTGCAGGTGTGTGGGCGCTACAAGAACAGTTAAAAACAGGGTAAAATTGAAATTAAAACAAAAGTAAATAGAAAAACAGTAATTTTAAAAATGACCAGCGCTGCAGCCTACAATTACAGCAGCATAGCGCGCGTGCGTGCTATTACCTTATCCAAGGTCGAGCTAAAGAAATGCTCGCCTTAAGTAGGGCTCACCTGTGATCGTAATAAGCGCTAGAGCGCTCAACAAGTGGCACAGTCGACACTAGCCACCCCCAAGATGGCGACCACGCGCCAAACGAATGCAGAAAGATCACAAATCCGCTCAAAACGCGGTGAGGGGCCCGATTTAAAGTGCAGGTGTGTGGGCGCTACAAGAACAGTTAAAAACAGGGTAAAATTGAAATTAAAACAAAAGTAAATAGAAAAACGGTAATTTTAAAAATGACCAGCGCTGCAGCCTACAATTACAGCAGCATAGCGCGCGTGCATGCTATTACCTTATCCTCATCTTTCTGTTTTACTGCTTCTCCTGACCCACTTCTGTCCATGATGTTTCCATGTAGGGGACTCTGGCTATCCCAACATGCCATGGCTGATCACGCCTCTCCGCAACCCCAGAACGGCTGCCGATCACCGGTACAACAACGCCCATGGGCAGACCAGGCGAGTGATAGAGAGGACCTTTGGCCTCCTGAAGAGCCGATTCCGGTGCCTCCACAAGACCGGCGGCGCACTCCCATATGCACCGGTGAAGGTCTGCAAAATCTTCATCGTGTGCTGCATGCTGCACAACATGGCAGTGGAGAAAGCTGTGCCACTCATCCTGGATCCGGATGAGCAGGAACATCCACCCGTGGAGGATGAGGGGCTTGGTGACGAGGCAAGTGATGTTGAGGAGGAGGAAGAGGACATCCGGAGTCGGCTCATACGCAACTTCTTTGCTTAGTGGTGAGTTGCAGTGTCTGAGTGTGCACGCATTGAGCCTTGTGTGGCATGTGTTGCAATGTGTGGGTCCATCTGCATGTATGGCAAGTGAGTCAGAGGTGTGTTTGGATGTATCACTCGAGTGATAGTGTAATAAGAGAATGTCTTTCCTGAGACACCATTTTCACCTAGCATGTTGACAACCTAATACGTGTCGAGTACATGCCCATGCATGCAGATGTGCTCCTTTTGGCTCACTTCTTGTGTGTCTCTCATCCCCAGGTATTTGCGCATGCTGTCTGCTGGTGGCATTGTTGTGCTCCTGCTATTCCTCATGAATACAGCAACGTGTGCTGAATCAGCGTAACATGCACGGACATGTCGAGAATTCACCTTAGGGTAAGGGATGCAGCACGGCTTTTTGGGTGTGCTATTTGTTTTGAATGTGTGTGCACTGCTCCTGTTCATGTTTGGTTACTTTGCATACATGCAGAATCACCATGGGGCACATGACATGGAGCTGGATTCACCTGATTTGATAGTCACACTTGGTGACAGTCATATGTAATGTGATTGTGGATTGGGATGAAGGCATCAATGTGTGTAACACTGCCCTCGGAAACATACGGGATGCACACGGTTGACATAGTGTGGGACATCCCCATTAGAGTCTCAATGGAGAATAGCAGCCTCTCCGTGAGCAGCACGGGGTGTTTGCCTCAAACCCGTCACTTGTGTGCCAGTTCTATGGATTTCCTGCATCTGTGGTGCAAAGGGGGGTGCCAGTGTAGGTCCCACATATTCATCCACATGACCTGTGGATCTGTTAAGATAGATGCATTTGCCTTCCGGCAAACATGACTAATAAAGGTGTCCCTCAGCCTCCAAGGTACCTCATCTCTGTCAATGCAGGTCTCTTGCCACTGTGCATGCGCCATGTCTGGCATAGTTATCACAGATTGTGCATATGAGTCTATGTGTAGAGTAGCAAGATGCAAGCTGTTTGTCAGGGATTATGATATGTATTGTGCATGATGTACACGGCTGTGTAGGTATTTTGGCATCTCAGTCCCCACAACGGCCACTTTGCTGCATGTGCATCCATTGTCTGTGTGTGTGCCATGTTGAACCAGACACTCCTTCCTTATCATACACCTTTTGAAATAGTCCTTTCTGACATGCTTGTGTTTGTGTGCAACCTTTGGCATGGTTTTCAAGACATGGCGCATGCTGCTGCAGGCCCTGCAGCAAGGGCACACACAGTTTCTATATTTGGCCTCACACACACGCCTCTAAGACACACCCCCCTTCCTCCCTCCACCCATTCATTTTGGTGCAATCTGCTTGTGTGTGACACAGTTGCGGTGGCAAAGGCTGGACCGTCTGCACATGCTACGTGCACATTGCACGTGCCTCATGTCCTTGCATGTGCCACATCACGCTACACCATGATGTTGAGGCCACCCACCAAGCAATGTCCATCCAATACATCTGTTGCATGCACTCAGGCATGCACTCATCGCCCACACAACACCTTTGCATGATGAGTGTGCAACTCCAACTGCCTACACAGCCCTGGCATGCCTTCCAGGCCCTGTCACACCAACCAGGTCATGTCCCTCCTACTCCCCACCGGCTCTGTACCCCAACATGGCCATGTGAGTGGTACTCCAGGCCTCTGCATGTAGTATGGTGTCGTTGTGGGACACATGGCACAGGTATCATGTCTCAGCGTGTCTGTGAGAAGTTGGCCTGGTATATGATGTTCACTATTTAAAGTGACCACCTTGTACCATGCCAAGCAACCCTTATGGTGTGGTTGTAAGTCAACCTTTTCGGACTAGCTGCCCTAGTGGTAGCGTAGGCTAAGCAGTCTTTGAGGCTAAACTCGTTAAAGCGTGTTAAGCAGGCTGTTTTACCAAATGTAACCCCCCTTTATACCAATGAAAGGACACCACACAGATATATTGAAAATATATATGTATTTATTTCTCAAAGTATCCCCTAGACTCTTTATGAGCACAGGAGCACAAATCGTGAAACAAGACAATGTTATAATATACAGAAGTTGCACTTTATATGGATGGGCCCTGGTGGCCACTCAAACCATATACTAAAATAGTGGTATAAGTACCACGAACAGGAAAGGGAAAAGGCCTAGGGCCTCTAGAATCGCTGGGCCTACAAGGAGCTAACTTCAGTTAGTGACCAGGAGGTCCACGGGTTGCGTGTGCAGTGAGGAAAGTTACACGCGTGCTCCCATAGGTTTTCAATTGGTACGTAAAAGTTAAAAAGTTACTGCAGAAAGGGTCTTCTGGGTGGACTACGATCTCAAGATTCGAAACACAGACACCAGAGATGATTCTTTACACTTGGGCACCAGAGTGCCAGCTTTACCTCACCCACAGGAAGCGGGTGCATAGGTCTCGAAGTGCGTCGGGTTTCTTCTATCGATTCAATGGAGCCTGATGACAAAGATGCTGCAGGCGGTCGGTCCAGAAGAGCTGCTTTGGATCCAAGGGTGGATCAGAGTTGTAGAAGACCTGAAAGCAGAGGGGACAGTGTTCACAGTCACTAGCCAGTGACCGGCGTGACACCAGGTAGGTACCAGGCGATGTCGGGTGCAAACAGGTGGTGATGGGTAGCTTGTCTCCGCAGCCACGTGGTCCCTGAAGGTCGACGACGTCCAGGAGTCGAGTCATGAGCTGTCCCACGCAGGCTCTCGCTGTCGGCGGTGTCGGCGACTCGAAAGAAGCAAACAAGCCTTGGCAAAGGCAGGAGTCGTGGAAGTTCAAGAAAGCTGATTGTTCTGACCAGCAAGGTCAGAGGGGCTGCTCTTTTGGAGAGCAGCTAGGGCCAGTCTAGAGCAACCAGACCAGCGCTGTTGATTTTCAAATTAGGTCGCCAAAATGGCCACTAGCCAACGGGCCAGGGACCGGGCAGGCGCGTCGAGATGCAAAGTGCAGAGGGGCCCCACACAGATCGTGGAGATGCTGGAGGGCTCACCTTTGGTGCAGATGCTGCTCGGGGTTTGGGTTTCTCAGGACCCAAAGCACAACTTGGAGGGAGCCTCTGTCGCTGCGCTTGCAGCTTGTCGTCGGTCTTTCAAGTTGGCTGGCTCCACGTGTCTCGGTGCCTCCACGGGTTCCTTCTTTTCAGGGACTGTGGATCGGGCGGTGAGAGGTCTGGAGGTCCAGGTCTTGTCGGGCTCTGGGCTCGGGCTCCGGCAGGAGGCGGCAGCAAAGCAGACGTCCAATAGCTGGTTGGTGCTTGCGTTAGCAAGATGGTCACTCCCTGACCATAGGGGAGATTTCCTTCAGTCCTCTGTGCAGCAGAGCGTCGAAGTTCCCGTCTTCTTCTTGTTGTTAAGTTGATTCCAGGATGTCTGAAGTCTTAGGACACAGCTCCTACCTTTAAGCGGATTCTAGGGGCCGGACTACCTGCTAGGTCCCTCCCTAAGGGTGGAACCAGGAAGGGGAGTGGTTACACCCCCAATCCTTTGTTCAGCTCGCCCCAGGTCCGGGGCTGGTGTGCCCCAGGACCGGTTTGAACTGGCATATGCACCGAGGCTCCTTGTGAGCCTCAGGCATGTCTGGTTTCTTTCAAGCCCTACCTGACCAATACACAAAATCCTGTCTGGGGTGGTGCTCGCACCTCCCCTGGCAGGAAACCCTTTGTCCACACCTCCCAAGCTGGGAGGACTCCCAGCAGCAGGAAGGCAGACTTGTGTCTGTGGTGGCAGCATCCATTTTGTGGAGCTGAGGCTATGTCTGATTTTACCCGGGTTTCAGGTACTGTACATGTTGTGTCCCTCTAGAAGGGTGGAATGCTAACCCCGTCGCCAGAATTGGCGAGGGGTTAGTATTCCAATTCGTATGACACCTTACTCGACATGTTTTGATAAAGCCAAACCAAAGATAGCATTTAACCGCGAGGTTCATAATGCACTTAAGAGTATATGGTATGGCGATATCTGGAAACGGTAGAAGGAAGTTGTTCCGACCACTGCAGACAGGCTCAGCTCATGCCAGAGCACCATCTCACATGGAACCAAGCACTCTGCCTTCAGGATTGTCAAGGCCTGCCATAGGAGTGACTTATAGGTTAACATGTGTCCCATTTAAGGTTAGGTATAGGTATACTACACCTAAGTAAGAGGTGGTTACACCAACTTACCCCAGCTGAGTGATCAGCCAGTTGCGTCAAATTTGTTAGGCCAAGCCTGGGGTGGCATAATACATGCTTCAGCCCCTGGCAGGCCTTAGATACACCAATGCCCTGGGTACCTAGTGTACACTGGTACAGGGGCTCACAGGGTGATCCACTTCCAATTGGTTATGCACCTAGGGTACATAGTGTCAATTTAGTTAGAGAGAACAGCAGGCTGGGGGTCTGATTAGCAGGCCCACAGCCTCAATATATTATAAGAGACAGTGGTCCCTGAAAGCAAAGAAGTATAACAAGCAATAATCAATATAGCCACAATAGGTACTATATTATAGCCTATGTCCAGCCGGACAAGGCAGCTTTAATAAGCAAAATGTTTTTCAATGATCAAACAAGATGTAAGCAATGCATTGGTGGGACACAAGCCTGTATCTTATGGCTTACATATCAAGAGGACATGAATTTTTGAAAAAACACACAGGCAATTGAAGCGATGTTTCTATGACAAGAATAGCAGGTAGTGAAACATCCTAGTCACCTTCACGACATTTTATACACATAAGTAGTCATAGTGTAAGGTGAACAACATAGTCGACGACGTTTCGATCCTTACTGGGGGGGTGTTAGGATCATCATCAGGACTGATTAGTATAATTGCCTATAAAAATGCCTAGGTCCGCGATGGTAATACTTAACACGGTAGTGAAAAATCACGATGTGAAGATGTAGTCACGTTCCGGGGGAATCGGCAAGGCAACGTCTCGGTCAATGCCGGTCAACGTCTCGGTCAATATGTCAAAAACCAGTGAAGCAAAAAGCAAAAATTTGGGGTGACCATAGGATAGCAGACCCTACTCTCCTACAGTGTCGGTCTACAATGTGTCCAGGATCCCCCTCCACACTATGACATGCGCACTGCATCTCATCATCATCTGGTGTCCCATTGACAGGCAGGTGCTCCTCACCCTCCCCAAAGATGCAGTCCTTGCCAGTTCTCATATTGAATAATGCATGGTATCCATTGGCAGATGGCTGAACGTTGGCCACCTGATGCTGGACTTCTACACGACTGAGGTGTTCATCTGCGGATTGTCCCCTTACAGCTGGGTCAACTGCTTGTGTCCCACCCGCAAGGGCCCTGCACAGGCCCACAGTGTCCACGCACACAAGCTGGTGTGCATCATGGATTGCTTGCTCACATGTGCTATGCTGATCACCAGCATCTGTACCTCAGGCTTCAGCACACTCTGCATTATGCACAAGATCCACAGTTCGATCCACCTCAAGGCAAGCCAGACCATCCCCCAGGTCAACTACAACATCTGTGTCTAATCCTACCCTGCACTCTATGGAGAAGTACGTTACAACTCCCATGAGACTTGTCCACATCCAGGGTGCATCTGCACAGCTCTGCTTCAACATCCGGCGACCCAGCCACATCACCGTCCAACAGAGATAGCTGCAATGGATCACTTTCAGCTGCAGGATGACCTTCACAATCCACACCCACACTCAGGATGCAGCCCACGACCACGCCCCCAACACAACCTTGTGGCACTGTCATCCAAGACCCCATTGTGCTATCTCCATGCATCCAACCTTGGCCTGGCCACCATTATCTACATCCACCTGACTCCTGCATGCAGGACATAGTTCTCCCGCCTGGCTACACATACCTGGGACTCCCACCCCAGGACACTCCACATGATCCCTGACCTCTGCGCATGACTGTTGCTCTTCGAAATAGGTCTGTCTGCACAGTTGTGCAGGCACCCCCTCAGCTGGTTGGGCCCATCACGGGTGAGTATGGTACTCCATGTCTGTATTGGATGATACATTGTGACCCATGTGTGTCCTGTGGCAGACTCAGACCCCAGGGTATGCATGGTTGGAGTTACTTCAAAACTCAGGCATGGTTTGACTTTCCAACACACACATGTAATGGAATAATGCAAAATGACGGCATCATCTTGTGATTTCTATGATTTTTATTAGTGGTGGGGTACGTGTTTGGGGGGATGTAAAGTGGTGCTCAATGGGTGTCTGTAATCCAAAGTTCACAGGGGGAGTTGGGATCCTTGACATTGGAAGTCATCAGAGTCCATGCCACAGTCTTTGTCAACATTGGTCAGACAGTGACCAGCAAGTCCATGTGGCAGAGAATGTCATTGGATGAGGTGCTGCTGTTGCGCCAGAGGGCCAGGTGCCAGGCCAGGTGACCTGGGAGATGGTGATGGTCCGCTGACTCTCATGGTCTTTTGCGTGGACGACCCACCTTCCTCCGGGGACCCTTAGAAGCAGGCCGTGACGATGTCTGTGATGCTCCGTCGGACGAATCCTCCTCCTCCTGATCCCTCCCTGTGGCTGGTGGTGATCTACGCCTGGTGGCACAGGGAGGGTTGCCCATGTTTTCGGCAATCCGACGGAGTACACGGGTCATGTCCGTTTGCACCGCCAACAGGTCAGCCAGTCTTGCCTTCATCCGTCCTTGGTGTTGCTGTTGACTGGCATATTGCTCAGCCTGCAGGTTCTTAATCTCATTGAGGGCCTCCACGGCCTGGCTGATGCCCCTGGTGTCACGCCGGTATGTGTCCAGGATGTGGTGGACGTGTGACATAACCGATTCCTCAGCTGTCTGGTCAGGTTCGCGCCTCCGCCGTCCTCCACTCCCACCACCCCTGCCCACTTGAGCCTGGCCTGCCGTTGTGGGCACATCGGTTCTCCGGGACCCCTGAGGGATGGCATTTGCGGGGTTGGCTGCCTCCTCCTGTCTTGTCCCTCCTGGTCAGACTGGCTGCGTTGTGTGCGAGCAGGGCTCCTGTGTGTATCCTGGGATGTGGCAGGAATGGGGGTGGTGGTTGGCACAGTTGTACCTGTCGCAGGTGCTGCAGGTGCTTGGGCACCAGAGGGGCCAGGTTGGTCGGGGTCATCCACGGTGTGGTGAGAGTCGTCGCTGCCGGTGGGATCATCGGGACGCCGAGCCTGGTCCTGTGATTCTTCCCCCCAGTGTTGGGGGGAGATCGACGACGTTGCCCTGTGTGTGAGAGAGAGACAATGTTAATGGTGTTTCATGCGACATCCATGTTTCATACATACTCAAGTTGGCACAGTTCCTCTGGGTAGTTGGATATGTCTAGCATTCTTCTCACAGTGCACTTGTGGATGGGTATGTTGCGGGGGGACAGATTGGTATGTACTCCTGGTTATTTGGCCTGTCTCATGAGTGTTGGGATGCTTATTTGGCTATGGATTGGTCTTGTTGTGTCACATATCCATTGTGGGAGTGCCTATTTGCGTTGCCTGCCCCGGGGGTGTGTGCTTGTGTAAGGGGGGGGGGGTGTGTGACCGGGCATGCTGTTGGGTGTGGTGTGATTTGTCATTGGGTCTACCAGGTGATGTGTCTATCCCTTCATGGTGCATGCTGGCATGACAGTGAATGTGAGTTACTGTGGTAGGTAGGTGGCATGTGGAGTTGGTGTTTGAGTGTACAGTGGTCACAGGATTGCCTTGTGCTGTCTACAGCGGGGCCAAGTGTCATCTACCTTGTCTGTACTTGGCAAGTCCCTGTGCATTGTGCATGGTGCATGGGTATGTCCCTTGGCCACAGCTTTCAACACTTGTCCTATGTGTGACACGCTCTTTGTTGTTGCATCATTTTTTAACGCAGTGAGCAGTGTAGCGAGCGTGCTTAGCGAGCGATGCAGAACCGGCTGACGTGTTGCACTGTACGTGGGCAAATGGTGCTTTTTCATATCTATTGGAGAATGCAGGTAGGTAACTTATGCATTTGTGACTGGGTTCTAACAAACACAGTGAGTGGGTATACTAGGTGTAAGGTTAGGTTTGTGCCTGCAGCAAGGATCTACTCGTGCACAGTTTGACACATGGCCCAGTGATTTCCTAACAAAAACGGGGTGTTTCACGCACTGCCAGACCTTGTCAACATGCACACAGTCCACCTGCTGACGAGCAGACATGCCCACACCACCCAAGGGTGATTTAGTCTCCCTCTGTCTCCCTCTCTCCCTCCCTCTGTCACCCTCCTCCCTCTGTCGGCCTCTGTCGCCCTCTGTCTCCCTCCCTCTCTCTCCCTCTCCCTCTGTCTGTCTGTCACCCTCTGTCACCTCAGCCCAGCTTCCTGGGCACACACACTTTGCAGGTCTTTCACAGGCCATTGGCTTGTTCATGTGGATTTGTTTGGAATCTCCCGGCCCCCATTGGCCAGAGTGTCTCTGAGTCTGCGCTGCTGCGGCGGTGTGTGCTGACACTCTTTCACAGTGATGCGTCTTCATTAGCTGCTGTTATGTGCAAATTGGTCCTTCATACCCATGTCATCCTGCGACGCGGCCACCATTTGCAGGCGACACAGTACAGTGTCGGGACACACTGTTTGTATGGCTCTGCCCTAGGCCATATGGGCTGAGGGCATTGGTGTCTGCTTCTGAGTTGCACAATGTTTTTTTGGTGGCCCACCCTCCCGGCATCACGGACATCCTGTCTTGTGTTGGTGTTTTGTGTGGCCTGTGACTTGGCATGGCCTTGCTTGGTGCATGAGGCATGTAGCCGCTAGTGGCATGTGCGTGTTTTTGGAGTGTGGTTGTGTCCGGTGATGGCTTTGGGGTAGTTGCGTGCATAATTGGGAGTTGGGTTGTTGATGCGGTTCCCCCCATGTGAGGTGGGTTGTTTGTGTACTCACCAGGCTCGGCGACTCCTTCTACTCCGTGTACTCCCACCGGCGGCAGCGTGCACATCACCTTCTCCTCCCAGGGATGGTAGTGTACCGGTCTGCGGGGCGGGCCACCTCCAGTGATGTTCCCCTGGTTGTATTCATCAGACATTTTGCGGCGGACCGTCCTCCGCAGATCGTACCACCTGGCTTGGCATTTATGCCTGGTCCTTCTGATGGCCGCAACAGCATTCACCCTGTCGACGATCCTCTGCCACATGGCTGATTTTTCGGCTATGCTGGTCTGTCTGACCAATGTTCCAAAGAGCTGTGGCTCGACTCTGATGATTTCGTTGACAAGGATCTCCAGCTCCGCTGTTGTGAACTTTGGATTCTTGTCTGTGGGCATGGTGTGGGGTGTGGGTGTGGATGGTTGTGGGTGTGTGGGTGTGGTTGTGAAGGTGTGTGTGTGTGAATGAGATGAGGGGGTGTTTGTGAAGGTGGTTGTGTGAAGGTGTGCAAGTATAAGGTGTAGTGAAGGTTCAAGTATGGTGCTGTGGGTTGTCTGTGGGGTCTGGCAGCAGTGGGTCTGTTGCAAAGGCTCATGGTTTGTGTGTGTGGGCCCTTTATATTGGTCCATTTGTGGGTGTGGCTGTGTTTGAACTTTGGGTGGGTGTGTTATAAGGAGTGGTTATGTTTTGGGCCTCTGTTTACCGGTTTGGCTGTTGCAGGTCAGTGTATTGGATGTATTTGGGCTTGTTGGACGTGTTTAGTGGTGTTGTGCGATTCGAATTGACTCTCCTTGTGGTGTTTTGCAGTGTCCTGGTTCTGTACGTGTGTTTTTCGCGTCTGTACGGTGCGTACATCGCCCATGTTGTTGTACAGTGCTCACATTTGCTATGGCTTGGTACGACTCGTACATGCGCAATGCTGGGTGAGGGTGCTGGTGTAGGGGCCTGGGGTAGGGTGCGTACAGGCACGGGCAGGGTGTAGGGGCCTGGGGGTACATGCCGTACATACGGGAACCGAGGGTACGGCGCGTACATACTGGGGGGGCTGGGGGTACGGCGCGTACATATGGGGTGCTGGGGGTACGGTGTGTGCCCCCCACCCCCGTATGGACGGTGCGTACCCCCATCTCTGTATGGACGGTGCGTACCCCCAGCCCCCATATGTAAGCACAGTCCCCCAGCACATACCCCCAGCCCCCCGTATGTACACGCAGTACCCCCAGCCCCACCCCCCCGTATGTCCGCGCCGTACCCGCAGCCACCCTATGGACGGTACGTACCCCCACCCCGTAGGTATGGAGCGTACCCCCGCCCCCGTAGGTACGGTACGGACCCCCACCCCCCGTAGGTCTGGAGCGTACCCCCAGCCCCCCCTATGTACGCGCCGTACCCCCAGCCCCCCTATGGACGGTACGTACCCCCACCCCTAAGGTATGGAGCGTACCCCTGACCCTGTAGGTACGGTGCAGAACCCCACCCCCCCGTAGGTCTGGAGCGTACCCCCAGCCCCCCCGTATGTATGCGCCGTACCCCCAGCCCACCTATGGACGATACGTACCCCCACCCCGTAGGTATGGAGCGTACCCCCGACCCTGTAGGTACGGTGCAGACCCCCACCCCCGTAGGTCTGGAGCGTACCCCCAGCCCCCCCCGTATGTACGCGCCATACCCCCAGCCCCCCCTATGGATGGTACGTACCCCCACCCCGTAGGTATGGAGCGTACCCCCGCCCCCGTAGGTACGGTGCGGACCCCCACCCCCTTAGGTCTGGAGCGTACCCCCAGCCCCCCCGTATGTACGCGCCGTACCCCCAGCCCCCCTATGGACGGTACGTACCCCCACCCCGTAGGTATGGAGCGTACCCCCGCCCCCGTAGGTACGGTGCGGACCCCCACCCCCCGTAGGTATGGAGCGTACCCCCACCCCCATAGGTACGGTGCGGACCCCCAGCGCTATGCGCTGGGGGTCCGCACAGTACATACGGGGGTGGGGGTACGCTCCGTACCTACGGGGTGGGGTGGGGGTACGCTTCGTACCTACACGGGGTGGGGGTACGCTCCGTACCTACACGGGGTGGGGGTACGCTCCGTACCTACGGGGGTGGGGTAGGGGTACGGCGCGTACATGGGGGGGCTGGGGGTACGGCGCGTACTTGGGGGGGTGGGCTGGGGGGGTGTTCGGCGTGTATGTGGGCACATGTTTGGACGTCTCCATGGTTGCTATGGGAGTTCGCTCCGTACGGTGTTTTTTCCATACGGTTGTGCATTCGGACGGACGGGACGGATCGTACTTGCGCGCTCGGACTTCAGTTTCCCGATTCGTACGTGAAACTCTCCGGGGACGTGTTGGACACTTTTTCCGACCCGAGGACGTGTCGGGGACTTTTCCCAATGCGATTCGTATGGATTTTTTCACATACGAATCGTACTTGCCAGTTTGTACGGGACTTGTACGATTCGTACGTAAAAAACATCCGGATACGATTCGTACGGGGAATTTTTTTAAAGGATCGGAGTCGACCCCTATGTTGTTGTATGTGTACGCAGGACTCCCAGCTGGAGACGGCTTGTCCGCTTCCTCCAGAAGGGACCCCTGGCCAAACAATGTATGTTAAACATGGTCCTTCTACCAAAATGTTTTCCTCATTCTGGGTAAAATATACGAAACAAAGTAACGCGGAATTACAGTGGCCACTTTATGGCTCCTTTAATTCCCAAGTTCTCGCCAACTTAGAGGAACAATTAATGAAAAGAAAAACGCACCCGTCTATGTTTGAATCTGTCCGATTTTGGAGGAAAGAGATAGAGCAGAGAGCTAGAAAGCAGAAGGCTCAAGAAAGAAAACAGGAACGTATGTCAATGGCCGACCACGCCAGAGAAAATTTACAAAATCAAATGACCAAATCGGTAGAAATAGCCGATAGGGAGCATGGGGCCCGGGTACAAAAATGTTATCCAGCTCGTGAGGAGAAAGGAAAGGGCCATATGGACGGGGGAGAAGAAGGTGATTCCTTACTTGATACCATGCTAGAAAGCCCACCTGCATATGCCCCAATGTATCCTGCCCTGACGCCTCCCACCCCGCATGTCCCCCCGCCACAGCCCACTCCTGCCCCCACTGCCCCTCCTACTGTTCTCCCTGTCACACCGACCCTCCCTATTTTTCCTGTGACACTGACCATGCACGCTAACCCTGTCCTCGCTGCGGGAATGACAATAAGTCCCCATCCGCCCAACCCCTGCAGCTTTACCCCTACCCGCCCTTTCCCTACTTCCCCGTGGTCTACAGTTAAGCAGGATTTATATAAATTGTTGAATTCCCCCCGACTGGCCTCCTTGCGCTCTGCAGTCAGCTTTTCATCCCTTCGAGAAAATGACCTGCAGAAGCAACAGTGTGAATGTTGGATAAATAACGGGAATATTTATACCTTTAAAGAAATATGGTCCACCTTTTCCCAGTGGACGATTATGGAACAGACCACCTGGGCTGAATACTTGTGTACCCTGGTCATGCAAAGATTTGAGAATGCGCTTATGCAGATATCCACCGGATTAATGGACCTTAGGTCACAAATAAAAAGAGGCGATGTTCAGGGAGAGGGGATGTTTGGCGCTATGTCTGCTTTAATGGCTTACGGTGATATGACCGCTTTTCCCAACACCCCTCTAGAAACAGCTATGCCAATGAGAGAGGCGGCCCCTGTCTTTGTTAACGCACTTACCGATGCCAAAAATAATGGCCGAGGGGCTGTTGAGGCACACTGGCGCAGGCTTTGGGTTCATGTTCCTTGGAAAAGGTCAGAAGTAATGCAGTTAAAAGGACAATTACCAGATCCCTGGAAGAATCTGGCTGCCTTTTACAGAGAATTAGGTCAGATTATATCTGCAGGTACTCTCGTTCTTGAGGATATAGATTTACTTTTTGGTACGGTTGTCCCCACTGAAATTTGGGACAAGATTCGACATACTGACCATGAAGTGGCATTGGGAGGTAAATGGGCTGACTTACAGGCTATGGAAGAAGCAAGGCTAGGCGGGACTAAACCAGAAGCTACCATCCTGACTTTGCCCGGTAAAATAATGACGTTTATGAAAACACTTTTGCCGGAAACTGTCATTAACTGGGATAAAATAAACACCTGTAGGCAGCGAAAAGATGAGAATGTGGCTGACTTCTTTACCCGTTTCGAGACAGAATACAAGGGACATAGTGGTTTGGATCCCCGGACCCCAGGTTCTGTCCCAGTGTTTGTCGATAAGTTTGTCAGCAGCTTGCTTCCTGAGATCTCCGCCAGGCTCAAGAAAGTTGAAAGTACGTGGTCTGCCCAAACTATGACTGGTATCTTGGCTATGGCACAATATCACGAGAATAGGGAGAACGAAGATAGAGACAAGGAAAGTAAGAAGGTTAGGGATCTTAAGACTAAGGCACTTCTGCAGCAGGCTTACCCTCCCCGAGGTCCCGATGCCCGCGGGAATTTCAGACCCCAACCCCAACTCCCTCCGAGGGCTCGCCAGTCTACCCCCTCCAGCCCTCAACGTACGGGAGCCCTCCAAACAGATTAGTGTGCTTATTGTAAGGGGTACGGCCATTGGCTAGATGAGTGTACCGTGTTAGCTGAAAACATCCAAACAGGGAAGACTCGGCCTCGCACTCCCAGGGAGAGGAGGCCGACTAGGGACCATGGCCCGCCCCATCCACAGGATAAAGAACGCAGGCCCAGGGATGATGCTCCCATCCGGCAGCGCCCGGCCAATAGTTTTGATGGGTACGAAGCCACTCGCACTTATTACAATGATGATTATGACGAAGTTGATGAGATAGGGTCCTACCAAGCATAGGACAGCCAGGAAAGGGGTATTACCATAGTGCAAATTCCAGTGGATCAAAGGGGGCCCGTATGTTCAAATGTCAGTTGTGGGGAACGATCAGAATTTTCTCTTGGATACTGGGGCCACCAGGTCTTCTATTGCACGTCTGTCAGTCCCGGAGGCACCCCTTTCTGGCAATATGAATGTCTCTGTGCGTTTTGCAGGAACACCTGTGACCAGCCCTGTCTCTGAACCCCTCCCTCTCGATATTGGCCCTGCACATGTTGACGCTCCCTTGGTCCTTACTACAGGGTGCAGTGAAAACTTGTTAGGCATGGATTTACTGAAAGCTCTGTATGCAACCAAATCATGTAGTCCCCAAGGTGTATCCCTAACAATTTCTCCCACCGCAGCTTCCTATATGTACCTGTCCGGTCCCCTCCTGCCAGAGTTGCAGTCTTTACCATCCTCCCTCTGGGCATCATCAGACAGTGATGTAGGGTGTCTCAACATATCCCCTGAAGTGGTACGCATCCAGCCAGGTGCACTTCTCCCCCGCCTCCGGCAGTATCGACTACCCACGGAAGGAGAAATGGCCCTTTTGACAATAATATCTGAATGGTAAACAGACATAGGGGCCGATTCTGATCCTGGAAAAACGCTTTACAAATCGTGGTATGGAGCGTTTTCCCCATACAACTCGTACTTGTAAGGATTCCCCTACAACCTAGGAAGTACGATCCGTACAAATAGACGCTCTCCATACAAATTGTAAAAAAGACCATACAACTCGTTTTTACAAGCGATTCCGATTCGGATTGACCTGTATGCGACGTTCACATGTATTCCCGGCAGCAGTTTACAACCCGTCAAGTACGATTCGTACAAACAGCACTCCGTACGGCTCTTTTTTTACAGGAGCCAAAAAGTGCCGGAAAAACATTGTATGCCCCGAAAACAGTACGAGACGGACCCTACATGTACGCACCGTACCCCACAATCGCTTGTGTACACACCGTACCCCAAACTTGCGTATGTACGGTGCGTACATGTGCGATGTTGGGGTACGCACCATACACACGCCTCGCATGTGGGGGGACCCCTGTATGCCTCATACCCTTGTACGACCCGTACCCCGGTACGAGTCGTACCCCCAGAACGACTCATACCAGGGTACGAGGCGTAAAGGGGTTCGCTTCGTTGCCCGGTACGAGTTGTTCCCCGTATAAAGGCCATTTTCCATACAAATCGTATGCTGACAACCCGGTACGAATCGTACTTGACGGTTTGGACAGCCTTTTTACAATTTGTATGGTCTTTTTTACAAGTCTGTGTCGTACAGCTTTTCCCGATCCGATTTGTAAGGATCGGGCCGATGTGTATGTATTTTTCACGTACGAATCGTACTACACGGGTTGTAAGGGACTTGTACGATTTGTATGGAAAAAAATACGGATCCGATTTGTATGGAGAATAAAAATCCAGGATCAGAATCGGCCCCACAATGTATTACCGGCGCTTTTTGGCTCCTGTAACAAAAGAGCCGTACGGAGTGCCGTTTGTACGAATCGTACTTGACGGGTTGTAAACTGCTGCCGGGAATACATGTGAACGTCGCATACAGGGCAATCCGAATCGGAATCGCTTGTAAAAACGAGTTGTATGGTCTTTTTTACAATTTGTATGGAGAGCGTCTATTTGTACGGATCGTACTTCCTAGGTTGTAGGGGAATCCTTACAAGTACGAGTTGTATGGGGACAACGCTCCATACCACGATTTGTAAAGCGTTTTTCCAGGATCAGAATCGGCCCCTAAGTGTGGAATGTTTTGTTACACATACAAGTTGTTCAGATGTATTTCTTGTAGTTCCTGTCAAATGATGATCCCTATCATAATTCCTGGCCCTTTTATAGGATTCTCTCACCAACCGGTGAGGGTATCCTCTAGATTTGGATTTCTGTTTCATGGAAATAGCCTGAGTATCAAAATCTTCTAATTTTGTGCAATTTTTTCTTAGTCTTAGAAATTGTGAAAAAGATATGCTTTGTTTTTGTGTACGTGGATGATAACTGTTGAATTAATCCCAGAACTCTGAATCACATCTACTACTTAGTAAGCTCACTGTGGTGAAGGTGAAGGTCAAGGTTGATTTAGTTAAAATGACATCAAAAACTGCAGTGTAATTTTTTTATTATATTTTATGTCAACGTGTGGCTTTTTTCCTGCCGAAGACGCAGTTTGCGTCGAAACGTGCGTCGAAAAGATTCATTCTGTCTGCCACAAATGACTTCGTTCAACAACAGGAGGCACCCTGTGCCAAAGCGGCGCTGCAGTATCTGTGTTCTCCAACATGTGGTGATGCCATATTTCTGTTCTCCAATTGCTGTCAGTGCTACACATCTATTCTCCGGCAGGTGCCACGGTTGTGTAGAGGTAGGTGAGCCAACAAATTAGCAGGAAGAGCCAGAGCCAGGCCCAGAGGTCTGGCTTGGATCTTAGAGCCTGTGAAGGAGTCGAGCACTGAAAATGTTTGCTATGTAAATCATGCAACAAACATCATGTAATATAAATGATAAAGTCTCTTCAAAATTGAAGAAAGTATATTTCTTTAACATGTAGAGGTTTGGCATTATAAGGGCACTTTATAGCACTACACTGAGAAGTACTTATTAAAAGTGTGTTTTGTACAACTAGTAGTCATAGCTCATATGTTTGAATGTTCTTTCATGCGGGATAGTGAATAAAAAAAAGAGTTTTGAGTGAAATACATTTTTTGCCTAAAGTGGCACAATATAAACAATACAACAATGATGTAGCAGGGTTACTTCTGCGCACAATCGCATAAAATATTTAAAGCACAAAGTACAAATTGATGCTCCAAGGATGCAAAGTGGCCACTCCACACTTTCAAGTAGGTGACAAAAATGCCCCCATTCACAATCACAATAATCCCGAGCCCCAGCTTTCAAATCACAAGTTTCCACAATAAATTGATGTAGATGTGTTCTACTTTTGAATTTATAGGACAGTGGCGGCTGATTGGGAATGGTGACTGGGGAGTGGAGGAGGGTAGGGGATAGGAAAAAAAAGAAGGAAAAGAAAACTTACCTGGTGGTCGCCGCCACCAGCTGCGGCCTCTCCTCCAGCAGGAAGCACACAGCCTCCCAAGATTCCCTGACCAATCACAACGCTGCCTTACAGCAGTGTTATAATTGATCTGAGAGCCGTAGTTCAGCACTCAGAAAGGACTGGGAGGTTGGTCATGTTCTCCACCCAGGCTGTAAAATGAAGCCTGTGGAGAACATGCAAAGTGTGCATGACGGTTTGGCTGGCCCGAGATGGCCGGCCAAACCATGATGTGCACTTAAGGTGCAGCCACCACTCCTCCTCCCTCGACATCAGGGGAGCCTGGTCCCGCCCTGCCTAAACAATCTGACTGCAGTGCAACTGTAATACTTATAATAAAATGGTAATAGAGTTCTGTTATTATCATTTGATTTTTCCTTTGCACTGCTTTAAGCAGTGGGGCGATGCTCCTCCGCCTTTGCAGAGGTGCAGCCCCTGGCATAGGAAGAGTGAAAATAAAAAGGAGAACACATCTACATCAAATTATTGTGGAAATTTGTGATTTGAACACTGGTGCTTGGAATTATTGTGATTGTCACACAATTTAAGCTGGGAAGCACAATTTATCCAGGTTTCCTGGTTTCACTTTGTACAAATGAGTTCGTAAATGGGTATCTATTTGTCTTTTCTTATGTTAAGGCTTTGTTTTTATCTCTTATTTCAGTACTTAGGTATAGTGTGAACTAAACGGGTAAGGCGGAATGCTTTACAGGAGCACCAGGGATATTACACAAATTACCTAGCATTGTTTATAGGCAAGGTGAGATTAAATGACTTGACCAGAATCACAGGATGTTGAGCTGAGACGTGAACCTGGGTTTACCAGTTGCACAACCAGTAGCTCTGTTCATTCTGTGTAGAGGAAGGGAAATAGGCCACAGAAGCTACTTGAAAGTTTGGTTAGTTTTTTTTTTGTTTTGTTTATTTATTTATTTTTAGCCGTCCGTTTTATATAGCGGGAACTCAACCTGAAGGTATTGGAGTGCTTTGAATGAGCACCAGTTACATTACACAAGGACACATTCATTTTTGGTACGCTCTGTGAGATTAAGTGATTTGCCCAGAATCACAGGATGTTGAGCCAATGACGAGACTCGAGCCTGGTCCCACAACTCCAAAGTCGGCAGGTCTGGCCGTAAGGCCACATCCTTGTTATGGGCTCGAACAGGGCTTTAGGTGGCAAAAAAACTGTGGGTGATCTAAAAGAGGTGGGGCAAACCTCAAAGGGGGGTGGCCTGCCCAAATAGGGGTGTGGTCTAAATAAAGATAACTAGTGTAGCAGTACCCCCTGCTCCTCAGAGTGTCATTAGATTTGGAATTCCCTGCTCAGGCTTGCTCTCTCCCCTCCTAAGAAAACATGCCTGTCAGAGACCCACCCACCCCCTTCTTTTAAAAAAAACTTCGCCGAAGCAGTGCTTTGCGGAAAGGCAATCTGCTAATGTGGGACACTTTTTTTAGCGTGCCCCGGACGATTTTTTTATCCCAATCCAACCCTGCTGACCTGCAGTAAACTGCGCGGTGAAAAGGTCTATTTTCAAAACCACTTTTAGGAAGCAGTCACTTTACCTGAAAGATAAACCTCAAGGGTAACACGTCCTCTTTCATCGTATATAGTACTTTAGAAGTTGTCATTTGAGTGCTCCGCACCGTCCTATCTGGTTACATCTATCAGATAGGTCCAGTTCACATAACGTTTCTAAAAAGGTATCTCATCATTGGAATGAGGTGTTTTTGAAAAACATGGCGTCCGTTCGGTACTTAAATAAACTGCAAACTCCGGACTGGGTGAACCCAAATGCCAATGTCGAGAGCTCAGCCGGCCTCGGGCATATGATCGATACCAAACTCAGAAACTGGTAATCGAAGAGGTACCTCAGATTCAGAAGTCCGAAGTAGACTTTAAAGGAAGACCTTATAATCGAGCTCAGGCACGCAAAGCCCATTGGGTTCAAAGGGCTTCAGCCCCCCCCTCCCCCCCCCTGTTGTGTGTTGCAGCCTGGGCTGAGACAGCTTCCCGGGCACACACACAGCCACACCAGAGTACTTCATAGGTCTTTAAAAGTTTAAAAGACCATTTGCATGTTAATGATTCTTTGTCGTTTTTTTCACCCCTTCTTAGAGCCCCTGCATCTCCACACTTCCTACTATTGGAATAATGACCCCCCCCCCCCGAAATTGTTCCTTAGCCCCTCCCAAAATTTGGCTCTAGTTGCGCCTCTGATCGAGCTGGTGTGGGGATGCCAGGGGTACTGGGAGCGCATTAGCTTGATTTGCTCAAGTATGTGTGTAACAATAGTCCAAGAAAAAATAAAGTAAACGGACTACCTCTGCGAAGCCTGAAAATAGAGCCCGATAGAGACTAGGGTGACCAACCGTCCGTAAATTTCACGGACGGTCCGTCATTTCGGCCGTCTGTCCGTTGTCCGTGAAGGATTCTTTAACGGACGCCATTTGTCCGTAATTTTAACCGGGCACCGGTCGCACCACCCTAAAGCCGGCACAGCTTCCACCCACCTCCCGGCTTGAGTCCGATTCTGCTGAGGTCGGGTGCAATAGACTCCGATGCAGCACCAAAGCTCAGATACCCAGCAGCACTGGAGAGGCACAGCGGGATGGCCACCCTCACACCTTCAGCCCTTGATGAGCTGTTAAGAGGTGCTTGGAGGTGACAGAGGGAGGGGCTGCAGCGTCAGGAGCAGGGGGCATCTATTCAGATGCAAACAGCCCTGAATGCGTCATGTCTCTGCAATTTAGAGGGGCCTCACACATTCCCTTCCTGCCCAGGGCCCCAAAAATCGTAGAACCGGCCCGGATTACAATTGCTGTTACTAAATTGTAAGCAAACCTTGGTTCTTCAAACATGCAGTCTTATAATGTAATAAAATAAAGAAATAGCACAATCGCACACACACTGATTAACAAAGTATGGAGGACAATCAGTTAAATCAGTTCTCTTGGAGTATCTCCTTTAAGTACTGTACATCACAGTGGGGGATGGCAAAACTAACATTTTAGAAAGAGAGCCTGTGGTCTCATTGTCTTGTCCAGGAGGAGGTGAGGAGCCCTACCCCACCCTGGAAGAGACCAAGATGATACTAGAATACTGCATGCCCACCCCTCTGCCCACCCTGGTGGATCCTGTTCCCCCCATGTGGTGGCTCCTGTCCCCCCCCTCCGCCTGTGATGGCTCCTGTCCCCCCCTGTAGTGGATCCTGACTCCGCCCTGGGTGGCTTCTGTCCCAGTCCTGGAATGGCTCCTGCAGTTAGGGTGAAGTTCTTGATGGGCCTCTTCTCAAAAAGGCTCAGCTCAAAATTAATATGAAAAGGTGAGCGAGTGAGTAAGTGAAGGGATGGGTGGATGGCTGGATGGATGAATTAGTGAAAGGGTGAATGGATGAATGAAAGATTGAATAAATGGATAATGAGAGGATGGATGGATGGATTGAGTGAGTGAGTGGAAGGATGGATGAGAGAAAAGGTAAATAGCTGGATGTATGGGTGGAAGGGTAGCTGGATGGGTAAAACGGTGGATGGATGAGTGAAAGGATGGATGAGTGAAAAGGTGGATGATGAGTGAGTGGGTGGATGGATGAGTGAAATGATGGATGGATTGATGAATTGATAAGTGCAAGGGTGAATGGATGGACGGATGAGTGAAAGGGTGGATGTAAGGATGGATGAGTGAGTGAAAGGGAGGGTAGGTAGACAAAAGGATGAATAGATGAGTGAAGGAGTGAAAGGCTAAATGGATGAGAGAAAGGATGGATGAGTGATAGGGTCAATGGATGGATTCATCAGTGGATGAGTAGATGGATGGGTGGGTGGATGGATGGAAGGAAGGATGGCTAAGTGAAAGGGTCGATGGAGAGAGAAAGGGAGGATGGATGGATGACAAAGGGTGGATGGGTGGAAGGATGAGCGACTGGGTGGATGGATGAGTAAGTGAGAGGATGGCTGGATGGGTGAAAGGGTAAATGGCTGGATGGATGAGTGAATGGATGGGTAGAAGAGTGGATGGATGAGTGTACAGATGGATAGGGTGAAAGGGTGGATGGATGGATGAGTGAAAGGATGAGTGAAATGATAGATGGAAGGATACATGATGGATAGGTTTGCAAATGGTTGAATAGGTTTGGATATGGCTGGGCTTACTTATATACTATTGCGCGACCTCCTCTGATGTGTCTGTAAAACTTACCTATTGTCCTGAAGTTCTGTTCTGAATTTTGACCTCCTGTCCTGAATTTGTGTCCTGAATTTTGAACCTTTGTCCTGAATTTTTACACTCGCCGTCCTGAATTTGCACAAATGCCAGTTGGTCACCCTAAAAGAGATCCGTTTCGAGGCCACTTCAAAATAACTGCCGGTGCTCAGACCTGGACAGACCCGGCCCATTTAAAGCCCTGGGATCGAAGTTCCAAGAAGAGCTAGCGCTAAACCAGCGCCAGGCTTCAGTAGCTAGCCCTCCTCTACAGCAGTGCGCGTACTCTCCAGGTAAGGACGCCCCTGGTTTCGCTCCCCCGTGCACGTTGCTGCTCTGCCTCTGTTCTTCGGGAGGCGCTGCTGCATGTTTCATCCGTGGAACAGCTGCTGCAGCGCCTCTGCTCCCCAGCAGATGGCACCCGTGCTCCTTACTTGGGACGCAGGCATGCCCTCTACGGCCCGCTCCCTGAGCGCTATCTGGGTGCCTCGCGGACGCGCCCGCCCCCAGCCCGTGCCCCGGTGACCGCAGGGGCGCGCACGTCGGAAGGGGGCGTCGCGGGAGCGCGCGGCCTGTCCCGACTGCCGTCGCCGAAAAGTTGCGGGTGAAGAGGAGCGGCGGAGAGCGGGGTCCGGTGTGTCTCGGGGGACCGAGGCAGGCCGTGGGGAGAACAGGAGCAGCTCAGGGGAGACGAGGCAGCCCTCCCCGGGGTGGGGAGCGCCGCCCGGGCACACGCAGCCATGGATGACCTGGGTGAGTGTGGGAGGAGGGTGGAGGGCACTGTGGGGGCGCCGGGGGGTACTGTACATGGGGAGGGCATTGACTAGTCGGGTAATGTGCAGTAGGGCACTGCATACCGGGATCTGCAGTAAACGGGGGCACTGTGTACGGGAGACGATGGGCAGGGGGTGGTTTTAAATAACGGGGTGCTGTGGTTGGGTCACTCTGGAGAAGAAGGTATAAACGAAAGGGGCACGATACTGCGCTGCGGCATGCCAGCCACTGTACCGGGGGATGAGTTACTGAATGTTGGCTGCATTGACTGACTGGCGAGCGTTCTGCTGAAAGTAAAGGGACTACGGTTTTGGGGACACCCCATTATCCAGATGTGGGGTCCTCCAGCAGTCGGGATGGGCCATCAGACCTGTACGTAGGGCGACCACTTGCCTAATGGACCACTTGTGCATACAGGGCTTTGCTGTCCAGGATTGGTGTCGAGGAGATGTGCAGAAAAAAAGTGTTCTCTGAGTACGGTTTGTTGTGCAGCGTGGAAGTGGCTGTCGCGGAGAAGAATTAACGGAAGCATACAACCGCAGAGCGTAGTGTGGGTACCCTGGGCAGAAGCCACCCACAGCTGATGCCAACCTGTGGCCGGAAAACAAAAAATACTCATGATAAAATGTGATGCCCTAAACTGATCACCAGTCTGAAAAGCTGAGTGGCAAACGTTGGCAGCTTAGTTACTCCAGGATTGAACACTATCCAGCTTTATGTGAAGGGGGTAGAGCGCAGACTCACAACACGTGGTAACTGTTACCAACAATAATGAAAAGAATATAGAAAGCATTTAAATACCAAACCAGATGGGCAGTACTTGCCCAAGTCATCCAAGGCTGGACATCAGACAGCCCACTGACCAGGTTGGGGGGGGGGGGGGCACGGCTGCAAAATGCAGCACACTGTGTGACTACAGAACGTCCCTGCCCTCCTCACCGGAGGAGAGACATGGTTAAGACACAAGAGATCTTTGTTTTTTTTCTGCTAAAGTTCTATGCGGGGACTCGAGTGGCGCAAAGTATTGCATCGATTTACTTACCCTAATAAAAGCCTGCAGGCACAGCACAGAGTTACCTAGCCCGGGCAGCACTCAACCACTAAGTGTAGACTGACCGAAGTTTGAGGAGGCATATACACACATGATGGGGTGAAATTGCCTTAGGTCTGAGAAGCCTCCTCGGAGGACCAGAGAAAAGGGGGTTTGTATACACACACATTGTCACTCCAGGCACATAAAATGCCAACTTTCTGGAGAGAGTAAAGAGTGTGTTGCAAATTAATTGTTTAGGCACCGCACCGATAAGTCACCCCAACATGGACTGATGGCAGCCTCGGAGTAGGAGGGCCCACACGCCAAACATCGGCACCGACTGGGTCTCATCCGAGGGCAGAACTGTAGTTTTCAAACTCAGAGGAAGTGGACTTTTTGCCACCCCGTGTGTAAATGGTTACTGCGTGGACCTCTAGCTCATTGCCCCAAAGAAGGGGTTAGAAACCAAAGGTTGGGACACCAGGGTTGAAAACCAACATGTTAGCTGACAATTCAAAGAAAACAAGGGCACAGGAGAGTGTTTCTCCCTACCAGAGCAAGGAATAAACGTGCAGCAAAGAGGGCAGGGCATAGCCTCTCCCCTCCTCCTGCCAAAGTAAACGATTGCACAGAAATCAGACTCTGTTATGACTCTTAGCAGATAAACAGTCCTCAGTGGACTTTTGGTGTGATAACAGCAGAAGAATTTCCGGTTGCCGTTAGCTGGGCCCTGCCTTACTTCATCTCCGATGGTTTGAGCCCAGTTGTCTACATTTACTCCTACACACCAGTGCGCCCTATATATCTTTCTTCAGCTATCTCCTTCTGCCTTCACAAATCTGTATGAGAAACAGGCCTGCCACAACCTGGCTCTAACATTGGACTCCCGCGATGGGGGTGTATTCTCACACGTCTTGGCTGCTGTCGTGAGCTACTTCACTATAAATAACTGAAATCTAAGGGGTGCTTGAGAGCTGCCACCCCTCACTGCTTTCCCTCCCACACATTGAGCCAGTGCTTACATGGGGTACTTCGAAGAACCTGGGACACCCCACCTTTGGACCTCAAGCAGACTTGAGAACTACAGTAAAATTGAGGGTGGTGTTTTTCTGCAACGTGAGTTGAAGGCGCAGTTAAAATACACTGTTATACTATGACAGCCAATCAGCTGCCTGAGGATGTTTTTATATGTTTTCCTGAGCAGCAAGTTCAGAGAATCAAGGTATTCGTTGCTTCGGGAGATCGTGCAGAGCGTGTGGCGTAACCTGGTATTTCCGCTACTTGGTGTACTTTTGTGATAACACGCGCTGACGAGACAGGCTTCGTTCACTCGGGTGTCTGTTGAATTCCTGTGGGGCTGAGGTGTCTCTGGGTGCGTCTTTTCTTGAGAGCGTTTCCGTTTTTACAATGAATATCTGCAAACACCGGAGGCTACATAAATCCCCAATGCATTGCTCAGACACCAGGGACTGCAGAAACACCAGGCCAGCCACAGATAGGGAAGCCCTCTGGGGCTAATTACAGACTCCAGAAGGCAGGCAGAAACGCCCCAGGACTCATTACAGATAGCCGAGTACAGAAATATGTTCAGCCCGCTCCCTCGTGAGGTCTGCATGCCATGTTCTGTCGCTGTCTTGTGGCTTCCTTCAGTCCCGGCTCTTCTGTTCTTTTGCTATGTTGTGTTGTATTCTCTGATGCAGGAGTGCCCAACATAGGGTCTGATTAATGTCAGATTTTCAGGATATCCACTGACACGATACCAGGGAGGAGAATCCACTGACAAGTGATGCAAAACTGAATATTTTCTATAGACGCCAGCATAGATGAATATCCCAGGGCCTTCTAATCCCACATTGCCTGTGGACGGGATTTCTGCACTGGTTTTAAAGATTTACTCTGTTTACAATTGCCATCGGGAAATATTATGAACAACAGAACAGTCTTTGTAAAGTCATGTGTGTTTATTTGTGTGCAGTTTCATTAAGTGTTCTACTGAGCAGAGGTTGTACAAGTCATCCATGGGTCTAAGGCTCAGGTTGACTATGAACCCTTTAACCAACAAGTTATCCGCAGTTAAGGTCTCTGCCTAATTTGAATATTTTCAGATTGCCGGACTATGATTAAATCTTAATCCTGACATTGTTTTTGTTCAAGCAAAGTCCAGTTAAAGAAATTCTATAAAATATCTAACACAGCTTCTACTGTACATCGGGCAATAATCATGTCCAAGACTCAAAGTGGGGTAAAAGGCCGCTTTATTGGACAGGTAGGCAAAGACGATATCCAATTGCATCAGCTCATAATCAACCATATTCCGAACTAACACCCCCCGCCCCTAAGCAATATCCCCGTACAACTACCACCCCACCTTGTTCGGCCTAATCCTCCTCCCCAAACTCCCATCTCCTGCCTAACTCTTGCCTCCAATTTCTCTCCCTTGCTTTCCTCTGTCCGAAGCTATCCCTAACGCCCCCCAAACTTTCCTGCCTGTCTTGATCTCCTCCAACTCTGCCACCTGTCCAAGCGACAACCTCCCAGACAAAATATTACAAATGACGATTTGTCAAAAAGACAACTTTTTTTTCCCTTTTTCCCCCTCTCCCCTTTTGGGTGGGGAGGGTGGGACAAAATTCGTCGTCCTTCCTCACACTAGAACTCTAGGCGCCCACGTAGAACGTTCGCGATGAGCGGCTCGCGCTAGGAAAACAACGGACCAATCGGAATTGCCTACCTGTCCTCAGGGCCATACCATATGCCCGAAGCTACCCGGGGGTGCACACTCTGCGAGTGGCACCCCCAGGAGCTCTCACCTTCACATATAGCGTTTAAGTGCATAGAACATATTGTAGATTTATTCTTCCTATTTACCGTTAATTATTCTGTTTTTTATTTGGTCTTTGTGTTGCCTATAGTGCTTATCGGTCATTTGAGTACTTCAAGAAACCTGGGAGGTGAGTGGGGGGGGCTGCAGACTTTAGGTGCTAAGGATTCTAGTCTGGATTGACACACGATCTCTGATATAAAAGTTGTCTCATTGTGTATGTAGGACATAGACGGTCTGAAGAGATTTTACTCCTTTCCGAAATTTCAGGTCGTCTTTTTCAAGTCTGAGAATGGACTGAATTATAGGGTTTGTGGAGCCCTGTGTATAGAAGGATATGTCTGTGAACTGCTTCTGTCTAGACAGATAGATGTCTATCAGATTAAGGTAGGCCAGCTTTAGCCTTTTGACAGGCTGATGATTTCAGAAGAACTTTGAGCTATCGCCCTTCCATGTAGAGATTTCTGAAAGACACAATATTTACACATCTGTGCTTTACTTATCGGGTGCTGGTGTATTGTCTTAAATGAAAGATGGGCAGTGCATTCTAAATCCACATGCACTTGTATTTGCCTTGCTCTGTGCACAGCTCACCTTTCTTTGCTGATGCCTCCGAACAGCACCGCACACTTCTCAAAGAACTCTAACCTTGTGAGAGTACCTGGCCCTCACACAGGTTTGGTTTCTCCAACTACCCTTATGATGCTATTTATATTGTAAAACCTTTTGTGCAAAGTTTACATAATTTAGAACCTTCCTGCTGGATGTTCCTCATCTCCAGAAATGGGGTCTGTTCATTCTTCATCAGTCCTGTGGTTGTGGTTCTAGACTATTGCTGTCATCATGATGTTACCACTTGATTTAAACATTCTATTCCACAAATAGAAATTCTCTTAAAGAAATAAAACATTCCATCTTGTGGGGAGAACACTTTTGTTCACAAAAGTCACACTCTACAAGTGTTTGACTAGAGAAGAAGATGTGGCCTAATGGCTACAGTGGTCGACCTTGAAGCTGGGGAACCAGGTTCAAGTCTCAGCAGGGACACTCAACATCCTGGGATTCTGTGCATGGTGGCATAGCGACAGTGGCAGCTAACTGGCACTTTATGGAGCAACATACAATGAGTGCACGGTGTAGAGGGAGAGGCAAGAAATGGTGCTACTTCTGAATTCTTGTGAGTTGTCTCCTTGCAGTGAGCGAAAGGGATGATTTGAAATTCACGCTACAGCTGCAAGGAATGAGTTTAGTGTGTTAGTGCAAGAAGTGATGAGAAGATTCAGGCACCTGAGGATGGTGGCATACAAGACCAAACTAAGTCAAATAGAGGAGGAGTGAGACAAAGAAGAAGGCTACCTCCATTGATGACAAGTCTAGACAATGGAGAAGGTAATGCCATGGATGAAAGTCAAGGTATCAAAGTCATCCGCATTCCAGAGTTGTATGATTCTCCACCCCCTCAATCATTCTCCCTGAGGACCAAATGGAGCGCATAGAGGGCATGCAAAATTTAGAACCATCGGGATATTGGGAAAGTCTTCGATCAGGGATTCTGACTTCTTACCTGTGTTTGAGACTTTGCTTAGCCACAAGACAATGCCTGATTTAGGGGAAATTTTCACTAAATGGAGATGGGCACCACAATTTCCAGCTAGAAGGATAGTCACAATCCTTGCTACAGTGCAAGAAAATGCACAGAATGCTATTCTGAGAGTGGAAATAGTGAAGAAAGGACTGCTTTATCATAAGAATATTCCTGTTCTTTGACATGTATCCTATGACAAGAGGAGATAGAAGAAGCAGGCATCAAGATGCGAAGAGATGAGGGTGGTTCCAAGGCTGTGTAGTCTACACCGTGCTCTTTTAGTTGGTCTGGGGAGAAATTATGTTGAACTATTTTTGAAGAAGCAGCACCGATGTATATGAAGTAGATGTTTAGACAAAACAAGGGCGTTGGAGAAGGGTTTCAGAGCAAAGATTGACTACATTAATCTGTTTGGTTGAAACTATGATGGCAGCTTACATGGATATGTCGTACACCCCTATTTAAGCTTGAGTCTTGGAGGGATGCCCAAATCTGAGGCCTCGGGTGGAGGCACTTTATCTCTCTATATGTGGTGTAACAATTGGGTCACAGCACATGCCTGCAGGCTCGCTGAAGTCTGTAGACACAGAAGGGACAATTGCCTCGTACAGGAAATTGGATTTGTGACAGTACCTAAATTTGCACTTGAGGGTGGATGTGTGCACTCTGGGTGGAGATCAGACCGTGACCATGATGGGGACTTGAATTCTAACAGTTCAGGAATGTTCCACTTGTTCTTTGTCTTTCAGATTCAGTAAGTTCCTATTGCATTTGGTGGTGTTGGAACTAAAAGAGGAACTTACAGAATTCTCAGCCACCTCTTTAATGTATAGGCTAGGCAAGGTATGTTCAAAGGGTGAAATGCATTCAGCCGACCCAGGGCAGCCACCTCTTGATGCTTCTGAACTTATTTCTGATTGGGGGAGTATTTCACACCTTACTTGATGGTAGGTTTGAACTCAGTAGTCCTCTGGCCTCCATTGAAGACTCCATGGTAAGCCTTTGTACAGGACTTTTAGAAAGATTGCCCTTGAATGCTCTGTTGGAAGAACTGCTTGGAAAGTGACCATAAGACTGGCTGGATAAGGTACAACGAAAAGCAGAGTTAGGTTAGGGGACTTGACTCGCTCTCTCAGTGATTAACAGTGGCTTGGAGCTGCCACCCAGATGATACATAAAATGATGTCCAATAAAGAGCCAGGAAGTGAGTGAAATGTTGTAGGGGGCTAAACAGCGGGTAACTTATCTTCTGCCAATCAACAAGCAGCGGTTATAGCCTATGTCCAAATGGCTGAAGAACTCTGACTCGCCATGACTGCTTGAAGGGTGTCTTAATAAGACTGGCTTCCTGAGGGATCGGTCAGCCTTCAACAGGCCTACTTGGTAGGCCCGGTTAGACCCTCACCACCCCTTTATGGCCTATTCTTCTGCGATGTATCACTGTCCACCATTCCATTAAAATGAGACCAGGATGCTCATTTATCAGTACCCAGGTGCCATAGATGCGTACAACCCATCAACGATACTCACTCATTCAGCACTTGATGCTTAGTCCTATCCACCTATCACAAATCTATAAATCCAGGATGGGGATCACAGATTCAGCGTCCTTTATGGTATGTGTTCAGAAACAAGGACACTCCAGCTGTGAGTGAAACCGCTATCAGACACTGGGATGGTGGAATGCGTGGGCACCTCATGAGTGTGTACACCATCTACTAGTGGGCCCATTTAAAGGCTGGACTCACTTATCCGTATGTGGGGTGAGGATCTGGGGTACTCACGCCTTCTGGGCTTCTACATACTGTACCACCCTGTGATGGATTTGTCTGAGCGGCATATAACGCGCATAAAAAAAGTGTAGGCACAGTAGGTTTATTCCCCGGATGCCAGACAGCACAGACGACAATCCCCACCAACCGCCCCTGGCCTCAGTCACCAACTGACTCCCATGGAATGCTGCACAAGAACCCCATTCCATTTCAAAGCCACGCCCCATCAGCTTATTTTGGTGTGAGGCGTACGAGCTGCATGACTTGTCAGCAGTACAGCCTTCAGGCTGGAGATGTGTTCTAGTAGCCTAGCTGCATACCCGAGAGCAAGGGTTGCACTCTCGGCTTTGGGATCTATCTGAAAAGCCTGTCATTCTAGGAGAAGTACCCAAAGCCACCCTTCTAAAATTGTAAATATTTGTGAAATGTATTTTCCTTATGTAAATCAACCTTGATAGAGCTCAATTGATGTACACGGTTTTGTTGCCCCCTAGCACCCTTTATTTGTGTACAGTGCTTCGTTGCTCCCCAGCTCCTCTAGTCGCTATATGTCAAACACCAGTACATAAAACACAGTCGATCAAGGGTGGAGGTGTTCTCACCATGGGGGTTTGGATACCTATTGCGAGTGTGAGATCACCCAGCCTTTGCCAAGTTTGGGGGGCTGCTTTAAGAGGTAAATGGTCTTCTGGGAGCCTCTGTGGCAACCCTCGGGGCCCCATTCTGGTCTGGCCACCTGCAGTTGAAACGTTTTTGCTGGGCTTGGTGTGGTGTATCATTCACTTCCTGTCAGCGAGGCCTACCTTGTGACAGACCCTTCTATTTGTGGCCGCTTTCATAACGTGAGTGCACCTCACCAGGGCGGGAGGGACCAAGAGCCTCCGAGCCTTCCTGTCCCGGTTACTCTTACAGGCTCCAAAGGTCAGGAGAGACAAGTTCCGGGAAAGCGAGAGAGCCGCACGCCTTTCTCCAGGGAAGCAACAGGATTATTCCTGGAGGCGGCTAGGGTTTCAGAGGGTCTAGCGCCGGTGTTCTAACCCTGCACCTCTAGGCTTGTCCCGCAGCGTCTGGGCTGCCTTTGGGATGCCGAGTGCAAGGTTCGCTGCCGCACCGATCCCTACAGACCTTGTTTAAACCCGCCGAAGTTTCTACACTACAAGAAACCCAAAGACCCCAACCCCATGGGCACTGGCTCGTACACTGACCCAGGGGCCAAATGGGGTACGCCACCACCCCCTGTGTCTTATCCCTGACTGCTGCAGGTCCCAGAGATCGAGTCTCCATGACATTCTTGTAATGTAAATCGCTGTGTAGCCAGAAGATGAAGTACATAAAATAGTATGGGATCTGGGACATGAGTGCTATGGGAGCACGGTCAGGGTGTCTGGGGTTGGGGCCGGGACAGAGACGTGGCTAAAAAACAAAGCAAAATAATTGACCACTATTTTGTTGGCTTTTCTACTTAAGGTACACACATGTATACTTTAGGACACACGTCTTAACGGAAAAATAAATGGCAATAAAAAAAAAACCCTATGAAAGCTCAGTTTGTACCCAGGCGTGCCATGCCCCGTTGCCCCGCTGTCTGAGTGTGTGAGGGTGTGTTTCCACGCTGATAAGATTGAGAGCTTTGTTTGCATTTTCCAGCAGGTCCTGCAGTCTTTCTCTTCGGTTCTGCTGGAGTAAGTTGCAGTTCACTGCATTAAAGCTTGGAACTGGTGCCCTGGCTGTGGTAAAGTCACTCTTGAGGGGGAGTCAAAGATGGAGTTATGTGCCGGGGATGCCAGTTCCTCAGACATTAGTGTCTTTGTTTGCTGTTTTTCCCCGGGCCTTGGGCAGAAGCTGGGCTTTTGAGTGACTCCTCTTGTGTGTCCCAGCCGCGGAAATCATCTTCGATGTCTGGCCCCCAGTGGTACAGAAGAGTTTTGTAAAGCAGAATACAAGCACTGACCATGCCAATAGTTCGTGCTTTAGTGGCATGAAAGGTTTTCTGACGCTTTTGTAAAACACACAAGACCGCTTCTGCATGGAAGCAAGTAACCCCCTCACACAACTGTTATAGCCCAGGCATCAGTGCAGGTGCTCACAAGCGTGCACAGATCTCTCTCACTCCCTCTCCATGCCAAGGAAGCTTCCTTCACACAGACCAAGTGCACCTTCTCAGTAGCAGACGTTCCTCTCAGAAGCCAAACAGTTGCAGCATTGAGGCCCCCCTTTCAGTAGGCAACAGCTTCACTCATATCTGACCTGGAAAAGGTAGGGTTTCCTGGAGAGGGAGCCTCTAGGTGTGAATCGCAGATACCCTACAGAGCTCTTCCCACAGAAGGATGGATAGTAGCACCCTGGTGGCCGCTGCACTTTGAGCTGTAGTAGAACATGCTGTAATTTGCCTTTGAAGTTGCGCTGGACAGAAGTACAGTCTGGGTGCCTCTCGATGGAGATCACACAACTAGAGTTGACTTCATTCAGTTTGATCTCACCTTGGAGATGGGTCTACTCACCAGCCTCTATCCTGCTTACAGGTGTCACCGAGGTCTGGCTGCCTCTGTCCGAAGCAGAGGTGGGTACTATAAGCAGAAGTAGGTGCCTAATTTAGTTACCCGTCATGGCACTGATGTCAATGAACAGATGTTCATCCTAATGCCTGCATATGGGGATTTTGTGGTTCAAGTCTTTCACCAATGTTTCTGCCCTTCTGCATTTGGTGACGGGTGTTTTTTTTTTAACATTGAATCGATTCAGCTTGTTTAGGGCTGTGTGCAGCGTGGTTTGCCGTTTTTACAAAGAAAGGGAGTATGATGCATCTAGTTATTTCCTGCATTAAAAAATACCAAGAAAATAGGTTTCCGCTGTTGGCTCTTAAGAGCCATGGTGCCAAAACGTAATAATTATTTGGACTGATTAGTCTGATCCAACAAGTTGACTCTGCAAGTCTATAAAAATGTTAGTGACAAATTATACATGTGTTTCTTATGGCAACTGAAAACAGAGTAGCTTTGAAAAGTGTGAAACCCCTGCACAGTGTTAAGAACGAGTTTAAACATTTCAGGATTTACTTGTCCCATATTTCACTTCATTTCTGGCTTATAGGCTCTTCAAAATAGCCCCTGAGCTGCTTTGCATTAACGTTGCACATGAGTTATATTTCACTGGCTGCTATCATCGTTGAGGTTGGCACTTGTGTGCGTATAACCACGGTAAGCTATGCCTTGGAAGGAGGTGAGATAATGCACAAATTGCATATCCTGGTGTGTGTAGGTGTAAGCTTGCGATTTGGATCTTTAGTTTGTGTGGTGCGTGTATTGATTGGAGGATTGTTGTGAATGGTCATTGCGTTATGTTTCAGTGTTTTGAAGCATGTCTGTTGTCTGGCACTTTGCTTTTTGAATGATGGGTTATCCCCTGGTGACCTGTGGTGATCACGGAAGCAGTACAACATTACCACGAGAGTTGTCGTATGGAAATTGAATACCACCATTCTTTACATAGTAGCAAGAATTTATAGCAGGCCATCATTGATAGCCACCAGTATTACAACGCAGCTACCCCCCGCCTCCATGGAGAGAACTGCAGCCACCCAGTGCTCAAACAACTGCACTTACCCTCCATCATCCATGACATGAACCATAGTTACCCCCATCATGACACCAGCACCAGTTAACACCAACTGCATAGCCCTAACTCCCACCTCGATTGTTGGTCTTGGTCCTATAGTGCATCAGTGATAGAATAAGCACTACTGGTTTTTGACTTGGTGCCTGAGTAACAATGCTATATTCAGTAATGGAGGACCAGGAGAGTGGTCTTCCTTGAGGCACAGGGTTTAAGTGTAACTGTGCCAGGTCCATTTGTCAGGGAAGTTGCTTGGCCCAAGTGTTTCTGTATCGGCTGTCAATACAAAGTAGGCGTTTAATGAGAACCTAGCACAGTGGTCAAGATTTAAAAAGTCTGATAAATGTCAAGATTGTATTTTTATGCACATGGATGCATTTTATAAGTCGCAACAGGTGAGGTGTGTTGTCAGCATGATTATCAAAGGCCACATTTAGAATGCTATGATTTGGGCCCTCCGCCAGACTAGTGAACCTGAGGTACTCTAAGAGGCTCCGAGTGGTTGATGGAGGCTATTTTAAAGGTGTGTAGGAGGTAGAGAAATGTGAAAGGGTGTTTATGGGGCAGATGGGGTTTACGTTGATGGCTGTAAGAAGTTTCCAGAATGCTGGGAGGGTGGTTGTGTTTCTGGTGTTGGCCCAGAATGAGTTTCAGGAGTTTGAGATGGCAGTTCCCTGGATATGACCACCGGAATGGATTAGTATGGGTTTGGGGATGGACCCTGTTAGCACATTAGCTCTGGTGGGGTGGTCTTCTCCAAGTGCGACACTCTTGTCTAGATTTGATAACTGGATCAGTGTCTCAATGGTACTGATGGGCAGCAGAAGAGGTACCTAGGATCCTGTTCTCAAATACGTTAATCAGAATATGCAAAACCATAAGCGTGAGGTAGAAGATGAGGTCAGTGTTAATGTTCATTGAGTAGTGGATGATTATTGTGTGTGTGTGTTGTATCGCTATTGTATTTTTTTGAGGTAGAGGTTACATGTGTTCGTGGGTGTGGTACATTTGATGCCTAAATAATAACAGTAACTGTTTTTATAAACTCATTTGTATTAGATTTTCATGTAAATGACAGGCACTAGTGTGATTCAGCTCTGTTTATGTCTGTGCTTTGAAGGATGAAAAGCTGAGTCAGCTCCATCGTGACCTGTGCTTTGCACACACGTTTTCAGGAAGGGCTCAACTATCCCGCCTACTAATAACTTTAAAGTTTATTTAAAAAAAAAAAAAAAAGATTTAGAATTCCTCATGGAACAATGTAATTTCCCTTAACGATAGTGGCATTACTGTGCCATAATGATGTATTTGGGTGTGTTCATGTGGACGATACACAATGAGCAACTAACAGTGCATACTTCTAGTAAGGCGTGTAAAAAGTTTCGAAGATCAGAGTTTGCTTATTTGTTTTTTTTATTTCCCGCCACTGAAAAGTACTAAGCTAGCAAAAATGTTTATAAAATATAAAAATGCAGAAAGAAGGGTGTCCTACACAGCAGGAGAACTCTTCCCCTCTACTATAGTGGTCTGTTAGGACACAGTCTCTCACCGTTTCCAGTGAGTACATAGGCGCCTTCTCTTCTTCCACACGCCCCATGGGAGAACATATGGCAGAAGGGAAGGGGAAGTTTTCAGATTGTCGGATGACAGCTTTTGAGTTGTTGCTGACATTCATGGCTGGCTGTTTTGAGTAACCGCAGGGAGCACATCTTTGTCACTCGATCCTGGCACGGCTTCCAGCTGAAAGGACTAGGATGGGGACCATTCATATCTATGCAAGAGAAGTTTATAATTCATGGGTCCCCTGTTCTTTAATGCTGTTGTGGGGTTCTAATGACATGATAATCAACCATGCAGTTGAGTGGTATGCAGATGTCACCAAAGCTTCATAATATGGTACATTACATAGTTGTTATATTTTGTGATCAAGGAAAATGTGTATTGAAAACCATGCTGCACAGGACAGTGTGGTTTTTTTCATTAGCACATTAGTAATGTATTTTCTGTTAATTATAGGAAATAAATCATTCTTGGTTTTGACCTCATTGCTGTGACCTATGAGACTTGAAGCAGTGGCTGCGAGGGGATTATAATTTAGATCCTAAATATACGAACACTGATTTTTGCTATTCATCGTTTTCTGTGTCATCATGTTACCCCTTGAACTCGTAGCTTATGCTCTTCAGGTGTACCCTGTGGCCAGAATACCTCTTACAGTGGTTATCTTGAGGCATGGCTCTGCCTAGCGAGTACAAGTACCCTGCCCCCGTAACCTCTGGGCACCGCCTGTAGCTTTGCCCTGAGCATGGTTCTGCACTTGTCCTAGTACTTTTATTCACAGTGACATTTGGCACTGGGCATACGGCCTAGGCAATGGCTAAGTCCATTAGAGTGAGCATGATTAAAGATATGTAGTTGCCTTTTCCAAGGCATGTCAAGATTGTCAGTGTAGATACAAACCACTAATTTCCCAAAACCTTTGATGGTTTTTGCACTCTTCCCTACTGACCTTCATTGCCTAACTATGCTTATTCATTGCCCCCCTAGATCCAGGATCCTGGAGCCGGGCTTGGAGAGAGTGTGTTACTGTGAATGTGTGTTTGTGTAAGCATGTGTGCGCGAGTAAAATTGAAGGTCGAAGAGCATGTGATGTCACTTCTGCTACCCCAGGAATTTTGGTGCATTGACTTTTAGGCTGGGATGTGCACGCACGTGTTAGATGTTGCACGGGTTGTAAACAGATCTGGGATACTCTGTAAGTAGGTGCGTTACAATAGGTTTTTTTGTAACCAGTACTGCCCCCTTCCGTGACCATCGGATTATGGTGATGACGTCAGTGGCTAGTGGTCGCCAATGCTTTGTGAGCCAGCGTACAGAGAGGAGAGATCAGGGGCGTAGCTCTGTCAGTATAATTGGGGGTGTGAGCTTCAGATTTCCCAACACTGGCGCTAGGACATCTTGTTAAAATATTCTATGAGAAGCTGGACATGAGGGGGCCTTAAGAGGCAGTGGAAAGAGAGAGAAGTGAAAATTGTTAGGTGTACTTAAAACAATTTTTTTTCAAACCAATCCACATTTTTGAAGGCGTTTCATATATAGATGAAAGTTTGTGTTT
This sequence comes from Triturus cristatus, assembly GCF_964204655.1. Lineage (NCBI taxonomy): Eukaryota > Metazoa > Chordata > Amphibia > Caudata > Salamandridae > Triturus > Triturus cristatus. The sequence continues at coordinate 132,561,177 of NC_140594.1, forward strand.
GTCAGTGTGGGCATGTAGAAATCCCAGGTGAAATCCGACACTTCATGTTACCCGACTCGAGGCACTTTTACCCAACTATTTACTACAGAATACATTTTTTTTTTTGGGGGGGGGGGTGTACCCCCCTTGGTGCTAAGCCCCTGGTAGAGATTTTACTGTCAATTGAGGCTCGGATTGGCCTCCGGAGTTCTTTGGCTGTATTCCGCACGGTAGGCACCACGCTCTTCGCCACTGTGCTTCGAGGCGCCCGCTGACATGCAGTAAGTGTCCCGTGGCCATAGCAGCCGATCATTGTTGAGGGCTGCGGCTAATGCCGCTTCGTCTGGTGTCTAACTTATTCTCAAAGAAACCTCACAGACCACTTCCGTTGCGTGGTTGTGGAGTCCGCAGCCGCGCTCTCTCGGCTTCTGATTGGCTGTTGTGGATTGCATTATCGCAGTACCGACCTCCTGTGTGCTTATAGTCGTTGTAAGAAGACCTGTGAGCGGCATCGTTTTAACCCCTTCGATGCTGCGCAGATTCCGCCGCTGTGCTGGCGGAATCTTGCGCGGGTGTGGTCATGACGGAATGGTTCCGTCATGAGCACAGCTCAACCGTGGGTCATGACGGAACCATTCCGTCATGAGCACCGAAGGGGTTAAGCGTGTACCAGAGAGCGGTCGGCTGATATTAATCTCCGCTTTCGCTTCTGATTTTACATTGTTTTGCATGTTGTGGGTCTCCGCTGCCCCGCGAATTCCCTGTTAGCCTCGTTGATATTACCCGGTTTGCTTTCGGGAGGATGGGAACTTGGAGTTCGAACGGTGGTCGTTGAGGAATGTGGGGACTGAAGGTTCGAACGGTGGTCGTTGAGCAATGTGGGGAACTTAAAGTTCGAACGGTGGCGGTTGAGGAATGTGGCAACTGAAGGTTCGAGATGTGGCTGTTCAGGAATGTGGGGGACTGAAGCCTTAAGGTTCGAACGGTGGCGGTTGAGGAATGTGGGGACTGAAGGTTCGAACGGTGGTAATTGAGCAATGTGGGGGACTGAAGGTTCGAACGGTAGTAGTTGAGCAATGTGGGGGACTGAAGGTTCGAACGGTAGTAGTTGAGCAATGTGGGGGACTGAAAGTTCGAACGGTGGGGGTTGAGGAATGTGGCAACTGAAGGTTCGAGATGTGGCTGTTCAGGAATGTGGGGGACTGAAGCCTTAAGGTTCGAACGGTGGCGGTTGAGGAATGTGGGGACTGAAGGTTCGAACGGTGGTAGTTGAGCAATGTGGGGGACTGAAGGTTCGAACGGTGGCGGTTGAGGAATGTGGCAACTGAAGGTTCGAGATGTGGCTGTTCAGGAATGTGGGGGACTGAAGCCTTAAGGTTCGAACGGTGGCGGTTGAGGAATGTGGGGACTGAAGGTTCGAACGGTGGTAGTTGAGCAATGTGGGGGACTGAAGGTTCGAACGGTAGTAGTTGAGCAATGTGGGGGACTGAAAGTTCGAACGGTGGGGGTTGAGGAATGTGGGAACTGAAGGTTCGAAACGTGGCGGTTGAGGAATGTGGGGGACTGAAGGTTCGAACGGTGGCGGTTGAGGAATGTGGGAACTGAAGGTTCGAAACGTGGCGGTTTAGGAATGTGGGGACAAGGTTCGAACGGTGGTAGTTGAGCAATGTGGGGGACTGAAGGTTCGAACGGTGGGGGTTGAGGAATGTGGGAACTGAAGGTTCGAAACATGGCGGTTGAGGAATGTGGGGGACTGAAGGTTCGAACGGTGGCGGTTGAGGAATGTGGGGGACTGAAGGTTCGAACGGTGGTGGTTGAGGAATGTGGGAACTGAAGGTTCGAAGCGTGGCTGTTGAGGAATGTGGGGGACTGAAGGTTCGAACGGTGGTGGTTGAGGAATGTGGGAACTGAAGGTTCGAAGCGTGGCTGTTGAGGAATGTGGGGGACTGAAGGTTCGAACGGTGGCGGTTGAGGAATGTGGGAACTGAAGCTTCGAACGGTGGCTGTTGCAGACATGCCAATAGACCCGTTTCAAGCGGGAGACTACCGATTTCTGAAGACACAAAGGGGCAGATTTACAAGCCCCCTGCGCCACCAGTACGTCACTTTCCATGACGTACTGGTGGCGCAGGTGGCTCCTCCATATTTACAAGGACAGGAAAAGCCACCCTTCGTGACTTTTCCTCTCCTTGTAAATATGGCCCCTTCACACGCAGCACTTTGCGCTGAAGGGGCGTTCCATGGGTGTTGCTGTGGGTGTTCCCACGCAACACCCATGGAACAAGACACATCTCCAGATTTACGAGAAATCGTTAATCTGGAAATGCATCTGAATGCTACGCCACTCTAGAGGTGGCGTAGCGAGGCGCAACGAGGAGAAATGTTTTCATTTTTCCTCATTTTTTCCTCTTTCAATGCGTGCTGCATTCTACAGCACGCTTTGAAAGGGGAAAACACTTTAGTGATTGTTTTTGTGCAAGAAGGTGCCCCTTCCTGCTCAAAAACAATCTCCCCATGGCGCAGGCATCCTTGGACCATGGTGCAAGGGTGCCTGCGCCGGCGCTTGGCAGCTGTTTGTGCGTCAGCGCAGGGGAGAGCACAGGAATGCGACATATTCTTGTAAATATGTTGCATTCCTGTGCTCTGAAAGTGGCGCAGCCAAAAGACTTTCAGTGCCACGCTGCGGCACTTTCTTGTAGATCTGCCCCAAATTTCTTTATTTTGGGCGACTCCCGCATGAAATAGTTTCTTCTTCAACAGAAGTCAATGGAATAAATACCGTCACCAGATTTTTTTTTTTTTTTTAAATTTAAATCTCCCCTTACCTCTTCTAAAAAGTTCGCAGGTATTCGGTTGAGGAAGGGTTAATAACAAACCCTTCTTTAACTTTCCCGGTTGCGTCCTTCTTCACAGATGCCTCAGCCTGTATTTTGGTTAGTCCAAACTTTTGACTCGAATTTTAAGCCATCCTGTCATAGTTATTTGCTTTAATGATTGTGTAGCTAATTAAATGTTCATTATTTGTGTTTATGGGTACACCTATATATATATTTATGGATTGGCAGTGAAAATATACGTGGTCAAATAACATTATTTAGAGCAAGTGTACTAATAAACAGACGTTCATACATGAATTACTACAGCGCCAAGTCCCTGTTTATCACTACAGTTTACCGAAATAGACCAGAGAAAATTACTGTCTGCTGTCCCACAAGTTGACTGTTGCAATTACAGTTGTTAAAGGAGGGGAGGGGCGGGGCATCGTGAACACCCCCCCCCCCCCCCGGCTTCACCACTCTTGTCATAGCCCTCCCCACTCTCAACAATAGTAATAGCATATTCTACTGTGTACACCTGCACATATGCTGCGTAGAGTATACACAATGGGTTACTGTGTAATATGGTTAATATGGTCCAATATTGCTATCGGGGGATTCTGATGACCTCATAAAAGCCGAAGGTAGAGTGGTTTGCAAATGTCACCAGAACCTCGCAATGGCACTGTAGAAATATATTACAGGTTACCTGTTAAGGATTTTTTAATTAAATGTTTATTTTGGAGTAGGTCTCTTGAAAAACGCTGTTTTATTCAAATTGTAACTGTAATTGCAATTAGATTATTTCGGTTTACCTTTCATGATTTAAAAGTTGTTCCTAAAAAAATTAGCCATGGGCGTGATTCATGGAGTTCCACACAGTGACTGAAAAACTCCGCCGTGCTACGCAGGGTTCCGCAAGCGGCGTAGTGCGTCACATCGCGCCATTCGGCCTGATTTTTAAGGCTGGGTGTTTTGTCCCACGCTGTAAAATCAGCGTGAAAGGATTCACGTGCAGCTCAACAGGGCGCTGCTTCTTACTGCTGCTCGAGTAGATGTTCTACTCAAGTGGCACCTTCCTCAACGTGAACGGACGTTTTCTCAATGCGAGCGGTAGCGACCATCCACAACTGCCGGCATTGAGAAATTTAGACACAAGGTAGTCTGGAGTAATATTTTCCTAGCTCGCCAACTTACTGTTGGCGAGAGCAAGCGAGGAAAAAACTCCACAACGCAAAGCGTTATTTTTTGTCAAACTCTGCAAGCAGAGCGGAATTTCACGCCAAGACCTAAAAATATTGGACAATGGTAAGGGCCATAGGATTCAGGGAATTCTATGGCTGCAGCTTTTACCCCATAGATATAAATTTACTGCATTTGCCACTTAATTAGCAGATTAAACAAACAAACTATTTCTGCAAGAGAATGTGCTGCATCATTTGCAATTTTTTGCCTCACAACCCAGAACATCTTGCTGCATAATTTGGTCTACCATGCTGGATAAGTCCAGTAGCCTATATTATTTTATTTTCCCTGCACGTAGATGCATGCATGTTTGAGATAAATATAGGGCAGCCGTGTGAAATTGTGCTGTATTTCAATTGAGGGGTTCTGGTGACAAACAAAGCAGTGAGACCAAGTAGTTTGTAAATGTCACCATAACCCTGACCTGGCAATATTGGAACATGTTACACGGTACCTGTTATTGTTGCATATTGCATGCTTATTTTGGGGCAGTTAACTTTAAAAAAACTTCTCTTTTTAAAACCGAATTAAGAATGGGCACTCATTGAATGTAGAATGTCTAGACTGTTAAACAATGGACAATAATGAGGGTCAGTGGTGGCTGCAGTGTATACAATAATTATGGATTCACTGTATTTTCCATTTAATTTGCCAGAGAATGTACCTTATAATTTGCATTATTTGCCTTATAATTTCAATAACGTTGCCACCTAAATTGGTCTATCATGCTGCAAAATCCTAGTATCCCTTACATTGGTAAAGATCTGCAGAATAATTTGTGGGCTCTCAGCATTTAACATGAGTATCTGCAAAGCATATGCTCACCCAAGTCTTGGGTCTCTTGACGCTGACATAACATGTTTATTTTATCGACCTAATATGAATGAAAGACTGAGTGGACCCACGGGATTCCAACCTGTGATATGACACCAAACAGATCCCTGAAGTGGATGTATTAGTTCAAGTACCCACAGAAGATGAAATCCATATTTCACAGGGAACCGCAAAATGTTTTCCATATTTCAGATTTCCTATCAAATACGGGTTTTACATGCCACTGCAGTTTGTGCAATAAAAGCATCCAAACATGTCAAATATATTTATTTAAATGTACAGTCCTCGCTGCCAGAATTTATCTGCTTCATTATATTGTAGACACCAGGTTTTACTTTAAATTCTATTTAATAGTACTTCAATTTATCTACTCTGGATGGATAAAGGGCTGAATTTGCCTTGCATGGTTTCAGCTTATGACCTTCATGCAAGCCACACAGATGTAAGAGGCTGGCACTTAACTCTCAACCACCTTGTATTTAACATGGGCCAATGGCACCCCATGCAAACTTTACTAATTGCACGATATTTCCTTGCAGTCTTAATTGTTGAAAACCTTCAAGAGTCGTTTGGAGCTCTTTGTCAGAGCAGACATGGTATTGATCTGAAAGCATGTTCCACATTTTGGGTGCACCTGGGGAGCTGTTGCTGGAGAGCTAGCTGGAAGTGTCCAGATAGGCGACGGTCCAGTTACCTAGTGTGTATGGTCTGCCTAGTAGGAGACTTGGGGTGAATGTTACCCTGAGGGACCAGCCTTAAATAAGAAGTAGGTGAAGGGAAATCGCAATTGCTGTGAGGCATGGATGTTGCATCGACTTCCTGGACACACAGGCTGATATTTGGGGATATTCGTCACCAGTGTATTGTAATAGTCACTGCTTAAATCTAGTCTTTGAACTCTACACTGCTGCTGCCCAAGTACTATATATTGCTTTGTTTCACGGCACAACTTGCATTGCGTGTTCTGTAAATTAATTCCCTTTAAATTGATCCCCCCCAAGGTCAGTTTTGGGGTACCACGCCCTGCATTAGATTCTTTGATATGCACCTGTATATCTCACCACTCTTCTGTCTCAGTCTTAGGAAGCCCAGCTTATAGCCAGCCATGGAGTATGGGAGCCGTTTAACTCCAGGCGGTAGCCCACACTGCACCGGGGACTCTGGTTAGGCAGACGGCCAGAAGCCTCGCACTCCCACTGCAATGTATCATGCAGAGGCCACCCAAACCTATTCTGACTGCACAGGGTTTCAGAACCTTACCCAGCCACAGGCATCCCATCTGCACTGAAAACCCTACACTGATCCCACACCACACTTACTCATTAGGCTAGGGCATGTTCACAGTCATAACCTTGCCCCCCAACAGCGACAACGCCCAGTGGCATTCCAGAACCACAGACAAGCTCTGCACTAAGTGTTAAAGGACCAAGTACACTGTAGGAGAGCTCTGTTACATTGCATTTAATTCCATTACATTTCTGCTGGGCTTGAGCATTAAGACGGAAAGCGCCGCTGAGGCCTGGGCTAGCACTTAAGGTAATGGCTTCGGATGAGCGAAGCCTTCCTGGCCTGCTCATAGCTCTAATGGCTGACATGGCACACGTTTTTGGCAGAGGTGTGCATCTGATTCCCCACGGACCTCCTCTTCAGGCTTTTACCTGAACTTTCCTGCGGCAGCTTCTTCACGTCCCCCTGAGAAGGAGGCCGTGCAGGCTGGCTTCTTGGAGGTATAGTGCATTATACTGATTACGGTGTGATTACGCTCTCTCTTGTGAGATATGTCAGCGGAGTCGTGGTAGCACATGGTGTTTCTTGGCCTGATTTTTCACAGAGGGTGGAAGATAAGCATGTCCAGGGCATGGACTGACCGGAAAGAAGCTGCCAGGAAACACGTGGCGGGAAGTAACTGGTTCCTCCAATTGTTGGGCCACTTCCTGTACGAACAGAAGGTGAGAGACCCCTAACCTTACTTCTGCTCCTCGTGGACATACTCCACAGTCAGCTCACTTATTTGCTCGGCTTTGAAATGGTTTGCCCGCAGAGTAGCTTCACTTGCGGTTAAGGGCTGAATTCTGCTTTTCTTTGACTGTCTCCTCTTACACTCTTAAACGCACAGCAGCTGGTAGCAAGTGCCAAAAATACACCCTAGCATGCCTGCTCCTTTATTATTTTTGCACCTTCTCGCAGTGCGTCGTCATGCCTCAGACTGGCATTAGAGACTGTCAGAGGAGCCTCGCGGCTGGTTATGGGGGTTTGATGTATGTCCTGGTGCTTTAAACTTTGTATCAGGGCACTTGGTCGTATAACGTGAGTTAGTTCATTCTGGTTCAGAGGTGTTTTGCCAGGAGTAGGCATCAGTGGTATAGTCTGCTGTGGAACTGTGCTTGTAGCTCTACAGTGACTGTTATACAGCGTAGAGTGGGGTTGTGAATGTGTTCTTTTTGGGAGCCTTCATGTAGGTTATATCTCTGCTTTTATGGTGCTTTTAATCTAATCTGGTGTGAGACTGAGAACATGTCTTGGTGGCAGTGGTGATATAGTCTGCATTGAGAGTGAGGCTCTTTGTTTGTGGTACCAATGATGTCTGATGCCTTTTTATTTTTAGCGGCTGTAATATTGACGGGTGTAATGGTGAATGCTGTGTGATCTCTCTCTGATCAGCTGTGTTGTGAAACTGTGACCGTATCCTTGAGTTACAGGTGATTTAAAAAAAAAAGATTTTTTTATTAGCCTCTAGTCTGATTGTGACTGACGCTTCTGTGAGATAGATTGGCCCTCACATTTCGTTGAAGTTGTTGTAACAATATACATCTGTTAAAGATTGTGACTTTTGACCAATAATGTTCCACCATAGTTTCTAGCACAACAAGAAGTAAATTGTTAAACAAACTGACTATAAATGTGTGTGTCTGCTATAGAAGACCCATTTCTATGATATTTACAACTTTGGGAACTTCAAAAAAAAAGTTGAAAGGAAAGTCGAAAGACCTTTAGATGTGAACTCCAGAACGGCAGTGTTCCTTTTCGTACCGAGTTTCCCTGCCTGCAAACACACACTTAATGTGGCCTTTATATTTTTTATGTTGGTGTGAGAACTCATGGTTGTGAATCATGTCGTCTATTGTGGTCAGGGCCATGTTTTAGCTACACAACCTCCTCATATGGTGATTCACAGACGTTATGTCTAAGACTTGTGCAACTTCTTGCATTAAAAAGTATAAGCATCCGTCTTCTTATCAGATGTCGGGAAAATGAATCACCGTATCACGAGGTCTGTGGTTTTTAATAGGAAACTCCTTTCCCTCCCCAATATAGTGACCGGACGATTGCGCAATTGGATGGGATCCAAATTTGGTTTGTGTCCATGACCTATGTTCCCAGTGCAGCTAGGAATCCAATTTCAATTTTTGGTGTTAGATTTTGGCATGGATTTTTTTAACAGACAATAGTCTGCTGAGGTGGTGTTACCTGCGGCTTTTTTTTCCTGTGCCAGCGTCTGTTTTTGAGAAGCCAGTGATGGGTAACCTCTAGCAACAATCTGAAATTCTGACTTTAGAGTAGCAGGTGACCTGTAGATTTAAATGAAATTCTACATCTCATGCTTCCGTAGCTAGTCTAAGATGTCTGGCTTTTGAACAGCCAGTGATTTGTGACCTGGTGACACTCATACTCCCACTTTTACAACCTTTTCCTACCATTGTCCCCTCTCAACTTCAGCTTGTTTATTCTTAACCTGGTGGTTCAGGTACACAATTGTTTTTGGCCCTTTGCAGTGGCTTAGGTCAGTAAGAATCTACGGGTTGAAAACTCTTCTGTACAAGTAAGGAAGACTAAAAAGTCAGACAGATGTCAGACTAACTTGTTCGGATCTGTCTTCAGTCAGTTCCTCTGTATTCCTCTGAATTCTACTCTTCAACCAACCTGTAGTTGATCTTTTGACTCCTCCAGTCCAGCGTGATACTTTTGAGCCTGAATTCCAGAGCAGTTTACTAAAATGTTTGGTTGTATTTTACTGAGCCCTCTTGTGGATTCTTGCCAGCCTCCTCTTCGCGGGGAGCAAGAAGGAGCAGAGCTCAAAGTGTAGGCCATGTGGTCCTTGCTGTCCTTCCTTGGAGTGATGCGGATGTGGATTCAGACCACGTAAACCTGGGAGTAGAATAATATGGGAGTCGGTCACATCCCCTGCCTACCCTCATTGTACAGCGTCTTTCATTCACTTTCCTTTTCACACAGTCTGCCTTAGGATTAAAGATGATTTGTAAGAAATGCCTCAATGCTTTCAATTTGGGGGTTTGCTTTTGAAGTCTCCTTTTCAGTAAATCTTCACTGAGCAGTAATTACTCAGTTTTTTGAGGTGCTGCCCCACTGGCCCGGCTCCCCAGATCATGATTCTGTTATTCTTGATCAGGAAGGGTCAATGTGCTTGGTCATGGATTCATCTTATAAAAAATATTCTGTGATATTTCCTATATTGACCCTTCATCCAAATGCCCTTTTTGGACAACAGCCTGGGCCTCCTTAAACAGTTCCCATCTGCACAGATTATGAGAGGTCGTCAGTATAGTAGGAGGACTTTGCTTCTAGTCTACTGCAATTCCTCTGGCCATCTGTTTTTAGGTCTCGCCTAGGCAACTTTTGCGCTGTCTCTTCAAGACATGCTGTATTCAGGTATGGACTGTAAGCTCCGCCCACTCTCCACCAATCTTTTTAATTGGCTCCAGTGACTGCCCTTTGTAAAGGTTGGCCTTTGATATGATAAGCTTATTGGTCCCTCCTTAGTACCTCACTGTCTTCTGTTGTTACCTCTCATCAGGACACCCCCTGTTAGATGTGTTGTTACTCGGTAGCTTTCAATTGCAGCCTCCAAGCACTCTTTTGCCAATGGTCTTTCTCCTGCCTGCTTATGCAGGCAGGACACACACTCCAGCAATGTTTTAATTTTTTTTTTTTTATTCAACAAGTGCGGGCAGCACTAATAATGGCGCCTCATGCCTTTTAAACATTTTATTTACTTTTTTTACCGTGCCATCACCCGTGGGGGTGTGGCCAAGATGGCGGCTGAGTAGGTCGCGTTTCTTCGTCTCTTCCGCTGTCCAGCGCGGACACTGATCCAGTGCCCCAGGGCAAATGCTAAGCCAGACAAGGGCTCGACAAATCCACTCGCCCGCTCGCATTTGCGAGGGAGAATTGATGAGGACGAGCTGTTTTTAGGTCCTACTCGCCCTTTCTGGCGAGTAGGAAGACAAACTAACTTTTGTCCTCTGTCTTTGAAAACGGAGCAAAAGTGACAAGCTAACCAGATTTAAAGGCATTTTTATTGCTCACAAAGGGAATGAGCAATAAAGATGCCTTTAATCTTGTTATCTTGTCACTTTTGCTCCGTTTTCAGAGACGGAGGTCAAGTAGGTTGCAGTGAGGTCGAGGGGATTTTCCAAGGGACTAGACCTGCAGGACTAGTACCATTTTTCCGGATTTTTCGAGCCCTGCAGACATCAAGGGCGCTGCACTGACCTGCGGGGCCATATCCTGAGGTGATTCCTGCAGCCGAAAGGGTGTCGGATTGGTGGCCGCTTCAGGGCCTCGCGGTCTGAACGACGTGGTCGGCTCCTGGAGATATCGGTGGAGTCCAATGGGGTGTCTGAGTGACGTTACACGGCTCGGAGCGCAAGAAGTGACGAGCAGCACGGCTAGATGGCCGGAGGAGGAGGGAGAAGCTCTGGCCGTGCCCTGACTCTGCGGGCCCCGGCCCCCCTCGACGGCACGGAGCTGCAGCGGAGGCAGATTGTGGAGATGTGCGCAGGGACTGGCTGATCCGGCCCAATACAGTATCTGGAAGTACAAGGTGACGGGAGAGCGCCTGTTGGTAAGGAGGCAGGCATGGACCCTGCGCCATTGACTAAGTGGAGGAGCGAAGCTGCCAACACGAGGGGTGAAGGCCTAGTAGTGACTGAGGTCGTTTTGGAGAAGCGCCGGTCCCACCCCACTGCGCCAGTAGACCATAGGACCCATCGTGGCAGGGCGGGGTCTGCACTACTGCCCAGGCTTGATGACCCGAGGCCCCTTCACGAGGCCAGCAGTTGGATTGGAGTTTTTGGGCTGAATACAGAGGAGAGCCTTCAGCGGCAGTGGCCGTGCTTGCACCAGTTGGGGTGGCAAGAGGGCACCCAACGAGAAGGGAGGCGGGGGACGACCACTACTCGAACCCCAGCCACCGACGTCAAAGGTGCTGCCAGACTGTGGAATCAAATAGGCAAGTCCCCTGAGACGACAGAGCGGCAGAAGAGGATAGCCAGGCGCAGAGCTCCGCAGCAGCTACAGGATTAGATGGCGTCCGCTAGAGGTAAAAAAGGGGGCTCCATCAAAGAAATGCTTCTCAGGACTGGAGAACAGCAGGAAGGGGAAAATGGAAGCAGCTCGATTAGGGTTCCCTCCCCACCGCAGACGATATGGAGGCCCCAGTCACACGGTCCTACCTAGAAGCCCTGTTCTCGGGGCTAAGAGAAGATCTCATTACTCTCAAAAAGGACTTAACCGGAGAAATGCAGGGTATCCGGAAAAACGTAGGGTACATTGGCGACAGAGGGGATGTGTTGGAAGCCAGAGAAACGTCCATGTTAGAAGAGATTGAGCTTAAGCAGCAAGAGAACATCCGCTTGTCGTTGCAGACACTGGACCTAAAGGCCCATGCAGAATATCTGGAGAACCGTTCTTGGAGGAACAACATTTGGATCAGCCAGGCCTTACGGATGCAGATAGGGGGAACATTGAAGCATCCATGCAGGACCTGTTTAAGCATATTTTGGGTGAGGCAGCGCCTGAGGACATAGGCCTGGACCGGACCCACAGAGTGGGCACGTGGGGTTCTGAAAAGTCGTGTCTATTAGACATCTTAACCTGCGTTCACAGCTTCCCCCTCAAAGAGCGCATACTAAAGAAGGCACAGGACAGGAGTCACAAAGCGTAGAATTTCAAGGTCAGACGATCCATCTCTTCCATTACCTCGCAGCCTCCATGCTTCAAAAAAGAATTTAGGCTTGTCACCACTTTTCTGTGGCACCAAAAGGCGGCCTACTCTTGGGGCCACCCCTTTCGCTTGGTGTTCCGGTGGCAGGGCCAAATTTCCTCTCCTTCCGAGGCCTGCAAATTACTTCAGCTGGAACAATCCGAGACACAGCGACCCCGGACACAGGACACCAGATCTAATCAAGGAAGAGAAGGAAGATGGCAGAGAGTTACTGGAGGACGCAGGGGATCGGCCCCTGGTAAAGAGGCCATTGCTGTGGAAATGAAAGCAGTGCTGGACAAGCTATTGGAGGGCAGTACGACTGGGACACCGGAGTGAGGACTCAGTCCACGTAGCAGTGCCGGCGGGGGGGAAGGAGGTATGACCACGGGACAACGAGGTTGCGCAACCTAACTAGGGAGGGGCACGGACCTCACATCGGACTTCATCCACCAGAACAGAGATGGAGGGCTTTTATAGTTCAGGGGGGTTTTCAAGGGTGCCTACTGTTAAATTGCTTTTTATTAGAATCCTTAGACCATATAGCGACCCATGGGGTCCCGGCGGGGGGGGGACAGGGGGGGGGAGAGGAGGGTGAGAGTGAGAGGACGGGGAGGGATCCGAACTATAAGAGTTGGCACGGGCCCTGGAGATGTCAGGTCCTGGGAGTCTGATGGTGGTGACCCTCAACGTAAAGGGTCTCAATAACCCAGTCAAGAGGAAAGCAATATTATCCTACCTAGAGAGCATGCGGGCAGAAGTATGCCTAATCCAAGAGACACATCTTCTGTGCAGGGACTGGAACAGACTAAGGTCCCGATCTTTCCCGCATCAATTCTTTTCATCCACAACGACCAAGACGTGGGGTGGGTATCCTGTTCTCCCGTACCTTTCAGGGGAAAGTGGACATGAAGGTCGCTGAGATTAAGGGCTGTCTCCTAGGATACTGCATACACGTGGCTCGCAATCTATAGTCCTAGGGTCCATATATGCCCCAAATGAGAGGCAGGAACAGTTCTTCCATGATGCCATCGGGGACATACCAGCAACTTCAGACAGATGGATGATAGTGGATGGGGACTTAAATCTGGTGTTCCGTACCGACCTAGACAGATCTTCCCATCGCGCAGCTGGGGCTCTTAGTGAGGGAGGGCAGGACTGGGTGCAGGAGCTGGGGCTGCGAGACCTATGGAGAGATTGGCACCCGGCGTCGAGGAGGTACACATACTACTCCCGCGCCCACAAACCGTATGCAAGGCTGGACTACTTCCTGGTTTCCAGGGAGGTACAGGAGGTTTTGATCTTGGTTCAGATCGAGCCCTGTCGAACCACTCTGCTGTAGTGATGGACCGGAGGCTTCCACCCCAGACCCGAATGCCCAGAACCTGGAGGCTCAGGGAGACCTTGCTGTGTCACCCTGACACAGTGGAGCAAGTAGGGAAAGAAATAAGGGAGTGCTTGGCATCAAATGATATCCCGAAATCCCCCCTGCCATGGTATGGGACGCCTTGAAGGCGGTTATTAGGGGTGAGTTGGTCGCCATATCAGCAGTAGAAACATGAGACCAGGGGCGTGGTCAGGGCACAAATGCAGGAGCAGGTGTGGGAACTAGAGCAAATCCACCATCGCACTGGGGCCCCTAGGGTATGGAAACAGAGGCGGCCCGAAAGCAATTAGCGTCCTTAGAGCTGGACCAGGCAGAATTTGTACTCCTATGACCCAAGCATGCATTTTACACTGGGGGCACCAAGTGTGGGAAGATGCTAGCAAATAAGCTGAAGGGCAACGACAGGCCAACGCAGTCGAGACGCTGACAGAAATAGGGGAGGAGCTAGTGGGGGACAGAGCGGTGGCGGACCAATTTGTCAGATTCTACGCAACCCTGTATGAGGCACAAGACTTACCGGCAGGGCCCATTAAGGAGTACCTGGAGAGGACTCACGTCACCAAACTCTCAGCAGAGCAGGCAACAGAGTTAGACGTGCCCACCAGAATAGAAGAAGTGATTTAGGCGATTGCTAGACTTCAAATCAAGAAGTCTTCGGGCCCTGATGGCTTTTCAGCTATCTTTTATAAAACATTTTGCAACCTTTTGGCCCCCTTCCTTACAGTTGTGTTGAACGCCATTACAGATGCCTCGACCCTGCCCCCCCCCCACACACACAATGATGGAGGCCTCTATCAAGGTAATCGCGAAGCCAGGCAAAGATGAGAAACTATGTGGGTCTTATAGACCAATCTCTCTATTAAACGTTGATGCAAAAAATTTTACGGGGATACTAGCCACGTGTCTGAATCCATTGATGGCTGGGTTGATTGAGCCCAACCAATCCGGCTTTATACCAACCAGACAATGTCCTGATAATATTAAGCGACTGCTCCACCTTATAGATCACGCCTCTTGGACTAGCTGGAAATTATGCTCTTCTCCATAGATGCTGAGAAAGCATTCGATAGGGTACACTGGCCCTATCTAAAGCAGGTCCTGGTTCGCTTCGGGCTGGGCGTGAGATATCAATTTTGGGTATCTAGTGGATATGAGAGGCCCCGGGCGTCGGTAAGAGTCAATAGCTGGAACTCAGAGAGCTTCCCAATTCACCGCGGCACTAGACAGGGCCGCTCTCTCTCGCCCCTCTTATACGCGCTCTATATGGAGCCATTCGCGCAGAGGGTGCTCGAGGCGTGAGACGTAAAGGGAGTGCACTTTGGCAGTGACAAACACTTGATAACCTTCTACGCAGTCGACATGATCGTCTCCCTGGTCGACCCCCACTCTTCCCATCCAAATTTCCTCTGGGAGGTAGAGAATTTTGGCGCAGTATCTGGCCTACGAATGATAATTTCCAAATCGCAAGCAATGATTCTGACGGTGCTTCGGGCAACAAGGGAACACCTCACAGACCCTCTCCATCAATTGGAGCCCAAGCATCCACTACCTTGGCATCGAGCTTTTCCCAAAAATTCATGAGACTGTCACATTCAATTACAATTAGTAGTCAGAGTCAGGTTGGACCTTCACCGTTGGCAGCACTACCTGCTATCCTGGCTGGGGCAAGTAGCCGCCCTGAAAATGACGGTCCTCCCTAGGATTTTGTACGTGTTTTTGATGCTGCCTCTCTGGCCTCCCCAGGGAGTGATCCAAACTATGCAGTAAGCTTTTCAGAGTTTCGTGTGGGCAAATAGTCAACCGCGGATGTGACCAAACCTGAGCTGGTGCAGCTCCAGGGAGTGGGTACTGGGCATCACTTTCAAGCGGTTACGATACATAGTTAAATGGTCCACGGCCGAATCCGAAAAAAATGGCTGCTCATGAATAGGGCCCTGGCAGGAACATCCCTAGGGAAGATCCCCCTTCATGAGAAAGGTGGGCTGGCCTCCCAGCTTGTAGCTCTCAGCAGTTACGGCACCGCTACTTAGGACTTGGGACGCAGTGGAAACGGCAAAAGCTCTTACATCCTTCCCTTCACCACTGACCCCTGCATTGCAGAAAACCCAGATTTCCAACCAGGGGTAGACTGCAAAGCATTTGCGGCCTGGCAGGTGCCGATCGGTGGAACACTTGGTGAACATAGAAGGCCCAGTAGCATTTGAAACACTTGAAGCTGACCTGAACATCCCAGAAATGGAGTGATTCCGCTAAACACAAATCAGACATTGGGTCCTCGGCCCTGAGATGCGGGAGGGGGCTCAACTTCTTTTGACTAAGTTCGAAAGATGGCTTCTCGGGAAGGAGACAGACAAACGAATAGTCTCAGACCTCTTTCAATTCCTCCTGGGCCCTGAACTTGCAGCAGCATCCCCCGCCCAACAGAGATGGGAACGAGAACTGGGGCAACAGTCTCGCAGAAAGAGTGGCTAGACATTTACTACAGGGCCCGTCACACGACTCCCAACACTTCTAGTACGGAGACTGCAGTTAAGATCACTACATACTGGTACTGGATCCCAGAAAGATTACACAGATTCAGCCCAGAGAGAGAGAATAATGCTGGAGATGTCAAAATCCCCCGGGGACCCTGGTCCATATCCTGTGGGAATGCCCCAGCCTGTCACGTTTTTTGGATGTATTTCTAACAGACATTGACACTTACTTTGACACCCAGCTCCCGTGATTTCCCGCCTACACCATCTTGGGACTATCTAACCCACTCACATACCCGCTGCGCTCAAAATGAGGCAAAAACATCACACGGGCGGCACACCAAGCGATCTTGGCTTTTTGGGGTTCCGATAAGATTCCAACCAGACTAACCTGCATCCACCATATATGGGACTTGCTGGGGATGGAGAGACTGTCGATTGTCACTTGACCCAAAGGGAGACGTGTTCCGAGAGACATGGTGCCAATTCATAGCACTTCTTTCACAGGAATTTACAGAGATGACATGCCCTAGATACCTCAAACTACTTAGAATGATGGACTCCCTGGACTCCTAACGCCATCAACATGCGAGACACAGGAGCCTTCTATAGGACACACCACAAACTCAGTAGGCACTCTAGGGGGGGATTTTTGGGGGGGGGGTGAGTACAGGGTGGGGGAGGGCAGGAGAGTTTTGGGATTGTTAACCCCTTCGATGATGCGCAGATTCCGCCGCTGTGCTGGCGGAATCTTGCGCGGGCGTGGTCATGACGGAATGGTTCCGTCATGAGCACAGCTCAACCGTGGGTCATGACGGAACCATTCCGTCATGAGCACCGAAGGGGTTAAAAGGTGCAAAGTGCTGGGCTGGCCGAATGTTGACGCCACCCCAGCCTGTAAATAAGGTTTTGAAAGATGACTTGCAGCTCAATAAACACATTTAAACATAAACAGCTTAACCTAAAACATGGGTGCCGTGATTACTTCAAAAGCAAAGAAATAGAAATAAACAATTTGCATTTGAGGAATCGCAGCACCCTCGCTTTAGCTAAAGAAGCTTAAAGCCTAAACGCGGGTGCCGCCATTGTAACAAAAGTAAACAAATAGAGAAAAAGAAGCATGCTTCCGCCATTTTTTCCCAATTTGCTTACTTTTTTTTTTTTTACAAATGCGGCACTCGTGCTTAAGCTGTAAACATCAGAAGCTAACTCGCGGGTGTTTTGCGATTGCTTAAATAGTAAAGAAATAGGAAAACAATCAGCTAATGTGCGAGTGCCACAAAGGTCTCGTATTTGCAAGACTTTGAGGTACTGGCATTAATAAATGACAATGCATTTTATTTATGTGTTTTGAAAGCCTGCAAACTGTACGCACCGCTTGCATGCTTTTAAAAAACACAAATAAAAGGCATGGTCATTTACAATGCCAATACCTCAAAGTCTCACAAATGGAAGACCTTTTGCATTGCAAATGCTTGTATTACAGGGAATTGGGCCTATGGCAGGTGTCAATCAAAAGTAGAGTTTTGTCTTTGAGGGCAGGTGCGCTCAGAAGTGCAAGCTCGTATTCTCTTTTTTTTTTTTTAAATATATTCCGAGCTTTGAATATTGCCAGCTCGACATCCCTTTCATACAATAATATTGATGTGATAGTTTAAAAACAAAATTACTTTTCAGCTACAAGCATGGTCTACGCAAACATTTTATAGTTGCTGTTCAGTTTCACTTTCATTTTATTGTAGGATCTCCTCACAGCATTCGCTGCAATTTTACTGTAATTTTAATGGTAGAAGTGCGTATTGATATCTTCTCTCTGTAAATTCCAGTTTTTTCCCACAATCCAGAGGGAAATACAAGTTTTTAACTACTTCCCTAAAGCCCACTACCGCACTCTGAGATTATTTTTGGGGAATAAGCAGACTTTAAATTGAATGCACGTTAAATACGAATTTGCCCCCCCACACAAAAAAGTACATCAAAAACAAATTAAAACCAATATGTATATATTTAAACTAGGCCCTCTCTCCGAAACCTCAGCACTCAGAGTTGTATACCTTCTATAACAAGCATTTGCAATGCAAGTTTAAGCTATTGGCATTTTAAATGACAATGCCTTTTATTTATGTTTTAAAAACAAAAATAAAAGGCATTGTTATTTGCAATGTCAATAGCTCAAACTCGCATAAATGCGAGACCTAGTGCATTGCAAATGCTTGTTTTTAGGTTACCCTGGTGTCCTATTAATTACCCACTCAGCAAATGCACATCACCACCTAAATTTGCACTGCCTTAACTTAAATATAATAAGTCTCTGCACCCTCAGCAAACCTTATAGGAGCGCTTTACTTGAGCACCAGTTACATCATTCAAGGACACATTCATTATATGGTTTGGCTTGACAGTGCAGCTGTCAGACAATTGTTACCATCACTAGAAATTGGCCTTCTACGCCAGTCCACTCGATACCACTTCACTATACTCCAAAACAATCTGCTGTATGCCACTACACTCTATACCACACCACTCTATACCACACCACTCTATACCACACCACTCTATACCACACCACTCTATACCACACCACTCTATACCACACCACTCTATACCACACCACTCTATACCACACCACTCTATACCACACCACTCTATACCACACCACTCTATACCACACCACTCTATACCACACCACTCTATACCACTCTCTTGCAGTCTGTGCTGCTCAACTCTATTGCTCTCTATTCCGCTGTAATATAAGCAGTACCACTCTATGCCCCTATACTCTACACAACTTTACATCACTGCACTCTACATCACTTAATTAATATACACATAATTCCACTGCACACAATACCACATATTTACACTACACAAATCCACTCCACACAATTAACATTTCCAATCCAACCCACATAATTCCACTCAAACCACATACATCCACTCCATAACACAAGGGTAAAAGACATTCCCATTTCCAACACCAATAGCTCTAACGCAAAAAAAATGCAATACCTATTGCATTTCTAATGATGGTCTAGTACTGTATTCCTCAGTGTTATGGCCCATACAGTGAAGGTGAGAAATGCCAGATTAATCATACTTATAACCGAGCTAATGGTGGCAAAATGTAATTTGTTACAGGAGAAGTTGTCAGCACAGAGCAACGCTACATCTCATCCATGAATTATACAGCAAATTATACAAACACATAACCTTTGCAGAACACAGTAGTTTGTGTCATCTGGTATTCGACCGACTATTTTTTTTTTTTTTGTCTCATTTGGTGCTCATTCAAAGAACAACCAGCCAATGCGTTTTGTTTCCAAAATAAAATCGTGGAACTTCGTCAACTTGTTGCATGTCTAAACACTTATAAGGTCCCCAAGGCAAGACCTATTGGCTATGCCAATGCTTGTTTTACCTGTGTCTTATTAAATATAAATATGGTTTGAGTTTATTTGGAAGTACACCAGTGTACTTTTTTGTAAAGAGGTCCAACACCTTTTGGTTATAGTTAATGCTATATAAAACTGCTAAATAAATAAATCAGAACTAAAAATGGGTCCTGCGTGGAGTATTTGGACTGAAAAGGCTTGCATGTATGGTAGCAAAGCAAAATGCTTCCTCTTAAACTGTGAAAACTAAAGGGGAAAGTAGTTAGAAAACCAACCCTGCATGCACCCATAGTGTGGAAACTTAAAAATGTGTGTCAAGTGAAACCTGTATGCACTTAAAGGGCGAGAACTGGAAGGGAATAGATATAGAGCGTGGCTACTGAAAAGGGATGCACTTGAAGAGTGAACACTAAACAGGTATGCACTTAGGATGTGACGAGCAAAAGAAGTGCGTTTAGGGCGTGACAACCAAAAGGTCATGCGCTTTGGATGTGACGATTACAAAGACATGCACTTGGCGTGTGAGACTGATAAAGCATGCACTTAGGGTGTGAAGTCTGAAAAGGCATAAACATGGTGTGTGACAAGTTAAAAGGCACGTGCGTAGGGTGTTACACCTAAAAAGACATAAACTTAAGTATGAATACCTGGGCAAAAAAGAACAAGCATTGGCATAGCCAATAGGTCTCGCCTTTGGGACCTTATAAGTGTTTAGCCATGCAACAGTTGTGTAACTAAATACTTATAAGGTCCCAAAATCGAGACCTATTGGCTATGCCAAGCGGCCTTGCTGCCGCGAAAGTGAAAGTGATCGCGATTGTGATCAACATCAAAGCCGCCTTGCACCGCGAAAGTAATTGCGGTAAAACGCAACGCACATGCACTGTAGCTCTAGGCTGGCCTGGTAGCACTTTTTGGAGCCCTCTCAATAAGTCTCGCCAGACCAGCGCATGCGCTGGGTCAGGCGAGACCTAAAAAAAGGTATGTCCATACAGTGTGCCAGGTGAAAAGGAATCCACTATGCCAAGTGAAAAAGCACACACTGAGGGCATGCCCTTATGGTGTGACTAGGGTGAAACAAGTGAAAAGCAATGCAACCACATTGTGAAGAATGAAAAGGCATGCCCTTAGGGCGTGATTGGTGAAAAGGCATACAGTAATAATGGCTTGACAACTGAGAAGGCATTCCATTATGGTGTTACAAGTGGAAAGAAGAGCGCTTATGGTGTGAAGTCAGAAATGGCTTTCAGTTGGGGTGATGAAAAATATGACAAGTAAAGGGGTATATGCCTAGGACGGAAAGGTGTGCACTTATGGCATTACGACTAAACAGGCATACTCCGTGCGTGTGAGAAGTAAAGAGCCATGAACATAAGGTGTATCAAGTTAAATTTGTTGCGCTTAGGGAATTACACTTAAAAGGGATGCACTTAAGGTGTGACAAGTAAAAAGATATGAACCCTTTTTTTTTTTTTTTTGCAGAGTTTTATATAGCGCGAACTTGACCCGAATCCGGTATCTGAGCGCTTTACATAGCACCAGTTACGTTACATGAGGACACACATTAATTTTTTGCTAGGCACGGGGAGATTAAGTGATTTGCCCAGAATCACAGGATGTTCGGCATCATTACCGAGACTCGAACCCAGTTCCCCCAGGTCCGAGGTCGAGCGCCCTAGCCGTTAGGCCAACTCCTCTCCATCTCACACAGGGTGTGACCAGTGAAAAGGCATTTATTGAGGAACGGACAACCGAAAAGGCATTTATTTAGGATGTGATAACCGAAAAGGCATGCACTTAGGCTAAGACAACTGGAGAGACTGGAGCGTAGGGTGTAACAAGCGAAACAAAGGCCCTTGGGGTGTAGAGACTTAAAAGAAAACTGTTAGAATGTGACACGTGATAAACATTCATCTAGGAGTGATAAGTAAAAAGGTGTACACTCAGGGTGTGGCAAGTGAAAAGGCATGCACTTAGTGTGAAAACTGAAAAGACAAGCCCTTACTTAGGTAGTGACAAACGAAAAGGCATGCATGTAGGGTGTGGCAATAGAAAAAGCATGTGCTTAGGGTGACATGTGAAAAGGCATGCACTGAGGGTGACTAGGCATGCACTTAGGGTGCAATAAGGCGTGAACTTAGGGTGCGACTAGTGAAACGATGCGCCTAGTGAAACTAATCTGGAAGCACTTTGAGAACTCCCCCAGCAGAGGAGCATGCTAAACAGTGCTGAGCAAAAACAAGCCTGCTATGAGGCACTCACGCCCACGCAACCGAGATATTTATTTTCTGAAGTTAAAAGCCAACGCACTGACCAATCAAAGCGGCGTTTCACGACCGGTCAGCAGGAAATGAACACTCACCAAGACAGAAGGAGAACGAGGAGTGCTAACTGGAATTGTTTCAATAAAAACGACAGTCCTGTATAAACATGGGCTCGGCACCCTGGTGACCCAAATGTCACACACGTCAAATTCCTAAAAGAGGACTTCCACATGGCCAACAAAAAACATTTTAATAATGTTATTGAAGCAAATATGCAGGGAGAAGAGTTAAAACACAGAGAAGGGGGAAACTTTGTGTTTAAAAGAAGCACGCGCGCCTCACGCTAAAAGTTAAAACAAGCGAGAGGAGACAAAGGAGCCAACTCTTGCAGCTGGGCGGGTTTGAGCCTTGAAGAAGTAAACAAGTGAGAGGGGTGGGGTGAGTGAACGCACGCTAAGCAATAGCTGCGCGCGCTGTAAGGGTGCCCGCGAGCGACCAGCCATGACGAGACGGGAAAGCCAGATGGCGCCTGTGCTCGTAACCGCACGCTAAAGGCCTCCCAAAAAGCTGTGGTTGGCTGTTTGAAGCCCACTAACTAAAAGTCTCGCCAGTTCATTGGTACTTGAATTATAATAGCTGTATTAATTGTATTCACACCACAAAGCTCGTTGGTACACAAACACACTGAAATTGTGAAGAGGGTTAGGTAATTTTATCGTATAGAGATTATATGGCTACCGTTAAATAAATTGACTGATTAGTCCCATGATAATGTTGATTACACGGTAGGAATTACAACCCCCAATATGGCCACCGCTAAACAGATCGACCGGCTAGTCCTACGTTTATGTTGATTACACTATCAGCATCCAAACTATATAGTCCTACATTTCTATCAACCACACGACCCGTCGTTTCGATAATAGAGACGCCGACACCGAGAACCACACAACAAAAATAAGACACCAAACGGCCCGGCATCTTCACGCTTACTGTAAGTAAGCTGCTATCAGCATTGTTACGTCGTGCAAATCCCGTCGTGCCAAAACGTTCGCTTAAATACCCCTTTCTTCTTCTGCATTAAAGGCATTAGAAAAACCGAAACGGAAATGCCGTGAGTAACCAGAAATTCACAATGGGTAATCGGCACTGTTTAAATCTGGCGACACGAGCACGTGCCAAATAATCACCACACCACACTAACTTGCACTTTGAAAAATTATCACGCTAAACTAACCTGCTTAAATACACGCTTGATAAACGCCTCATAACCATAATACTGCATGTTTAAACCACGAGCACTACACACATTGTTTAAATGACAACACTGGGGATAATGGCGAGGCCTATGAGTACAGTTAATCCTCTGACAAGTATATGTGCTATGATTACTTTTCAGTAATGCTCCCTGACGAAGGGCGGGTAGCCCGAAATGCATTGGAGCCTAAAGAAAGCTTATAGAGAAATGATGTTGAAAGCATGATGAAATGAAGATAATTTCTAATATTGCAAAGAAAAAATAAACACTATTCAAATAAATCGCGACAAGAGTCCGCATCGATTTGTGAAGTGAAGCAATACAAACTCATAAATCCTCTTTCAGGACACAAGTAGTGCCCAGGGGGACGCAACCATTTGATTTTGGAAGCGCTACCATGTATATATAACATTGACGTTTTTGAGCGGAACACGTCACCCCAGGAGCACACATAAAATTGTTGAACCAACAACAAAAAACTCCTCATTTAAAATTGGTTGTGCGCAGGTCTATAAATAGCTATTGATTTGTCAAAATAGCACATATAATGCAGACCTCTGAATCCCAGAGACAACTGCCGCATGAAAGATACAAAAAAAAGACTTTGACCATTTTGCATAGTTAAGAATAGGAAAATATGAAGGGCAATACAAATGAGATCAATTCCTTTAACCAACCAACCTCCCCAGTATTTTTTGTTGTGTTTTTAATATGTATTGTTGGACTTGGCCCTTTTTGCAGGGTCATCCCTGAACTTTTTGCCTTCCTCCTGTATTTTCTCTGACCTGTTTTTGTTGGTTTTGTGACCCTGGGCACTTTACCACTGCTGATCCGTGCTTAAGTGCATATGCTCTCTATTGTAAATTGTTGTAATGGATTAGTGACTCCATGATTGGCTTATTTGATTTACTTGTCAGACCCTAGTACAGTGCACCATGTGTGTCCAGGGCCTGTAGATCAAATGCTGCTAGTGGGCCTGCAGCACTGATTTGTGCTACCCACAGAAGCAGCTTGTAAAGTATGTCTCAGGCCTGCCATTGCAGAGCCTGTGTGCAGTCTAGTACTGCCATGTCGACTTGGTAAGGGCACCCACTTACGAGTCCCTAAACCTTCCCTTTTCTCCATGTTAGCCACCCCTAAGGTAGGCCCTAGGGCAGGCTGCATTGTATGCGAAAGGTAGGACATGCCCTGATGGGTGTAGCATGTCCTGATAGTGAATTACAGGCAATTTCGTTTTTCACTATTGCAAGGCTACCTGTCCCCATAGGCCAAAATGGGCAGTTTGATTAGAACACCTTATAATCCTAACTGACCATGGGAACATGGTAGAAATTCGAGTTTAGTATGCCTGAACTCAGAATGATAAAATACATCTTTTAGTGAAGTTTGTTTTTAAATTCGGTGTTTGAAAATACCACTTTTAGGAAGTAGGTATTTTCTTACCTAACCATCCGGCCTGCCTCTGCTAGGTTGTGTATTGCGTGTCTGGTTTGTGAGTGACAGGGACTGGGGAGGCTCCAGGAGACAGGGTGAGTCAGCACAAGGCTGAATAGACCTATCTGCATTGGAAGTGGTGGGAGGAGTAGCACCTGTGCCTGAATAGGGCTGTGCCTGCCTTCCACAATGCTGGCTCCACCTCCTGTGGTGTCTGATGACCCTTGCCTACACTGACAAAGGAAGAAGTTGTGCACTGGCAAAATGCACCCAGAACCGGTTTGGACTAGGTACAGGACCCTCTGCCTTCAGAGGACAAAGGATTTACTGGTATAAATACTGGGGCCCAGACCCCAGGACTTTAGATCTCTTCTGGGAAAACAAAACAAACCTTTGCCGAGGAGAAGAACCAATGAAGCTGCAGGAGTTTGGACTGCCCCTCTGCCAGTGTGCTGTTTTGCTGGGTTGGCCTACAGTGGTTTCTTTATTGCCAAGGAAAAGGAACTTTTAAGGAACTTCCATCATCTTGCAGAATATTTCTCCAAGGGCTTGAATTTGAGCTTGCCTCCTGCCTGAAGTCTCAAGGATACAAGACTTTACCCCTTCTGCTTGCCTGCATCTGGAACTTGCTGTTCTAGTTGCTACAGAAGGACATTGCAACGCCGGCGAGTGAAGCCGTACTCTGCATCAAAGCCGTGAGCGTTGCTCCGACTTACAACGCAGGCCCGACGTCGCTGCTGTGCCGCATCGACTCCGAAGCCGACATCATCGCGGACCCGATGCTCGACGTGGGTGGTCAAGAATCCATTGCATCGTGACATTGTACGGAACCGTGGTTTCGGCGCCATAGTGACGTCACCTCCTCTCCGGTAAGGAACAGACGCCTCCCCTGCTTTGTGCAAGCATCGAGGACCTGACGCATTGCCCCCCCCCGTAGCAAGGAACCGACGGCGTAAGCGCCCCTCGCGTTCGGCGCTGTACTTTGGGATTTATTTGACCTCGACGTCGTGATCACTCCAGTTGGGGTTATATGTTGCTACAGACTGCTTTTAAGTGAATAACCTATTTTTAAGCTACTTCTGCCACCTTGAAGTATTATTTTTGATTACAGTATTGTGGAATTTGTACGTTTTGGTCTTGTGTTAAGCCTATATAAAGAATACTTATTTTCATAAAACCTGCATGGTGTTCATCTGTAGTGTTTTACCTGTATTACTGTATGTGTTCACACATGCTTTACACACTGCCTCTGAGATAAGCCTGTCTGCTCGTGACAAGCTACCAAGGGGGTGAGCAGGGTTATCCAGGAGTGTAATCCCCTTACTCTGACTAGAAGCAAGGGTCCCTATTTGGACAAAGGTGCAAGCCATTGCCAACTAGAGACCCCAGTTCTAACAATTGTTATTTCATTATGTTGTGCTTTTAGTTGTTACTAATTCGTATACATATTGTGAGGTCATAAGCATTACATTTGGTGTGCAAGTTATTGTTTGCATGTCTGTTGTGCAAGTTATGGATGGAGTTCCTAACCATAACCTGCAAGTCAGTGGATGTTTGATTTTAATTTGCACACACAACTTCGCTGAAACTGCGAATTTCAATGTTTTTTTTAACGTATGTTAAGGTGTTCTAACTAGGCTATTCTGTTTTAAGTTTAAACCTATATTAACTGGTAAAATCCCACCGAAAGGGAAACAACCCTCATTAGTGTAAACATAAACACTGCTAAACACCTGTACAACCACAAACTAAAATGCCATTCAAAGAAAGGAAAATAAGAGAGAGAATATCTTCACAAAGGAGGCAACACAATATAACTTTGTTATACTAGGTATTAACAAGAATGGCTGATCTAAGATTATTCTGCTTGAGTTTTGTTGCTTATGGATATCATTAAAATATTATTTGTTTTCATTTTTGTTCTTTCCAGTTGTGTGCTTGGATTAAAGGTGCAGGGTAGAGAGGCATGTTTTAGGTCCGGTCCGAGAGGTTTGGCTTTCAGTAGGTGTCAGAAGCATGTGGGGTTCAACGTACAAATGTACGAGATCTCCGCATCCCCTCCAGTGACCATGAGGCACAGTGTTGCTTTTTCTTAAATCAGTGTGCTAACGTACATTACGTATGTATATTTTTTAAAAAACGCATGCCTTACTATTGTGGCATCACACTTATTTCACCCTATTAAGGTTGATTAGGAGTGGCAAGTTTCTCGACACTGGGCTGGTCCCAGTGTAGTCCTGACGAAGAGCTGGGGAGCTCGAAACTAGTTGACTTCAAGATATGCTAGGCACACCTTTCCATTATAGTTAGGGTCCCTTGTCATATTACCCCTTTTTTAATTTTTTCAGCTTAGAGCACCAATAAAGTTTATTTTGTAGCCCACTAGCTGATTATTTTAATTTTCCCACTCCACCACTACTTCACTTGCACTACACATAGTTTACAAAATTTCCAGTGCTCCTACGTAACACCGCAAGTCGCAGCACGCCTCAGTCCGTAGAGGACTGGGAGGACCCCTATGATGAAGCATGTCACCGTGGGGAAACCCTGGTGAGTGAGGGGACTATAGAAAGAGATAATACTTCCCTTTCTTTCTGATAACGGTGTCTTTAAGGATCAAATTGTTTCCTACACCTTCTGTTTCTCCCAGTTAGGTTCCTGTCTACCTGACTTGTTCAGATAGTTGTTGTGATAGATATATTTGTGGAGGGTGAACCTAACTTTTACCTCTACTTCCCCTTATTTCTGGATAACTAGCGCAATTACCCACAGGCAGAGAACAGGTAAAACCGTTTAATACATCAGTCCCCTTTTCTAATAAGTCAGTATTAAAACTGCCAAACATTCTAGATTTTCTACATTCAAAGGAAGGTTTAGTGACTGGTACCTGTGAAAAGAGTGCTGTCTCCATGCACATGAAATAGTGGTACAAACATGACACAATGCTTTCCACATGTCAACCAAATTAATAGCTGCAAGGTGCCCCATTGTTATGTGATACTTTCTGCTAATCCTGGCTTTTTATTCAACTGCATTTTACTGCTGGGGTTTTTGAGACCATTGCTCCAATTTTGACAGCAACATCTCATGTCCCAAAATACAATATGTTGGCTGTTCAAAGGTCAGTGCTGACTTAGAGTGAGGTATTTGACATGAGAACACTTGGCAGCTATGAGTGTCCACATAACAGCACCACCTTTTATGTAGTCAGACAAAAAGTGCAGAAAAGCAGGAGGGGGAGCACAAATAAAGTGTCCAGTTCCAGGTGCCTTATTCAAACAAGCATTGGCATAGCCAATAGGTCTCGCTTTTGGGACCTTATAAGTATTTAGTTATGCAGCACAATATCCTTGGTGCAACAATATTAACTGTTGCATGGCTAAACACTTTTAAGGTACAAGGTTTAGCCATGCAACAGCTGATGTTGTTGCACCAAGGATATTGTGCTGCAAAACTAAATACTTATAAGGTCCCAAAAGCGAGACCTATTGACTATGCCAGTGCTAGCTGCTTTTAATTTTTATCTTCTGGGATGTTACCATTTAATATTGCGTGCACTAGAATAGAAATTTTAATATAAATATTTTAAAATGCATATTCCATTTCTAGTCATCCTAGAGTGTGTTCTTCATTAATGAAAGATTGTTTGGGGTACCACGGCTGCCCATGCACTTATCTTATGGAACTGATTGTAAGCAGGAAACACTTCCTATGCAAGATTTCGGAATGGGTTGTGTCTGTGTTGCAGTCCGAATTGATCCCCCGGGCCAAGTTGGTGCAGTGAACTAAGTCCTTGCACAGGGGAGCCAAGAGATCTGACCCCTAAGGTTCTGGGGGTGATAGGTAGGGGGCAGTTATCATTTTTCCCCATTGTGGTTACATTTCAAATCTGTATAAAATGGTTTTCTGAAAGAAAAAAAACTTGAGTTATCCCCAAATGAACCTTGCTTGCAAAGAAGACCAGAAATAAACTGTCAAAGGCAAGCAACGTACATCAATTGCACAAAAGCATTCAACAACGCCAGGATTTTACAAATAACACACGATACCCACTAAATAGCCTCGCGCCACTTCTGGCCTATTCCTAAATTGCAGAAAACTATTCTTTGCATGCTGGTACCTGTCGGCCTTTGAATACCTACTACTACCACAACAATGCAGGCGTGCAATCTGCTTGATTGAACTTAAGGACTGGCTGAAGGCGTCTCACGACATGCTGGACACTTAACAGCTATGCTGGCGCTGTCGTTTCCGAAATTGCATACACAGTCTAAATTACGCGCATTATTCACTGAATAGAAACATCAGCAAGGGAAACGTTCACGGCAAAAATTGTTCACATTAATGTTTTGGTGCATCTTTACAGTACTCACATGAGCATTTTTATTATGTTCCGTTTGTAGAAAACCATATATAAATCTCCGTTGTGCGAAAAATGGGGGCTGCGAGTATCCGTTAGAGAGGGAATGTATTTTACATAGTCTCTACTGAGTCTCTTTGCAAAATATGAATTATAAGATACTAAGGGCCTCATGTAGGTAAATAAATTTTACCGGTTCTTAAATACCGAGCCGTACCGAATCGGTAAATTAGAATAGGTAAGTTATATGTAGGTAAAAATTCGGTAACAGTTACCGATTCGGTAACATTCGGTAATCACGAATCGGAATTCACCGAATCGGTAAATACCGAGGTGGTATTTACCGAATCGGTAAATACCGAGGTGGTATTTAGCGAATCGGAAAATACCGAGGATACTACCACCTTCCCTTAACCAAGTAGCCAATATCATAATCATGTTATAATAGAAGGTCTCTCAGGCTTGAATAGGGGACCCCATACCTCAAAAATCAGCTCAGTGAAATCACATCACAGGAGCATCAGGAGCCGTCTCGCAGGAAGGCACGTCTTCGGTCTGAACAATAAACATGATGTCTGTGATAAGAAAAGCACCAACTTTCAGGTAATTGCAGCTGCGCGTGTGTCATGGCTAAATAGTGGGTCGAACAACCTAGAGTGGAAAACATGCATCGTGTAAAATTCCAGACTGTGTGTCAC
This sequence comes from Triturus cristatus, assembly GCF_964204655.1. Taxonomy (NCBI): domain Eukaryota; kingdom Metazoa; phylum Chordata; class Amphibia; order Caudata; family Salamandridae; genus Triturus; species Triturus cristatus. The sequence continues at coordinate 132,590,321 of NC_140594.1, forward strand.
AGCATGTACAGACCAAGGTCGCTGCGCAGAGCTTGGGATGGGAACAACAGAATGCACTCGTCTGAAGGAAGTCTCGAGTCAGCAGTTTATTCAAGAAAGAACATGTAAACGCAGTGTCGTGTGCAAAGACAAAAAGATGGCTACATAATATTCAACGTGGTTCTGCTAACTGAACAATGTATGTACGGATTCAGGGAGAACTCACTACACGCCCCCTTGAGCGAAGCAACATGTAATAGGCAAGAAAAGAGAGAACGCAGAGTTCAGTTTCGTCAGAGCAGAACAAGGCGTAACCAATGCAGCGCCAAAGTCCTAAAGTCCAATTCATTGCAGCATAAAATTCCAAAAAACACAATGCAAGTATAGTAAAAAACTCAAGCCGACCATCAGGAAGAGAAAAACGAGAAATAAGAGAAATAAATGTTGCGCCAGGGTGCTGTCCAGTAGCACAGGCGCAATGGACGACAATCCAGTTAATCCATGAATGTATAGGCAGCATATGTGGCCACGGCTTCCAACAAAAAATCGTTTGCAGGGCCACTAAAAGTCTCAGCCATCCAATTAAGTAAAGAAAAGGAACATACGTGTTCTCCAACCAACGGAGCCTCTAGCACAATCAGAGGGCACCCGGAATGTTCCTCCAAATAGCTCATGGACAAGAAGTCGTAGGCTGCCACTGAGATGTCCCAATTACCCAGGATACCATGCGCCGCACCACACGCCATGATCCGGACACCAGAACAGGACAACTCGTGAGACACTAAGGGCCTCATCAGTCGATCGAAATCCGGCACCGGAGACACCATGTTGGTCAAGCACAAATCCAGAGGCCATTCAAAGGGACAATCCAGGCAGTGTAATACAGGTTGTACGCAGGTGAAGTAGGAATACCTGAAGGATAATCCATAAGCCAGGCTCACAGTCGCCAATGGCAAAGTACCATAGAAGTCAAGCATCCTATCACGAAGAAGATGCAGAAGGGATAGGTGCTCGTGTGGCACAGAAGGAGCAGCCATTCCGGAGTACGAAAAGGTAAAGCAGCACACCTGCCACTAGCGCCAGAAGCAGCGGAACACCTCCAAAGATGCTCGAGAAAAGTGAATGAACAAATGCCGGAATTACACCAAAAATAGTTAGGAAAGAGGTCACGGGGCCCTGAGCCCACATGTTAAAAAAAATGAGCCAGGCTGGTCGTGGACGAGGCATTGATAATAGTTTGGATCAAAGAGCTGAAATGCAGGGGGAGGTCAGTGTTCAGAGGCGCCTGCACCTCAGTGCGCGTATTAGCAACGTGAAGGACAAATGTTTCACGAGAGGAAGTCAAAGGCACCTCTTTGTGGGACAATGGCGCTCTATTCTGCTCAACTTGTTGAACTCTGCTTTCAAGGTTGGAATCGAAGGCCAGATGGAAACATCCCGCCGCACATGCGGGGGTGGAAAAAGAACAGTATTGCAGCAGACAACTTTATGCGAGACAGTTATGTACGGGATTCCCACTCACATCCCGCAGCAAGCTTCATTAATCAAAATTAAATAAATACCGTTTGCAAGCAGAGTGAAAGAAGGTGTAATCACAGGCACTGGGATACCTCGTAGGACGCACGCCAAAATCGGGGCTTGTACATTGCATGCGCCGTGTACTTGCATGTGCCTATTGTCTCATGTATGAATCCTAGAAGTGAGAGTGCTAAAGCTATTATCTATGACGGCAAAAGCCTTCTCCATGTTTGCTTGGTCAATAGCTCTCAATCTGGAAGCCGCCTCACTGTGCGACAACTTGCAGACTTCGTTGTAAGTAGCATACGCCCACCTTTGGGTTCTGCCACCCACAGGACCATTCCCAAAATCATTCAATTCGGTATGCACATTGATGGAGTGGGTGGACTTCCTGATCCTGTAGATGTGCTCTGTGTCAGCTGGTGGACAGATTGGGATGTGTGTACCATCAATGCAGCCAATGAAATGGGGGAACTGTGCCATGTGAGAAATGTCTGTTTTTGTTTACTGCAGTGCAGCCTGTGTGTTGTGGAAGCTGATGTAGTGGTGCATTCTCTGCATCATGGCATCCAGGAAATTCCTGAGGGAACGGTACGGGCAACTCTGGGATACACCACCCACCGCAGCTGTCACCACCTGATAACTGCCGGATGCCAACAGATGTGGGCTGCAGAGCACCTGCACATGTGGGGGTATGGCGTGCGCCCTTCTTATTGGCTGGTCCAGGAGTGGGTGCAGGTCCCTGATGGAGTCCATGATGGTTTCGGGGTGTAGCCTGTACCTCTCATGTATCACTGCATCAGTCAGCTGGACTAGTGTGATGCGCTGTCTGTACATGCGTTCCTCCCGTCGCCAAACCCTCAGTCCTGCTGCCTGTAGATGTAGGCGCCTTGCAATGACGTACATAGCGGGCATGTTGTCCACGCTGTTGCATTTTGGGATTGCTGATCTGCACTGTTGATGGTTACCACCTGCTTTCAATCCGTGTTAATTACCGACTCTAATTTACCGATTTTCTTGGATTTCTTAATTACCGGGTGCTCCTACATGTCATTTTCATTTTTACCACTTCATATTTACCACTTCATATTTACCGATTCGTTAATTATGTATTCGGTAACTCTGAATCGGTATTTTGGAATTCGGTAGAATATGAATCGGTATTTACCGCCTCATATTTACCGAAAAGTCGTTTTTGGACTCCTACATCTCACTTGTCTGAATACCGGTCGGTAACGGCATATTTACCGAAAATCGGCCGTTACCGACCGGTATTTGGCTACCTACATGAGGCCCCAAGAGAGGAGGAGAGTGGAAATAATGCCTTTTAGTAAAACGCAAAACTGTGCGCTATGGTACAAAGCTGAGCGAGTGATTCCTTGTGTGAATTACTCAAAGAACACCCCCGAGTGCAATTCCACGCACAAGTACAAATTTCACGAAGTTAAAAGTACAGTCTATGTGTCACTCTTAATATGTGTAATTTAACAGATAATTACACTTAAATTCCACATTGAAGCGAGGCGCGCGTGACTGCTAAAGGAAACCAGGAGTTATATGCGCGCGCCGATCGCGATGCACTTAATGAACCGTGACAGGAGGAGACAGATGGCGGCTGACATGCCAGGAGCCACAAGACGTGCGGCCGAGTGGTGCTAATGACCCGTGAAAGACTATGGGTGTGCGTGTGCACGCTCACGTGAACGCAAGCACTAGGCCAGCCAATAGCACTTTTAAAAACTCACCTACTAAATGTCTCGCAGAGAAGCGCATGCGCTGACTCAGCGAGACCTAAAAAGAACCTGGCTCCAAAAATGAAGGGTGTAGCCAGACAGAGACAGCCTGGGGTTCAAAAGTCTAGGAGCGCCTGGCTCCGCAGACCCACAAAAGTGAAGTGTTGACTGAATGCAAACCGCCTGCATTTCTGAGGGGCCCAGTGAAGGGAATTGACAACACACCATCAGTCATTCGTTTAAAGGACGAGGAGGGGAGTGGGGGGGGGGGGGGCTCGGCTCATCTGATTTCACCCTTTGGGCAATGAAAGATGTCGTCCCAGTTCTGTCCATATGGTCTCCCGAGGAATTTAACAAACGCCTTCAAAAGGACTCATTTTGCATATTTATGACCTACAAAGGGTTGTTGTCCTGGAAGCGTTTTGGAACAATGCGCGTTTTCGCGTGTTCTTTCTCACTTTCCTTTCAGTGGCTTGAAATCAGACGTCGTGGTGCTGCATTTCCGTGCAGGGAGAGTAGGAATTTGTGGACAGGAAGTTTACCGCCGCCATTAAGAGGTTGTTAAAGAAGGTCAGGGGTTCTTTTATAAACCGTGAAGTGTCCAGTCACCCCCTCACCTCCTGGAATGAAGTGTCACCGCGAGGTCACATGGTTCGAACCTTTCAAGTCACTCAATTAACCTGAGCTCAACCTCCTCGTAGTAATAGCACAGACCAGACAAGCTTAACTTAGGGCGACATGCAAAGTATTCATGTGGCACCAGAACAGTAATAAAGTCAAAATGCAAAACAAAATCACAAATCGAATTAAAACATGGAGTAAAACGTAATAAATAAAATGATACCAAAATGGCAAAAAATCCAATAACCGGAACCAGAGTGATGATTTAAAAAAAAAAGTTTTAAGTACAATTAGCACCAAAAAGCCCAAAGCCTGAATGATGGTGGTCGCAGCAGACTGGGACCTAAGCATAATTTGAGGCTGACTGTGATGGAGCAGCTGAGATACATCAACCTGGTTCAACCTCGTCAAAGAGATTACCTTCTTAGTCTTTTAAGTCACAATCCACTGCAGGAGTACACTTCTATAGACCTCAGGTCAGGGGAGCCAATTACACAGGGTGTCAGGCAGAGGACAATAGGAGGGTCCACCAAGGTCCAGTTGCTAATGGTCAACTGGGTACTTCTAGGAAAATGCCTCTTACAGTTTGCTGTCTACCTGTAGCCACACCAGGGGGGTCAGCCTAATGACCCCTGGAGACCACTTCTTTGTCCTGGGTACAAATGGGAGCAGGTCCACTACTTCAGGACTTCTCTCAGGCCACACACAGCAGGTTTGATCTTTTGCAGGTCCAGAAAGCGTTTTGACGCACTGTCAAGGGGGGTCCTCAGCCCCCCCCCACCCTAAATATTCTGGCAGGCTCAGAGGAGTCATCTCTGCCCATTCAGGTTAGTCTATTGTTTGCTCCTGGGAAGCAATCACATCTTTTTCACACCTATTCAAGGTTGAGCACAGGCTGAGAGCTGGCAGAGCATTAGGCTAATTAGGCATCTGATTGTTCATGCAGGTAAAGGGTAGCTTTCCAAAAGTTACTTTTAAATATTTATTATACATCCGACTTCACCATTGAATTGGATTTTTGATAACTATTAAAATAGTGGTTTGATAAATTTGTAGCTGGCCCTTTTCCTGAGATGTAGTATTAGTAATTAATATTGCTTCCTATTGTTTCTCTATGTTCTTCTTAGCCTTCTTTCAGTGAAAAGGCCTTTTGTGGGCTAGTCACTGTAAAGACATGCTAACTTGAAATTTCTGCATGTCCTACTTTTAAATGCCATGTATCTGTGTGGGTTTCTAGGCCTACTTAGGGGTGACTTACTAATATTCAAAAGGAAGCTTTTTACCTGTGTACAGGGGTTTACTTTGATAGGTCGCAGTGCATGTGTTTCACTGTTAGTCATGCTACAATGGAACGCCTAAAGCCATGTTTGCACTGCCACTGTAGTAGGTGTTGCAGTACACTAGTGGCATTTAACTTCCAGGCCCTTGGTATGTTTTGTACTACGTACTAGTGATTTATAGACCAGCTAATTATACATATTAGTAGTATGACAGTTTTAAAAAGAGGAGCACGGGCATTTTACTGCTGGTTAGCAGGAGTAAAGTGCACAGAGTTCTAAAGCTAGCAAAACCAATATGACGACAACCTGGGGGTGGGGGCATCACACAAAAGATCATTTTCTACAATGTACCGCATGCAACAGTTGCCGCACCCAGCCTGCTGTGGGTAGCAAACACCTTTCAGCCGCATGGAGCACCCTGTGCCCAACCTAACACTGGCAGCCCATCCACACTAAGCATGGTCTAATGGTGTGCGTTGTTAGTTTGGCCACAGGCTTGGTCTTCGGCCAGGCCCTGTGCCCACCCGTTTGCTTGCAGGCAACTCCTGCATGCAGCGTTGGCCAAGCATAGATTTAATGCACTCATTAAAAAAAAAAAATCAGGAAAACGTGCATGATGTGCGAATCCGGAGATGCCAGGATTTGCATTTATTTTAATTCTTTGGTGTTCCATTTTGCACCTCCTGATATGGGCCTGTGGGTCGGGTTTTACTCAACTTGCCCCCTTATTCCCTTTTTGTTTTTTTTCTTTCAACAGTATGATCGATGCACCGTGTTGAGTGATGAGAGCCAAAGTAGATTTTTTTCTGTGATGGTCCACTAATCAGAGCTCAGCAGATTAGCATTCACAAATCCACAATAGATGATAGAAGAAAAATAACTTCCTTCATTCTTTTATTCTTTTTTTAACTGGATTCACAAATCCATGACCTCATATTAATTGTTCAAATTTGTATTTTTACCCTTTCAAGTTCACCCAAAACATTTTTAATTGTAGATTTAAAATGAAAAAAGCTGCTAATCAAAGGAGATTCCCACAGCAAAGTTCTACTACTTTCATGCCAAGTTTGGTGCACTTTTGTTAAACCATTTTATCTATATCTGGGAGCGAAGGATTCTATAGCAGTTAAAATGACAAATTTAATATTTTGATCCCATTTTTTTGGGCCACTGCTTGATGGATCTGACATGCCAACCTAAACATGGGCAATTTTTTTTTATTTATTTAAGGATTACATGTTTATTCAACGAACTGCACCAAAGTCCACGACAAAGAACGCCTTCCTAATGGAAAGTCAAGCCTACCCATAACTCCATAGTCGCTATTAGTGCCCGTGATCTACATATATGCTCACGGTCATATGTGGGAGAATGTATGGTGGTGGTCTGCTGTATTGGGCTCATACGCAGCTAGGATAAAGTGGGTGGTTGGGGGGCTGCGGTCAAGAGGATGATGCATGGCCTGCAGTGAAGGACAGTGTGATGTTACGTGCTGTAGTTATTTTAAGTTGGAACGTCTAAAAGCTGCATTATGATGGGGAGCCGGATACCAAAACTGCCTGCTCCCATGCAGTTGCTCGGCCTGTAAAACTGTCCTGCTGGGATTGAGTTACAGTTTACAGCTCGGTGTGCGGTCCAGTCCTCTAAATAGAAGGCGGTGCTGAAGGCCAGGTTCTGCACGTGTGCTCAGATCTGTGGGGGCCTCAGTAGAGCACAGCAAGTGATTACTTTAGAGGGGTACAGTAGGGTGGGAATGCGATATCCTTACAACAAGGAGTTCAGTAGCGCCACAACAGGTGCAGCACAAGGTAGGACTGGACTATTCTTACAGCAGTGAGGTCAGCAGTCAAATAGCAGCGAGGCTATTTACCACTTGCAGCCATCGTTGTATTTCAGTAATAAAATAGCAAGAGGCATTTCTAGAAGTTCAAAAATCAAATAGACGTTGGAGGGTTGCAGGAGTGTATTATGGGGCCTAGGGTAGTAGTCTTAAAAGTTGTTTTTTTTTTTTTTTTACAAGTCCTGCATAAAATAAATTCTTGTAACCCACCAAAACAGGCAACTGCTCGAATCATCTTGCACCTTATGAGCAAAATGTTAAATATTGTGGCAAGCTAAAAGGCTTTAGTTGGGCGCGTTCTCCAAGAAATAGAAATAAAAACAAATACTAGTACTTTTTAAATTTGTCATTATATATATTTGTGTAATCCAAAACATTGAAAGCATGCAATACATTTCAGGGTGGGCTGAGCTTAAATGAAATGTCCAAAATTAAATTATTTTTCGCGTATTTTGTCCACTACAATAATTTCAGTTTTTGACATTGTGAACCTTCTAGGTTAGCGAGCTAAAATGTCTATGGCATTTTCCTTGGAGGTGTGTGTGCCTGAGGAGGGGTGGAGGGTGGGGTTTATACTTTACATTGTCTTACAAGATCATATTTAATGTTTAAATGCCCTTTTACGCACGCTTTGCCATATACAAGTATGAATGTTATGGTTTCAGAGAGAGTTGGGAACTGCTGAGGAATGTTCAGGCCTACTTCTTGGAAAAGCATTTATTGCGGTCCTCCCGGGATAGCCCGCAGTTTGTAGACCAATGGCTTAAAAGTAGCTTTGTACAACTATAGGAGAGGACTACTACAGCATTTTGTGGTGTTTACAGAGTTGGGCTTCAGAAGGGATAAAGCGATTCCATAAATGCAGCTAGGCTTTCAGTAGAGCTTTGTTGGTGTTGTGGTATTAGTTGTGTTGGGGGTGTAGTGACGTCATGGGGGTAATGGGGTATGCTTGTGGTGAATTTTCACCATTTGTGGTCAGTCGTGGTTCGTTGTATCTTTAGTCTAGTGTTTGGGGTATATGTATAGTACTGCAGGCGCTAAAGCCTTTCAATAACCATCTATTGATGCACCAATTTTGAACTACTTACCAGCAAGTGGTGGCAACTCCAATGAAGAAGCGGAGATGCTGCAGGTTGGCTGTAAATGCAGAGCAGTCATGACTTGTACCAGTAGTACTTCATATGATCTTTTGTGTGCCCCTCCACAGCTCTCTTTTTCCATCTAGATGTGCATTGTGCAGTTTCCACCCTCCCAGGCCTGCTTCAGTACTTCCACTTTTTGCTTGTTTGCTTCACTGCTTGCTTGCATGGTTACCCCTAATTTTTTGGGTCTTGCCCCAAGACGCCACAAGCTATATGTTGGTGAAAAGATTTGTGGGCAGCTTACAGTTGGCTTATAACCCGCCTATTGCTTATCATTGATTGACTTTACTGTCACTCTGAAGTGCTTGCTTTTGATTTGTTAGCTACCTAATGAATGAAATCATCTTCTCTGTGCTATTGGATTGCCTTCTGTCAATACAGCTCTAAAATTGCCCCCAGAATACCTTCCATAGTACTTGCAGTTGCCAGGCGCTTTTTGGTGGGTGAACTGTTCATCTCCTAGCTCAATAGTTACCGACTCCGGAATCAGTCTGTGCTCCCCACCTTATCTAGTGTACTCTGGAATCTCCTAGTTTCTTTTCATGTGAGGATCACCGATGCACCTTTGCTGTATTCAATACTTCTGCGTCTGCTGTCTCAGCTTCATCCAGGATATTCTGTCTCTGCTGAGATCTTTTTCGGCAGGCTACCTAATAATCTCATTGCTGATACCATTAGGTAGGCTATTGAAAACTTTGGGGGCCATTTTGGATACATTTGAAGCGATAAGTTGAATATGGAAACTCAAAGCAAAGAAGACTACGGTCTTAGAGAGGGGCTTATTGCAGAGCTCCTAACTAGCACACTAACTAGTTGCCATGCTTCTCCTCCCTGTTCCGCTCCAGTTTCTTGGCCTCCTGTATCAGTGTTATCACCCTTCCCTGTGCTGGTGTATTCTGTCTGAAGCCCTCTGTCCACATCTTTTCTAAGTGCTATGCTGTTCAGCTTTGTCAGTGAACCTGTACAGGCAGGGTGTCCTTCGACGCTGTGCCAGGGCCTGAAGCTCAGCAGGGAAGGTGGGTTTCCTGTGGTGAGTAGTAAAGTGGGTGGCCTTATGCAGGAACGACTTTCCTATTCTCCTATTTTAAGAGCTTTACAAGAGCCTGTAGGAGGTACCAGATAGTGGCCCTGTGACTCTTGTACTCCTATCAAACAATGTAATATGTAACATCTCGGAACTTCTACTGCCAGCTGCCTTCTTGATGCTGTACATACAGAGTTTCTTCCCCACGTATAATACAGTGCATAGTGTAACGGATGGAAGCTTGATTTTAAATGTGACCTAATGGAGCTAGGTACTATGTGAGCCAGTCCAGTGTCCCCTTTTATTATGTGCACTGTCATCTATGTTATATCTTAGTATTACAATGCTGTTTGGCACTGCTGTTTTCTCCCTTTTTGTTATCATGGCATACTGCTCTGTTTTCACTGGCATGTGCGCATTGCTCCTCCTTATTCTATAGCCTGCACGCTGATCCGCGTACTACAATGCTGTCTTTTTCCTACCACTTGCTACGCTGCTCCATGTTATCTGGCCTGTACGCAACACCGCTCGCTGTTGATTTTCATGTGACGCTGCTCCCTTCTCTCCTGCAGGCTGCTCATCAGAGCAGGACACGCCATTCTACCACTCTGGAATTCCCATGATGGGCTGCAGAGTAGAGGGGCTTCTTTCAGAGTTGGATGGGCTGCAAGACCCAAAAATGAAAGCCCCATAGCTCCATTTTTGTTGCGGCCTCAGACCTTGCTGCTCATCCTGTCCATCGTGCATGCTACTCTCCTTGCTCTAGTTGCTCTCTGGTGTGCATGCTACAGTTTTCTCTCTGTGCAAAAGGTGAAAATGAGCAGTACAAATACATGTAAGATAACATACCCTATACAGTTGACTTGACATTATCTTGCTTCCATTCATTCAGAAATCTGACCTCTGTCCTGGCTCTTGGCCTTCCTTGGTGAGGACGCTCGTGGCCTTCCTTGGTGAGGGCGCTCGTGGCCTTCCTTGGTGAGGGCGCTCGTGGCCTTCCTTGGTGAGGGCGCTCGTGGCCTTCCTTGGTGAGGGCGCTCGTGGCCTTCCTTGGTGAGGGCGCTCGTGGCCTTCCTTGGTGAGGGCGCTCGTGGCCTTCCTTGGTGAGGGCGCTCGTGGCCTTCCTTGGTGAGGGCGCTCGTGGCCTTCCTTGGTGAGGGCGCTCGTGGCCTTCCTTGGTGAGGGCGCTCGTGGCCTTCCTTGGTGAGGGCGCTCGTGGCCTTGCTTGGTGAGGGCGCTCGTGGCCTTGCTTGGTGAGGGCGCTCGTGGCCTTGCTTGGTGAGGGCGCTCGTGGCCTTGCTTGGTGAGGGCGCTCGTGGCCTTGCTTGGTGAGGGCGCTCGTGGCCTTGCTTGGGGCGGGCGCTCGTGGCCTTGCTTGGGGCGGGCGCTCGTGGCCTTGCTTGGGGCGGGCGCTCGTGGCCTTTCTTGGGGCGGGCGCTCGTGGCCTTTCTTGGGGCGGGCGCTCGTGGCCTTTCTTGGGGCGGGCGCTCGTGGCCTTTCTTGGGGCGGGCGCTCGTGGCCTTTCTTGGGGCGGGCGCTCGTGGCCTTTCTTGGGGCGGGGGCTCGTGGCCTTTCTTGGGGCGGGGGCTCGTGGCCTTTCTTGGGGCGGGCGCTCGTGGCCTTTCTTGGGGCGGGGGCTCGTGGCCTTTCTTGGGGCGGGGGCTCGTGGCCTTTCTTGGTGCGGGGGCTCGTGGCCTTTCTTGGGGCGGGGGCTCGTGGCCTTTCTTGGGGCGGGCGCTCGTGGGCTTCCTTGTCATCCGTACTCCTTTTCTTGCTTGTTGTGTACGCCTTTCCCATGCCCTTGTGTTTTTGGTCTTTACATTTCTTGTTACTTGTTCCCTTCCCTATCTGTTGCTCTTAATCCCCCTCTTGTGAACGTTGACTTCACGCTGTCTGTGCTCTCTACTGTTCTCTGGTCCATGCTTTCTTTCTTGCCCTGGGTGCCCTCTCTGGTGTATGCTGTCTTCCATCCTCCGAGATAATATGCTCTTTTCCTCTGGTCTGTGCTGTCCTCTCCCTCATGCTCAGCTGCCTAACCATTCTCGGACACACGGACGTTCTGCTGTGGCGTGCTCTCCCCCTGCGTCCCTTCAGCTATTCTTCAGCATTCCTGATTTCAGTCCCCGTGAGGGCAGCAAGTGCTGGCATGCAGGGAATGCCTGGAAATGCTACAAGCGGCTGGAATGTGCAAATATCCTTGCATCTGATAGCGGAGGGTGTGCACGTCAGGATCCCGGGGAAGGAATGCGCCCGGGGCCTGCTCTTAGCTGTCGACTGTTTAACTCTTCTTCGCAGCCCTAATGCCATCCTACGGCAGGGAGCGGCCGGTGAGCGCGGAGCAGCGGCAAGGCTGCGGCGCAAACCATTTACAGTCACCTCTCCGGGGTTGCAGGCGCAGACCTGGTGTGCAGTTAGAGCTGTGGGGTCGCAGTAACTAGACCAGGTGTGCAGTTACAGCTGTGGGGATCGCAGTCAGAAGATCTGATGTGCAGTTACAGCTGTGGGGGCGCATTAAGCAGATCTGATGTGCAGTTACAGCTTTGGAGTCGCAGTAAGATGGCCTGGTGTGCAGTTAGAGCTGTGAGGGTCGCAGTCAGAAGATCTGATGTGCAGTTACAGCTGTGGGGTCGCAGTAAGAAGACCTGGTGTACAATTAGAGCTGTGGAGTCGCATTAAGTAGAGCTGAAACGCAGTTACAGATGTGGGGTTGCAGTAAACGGACCTGATGTGCAGATATAGCTCAGGGGTCGCAGTAACCAGATTTTGTGTCTCAGAAAGCAGACCTAACGTGCAGTTACCGTTGTGGGGGTCACAGTAAGCAGACCTGATGTGCAGTTACCGTTGTGGGCTCGCAGTAAGCAAACCTGATGTACAGTTACAGTTGTGGGGTCGCAGTAAGTAGACCTGGTGTGTAGTTAGATCGGTAAGGTGGCAGCCAGTTGCCGGATATACAATGCCGGCTGTGGGGTTGGACTAACCAGAACTGGTGTACAAAAGGCGCTGGGCTAGCAGTGGGCAGAACTGATTTGCAGTTAAGGCCTGGGGTAGCAGTGAATGGATTACACTGATATCCAGTGACTGTTCTGCCGCTTCACAATAGATACAGACTCCCCGTTCTAGCTTAGTATACAGTACACTTCTGTGTGGAAGTGGGTGGAAATGATGTCCATTGATCTTGCTGGGGTTCTAACATGCAGAACTGATGTATAATCAGCCTTGAAGTAACAGGTCTGCAGGACAACACTGATGACAATGATAGCTCTTTGGTACCAGTGGGCAGAACTGATGCTCAGTCACAGCTTGGGTGTAGCAAGGAGGCTGCAGCTCAGGCCAAGTGTGAGACGACTGCGGTTGCAGTGGACAGAACTGACGTACAGTCGCAGCCTGTGGGTAGAAAGGGGCAGAACAGCAGTTCTGCCACAGCCTGGATTTAGGGTTGAGATGCTACTGAGGTCTGAAGTGACACCTTTGGGGTATCAATGGGCAGAACAAATTTACTGTCACAGCCGAGTGGTAGCAGTGGGGATGGTGATAGTAGTGGCTACCAACACGGCACAGGCCCATTTACATTGTCTGAGCATCTCTTACATGACATCATTTTTTGCCTCCCCCCTTTATTTAAGCAGGGCAATTTATGCCTCTTGATCGGCCTTGACATCCAACTTTGTTTTTCAACAAACATTCCTAGACCCACTTTATTTTCCGTATATCCATTGCCTCTTTTTACATATTTATATTTCTTACTATATATATATTCGTATCCACTTGACACCATTAACTGTCCGAAGTTTAATGACTTTCTTTACTTCCTACTTTCCCAACTTTATATCTCTGCGTATTTGGATACTTCGTTTTCTCATTTGACGCCCCCTTCGATTCATTTTTCCACCACGTTTGTTCTGACCCTGCCCTTCTCTCTGTCTTCTTAGGAGACAGGCTTTCACCACCTACGTCATACACGCCCCTTTTTACACAGGACATGGATTCTCCCATACGCCTGTTCTGACTCTGCCACTTCCTCACCACTCGGACATCATGGATGCAACCCTGCATCCTCCAGCCTCCAAGAGACGCGCTTGTTCTGACACTGCCACCATTACAGCCCTCCCACCGCTCGGACAACATAGATACATCCATGAGTCTTCCAGCCATCATGTGACACGTCATTTTCCCTTACGGACTACGTGCTTGTTCGCACGTCTCCTGCTATCTTCTTCCCCGCGCTTTTCAGTATATAATCGGCTCCTCTGCCCCCATTCACTTGACTCGACTGGACGGAGCAGCAAGCAGCCTTTTCTTTGATCTACCAGGTACGTTCCCTCATGGGCTCGGTTTCCGATATATGTCCCGTAAATTAGTTATCCTCTAGTCTCTAACCCGAACGGATTTCATAGACACTTTGTTCAAGCATACGCAACTAGTTTTTCTAACTTTTACTTTTTGTCTACATCCATTAGTATTTCAGCCCGAGCCTGCCTTGCACTACCATAGCAACATATGTTATTATTATTTTTTCTTTCTTTTCCGTCACCTTTCGAGCGCGCCTCCAACCACTTTTTTTTTTATTCACTACTCTCCCTCTGCTACCCGACTCACTGATCACTCCACTTTTCGGTCGTGAATATCTTTGCGCCTACTCCCGCTTTTTTGAGCACACGTCCTACCACCTTTAATGGATTAACTAGTCTCCCTTTGCCACCATACTCACCGATCGCTCCATTTTTCGGTCGTGAATGTCTTTGCGCCTGCTCCCGCCTTGTTACTTAACATGGCATATTCGAAACTATGTATCACACAACCCCGGGGCGCCATTTCTTGCCCCTTCGATCTCTGCGGTATATTCACCCAACCACTTTTTTACGCCCGCTTTACTTCGGGCCCTTTTTCTTCACATAGCCCCCATCCCATTATTCTCGGGATTACATATGACTAACTTATTTCACCATTCTTTTTGGGCAGCCCCTTTTTTCCATTACTGTTGAATATAACGTCCTATTTGGGGTCACTCTCATTTTATTGCTTTTCCTCCATCAGACTACGAGCCCTTATCAAGGAGGCCCGGACTGGCAAGCAACACGCTACAGTGCACACAAGATAACACTCGCACATGGTATGTAACTCTCCCCATTGTACTCAATTCTAGAACAGGGGACATGCAACCATTAACTATTAGACCCTGTGCATACACAACTGGGGACATGCCTGTACTTTTTCCCCATTGTACTCAATTCTAGAACAGGGGACATGCAACCTTTAACTATTAGACCCTATGCACACACAACTAGGGACATGCCTGTACTTTTTCGCATTATACCACGTACCACCACTTAGATTAATCTGGCCTGAAATGGTCCCCACGCGCATTCACACACTACATATACACAATGCATAGATCTAACTAGCTGTGATACACAAATTTTTTTAGGACATATCACACAGATGAAAGGACAAACAACAAAGGGAGAACGCTTTTTTGATCACAGTCTGTCTTTGCCTGTCTCCACCACATTCCCCTTTCTCATTTCTTTTCCAGATGCACATTTCCTTCTATACTTCTGCTACTTGCTCTGACTTTTTTTCTCGCACGGTCTACCTGACGCTTGTTCCCGACCTAAAAACACTGATCCCCTTGCCTCTTCCTTCACTATTCCTGCCTACATACTCACCTCTATGTCACCAGAATTTTTGTAATTTGTACATGTATGTTTTTGTTGTCGTATATATATTTATGTACCTTATATTGTAATTTTCAGCCCTGAAGAAGTTCATCTATGAACGAAACGCGTTGGCTGACAATCGTCTTAAAAATGACAAACATTTTCCAATAAAAGACATTATTGGTTTACTAACTATAAAGACTTTGCGACTCATTGTGAATAACAACTTTGTGTATACATTGGTAGTGCGCCACTCCAAAAACCCGAATTCAGTATTTCTCTGCTCTGCAGCTAGCACCCAACAACGGCAGGTGCTGGAAGTGGCTAACGCACACCTTCCCCATACATATTACGGACGTTAATACTAAGGGTACACTTTGGGATAGTGCGGTCATTGTGTCCGCCGTTGCCTGCGACCATACACCATTAGATCGGTAAGGTGGCAGCCAGTTGCCGGATATACAATGCCGGCTGTGGGGTTGGACTAACCAGAACTGGTGTACAAAAGGCGCTGGGCTAGCAGTGGGCAGAACTGATTTGCAGTTAAGGCCTGGGGTAGCAGTGAATGGATTACACTGATATCCAGTGACTGTTCTGCCGCTTCACAATAGATACAGACTCCCCGTTCTAGCTTAGTATACAGTACACTTCTGTGTGGAAGTGGGTGGAAATGATGTCCATTGATCTTGCTGGGGTTCTAACATGCAGAACTGATGTATAATCAGCCTTGAAGTAACAGGTCTGCAGGACAACACTGATGACAATGATAGCTCTTTGGTACCAGTGGGCAGAACTGATGCTCAGTCACAGCTTGGGTGTAGCAAGGAGGCTGCAGCTCAGGCCAAGTGTGAGACGACTGCGGTTGCAGTGGACAGAACTGACGTACAGTCGCAGCCTGTGGGTAGAAAGGGGCAGAACAGCAGTTCTGCCACAGCCTGGATTTAGGGTTGAGATGCTACTGAGGTCTGAAGTGACACCTTTGGGGTATCAATGGGCAGAACAAATTTACTGTCACAGCCGAGTGGTAGCAGTGGGGATGGTGATAGTAGTGGGCACAACTGGTGTACTGTCTCAGTTGTGGGATAGCAGAGGTGCGTTTTGTCAGTGCTGCTGTGCAGTTAGCTCAAAGCTGACTTAGTTGCAAGAGTGATATCAGGGCTACATGAACAGAGACCTGTGTATAGCAGCCACCCTGGGTTCGATAGGGCTGTTGCAGGGCGTAGCTTGAGCTCACCAGCTGTTAACTAGTTTCTTGTGCAAAAGGGAGTGGTTCTGTATTGACAACCCCGCGGCTTGGCAAGAGGATGGTCCTGTGCTGAAACAACTCAGATACTTGGATAGAGAGAAAGGCTCATCAGATGTCTTCTTATCCGTGAAATAATGAGATTCTGCCAGGAGCACAAAGGTTTAGCTGTATCTGCCTCCGACCCCAGTCCTAGAATTTAGGGGGTTCTGGTGATCCATACCATGAGGACTTGGATATCCTGGTAAGTCCAGGAGGGCCAGATCCATGTCAGATTTTCGGGATATTTGCATAAGAAAAACTGACATACAATTACTCTAAACAGAAAAAAATGACGTTGTTTGTCTCTATTATCCTGTAGAAGCCACAATTTAAAGACCTATGCCAGCATTACATAATGTGTGTGTGTGTGTGTGTGGGGGGGGGGGGTTGTTTCTTCTCCTAATGATATTTATAAAATAAGATTTTAGCTTATCAGACATTCCCTGGTAAGGTGTGATTCAACAGAAGCCCTTCAAGTTGAAGGTGTGGGTGGATGAAGACTGTGGGCTCTACTTTCTTGCTTTTGGAAGTTCAAGTTTTTGGAGAGTCTGACTTTAGTAGGTTTAAGTTTAAGAGTAGCATATTCTTTTCAGACCACCCTTCATGCAGCCCCGCCACTAAGATTGGTGCTTAGACCCAACCTTGATCGCATAATGCACTATGCACATCTTATCTTCCCTTGCCCTAAATATATCGGATAGAATGGGCCCGCCTGGCACTACATTCGGTCACTCTGAATTAGACTGCCTTGATCCTTAGTGCTCTGGTAAGATACCCTTTGCTACCAGTGCTCTTTCATTTGCACTCTGCTTTGGTTCCTGGTGCCCTCTAGTACGAAAGCTATTTCTGGAGTCAGAAATGGCATTGGTTCCTGGTGCCCTCTGGTACGAAAGCTATTCCTGGCATCAGAAATGTAGACTTTATGCATATTCTCAAGCTTTTTGCTCGGACTGCATGGCTCTTCTTGCCTACAGTTTTTGTTTCGTCCGCATGTGTGGACACCTTTTCCATTAAGGCTGCTGGTCTCTGGAACAAACTCCTGCTTTTGCTCTCTGTCAACTGTAATTTCCTCAATTTCTGCAAAAAACTTTAATTTGTATGTTCTGCCATTAGCCCTCTGGTTGAGCAGGGTCTAGTGCTTGGACAACCTTGGATAAAAGATGACTATACACATTTTAAAATCAAAGTAAAATGCTCATATATTTTAACCTCTCGGAACTGTGTATCTTCGCATAAGTTGCAACATTTGCAGTGTCTTCTCATAAAGACCATTTAACAGCATGTGATTGCATATTAACCAACAATAAGAAACCAGGAAATCATAACCCGCAGCACATTGCATTCACCCTTATCCACTTTGTTGTATAAATACTATATTCAGAGTGGAGCCAACACGCATGAACGTTCACAGCTATCTGCCTCATGGATCACATGGTAGTTAGTATCAATTGACAATAGCCACACAATTTTCCTACCCCATACCTTCTTGTGCTTCCCAGGGCACCCACGATTCTTGTAAATTGACTATTCCACCAATGATCATTAGTCCATACTCATAAAATATTCAGAAACAGCAGGTGCAATAGTACACTGCCAGTATTTAGCAATGCCCCTTTTGGCTACCATATATCGCATCATCAGCAATAATTTATACAGCTGAAAATCATCCTAGTCCGGCTGAATGCCCAGTATGACACTTTTTGGAGTTTGTGTAAAGGGAATAGTAATGACTTTTTGCAAAGTATAGTAGGTTTGGTTCCAATAAGGCCTGGGTCACTAGGCATTTCCAGATTACGTGTAAAAACATGGCTACTGATGTGTTGCATTTCATACGTAAGGGAATAATGCCCCAACTCATCTTATTCAGTCTTTCCCGGCATATAGTAAACTCTATGAATGTATTTAAACTGGATTAGCCGCATCTTAGTCAAGATTGCTGAATCGCGTGCGGCAATTTTGGCTTCCAGCCATTCATCCTCATCTATCTCACTAGCATCTCATACCTATCTCCCTCTAAGAGGATCGGTAGTGTTTACTACAAGCGCATATTACATTGTAGATCTTTCTCTTTGATCACCTCCAATGCAAGCTTAGACTCAATTAGATTAAAATCCAGGATGGGGTACAGTTTTTCACCATCTGATACCTGCCTGAGTTGTAGGATTTGGAAAAATCGGGAACCATGTAGATCTAATCCTTTAATAAGGTCTTCAAAGGATTACATGTGTGTGGACACCCAGACGTACCGTAGCTTGGGGGTACCTGTACTGTCCCAGGCTTGGAACCCCTTCAAAATTGTATCAGCAGGAATCCAACACCCCTCCCCCCCCCCCACACAACACTGTGTTTCCTTTGTTAGTGTCCTACCCCAGGGAGTCCATTTTAAAAGCACTGAGCCACAATAAAAAAAAAAAGTAATAAAAAAAAAAAGCACTGTGCCAACTTTTTGTGGGTGATTAGGGGGGTGTATAGGAATCAGCTGGTCTCTTTGCATATAGATGGGATACCAAACCCTGCTTATGAAGGAGTCTTGGTTGTAGTCTCATGGCTCGATCTACTCTATCACCGCATAAACAATCATTAATTGGGATCCGTTGAGCCACCTAGTAGTACAGTTGAATAGCTACAATCTCCAATCCACCATCTTTTGAATGGAATGGCGATTGACACGTTTGTAGAGTGAGACCCATGGTGGGGCACCCCCCAAAAGTAGGATGTTAACATAGATTGTGGCATTTTTAAAGAAGTTCCGGAGAAGTGTATATTGGTCTTTCTGCACTGTGGGCAATAGTTGAGGATGAGATCATGTTAAACCTGGCTTCACTGTCTTGTATAGAAATTCTGAGCCTTCCCCAGACTTCCAGTTGCTTTCCTAATTTATTTGGGGGAGTGATCTTACTTCTCCAGCTCTCTTCAGAGTTGCTTGTAATGAAAAGACCAATATATATAAATGGATCACACAAAGGCACAAAGCTTGGAGTCTCGAAATACAGTCTTGTCCATCTTTCCAATTAGTGTAACCAGAGTGAATTTGTGCCAATTAACACAGAGGCTGAAGTCAACCCCATACACCTTCAAAATGTGCATAAGTCTGGGGACCAACAGATGGGATGTCTGTGCGTATAATAGTACATTGTCTGCATAAAGGTTGATGTGGTCCTCCACTCTTCCTTACAAATCAGTACCCCTTGTCTGGGTGTCCACTCTTATCCAGCATGCACGGGACTCCATAATTGGGGCAACCAGGAGAGAGGACAGGGGCAGCCCTGCCATGTTCCCCTCTCTGTGTGAAAGCATGATAAACCACTGCTGGTTCGAATTCTGGCCGAGGGAGAGGAGGTAAGTAGCCGCATGCCTAAACTGTGGACTAAAGTTAATTTTTAATTTGGTGGCCATATGACCAGTTGATGGAATCCAATGCTTTTCAAAAGTCTGTTAAGACCAAAGCTATGGGCACATCCACTTGATCTAGATTAGCCAGGAT